>NC_140777.1:18739906-20108097 GCF_044657685.1 Stegodyphus dumicola | reverse complement strand
CTTTCTAACAATGCTAGATTCCTGCTTCAGTTACCTTATGGGAGCTGAATGAAATTCTCGCAATGATTTCATTGTCTCTAGAATTTAAAATTCTTGCTCGTTAGCATTACAAATGATATTGCGAAAATGAGCAACATTTGTCAAAGTTAGCTATTCTAAAATGATCCTAAATGTAACTTTCAGTTAACAGATTAGAGCTGTGCTTCCCAAACATTTATGTTTACAGCCCGCTTTTAGAAACGCAAAGAAACGCATTTTTACAGAAAATATATAAGCATATAAAACAGCAATACTGAGGTTGGATTACTTGTATGTTAATGAAATTAGCAGTAATTGCACTGTCATTTTAGTTAAATCAATAATAAAACATAAATAAGGATGTGTGTTTCCGGTCATCCGTAAAGCTTTTTGTTGCCATTCTGGAAAGATAATATTTATTTTTCAAATGTAATCATTTAGCTCGGGGGTATAAAAGAAGTCTGTTGCAAATCGCAATATATTTGTCACCCAACTTTAGCAAACAAGTTATTTAAGGGGTCACACGACCCTTGAATGAGTCGAAAGATGAATTTTTTTACCTTTTTTCAATCTTGTGCAACTTTTTTAATTCTTATCAAAAATACTCAATATTTTGTTCATTATTAATTTAATGTCTATTCTTTAATAAAATGTACTTGAAATTTGAAAATTATAATAAAAATTGTAAAAACAAATGTTAAATTATAAGACATTTTTCACATCTAATTAATCTGTACGCACACTGCGCGCACATGTACAAGAAATGTTTTGTACCAAAATGTTTAATTTTTCTTTTTTTATGCAAAAGAATGTTTGAGAATATAACTGAACTAAAAATATTACACAATTCATGCATTTTTTATTTTTTTATGATATATATATTAAATATAATTTTTTTGCTATATTTTGATTTTTACATACCTTATAAAATTGAAACATTTCATTAAAATACCAAAATTTTAGTTTAATTAATTTAGTGTAACATGATAATACTATGGTACAAATTTCAGAAAGATACATTAAAAAGTTTTTGAAATATCATGCGCGACGCATTAAAAAAATACGTTTTGAGATAAAGACCTGTAAAGTTTGCATCGCTATAAAAATGAGTAACATTGTGACTTAATGAGTCTTAACTCGTACTATTTGGTATCTAATTTGTACTTTATGCTTTTTGTTTGTGTTTTGAATAAAGTTAAAGACAGAATGTATATTTATAATAAGGAAACTGCATCTGAAAAACAATTAACAATGCATTGTTTAATGAAAGTGATGACACAGTCAACCGTTATCAAGGATACATTATTGCAGATAAAGATATATTTTTCATATACATGAAAGAGAATGCAATGTGCAAACTGTGTTATAAACCTATAAATATTTGTGAGAATAAAAATATATTAATAATCAGTTTCTTGAACAAGATGTTTAAATTTTTGTCGACACACATAACTTATCACAAAATACTGTTACTATTTATAATATTTATATAGACAAATTAAAAACCTCCAGGTTCATACATTATTCCTTCTTGATCAATTTTCTGATGTTCTAAACTTGTTTTGGATCTTTTCCTTGCTTTTCGTGCTTCTATAGTGTTTTGCATTGCTCTCTTCTTAGCAGTATTTACACGTTTCATATCACTGCGAAGTTGAGATTTTATTGCATTTATACCTGGATGGATACCCATTTGCCTCATGACAGATAGCCTACCCTTTTTGCCCATGTTAAATAAAATTGCTGCTTCATATACAGCAATTTCTGCAATTCGTTTCCCAGATCCAGAAGTTTTCGGACACATCTGCCATATGAGGGAATTAAAAGATTCATTCGGATTCTGAGTGAAGCTATCAAGGCATCGTTTCAAAAGATCTGGACTTGATAAAGCTTTAAAAACAGGTTTTATAACATCCATGACTGAAGATGGCAAAGTCACTTTATGATGAAATTTACCCACTGAGCCATTTGAAACTGCTTGTTGATATTTACACCATGAGTCTGCACCAGCAGGACAAAATGTATGTAACGGTTCAGCATCAGTTTATCTCGTATGAAAATAAACTGCCCAAATACCCTTACGCATTTCATCAACTGACAAAGCATTTGAGCGAATTGCATTTCCATAATACTGAGTCAGCCTATTTATCATGGTGTCTGTCAATCGTCCTTTGCCTGATAAAGGTTTACCGTCCTCCAACTTTTTACATCTATAGTCTTGTTTTAGCTTTCTCAGTCGAGTTCCCATTCTTTTTTGTACGTGACCAACACATTCAAGTTTTGAAACAGTTTTATCATCATATGGTTTGCTGTCACATATAGCAGGGAATGTTCTAGAATCACCATCACCAATATAATTAATATATTTGAGACCTCTTTCAGCTTCTGATCTGTGAAAAATTTTTATCATACCATCGACTTCCATTTTTCCTGAAGAACCGATATGATTTTTCTGACAATTTGGCAAATGTTTCATTTGCCACTCTTCGAAAGCTTTCCCAGATTTTTTTGCTTTCCATAGATCACATCCTTTACAAGTGGACGAGAGAACTTCAACATCTAAAACCTTCCCTGTTTCAGCACCTATTACAGAACGTACTCCAATATATGAAGCATGTCCTCTCGTTTTCCATGTTCCATCACCACTTACGGTGACAGAATTTGATGCAGTTTTGCATACCTCTTCTTCTGCAGCAATTTTCATACTTTGAATGGCGACAGTTTTTGAAGCTGTATTTATATGTTTGCAGATTTTGTCATAAGCATTCTGTGTCACAGGTTTACCTAGATCCATTACACCACAAAATGTTTCCAGAGGTTCCACACCTTGACCAATGCATCGCCTATCATAAACAATTCGTCTGTTTAATTCAGGAACATTTTTGTGTTCACCAATCAACTTTGAATTATTGAATTCTGTTTTAAAACTACACTTTTCACATTTCACAGAAATTGTTGAAAATAATCCAAAGGGTTTTCTCTCAGAAATATTGACAGAATTACAGCACAATTTGCACAGTACATTCTCTTTCAAAAATGTAAACAATATGTCTTTATCCATAATTATATAGCCATGAAAACGATTCATAATGTCAGTATCACTTTCATTAAATAATGCATTGTTAAGCTTTTTCTCGGATGCACTTTTTACATGTTCAATTTGAGTATTATGGTCATCACCTGATGAAACCAAGCTTTTATCAGAAAGTTCAGATCTGATATTCGTGTAGCGGTTGCCGTGGAAGCGACGTTTTTTAGCTCGCTTCCCAGAAGTTCTTTTATTATTTGCCATCACAAATATAATATATAAATATACTTATTATTGCAGCAAAAAGACTAACGCATCAAAAATTCAATATACACCAAATAAATGCTGCAAACGTCAATACAACTTTGCAGAATCAAACAACGTAGTAATAGCTTACGGAAACACGATGTAAACATTCAGAATAAGTATTAAGTTGAGTAGAATCATTGCTACTGATTGCTGACGAAATAAAAATAAGACTTGTAGGCTAGAATGTAGCAACACTCAGTTATATAACGGCTATGACAGCTGTGAGCAAATGACGTGTCCATTTAAATGTTTATTTACATACGTGATGAAGGTTTCTCGTGTCAGTGACCTTTACGTTTTTAATGATATCTCCTAAACTACACGGAATATTTTAACACGGTTTTTTTTAAAGTGCGCAGAAATGTTCAAACTAAAACATATATGTTTTTCAAAAAATCGATATTTTTGAAGATTTAAAGGTCGTGAGACCCCTTAAAAGAAATGCACTGCCACTAGCCAAATTAAATATGAGAAAGCAAGTTGATGGACAACTAAAGCATATACAGTCAAAAGTCTTTAATCTGGACTAGACGGTGGGAAAAAATTGCCCCAACGGTGGAAGAAAAAATTTGCCCCAACTGAGGTGGGAAAAAAATTGCCCCAACTGGGGTGGGAAAAAATTTGCTTCAACTAGGGTGGGAAAAAATTTGCCCCAACTGGGGTGGGAAAAAATTTGCCCCAACTAGGGTGGGAAAAAAATTGCCCCAACTGGGGTGGGGAAAATTTGCCCCAACTGGGTGCAAAAAAAAAATTGCCCATTCGCGATTATGGTGAAGAGTCGCTAATCGTAAATATAGTTTAATCCTAATGAAGCATCAAAGTAAGAACACGGATATAAAATGTACAATAATTTTAAAAACTCTTTAAATTTATGTTATTTCAGTTTTTTCATGTCATCCAATATTTCGACGAGAATAGAAATAGGAATTTAAAAAAAAATTAAGGATCTTCGATAACAATTATATGGTTGCTCTGTAACAAGTTAGTTTCTTTTGAAGCAGAATTGAAAATGCTTTTAGTCTTCTAAGCAATTTTGAGACTGGGCTCAAAAATACATGCAGAATTAAATGATTTCCTTTCGAAACTTTGCATTAGGTTTTCGTCAGCCAACTTCTATGAAAATCAGGCGATTGGCCAAGTCAATAAACGGTGCATGTTAACAATGCACATATCAGTTGCTAAACATACTTATGTTCCTGGAAAAGTGGGCGACGAAAATACAATAAATAAAGGTGTGCAAAGAAAACTGCCCCAACTAGGATGGGAAAAAATTGCCCCAAATGGGGTGGGAAAAAAATTACCCCAAATGGGGTGGGGAAAAAATTGTATGTTACATTAAACTGTATGTTACTCAATAGGAATTTAACTTTCAAGCGATAATTCTCTTTCTAACAATGTTAGATTCCTCGCATATAAAACAGCAATACTGAGGTTGGATTACTTGTATGTTAATGAAATTAGCAGTAATTGCACTGTCATTTTAGCTAAATCAATAATAAAACATAAATAAGGATGTGTGTTTCCGGTCATCCGTAAAGCTTTTTGTTGCCATTCTGGAAAGATAATATTTATTTTTCAAATGTAATCATTTAGCTCGGGGGTATAAAAGAAGTCTGTTGCAAATCGCAATATATTTGTCACCCAACTTTAGCAAACAAGTTATTTAAAAGAAATGCATTACCACTAGCCAAATTAAATATGAGAAAGCAAGTTGATGGACAACTAAAGCATATACAGTCAAAAGTCATTAATCCGGACTCGTCGGGACTTCGGCGATTCCGGATTATCGATTTTTCCGGATTATAGATGATCAGTTTAAATCTGGTAAGATGGCATGCAGAGATTATAAAATTAAAAATATGAAACCGTTATTTATAAAATAATGAGCAATTATGATCTAAAGAGTATCAAAATTTACAAGAAAAGAAGCTTAATATTTATTTGTTTACTTTATTAAACATTTCTTTCAACGCGCGCATGCGTAAAGCATATATTACGCATAGCCAAAATTAGAAAATTCCAACCAGAAAACTATTTGATTTGTATTCGTGATATTTATACTGACGAGAGATTTTAATTAAATCATATCAAAGACGAAGTAACATTTAGTAAGGAATTATAAGCCGAATAAAAGAAAAACATCTGCCCTGAAGAAAACAATAATGTTGACAGATCAACTTCCAGTTCATTGCGCGCTGCGACGTTCCCCCCCCCCCCCGCGCAGAGCAGCGTGAAATTGATAAACAGATTTCCGAACATTTGTAACGGTTAGACAGGGTTGCCACTCAAACAGATGAATGAAATTCCCTGACTTTTCCAGGTTTTCCAGGTGTGTTTCAAGAAAATTCCAGTCTATACACGTAATGTACGTTGGCTGTGCTAAGAGGTAAATTAATTATATTATTACTTGTATTGTGCAGCAAATTCACTTAATTATTAAATAAATCCCAGAGGACATTTATTCTTAATTATTAGTCCAAAGGGGCTTTGTCCCTGAAGGACTATTGTTTTCGTTTTGCGATTTTGCGTCGGACTCATAAACGTCGGTTCACTTTTCAAACTGTTGCCACAAAATGTTAGAGTCCTGCATTATATTTGAAGAAATTAAATAATGAAAAATCTGCATAAATGATTGTCTATTTCTCGCATTGTGATAAAACAATGGTACATAGAGCCATCGAATTTTGAATGACGAAATCCTACTTCGAATATGGGCATCTGAAATCCCAAATCTGGAATTTGTTTTATTATAGATTTTATATTTTGTAAAACTTTAACGAATTTTTGATTTACAAACTCAATGCTTTAAAAGCGAGAAATGACAACGTTATATAGAAAAATAAAAAAAAAAAAATACTTTTATCACCAGCTCGCGAGACTGTGTATATCGGAAATTCTAAAGATATGCTTAATTTAACATTATTTTGCGATATTGCTCTTGAACTGAATTTTATGGTTTAAGAACAAAGAACATGATATTTAATAAATAAAGGTAACACTCAAAACGTTAAAAAAAAAGCCCCTTTGGACGTAATTTAAAATCTGAAACATTTCAGTTTTTTTTTTTTTTTTTTTTTTTTTTTTTTTCTTGGTATACTTTGTTTGATAATTTTGTTTACTTTTCCACTTAAGAAACTTCATAAAATTTAAGATATATACATTGGATAACAATTGTATGTTTTATTTAATTATTACTCATGATCATCACCAGTTTAACACGAGCCTAATCTGGTCCTAATAAATCACAATGCAATGCTAAATAGTTAGGTTAGAATTTAGATAAATTTAATTTGTGTGAGGTGTCTTCGTAAAAGGCACCTTAACACTTGAAAACACAAGTATAATTATAATAGGAGTTGTTTTCTCCACTGAAGATTGAGATTAGAATTTGCCCAATCTGGAATAAAATAAGGCTCTTTTTGCAGACATTCTGTAGCTAAACGAAAGAAAGAAATCTATTTAATGATTTTTTTTAATAAATTGAGGTATTTTATATTTATTTCGCAGCATACATAAGGAAAAAATATGTTCATTAAATTTCGTGATGGTAGGTCATCATACTGCTAGAATTAATTTCAGGATTATGCCACAGAAAATTTCCTGAAATTTGGAAATATTATTTAATAATAATAAATAAATTTAGAGCATTAGCAATATTAAATGATATGAATAACATAAACATAATTACTTAAAAATTGAATTAGAATAATCAACGATATTTTAGCGAATATAGTTATATTACATCATTAGACTGATTACTATTTTTTTATTTTACTGCAAAATGACAAGGTATTTATTAAAAAGGAAAAAAAAAAAGTTTAAAAAGATTTTGCGGTATAATTCTAGTATACGGTAAGGCCTTGACACGATTTTGAAAATTGTCGCCAAGACCAAAATGACCCATTTACTGCTCATCATCATGTCGCCAAATCCCGTTGTACCATACATCTAACCAAAGAAGTAGCTAGAATGCTATCTTGTCAAAAGTAACATAAGATACTATGAAAATGCGAAAGAACAACAAAGATAATGATAAATTACGAGTAATTTATCATTATCGTTATTTATTATTATTATGTAAAAAACTGCAGTCACCTCTATCTTTTTTTAAATTTTACTCAGGCGCTAATGTAATATCTTGCCACTTTTCTATTCAGATACTTTAGCCTTCTAAAGTGAAATGCGAATCATTTTATATCATATTTACGTAAAATTAGGTATTGTTACGGATTTTGCATTTATTTAGTTTGCTATTTTTAATAGAATTGTTATTAAAAGTGTTTTATATTCTCGTGCAATACATCACGAGACTTATTTGAAGAGAAAGCTGCGCCGGAAAAATTAAATACACGAGGCACGCGCATCTAACATTTTAACAATCGATATTTCGAAATTGTACTCTTTTAATATCCAGAGAAGTCGAGAAAATAGGAGAAGGTTCTCGTGCGTGATTTGAAAAGCTTATAAAATGCTGGAAGAAAACATCTCAATTCAGTTGTTTACTTTTTGCTGTTAATGATTGTAGCGAAATCGGATTAGCTTTCTCTGTTTTGAATTAAGTTGTGTTGAACGTTTTAGTAGTTTAAAAGATAACTACTGTGAAATATTGGGATGCTGTACAAATATTTCTAAGAAAATTTAAGCATTTTGGTTTCTTATTTGTTGTGATAAAAATTAATTGTATTCATTTTTCATCGGACTTGTGCATTCAATTCATTACGAACCCGTACGCTAGCAACAATATTTATCAAATTTACATAAAAATTTTGTATAGTAAAATATAAAGAGTGACCTCATTTTGATTGCGTTGATCAAAATTCCTTTTTATGCAATGATACTTTGGCTTCAATCATTTTCATTAAACTGTATGTTACTAAATAGGAATTTAATTTTCAAGCGATAATTCCCTTTCTAACAATGCTAGATTCCTGCTTCAGTTACCTTATGGGAGCTGAATGAAATTCTCGCAATGATTTCATTGTCTCTAGAATTTAAAATTCTTGCTCGTTAGCATTACAAATGATATTGCGAAAATGAGCAACATTTGTCAAAGTTAGCTATTCTAAAATGATCCTAAATGTAACTTTCAGTTAACAGATTAGAGCTGTGCTTCCCAAACATTTATGTTTACAGCCCGCTTTTAGAAACGCAAAGAAACGCATTTTTACAGAAAATATATAAGCATATAAAACAGCAATACTGAGGTTGGATTACTTGTATGTTAATGAAATTAGCAGTAATTGCACTGTCATTTTAGTTAAATCAATAATAAAACATAAATAAGGATGTGTGTTTCCGGTCATCCGTAAAGCTTTTTGTTGCCATTCTGGAAAGATAATATTTATTTTTCAAATGTAATCATTTAGCTCGGGGGTATAAAAGAAGTCTGTTGCAAATCGCAATATATTTGTCACCCAACTTTAGCAAACAAGTTATTTAAGGGGTCACACGACCCTTGAATGAGTCGAAAGATGAATTTTTTTACCTTTTTTCAATCTTGTGCAACTTTTTTAATTCTTATCAAAAATACTCAATATTTTGTTCATTATTAATTTAATGTCTATTCTTTAATAAAATGTACTTGAAATTTGAAAATTATAATAAAAATTGTAAAAACAAATGTTAAATTATAAGACATTTTTCACATCTAATTAATCTGTACGCACACTGCGCGCACATGTACAAGAAATGTTTTGTACCAAAATGTTTAATTTTTCTTTTTTTATGCAAAAGAATGTTTGAGAATATAACTGAACTAAAAATATTACACAATTCATGCATTTTTTATTTTTTTATGATATATATATTAAATATAATTTTTTTGCTATATTTTGATTTTTACATACCTTATAAAATTGAAACATTTCATTAAAATACCAAAATTTTAGTTTAATTAATTTAGTGTAACATGATAATACTATGGTACAAATTTCAGAAAGATACATTAAAAAGTTTTTGAAATATCATGCGCGACGCATTAAAAAAATACGTTTTGAGATAAAGACCTGTAAAGTTTGCATCGCTATAAAAATGAGTAACATTGTGACTTAATGAGTCTTAACTCGTACTATTTGGTATCTAATTTGTACTTTATGCTTTTTGTTTGTGTTTTGAATAAAGTTAAAGACAGAATGTATATTTATAATAAGGAAACTGCATCTGAAAAACAATTAACAATGCATTGTTTAATGAAAGTGATGACACAGTCAACCGTTATCAAGGATACATTATTGCAGATAAAGATATATTTTTCATATACATGAAAGAGAATGCAATGTGCAAACTGTGTTATAAACCTATAAATATTTGTGAGAATAAAAATATATTAATAATCAGTTTCTTGAACAAGATGTTTAAATTTTTGTCGACACACATAACTTATCACAAAATACTGTTACTATTTATAATATTTATATAGACAAATTAAAAACCTCCAGGTTCATACATTATTCCTTCTTGATCAATTTTCTGATGTTCTAAACTTGTTTTGGATCTTTTCCTTGCTTTTCGTGCTTCTATAGTGTTTTGCATTGCTCTCTTCTTAGCAGTATTTACACGTTTCATATCACTGCGAAGTTGAGATTTTATTGCATTTATACCTGGATGGATACCCATTTGCCTCATGACAGATAGCCTACCCTTTTTGCCCATGTTAAATAAAATTGCTGCTTCATATACAGCAATTTCTGCAATTCGTTTCCCAGATCCAGAAGTTTTCGGACACATCTGCCATATGAGGGAATTAAAAGATTCATTCGGATTCTGAGTGAAGCTATCAAGGCATCGTTTCAAAAGATCTGGACTTGATAAAGCTTTAAAAACAGGTTTTATAACATCCATGACTGAAGATGGCAAAGTCACTTTATGATGAAATTTACCCACTGAGCCATTTGAAACTGCTTGTTGATATTTACACCATGAGTCTGCACCAGCAGGACAAAATGTATGTAACGGTTCAGCATCAGTTTATCTCGTATGAAAATAAACTGCCCAAATACCCTTACGCATTTCATCAACTGACAAAGCATTTGAGCGAATTGCATTTCCATAATACTGAGTCAGCCTATTTATCATGGTGTCTGTCAATCGTCCTTTGCCTGATAAAGGTTTACCGTCCTCCAACTTTTTACATCTATAGTCTTGTTTTAGCTTTCTCAGTCGAGTTCCCATTCTTTTTTGTACGTGACCAACACATTCAAGTTTTGAAACAGTTTTATCATCATATGGTTTGCTGTCACATATAGCAGGGAATGTTCTAGAATCACCATCACCAATATAATTAATATATTTGAGACCTCTTTCAGCTTCTGATCTGTGAAAAATTTTTATCATACCATCGACTTCCATTTTTCCTGAAGAACCGATATGATTTTTCTGACAATTTGGCAAATGTTTCATTTGCCACTCTTCGAAAGCTTTCCCAGATTTTTTTGCTTTCCATAGATCACATCCTTTACAAGTGGACGAGAGAACTTCAACATCTAAAACCTTCCCTGTTTCAGCACCTATTACAGAACGTACTCCAATATATGAAGCATGTCCTCTCGTTTTCCATGTTCCATCACCACTTACGGTGACAGAATTTGATGCAGTTTTGCATACCTCTTCTTCTGCAGCAATTTTCATACTTTGAATGGCGACAGTTTTTGAAGCTGTATTTATATGTTTGCAGATTTTGTCTTAAGCATTCTGTGTCACAGGTTTACCTAGATCCATTACACCACAAAATGTTTCCAGAGGTTCCACACCTTGACCAATGCATCGCCTATCATAAACAATTCGTCTGTTTAATTCAGGAACATTTTTGTGTTCACCAATCAACTTTGAATTATTGAATTCTGTTTTAAAACTACACTTTTCACATTTCACAGAAATTGTTGAAAATAATCCAAAGGGTTTTCTCTCAGAAATATTGACAGAATTACAGCACAATTTGCACAGTACATTCTCTTTCAAAAATGTAAACAATATGTCTTTATCCATAATTATATAGCCATGAAAACGATTCATAATGTCAGTATCACTTTCATTAAATAATGCATTGTTAAGCTTTTTCTCGGATGCACTTTTTACATGTTCAATTTGAGTATTATGGTCATCACCTGATGAAACCAAGCTTTTATCAGAAAGTTCAGATCTGATATTCGTGTAGCGGTTGCCGTGGAAGCGACGTTTTTTAGCTCGCTTCCCAGAAGTTCTTTTATTATTTGCCATCACAAATATAATATATAAATATACTTATTATTGCAGCAAAAAGACTAACGCATCAAAAATTCAATATACACCAAATAAATGCTGCAAACGTCAATACAACTTTGCAGAATCAAACAACGTAGTAATAGCTTACGGAAACACGATGTAAACATTCAGAATAAGTATTAAGTTGAGTAGAATCATTGCTACTGATTGCTGACGAAATAAAAATAAGACTTGTAGGCTAGAATGTAGCAACACTCAGTTATATAACGGCTATGACAGCTGTGAGCAAATGACGTGTCCATTTAAATGTTTATTTACATACGTGATGAAGGTTTCTCGTGTCAGTGACCTTTACGTTTTTAATGATATCTCCTAAACTACACGGAATATTTTAACACGGTTTTTTTTAAAGTGCGCAGAAATGTTCAAACTAAAACATATATGTTTTTCAAAAAATCGATATTTTTGAAGATTTAAAGGTCGTGAGACCCCTTAAAAGAAATGCACTGCCACTAGCCAAATTAAATATGAGAAAGCAAGTTGATGGACAACTAAAGCATATACAGTCAAAAGTCTTTAATCTGGACTAGACGGTGGGAAAAAATTGCCCCAACGGTGGAAGAAAAAATTTGCCCCAACTGAGGTGGGAAAAAAATTGCCCCAACTGGGGTGGGAAAAAATTTGCTTCAACTAGGGTGGGAAAAAATTTGCCCCAACTGGGGTGGGAAAAAATTTGCCCCAACTAGGGTGGGAAAAAAATTGCCCCAACTGGGGTGGGGAAAATTTGCCCCAACTGGGTGCAAAAAAAAAATTGCCCATTCGCGATTATGGTGAAGAGTCGCTAATCGTAAATATAGTTTAATCCTAATGAAGCATCAAAGTAAGAACACGGATATAAAATGTACAATAATTTTAAAAACTCTTTAAATTTATGTTATTTCAGTTTTTTCATGTCATCCAATATTTCGACGAGAATAGAAATAGGAATTTAAAAAAAAATTAAGGATCTTCGATAACAATTATATGGTTGCTCTGTAACAAGTTAGTTTCTTTTGAAGCAGAATTGAAAATGCTTTTAGTCTTCTAAGCAATTTTGAGACTGGGCTCAAAAATACATGCAGAATTAAATGATTTCCTTTCGAAACTTTGCATTAGGTTTTCGTCAGCCAACTTCTATGAAAATCAGGCGATTGGCCAAGTCAATAAACGGTGCATGTTAACAATGCACATATCAGTTGCTAAACATACTTATGTTCCTGGAAAAGTGGGCGACGAAAATACAATAAATAAAGGTGTGCAAAGAAAACTGCCCCAACTAGGATGGGAAAAAATTGCCCCAAATGGGGTGGGAAAAAAATTACCCCAAATGGGGTGGGGAAAAAATTGTATGTTACATTAAACTGTATGTTACTCAATAGGAATTTAACTTTCAAGCGATAATTCTCTTTCTAACAATGTTAGATTCCTCGCATATAAAACAGCAATACTGAGGTTGGATTACTTGTATGTTAATGAAATTAGCAGTAATTGCACTGTCATTTTAGCTAAATCAATAATAAAACATAAATAAGGATGTGTGTTTCCGGTCATCCGTAAAGCTTTTTGTTGCCATTCTGGAAAGATAATATTTATTTTTCAAATGTAATCATTTAGCTCGGGGGTATAAAAGAAGTCTGTTGCAAATCGCAATATATTTGTCACCCAACTTTAGCAAACAAGTTATTTAAAAGAAATGCATTACCACTAGCCAAATTAAATATGAGAAAGCAAGTTGATGGACAACTAAAGCATATACAGTCAAAAGTCATTAATCCGGACTCGTCGGGACTTCGGCGATTCCGGATTATCGATTTTTCCGGATTATAGATGATCAGTTTAAATCTGGTAAGATGGCATGCAGAGATTATAAAATTAAAAATATGAAACCGTTATTTATAAAATAATGAGCAATTATGATCTAAAGAGTATCAAAATTTACAAGAAAAGAAGCTTAATATTTATTTGTTTACTTTATTAAACATTTCTTTCAACGCGCGCATGCGTAAAGCATATATTACGCATAGCCAAAATTAGAAAATTCCAACCAGAAAACTATTTGATTTGTATTCGTGATATTTATACTGACGAGAGATTTTAATTAAATCATATCAAAGACGAAGTAACATTTAGTAAGGAATTATAAGCCGAATAAAAGAAAAACATCTGCCCTGAAGAAAACAATAATGTTGACAGATCAACTTCCAGTTCATTGCGCGCTGCGACGTTCCCCCCCCCCCCGCGCAGAGCAGCGTGAAATTGATAAACAGATTTCCGAACATTTGTAACGGTTAGACAGGGTTGCCACTCAAACAGATGAATGAAATTCCCTGACTTTTCCAGGTTTTCCAGGTGTGTTTCAAGAAAATTCCAGTCTATACACGTAATGTACGTTGGCTGTGCTAAGAGGTAAATTAATTATATTATTACTTGTATTGTGCAGCAAATTCACTTAATTATTAAATAAATCCCAGAGGACATTTATTCTTAATTATTAGTCCAAAGGGGCTTTGTCCCTGAAGGACTATTGTTTTCGTTTTGCGATTTTGCGTCGGACTCATAAACGTCGGTTCACTTTTCAAACTGTTGCCACAAAATGTTAGAGTCCTGCATTATATTTGAAGAAATTAAATAATGAAAAATCTGCATAAATGATTGTCTATTTCTCGCATTGTGATAAAACAATGGTACATAGAGCCATCGAATTTTGAATGACGAAATCCTACTGCGAATATGGGCATCTGAAATCCCAAATTTGGAATTTGTTTTATTATAGATTTTATATTTTGTAAAACTTTAACGAATTTTTGATTTACAAACTCAATGCTTTAAAAGCGAGAAATGACAACGTTATATAGAAAAAAAAAAAAAAAAAATACTTTTATCTCCAGCTCGCGAGACTGTGTATATCGGAAATTCTAAAGATATGCTTAATTTAACATTATTTTGCGATATTGCTCTTGAACTGAATTTTATGGTTTAAGAACAAAGAACATGATATTTAATAAATAAAGGTAACACTCAAAACGTTAAAAAAAAAGCCCCTTTGGACGTAATTTAAAATCTGAAACATTTCAGTTTTTTTTTTTTTTTTTTTTTCTTGGTATACTTTGTTTGATAATTTTGTTTACTTTTCCACTTAAGAAACTTCATAAAATTTAAGATATATACATTGGATAACAATTGTATGTTTTATTTAATTATTACTCATGATCATCACCAGTTTAACACGAGCCTAATCTGGTCCTAATAAATCACAATGCAATGCTAAATAGTTAGGTTAGAATTTAGATAAATTTAATTTGTGTGAGGTGTCTTCGTAAAAGGCACCTTAACACTTGAAAACACAAGTATAATTATAATAGGAGTTGTTTTCTCCACTGAAGATTGAGATTAGAATTTGCCCAATCTGGAATAAAATAAGGCTCTTTTTGCAGACATTCTGTAGCTAAACGAAAGAAAGAAATCTATTTAATGATTTTTTTAATAAATTGAGGTATTTTATATTTATTTCGCAGCATACATAAGGAAAAAATATGTTCATTAAATTTCGTGATGGTATGTCATCATACTGCTAGAATTAATTTCAGGATTATGCCACAGAAAATTTCCTGAAATTTGGAAATATTATTTAATAATAATAAATAAATTTAGAGCATTAGCAATATTAAATGATATGAATAACATAAACATAATTACTTAAAAATTGAATTAGAATAATCAACGATATTTTAGCGAATATAGTTATATTACATCATTAGACTGATTACTATTTTTTTATTTTACTGCAAAATGACAAGGTATTTATTAAAAAGGAAAAAAAAAAAAGTTTAAAAAGATTTTGCGGTATAATTCTAGTATACGGTAAGGCCTTGACACGATTTTGAAAATTGTCGCCAAGACCAAAATGACCCATTTACTGCTCATCATCATGTCGCCAAATCCCGTTGTACCATACATCTAACCAAAGAAGTAGCTAGAATGCTATCTTGTCAAAAGTAACATAAGATACTATGAAAATGCGAAAGAACAACAAAGATAATGATAAATTACGAGTAATTTATCATTATCGTTATTTATTATTATTATGTAAAAAACTGCAGTCACCTCTATCTTTTTTTAAATTTTACTCAGGCGCTAATGTAATATCTTGCCACTTTTCTATTCAGATACTTTAGCCTTCTAAAGTGAAATGCGAATCATTTTATATCATATTTACGTAAAATTAGGTATTGTTACGGATTTTGCATTTATTTAGTTTGCTATTTTTAATAGAATTGTTATTAAAAGTGTTTTATATTCTCGTGCAATACATCACGAGACTTATTTGAAGAGAAAGCTGCGCCGGAAAAATTAAATACACGAGGCACGCGCATCTAACATTTTAACAATCGATATTTCGTAATTGTACTCTTTTAATATCCAGAGAAGTCGAGAAAATAGGAGAAGGTTCTCGTGCGTGATTTGAAAAGCTTATAAAATGCTGGAAGAAAACATCTCAATTCAGTTGTTTACTTTTTGCTGTTAATGATTGTAGCGAAATCGGATTAGCTTTCTCTGTTTTGAATTAAGTTGTGTTGAACGTTTTAGTAGTTTAAAAGATAACTACTGTGAAATATTGGGATGCTGTACAAATATTTCTAAGAAAATTTAAGCATTTTGGTTTCTTATTTGTTGTGATAAAAATTAATTGTATTCATTTTTCATCGGACTTGTGCATTCAATTCATTACGAACCCGTACGCTAGCAACAATATTTATCAAATTTACATAAAAATTTTGTATAGTAAAATATAAAGAATAACCTCATTTTGATTGCGTTGATCAAAATTCCTTTTTATGCAATGATACTTTGGCTTCAATCATTTTCATTAAACTGTATGTTACTAAATAGGAATTTAATTTTCAAGCGATAATTCTCTTTCTAACAATGCTAGATTCCTGCTTCAGTTACCTTATGGGAGCTGAATGAAATTCTCGCAATGATTTCATTGTCTCTAGAATTTAAAATTCTTGCTCGTTAGCATTACAAATGATATTGCGAAAATGAGCAACATTTGTCAAAGTTAGCTATTCTAAAATGATCCTAAATGTAACTTTCAGTTAACAGATTAGAGCTGTGCTTCCCAAACATTTATGTTTACAGCCCGCTTTTAGAAACGCAAAGAAACGCATTTTTACAGAAAATATATAAGCATATAAAACAGCAATACTGAGGTTGGATTAATTGTATGTTAATGAAATTAGCAGTAATTGCACTGTGATTTTAGCTAAATCAATAATAAAACATAAATAAGGATGTGTGTTTCCGGTCATCCGTAAAGCTTTTTGTTGCCATTCTGGAAAGATAATATTTATTTTTCAAATGTAATCATTTAGCTCAGGGGTTTAAAAGAAGTCTGTTGCAAATCGCAATATATTTGTCACCCAACTTTAGCAAACAAGTTATTTAAAAGAAATGCATTGCCACTAGCCAAATTAAATATGAGAAAGCAAGTTGATGGACAACTAAAGCATATACAGTCAAAAGTCTTTAATCTGGACTAGACGGTGGGAAAAAATTGCCCCAACGGTGGAGGGAAAAATTTGCCCCAACTGAGGTGGGAAAAAATTGCCCCAACTGTGGTGGGAAAAAATTTGCCCGAACTAGGATTGAAAAAATTGCCCCAACTGGGGTGGGAGAAAATTAGCCCCAACTGACGTGGGAAAAAATTCGCCCCAACTGAGGTTGGGAAAAATTTGCCCCAACTAGGGTGGGAAAAAAATTGCCCCAACTGGGATGGGAAAAAAATGCCCCAACTGGGGTGGGAAAAAATTACCCCAACTGGGGTGGGGGAAAATTGCCCCAACTGGGTGCAAAAAAATTGCCCATTCGCGATTATGAAGAGTCGCTAATCGTAAAAATAGTTTAATCCTAATGAAGCATCAAAGTAAGCACACGGATATAAAATGTACAATAATTTTAAAAACTCTTTAAATTTATGTTATTTCAGTTTTTTCATGTCATCCAATATTTCGACGAGAATAAAAATAGGAATTTTTAAAAAAATAATGATCTTCGATAACAATTATATGGTTGCTCTGTAACAAGTTAGTTTCTTTTGAAGCAGAATTGAAAATGCTTTTAGTCTTCTAAGCAATTTTGAGACTGGGCTCAAAAATACATGCAGAATTAAATGATTTCCTTTCGAAACTTTGCATTAGGTTTTCATCAGCCAACTTCTATGAAAATCAGGCGATTGGCCAAGTCAATAAACGGTGCATGTTAACTATGCACATATCAGTTGCTAAACATACTTATGTTCCTGGAAAATTGGGCGACGAAATTACAATAAATAAAGGTGTGCAAAGAAAACTGCCCCAACTAGGGTGGGAAAAAATTGCCCCAACTGGGGTAGGAAAAA
This sequence comes from Stegodyphus dumicola, assembly GCF_044657685.1. Lineage (NCBI taxonomy): Eukaryota > Metazoa > Arthropoda > Arachnida > Araneae > Eresidae > Stegodyphus > Stegodyphus dumicola. The sequence continues at coordinate 20,090,107 of NC_140777.1, read as the reverse complement.
AATTACCCCAAATGGGATGGGAAGGGGTGGGAAAAAATTTGCCCCAACTGCTGTGGGGAAAAAATTGCCCCAACTGCGGTGGGGAAAAATTGCCCCAACTGGGGTGGGAAAAAATTTGCCCCAACTAGGGTGGGAAAAAAATTGCCCCAAATGGGTTGGGAAAAAATTTGCCCCAACTGGGGTGGGAAAAAATTTGCATCAACTAGGGTGGGAAAAAATTAGCCCCAACTGGGTGCAAAAAAAAATTGCCCATTCGCGATTATGGTGAAGAGTCGCTAATCGTAAAAATAGTTTAATCCTAATGAAGCATCAAAGTAAGAACACGGATATAAAATGTACAATAATTTTAAAAACTCTTTAAATTTATGTTATTTCAGTTTTTTCATGTCATCCAATATTTCGACGAGAATAGAAATAGGAATTTAAAAAAAATTAAGGATCTTCGATAACAATTATATGGTTGCTCTGTAACAAGTTAGTTTCTTTTGAAGCAGAATTGAAAATGCTTTTAGTCTTCTAAGCAATTTTGAGACTGGGCTCAAAAATACATGCAGAATTAAATGATTTCCTTTCGAAACTTTGCATTAGGTTTTCGTCAGCCAACTTCTATGAAAATCAGGCGATTGGCCAAGTCAATAAACGGTGCATGTTAACAATGCACATATCAGTTGCTAAACATACTTATGTTCCTGGAAAAGTGGGCGACGAAAATACAATAAAGGTGTGCAAAGAAAACTGCCCCAACTAGGGTGGGAAAAAATTGCCCCAACTGGGGTGGGAAAAAATTACCCAAAATGGGGTGGGAAAAAATTGTATGTTACATTAAACTGTATGTTACTAAATAGGAATTTAACTTTCAAGCGATAATTCTCTTTCTAACAATGTTAGATTCCTCGCATATAAAACAGCAATAATGAGGTTGGATTACTTGTATGTTAATGAAATTAGCAGTAATTGCACTATCATTTTAGCTAAATCAATAAGAAAACATAAATAAGGACGTGTGTTTCCGGTCATCCGTAAAGCGTTTTGTTGCCATTATGCAAAGCATAAGATAATATTTATTTTTCAAATGTAATCATTTAGCTCGGGTGTATAAAAGAAGTCTGTTGCAAATCGCAATATATTTGTCACCCAACTTTAGCAAACAAGTTATTTAAAAGAAATGCATTACCACTAGCCAAATTAAATATGAGAAAGCAAGTTGATGGACAACTAAAGCATATACAGTCAAAAGTCATTAATCCGGGCTCGTCGGGACTTCGGCGATTCCGGATTATCGATTTTTCCGGATTATAGATGATCAGTTTAAATCTGGTAAGATGGCATGCAGAGATTATAAAATTAAAAATATGAAACCGTTATTTATAAAATAATGAGCAATTATGATCTAAAGAGTATCAAAATTTACAAGAAAAGAAGCTTAATATTTATTTGTTTACTTTATTAAACATTTCTTTCAACGCGCGCATGCGTAAAGCATATATTACGCATAGCCAAAATTAGAAAATTCCAACCAGAAAACTATTTGATTTGTATTCGTGATATTTATACTGACGAGAGATTTTAATTAAATCATATCAAAGACGAAGTAACATTTAGTAAGGAATTATAAGCCGAATAAAAGAAAAACATCTGCCCTGAAGAAAACAATAATGTTGACAGATCAACTTCCAGTTCATTGCGCGCTGCGACGTTCCCCCCCCCCGCGCAGAGCAGCGTGAAATTGATAAACAGATTTCCGAACATTTGTAACGGTTAGACAGGGTTGCCACTCAAACAGATGAATGAAATTCCCTGACTTTTCCAGGTTTTCCAGGTGTGTTTCAAGAAAATTCCAGTCTATACACGTAATGTACGTTGGCTGTGCTAAGAGGTAAATTAATTATATTATTACTTGTATTGTGCAGCAAATTCACTTAATTATTAAATAAATCCCAGAGGACATTTATTCTTAATTATTAGTCCAAAGGGGCTTTGTCCCTGAAGGACTATTGTTTTCGTTTTGCGATTTTGCGTCGGACTCATAAACGTCGGTTCACTTTTCAAACTGTTGCCACAAAATGTTAGAGTCCTGCATTATATTTGAAGAAATTAAATAATGAAAAATCTGCATAAATGATTGTCTATTTCTCGCATTGTGATAAAACAATGGTACATAGAGCCATCGAATTTTGAATGACGAAATCCTACTGCGAATATGGGCATCTGAAATCCCAAATTTGGAATTTGTTTTATTATAGATTTTATATTTTGTAAAACTTTAACGAATTTTTGATTTACAAACTCAATGCTTTAAAAGCGAGAAATGACAACGTTATATAGAAAAAAAAAAAAAAAAATACTTTTATCTCCAGCTCGCGAGACTGTGTATATCGGAAATTCTAAAGATATGCTTAATTTAACATTATTTTGCGATATTGCTCTTGAACTGAATTTTATGGTTTAAGAACAAAGAACATGATATTTAATAAATAAAGGTAACACTCAAAACGTTAAAAAAAAAGCCCCTTTGGACGTAATTTAAAATCTGAAACATTTCAGTTTTTTTTTTTTTTTTTTTTTTCTTGGTATACTTTGTTTGATAATTTTGTTTACTTTTCCACTTAAGAAACTTCATAAAATTTAAGATATATACATTGGATAACAATTGTATGTTTTATTTAATTATTACTCATGATCATCACCAGTTTAACACGAGCCTAATCTGGTCCTAATAAATCACAATGCAATGCTAAATAGTTAGGTTAGAATTTAGATAAATTTAATTTGTGTGAGGTGTCTTCGTAAAAGGCACCTTAACACTTGAAAACACAAGTATAATTATAATAGGAGTTGTTTTCTCCACTGAAGATTGAGATTAGAATTTGCCCAATCTGGAATAAAATAAGGCTCTTTTTGCAGACATTCTGTAGCTAAACGAAAGAAAGAAATCTATTTAATGATTTTTTTAATAAATTGAGGTATTTTATATTTATTTCGCAGCATACATAAGGAAAAAATATGTTCATTAAATTTCGTGATGGTATGTCATCATACTGCTAGAATTAATTTCAGGATTATGCCACAGAAAATTTCCTGAAATTTGGAAATATTATTTAATAATAATAAATAAATTTAGAGCATTAGCAATATTAAATGATATGAATAACATAAACATAATTACTTAAAAATTGAATTAGAATAATCAACGATATTTTAGCGAATATAGTTATATTACATCATTAGACTGATTACTATTTTTTTATTTTACTGCAAAATGACAAGGTATTTATTAAAAAGGAAAAAAAAAAAAGTTTAAAAAGATTTTGCGGTATAATTCTAGTATACGGTAAGGCCTTGACACGATTTTGAAAATTGTCGCCAAGACCAAAATGACCCATTTACTGCTCATCATCATGTCGCCAAATCCCGTTGTACCATACATCTAACCAAAGAAGTAGCTAGAATGCTATCTTGTCAAAAGTAACATAAGATACTATGAAAATGCGAAAGAACAACAAAGATAATGATAAATTACGAGTAATTTATCATTATCGTTATTTATTATTATTATGTAAAAAACTGCAGTCACCTCTATCTTTTTTTAAATTTTACTCAGGCGCTAATGTAATATCTTGCCACTTTTCTATTCAGATACTTTAGCCTTCTAAAGTGAAATGCGAATCATTTTATATCATATTTACGTAAAATTAGGTATTGTTACGGATTTTGCATTTATTTAGTTTGCTATTTTTAATAGAATTGTTATTAAAAGTGTTTTATATTCTCGTGCAATACATCACGAGACTTATTTGAAGAGAAAGCTGCGCCGGAAAAATTAAATACACGAGGCACGCGCATCTAACATTTTAACAATCGATATTTCGTAATTGTACTCTTTTAATATCCAGAGAAGTCGAGAAAATAGGAGAAGGTTCTCGTGCGTGATTTGAAAAGCTTATAAAATGCTGGAAGAAAACATCTCAATTCAGTTGTTTACTTTTTGCTGTTAATGATTGTAGCGAAATCGGATTAGCTTTCTCTGTTTTGAATTAAGTTGTGTTGAACGTTTTAGTAGTTTAAAAGATAACTACTGTGAAATATTGGGATGCTGTACAAATATTTCTAAGAAAATTTAAGCATTTTGGTTTCTTATTTGTTGTGATAAAAATTAATTGTATTCATTTTTCATCGGACTTGTGCATTCAATTCATTACGAACCCGTACGCTAGCAACAATATTTATCAAATTTACATAAAAATTTTGTATAGTAAAATATAAAGAATAACCTCATTTTGATTGCGTTGATCAAAATTCCTTTTTATGCAATGATACTTTGGCTTCAATCATTTTCATTAAACTGTATGTTACTAAATAGGAATTTAATTTTCAAGCGATAATTCTCTTTCTAACAATGCTAGATTCCTGCTTCAGTTACCTTATGGGAGCTGAATGAAATTCTCGCAATGATTTCATTGTCTCTAGAATTTAAAATTCTTGCTCGTTAGCATTACAAATGATATTGCGAAAATGAGCAACATTTGTCAAAGTTAGCTATTCTAAAATGATCCTAAATGTAACTTTCAGTTAACAGATTAGAGCTGTGCTTCCCAAACATTTATGTTTACAGCCCGCTTTTAGAAACGCAAAGAAACGCATTTTTACAGAAAATATATAAGCATATAAAACAGCAATACTGAGGTTGGATTAATTGTATGTTAATGAAATTAGCAGTAATTGCACTGTGATTTTAGCTAAATCAATAATAAAACATAAATAAGCATGTGTGTTTCCGGTCATCCGTAAAGCTTTTTGTTGCCATTCTGGAAAGATAATATTTATTTTTCAAATGTAATCATTTAGCTCGGGGGTTTAAAAGAAGTCTGTTGCAAATCGCAATATATTTGTCACCCACTTTAGCAAACAAGTTATTTAAAAGAAATGCATTGCCACTAGCCAAATTAAATATGAGAAAGCAAGTTGATGGACAACTAAAGCATATACAGTCAAAAGTCTTTAATCTGGACTAGACGGTGGGAAAAAATTGCCCCAACGGTGGAGGGAAAAATTTGCCCCAACTGAGGTGGGAAAAAATTGCCCCAACTGTGGTGGGAAAAAATTTGCCCGAACTAGGATTGAAAAAATTGCCCCAACTGGGGTGGGAGAAAATTAGCCCCAACTGACGTGGGAAAAAATTCGCCCCAACTGAGGTTGGGAAAAATTTGCCCCAACTAGGGTGGGAAAAAAATTGCCCCAACTGGGATGGGAAAAAAATGCCCCAACTGGGGTGGGAAAAAATTACCCCAACTGGGGTGGGGGAAAATTGCCCCAACTGGGTGCAAAAAAATTGCCCATTCGCGATTATGAAGAGTCGCTAATCGTAAAAATAGTTTAATCCTAATGAAGCATCAAAGTAAGCACACGGATATAAAATGTACAATAATTTTAAAAACTCTTTAAATTTATGTTATTTCAGTTTTTTCATGTCATCCAATATTTCGACGAGAATAAAAATAGGAATTTTTAAAAAAATAATGATCTTCGATAACAATTATATGGTTGCTCTGTAACAAGTTAGTTTCTTTTGAAGCAGAATTGAAAATGCTTTTAGTCTTCTAAGCAATTTTGAGACTGGGCTCAAAAATACATGCAGAATTAAATGATTTCCTTTCGAAACTTTGCATTAGGTTTTCATCAGCCAACTTCTATGAAAATCAGGCGATTGGCCAAGTCAATAAACGGTGCATGTTAACTATGCACATATCAGTTGCTAAACATACTTATGTTCCTGGAAAATTGGGCGACGAAATTACAATAAATAAAGGTGTGCAAAGAAAACTGCCCCAACTAGGGTGGGAAAAAATTGCCCCAACTGGGGTAGGAAAAAAATTACCCCAAATGGGGTGGGAAGGGGTGGGAAAAAATTTGCCCCAACTGCTGTGGGGAAAAAATTGCCCCAACTGCGGTGGGGAAAAATTGCCCCAACTGGGGTGGGAAAAAATTTGCCCCAACTAGGGTGGGAAAAAAATTGCCCCAAATGGGTTGGGAAAAAATTTGCCCCAACTGGGGTGGGAAAAAATTTGCATCAACTAGGGTGGGAAAAAATTAGCCCCAACTGGGTGCAAAAAAAAATTGCCCATTCGCGATTATGGTGAAGAGTCGCTAATCGTAAAAATAGTTTAATCCTAATGAAGCATCAAAGTAAGAACACGGATATAAAATGTACAATAATTTTAAAAACTCTTTAAATTTATGTTATTTCAGTTTTTTCATGTCATCCAATATTTCGACGAGAATAGAAATAGGAATTTAAAAAAAATTAAGGATCTTCGATAACAATTATATGGTTGCTCTGTAACAAGTTAGTTTCTTTTGAAGCAGAATTGAAAATGCTTTTAGTCTTCTAAGCAATTTTGAGACTGGGCTCAAAAATACATGCAGAATTAAATGATTTCCTTTCGAAACTTTGCATTAGGTTTTCGTCAGCCAACTTCTATGAAAATCAGGCGATTGGCCAAGTCAATAAACGGTGCATGTTAACAATGCACATATCAGTTGCTAAACATACTTATGTTCCTGGAAAAGTGGGCGACGAAAATACAATAAAGGTGTGCAAAGAAAACTGCCCCAACTAGGGTGGGAAAAAATTGCCCCAACTGGGGTGGGAAAAAATTACCCAAAATGGGGTGGGAAAAAATTGTATGTTACATTAAACTGTATGTTACTAAATAGGAATTTAACTTTCAAGCGATAATTCTCTTTCTAACAATGTTAGATTCCTCGCATATAAAACAGCAATAATGAGGTTGGATTACTTGTATGTTAATGAAATTAGCAGTAATTGCACTATCATTTTAGCTAAATCAATAAGAAAACATAAATAAGGACGTGTGTTTCCGGTCATCCGTAAAGCGTTTTGTTGCCATTATGCAAAGCATAAGATAATATTTATTTTTCAAATGTAATCATTTAGCTCGGGTGTATAAAAGAAGTCTGTTGCAAATCGCAATATATTTGTCACCCAACTTTAGCAAACAAGTTATTTAAAAGAAATGCATTACCACTAGCCAAATTAAATATGAGAAAGCAAGTTGATGGACAACTAAAGCATATACAGTCAAAAGTCATTAATCCGGGCTCGTCGGGACTTCGGCGATTCCGGATTATCGATTTTTCCGGATTATAGATGATCAGTTTAAATCTGGTAAGATGGCATGCAGAGATTATAAAATTAAAAATATGAAACCGTTATTTATAAAATAATGAGCAATTATGATCTAAAGAGTATCAAAATTTACAAGAAAAGAAGCTTAATATTTATTTGTTTACTTTATTAAACATTTCTTTCAACGCGCGCATGCGTAAAGCATATATTACGCATAGCCAAAATTAGAAAATTCCAACCAGAAAACTATTTGATTTGTATTCGTGATATTTATACTGACGAGAGATTTTAATTAAATCATATCAAAGACGAAGTAACATTTAGTAAGGAATTATAAGCCGAATAAAAGAAAAACATCTGCCCTGAAGAAAACAATAATGTTGACAGATCAACTTCCAGTTCATTGCGCGCTGCGACGTTCCCCCCCCCCCGCGCAGAGCAGCGTGAAATTGATAAACAGATTTCCGAACATTTGTAACGGTTAGACAGGGTTGCCACTCAAACAGATGAATGAAATTCCCTGACTTTTCCAGGTTTTCCAGGTGTGTTTCAAGAAAATTCCAGTCTATACACGTAATGTACGTTGGCTGTGCTAAGAGGTAAATTAATTATATTATTACTTGTATTGTGCAGCAAATTCACTTAATTATTAAATAAATCCCAGAGGACATTTATTCTTAATTATTAGTCCAAAGGGGCTTTGTCCCTGAAGGACTATTGTTTTCGTTTTGCGATTTTGCGTCGGACTCATAAACGTCGGTTCACTTTTCAAACTGTTGCCACAAAATGTTAGAGTCCTGCATTATATTTGAAGAAATTAAATAATGAAAAATCTGCATAAATGATTGTCTATTTCTCGCATTGTGATAAAACAATGGTACATAGAGCCATCGAATTTTGAATGACGAAATCCTACTGCGAATATGGGCATCTGAAATCCCAAATTTGGAATTTGTTTTATTATAGATTTTATATTTTGTAAAACTTTAACGAATTTTTGATTTACAAACTCAATGCTTTAAAAGCGAGAAATGACAACGTTATATAGAAAAAAAAAAAAAAAAAATACTTTTATCTCCAGCTCGCGAGACTGTGTATATCGGAAATTCTAAAGATATGCTTAATTTAACATTATTTTGCGATATTGCTCTTGAACTGAATTTTATGGTTTAAGAACAAAGAACATGATATTTAATAAATAAAGGTAACACTCAAAACGTTAAAAAAAAAGCCCCTTTGGACGTAATTTAAAATCTGAAACATTTCAGTTTTTTTTTTTTTTTTTTTTTTCTTGGTATACTTTGTTTGATAATTTTGTTTACTTTTCCACTTAAGAAACTTCATAAAATTTAAGATATATACATTGGATAACAATTGTATGTTTTATTTAATTATTACTCATGATCATCACCAGTTTAACACGAGCCTAATCTGGTCCTAATAAATCACAATGCAATGCTAAATAGTTAGGTTAGAATTTAGATAAATTTAATTTGTGTGAGGTGTCTTCGTAAAAGGCACCTTAACACTTGAAAACACAAGTATAATTATAATAGGAGTTGTTTTCTCCACTGAAGATTGAGATTAGAATTTGCCCAATCTGGAATAAAATAAGGCTCTTTTTGCAGACATTCTGTAGCTAAACGAAAGAAAGAAATCTATTTAATGATTTTTTTTAATAAATTGAGGTATTTTATATTTATTTCGCAGCATACATAAGGAAAAAATATGTTCATTAAATTTCGTGATGGTAGGTCATCATACTGCTAGAATTAATTTCAGGATTATGCCACAGAAAATTTCCTGAAATTTGGAAATATTATTTAATAATAATAAATAAATTTAGAGCATTAGCAATATTAAATGATATGAATAACATAAACATAATTACTTAAAAATTGAATTAGAATAATCAACGATATTTTAGCGAATATAGTTATATTACATCATTAGACTGATTACTATTTTTTTATTTTACTGCAAAATGACAAGGTATTTATTAAAAAGGAAAAAAAAAAAGTTTAAAAAGATTTTGCGGTATAATTCTAGTATACGGTAAGGCCTTGACACGATTTTGAAAATTGTCGCCAAGACCAAAATGACCCATTTACTGCTCATCATCATGTCGCCAAATCCCGTTGTACCATACATCTAACCAAAGAAGTAGCTAGAATGCTATCTTGTCAAAAGTAACATAAGATACTATGAAAATGCGAAAGAACAACAAAGATAATGATAAATTACGAGTAATTTATCATTATCGTTATTTATTATTATTATGTAAAAAACTGCAGTCACCTCTATCTTTTTTTAAATTTTACTCAGGCGCTAATGTAATATCTTGCCACTTTTCTATTCAGATACTTTAGCCTTCTAAAGTGAAATGCGAATCATTTTATATCATATTTACGTAAAATTAGGTATTGTTACGGATTTTGCATTTATTTAGTTTGCTATTTTTAATAGAATTGTTATTAAAAGTGTTTTATATTCTCGTGCAATACATCACGAGACTTATTTGAAGAGAAAGCTGCGCCGGAAAAATTAAATACACGAGGCACGCGCATCTAACATTTTAACAATCGATATTTCGAAATTGTACTCTTTTAATATCCAGAGAAGTCGAGAAAATAGGAGAAGGTTCTCGTGCGTGATTTGAAAAGCTTATAAAATGCTGGAAGAAAACATCTCAATTCAGTTGTTTACTTTTTGCTGTTAATGATTGTAGCGAAATCGGATTAGCTTTCTCTGTTTTGAATTAAGTTGTGTTGAACGTTTTAGTAGTTTAAAAGATAACTACTGTGAAATATTGGGATGCTGTACAAATATTTCTAAGAAAATTTAAGCATTTTGGTTTCTTATTTGTTGTGATAAAAATTAATTGTATTCATTTTTCATCGGACTTGTGCATTCAATTCATTACGAACCCGTACGCTAGCAACAATATTTATCAAATTTACATAAAAATTTTGTATAGTAAAATATAAAGAGTGACCTCATTTTGATTGCGTTGATCAAAATTCCTTTTTATGCAATGATACTTTGGCTTCAATCATTTTCATTAAACTGTATGTTACTAAATAGGAATTTAATTTTCAAGCGATAATTCCCTTTCTAACAATGCTAGATTCCTGCTTCAGTTACCTTATGGGAGCTGAATGAAATTCTCGCAATGATTTCATTGTCTCTAGAATTTAAAATTCTTGCTCGTTAGCATTACAAATGATATTGCGAAAATGAGCAACATTTGTCAAAGTTAGCTATTCTAAAATGATCCTAAATGTAACTTTCAGTTAACAGATTAGAGCTGTGCTTCCCAAACATTTATGTTTACAGCCCGCTTTTAGAAACGCAAAGAAACGCATTTTTACAGAAAATATATAAGCATATAAAACAGCAATACTGAGGTTGGATTACTTGTATGTTAATGAAATTAGCAGTAATTGCACTGTCATTTTAGTTAAATCAATAAGAAAACATAAATAAGGACGTGTGTTTCCGGTCATCCGTAAAGCGTTTTGTTGCCATTATGCAAAGCATAAGATAATATTTATTTTTCAAATGTAATCATTTAGCTCGGGTGTATAAAAGAAGTCTGTTGCAAATCGCAATATATTTGTCACCCAACTTTAGCAAACAAGTTATTTAAAAGAAATGCATTACCACTAGCCAAATTAAATATGAGAAAGCAAGTTGATGGACAACTAAAGCATATACAGTCAAAAGTCATTAATCCGGGCTCGTCGGGACTTCGGCGATTCCGGATTATCGATTTTTCCGGATTATAGATGATCAGTTTAAATCTGGTAAGATGGCATGCAGAGATTATAAAATTAAAAATATGAAACCGTTATTTATAAAATAATGAGCAATTATGATCTAAAGAGTATCAAAATTTACAAGAAAAGAAGCTTAATATTTATTTGTTTACTTTATTAAACATTTCTTTCAACGCGCGCATGCGTAAAGCATATATTACGCATAGCCAAAATTAGAAAATTCCAACCAGAAAACTATTTGATTTGTATTCGTGATATTTATACTGACGAGAGATTTTAATTAAATCATATCAAAGACGAAGTAACATTTAGTAAGGAATTATAAGCCGAATAAAAGAAAAACATCTGCCCTGAAGAAAACAATAATGTTGACAGATCAACTTCCAGTTCATTGCGCGCTGCGACGTTCCCCCCCCCCCCGCGCAGAGCAGCGTGAAATTGATAAACAGATTTCCGAACATTTGTAACGGTTAGACAGGGTTGCCACTCAAACAGATGAATGAAATTCCCTGACTTTTCCAGGTTTTCCAGGTGTGTTTCAAGAAAATTCCAGTCTATACACGTAATGTACGTTGGCTGTGCTAAGAGGTAAATTAATTATATTATTACTTGTATTGTGCAGCAAATTCACTTAATTATTAAATAAATCCCAGAGGACATTTATTCTTAATTATTAGTCCAAAGGGGCTTTGTCCCTGAAGGACTATTGTTTTCGTTTTGCGATTTTGCGTCGGACTCATAAACGTCGGTTCACTTTTCAAACTGTTGCCACAAAATGTTAGAGTCCTGCATTATATTTGAAGAAATTAAATAATGAAAAATCTGCATAAATGATTGTCTATTTCTCGCATTGTGATAAAACAATGGTACATAGAGCCATCGAATTTTGAATGACGAAATCCTACTGCGAATATGGGCATCTGAAATCCCAAATTTGGAATTTGTTTTATTATAGATTTTATATTTTGTAAAACTTTAACGAATTTTTGATTTACAAACTCAATGCTTTAAAAGCGAGAAATGACAACGTTATATAGAAAAAAAAAAAAAAAAAAATACTTTTATCTCCAGCTCGCGAGACTGTGTATATCGGAAATTCTAAAGATATGCTTAATTTAACATTATTTTGCGATATTGCTCTTGAACTGAATTTTATGGTTTAAGAACAAAGAACATGATATTTAATAAATAAAGGTAACACTCAAAACGTTAAAAAAAAAGCCCCTTTGGACGTAATTTAAAATCTGAAACATTTCAGTTTTTTTTTTTTTTTTTTTTTTCTTGGTATACTTTGTTTGATAATTTTGTTTACTTTTCCACTTAAGAAACTTCATAAAATTTAAGATATATACATTGGATAACAATTGTATGTTTTATTTAATTATTACTCATGATCATCACCAGTTTAACACGAGCCTAATCTGGTCCTAATAAATCACAATGCAATGCTAAATAGTTAGGTTAGAATTTAGATAAATTTAATTTGTGTGAGGTGTCTTCGTAAAAGGCACCTTAACACTTGAAAACACAAGTATAATTATAATAGGAGTTGTTTTCTCCACTGAAGATTGAGATTAGAATTTGCCCAATCTGGAATAAAATAAGGCTCTTTTTGCAGACATTCTGTAGCTAAACGAAAGAAAGAAATCTATTTAATGATTTTTTTTAATAAATTGAGGTATTTTATATTTATTTCGCAGCATACATAAGGAAAAAATATGTTCATTAAATTTCGTGATGGTAGGTCATCATACTGCTAGAATTAATTTCAGGATTATGCCACAGAAAATTTCCTGAAATTTGGAAATATTATTTAATAATAATAAATAAATTTAGAGCATTAGCAATATTAAATGATATGAATAACATAAACATAATTACTTAAAAATTGAATTAGAATAATCAACGATATTTTAGCGAATATAGTTATATTACATCATTAGACTGATTACTATTTTTTTATTTTACTGCAAAATGACAAGGTATTTATTAAAAAGGAAAAAAAAAAAGTTTAAAAAGATTTTGCGGTATAATTCTAGTATACGGTAAGGCCTTGACACGATTTTGAAAATTGTCGCCAAGACCAAAATGACCCATTTACTGCTCATCATCATGTCGCCAAATCCCGTTGTACCATACATCTAACCAAAGAAGTAGCTAGAATGCTATCTTGTCAAAAGTAACATAAGATACTATGAAAATGCGAAAGAACAACAAAGATAATGATAAATTACGAGTAATTTATCATTATCGTTATTTATTATTATTATGTAAAAAACTGCAGTCACCTCTATCTTTTTTTAAATTTTACTCAGGCGCTAATGTAATATCTTGCCACTTTTCTATTCAGATACTTTAGCCTTCTAAAGTGAAATGCGAATCATTTTATATCATATTTACGTAAAATTAGGTATTGTTACGGATTTTGCATTTATTTAGTTTGCTATTTTTAATAGAATTGTTATTAAAAGTGTTTTATATTCTCGTGCAATACATCACGAGACTTATTTGAAGAGAAAGCTGCGCCGGAAAAATTAAATACACGAGGCACGCGCATCTAACATTTTAACAATCGATATTTCGAAATTGTACTCTTTTAATATCCAGAGAAGTCGAGAAAATAGGAGAAGGTTCTCGTGCGTGATTTGAAAAGCTTATAAAATGCTGGAAGAAAACATCTCAATTCAGTTGTTTACTTTTTGCTGTTAATGATTGTAGCGAAATCGGATTAGCTTTCTCTGTTTTGAATTAAGTTGTGTTGAACGTTTTAGTAGTTTAAAAGATAACTACTGTGAAATATTGGGATGCTGTACAAATATTTCTAAGAAAATTTAAGCATTTTGGTTTCTTATTTGTTGTGATAAAAATTAATTGTATTCATTTTTCATCGGACTTGTGCATTCAATTCATTACGAACCCGTACGCTAGCAACAATATTTATCAAATTTACATAAAAATTTTGTATAGTAAAATATAAAGAGTGACCTCATTTTGATTGCGTTGATCAAAATTCCTTTTTATGCAATGATACTTTGGCTTCAATCATTTTCATTAAACTGTATGTTACTAAATAGGAATTTAATTTTCAAGCGATAATTCCCTTTCTAACAATGCTAGATTCCTGCTTCAGTTACCTTATGGGAGCTGAATGAAATTCTCGCAATGATTTCATTGTCTCTAGAATTTAAAATTCTTGCTCGTTAGCATTACAAATGATATTGCGAAAATGAGCAACATTTGTCAAAGTTAGCTATTCTAAAATGATCCTAAATGTAACTTTCAGTTAACAGATTAGAGCTGTGCTTCCCAAACATTTATGTTTACAGCCCGCTTTTAGAAACGCAAAGAAACGCATTTTTACAGAAAATATATAAGCATATAAAACAGCAATACTGAGGTTGGATTACTTGTATGTTAATGAAATTAGCAGTAATTGCACTGTCATTTTAGTTAAATCAATAATAAAACATAAATAAGGATGTGTGTTTCCGGTCATCCGTAAAGCTTTTTGTTGCCATTCTGGAAAGATAATATTTATTTTTCAAATGTAATCATTTAGCTCGGGGGTATAAAAGAAGTCTGTTGCAAATCGCAATATATTTGTCACCCAACTTTAGCAAACAAGTTATTTAAGGGGTCACACGACCCTTGAATGAGTCGAAAGATGAATTTTTTTACCTTTTTTCAATCTTGTGCAACTTTTTTAATTCTTATCAAAAATACTCAATATTTTGTTCATTATTAATTTAATGTCTATTCTTTAATAAAATGTACTTGAAATTTGAAAATTATAATAAAAATTGTAAAAACAAATGTTAAATTATAAGACATTTTTCACATCTAATTAATCTGTACGCACACTGCGCGCACATGTACAAGAAATGTTTTGTACCAAAATGTTTAATTTTTCTTTTTTTATGCAAAAGAATGTTTGAGAATATAACTGAACTAAAAATATTACACAATTCATGCATTTTTTATTTTTTTATGATATATATATTAAATATAATTTTTTTGCTATATTTTGATTTTTACATACCTTATAAAATTGAAACATTTCATTAAAATACCAAAATTTTAGTTTAATTAATTTAGTGTAACATGATAATACTATGGTACAAATTTCAGAAAGATACATTAAAAAGTTTTTGAAATATCATGCGCGACGCATTAAAAAAATACGTTTTGAGATAAAGACCTGTAAAGTTTGCATCGCTATAAAAATGAGTAACATTGTGACTTAATGAGTCTTAACTCGTACTATTTGGTATCTAATTTGTACTTTATGCTTTTTGTTTGTGTTTTGAATAAAGTTAAAGACAGAATGTATATTTATAATAAGGAAACTGCATCTGAAAAACAATTAACAATGCATTGTTTAATGAAAGTGATGACACAGTCAACCGTTATCAAGGATACATTATTGCAGATAAAGATATATTTTTCATATACATGAAAGAGAATGCAATGTGCAAACTGTGTTATAAACCTATAAATATTTGTGAGAATAAAAATATATTAATAATCAGTTTCTTGAACAAGATGTTTAAATTTTTGTCGACACACATAACTTATCACAAAATACTGTTACTATTTATAATATTTATATAGACAAATTAAAAACCTCCAGGTTCATACATTATTCCTTCTTGATCAATTTTCTGATGTTCTAAACTTGTTTTGGATCTTTTCCTTGCTTTTCGTGCTTCTATAGTGTTTTGCATTGCTCTCTTCTTAGCAGTATTTACACGTTTCATATCACTGCGAAGTTGAGATTTTATTGCATTTATACCTGGATGGATACCCATTTGCCTCATGACAGATAGCCTACCCTTTTTGCCCATGTTAAATAAAATTGCTGCTTCATATACAGCAATTTCTGCAATTCGTTTCCCAGATCCAGAAGTTTTCGGACACATCTGCCATATGAGGGAATTAAAAGATTCATTCGGATTCTGAGTGAAGCTATCAAGGCATCGTTTCAAAAGATCTGGACTTGATAAAGCTTTAAAAACAGGTTTTATAACATCCATGACTGAAGATGGCAAAGTCACTTTATGATGAAATTTACCCACTGAGCCATTTGAAACTGCTTGTTGATATTTACACCATGAGTCTGCACCAGCAGGACAAAATGTATGTAACGGTTCAGCATCAGTTTATCTCGTATGAAAATAAACTGCCCAAATACCCTTACGCATTTCATCAACTGACAAAGCATTTGAGCGAATTGCATTTCCATAATACTGAGTCAGCCTATTTATCATGGTGTCTGTCAATCGTCCTTTGCCTGATAAAGGTTTACCGTCCTCCAACTTTTTACATCTATAGTCTTGTTTTAGCTTTCTCAGTCGAGTTCCCATTCTTTTTTGTACGTGACCAACACATTCAAGTTTTGAAACAGTTTTATCATCATATGGTTTGCTGTCACATATAGCAGGGAATGTTCTAGAATCACCATCACCAATATAATTAATATATTTGAGACCTCTTTCAGCTTCTGATCTGTGAAAAATTTTTATCATACCATCGACTTCCATTTTTCCTGAAGAACCGATATGATTTTTCTGACAATTTGGCAAATGTTTCATTTGCCACTCTTCGAAAGCTTTCCCAGATTTTTTTGCTTTCCATAGATCACATCCTTTACAAGTGGACGAGAGAACTTCAACATCTAAAACCTTCCCTGTTTCAGCACCTATTACAGAACGTACTCCAATATATGAAGCATGTCCTCTCGTTTTCCATGTTCCATCACCACTTACGGTGACAGAATTTGATGCAGTTTTGCATACCTCTTCTTCTGCAGCAATTTTCATACTTTGAATGGCGACAGTTTTTGAAGCTGTATTTATATGTTTGCAGATTTTGTCATAAGCATTCTGTGTCACAGGTTTACCTAGATCCATTACACCACAAAATGTTTCCAGAGGTTCCACACCTTGACCAATGCATCGCCTATCATAAACAATTCGTCTGTTTAATTCAGGAACATTTTTGTGTTCACCAATCAACTTTGAATTATTGAATTCTGTTTTAAAACTACACTTTTCACATTTCACAGAAATTGTTGAAAATAATCCAAAGGGTTTTCTCTCAGAAATATTGACAGAATTACAGCACAATTTGCACAGTACATTCTCTTTCAAAAATGTAAACAATATGTCTTTATCCATAATTATATAGCCATGAAAACGATTCATAATGTCAGTATCACTTTCATTAAATAATGCATTGTTAAGCTTTTTCTCGGATGCACTTTTTACATGTTCAATTTGAGTATTATGGTCATCACCTGATGAAACCAAGCTTTTATCAGAAAGTTCAGATCTGATATTCGTGTAGCGGTTGCCGTGGAAGCGACGTTTTTTAGCTCGCTTCCCAGAAGTTCTTTTATTATTTGCCATCACAAATATAATATATAAATATACTTATTATTGCAGCAAAAAGACTAACGCATCAAAAATTCAATATACACCAAATAAATGCTGCAAACGTCAATACAACTTTGCAGAATCAAACAACGTAGTAATAGCTTACGGAAACACGATGTAAACATTCAGAATAAGTATTAAGTTGAGTAGAATCATTGCTACTGATTGCTGACGAAATAAAAATAAGACTTGTAGGCTAGAATGTAGCAACACTCAGTTATATAACGGCTATGACAGCTGTGAGCAAATGACGTGTCCATTTAAATGTTTATTTACATACGTGATGAAGGTTTCTCGTGTCAGTGACCTTTACGTTTTTAATGATATCTCCTAAACTACACGGAATATTTTAACACGGTTTTTTTTAAAGTGCGCAGAAATGTTCAAACTAAAACATATATGTTTTTCAAAAAATCGATATTTTTGAAGATTTAAAGGTCGTGAGACCCCTTAAAAGAAATGCACTGCCACTAGCCAAATTAAATATGAGAAAGCAAGTTGATGGACAACTAAAGCATATATAGTCAAAAGTCTTTAATCTGGACTAGACGGTGGGAAAAAATTGCCCCAACGGTGGAAGAAAAAATTTGCCCCAACTGAGGTGGGAAAAAAATTGCCCCAACTGGGGTGGGAAAAAATTTGCTTCAACTAGGGTGGGAAAAAATTTGCCCCAACTGGGGTGGGAAAAAATTTGCCCCAACTAGGGTGGGAAAAAATTGCCCCAACTGGGGTGGGGAAAATTTGCCCCAACTGGGTGCAAAAAAAAATTGCCCATTCGCGATTATGGTGAAGAGTCGCTAATCGTAAATATAGTTTAATCCTAATGAAGCATCAAAGTAAGAACACGGATATAAAATGTACAATAATTTTAAAAACTCTTTAAATTTATGTTATTTCAGTTTTTTCATGTCATCCAATATTTCGACGAGAATAGAAATAGGAATTTAAAAAAAAATTAAGGATCTTCGATAACAATTATATGGTTGCTCTGTAACAAGTTAGTTTCTTTTGAAGCAGAATTGAAAATGCTTTTAGTCTTCTAAGCAATTTTGAGACTGGGCTCAAAAATACATGCAGAATTAAATGATTTCCTTTCGAAACTTTGCATTAGGTTTTCGTCAGCCAACTTCTATGAAAATCAGGCGATTGGCCAAGTCAATAAACGGTGCATGTTAACAATGCACATATCAGTTGCTAAACATACTTATGTTCCTGGAAAAGTGGGCGACGAAAATACAATAAATAAAGGTGTGCAAAGAAAACTGCCCCAACTAGGATGGGAAAAAATTGCCCCAAATGGGGTGGGAAAAAAATTACCCCAAATGGGGTGGGGAAAAAATTGTATGTTACATTAAACTGTATGTTACTCAATAGGAATTTAACTTTCAAGCGATAATTCTCTTTCTAACAATGTTAGATTCCTCGCATATAAAACAGCAATACTGAGGTTGGATTACTTGTATGTTAATGAAATTAGCAGTAATTGCACTGTCATTTTAGCTAAATCAATAATAAAACATAAATAAGGATGTGTGTTTCCGGTCATCCGTAAAGCTTTTTGTTGCCATTCTGGAAAGATAATATTTATTTTTCAAATGTAATCATTTAGCTCGGGGGTATAAAAGAAGTCTGTTGCAAATCGCAATATATTTGTCACCCAACTTTAGCAAACAAGTTATTTAAAAGAAATGCATTACCACTAGCCAAATTAAATATGAGAAAGCAAGTTGATGGACAACTAAAGCATATACAGTCAAAAGTCATTAATCCGGGCTCGTCGGGACTTCGGCGATTCCGGATTATCGATTTTTCCGGATTATAGATGATCAGTTTAAATCTGGTAAGATGGCATGCAGAGATTATAAAATTAAAAATATGAAACCGTTATTTATAAAATAATGAGCAATTATGATCTAAAGAGTATCAAAATTTACAAGAAAAGAAGCTTAATATTTATTTGTTTACTTTATTAAACATTTCTTTCAACGCGCGCATGCGTAAAGCATATATTACGCATAGCCAAAATTAGAAAATTCCAACCAGAAAACTATTTGATTTGTATTCGTGATATTTATACTGACGAGAGATTTTAATTAAATCATATCAAAGACGAAGTAACATTTAGTAAGGAATTATAAGCCGAATAAAAGAAAAACATCTGCCCTGAAGAAAACAATAATGTTGACAGATCAACTTCCAGTTCATTGCGCGCTGCGACGTTCCCCCCCCCCCGCGCAGAGCAGCGTGAAATTGATAAACAGATTTCCGAACATTTGTAACGGTTAGACAGGGTTGCCACTCAAACAGATGAATGAAATTCCCTGACTTTTCCAGGTTTTCCAGGTGTGTTTCAAGAAAATTCCAGTCTATACACGTAATGTACGTTGGCTGTGCTAAGAGGTAAATTAATTATATTATTACTTGTATTGTGCAGCAAATTCACTTAATTATTAAATAAATCCCAGAGGACATTTATTCTTAATTATTAGTCCAAAGGGGCTTTGTCCCTGAAGGACTATTGTTTTCGTTTTGCGATTTTGCGTCGGACTCATAAACGTCGGTTCACTTTTCAAACTGTTGCCACAAAATGTTAGAGTCCTGCATTATATTTGAAGAAATTAAATAATGAAAAATCTGCATAAATGATTGTCTATTTCTCGCATTGTGATAAAACAATGGTACATAGAGCCATCGAATTTTGAATGACGAAATCCTACTGCGAATATGGGCATCTGAAATCCCAAATTTGGAATTTGTTTTATTATAGATTTTATATTTTGTAAAACTTTAACGAATTTTTGATTTACAAACTCAATGCTTTAAAAGCGAGAAATGACAACGTTATATAGAAAAAAAAAAAAAAAAAAAATACTTTTATCTCCAGCTCGCGAGACTGTGTATATCGGAAATTCTAAAGATATGCTTAATTTAACATTATTTTGCGATATTGCTCTTGAACTGAATTTTATGGTTTAAGAACAAAGAACATGATATTTAATAAATAAAGGTAACACTCAAAACGTTAAAAAAAAAGCCCCTTTGGACGTAATTTAAAATCTGAAACATTTCAGTTTTTTTTTTTTTTTTTTTTTTCTTGGTATACTTTGTTTGATAATTTTGTTTACTTTTCCACTTAAGAAACTTCATAAAATTTAAGATATATACATTGGATAACAATTGTATGTTTTATTTAATTATTACTCATGATCATCACCAGTTTAACACGAGCCTAATCTGGTCCTAATAAATCACAATGCAATGCTAAATAGTTAGGTTAGAATTTAGATAAATTTAATTTGTGTGAGGTGTCTTCGTAAAAGGCACCTTAACACTTGAAAACACAAGTATAATTATAATAGGAGTTGTTTTCTCCACTGAAGATTGAGATTAGAATTTGCCCAATCTGGAATAAAATAAGGCTCTTTTTGCAGACATTCTGTAGCTAAACGAAAGAAAGAAATCTATTTAATGATTTTTTTTAATAAATTGAGGTATTTTATATTTATTTCGCAGCATACATAAGGAAAAAATATGTTCATTAAATTTCGTGATGGTAGGTCATCATACTGCTAGAATTAATTTCAGGATTATGCCACAGAAAATTTCCTGAAATTTGGAAATATTATTTAATAATAATAAATAAATTTAGAGCATTAGCAATATTAAATGATATGAATAACATAAACATAATTACTTAAAAATTGAATTAGAATAATCAACGATATTTTAGCGAATATAGTTATATTACATCATTAGACTGATTACTATTTTTTTATTTTACTGCAAAATGACAAGGTATTTATTAAAAAGGAAAAAAAAAAAGTTTAAAAAGATTTTGCGGTATAATTCTAGTATACGGTAAGGCCTTGACACGATTTTGAAAATTGTCGCCAAGACCAAAATGACCCATTTACTGCTCATCATCATGTCGCCAAATCCCGTTGTACCATACATCTAACCAAAGAAGTAGCTAGAATGCTATCTTGTCAAAAGTAACATAAGATACTATGAAAATGCGAAAGAACAACAAAGATAATGATAAATTACGAGTAATTTATCATTATCGTTATTTATTATTATTATGTAAAAAACTGCAGTCACCTCTATCTTTTTTTAAATTTTACTCAGGCGCTAATGTAATATCTTGCCACTTTTCTATTCAGATACTTTAGCCTTCTAAAGTGAAATGCGAATCATTTTATATCATATTTACGTAAAATTAGGTATTGTTACGGATTTTGCATTTATTTAGTTTGCTATTTTTAATAGAATTGTTATTAAAAGTGTTTTATATTCTCGTGCAATACATCACGAGACTTATTTGAAGAGAAAGCTGCGCCGGAAAAATTAAATACACGAGGCACGCGCATCTAACATTTTAACAATCGATATTTCGAAATTGTACTCTTTTAATATCCAGAGAAGTCGAGAAAATAGGAGAAGGTTCTCGTGCGTGATTTGAAAAGCTTATAAAATGCTGGAAGAAAACATCTCAATTCAGTTGTTTACTTTTTGCTGTTAATGATTGTAGCGAAATCGGATTAGCTTTCTCTGTTTTGAATTAAGTTGTGTTGAACGTTTTAGTAGTTTAAAAGATAACTACTGTGAAATATTGGGATGCTGTACAAATATTTCTAAGAAAATTTAAGCATTTTGGTTTCTTATTTGTTGTGATAAAAATTAATTGTATTCATTTTTCATCGGACTTGTGCATTCAATTCATTACGAACCCGTACGCTAGCAACAATATTTATCAAATTTACATAAAAATTTTGTATAGTAAAATATAAAGAGTGACCTCATTTTGATTGCGTTGATCAAAATTCCTTTTTATGCAATGATACTTTGGCTTCAATCATTTTCATTAAACTGTATGTTACTAAATAGGAATTTAATTTTCAAGCGATAATTCCCTTTCTAACAATGCTAGATTCCTGCTTCAGTTACCTTATGGGAGCTGAATGAAATTCTCGCAATGATTTCATTGTCTCTAGAATTTAAAATTCTTGCTCGTTAGCATTACAAATGATATTGCGAAAATGAGCAACATTTGTCAAAGTTAGCTATTCTAAAATGATCCTAAATGTAACTTTCAGTTAACAGATTAGAGCTGTGCTTCCCAAACATTTATGTTTACAGCCCGCTTTTAGAAACGCAAAGAAACGCATTTTTACAGAAAATATATAAGCATATAAAACAGCAATACTGAGGTTGGATTACTTGTATGTTAATGAAATTAGCAGTAATTGCACTGTCATTTTAGTTAAATCAATAATAAAACATAAATAAGGATGTGTGTTTCCGGTCATCCGTAAAGCTTTTTGTTGCCATTCTGGAAAGATAATATTTATTTTTCAAATGTAATCATTTAGCTCGGGGGTATAAAAGAAGTCTGTTGCAAATCGCAATATATTTGTCACCCAACTTTAGCAAACAAGTTATTTAAAAGAAATGCACTGCCACTAGCCAAATTAAATATGAGAAAGCAAGTTGATGGACAACTAAAGCATATACAGTCAAAAGTCTTTAATCTGGACTAGACGGTGGGAAAAAATTGCCCCAACGGTGGAAGAAAAAATTTGCCCCAACTGAGGTGGGAAAAAAATTGCCCCAACTGGGGTGGGAAAAAATTTGCTTCAACTAGGGTGGGAAAAAATTTGCCCCAACTGGGGTGGGAAAAAATTTGCCCCAACTAGGGTGGGAAAAAAATTGCCCCAACTGGGGTGGGGAAAATTTGCCCCAAATGGGTGCAAAAAAAAAATTGCCCATTCGCGATTATGGTGAAGAGTCGCTAATCGTAAATATAGTTTAATCCTAATGAAGCATCAAAGTAAGAACACGGATATAAAATGTACAATAATTTTAAAAACTCTTTAAATTTATGTTATTTCAGTTTTTTCATGTCATCCAATATTTCGACGAGAATAGAAATAGGAATTTAAAAAAAAATTAAGGATCTTCGATAACAATTATATGGTTGCTCTGTAACAAGTTAGTTTCTTTTGAAGCAGAATTGAAAATGCTTTTAGTCTTCTAAGCAATTTTGAGACTGGGCTCAAAAATACATGCAGAATTAAATGATTTCCTTTCGAAACTTTGCATTAGGTTTTCGTCAGCCAACTTCTATGAAAATCAGGCGATTGGCCAAGTCAATAAACGGTGCATGTTAACAATGCACATATCAGTTGCTAAACATACTTATGTTCCTGGAAAAGTGGGCGACGAAAATACAATAAATAAAGGTGTGCAAAGAAAACTGCCCCAACGAGGATGGGAAAAAATTGCCCCAAATGGGGTGGGAAAAAAATTACCCCAAATGGGGTGGGGAAAAAATTGTATGTTACATTAAACTGTATGTTACTCAATAGGAATTTAACTTTCAAGCGATAATTCTCTTTCTAACAATGTTAGATTCCTCGCATATAAAACAGCAATACTGAGGTTGGATTACTTGTATGTTAATGAAATTAGCAGTAATTGCACTGTCATTTTAGCTAAATCAATAATAAAACATAAATAAGGATGTGTGTTTCCGGTCATCCGTAAAGCTTTTTGTTGCCATTCTGGAAAGATAATATTTATTTTTCAAATGTAATCATTTAGCTCGGGGGTATAAAAGAAGTCTGTTGCAAATCGCAATATATTTGTCACCCAACTTTAGCAAACAAGTTATTTAAAAGAAATGCATTACCACTAGCCAAATTAAATATGAGAAAGCAAGTTGATGGACAACTAAAGCATATACAGTCAAAAGTCATTAATCCGGACTCGTCGGGACTTCGGCGATTCCGGATTATCGATTTTTCCGGATTATAGATGATCAGTTTAAATCTGGTAAGATGGCATGCAGAGATTATAAAATTAAAAATATGAAACCGTTATTTATAAAATAATGAGCAATTATGATCTAAAGAGTATCAAAATTTACAAGAAAAGAAGCTTAATATTTATTTGTTTACTTTATTAAACATTTCTTTCAACGCGCGCATGCGTAAAGCATATATTACGCATAGCCAAAATTAGAAAATTCCAACCAGAAAACTATTTGATTTGTATTCGTGATATTTATACTGACGAGAGATTTTAATTAAATCATATCAAAGACGAAGTAACATTTAGTAAGGAATTATAAGCCGAATAAAAGAAAAACATCTGCCCTGAAGAAAACAATAATGTTGACAGATCAACTTCCAGTTCATTGCGCGCTGCGACGTTCCCCCCCCCCCCCGCGCAGAGCAGCGTGAAATTGATAAACAGATTTCCGAACATTTGTAACGGTTAGACAGGGTTGCCACTCAAACAGATGAATGAAATTCCCTGACTTTTCCAGGTTTTCCAGGTGTGTTTCAAGAAAATTCCAGTCTATACACGTAATGTACGTTGGCTGTACTAAGAGGTAAATTAATTATATTATTACTTGTATTGTGCAGCAAATTCACTTAATTATTAAATAAATCCCAGAGGACATTTATTCTTAATTATTAGTCCAAAGGGGCTTTGTCCCTGAAGGACTATTGTTTTCGTTTTGCGATTTTGCGTCGGACTCATAAACGTCGGTTCACTTTTCAAACTGTTGCCACAAAATGTTAGAGTCCTGCATTATATTTGAAGAAATTAAATAATGAAAAATCTGCATAAATGATTGTCTATTTCTCGCATTGTGATAAAACAATGGTACATAGAGCCATCGAATTTTGAATGACGAAATCCTACTGCGAATATGGGCATCTGAAATCCCAAATTTGGAATTTGTTTTATTATAGATTTTATATTTTGTAAAACTTTAACGAATTTTTGATTTACAAACTCAATGCTTTAAAAGCGAGAAACGGCAACGTTATATAGAAAAAAAAAAAAAAAAATACTTTTATCTCCAGCTCGCGAGACTGTGTATATCGGAAATTCTAAAGATATGCTTAATTTAACATTATTTTGCGATATTGCTCTTGAACTGAATTTTATGGTTTAAGAACAAAGAACATGATATTTAATAAATAAAGGTAACACTCAAAACGTTAAAAAAAAAGCCCCTTTGGACGTAATTTAAAATCTGAAACATTTCAGTTTTTTTTTTTTTTTTTCTTAGTATACTTTGTTTGATAATTTTGTTTACTTTTCCACTTAAGAAACTTCATAAAATTTAAGATATATACATTGGATAACAATTGTATGTTTTATTTAATTATTACTCATGATCATCACCAGTTTAACACGAGCCTAATCTGGTCCTAATAAATCACAATGCAATGCTAAATAGTTAGGTTAGAATTTAGATAAATTTAATTTGTGTGAGGTGTCTTCGTAAAAGGCACCTTAACACTTGAAAACACAAGTATAATTATAATAGGAGTTGTTTTCTCCACTGAAGATTGAGATTAGAATTTGCCCAATCTGGAATAAAATAAGGCTCTTTTTGCAGACATTCTGTAGCTAAACGAAAGAAAGAAATCTATTTAATGATTTTTTTAATAAATTGAGGTATTTTATATTTATTTCGCAGCATACATAAGGAAAAAATATGTTCATTAAATTTCGTGATGGTATGTCATCATACTGCTAGAATTAATTTCAGGATTATGCCACAGAAAATTTCCTGAAATTTGGAAATATTATTTAATAATAATAAATAAATTTAGAGCATTAGCAATATTAAATGATATGAATAACATAAACATAATTACTTAAAAATTGAATTAGAATAATCAACGATATTTTAGCGAATATAGTTATATTACATCATTAGACTGATTACTATTTTTTTATTTTACTGCAAAATGACAAGGTATTTATTAAAAAGGAAAAAAAAAAAAAGTTTAAAAAGATTTTGCGGTATAATTCTAGTATACGGTAAGGCCTTGACACGATTTTGAAAATTGTCGCCAAGACCAAAATGACCCATTTACTGCTCATCATCATGTCGCCAAATCCCGTTGTACCATACATCTAACCAAAGAAGTAGCTAGAATGCTATCTTGTCAAAAGTAACATAAGATACTATGAAAATGCGAAAGAACAACAAAGATAATGATAAATTACGAGTAATTTATCATTATCGTTATTTATTATTATTATGTAAAAAACTGCAGTCACCTCTATCTTTTTTTAAATTTTACTCAGGCGCTAATGTAATATCTTGCCACTTTTCTATTCAGATACTTTAGCCTTCTAAAGTGAAATGCGAATCATTTTATATCATATTTACGTAAAATTAGGTATTGTTACGGATTTTGCATTTATTTAGTTTGCTATTTTTAATAGAATTGTTATTAAAAGTGTTTTATATTCTCGTGCAATACATCACGAGACTTATTTGAAGAGAAAGCTGCGCCGGAAAAATTAAATACACGAGGCACGCGCATCTAACATTTTAACAATCGATATTTCGTAATTGTACTCTTTTAATATCCAGAGAAGTCGAGAAAATAGGAGAAGGTTCTCGTGCGTGATTTGAAAAGCTTATAAAATGCTGGAAGAAAACATCTCAATTCAGTTGTTTACTTTTTGCTGTTAATGATTGTAGCGAAATCGGATTAGCTTTCTCTGTTTTGAATTAAGTTGTGTTGAACGTTTTAGTAGTTTAAAAGATAACTACTGTGAAATATTGGGATGCTGTACAAATATTTCTAAGAAAATTTAAGCATTTTGGTTTCTTATTTGTTGTGATAAAAATTAATTGTATTCATTTTTCATCGGACTTGTGCATTCAATTCATTACGAACCCGTACGCTAGCAACAATATTTATCAAATTTACATAAAAATTTTGTATAGTAAAATATAAAGAATAACCTCATTTTGATTGCGTTGATCAAAATTCCTTTTTATGCAATGATACTTTGGCTTCAATCATTTTCATTAAACTGTATGTTACTAAATAGGAATTTAATTTTCAAGCGATAATTCTCTTTCTAACAATGCTAGATTCCTGCTTCAGTTACCTTATGGGAGCTGAATGAAATTCTCGCAATGATTTCATTGTCTCTAGAATTTAAAATTCTTGCTCGTTAGCATTACAAATGATATTGCGAAAATGAGCAACATTTGTCAAAGTTAGCTATTCTAAAATGATCCTAAATGTAACTTTCAGTTAACAGATTAGAGCTGTGCTTCCCAAACATTTATGTTTACAGCCCGCTTTTAGAAACGCAAAGAAACGCATTTTTACAGAAAATATATAAGCATATAAAACAGCAATACTGAGGTTGGATTACTTGTATGTTAATGAAATTAGCAGTAATTGCACTGTGATTTTAGCTAAATCAATAATAAAACATAAATAAGGATGTGTGTTTCCGGTCATCCGTAAAGCTTTTTGTTGCCATTCTGGAAAGATAATATTTATTTTTCAAATGTAATCATTTAGCTCGGGGGTTTAAAAGAAGTCTGTTGCAAATCGCAATATATTTGTCACCCAACTTTAGCAAACAAGTTATTTAAAAGAAATGCATTGCCACTAGCCAAATTAAATATGAGAAAGCAAGTTGATGGGCAACTAAAGCATATACAGTCAAAAGTCTTTAATCTGGACTAGACGGTGGGAAAAAATTGCCCCAACGGTGGAGGGAAAAATTTGCCCCAACTGAGGTGGGAAAAAATTGCCCCAACTGTGGTGGGAAAATATTTGCCCCAACTAGGGTGGGAAAAAATTTGCCCCAACTAGGATTGAAAAAATTGCCCCAACTGGGGTGGGAGAAAATTAGCCCCAACTGACGTGGGAAAAAATTTGCCCCAACTGAGGTTGGGAAAAATTTGCCCCAACTAGGGTGGGAAAAAAATTGCCCCAACTGGGATGGGGAAAAAAATGCCCCAACTGGGGTGGGAAAAAATTACCCCAACTGGGGTGGGGGAAAATTGCCCCAACTGGGTGCAAAAAAATTGCCCATTCGCGATTATGAAGAGTCGCTAATCGTAAAAATAGTTTAATCCTAATGAAGCATCAAAGTAAGCACACGGATATAAAATGTACAATAATTTTAAAAACTCTTTAAATTTATGTTATTTCAGTTTTTTCATGTCATCCAATATTTCGACGAGAATAAAAATAGGAATTTTTAAAAAAATAATGATCTTCGATAACAATTATATGGTTGCTCTGTAACAAGTTAGTTTCTTTTGAAGCAGAATTGAAAATGCATTTAGTCTTCTAAGCAATTTTGAGACTGGGCTCAAAAATACATGCAGAATTAAATGATTTCCTTTCGAAACTTTGCATTAGGTTTTCGTCAGCCAACTTCTATGAAAATCAGGCGATTGGCCAAGTCAACAAACGGTGCATGTTAACTATGCACATATCAGTTGCTAAACATACTTATGTTCCTGGAAAATTGGGCGACGAAATTACAATAAATAAAGGTGTGCAAAGAAAACTGCCCCAACTAGGGTGGGAAAAAATTGCCCCAACTGGGGTAGGAAAAAAATTACCCCAAATGGGGTGGGAAGGGGTGGGAAAAAATTTGCCCCAACTGCTGTGGGGAAAAAATTGCCCCAACTGCGGTGGGGAAAAATTGCCCCAACTGGGGTGGGAAAAAATTTGCCCCAACTAGGGTGGGAAAAAAATTGCCCCAAATGGGTTGGGAAAAAATTTGCCCCAACTGGGGTGGGAAAAAATT
Source organism: Stegodyphus dumicola (assembly GCF_044657685.1). Taxonomy (NCBI): domain Eukaryota; kingdom Metazoa; phylum Arthropoda; class Arachnida; order Araneae; family Eresidae; genus Stegodyphus; species Stegodyphus dumicola. The sequence goes on along the minus strand of NC_140777.1, from coordinate 20,061,140 downwards.
TGCATCAACTAGGGTGGGAAAAAATTAGCCCCAACTGGGTGCAAAAAAAAATTGCCCATTCGCGATTATGGTGAAGAGTCGCTAATCGTAAAAATAGTTTAATCCTAATGAAGCATCAAAGTAAGAACACGGATATAAAATGTACAATAATTTTAAAAACTCTTTAAATTTATGTTATTTCAGTTTTTTCATGTCATCCAATATTTCGACGAGAATAGAAATAGGAATTTAAAAAAAATTAAGGATCTTCGATAACAATTATATGGTTGCTCTGTAACAAGTTAGTTTCTTTTGAAGCAGAATTGAAAATGCTTTTAGTCTTCTAAGCAATTTTGAGACTGGGCTCAAAAATACATGCAGAATTAAATGATTTCCTTTCGAAACTTTGCATTAGGTTTTCGTCAGCCAACTTCTATGAAAATCAGGCGATTGGCCAAGTCAATAAACGGTGCATGTTAACAATGCACATATCAGTTGCTAAACATACTTATGTTCCTGGAAAAGTGGGCGACGAAAATACAATAAAGGTGTGCAAAGAAAACTGCCCCAACTAGGGTGGGAAAAAATTGCCCCAACTGGGGTGGGAAAAAATTACCCAAAATGGGGTGGGAAAAAATTGTATGTTACATTAAACTGTATGTTACTAAATAGGAATTTAACTTTCAAGCGATAATTCTCTTTCTAACAATGTTAGATTCCTCGCATATAAAACAGCAATAATGAGGTTGGATTACTTGTATGTTAATGAAATTAGCAGTAATTGCACTATCATTTTAGCTAAATCAATAAGAAAACATAAATAAGGACGTGTGTTTCCGGTCATCCGTAAAGCGTTTTGTTGCCATTATGCAAAGCATAAGATAATATTTATTTTTCAAATGTAATCATTTAGCTCGGGTGTATAAAAGAAGTCTGTTGCAAATCGCAATATATTTGTCACCCAACTTTAGCAAACAAGTTATTTAAAAGAAATGCATTACCACTAGCCAAATTAAATATGAGAAAGCAAGTTGATGGACAACTAAAGCATATACAGTCAAAAGTCATTAATCCGGGCTCGTCGGGACTTCGGCGATTCCGGATTATCGATTTTTCCGGATTATAGATGATCAGTTTAAATCTGGTAAGATGGCATGCAGAGATTATAAAATTAAAAATATGAAACCGTTATTTATAAAATAATGAGCAATTATGATCTAAAGAGTATCAAAATTTACAAGAAAAGAAGCTTAATATTTATTTGTTTACTTTATTAAACATTTCTTTCAACGCGCGCATGCGTAAAGCATATATTACGCATAGCCAAAATTAGAAAATTCCAACCAGAAAACTATTTGATTTGTATTCGTGATATTTATACTGACGAGAGATTTTAATTAAATCATATCAAAGACGAAGTAACATTTAGTAAGGAATTATAAGCCGAATAAAAGAAAAACATCTGCCCTGAAGAAAACAATAATGTTGACAGATCAACTTCCAGTTCATTGCGCGCTGCGACGTTCCCCCCCCCCCCGCGCAGAGCAGCGTGAAATTGATAAACAGATTTCCGAACATTTGTAACGGTTAGACAGGGTTGCCACTCAAACAGATGAATGAAATTCCCTGACTTTTCCAGGTTTTCCAGGTGTGTTTCAAGAAAATTCCAGTCTATACACGTAATGTACGTTGGCTGTGCTAAGAGGTAAATTAATTATATTATTACTTGTATTGTGCAGCAAATTCACTTAATTATTAAATAAATCCCAGAGGACATTTATTCTTAATTATTAGTCCAAAGGGGCTTTGTCCCTGAAGGACTATTGTTTTCGTTTTGCGATTTTGCGTCGGACTCATAAACGTCGGTTCACTTTTCAAACTGTTGCCACAAAATGTTAGAGTCCTGCATTATATTTGAAGAAATTAAATAATGAAAAATCTGCATAAATGATTGTCTATTTCTCGCATTGTGATAAAACAATGGTACATAGAGCCATCGAATTTTGAATGACGAAATCCTACTGCGAATATGGGCATCTGAAATCCCAAATTTGGAATTTGTTTTATTATAGATTTTATATTTTGTAAAACTTTAACGAATTTTTGATTTACAAACTCAATGCTTTAAAAGCGAGAAACGGCAACGTTATATAGAAAAAAAAAAAAAAAAATACTTTTATCTCCAGCTCGCGAGACTGTGTATATCGGAAATTCTAAAGATATGCTTAATTTAACATTATTTTGCGATATTGCTCTTGAACTGAATTTTATGGTTTAAGAACAAAAAACATGATATTTAATAAATAAAGGTAACACTCAAAACGTTAAAAAAAAAGCCCCTTTGGACGTAATTTAAAATCTGAAACATTTCAGTTTTTTTTTTTTTTTTTTTCTTGGTATACTTTGTTTGATAATTTTGTTTACTTTTCCACTTAAGAAACTTCATAAAATTTAAGATATATACATTGGATAACAATTGTATGTTTTATTTAATTATTACTCATGATCATCACCAGTTTAACACGAGCCTAATCTGGTCCTAATAAATCACAATGCAATGCTAAATAGTTAGGTTAGAATTTAGATAAATTTAATTTGTGTGAGGTGTCTTCGTAAAAGGCACCTTAACACTTGAAAACACAAGTATAATTATAATAGGAGTTGTTTTCTCCACTGAAGATTGAGATTAGAATTTGCCCAATCTGGAATAAAATAAGGCTCTTTTTGCAGACATTCTGTAGCTAAACGAAAGAAAGAAATCTATTTAATGATTTTTTTTAATAAATTGAGGTATTTTATATTTATTTCGCAGCATACATAAGGAAAAAATATGTTCATTAAATTTCGTGATGGTAGGTCATCATACTGCTAGAATTAATTTCAGGATTATGCCACAGAAAATTTCCTGAAATTTGGAAATATTATTTAATAATAATAAATAAATTTAGAGCATTAGCAATATTAAATGATATGAATAACATAAACATAATTACTTAAAAATTGAATTAGAATAATCAACGATATTTTAGCGAATATAGTTATATTACATCATTAGACTGATTACTATTTTTTTATTTTACTGCAAAATGACAAGGTATTTATTAAAAAGGAAAAAAAAAAAGTTTAAAAAGATTTTGCGGTATAATTCTAGTATACGGTAAGGCCTTGACACGATTTTGAAAATTGTCGCCAAGACCAAAATGACCCATTTACTGCTCATCATCATGTCGCCAAATCCCGTTGTACCATACATCTAACCAAAGAAGTAGCTAGAATGCTATCTTGTCAAAAGTAACATAAGATACTATGAAAATGCGAAAGAACAACAAAGATAATGATAAATTACGAGTAATTTATCATTATCGTTATTTTTTATTATTATTATGTAAAAAACTGCACTCACCTCTATCTTTTTTTACTCAGGCGCTAATGTAATATCCTGCCACTTTTCTATTCAGATACTTTAGCCTTCTAAAGTGAAATGCGAATCATTTTATATCCTATTTACGTAAAATTAGGTATTGTTACGGATTTTGCATTTATTTAGTTTGCTATTTTTAATAGAATTGTTATTAAAAGTGTTTTATATTCTCGTGCAATACATCACGAGACTTATTTGAAGAGAAAGCTGCGCCGGAAAAATTAAATACACGAGGCACGCGCATCTAACATTTTAACAATCGATATTTCGTAATTGTACTCTTTTAATATCCAGAGAAGTCGAGAAAATAGGAGAAGGTTCTCGTGCGTGATTTGAAAAGCTTATAAAATGCTGGAAGAAAACATCTCAATTCAGTTGTTTACTTTTTGCTGTTAATGATTGTAGCGAAATCGGATTAGCTTTCTCTGTTTTGAATTAAGTTGTGTTGAACGTTTTAGTAGTTTAAAAGATAACTACTGTGAAATATTGGGATGCTGTACAAATATTTCTAAGAAAATTTAAGCATTTTGGTTTCTTATTTGTTGTGATAAAAATTAATTGTATTCATTTTTCATCGGACTTGTGCATTCAATTCATTACGAACCCGTACGCTAGCAACAATATTTATCAAATTTACATAAAAATTTTGTATAGTAAAATATAAAGAATGACCTCATTTTGATTGCGTTGATCAAAATTCCTTTTTATGCAATGATACTTTGGCTTCAATCATTTTCATTAAACTGTATGTTACTAAATAGGAATTTAATTTTCAAGCGATAATTCTCTTTCTAACAATGCTAGATTCCTGCTTCAGTTACCTTATGGGAGCTGAATGAAATTCTCGCAATGATTTCATTGTCTCTAGAATTTAAAATTCTTGCTCGTTAGCATTACAAATGATATTGCGAAAATGAGCAACATTTGTCAAAGTTAGCTATTCTAAAATGATCCTAAATGTAACTTTCAGTTAACAGATTAGAGCTGTGCTTCCCAAACATTTATGTTTACAGCCCGCTTTTAGAAACGCAAAGAAACGCATTTTTACAGAAAATATATAAGCATATAAAACAGCAATACTGAGGTTGGATTACTTGTATGTTAATGAAATTAGCAGTAATTGCACTATCATTTTAGCTAAATCAATAAGAAAACATAAATAAGGACGTGTGTTTCCGGTCATCCGTAAAGCGTTTTGTTGCCATTATGCAAAGCATAAGATAATATTTATTTTACAAATATAATCATTTAGCTCGGGTGTATAAAAGAAGTCTGTTGCAAATCGCAATATATTTGTCACCCAACTTTAGCAAACAAGTTATTTAAAAGAAATGCATTACCACTAGCCAAATTAAATATGAGAAAGCAAGTTGATGGACAACTAAAGCATATACAGTCAAAAGTCTTTAATCTGGACTAGACGGTGGGAAAAAATTGCCCCAACGGTGGAGGGAAAAATTTGCCCCAACTGAGGTGGGAAAAAATTGCCCCAACTGGGGTGGGAAAATATTTGCCCCAACTAGGGTGGGAAAAAATTGCCCCAACTGGGGTGGGAGAAAATTAGCCCCAACTGGGGTGGGAAAAAATTTGCCCCAACTGGGGTGGGAAAAAATTACCCCAACTGGGGTGGGGTGAAAATTGCCCCAACTGGGTGCAAAAAAATTGCCCATTCGCGATTATGAAGAGTCGCTAATCGTAAAAATAGTTTAATCCTAATAAAGCATCAAAGTAAGCACACGGATATAAAATGTACAATAATTTTAAAAACTCTAAATTTATGTTATTTCAGTTTTTTCATGTCATCCAATATTTCGACGAGAATAAAAATAGGAATTTTTAAAAAAATAATGATCTTCGATAACAATTATATGGTTGCTCTGTAACAAGTTAGTTTCTTTTGAAGCAGAATTGAAAATGCTTTTAGTCTTCTAAGCAATTTTGAGACTGGGCTCAAAAATACATGCAGAATTAAATGATTTCCTTTCGAAACTTTGCATTGTTTTCGTCAGCCAACTTCTATGAAAATCAGGCGATTGGCCAAGTCAATAAACGGTGCATGTTAACAATGCACATATCAGTTGCTAAACATACTTATGTTCCTGGAAAAGTGGGCGACGAAATTACAATAAATAAAGGTGTGCAAAGAAAACTGCCCCAACTAGGGTGGGAAAAAATTGCCCCAACTGGGGTAGGAAAAAAATTACCCCAAATGGGGTGGGGAAGGGGTGGGAAAAAATTTGCCCCAACTGCTGTGGGGAAAAAAATTGCCCCAACTGCGGTGGGGAAAAATTGCCCCAACTGGGGTGGGAAAAAATTGCCCCAACTGGGGTAGGAAAAAAATTACCCCAAATGGGGTGGGAAAAAATTTGCCCCAACTGCTGTGGGGAAAAAATTGTCCCAACTGCGGTGGGGAAAAATTGCCCCAACTGGGGTGGGAAAAAATTTGCCCCAACTAGGGTGGGAAAAAAATTGCCCCAACTAGGGTGGGAAAAAAATTGCCCCAACTGGGGTGGGAAAAAATTTGCATCAACTAGGGTGGGAAAAAATTAGCCCCAACTGGGTGCAAAAAAAAATTGCCCATTCGCGATTATGGTGAAGAGTCGCTAATCGTAAAAATAGTTTAATCCTAATGAAGCATCAAAGTAAGAACACGGATATAAAATGTACAATAATTTTAAAAACTCTTTAAATTTATGTTATTTCAGTTTTTTCATGTCATCCAATATTTCGACGAGAATAGAAATAGGAATTTAAAAAAAATTAAGGATCTTCGATAACAATTATATGGTTGCTCTGTAACAAGTTAGTTTCTTTTGAAGCAGAATTGAAAATGCTTTTAGTCTTCTAAGCAATTTTGAGACTGGGCTCAAAAATACATGCAGAATTAAATGATTTCCTTTCGAAACTTTGCATTAGGTTTTCGTCAGCCAACTTCTATGAAAATCAGGCGATTGGCCAAGTCAATAAACGGTGCATGTTAACAATGCACATATCAGTTGCTAAACATACTTATGTTCCTGGAAAAGTGGGCGACGAAAATACAATAAAGGTGTGCAAAGAAAACTGCCCCAACTAGGGTGGGAAAAAATTGCCCCAACTGGGGTGGGAAAAAATTACCCAAAATGGGGTGGGAAAAAATTGTATGTTACATTAAACTGTATGTTACTAAATAGGAATTTAACTTTCAAGCGATAATTCTCTTTCTAACAATGTTAGATTCCTCGCATATAAAACAGCAATAATGAGGTTGGATTACTTGTATGTTAATGAAATTAGCAGTAATTGCACTATCATTTTAGCTAAATCAATAAGAAAACATAAATAAGGACGTGTGTTTCCGGTCATCCGTAAAGCGTTTTGTTGCCATTATGCAAAGCATAAGATAATATTTATTTTTCAAATGTAATCATTTAGCTCGGGTGTATAAAAGAAGTCTGTTGCAAATCGCAATATATTTGTCACCCAACTTTAGCAAACAAGTTATTTAAAAGAAATGCATTACCACTAGCCAAATTAAATATGAGAAAGCAAGTTGATGGACAACTAAAGCATATACAGTCAAAAGTCATTAATCCGGGCTCGTCGGGACTTCGGCGATTCCGGATTATCGATTTTTCCGGATTATAGATGATCAGTTTAAATCTGGTAAGATGGCATGCAGAGATTATAAAATTAAAAATATGAAACCGTTATTTATAAAATAATGAGCAATTATGATCTAAAGAGTATCAAAATTTACAAGAAAAGAAGCTTAATATTTATTTGTTTACTTTATTAAACATTTCTTTCAACGCGCGCATGCGTAAAGCATATATTACGCATAGCCAAAATTAGAAAATTCCAACCAGAAAACTATTTGATTTGTATTCGTGATATTTATACTGACGAGAGATTTTAATTAAATCATATCAAAGACGAAGTAACATTTAGTAAGGAATTATAAGCCGAATAAAAGAAAAACATCTGCCCTAAAGATAACAATAATGTTGACAGATCAACTTCCAGTTCATTGCGCGCCGCGACGTTCCCCCCCCCCCCGCGCAGAGCAGCGTGAAATTGATAAACAGATTTCCGAACATTTGTAACGGTTAGACAGGGTTGCCACTCAAACAGATGAATGAAATTCCCTGACTTTTCCAGGTTTTCCAGGTGTGTTTCAAGAAAATTCCAGTCTATACACGTAATGTACGTTGGCTGTGCTAAGAGGTAAATTAATTATATTATTACTTGTATTGTGCAGCAAATTCACTTAATTATTAAATAAATCCCAGAGGACATTTATTCTTAATTATTAGTCCAAAGGGGCTTTGTCCCTGAAGGACTATTGTTTTCGTTTTGCGATTTTGCGTCGGACTCATAAACGTCGGTTCACTTTTCAAACTGTTGCCACAAAATGTTAGAGTCCTGCATTATATTTGAAGAAATTAAATAATGAAAAATCTGCATAAATGATTGTCTATTTCTCGCATTGTGATAAAACAATGGTACATAGAGCCATCGAATTTTGAATGACGAAATCCTACTGCGAATATGGGCATCTGAAATCCCAAATTTGGAATTTGTTTTATTATAGATTTTATATTTTGTAAAACTTTAACGAATTTTTGATTTACAAACTCAATGCTTTAAAAGCGAGAAACGGCAACGTTATATAGAAAAAAAAAAAAAAAAATACTTTTATCTCCAGCTCGCGAGACTGTGTATATCGGAAATTCTAAAGATATGCTTAATTTAACATTATTTTGCTATATTGCTCTTGAACTGAATTTTATGGTTTAAGAACAAAGAACATGATATTTAATAAATAAAGGTAACACTCAAAACGTTAAAAAAAAAAGCCCCTTTGGACGTAATTTAAAATCTGAAACATTTCAGTTTTTTTTTTTTTTTTTTTTCTTGGTATACTTTGTTTGATAATTTTGTTTACTTTTCCACTTAAGAAACTTCATAAAATTTAAGATATATACATTGGATAACAATTGTATGTTTTATTTAATTATTACTCATGATCATCACCAGTTTAACACGAGCCTAATCTGGTCCTAATAAATCACAATGCAATGCTAAATAGTTAGGTTAGAATTTAGATAAATTTAATTTGTGTGAGGTGTCTTCGTAAAAGGCACCTTAACACTTGAAAACACAAGTATAATTATAATAGGAGTTGTTTTCTCCACTGAAGATTGAGATTAGAATTTGCCCAATCTGGAATAAAATAAGGCTCTTTTTGCAGACATTCTGTAGCTAAACGAAAGAAAGAAATCTATTTAATGATTTTTTTTAATAAATTGAGGTATTTTATATTTATTTCGCAGCATACATAAGGAAAAAATATGTTCATTAAATTTCGTGATGGTAGGTCATCATACTGCTAGAATTAATTTCAGGATTATGCCACAGAAAATTTCCTGAAATTTGGAAATATTATTTAATAATAATAAATAAATTTAGAGCATTAGCAATATTAAATGATATGAATAACATAAACATAATTACTTAAAAATTGAATTAGAATAATCAACGATATTTTAGCGAATATAGTTATATTACATCATTAGACTGATTACTATTTTTTTATTTTACTGCAAAATGACAAGGTATTTATTAAAAAGGAAAAAAAAAAAGTTTAAAAAGATTTTGCGGTATAATTCTAGTATACGGTAAGGCCTTGACACGATTTTGAAAATTGTCGCCAAGACCAAAATGACCCATTTACTGCTCATCATCATGTCGCCAAATCCCGTTGTACCATACATCTAACCAAAGAAGTAGCTAGAATGCTATCTTGTCAAAAGTAACATAAGATACTATGAAAATGCGAAAGAACAACAAAGATAATGATAAATTACGAGTAATTTATCATTATCGTTATTTTTTATTATTATTATGTAAAAAACTGCACTCACCTCTATCTTTTTTTACTCAGGCGCTAATGTAATATCCTGCCACTTTTCTATTCAGATACTTTAGCCTTCTAAAGTGAAATGCGAATCATTTTATATCCTATTTACGTAAAATTAGGTATTGTTACGGATTTTGCATTTATTTAGTTTGCTATTTTTAATAGAATTGTTATTAAAAGTGTTTTATATTCTCGTGCAATACATCACGAGACTTATTTGAAGAGAAAGCTGCGCCGGAAAAATTAAATACACGAGGCACGCGCATCTACCATTTTAACAATCGATATTTCGTAATTGTACTCTTTTAATATCCAGAGAAGTCGAGAAAATAGGAGAAGGTTCTCGTGCGTGATTTGAAAAGCTTATAAAATGCTGGAAGAAAACATCTCAATTCAGTTGTTTACTTTTTGCTGTTAATGATTGTAGCGAAATCGGATTAGCTTTCTCTGTTTTGAATTAAGTTGTGTTGAACGTTTTAGTAGTTTAAAAGATAACTACTGTGAAATATTGGGATGCTGTACAAATATTTCTAAGAAAATTTAAGCATTTTGGTTTCTTATTTGTTGTGATAAAAATTAATTGTATTCATTTTTCATCGGACTTGTGCATTCAATTCATTACGAACCCGTACGCTAGCAACAATATTTATCAAATTTACATAAAAATTTTGTATAGTAAAATATAAAGAATGACCTCATTTTGATTGCGTTGATCAAAATTCCTTTTTATGCAATGATACTTTGGCTTCAATCATTTTCATTAAACTGTATGTTACTAAATAGGAATTTAATTTTCAAGCGATAATTCTCTTTCTAACAATGCTAGATTCCTGCTTCAGTTACCTTATGGGAGCTGAATGAAATTCTCGCAATGATTTCATTGTCTCTAGAATTTAAAATTCTTGCTCGTTAGCATTACAAATGATATTGCGAAAATGAGCAACATTTGTCAAAGTTAGCTATTCTAAAATGATCCTAAATGTAACTTTCAGTTAACAGATTAGAGCTGTGCTTCCCAAACATTTATGTTTACAGCCCGCTTTTAGAAACGCAAAGAAACGCATTTTTACAGAAAATATATAAGCATATAAAACAGCAATACTGAGGTTGGATTACTTGTATGTTAATGAAATTAGCAGTAATTGCACTATCATTTTAGCTAAATCAATAAGAAAACATAAATAAGGACGTGTGTTTCCGGTCATCCGTAAAGCGTTTTGTTGCCATTATGCAAAGCATAAGATAATATTTATTTTACAAATATAATCATTTAGCTCGGGTGTATAAAAGAAGTCTGTTGCAAATCGCAATATATTTGTCACCCAACTTTAGCAAACAAGTTATTTAAAAGAAATGCATTACCACTAGCCAAATTAAATATGAGAAAGCAAGTTGATGGACAACTAAAGCATATACAGTCAAAAGTCTTTAATCTGGACTAGACGGTGGGAAAAAATTGCCCCAACGGTGGAGGGAAAAATTTGCCCCAACTGAGGTGGGAAAAAATTGCCCCAACTGGGGTGGGAAAATATTTGCCCCAACTAGGGTGGGAAAAAATTGCCCCAACTGGGGTGGGAGAAAATTAGCCCCAACTGGGGTGGGAAAAAATTTGCCCCAACTGGGGTGGGAAAAAATTACCCCAACTGGGGTGGGGTGAAAATTGCCCCAACTGGGTGCAAAAAAATTGCCCATTCGCGATTATGAAGAGTCGCTAATCGTAAAAATAGTTTAATCCTAATAAAGCATCAAAGTAAGCACACGGATATAAAATGTACAATAATTTTAAAAACTCTAAATTTATGTTATTTCAGTTTTTTCATGTCATCCAATATTTCGACGAGAATAAAAATAGGAATTTTTAAAAAAATAATGATCTTCGATAACAATTATATGGTTGCTCTGTAACAAGTTAGTTTCTTTTGAAGCAGAATTGAAAATGCTTTTAGTCTTCTAAGCAATTTTGAGACTGGGCTCAAAAATACATGCAGAATTAAATGATTTCCTTTCGAAACTTTGCATTAGGTTTTCGTCAGCCAACTTCTATGAAAATCAGGCGATTGGCCAAGTCAATAAACGGTGCATGTTAACAATGCACATATCAGTTGCTAAACATACTTATGTTCCTGGAAAAGTGGGCGACGAAATTACAATAAATAAAGGTGTGCAAAGAAAACTGCCCCAACTAGGGTGGGAAAAAATTGCCCCAACTGGGGTAGGAAAAAAATTACCCCAAATGGGGTGGGAAGGGGTGGGAAAAAATTTGCCCCAACTGCTGTGGGGAAAAAATTGCCCCAACTGCGGTGGGGAAAAATTGCCCCAACTGGGGTGGGAAAAAATTGCCCCAACTGGGGTAGGAAAAAAATTACCCCAAATGGGGTGGGAAAAAATTTGCCCCAACTGCTGTGGGGAAAAAATTGTCCCAACTGCGGTGGGGAAAAATTGCCCCAACTGGGGTGGGAAAAAATTTGCCCCAACTAGGGTGGGAAAAAAATTGCCCCAACTAGGGTGGGAAAAAAATTGCCCCAACTGGGGTGGGAAAAAATTTGCATCAACTAGGGTGGGAAAAAATTAGCCCCAACTGGGTGCAAAAAAAAATTGCCCATTCGCGATTATGGTGAAGAGTCGCTAATCGTAAAAATAGTTTAATCCTAATGAAGCATCAAAGTAAGAACACGGATATAAAATGTACAATAATTTTAAAAACTCTTTAAATTTATGTTATTTCAGTTTTTTCATGTCATCCAATATTTCGACGAGAATAGAAATAGGAATTTAAAAAAAATTAAGGATCTTCGATAACAATTATATGGTTGCTCTGTAACAAGTTAGTTTCTTTTGAAGCAGAATTGAAAATGCTTTTAGTCTTCTAAGCAATTTTGAGACTGGGCTCAAAAATACATGCAGAATTAAATGATTTCCTTTCGAAACTTTGCATTAGGTTTTCGTCAGCCAACTTCTATGAAAATCAGGCGATTGGCCAAGTCAATAAACGGTGCATGTTAACAATGCACATATCAGTTGCTAAACATACTTATGTTCCTGGAAAAGTGGGCGACGAAAATACAATAAAGGTGTGCAAAGAAAACTGCCCCAACTAGGGTGGGAAAAAATTGCCCCAACTGGGGTGGGAAAAAATTACCCAAAATGGGGTGGGAAAAAATTGTATGTTACATTAAACTGTATGTTACTAAATAGGAATTTAACTTTCAAGCGATAATTCTCTTTCTAACAATGTTAGATTCCTCGCATATAAAACAGCAATAATGAGGTTGGATTACTTGTATGTTAATGAAATTAGCAGTAATTGCACTATCATTTTAGCTAAATCAATAAGAAAACATAAATAAGGACGTGTGTTTCCGGTCATCCGTAAAGCGTTTTGTTGCCATTATGCAAAGCATAAGATAATATTTATTTTTCAAATGTAATCATTTAGCTCGGGTGTATAAAAGAAGTCTGTTGCAAATCGCAATATATTTGTCACCCAACTTTAGCAAACAAGTTATTTAAAAGAAATGCATTACCACTAGCCAAATTAAATATGAGAAAGCAAGTTGATGGACAACTAAAGCATATACAGTCAAAAGTCATTAATCCGGGCTCGTCGGGACTTCGGCGATTCCGGATTATCGATTTTTCCGGATTATAGATGATCAGTTTAAATCTGGTAAGATGGCATGCAGAGATTATAAAATTAAAAATATGAAACCGTTATTTATAAAATAATGAGCAATTATGATCTAAAGAGTATCAAAATTTACAAGAAAAGAAGCTTAATATTTATTTGTTTACTTTATTAAACATTTCTTTCAACGCGCGCATGCGTAAAGCATATATTACGCATAGCCAAAATTAGAAAATTCCAACCAGAAAACTATTTGATTTGTATTCGTGATATTTATACTGACGAGAGATTTTAATTAAATCATATCAAAGACGAAGTAACATTTAGTAAGGAATTATAAGCCGAATAAAAGAAAAACATCTGCCCTAAAGATAACAATAATGTTGACAGATCAACTTCCAGTTCATTGCGCGCCGCGACGTTCCCCCCCCCCCCCGCGCAGAGCAGCGTGAAATTGATAAACAGATTTCCGAACATTTGTAACGGTTAGACAGGGTTGCCACTCAAACAGATGAATGAAATTCCCTGACTTTTCCAGGTTTTCCAGGTGTGTTTCAAGAAAATTCCAGTCTATACACGTAATGTACGTTGGCTGTGCTAAGAGGTAAATTAATTATATTATTACTTGTATTGTGCAGCAAATTCACTTAATTATTAAATAAATCCCAGAGGACATTTATTCTTAATTATTAGTCCAAAGGGGCTTTGTCCCTGAAGGACTATTGTTTTCGTTTTGCGATTTTGCGTCGGACTCATAAACGTCGGTTCACTTTTCAAACTGTTGCCACAAAATGTTAGAGTCCTGCATTATATTTGAAGAAATTAAATAATGAAAAATCTGCATAAATGATTGTCTATTTCTCGCATTGTGATAAAACAATGGTACATAGAGCCATCGAATTTTGAATGACGAAATCCTACTGCGAATATGGGCATCTGAAATCCCAAATTTGGAATTTGTTTTATTATAGATTTTATATTTTGTAAAACTTTAACGAATTTTTGATTTACAAACTCAATGCTTTAAAAGCGAGAAACGGCAACGTTATATAGAAAAAAAAAAAAAAAAATACTTTTATCTCCAGCTCGCGAGACTGTGTATATCGGAAATTCTAAAGATATGCTTAATTTAACATTATTTTGCTATATTGCTCTTGAACTGAATTTTATGGTTTAAGAACAAAGAACATGATATTTAATAAATAAAGGTAACACTCAAAACGTTAAAAAAAAAAGCCCCTTTGGACGTAATTTAAAATCTGAAACATTTCAGTTTTTTTTTTTTTTTTTTTTCTTGGTATACTTTGTTTGATAATTTTGTTTACTTTTCCACTTAAGAAACTTCATAAAATTTAAGATATATACATTGGATAACAATTGTATGTTTTATTTAATTATTACTCATGATCATCACCAGTTTAACACGAGCCTAATCTGGTCCTAATAAATCACAATGCAATGCTAAATAGTTAGGTTAGAATTTAGATAAATTTAATTTGTGCGAGGTGTCTTCGTAAAAGGCACCTTAACACTTGAAAACACAAGTATAATTATAATAGGAGTTGTTTTCTCCACTGAAGATTGAGATTAGAATTTGCCCAATCTGGAATAAAATAAGGCTCTTTTTGCAGACATTCTGTAGCTAAACGAAAGAAAGAAATCTATTTAATGATTTTTTTTAATAAATTGAGGTATTTTATATTTATTTCGCAGCATACATAAGGAAAAAATATGTTCATTAAATTTCGTGATGGTAGGTCATCATACTGCTAGAATTAATTTCAGGATTATGCCACAGAAAATTTCCTGAAATTTGGAAATATTATTTAATAATAATAAATAAATTTAGAGCATTAGCAATATTAAATGATATGAATAACATAAACAAATTTACTTAAAAATTGAATTAGAATAATCAACGATATTTTAGCGAATATAGTTATATTACATCATTAGACTGATTACTATTTTTTTATTTTACTGCAAAATGACAAGGTATTTATTAAAAAGGAAAAAAAAAAGTTTAAAAAGATTTTGCGGTATAATTCTAGTATACGGTAAGGCCTTGACACGATTTTGAAAATTGTCGCCAAGACCAAAATGACCCATTTACTGCTCATCATCATGTCGCCAAATCCCGTTGTACCATACATCTAACCAAAGAAGTAGCTAGAATGCTATCTTGTCAAAAGTAACATAAGATACTATGAAAATGCGAAAGAACAACAAAGATAATGATAAATTACGAGTAATTTATCATTATCGTTATTTTTTATTATTATTATGTAAAAAACTGCACTCACCTCTATCTTTTTTTACTCAGGCGCTAATGTAATATCCTGCCACTTTTCTATTCAGATACTTTAGCCTTCTAAAGTGAAATGCGAATCATTTTATATCCTATTTACGTAAAATTAGGTATTGTTACGGATTTTGCATTTATTTAGTTTGCTATTTTTAATAGAATTGTTATTAAAAGTGTTTTATATTCTCGTGCAATACATCACGAGACTTATTTGAAGAGAAAGCTGCGCCGGAAAAATTAAATACACGAGGCACGCGCATCTACCATTTTAACAATCGATATTTCGTAATTGTACTCTTTTAATATCCAGAGAAGTCGAGAAAATAGGAGAAGGTTCTCGTGCGTGATTTGAAAAGCTTATAAAATGCTGGAAGAAAACATCTCAATTCAGTTGTTTACTTTTTGCTGTTAATGATTGTAGCGAAATCGGATTAGCTTTCTCTGTTTTGAATTAAGTTGTGTTGAACGTTTTAGTAGTTTAAAAGATAACTACTGTGAAATATTGGGATGCTGTACAAATATTTCTAAGAAAATTTAAGCATTTTGGTTTCTTATTTGTTGTGATAAAAATTAATTCTATTCATTTTTCATCGGACTTGTGCATTCAATTCATTACGAACCCGTACGCTAGCAACAATATTTATCAAATTTACATAAAAATTTTGTATAGTAAAATATAAAGAATGACCTCATTTTGATTGCGTTGATCAAAATTCCTTTTTATGCAATGATACTTTGGCTTCAATCATTTTCATTAAACTGTATGTTACTAAATAGGAATTTAATTTTCAAGCGATAATTCTCTTTCTAACAATGCTAGATTCCTGCTTCAGTTACCTTATGGGAGCTGAATGAAATTCTCGCAATGATTTCATTGTCTCTAGAATTTAAAATTCTTGCTCGTTAGCATTACAAATGATATTGCGAAAATGAGCAACATTTGTCAAAGTTAGCTATTCTAAAATGATCCTAAATGTAACTTTCAGTTAACAGATTAGAGCTGTGCTTCCCAAACATTTATGTTTACAGCCCGCTTTTAGAAACGCAAAGAAACGCATTTTTACAGAAAATATATAAGCATATAAAACAGCAATACTGAGGTTGGATTACTTGTATGTTAATGAAATTAGCAGTAATTGCACTATCATTTTAGCTAAATCAATAAGAAAACATAAATAAGGACGTGTGTTTCCGGTCATCCGTAAAGCGTTTTGTTGCCATTATGCAAAGCATAAGATAATATTTATTTTACAAATATAATCATTTAGCTCGGGTGTATAAAAGAAGTCTGTTGCAAATCGCAATATATTTGTCACCCAACTTTAGCAAACAAGTTATTTAAAAGAAATGCATTACCACTAGCCAAATTAAATATGAGAAAGCAAGTTGATGGACAACTAAAGCATATACAGTCAAAAGTCTTTAATCTGGACTAGACGGTGGGAAAAAATTGCCCCAACGGTGGAGGGAAAAATTTGCCCCAACTGAGGTGGGAAAAAATTGCCCCAACTGGGGTGGGAAAATATTTGCCCCAACTAGGGTGGGAAAAAATTGCCCCAACTGGGGTGGGAGAAAATTAGCCCCAACTGGGGTGGGAAAAAATTTGCCCCAACTGGGGTGGGAAAAAATTACCCCAACTGGGGTGGGGTGAAAATTGCCCCAACTGGGTGCAAAAAAATTGCCCATTCGCGATTATGAAGAGTCGCTAATCGTAAAAATAGTTTAATCCTAATAAAGCATCAAAGTAAGCACACGGATATAAAATGTACAATAATTTTAAAAACTCTAAATTTATGTTATTTCAGTTTTTTCATGTCATCCAATATTTCGACGAGAATAAAAATAGGAATTTTTAAAAAAATAATGATCTTCGATAACAATTATATGGTTGCTCTGTAACAAGTTAGTTTCTTTTGAAGCAGAATTGAAAATGCTTTTAGTCTTCTAAGCAATTTTGAGACTGGGCTCAAAAATACATGCAGAATTAAATGATTTCCTTTCGAAACTTTGCATTAGGTTTTCGTCAGCCAACTTCTATGAAAATCAGGCGATTGGCCAAGTCAATAAACGGTGCATGTTAACAATGCACATATCAGTTGCTAAACATACTTATGTTCCTGGAAAAGTGGGCGACGAAATTACAATAAATAAAGGTGTGCAAAGAAAACTGCCCCAACTAGGGTGGGAAAAAATTGCCCCAACTGGGGTAGGAAAAAAATTACCCCAAATGGGGTGGGAAGGGGTGGGAAAAAATTTGCCCCAACTGCTGTGGGGAAAAAATTGCCCCAACTGCGGTGGGGAAAAATTGCCCCAACTGGGGTGGGAAAAAATTGCCCCAACTGGGGTAGGAAAAAAATTACCCCAAATGGGGTGGGAAAAAATTTGCCCCAACTGCTGTGGGGAAAAAATTGTCCCAACTGCGGTGGGGAAAAATTGCCCCAACTGGGGTGGGAAAAAATTTGCCCCAACTAGGGTGGGAAAAAAATTGCCCCAACTAGGGTGGGAAAAAAATTGCCCCAACTGGGGTGGGAAAAAATTTGCATCAACTAGGGTGGGAAAAAATTAGCCCCAACTGGGTGCAAAAAAAAATTGCCCATTCGCGATTATGGTGAAGAGTCGCTAATCGTAAAAATAGTTTAATCCTAATGAAGCATCAAAGTAAGAACACGGATATAAAATGTACAATAATTTTAAAAACTCTTTAAATTTATGTTATTTCAGTTTTTTCATGTCATCCAATATTTCGACGAGAATAGAAATAGGAATTTAAAAAAAATTAAGGATCTTCGATAACAATTATATGGTTGCTCTGTAACAAGTTAGTTTCTTTTGAAGCAGAATTGAAAATGCTTTTAGTCTTCTAAGCAATTTTGAGACTGGGCTCAAAAATACATGCAGAATTAAATGATTTCCTTTCGAAACTTTGCATTAGGTTTTCGTCAGCCAACTTCTATGAAAATCAGGCGATTGGCCAAGTCAATAAACGGTGCATGTTAACAATGCACATATCAGTTGCTAAACATACTTATGTTCCTGGAAAAGTGGGCGACGAAAATACAATAAAGGTGTGCAAAGAAAACTGCCCCAACTAGGGTGGGAAAAAATTGCCCCAACTGGGGTGGGAAAAAATTACCCAAAATGGGGTGGGAAAAAATTGTATGTTACATTAAACTGTATGTTACTAAATAGGAATTTAACTTTCAAGCGATAATTCTCTTTCTAACAATGTTAGATTCCTCGCATATAAAACAGCAATAATGAGGTTGGATTACTTGTATGTTAATGAAATTAGCAGTAATTGCACTATCATTTTAGCTAAATCAATAAGAAAACATAAATAAGGACGTGTGTTTCCGGTCATCCGTAAAGCGTTTTGTTGCCATTATGCAAAGCATAAGATAATATTTATTTTTCAAATGTAATCATTTAGCTCGGGTGTATAAAAGAAGTCTGTTGCAAATCGCAATATATTTGTCACCCAACTTTAGCAAACAAGTTATTTAAAAGAAATGCATTACCACTAGCCAAATTAAATATGAGAAAGCAAGTTGATGGACAACTAAAGCATATACAGTCAAAAGTCATTAATCCGGGCTCGTCGGGACTTCGGCGATTCCGGATTATCGATTTTTCCGGATTATAGATGATCAGTTTAAATCTGGTAAGATGGCATGCAGAGATTATAAAATTAAAAATATGAAACCGTTATTTATAAAATAATGAGCAATTATGATCTAAAGAGTATCAAAATTTACAAGAAAAGAAGCTTAATATTTATTTGTTTACTTTATTAAACATTTCTTTCAACGCGCGCATGCGTAAAGCATATATTACGCATAGCCAAAATTAGAAAATTCCAACCAGAAAACTATTTGATTTGTATTCGTGATATTTATACTGACGAGAGATTTTAATTAAATCATATCAAAGACGAAGTAACATTTAGTAAGGAATTATAAGCCGAATAAAAGAAAAACATCTGCCCTAAAGATAACAATAATGTTGACAGATCAACTTCCAGTTCATTGCGCGCCGCGACGTTCCCCCCCCCCCCGCGCAGAGCAGCGTGAAATTGATAAACAGATTTCCGAACATTTGTAACGGTTAGACAGGGTTGCCACTCAAACAGATGAATGAAATTCCCTGACTTTTCCAGGTTTTCCAGGTGTGTTTCAAGAAAATTCCAGTCTATACACGTAATGTACGTTGGCTGTGCTAAGAGGTAAATTAATTATATTATTACTTGTATTGTGCAGCAAATTCACTTAATTATTAAATAAATCCCAGAGGACATTTATTCTTAATTATTAGTCCAAAGGGGCTTTGTCCCTGAAGGACTATTGTTTTCGTTTTGCGATTTTGCGTCGGACTCATAAACGTCGGTTCACTTTTCAAACTGTTGCCACAAAATGTTAGAGTCCTGCATTATATTTGAAGAAATTAAATAATGAAAAATCTGCATAAATGATTGTCTATTTCTCGCATTGTGATAAAACAATGGTACATAGAGCCATCGAATTTTGAATGACGAAATCCTACTGCGAATATGGGCATCTGAAATCCCAAATTTGGAATTTGTTTTATTATAGATTTTATATTTTGTAAAACTTTAACGAATTTTTGATTTACAAACTCAATGCTTTAAAAGCGAGAAACGGCAACGTTATATAGAAAAAAAAAAAAAAAAATACTTTTATCTCCAGCTCGCGAGACTGTGTATATCGGAAATTCTAAAGATATGCTTAATTTAACATTATTTTGCTATATTGCTCTTGAACTGAATTTTATGGTTTAAGAACAAAGAACATGATATTTAATAAATAAAGGTAACACTCAAAACGTTAAAAAAAAAAGCCCCTTTGGACGTAATTTAAAATCTGAAACATTTCAGTTTTTTTTTTTTTTTTTTTTCTTGGTATACTTTGTTTGATAATTTTGTTTACTTTTCCACTTAAGAAACTTCATAAAATTTAAGATATATACATTGGATAACAATTGTATGTTTTATTTAATTATTACTCATGATCATCACCAGTTTAACACGAGCCTAATCTGGTCCTAATAAATCACAATGCAATGCTAAATAGTTAGGTTAGAATTTAGATAAATTTAATTTGTGCGAGGTGTCTTCGTAAAAGGCACCTTAACACTTGAAAACACAAGTATAATTATAATAGGAGTTGTTTTCTCCACTGAAGATTGAGATTAGAATTTGCCCAATCTGGAATAAAATAAGGCTCTTTTTGCAGACATTCTGTAGCTAAACGAAAGAAAGAAATCTATTTAATGATTTTTTTTAATAAATTGAGGTATTTTATATTTATTTCGCAGCATACATAAGGAAAAAATATGTTCATTAAATTTCGTGATGGTAGGTCATCATACTGCTAGAATTAATTTCAGGATTATGCCACAGAAAATTTCCTGAAATTTGGAAATATTATTTAATAATAATAAATAAATTTAGAGCATTAGCAATATTAAATGATATGAATAACATAAACAAATTTACTTAAAAATTGAATTAGAATAATCAACGATATTTTAGCGAATATAGTTATATTACATCATTAGACTGATTACTATTTTTTTATTTTACTGCAAAATGACAAGGTATTTATTAAAAAGGAAAAAAAAAAGTTTAAAAAGATTTTGCGGTATAATTCTAGTATACGGTAAGGCCTTGACACGATTTTGAAAATTGTCGCCAAGACCAAAATGACCCATTTACTGCTCATCATCATGTCGCCAAATCCCGTTGTACCATACATCTAACCAAAGAAGTAGCTAGAATGCTATCTTCTCAAAAGTAACATAAGATACTATGAAAATGCGAAAGAACAACAAAGATAATGATAAATTACGAGTAATTTATCATTATCGTTATTTATTATTATTATGTAAAAAACTGCACTCACCTCTATCTTTTTTTACTCAGGCGCTAATGTAATATCCTGCCACTTTTCTATTCAGATACTTTAGCCTTCTAAAGTGAAATGCGAATCATTTTATATCCTATTTACGTAAAATTAGGTATTGTTACGGATTTTGCATTTATTTAGTTTGCTATTTTTAATAGAATTGTTATTAAAAGTGTTTTATATTCTCGTGCAATACATCACGAGACTTATTTGAAGAGAAAGCTGCGCCGGAAAAATTAAATACACGAGGCACGCGCATCTACCATTTTAACAATCGATATTTCGTAATTGTACTCTTTTAATATCCAGAGAAGTCGAGAAAATAGGAGAAGGTTCTCGTGCGTGATTTGAAAAGCTTATAAAATGCTGGAAGAAAACATCTCAATTCAGTTGTTTACTTTTTGCTGTTAATGATTGTAGCGAAATCGGATTAGCTTTCTCTGTTTTGAATTAAGTTGTGTTGAACGTTTTAGTAGTTTAAAAGATAACTACTGTGAAATATTGGGATGCTGTACAAATATTTCTAAGAAAATTTAAGCATTTTGGTTTCTTATTTGTTGTGATAAAAATTAATTGTATTCATTTTTCATCGGACTTGTGCATTCAATTCATTACGAACCCGTACGCTAGCAACAATATTTATCAAATTTACATAAAAATTTTGTATAGTAAATATAAAGAATGACCTCATTTTGATTGCGTTGATCAAAATTCCTTTTTATGCAATGATACTTTGGCTTCAATCATTTTCATTAAACTGTATGTTACTAAATAGGAATTTAATTTTCAAGCGATAATTCTCTTTCTAACAATGCTAGATTCCTGCTTCAGTTACCTTATGGGAGCTGAATGAAATTCTCGCAATGATTTCATTGTCTCTAGAATTTAAAATTCTTGCTCGTTAGCATTACAAATGATATTGCGAAAATGAGCAACATTTGTCAAAGTTAGCTATTCTAAAATGATCCTAAATGTAACTTTCAGTTAACAGATTAGAGCTGTGCTTCCCAAACATTTATGTTTACAGCCCGCTTTTAGAAACGCAAAGAAACGCATTTTTACAGAAAATATATAAGCATATAAAACAGCAATACTGAGGTTGGATTACTTGTATGTTAATGAAATTAGCAGTAATTGCACTATCATTTTAGCTAAATCAATAAGAAAACATAAATAAGGACGTGTGTTTCCGGTCATCCGTAAAGCGTTTTGTTGCCATTATGCAAAGCATAAGATAATATTTATTTTACAAATATAATCATTTAGCTCGGGTGTATAAAAGAAGTCTGTTGCAAATCGCAATATATTTGTCACCCAACTTTAGCAAACAAGTTATTTAAAAGAAATGCATTACCACTAGCCAAATTAAATATGAGAAAGCAAGTTGATGGACAACTAAAGCATATACAGTCAAAAGTCTTTAATCTGGACTAGACGGTGGGAAAAAATTGCCCCAACTGAGGTGGGAAAAAATTGCCCCAACTGGGGTGGGAAAATATTTGCCCCAACTAGGGTGGGAAAAAATTGCCCCAACTGGGGTGGGAGAAAATTAGCCCCAACTGGGGTGGGAAAAAATTTGCCCCAACTGGCGTGGGAAAAAAATTACCCCAACTGGGGTGGGGTGAAAATTGCCCCAACTGGGTGCAAAAAAATTGCCCATTCGCGATTATGAAGAGTCGCTAATCGTAAAAATAGTTTAATCCTAATGAAGCATCAAAGTAAGCACACGGATATAAAATGTACAATAATTTTAAAAACTCTAAATTTATGTTATTTCAGTTTTTTCATGTCATCCAATATTTCGACGAGAATAAAAATAGGAATTTTTAAAAAAATAATGATCTTCGATAACAATTATATGGTTGCTCTGTAACAAGTTAGTTTCTTTTGAAGCAGAATTGAAAATGCTTTTAGTCTTCTAAGCAATTTTGAGACTGGGCTCAAAAATACATGCAGAATTAAATGATTTCCTTTCGAAACTTTGCATTAGGTTTTCGTCAGCCAACTTCTATGAAAATCAGGCGATTGGCCAAGTCAACAAACGGTGCATGTTAACTATGCACATATCAGTTGCTAAACATACTTATGTTCCTGGAAAATTGGGCGACGAAATTACAATAAATAAAGGTGTGCAAAGAAAACTGATCCAACTAGGGTGGGAAAAAATTGCCCCAACTGGGGTAGGAAAAAAATTACCCCAAATGGGGTGGGAAAAAATTTGCCCCAACTGCTGTGGGGAAAAAATTGCCCCAACTGCGGTGGGGGAAAATTGCCCCAACTGGGGTGGGAAAAAATTTGCCCCAACTAGGGTGGGAAAAAAATTGCCCCAACTGGGGTGGGAAAAAATTTGCATCAACTAGGGTGGGAAAAAATTTGCCCCGACTGGGTGCAAAAAAAATTGCCCATTCGCGATTATGGTGAAGAGTCGCTAATGGTAAAAATAGTTTAATCCTAATGAAGCATCAAAGTAAGAACACGGATATAAAATGTACAATAATTTTAAAAACTCTTTAAATTTATGTTATTTCAGTTTTTTCATGTCATCCAATATTTCGACGAGAATAGAAATAGGAATTTTAAAAAAATTAAGGATCTTCGATAACAATTATATGGTTGCTCTGTAACAAGTTAGTTTCTTTTGAAGCAGAATTGAAAATGCTTTTAGTCTTCTAAGCAATTTTGAGACTGGGCTCAAAAATACATGCAGAATTAAATGATTTCCTTTCGAAACTTTGCATTAGGTTTTCGTCAGCCAACTTCTATGAAAATCAGGCGATTGGCCAAGTCAATAAACGGTGCATGTTAACAATGCACATATCAGTTGCTAAACATACTTATGTTCCTGGAAAAGTGGGCGACGAAAATACAATAAATAAAGGTGTGCAAAGAAAACTGCCCCAACTAGGGTGGGAAAAAATTGCCCCAACTGGGGTGGGAAAAAATTACCCCAAATGGAGTGGGAAAAAATTGTATGTTACATTAAACTGTATGTTACTAAATAGGAATTTAACTTTCAAGCGATAATTCTCTTTCTAACAATGTTAGATTCCTCGCATATAAAACAGCAATACTGAGGTTGGATTACTTGTATGTTAATGAAATTAGCAGTAATTGCACTATCATTTTAGCTAAATCAATAAGAAAACATAAATAAGGACGTGTGTTTCCGGTCATCCGTAAAGCGTTTTGTTGCCATTATGCAAAGCATAAGATAATATTTATTTTTCAAATGTAATCATTTAGCTCGGGTGTATAAAAGAAGTCTGTTGCAAATCGCAATATATTTGTCACCCAACTTTAGCAAAAGGGTTATTTAAAAGAAATGCATTACCACTAGCCAAATTAAATATGAGAAAGCAAGTTGATGGACAACTAAAGCATATACAGTCAAAAGTCTTTAATCTGGACTAGACGGTGGGAAAAAATTGCCCCAACGGTGGAGGGAAAAATTTGCCCCAACTGAGGTTGGAAAAAATTCCCCCAACTGGGGTGGGAAAATATTTGCCCCAACTAGGGTGGGAAAAAATTTGCCCCAACTAGGATTGAAAAAATTGCCCCAACTGGGGTGGGAGAAAATTAGCCCCAACTGGGGTGGGAAAAAATTTGCCCCAACTGGGGTGGGAAAAAATTACCCCAACTGGGTGCAAAAAAATTGCCCATTCGCGATTATGAAGAGTCGCTAATCGTAAAAAGAGTTTAATCCTAATGAAGCATCAAAGTAAGCACACGGATATAAAATGTACAATAATTTTAAAAACTCTTTAAATTTATGTTATTTCAGTTTTTTCATGTCATCCAATATTTCGACGAGAATAAAAATAGGAATTTTTAAAAAAATAATGATCTTCGATAACAATTATATGGTTGCTCTGTAACAAGTTAGTTTCTTTTGAAGCAGAATTGAAAATGCTTTTAGTCTTCTAAGCAATTTTGAGACTGGGCTCAAAAATACATGCAGAATTAAATGATTTCCTTTCGAAACTTTGCATTAGGTTTTCGTCAGCCAACTTCTATGAAAATCAGGCGATTGGCCAAGTCAACAAACGGCGCATGTTAACTATGGACATATCAGTTGCTAAACATACTTATGTTCCTAGAAAATTGGGCGACGAAATTACAATAAATAAAGGTGTGCAAAGAAAACTGCCCCAACTAGGGTGGGAAAAAATTGCCCCAACTGGGGTAGGAAAAAAATTACCCCAAATGGGGTGGGAAAAAAATTGCCCCAACTAGGGTGGGGAAAAATTGCCCCAACTGGGGTGGGAAAAAATTTGCCCCAACTAGGGTGGGAAAAAAATTGCCCCAGCTGGGGTGGGAAAAAATTAGCCCCAACTGACGCGGGGAAAAATTGCCCCAACTGGGGTGGGGAAAAATTTGCCAAATCTGGGGTGGGAAAAAATTGCCCCAACTGGGGTGGGAAAAAAATTTACCCAACTGGGGTGGGAAAAAATTTGCCCCAACTGGGTGCAAAAAAAAATTGCCCATTCGCGATTATGGTAAAGAGTCGCTAATCGTAAAAATAGTTTAATCCTAATGAAGCATCAAAGTAAGAACACGGATATAAAATGTACAATAATTTTAAAAACTCTTTAAATTTATGTTATTTCAGTTTTTTCATGTCATCCAATATTTCGACGAGAATAGAAATAGGAATTTTAAAAAAATTAAGGATCTTCGATAACAATTATATGGTTGCTCTGTAACAAGTTAGTTTCTTTTGAAGCAGAATTGAAAATGCTTTTAGTCTTCTAAGCAATTTTGAGACTGGGCTCAAAAATACATGCAGAATTAAATGATTTCCTTTCGAAACTTTGCATTAGGTTTTCGTCAGCCAACTTCTATGAAAATCAGGCGATTGGCCAAGTCAATAAACGGTGCATGTTAACAATGCACATATCAGTTGCTAAACATACTTATGTTCCTGGAAAAGTGGGCGACGAAAATACAATAAATAAAGGTGTGCAAAGAAAACTGCCCCAACTAGGTTGGGAAAAAATTGCCCCAACTGGGGTGGGAAAAAATCACCCCAAATGGAGTGGGAAAAAATTGTATGTTACATTAAACTGTATGTTACTAAATAGGAATTTAACTTTCAAGCGATAATTCTCTTTCTAACAATGTTAGATTCCTCGCATATAAAACAGCAATAATGAGGTTGGATTACTTGTATGTTAATGAAATTAGCAGTAATTGCACTATCATTTTAGCTAAATCAATAAGAAAACATAAATAAGGACGTGTGTTTCCGGTCATCCGTAAAGCGTTTTGTTGCCATTATGCAAAGCATAAGATAATATTTATTTTTCAAATGTAATCATTTAGCTCGGGTGTATAAAAGAAGTCTGTTGCAAATCGCAATATATTTGTCACCCAACTTTAGCAAACAAGTTATTTAAAAGAAATGCATTACCACTAGCCAAATTAAATATGAGAAAGCAAGTTGATGGACAACTAAAGCATATACAGTCAAAAGTCATTAATCCGGACTCGTCGGGACTTCGGCGATTCCGGATTATCGATTTTTCCGGATTATAGATGATCAGTTTAAATCTGGTAAGATGGCATGCAGAGATTATAAAATTAAAAATATGAAACCGTTATTTATAAAATAATGAGCAATTATGATCTAGAGAGTATCAAAATTTACAAGAAAAGAAGCTTAATATTTATTTGTTTACTTTATTAAACATTTCTTTCAACGCGCGCATGCGTAAAGCATATATTACGCATAGCCAAAATTAGAAAATTCCAACCAGAAAACTATTTGATTTGTATTCGTGATATTTATACTGACGAGAGATTTTAATTAAATCATATCAAAGACGAAGTAACATTTAGTAAGGAATTATAAGCCGAATAAAAGAAAAACATCTGCCCTGAAGAAAACAATAATGTTGACAGATCAACTTCCAGTTCATTGCGCGCTGCGACGTTCCCCCCCCCGCGCAGAGCAGCGTGAAATTGATAAACAGATTTCCGAACATTTGTAACGGTTAGACAGGGTTGCCACTCAAACAGATGAATGAAATTCCCTGACTTTTCCAGGTTTTCCAGGTGTGTTTCAAGAAAATTCCAGTCTATACACGTAATGTACGTTGGCTGTGCTAAGAGGTAAATTAATTATATTATTACTTGTATTGTGCAGCAAATTCACTTAATTATTAAATAAATCCCAGAGGACATTTATTCTTAATTATTAGTCCAAAGGGGCTTTGTCCCTGAAGGACTATTGTTTTCGTTTTGCGATTTTGCGTCGGACTCATAAACGTCGGTTCACTTTTCAAACTGTTGCCACAAAATGTTAGAGTCCTGCATTATATTTGAAGAAATTAAATAATGAAAAATCTGCATAAATGATTGTCTATTTCTCGCATTGTGATAAAACAATGGTACATAGAGCCATCGAATTTTGAATGACGAAATCCTACTGCGAATATGGGCATCTGAAATCCCAAATCTGGAATTTGTTTTATTATAGATTTTATATTTTGTAAAACTTTAACGAATTTTTGATTTACAAACTCAATGCTTTAAAAGCGAGAAATGGCAACGTTATATAGAAAAAAAAAAAAAAAAAAAATACTTTTATCTCCAGCTCGCGAGACTGTGTATATCGGAAATTCTAAAGATATGCTTAATTTAACATTATTTTGCGATATTGCTCTTGAACTGAATTTTATGGTTTAAGAACAAAGAACATGATATTTAATAAATAAAGGTAACACTCAAAACGTTAAAAAAAAAGCCCCTTTGGACGTAATTTAAAATCTGAAACATTTCAGTTTTTTTTTTTTTTTTTTTCTTAGTATACTTTGTTTGATAATTTTGTTTACTTTTCCACTTAAGAAACTTCATAAAATTTAAGATATATACATTGGATAACAATTGTATGTTTTATTTAATTATTACTCATGATCATCACCAGTTTAACACGAGCCTAATCTGGTCCTAATAAATCACAATGCAATGCTAAATAGTTAGGTTAGAATTTAGATAAATTTAATTTGTGTGAGGTGTCTTCGTAAAAGGCACCTTAACACTTGAAAACACAAGTATAATTATAATAGGAGTTGTTTTCTCCACTGAAGATTGAGATTAGAATTTGCCCAATCTGGAATAAAATAAGGCTCTTTTTGCAGACATTCTGTAGCTAAACGAAAGAAAGAAATCTATTTAATGATTTTTTTAATAAATTGAGGTATTTTATATTTATTTCGCAGCATACATAAGGAAAAAATATGTTCATTAAATTTCGTGATCGTATGTCATCATACTGCTAGAATTAATTTCAGGATTATGCCACAGAAAATTTCCTGAAATTTGGAAATATTATTTAATAATAATAAATAAATTTAGAGCATTAGCAATATTAAATGATATGAATAACATAAACATAATTACCTAAAAATTGAATTAGAAGAATCAACGATATTTTAGCGAATATAGTTATATTACATCATTAGACTGATTACTATTTTTTTATTTTACTGCAAAATGACAAGGTATTTATTAAAAAGGAAAAAAAAAAAAAGTTTAAAAAGATTTTGCGGTATAATTCTAGTATACGGTAAGGCCTTGACACGATTTTGAAAATTGTCGCCAAGACCAAAATGACCCATTTACTGCTCATCATCATGTCGCCAAATCCCGTTGTACCATACATCTAACCAAAGAAGTAGCTAGAATGCTATCTTGTCAAAAGTAACATAAGATACTATGAAAATGCGAAAGAACAACAAAGATAATGATAAATTACGAGTAATTTATCATTATCGTTATTTATTATTATTATGTAAAAAACTGCAGTCACCTTTATCTTTTTTTAAATTTTACTCAGGCGCTAATGTAATATCTTGCCACTTTTCTATTCAGATACTTTAGCCTTCTAAAGTGAAATGCGAATCATTTTATATCATATTTACGTAAAATTAGGTATTGTTACGGATTTTGCATTTATTTAGTTTGCTATTTTTAATAGAATTGTTATTAAAAGTGTTTTATATTCTCGTGCAATACATCACGAGACTTATTTGAAGAGAAAGCTGCGCCGGAAAAATTAAATACACGAGGCACGCGCATCTAACATTTTAACAATCGATATTTCGTAATTGTACTCTTTTAATATCCAGAGAAGTCGAGAAAATAGGAGAAGGTTCTCGTGCGTGATTTGAAAAGCTTATAAAATGCTGGAAGAAAACATGTCAATTCAGTTGTTTACTTTTTGCTGTTAATGATTGTAGCGAAATCGGATTAGCTTTCTCTGTTTTGAATTAAGTTGTGTTGAACGTTTTAGTAGTTTAAAAGATAACTACTGTGAAATATTGGGATGCTGTACAAATATTTCTAAGAAAATTTAAGCATTTTGGTTTCTTATTTGTTGTGATAAAAATTAATTGTATTCATTTTTCATCGGACTTGTGCATTCAATTCATTACGAACCCGTACGCTAGCAACAATATTTATCAAATTTACATAAAAATTTTGTATAGTAAAATATAAAGAATGACCTCATTTTGATTGCGTTGATCAAAATTCCTTTTTATGCAATGATACTTTGGCTTCAATCATTTTCATTAAACTGTATGTTACTAAATAGGAATTTAATTTTCAAGCGATAATTCTCTTTCTAACAATGCTAGATTCCTGCTTCAGTTACCTTATGGGAGCTGAATGAAATTCTCGCAATGATTTCATTGTCTCTAGAATTTAAAATTCTTGCTCGTTAGCATTACAAATGATATTGCGAAAATGAGCAACATTTGTCAAAGTTAGCTATTCTAAAATGATCTTAAATGTAACTTTCAGTTAACAGATTAGAGCTGTGCTTCCCAAACATTTATGTTTACAGCCCGCTTTTAGAAACGCAAAGAAACGCATTTTTACAGAAAATATATAAGCATATAAAACAGCAATACTGAGGTTGGATTACTTGTATGTTAATGAAATTAGCAGTAATTGCACTGTCTTTTTAGCTAAATCAATAATAAAACATAAATAAGGATGTGTGTTTCCGGTCATCCGTAAAGCTTTTTGTTGCCATTCTGGAAAGATAATATTTATTTTTCAAATGTAATCATTTAGCTCGGGGGTTTAAAAGAAGTCTGTTGCAAATCGCAATATATTTGTCACCCAACTTTAGCAAACAAGTTATTTAAAAGAAATGCATTGCCACTAGCCAAATTAAATATGAGAAAGCAAGTTGATGGACAACTAAAGCATATACAGTCAAAAGTCTTTAATCTGGACTAGACGGTGGGAAAAAATTGCCCCAACGGTGGAGGGAAAAATTTGCCCCAACTGAGGTGGGAAAAAATTGCCCCAACTGGGGTGGGAAAAAATTTGCCCCAACTAGGGTGGGAAAAAATTTGCCCCAACTAGGATTGAAAAAATTGCCCCAACTGGGGTGGGAGAAAATTAGCCCCAACTGACGTGGGAAAAAATTTGCCCCAACTGAGGTGGGGAAAATTTTGCCTTAACTAGGGTGGGAAAAAAATTGCCCCAACTGGGGTGGGAAAAAAATGCCCCAACTGGGGTGGGAAAAAATTACCCCAACTGGGGTGGGGGGGAAATTGCCCCAACTGGGTGCAAAAAAATTGCGCATTCGCGATTATGAAGAGTCGCTAATCGTAAAAATAGTTTAATCCTAATGAAGCATCAAAGTAAGCACACGGATATAAAATGTACAATAATTTTAAAAACTCTTTAAATTTATGTTATTTCAGTTTTTTCATGTCATCCAATATTTCGACGAGAATAAAAATAGGAATTTTTAAAAAAATAATGATCTTCGATAACAATTATATGGTTGCTCTGTAACAAGTTAGTTTCTTTTGAAGCAGAATTGAAAATGCTTTTAGTCTTCTAAGCAATTTTGAGACTGGGCTCAAAAATACATGCAGAATTAAATGATTTCCTTTCGAAACTTTGCATTAGGTTTTCGTCAGCCAAATTCTATGAAAATCAGGCGATTGGCCAAGTCAACAAACGGTGCATGTTAACTATGCACATATCAGTTGCTAAACATACTTATGTTCCTGGAAAATTGGGCGACGAAATTACAATAAATAAAGGTGTGCAAAGAAAACTGCCCCAACTAGGGTGGGAAAAAATTGCCCCAACTGGGGTAGGAAAAAAATTACCCCAAATGGGGTGGGAAAAAATTTGCCCCAACTGCTGTGGGGAAAAATTGCCCCAACTGGGGTGGGAAAAAATTTGCCCCAACTGGGGTGGGAAAAAATTTGCATCAACTAGGGTGGGAAAAAATTAGCCCCAACTGACGCGGGGAAAAATTGCCCCAGCTGGGGTGAAGAAAAATTTGCCCCAACTGGGGTGGAAAAAAATTGCCCCAACTGGGGTGGGAAAAAAATTTACCCAACTGGGGTGGGAAAAAATTTGCCCCAACTGGGTGCAAAAAAAATTGCCCATTCGCGATTATGGTGAAGAGTCGCTAATCGTAAAAATAGTTTAATCCTAATGAAGCATCAAAGTAAGAACACGGATATAAAATGTACAATAATTTTAAAAACTCTTTAAATTTATGTTATTTCACTTTTTTCATGTCATCCAATATTTCGACGAGAATAGAAATAGGAATTTTAAAAAAATTAAGGATCTTCGATAACAATTATATGGTTGCTCTGTAACAAGTTAGTTTCTTTTGAAGCAGAATTGAAAATGCTTTTAGTCTTCTAAGCAATTTTGAGACTGGGCTCAAAAATACATGCAGAATTAAATGATTTCCTTTCGAAACTTAGCATTAGGTTTTCGTCAGCCAACTTCTATGAAAATCAGGCGATTGGCCAAGTCAATAAACGGTGCATGTTAACAATGCACATATCAGTTGCTAAACATACTTATGTTCCTGGAAAAGTGGGCGACGAAAATACAATAAATAAAGGTGTGCAAAGAAAACTGCCCCAACTAGGGTGGGAAAAAATTGCCCCAACTGGGGTGGGAAAAATTACCCCAAATGGGGAGGGAAAAAATTGTATGTTACATTAAACTGTATGTTACTAAATAGGAATTTAACTTTCAAGCGATAATTCTCTTTCTAACAATGTTAGATTCCTCGCATATAAAACAGCAATAATGAGGTTGGATTACTTGTATGTTAATGAAATTAGCAGTAATTGCACTATCATTTTAGCTAAATCAATAAGAAAACATAAATAAGGACGTGTGTTTCCGGTCATCCGTAAAGCGTTTTGTTGCCATTATGCAAAGCATAAGATAATATTTATTTTTCAAATGTAATCATTTAGCTCGGGTGTATAAAAGAAGTCTGTTGCAAATCGCAATATATTTGTCACCCAACTTTAGCAAACAAGTTATTTAAAAGAAATGCATTACCACTAGCCAAATTAAATATGAGAAAGCAAGTTGATGGACAACTAAAGCATATACAGTCAAAAGTCATTAATCCGGACTCGTCGGGACTTCGGCGATTCCGGATTATCGATGATCAGTTTAAATCTGGTAAGATGGCATGCAGAGATTATAAAATTAAAAATATGAAACCGTTATTTATAAAATAATGAGCAATTATGATCTAAAGAGTATCAAAATTTACAAGAAAAGAAGCTTAATATTTATTTGTTTACTTTATTAAACATTTCTTTCAACGCGCGCATGCGTAAAGCATATATTACGCATAGCCAAAATTAGAAAATTCCAACCAGAAAACTATTTGATTTGTATCCGTGATATTTATACTGACGAGAGATTTTAATTAAATCATATCAAAGACGAAGTAACATTTAGTAAGG
The DNA here is from genome assembly GCF_044657685.1 of Stegodyphus dumicola. Taxonomy (NCBI): domain Eukaryota; kingdom Metazoa; phylum Arthropoda; class Arachnida; order Araneae; family Eresidae; genus Stegodyphus; species Stegodyphus dumicola. Next base: position 20,028,222 of record NC_140777.1, on the reverse strand, counting down.
AATTATAAGCCGAATAAAAGAAAAACATCTGCCCTGAAGATAACAATAATGTTGACAGATCAACTTCCAGTTCATTGCGTGCCGCGACGTTCCCCCCCCCCCGCGCAGAGCAGCGTGAAATTGATAAACAGATTTCCGAACATTTGTAACGGTTAGACAGGGTTGCCACTCAAACAGATGAATGAAATTCCCTGACTTTTCCAGGTTTTCCAGGTGTGTTTCAAGAAAATTCCAGTCTATACACGTAATGTACGTTGGCTGTGCTAAGAGGTAAATTAATTATATTATTACTTGTATTGTGCAGCAAATTCACTTAATTATTAAATAAATCCCAGAGGACATTTATTCTTAATTATTAGTCCAAAGGGGCTTTGTCCCTGAAGGACTATTGTTTTCGTTTTGCGATTTTGCGTCGGACTCATAAACGTCGGTTCACTTTTCAAACTGTTGCCACAAAATGTTAGAGTCCTGCATTATATTTGAAGAAATTAAATAATGAAAAATCTGCATAAATGATTGTCTATTTCTCGCATTGTGATAAAACAATGGTACATAGAGACATCGAATTTTGAATGACGAAATCCTACTGCGAATATGGGCATCTGAAATCCCAAATTTGGAATTTGTTTTATTATAGATTTTATATTTTGTAAAACTTTAACGAATTTTTGATTTACAAACTCAATGCTTTAAAAGCGAGAAACGGCAACGTTATATAGAAAAAAAAAAAAAAAATACTTTTATCTCCAGCTCGCGAGACTGTGTATATCGGAAATTCTAAAGATATGCTTAATTTAACATTATTTTGCGGAATTGCTCTTGAACTGAATTTTATGGTTTAAGTGCAAAGAACATGATATTTAATAAATAAAGGTAACACTCAAAACGTTAAAAAAACGCCCCTTTGGACGTAATTTAAAATCTGAAACATTTCAGTTTTTTTTTTTTTTTTTTTTTTTTTCCCTTGGTATACTTTGTTTGATAATTTTGTTTACTTTTCCACTTAAGAAACTTCATAAAATTTAAGATATATACATTGGATAACAATTGTATGTTTTATTTAATTATTACTCATGATCATCACTAGTTCAACACGAGCCTAATCTGGTCCTAATAAATCACAATGCAATGCTAAATAGTTAGGTTAGAATTTAGATAAATTTAATTTGAGTGAGGTGTCTTCGTAAAAGGCACCTTAACACTTGAAAACACAAGCATAATTATAATAGGAGTTGTTTTCTCCACTGAAGATTGAGATTAGAATTTGCCCAATCTGGAATAAAATAAGGCTTTTTTTTGCAGACATTCTGTAGCTAAACGAAAGAAAGAAATCTATTTAATGATTTTTTTTAATAAATTGAGGTATTTTATATTTATTTCGCAGCATACATAAGGAAAAAATATGTTCATTAAATTTCGTGATGGTATGTCATCATACTGCTAGAATTAATTTCAGGATTATGCCACAGAAAATTTCCCGAAATTTGGAAATATTATTTAATAATAATAAATAAATTTAGAGCATTAGCAATATTAAATGATATGAATAACATAGACATAATTACTTAAAAATTGAATTAGAATAATCAACGATATTTTAGCGAATATATATTACATCATTAGACTGATTACTATTTTTTTATTTTACTGCAAAATGACAAGGTATTTATTAAAAAAGAAAAAAAAAAAAAAAAAAGGTTTAAAAAGATTTTGCGGTATAATTCTAGTATACGGTAAGGCCTTGACACGATTTTGAAAATTGTCGCCAAGACCAAAATGACCCATTTACTGCTCATCATCATGTCGCCAAATCCCGTTGTACCATACATCTAACCAAAGAAGTAGCTAGAATGCCATCTTGTCAAAAGTAACGTAAGATACTGTGAAAATGCCAAAGAACAACGATAATGATAAATTACGAGTAATTTATCATTATCGTTATTTATTATTATTATGTAAAAAACTGCAGTCACCTCTATCTTTTTTCAAATTTTACTCAGGCGCTAATGTAATATCTTGCCACTTTTCTATTCAGATACTTTAGCCTTCTAAAGTGAAATGCGAATCATTTTATATCATATTTACGTAAAATTAGGTATTGTTACGGATTTTGCATTTATTTAGTTTGCTATTTTTAATAGAATTGTTATTAAAAGTGTTTTATATTCTCGTGCAATACATCACGAGACTTATTTGAAGAGAAAGCTGCGCCGGAAAAATTAAATACACGAGGCACGCGCATCTACCATTTTAACAATCGATATTTCGTAATTGTACTCTTTTAATATCCAGAGAAGTCGAGAAAATAGGAGAAGGTTCTCGTGCGTGATTTGAAAAGCTTATAAAATGCTGGAAGAAAACATCTCAATTCAGTTGTTTACTTTTTGCTGTTAATGGTTGTAGCGAAATCGGATTAGCTTTCTCTGTTTTGAATTAAGTTGTGTTGAACGTTTTAGTAGTTCAAAAGATAACTACTGTGAAATATTGGGATGCTGTACAAATATTTCTAAGAAAATTTAAGCATTTTGGTTTCTTATTTGTTGTGATAAAAATTAATTGTATTCATTTTTCATCGGACTTGTGCATTCAATTCATTACGAACCCGTACGCTAGCAACAATATTTATCAAATTTACATAAAAATTTTGTATAGTAAAATATTGTTACGAATTTGGTATTTAAAAAGCTAATGTTAGTTCAATTAGAAATTAAATGGTTTTATTTCTCGCGCAGTGCAGCGCGTGACGAATATTAAAAGAAAGCTAAGCCGGAAAATTGAAAATACAAGAGCGCGTGCATTAAATAAATAAATATCTCTTTTTGATTTCGAGAAAGTACTGGAAAATTCTAGCGCGTGATTTTAAAATCTTATAAAAGGAGGAAAACATCTCAGTTTGTAGTAGTTGCTTAGTTTGTTGTTGTTTAGAAAACTACTGTTGTTGATTGTAGCGAATTCGCGGATTAGCGTTCTTTAGCTGTTTTGAATTACGTTCTATTGGACATTTGAGTAGTTAAAAGATAAGTACTGTGAGATATTGTAATACTGCATGATAATTTGAGAAAATTTAAGCATTTTTGTTGTGATAATAATAAATTTTTGTTCATTTTTCATCGGACTTGTGCATTCATTTCATAACGAACCCGTACGCACGCAACAATTTTTGGTGTCAGGAGTGGGGTTTGAATGCCAATAACAAGAGCGATGGAAGAACAATTGAGACAGCTCATTAGTGCTTTTGCTGCATTCCAAGAAAAGATGGAAGCTGGCCAAGCATCATTTAAGGAAGAAATGAAATTGGGCCAGGAATCCGTTAAGGAAGAAATGAAATTGGGCCAGGAATCCGTTAAGGACGAAATGAAAGCCGTTCAAGCTGGTCAAGAAGAAATGAAAAGAGAAATTACTTGCATAATAGAAAATAAATTTGAAGCTATGGAAGGCAGAATTGACGCAGTTGAAAATAAAGTTGGACATATTGAAGAAAGAGTTTCTTCGGTGAAAGAAGAAATAGAAGAAAGAGTTCCTTCTGTAAAAGAACAAATTGATGAGAGAGTTTCTGCAGTTGCCAAAGAAATGGATACTTTAAAGAAATTCGTAGCGTCGGCAGGGAGCAGGAGTGATGATTTTAAATTCTTACCAATGCCTGCTCGTCCACCTCTGAAGCTATCCACATATGATGGGAAGACCTCCTGGCAGGTGTATAAGACACAATTTTCTATAGTGGCGGATGCGAATGGATGGGATTCCCAAGCTAAGGCCTGTCATCTCGCCGCTTCTCTAAGAGCCGACGCAGCGGATATCCTTCAGACTCTTCCCGAAAACAAAAGGTTAGATTTCGAAGCTCTGTCCGGCGCCTTGGAGTTGCGCTTTGGGGAGAAGTGTTTAAAAGACTACAGCAGGCTCCAATTAAAATCTCGTCAACAGAAGCCTACCGAAACACTTCAGGAGCTCGCCGCGGATGTTGAAAGGCTGTCCCATCTCGCCTTTTCGGAATGCCCGACAGAAACAAGGGAAATCCTGTCCTTGCAATACTTTATCGACGGCATCCGAGATACTGAAATACAGAAAGCTCTACGAATGGCGGATGTAAAAGATTTAAAAAGTGCTCTAGTGTACGCCATGAAATTTGAGGCAGCCCAGCAAGCCACTCGTCGAGACCGCTACCCAGTTAGAGCTGTGCGAGTCCATGAGCCAGTGGATCAACTGATGGCTCGTTTAGATGATTTAGCCAGACAAGTCGAAGATTTGATACGGAGTAGCAGTGAGAACAAAGTGGCTGTAAGATGTTGGAGATGTGGTTCTGAAGGTCACCTACGACGGCATTGCAGAACACCCCAGGGCACGGATAATGAAACGGATGAGTTGACAAGACCAGTGAATGCTTTAAGACGGAATAGTGGTGAAACAAAACCGACCCTAAAGTGCTGGAATTGCGGTGTTGAAGGCCACCTACGAAGGAACTGCAGAACTCCCCAGAGAACGGAAAATAAGGCATACGATTTAAACAGACAATTAAATGCCACGGGAAGGAAAAGGACTGACAAGAAACCAAAGTGCTGGAACTGTGGAGCTGAAGGCCACGTACGAAAGAATTGCAGAACACCCCAGGGTACGAAAATTGAGACAATTTCTGAGCAACGACGCAGGAAAGAAATTAATGACCATATCAAGGAACGGAGGTTGCCAGATAATGAAAAACCCTGTTTTAAAGCGCTTAAGATCTCTATAGTGAGTGGCAACAATAACGGACTGTCCATCAATGGGAATATCGATGGAGTTCATTGCAATATGATCATTGACACAGGAGCTAATGTTACCATCATTAGGAAAGATTTAGCTGAACAGTTTAAAGATAAACTTATTTGGACGCCATCCTGTGTTACCCTTCAGACTGCGTCTGGTGACAAGATCGACATAACTGGGAAGTTAAACGTAAACATCACGTTTGGAAGTGCCGCCTACCATCACACGGCATATGTGGCGGATATTACAGATCCATGCATACTCGGATTGGACTTTTTAAGGAAATACAATTTTTCCTTAGATTTCAAAAACAATAAGCTGCTTTCAGCATCTGATGGCATGACTATCCATCCTCAAAAGGGATCCTCGCCTGGAAATGTCGACGCCTTGTCCGAAAGATCGAGCTTGGGAAGCTGCCGAAATCATACCAGGGTCGAAAAGAAACTCAAGACTACCAGCTATTCTCCATCCCAGAAGCTCTTCGGTCGAGATCTTCGTCTGCCTTGTGACCGCCTGTTTAGTCGCCCTACGGATGCGCCTTCATCGCCTGAGGAACACATCCAAGATGCCCAGGCCCAGTTTTGAGGGGATGCACCGTTCTGCACGAAAGCGAGTCAACTTGGCGACGGAGAAAATGAAGACCAGATGCGACACAAGAGCTACTAGACATAGATCCAACAAAGGAGACAAGGTATGGTTGTGGAACCCGATTCAACGAAAAGGACTGAGTCCTAAATTACAGTCACCTTCGGATGGTCCATATACAGTACTGAACACGAATGACGCCGTGGTTCGGATCCGTGAGTCTTCGAACTCTTACGACAGGTTAGCTCATTACTATGGCCATAGTACGTAATGTAAATAATTGTAAATAGTATCAGACCATGGTCCTTTTTGTTTTTAAATGTGTATTTGATTTGATTTGTATTTAGTATTTGATTTGCATTTAGTATTTTATTTGTATTTAGTATTTGTTTTGTATTTAGTATTTGATAGCATTTGATTTGTTTAAGTTAGTTATTGCATTTATTGTTTATGTTGTTTGATATTGTAATGTAATGTTTATGCCTCAGTTGCAATTATGCCACAGTTGTAAGTTTAGCTTCCTGTCCAGGGATTGTACTGCCCGGGACGTGCAGTCCTTGGGAAGGGGGCAGTGTTACGAATTTGGTATTTAAAAAGCTAATGTTAGTTCAATTAGAAATTAAATGGTTTTATTTCTCGCGCAGTGCAGCGCGTGACGAATATTAAAAGAAAGCTAAGCCGGAAAATTGAAAATACAAGAGCGCGTGCATTAAATAAATAAATATCTCTTATTGATTTCGAGAAAGTACTGGAAAATTCTAGCGCGTGATTTTAAAATCTTATAAAAGGAGGAAAACATCTCAGTTTGTAGTAGTTGCTTAGTTTGTTGTTGTTTAGAAAACTACTGTTGTTGATTGTAGTGAATTCGCGGATTAGCGTTCTTTAGCTGTTTTGAATTACGTTCTATTGGACATTTGAGTAGTTAAAAGATAAGTACTGTGAGATATTGTAATACTGCATGATAATTTGAGAAAATTTAAGCAATTTTGTTGTGATAATAATAAATTTTTGTTCATTTTTCATCGGACTTGTGCATTCATTTCATAACGAACCCGTACGCACGCAACAATATAAAGAATGACCTCATTTTGATTGCGTTGATCAAAATTCCTTTTTATGCAATGATACTTTGGCTTCAATCATTTTCATTAAACTGTATATTACTAAATAGGAATTTAATTTTCAAGCGATAATTCTCTTTCTAACAATGCTAGATTTCTGCTTCAGTTACCTTATGGGAGCTGAATGAAATTCTCGCAATGATTTTATTGTCTCTAGAATTTAAAATTCTTGCTCGTTAGCATTACAAATGATATTGCGAAAATGAGCAACATTTGTCAAAGTTGCTTTAGCTATTCTAAAATGATCCTAAATGTAACTTTCAGTTAACAGATTAGAGCTGTGTTTCCCAAACATTTATGTTTACAGCCCGCTTTTAGAAACGCAAAGAAACGCATTTTTACAGAAAATATATAAGCATATAAAACAGCAATAATGAGGTTGGATTACTTGTATGTTAATGAAATTAGCAGTAATTGCACTGTCATTTTAGCTAAATCAATAATAAAACATAAATAAGGATGTGTGTTTCCGGTCATCCATAAAGCTTTTTGTTGCCATTCTGGAAAGATAATATTTATTTTTCAAATGTAATCATTTAGCTCGGGGGTATAAAAGAAGTCTGTTGCAAATCGCAATATATTTGTCACCCAACTTTAGCAAACAAGTTATTTAAAAGAAATGCATTGCCAAATTAAATATCTACGCTGACCACGCAGCAGTTTTTTCTCATTCAACAAAGTGCAGGAATTTTAATTTTCCTTTCAAATTAATTCTTATATTTTTCACAAACTAAGCGATTTAGAAAAAACCCGAAATTCATATAAATTACCATCTTATTTACTGAACTTATGAAATAACACTAACCGAATTTATTAGAATCATCTGTACATATAAAAATCTGCGCCCGTTTTTCTTTATTGTGCAATTTGTACAAATGTACACTTTTATTACGATCTGGATGAAATTCTTCGCTCTTGACCATCAAAATAAAAAGAAAGCCACCGTCTACACATAAGATTAGGAAAACTCACCATACCGCGTCACCATACTATTGCTCTCACATCACCTGTCTCAGGTTCGCGTTGCTATAGTTCCCGCTATGAGTGAACGCCATACCTATTAAGCAAGTTCTAGTTGCTTTTTCTAAAAAAAAGGTATTCACATTTCTACACAGCCTTAATTTTTAAGTGATGCCACTAATATTAACACGTCGCCAGTGTTGGATTCCTGCTGCCACTTCCTATTAAAACATTTATCAGAACTACTATTTCGCCTAACTGATTTGGCACACATGTGAGTGTTCCGAGTAGAACAATGAGTTTACTATGTTCTTTGAAACTGTAGAAGATATGACACAGATAGGAAGGATATAATTACCCTTTATTTTCCCCAGTTTACTGCTATTCCGGCATTTCGGGATACAAACTAATTGACTGCAATGCCTATTCCAGGTGACCATGTTTAGTTATAATATTTTTACGTGTTCAAAGGATGTATGCCTAAAAAATTGCCCCAACTGAGTGCAATAAAAAATTGCCCCAACTGGGGTGGGAAAAAATTTGCCCCAACTAGGGTGGGAAAAAAATTGCCCCAACTGGGGTGGGAAAGAAATTACACCAACTGGGGTGGGAAAGAAATTGCCCCAACTGGGGGTGGGAAAAAATTTGCCCCAACTAGGGTGGAAAAAAAATTGCCCCAACTAGGGTGGGAAAAAATTGCCCATTCGCGATTATGGTGAAGAGTCGCTAATCGTAAAAATAGTTTAATCCTAATGAAGCATCAAAGTAAGCACACGGATATAAAATGTACAATAATTTTAAAAACTCTAAATTTATGTTATTTCAGTTTTTTCATGTCATCCAATATTTCGACGAGAATAAAAATAGGAATTTTTAAAAAAATAATGATCTTCGATAACAATTATATGGTTGCTCTGTAACAAGTTAGTTTCTTTTGAAGCAGAATTGAAAATGCTTTTAGTCTTCTAAGCAATTTTGAGACTGGGCTCAAAAATACATGCAGAATTAAATGATTTCCTTTCGAAACTTTGCATTAGGTTTTCGTCAGCCAACTTCTATGAAAATCAGGCGATTGGCCAAGTCAACAAACGGTGCATGTTAACTATGCACATATCAGTTGCTAAACATACTTATGTTCCTGGAAAATTGGGCGACGAAAATACAACAAATAAAGGTGTGCAAAGAAAACTACGCCAACTAGGGTGGGAAAAAATTGCCCCAACTGGGGTGGGAAAAAATTACCCCGAATGGGGTGGGAAAAAATTGTATGTTACATTAAACTGTATGTTACTAAATACGAATTTAACTTTCGAGCGATAATTCTCTTTCTAACAATGTTAGATTCCTCGCATATAAAACAGCAATAATGAGGTTGGATTACTTGTATGTTAATGAAATTAGCAGTAATTGCACTATCATTTTAGCTAAATCAATAAGAATACATAAATAAGGACGTGTGTTTCCGGTCATCCGTAAAGCGTTTTGTTGCCATTATGCAAAGCATAAGATAATATTTATTTTTCAAATGTAATCATTTAGCTCGGGTGTATAAAAGAAGTCTGTTGCAAATCGCAATATATATGTCACCCAACTTTAGCAAACAAGTTATTAAAAAGAAATGCATTGCCACTAGCCAAATTAAATATGAGAAAGCAAGTTGATGGACAACTAAAGCATATACAGTCAAAAGTCATTAATCCGGACTCGTCGGGACTTCGGCGATTCCGGATTATCGATTTTTCCGGATTATAGATGATCAGTTTAAATCTGGTAAGATGCCATGCAGAAATTATAAAATTAAAAATATGAAACCGTTATTTATAAAATAATGAGCAATTATGATCTAAAGAGTATCAAAATTTACAAGAAAAGAGGCTTAATATTTATTTGTTTACTTTATTAAACATTTCTTTCAACGCGCGCATGCGTAAAGCATACATTACGCATAGCCGAAATTAGAAAATTCCAACCAGAAAGCTATTTGATTTGTATTCGTGATATTTATACTGACGAGGAATTTGATTTAAATCATATCAAAGACGAAGTACCATTTAGTAAGGAATTATAAGCCGAATAAAATAAAAACATCTGCCCTGAAGATAACAATAATGTTGACAGATCAACTTCCAGTTAATTGCGCGCCGCGACGTCCCCCCCCCCCACAGAGCAGCGTGAAATTGATAAACAGATTTCCGAACATTTGTAACGGTTAGACAGGGTTGCCACTCAAACAGATGAATGAAATTCCCTGACTTTTCCAGGTTTTCCAGGTGTGTTTCAAGAAAATTCCAGTCTATACACGTAATGTACGTTGGCTGTGCTAAGAGGTAAATTAATTATATTATTACTTGTATTGTGCAGCAAATTCACTTAATTATTAAATAAATCCCAGAGGACATTTATTCTTAATTATTAGTCCAAAGGGGCTTTGTCCCTGAAGGACTATTGTTTTCGTTTTGCGATTTTGCGTCGGATTCATAAACGTCGGTTCACTTTTCAAACTGTTGCCACAAAATGTTAGAGTCCTGCATTATATTTGAAGAAATTAAATAATGAATAATGAAAAATCTGCATAAATGATTGTCTATTTCTCGCATTGTGATAAAACAATGGTACATAGAGCCATCGAATTTTGAATGACGAAATCCTACTGCGAATATGGGCATCTGAAATCCCAAATTTGGAATTTGTTTTATTATAGATTTTATATTTTGTAAAACTTTAACGAATTTTTGATTTACAAACTCAATGCTTTAAAAGCGAGAAATGGCAACGTTATATAGAAAAAAAAAATACTTTTATCTCCAGCTCGCGAGACTGTGTATATCGGAAATTCTAAAGATATGCTTAATTTAACATTATTTTGCGATATTGCTCTTGAACTGAATTTTATGGTTTAAGTGCAAAGAACATGATATTTAATAAATAAAGGTAACACTCAAAACGTTAAAAAAAAAGCCCCTTTGGACGTAATTTAAAATCTGAAACATTTCAGTTTTTTTTTTTTTTTTTTCTTGGTATACTTTGTTTGATAATTTTGTTTACTTTTCCACTTAAGAAACTTCATAAAATTTAAGATATATACATTGGATAACAATTGTATGTTTTATTTAATTATTACTCATGATCATCACCAGTTTAACACGAGCCTAATCTGGTCCTAATAAATCACAATGCAATGCTAAATAGTTAGGTTAGAATTTAGATAAATTTAATTTGTGTGAGGTGTCTTCGTAAAAGGCACCTTAACACTTGAAAACACAAGTATAATTATAATAGGAGTTGTTTTCTCCACTGAAGATTGAGATTAGAATTTGCCCAATCTGGAATAAAATAAGGCTTTTTTTTGCAGACATTCTGTAGCTAAACGAAAGAAAGAAATTTATTTAATGATTTTTTTTTAATAAATTGAGATATTTTATATTTATTTCGCAGCATAGATAAGGAAAAAATATGTTCATTAAATTTCGTGATGGTATGTCATCATACTGCTAGAATTAATTTCAGGATTATGCCACAGAAAATTTCCCGAAATTTGGAAATATTATTTAATAATAATAAATAAATTTAGAGCATTAGCAATATTAAATGATATGAATAACATAAACATAATTACTTAAAAATTGAATTGGAATAATCAACGATATTTTAGCGAATATAGTTATATTACATCATTTGACTGATTACTATTTTTTTATTTTACTGCAAAATGACAAGGTATTTATTAATACATCCATGCAAATTCTTCGTTATTTAATTTCTTTAAATATAATACAGGGTGATAATATTTGGTGGCAACAGTTTGAAAAGTGATATATCGTTGATAGTTACTCGACGCAAAATGCCGTTTTGAGGCTAATGTCCCTTCTGAGCTAACCTACCCCTTGGATCTACTAATAATTGGCAGTCTTATAATAATTGTAAGACTCTAGCTAAATTAAAGTTCCTTTTGCTGGATAGATCCATACCTGAACTGCGAAGCGGCTGTTCGCTAAGATTAACGGTATTAATAACAGTGCGTACGAAGGGTGAAAAGGCTCTTTTATTCAACTCAATAAAGGATTCACCATCGGCATTCCTAGTGCTTAAGAAACTTAGGCAATACTTTTGGCTGTAATTTTTCAATACAGAATTATAAAATTAAAACTAAGCCTAGGCTAAATAATATGACGAGACTACACAGTGGTAATTAATGTGAGTTGGCTTTTAACCCTACCACCGACATACACAAACCGGGAATTAATATACACGTTCGTAAAATAACCAACTTGAAATATCAGCGAAACAATGTGGCCAAACGGCAGAAAACACTTTGCTTGACGTGTCTTAGACGCCAGCTTAAATGGCATCTTTCTACCCTATTTCGCATAATGCGCGAAACTGAAATATAACTCTGGCAGGAAATTACAGAAAATAGAAAAGGTAAATAACTAAACAAAACTGGTTATTTCAAAATCAAATAAGTTCTTAGAGGCTGATTTCATTGTCCCTAGTTGAGAACCCCTGCTATAATCTGAAAAAGGGTAAAAAATAAAACGCATTGTTAGTCCTTCTAAGAGCTGTGGCAACTTTAATAACCGTCTCGGATTGCTTTAGAAAAATGATTCTTTTAAATTTTTAGTCCAAAGGGGCTTTTTGTCCCTGAGGGACTATGGTTTTCGTTTTGCGTCGAAACACTATAAATGGCTGTATCACTTTTCAAACTGTTGCCAGCAAATATTATTGCCCTGAATTATATTTGAAGAAATTTAATAATGAAGAATTTGCATTAATGTATGTATGTTTCTCGCATTGTGATAAAACAACAGTACCTAGAGCCATGCGAACAGGGGCATCTGAAAACCCAAATTTCAAATTTGCGATTTGTTTTATTATCGATTTCATATTTTGTAAAGCCCACCAGCGGCCGAACGGTAAAGTCGCTGAACACTGGTAGTTCGGTCCGAGGTTCGAATCCCACGAACGGGGCGGATGCATGGGCGTTTTCGTGGTTTTCCCCCATGTGTAACGTGTATACGAGTCAGTTTCCCTTAGAAAGTTGTAGCCTTGGCTACTAATGTTTAAAATTAATTTATGATTAGTAACAGCATGAATTATAAACAAATAGCTAAGTTATTGCATTTTATTTTCCAGCTATCGAAATGCGACGCTACGAGCAACGTTTTGAAACCAAAACCTCGCAATCATGAATCAGAACTAGGACTAGTTGCCATTCAGCATAAAGAAATTTAAATATAAATATGAATATTAACAAAATATTAAAGTTAATTTTATAAAATAATTAAATATATGAACAAATATATGAAATAAAAAATAATTATTTCTCATGCAATAACTGGGCCACTACAAAGTCCTCCAGGAAGGCATCCCTCCCATTAGGCAGATAGCCCTCGTGTGCTTTGCCATAATTGAATAATCCTAATCCAATCCAAACAAGAAAACTACGAAAATCCATTTTTAAATTATTGCAAAAATCCAAGAAACGTTTTATCAAAGAACGTTTCTTCTTGGATTTTTCGCAATAACTTTAAAAACAAATTTTCGTATTTCCCCCCCCCCTTAAAATAACTAATCCATGAATTAATTTACTTGCACCAAAAAATATTTTCTTTTCCTTTAGAGTTTAAAGAAATTTTAAACGATATTCATTTTATGAACTCTTGATCACGTGACCTTCAAACTTCGACACCGGTTTCAAGCTTTGGCGACAGATATATCGCGCATGCATAGCTGTTTCCCTCTACTATGGAATGGAGCCACGTCTGTTGCAGAGAGGTTTTCCTTCTTTACAATACATATTCTTTGATTCTAACCTCCATGGTACCGTATACTAGGATTTAACCCATTTTGTTTTATACGAGAACAGGTTCATGCATTGCACATGCGATTCTCTCGATTCACGAGGTTGCTGGAAACCAAAAGTTGTGGGAAACTCGCTTTGCCTTTCTAAAAGACAATCAAATTGGAGCTGCGAAAATTGGCTCTATGCCAGCTGCCCGAATGACGCTCGCGCAATACACAATTCGCCAAAAAAGTTATCTCTTCCGACGTCGGCACAAAAATCGCTTTTTTTTGTCAATTTTCGAATTCCCTGACTTCCAGTTTTCCCGGTAATGTGGCAACCCTGTACTAAGCTTCTAAATTAAATATGAACTAAATTGTAGTGAATTTTTTGATACCACTAAAAATAGCAAAGAATTTTCAAAGAAAGCTCACACCAGGGAAAAATACTAACAACTTAATAACAAATGTGTGTGTGTGTGTGATTATGGCAAAGCCTCGAGGGCTATCTGCCTAAGGGGAGGGAGGCCTTCGTACAGGACTTAAGGGAAACTGGCTCGTATACACGTTACACATGGGGAAAACCACGAAAACGCCCATGCAGCCAGTTTGTTCGCGGGATTCGAACCTCGGACCGAACTACCAGTGTTCAGCGACTTTACCGCTCGGCCGCTGGTCAGCCTCCAACTCAATAACAAGGTATACTCAGAAGAATTATTAAAAATTGGCTCATTGTCTTTTTTTTTTTTTTTTTTTTTTTTTTTTTTTTTTTTTTTTAAGAATTTACTTATTAAACCCACTCAATCATAAGTCCCTATCCTAGAGTTTTTTTAGTCCAAAGGGGCTTTGTCCCTGAAGAACTACTGTTTTCGTTTTGCGATTTTGCGTTGGCTCACTATAAACGTCCGTTTGACTTTTCAAACTGTTGCCACACAACGTTAGAATTTGAAGAAATTAAATAATGAAAACTCTGCATTAATTTATGTATATTTCTCGCATTGTGATAAAACAACGGTACATAGAGCCATCGAATTTTGAATGATGTAATCCTACTGAGAATATTGGCATATGGAAGCCCAAATTTGAAATATGTTTTATTATCGATTTCATATTTTGTGAAACGTTAACGAACTTTTGATTAACAAATTCAACGATTTCAAAGCCAGGGATGGCAACGTTGTAGAGGAAAAACATTTTTATCTCCAACTCGGGAGACTGCGTATCGGAAATTCTAAATTCTAATTCATTTTAAAACTATTTTGCCGTATTGCTGTTGACCTGAATTTTATGGTTTAATTGCAAAGAACGTGAGATTTAAAAAATAAAGGTAACAGAGAAAATGTTAAAAAAATGCCCCTTTGGGTGTAATTTAAAATCTGAAACCTTTCAGTTTTTTTTTTTTTTTTCTAATTACCCTGAAGGCAATTTGCCTTAATTTCCTTTAGGCATTTTGTGTTGAACAGCAAATCACATTTCAAATTGTTGCCACCAAATATTATGGTCCTGTATTATTATTATTTTTTGTTTTGTTTTGGTTTGGTTTGATTTCAATTTCGTGGTGATCACTTTAAAAATAGATTCAAAAAAATTGTTTCTTTTATCGAATTTGCACCAAAACTCAAGATTCCTTCATGAACCTTACCGCAGTTTCTTTCATTTCATGTAAATCCCATATTTGAAAATTAAGTATAATAAATAAATAATAATAGTAATAAAGAACATGGAAAAAATAAAATCTGAAACGGATCTTACCTGATTTAACGATCTCCCAAAAGGACTGTTTTAAAGTTTAATATGGTTTATCAATAAAAATTAACAATACTAATGGTCCAAGTGGAATATATATAGGATACCTTATAGAATATTAGATGAATATACATTTAGACTAACATGGGGAAGTTAAATAGCTTCTGCATATCTAAAAAGGTGAAAAAATATGTAATGTATTTCTATGAAAATGTTCAATGTTTTTAATTATACCTATCATGAATAAAATGCATTTTTATTTATATGAATCCAATTCAAAAGTGAAAAAATAATTTCTTAAGAACTGGATCTATCAGGATTTGGAAGAAAAAGGGAGTGTTCCTAGAACTTTCCACACTGAAAACAGGAAGTGAGGAGTGATGACGTAGACATGTTGACACCGACTGCAAAGACGCAATTTGCAGCAAAGAAATAAATGTTTTAAATTTGGAAAAAAAAAAAGCCTTAAAAAAAACTTAACTGCATGAAAAATTAGCTTTAATTTAGAAGATGTCATTACTGTAAGAATTTATAACATTTAAAAAGTTAATAATATTTATTTATCAATTAAAAAATAAGACAAAATATGCTGCATTTTCTTAAGAGTTGCAGGACTTTTCTCTGTGCATTTAAATCATGAAGAGAGAACTACGGCATTCATTATCTTTTCTTCATCTGCATACTAAGTGACATAATTCTATAACTAAGATAACTATAATAACATCTTTTTAAAGTTAGGCTGTAAACATTAGGTTAATTGGAAGCAGGGATAGATGAAAAATGAGCAACGCCCTCGCCAGGAATCGAACCACGGACCTCTCGAATACGTGCCGAGCTTGCTACACTACGAAGGTATACTAAGAAGGTGGGAGAAATACCTTATAGGTGAAAATGAAAAACATCATTGATAATAGATAAAGAAGGCATGCTAAAGAAACATAGGAAAAGCAAATAGTCATTTGTAGAACAAATAAATACTACAAATGTGTCGTCCTTAGCTTAGCATTATAATTAACTTTAAAATTAATTATATAGCATCAATTTTATGCTCCTTTAATGATAAATTTAAATAAAATATAAGATTTATCTAAATATCTTCAAGCAAAAAAAGAAATAGAAAGAAAGAAGGCTTTCTTTTTTAAAACCTGGATAATACTCCACTGGTTTCAGCTTAAGAAGTAGGTGGCTTATTTGAGCCCATTGTTAAATGAATTACTAATTTCAAAGCCCCTAATTATTTTTATTTGCTTCAATATTATCTAAAAAAATACCTTGCATGCTATAATCACACATACGTCAGTCTTTCTCTTCCCGAGATTATCTGGTGTTGTGTACACCGAGTCCAGTAGCGGCTCTGGGAGCACAATAACGATAACCCGGTTCCTACTGCCAGAAAAGGTAGACTATGCTATCCCGTAGGGTAGTGGCTTCGGCCATCCGAATAGCTCCCCATCCCAATCACTCTTGCTTCCCTTCGTCGTGGTATCCGTGAACCTGAAGTGAGACAAGCATCGGGTGGGCCGGTTCAGCAACGGCGACCATTGAGGAAGTTCTATTTTGCATAAGTCTGCATTCCAGGATTTAGATCCTTGCCTTTCTTTTTTTTTTTTTTTTTTCTCTCTCTGACTCCTCTCATGCTCAGTAAAGGGACTGAGTGGTAAGCACTCACCCTTTCTTACAGTAACTAGCCATTACTAACTAATTACCAACAGGCTAGTCCCTCCAATGTTTTCAAGTAATGTAGCATAAAAGTAGAGATCAGAGCTGGTTAGATTTTGCACTCCTAGCTGCTTCGTATTGTAATTTTATGTGGTAAATATGAATCGTATTAAAATTATGTATGGCATGTAATGGTTGTACAGTATTGTAATATTGTATTGAAATGTGTTAATGCTTTATGTACTATATTATGCATCGTGTATTGTGTTAGTGAAGTAATGCAAGTCCCCCTTGCTGCACTGTAAGTCTTAGTTGTATATCATGTATTACATGCAGGCAGTATGTATAGAAAATGATAAGCTCAGAGATATTGATCTCTTGGTCGTGTAGCACTCTGCTAAAGGTGTCAAATGTTGTAACAGGTGTTAAATATTTTAGTCCTTTTACTCATTAGCATTGTGAATTATATCTTGTTTGATTCAATTATATATAATCAAGCATCATGTGTTGTAAAATGTATGAAATGTGTCGTGCTGTAAAAAGTCCCCACTGTTCTAAAATTTACCAAGTGTTTCTGAAATATTAGCATGTAAAAGTATAAAGTTAGTCTGAAGTGTTATGTATGTCATGTCAAGAAGTATCATTATGACCAAAACAGAACAATGTAACTCATAACTCTGTAAAGGAAAAACGACTCTGTATGCCCATGTAATTATTTATTTATTTTTATTATTATTATTTAGTACAAATAAATATCCGGAGGTCTGGGCTTTAATCTGTGTAAGGCAGTTTCACTATCAGGCAACGAAGCTCAGTCACTCTGGCCTTCAATTATGACAAAGTTCGTGAGGGCTATATTAGCCTAAAGGATGTCTTCGTGGAGGACTTTGAGAGAACTGGATCATTTACATGTTACACATGGTGAAAACCATGAAAAGACCCATTCAGCCAGCCCGTTCACCTGGAATCAAACCCAGGTCAGCTCTACCAGTGTTTCGCGTCTTTATTGCTCCGCCGCTGGTAGGCCCTAGCATAAAGGAATCTGTTATATTCTCACTCCAAAGTTGACTGGCTAGGCTACCTACTGACTAATATCCTTCAGTTGGGACCTAATACCTGCTAACTGTATCCCAGTCACTTTAGCAGCATTAAGTTGTAGGGAAGCTTAAATACATTTTATTAATTTCTCTTTCTGAGTATTATGTCTAAATTGGTTTTGTATCAGTTTGGACAAGTGTGTTTTTATTAAATTTTAAATTTTAACAGGTGCTAGACAATGCCAACTGTTTTCATTTGTTAATAAGAGAAGTGATATTTAACGTTTATCATCCGAGGTATGAAAGAAGTAAAATATCCATGGACAGAAGAAGAAAGGCTAAAGCATTAAATTTCATATTAAAGCATAAAATTAAAATAAATGAATTTTGGGATTTCGTTGAGATGGTTCTAACTGGTAAATTGAATAACAAAATTTCTTACATTATAAATAAAGCTAGTCTTTATGGAAACTATCTCTACAGTATTGCTTAAACTGACGAAGCTTTTAACTTGACATACAATGTTTTTAGAACAAGAACTTCTTTGGATCTATAATAGTGGATTTGGTATTTAAATAGTTAATGTTAGTAGAATTATAAATAAAATTGTTTTACTTTCCATGCAGTGCAGCTCGTGACGAATATTAAAAGAAAGCTAAACTGGAAAATTAAAAATACAAGAACACGTGCATTTAACATTTAATAAATAAATATCTCTTTTTGATTTCGAAAAAGTGCTAGAAAATTCTCGCGTGTGGATTTATAAAGCTTATAGAAAGGAAGAAAACCTCTCAATTCAGCTAGTTGCTCCAGTACGTTACCTGCTCTTTCTCACTCTTCTCTTTCATCCTACCACCCTTATTCTTCTCAGATTTGCCATTGCCAATGATTCTTAATCCTCTTTTTTACTCGGCTGTGATTTCTCCCAACACTCACCATCTCGGAACGAGGATCTCATGTTGTACCATAAACTCGCCAGCCATGTAGGCTTTTCCTCATTGGCATTGGCAATTCAGTTAGTTAGTTGTTGTTATAAGAGTTTGTTTAGAAAACTGCTCTTGTTGACTGTAATGAATTCGCGGATTAGTTTTCTTTAGCTGTATTCTGTATTAATTAAGTTCTGTTGAACGTTTGAGCAGTTAAAAGTTAAATACTGTGAGATGTTGTAATATTGTGCAAATATCTGAGGAAATTTAAGCATTTTGTTTTATTTGTTGTAATAATAATAAATTTTGTTCACTTTTCATCGAACTTGTGCATTCAATTCTTAACGAACTCGTACATATGCAACAATATGTTTGAGATTTAACGAACAACTCTTTAAACGGGAATCCTTTAAGAGAATTTAAGCCTAAAATACTTATAAATTAATCGCTCAGCTTTAGAGCCTTTTAAGTTACAAACTTCTTATCTTCGTAGCTTAAAAGTTTAGCTGCTGATAAATTGAAGTGCATAATTAATTTTGCACCTTTTTTCATGAAACATCCGTAATAATTTCTGATGTTTTTATTAGCCCAATGGGGTTTTGTACCTGAAGGACTATTGTTTTCGTTTTGCGATTTTGCATTGAAAACTTTAAAAGGCTGTATCACTTTTTAAATCGTTGCCGCCAAATACTATCGTCCTGTATTATATTTGAAGAAATTGAATAATGAAGAATCAGCATAAATGCATGTATGTTTCTCGCATTGTGATAAAACAACAGTACCTAGAGCCATCAAAATTTGAATAACGTAATCTACCATAGTACACCCTAAGTCGCGCTTTCGAGACATGAAAAACGCAATTTGAATTTCGTCAATTGGCACAGTAGAAGGGGAATAAGATGGTGTGGTGTATTTAATTATGGCAACGCACACTAGGGCTATCTGCCTAAGGGTAGGGATGCCTTCGTGGAGGACTTTCTAAGGGAAACTGGCTCGTATACACGTTACACATGAGGAAAACCACGAAAACACCCATGCAGCCAGCCCGTTCGCGGGATTCGAACCTCGGACCGAACTACCAGTGTTCAGCAACTTTACCGCTGGGCCACTGGTGGGCTGATCGAAGAGGAAGAACTAGTTTCGCTTTCTAATAATCGAGATTTAATTAAAAAATATTCGGAATAATCAACTAATTCATTTTGGATTAACATTAGATGCGATTATCCCATGGCGGCCAAAAAAGCTTTAAAAATATTAAGAAATTAAATAATAAAGAATTTGCATGAATGTATGTATGTTTCTCGCACTGTGATAAAACAATGGTACCCTAGAGCCGTAAAAAATTTGAATAACATAATCTTCCATAGAATATGGTCATGAGAAAGCCCTAATTTGAAATTTGTTTTATTATCGATTTCAGATATTGTAACACTTCAACAAATTTTTGATTAAAAAATTAAACAATTTTAAAGAGAGCAGTGGCAACACTGTACGAAAAATCTCGCGCACTGGAGAAAAACGATTCTTATCTCCAGTGCGCGAGACTCTGTATCAGAAATTCTAAAGACATGCTCATTTTAAAATTAATTTCCAACATTGCTCAGAAACATGGCGATTTATTTACCTCTTTTATTGCACCAACACCCTGATAACGATGTAGCGAAAGATGTTAATTTCTTTTTTCATTTTTGTTTTTGGTATTTTTGGCCCTTTCATAGAGTTTGCCACTGTGATTCTGGTTTTTATTTTTTGCACCTGATTTATTCCGAATTGAATGTAGGATAGATAGGAAGGACCATTGTTTTCATTTTGGCATTTTACGTCGAATCACTTTAAACAGCGTATCACTTTTCAA
The DNA here is from genome assembly GCF_044657685.1 of Stegodyphus dumicola. NCBI lineage: Eukaryota > Metazoa > Arthropoda > Arachnida > Araneae > Eresidae > Stegodyphus > Stegodyphus dumicola. The sequence continues at coordinate 20,007,812 of NC_140777.1, read as the reverse complement.
ATTGTTGCCAGCAAATACATTATAAAATTGGTGCCAAAATTAAATAATTGCCCTCCATTATATTTAAAGAAATTAAATAATGAAGAATCTGCATAAATGCATGTATGTTTTTCGCATTGTGATAAATCTACAGCCATCCAAATTTTAATAAATGAATCCTACTACGAATATGGGCTTCTAAAAGCCCAAATTTGGAATTTGTTTTATGATCGGATTTCATATTCTGTAAAACTTTAATGAATTATTGATTAACAAACTCAATGATTTAAAAACCAGCGATGGCAACACTCTTGCCGGTGGGGCCTTTTTATCTCCAGCGCTGTAGAATTGGATGGCTGTAGATAGTGTTGTTTTATCACAATGTGTATCGGAAATTCTAAAGATATGCTCATTTTAAAATTATTTTGCGACATTGCTGTTGAACTGAATTTTATGGTTTAAGTGCAAAGAACATGTTATGTAATAAATAAAGGTAACACACAAAACGTTAAAAAAATGCCCCTTTGGACGTAATTTAAAATTGAAACCTTTCAGATTTTTTTTTTAATTTTAAAATATTTTCTTGTATAATTATATTTTCTGTTTTAAAAGAAAAACTATGAGACTTTATCTAATTTTTATTAGCTCATCGCTGGATATGATGTCTAACCAGCTTGTATTGGAAAGAAAAGCAAAATAAAAGTGGCTTTCTTACAGTCTGCCATTGCTGTATTAACCCCCGAAACACAACAGCTAATATGTTGTTACGAAATGTACATATGTGGTAAGATAGCTTCCCTGCAAAGCAGTTTTAGGGTTGCCATAAAATAGCAAGGAAGGCAGAATTGCCACATTTGGCAAGAAATCGCTCATTTAGCAACAAAATTGGTGATATGCCTTGGACGGATGGAGAACCTTCTGGAACAAATTCTTACCGGTTTACCACAGAAAATTCTCGAACACAAGCCAAAAGCTATATAAACCCTGCTGGTCCGCAGTCAGTTAGTGTGTCTCATCTAGTTAGTCCGTGTGGAGACGATCGAGTTGACAGCTTGCCAGCGAGTGCTGAGTGGGTCGACGAGTGTCTTGGTGTATCACAGTTAGTGCATCGTCAAGAGAGTGTGTTAAGCTTCGGGAACGATGGAACCCAAGAGTCGGGAGCTGTGCTCTGTGTGTCGTCGAGTGCATCACGAGTTGTAGCGTGGAGAGTCTTGAGAGTATGTGAAGTTCCGAGAAAGACCGAGCTTTGCAGCGAAGCTGTCTCCACCGTTATTGCATGACAGTGTGAAGGCTCTGTCGCTGATTGTTCCAGCGTGTTTAGAGTAGATCTTGGACAACTGTAAAAGTATTTTCGAGCTGTCCTGATTAATATTGGTAAATAAAGTGTGTTTCGATACTTCACCAAGTGTCGTCGTTATTCACTCCAAATCTATGAACCCCATAAAAACATGAAGGAAGAAAATACCGTAAGAACTGGTGTCAGAAAAAAATGTAACAATATTAATGAGAACAACAACCAGAAAATCTTGCTAAAAGGGGGAAATTAAAGATTATGAATTACCATCTTTTTCTGAAAATAAGACACTGATTTACTTTCTTTTTTGGTCCAAAATACGCGCTAGGGCTTATTTTCGGGGCAGGGCAAAAATAAAAGTATATTTATATATTTTTATTTAATATTTATTTTACACAAAATAAAGAAATTTAAATTTATTCAATTACAGTCATGTCATCTTCTTCTGGAACATCGTCATAAATAACATTCTGAATTATATTCTGATTTTCTTTCAAATCCATTTCCTGTTGAATCATTGGTTCGAATCTCTCATGTATTGCGATATAGCTATCGTTAAATGAATACTTCTTGTCTAAGTAGCCTGTTCATAGTGCATTGGAAACATCACTATCAGTTATTTTGTCCCATGAATTTTTTACCCATCAATCTACCTTTTGAAAGACGTTGGAAAAAGGTCGCTGCGTCGTATGTGTCTCGGGGGTTACGGTTCAGCCCAAATTTCACCCCGACGAGAGTCTGCCGATGCTAACGGTGAAGATGCCTTTCCTGTGAACATATCTCTCTCAGGGCAAATGGTGAACTGGTTAAGATAAATTCCAAGAATTAATTTGAAACGAACTGTAGAGGTAAACAATTAATTTCTCGGAATATTTTGTTTTAAACATTTCTCTGAAATACGAGTATTAGGAAAGCTAAACATATTATTACTTAATAGATAAACAGCATTTTTTAACGAATCCTTTTTGTCACATTATTTTAACTAGGGATTATTTTCGGATGTCTTATTTTACAAAAAGTTTCGAAACTCACGATAGGGCTTAGGATGTCTTATTTTCAGAAAAAGACGGTAATAATAAATCTTCTCAAGACCTGTCTTGTATGACCCTATATGAAAATTATCAGCACTCTTGACAGTCTATATAAAAATCAGTATTCAATGTTCCTTCTATAATGTCCACTTCCGAAGAATACTATAATCTGAAAGCGTATTGGTTGTTTCAGAGAGTATTCAGTAGATATGCCAGATTATAGAAGTCTTTGTTTGAATATTGACATGCAATAGAAGTTAAGACGATTAAATAAAATATTTTCTGAAAGGAGAAACAAAGTTCGATACAGACCAAACACCAAAAAAGATCATGATTAGGGCTATTCGTTTAAAAAAAAAAGATCAAGATTAGGGCTATTCGTTTAAAAAAAAAAGATCGTTCGTCAAAAATAAAGACATTATTTTGCAAAAATGATTAAAAAGTGTCATTATAAAGCTTTTATTCAAACTGTGTAACGAAAAATGAAGGTTGTACAAAGCAAAATTTATACCTTTCTTAAAGAAAACAATGCACGAAAATGTATGAAATATGTGGAAGAATGGAATGAATGTATTAAATGTATGAATTATGTATTATTAAATTTATGGAGATTCGAAATTAACTGGGAGGTAAATTGCGCATACTGCCGGTTTGTCATTTGGTACCCTACATAATGCCCAAGGAAATGTACGAAAAATTAATTATTTCTACACTGTCGGCCATTTTTTTGGCATCCTATACAATGCCAGCTTTTATACATTGCTGGTAGCATCCAATGTACAAAAGTATGTTGAATAATTGTCTGTATTTAATTAATAAATTTCTATACAATGCATCATTTCCTCATATTCTAGTAAATGAAACGAAATAGAAAATCCATATCTTTAATCATTTATACGAGTGTTGCTATTTATAGGGTTCATAGCCACATTTTAGTTAAAAAAATAAGCACCTATAAGCACTTTTCAAGCACATTTTAAGAAAAAAAATAAGCACCTGTCTAATTACATTGTACACAACTGCATAACCTTAAAAGAAAAATTAGACTTGCAATTTAAAATATTAGCAATGCAATATTTATTAAGAGAATGAGCATTACCTCAACCATGGAAAACAATTAACTTTTTTTTTAAATTTTAAATGACAGTTCAATTTACAGAATTAGTTTACAATGAGAGAAAAAAAAACTATGCAGAACTAAACTATATTACAAGATTTAATGATGAAATTTCAGTTCAAAATATAAAAAATAAATAATAATAAGCCATATTAATTGTATTCGCTTGGCACCTAATAACAAATACAATTTATTTTTCCACTCATATTAATGTTTAAATAATTTAACTTAAATCAAAATTCTGAATATTTTCTAAATTTTCATTGCATAACAGTTTTCCCTTAACATACATTCCAAGCAAAGTAATTTAAGTAAAAAAGAGGAACATTTCTGAAATCAGGAGACGGAAAATTGCTTCATGCAGTCATCCTTTAACAGTAAAAGCTTAACTCCGCAGTCCGCATACTCGGAAATTGCCGAATATTCCGTATAGTCGAGTGTAACTGGAAAAAGAGGAGGGAGCTGGAGATTGTAGCCGTTCTTTAGATTTCTCCGCTAAATAAATGATTTTGACATTTCGATATGTGCATCATATAAAAATAGACCAACGGAACTGAGAAATATTCTGCTTAGAAAGAACAGTAAAACTCTTTTAAGTGTTCATAAATAAATCTCAGACTGAACAACAAAATTAATTATCTCTGCAAAATACCACAAACGTTATTGAATAAACTCTTCACGTGCGGCGTAATTCTTCCATACGTGATATTACGCAATCGGAATCAATAGCTGCCGGTATTCGGAGAATAAAGAACTAAATAGTTAGATAAACAAAGGATATGCCTTTATCCATTTTTTGTAGCAATTCCACTTTTTGTTTGATGGACATCGAAACATAGTTTCGTTTTCTAGATCCTTTGGGAGCTCCAGCATCGGAAATTCTATTTGACATAATCGAAAGTTCAAGCTTGCTTTTATAAAATTGCTCTTACAGTCTGCAAAAAATAATAAGCTGGATCCAATTCAAAGATTAAGGAACAACACAATCATCAACATTAACTGAAATAGATAATTAGATAATTTTAGCTTATACCGTCCGTTATACATTAAACACGCACGCGAAAAAGTATTCTGCGCTTGCGCAAACGCATATGCGCAGTCGTAAAGGTCTTGCGCGCACGCGTAAATGTTGGAAAATATAGCTTATTTTTAAACCTTTTTATGCATCATCTCTCCTCCTTGAAATGTTTATTTAGTTTAGTCCTTATTTTAATATAATATAGTAGTTACTTCTACTTCTTTTCTTGCTGCCACTGTTTGCATTGAAAACGGACTGTTTCAACCTAATTGAGATGCAAAAACGAAACATGATTTACGTCATCTAAAAAGCCGATTCGTGCCGATAGCTGATTGGTTGCCGTGAGATGACGTCATTCCTACTTCTGCTATAAGTATCTCGCATCGCTCTGGCTCAACCCTACTATTTCAAGATGCATTGGGCTGTGGACAGTTCACGGGAGGGTGACTCCCACGTGACTACCACTGTCCAATCTGTGTTTTACAGAAAGGATGAATTTGAATATTTTGTTTAGCTAATCTGTTGCACTTAGTTGTGTCATTTGTCTTCATTTAGATCGCGATATTAGTTTAATTATTCCAATCTAGATAACCTGTTTCAAAACTTGATAATTATTAATATTTCCAATATTTCTCATTGTACGCGTAAGCTGGTGACCACCCACGTGACAGGCTCCTGCCAATCATCTCCCTTACTCCACCTACATTTCCCAAAATTTGACAAGTTTCGCCTAGTTGGCGCGGCGTAAATCGCCTTAATTAAAAACTTAAGTACCAACGCCTTAGGGCAATTTACCAACAGAGACGGTTAAAGTAGCGGTTGGCTACTAATTGCCGCCTAGCCATTGACTCGATTTCGATTTCGATGGCTCAACCCTTCTAGTTCCTGGTTTCCCGGCTGGTGAGTGAGCGGTTTCTAGCCCCTTCAAAGGATGCATGCAGTCCGGTGAAAGAATGCCTTGATTCCGGTTTGATGGTTCCAGATTAAAATTCTTCGAGGCTGACCTGTGAGTAAATGCCGTGGGCGGCGTCCATGTTACTTCAATGAGGGCGGAATTAAAAATACGTGAGCGGCGACAACTCCTTGTGCAAACGAAGTTAGGCCACACACAATCATTTCACATTTAAATTTTTCAGGTGTTTTCTTGACCATTGTTTATGGACTTATTGAATGGGTAGCCTGCTTTATTTTTAGGCTGCATGGTCACTATTTAGGACATCTTCATTTTTTTGTTTTTTGTTTGTATAGAATGCCAGTGTTTTGGAGTACAGGTAAAAATATTTGATGAATGATGATTATGTTGCGTTTTTCCTAATACTCTAATATTCTTGACATTTATTTTATGTGTTTTTATTTTTTATTATATTGTTAATAAATTTGTTAAGTTCAAAATCTTTTATTGTCTTCAATGTCTGCACAACATAACTCAGTGAGCTTTCATTGCTACCACTGCTAAATGTTTAATTTCTTTAAACTTTAAACTTTGCTTTAGCATCAGTAAACGCCTGACGCATGCGCATATAGATTTTAGCTTTGAGGTCCGGATTATAGATCATTCCGGATTATGGGTGTCTGAATTAACGACTTTTGACTGTACCTTGTGACATTTTTCTTTCACTTGCAAATTTTTATACACTTTTTTCACCTTATTTGGTGACTTTACTTCAGTTTAAGCACTGAAAAGGACTAGTGACAGCACAGGAGGTTCATGCAGTTTGCACAATTCACAGAGAAAGACAGTATAAACAGCGATCACAGAACAAAGCATTGCTTATGGAAAACCTTTAATAAGCAGTGTGGGAAGACTATTTCTTCAATCAGGTGTCTGAACATCCTAACAAGATGAGAATTATAGGGAAACAAGGTGACTAGATATAGCTGTTTTATCTGAATGAGGAAAATGCTGCCAAAACGGTGCGAGTTTATGAGCAAAATAAGCTAACATGAGGCCCATACTTCGTAAAAACTGGGTGTGATTTCTTAAAAAAAATTGAAGAAGCTGTATATATATCTAATAAACTGTAATCCAGATGACCATGTGTTCCTGTTGAAGTTCTTGCAGAACTGCATAATACAAATCAATACAGGTTTACTGCATATGGCAAGAATTGCTACCTGCAGTTTGGATGTACTGAAAATCACAGTCAAGTTTCTGTACTCTTGCTCTGCAGATGTTTTCTTATTGAGTCTAGTGTGTTCAGATATTACGACATGGAGATGAGTAATAGCATATTGACATTGTGAAATTTTTCCTGATCAGCAGGTAGCCATTGAAGCTACCTGTTATCTACCTGGTGGATGAATGAGGTCAATTTCTCCTTACTGGGAACATAAACTCTAAGAACTGCATTCATTACAGTGCATTACACAAAGCTAAAGCAACTGCATGGTGCAGCACTGCAAGCATATTCATTCTTGGTTCGTACTTCTTCAAAGATATCACTTCTACAGGCATGAAAACAAGATCTATCATAAGTGCTTGATATAATATATGATGCTGCAGAATTATAGCAGTGAATGTTGATAGTGACACTGTAAGATATACGATGATGCTACACATTGCCACATGTGTTCGATAAGTATTGAAACAGTACCTTAGAAATAGAGTCATCTCCTGTAACTGAGCAGTTTTATGCCCACCACGATACCCTTCAAAATTGGGACAAAGCTGGCCAAACTCGTAGTGTCACTTATGGGGTGCTCAAGGTCCAAGCCAATTTAAGAGACAGTCTTTCATCTTTGCCACAGGAAAATTCGTGGGCTTGTACTGAATAGGTCAGACAAGTGAGATTAGTAACAAAACAACAAGTCTTTCCACAAAAACACTCATCAGTTTAATTGTTTCATACAAGAAAGGAAAATGCATGAGAAAATAACACTAGTCCACAACCCTTTTATCTATCCTTAAAATATCTTTCTTCAATCCCATTTTTATTTCAAAGCTCTTTTAGAACTTCATCATGAAAGAGCTCTTGTTATATAGACCATTGTTTTAAGTCAGTATGTATAGTAACCATTTTTAAAGCAAATATTTTTCATAGCATATTGTACAGTCAAAAGTCGTTAATCCGGAATGATCTATAATCTAGACCTCAAAGCTACAAACTTTCTGCACATGTGTCAATGCATAATGCGTTCACGCATGCACATAATATGTTTACGCATGCGCATTTAACGTATAATGGACGGTATAAGCTAAGCTAAAATTATCTATTTCAGTTAATGTTGCAGATTGCATTGTCGCGGCGCGCAATGAACTGGAAGTTGATCTGTCAGCACTATCCTTATCTTCAGGGCAGATGTTTTCATTTTATTCAGCTTATAATTCCTTACTAAATGTAGTATTTCATCTCAATGTACTCCGTCTTTGATATGATTTAAATCAAATTCCTCGTCATTATAAATATCACGAATACACATCAAATAGTTTTCTGGTTGCAATTCTCTAATTTCGACTATGCGTAATGTATGCCTTACGCATGCGCACGTTGAAAGAAATGTTTAATAAAGTAAACAAATAAATATTAAGCTTTTTTTTTTTTTTTTTTTTTTTTTTTTTCTGTAAATTTTGATACAAAAAATGTGATTTTTTTTTTGTAAATATAGATCATAATTGCTCTTTATTTCATAAATTACGGTTTCATATTTTTAATTTTATAATTTCTGCATGCCATCTTACCAGATTTAAACTGATGATCTATAATCCGTCCGGAATCGCCGAAGTCCCGACGAGTCTGGATTAAAGACTTTTGACTGTATTTACTTGTATTCCCCCTCCTAGTTTTTTCCGCATATGATTTAAAATTTCTGATTTATGGTAACAATGTAAATGTATGCACAAATAGGAAAGCATTTTGTATGAGTAAAAGAATATTATTGAAATTGTTAAATGCTATGAAATACATAATATAATAATATTAGTGCTTTTTACGGTGCTATGTTTATCATCTAAGCCATTTCTTCAGAAGTATACACTACATATTTCCCCCTTCCTGTTTTCAAGCATTAAAATTAGTAGGAAAAGGATGGGAAATTCTAGAGTAAATTCGGCTTTTATCTTTACCAATTACATGCATGCAAAAAATAATACATAATGTAAGTGTTTAAAATTTTCTTTAGTCTTTTACACATGTTATAAATTTTTTTTGTTTTTTTATTAATAAAATAAGATTAAAATAATAAAAGAAAAATCCAAAAGTTTTCAGATTTTATATTACGCCGAAAGGTGCATCTTTTAATGTTTTGTGCGTTACCTTTTCTTATTAAATATCATATTCTTCGCACTTAAACTATAAAATTCAATTCAACAGCAGTATCACAAAATATTTAAAAGAGTATATTTTTAGAATTTCCAATACACAGGCTTGTGTGCTCATGATAAAAATATCCCCCCATACAGTATTGCCATTGCTTGCTTTGAAATCGTTGAGTTTGTTAATAAAAAATTCTTTAATGTCTGACAAAATATGAAACAGATAATAAAATAAATTCCAAATTAGGGCTTCCAGGTGCCTATATTAGGTGAAGGATTACGTTATTCAAAATTTGATGGCTCTAGGTACAGTTGTTTTATCACAATGCAAGAAACATACATACAATTATGCAGATTCTTCATTTTTTAATTTCTTTAAATATAACACATGGTGATAATATTTGGTGGCAGCAATTTGAAAAGTGAAACAGGACATTTAAAGTTTTTAATGCAAAATGCCAAAATGAAATTAATAGCCATTCTGGGCTAATAAATAGAAAAATTCTATTTTAAGAGCTTTAGACACTGAAGAAAACTACTGTGCAATGTAAAAATTTAAAGAAAATTATATGCAATCATAAGTATTTCATATTTACTCATTACAGAATTTTCTTGTTGCTGTTCCAAAAGAAAGGCATGCTATTTCAGAAAATATTTCAAACAAATCAGAAAGACTCTAATAAAATTAAAATCTATTTGTAATTTGAAGAAAGACACATATAAAAATATAACAAATAATATTTTATGCAGGCTAACTTTCTTTTACACATAAAAAATAATATATAATGTTAATATGATATAAATTTTTCAAAAACTTACCCCAAAAATTTTCTGAACAAACCAACCGTGATATGGTTTTAGTTTTTCTTCATAAGCTTTATTAAAGAATGGGACTAGATTGTCAGAATACTGTTCTTCTTTACTGTCATTTACTAGACAGGTGAGAAAGACATGAACATACTCTAAGGCCCTGAAATATTGTTGGATAACATATACAAATTTTGTTACAAAACTACTAAAAATCGCAAATGTACAAGGTGTGTGACACACACACACACACACACACAAAAAAGTACTTATAGAATCAGTTTTCTGCCACATTATCACCTTCAAAGTAGTCCCGCTCAGCATTCACATACTTCTGCATTCGGTGCTGCCATTGCTGGTAATAGTTCTGGAATGAGGTTTGTGGAAGGCTCTTCAGGAGATTCTCCTTTTTTGCCAGAACCTCTTCAGCTGAGGCAATGGGTTCCCTTCAAACAAGATTTAACTTTAGAAAATTAAAAAATGTTGCACAGAGCCAAATCAGGTGAATAAGGAGGATGCCCCATCACAATAATGCTTTTGCTGTTCAAAAATGCTTGACAGATAAGGCCACGTGAGCGGATGCTTTGTCCTGGTGCAACAGTCAACCATCATTCCGCAACTGTCACCTTTTTTTCCTAATTTTTTCAGTCTTTTTAGCACTTCAATGTAGTAGTATTGATCAACAGTCTGCCCACTGAAACCTACTCAATCATTACAAATCCAAACAGTTGTTGCAACTCCTACCTTTTTTTCAAGCTACAGTGTCTCTTTTTTTGTGTGTGTGTGTGTGCATATATGTATATGATAAAAATATAAAAGCAAATTTCTAATTTTAATTGGCTACTTCAAATTAGCATTTTTAATTAATATCTCAGCTGATTAAAGTCATACGAAGATGAGAATGGTATCAATGGATTCCGACGAATTTTTGAAATCAGGGGATATGTCTCTCAAAATTTAACTAACCGCCATTCCATAGATATTTGTGAAAACAGAAATCGGCGTGTAGCCAAATCCTTTAATATGGAAAAACCGAACAAAGGAAGTGAAAAAATTGCGTTGAATTTATCGTTTGGAAAAGCTATTATTATCTTGGCTAATTAAAATCATACGAAGATGAGAATGGTTAAAATGGCTTACCAGGAATTTCTGGAATCGAACGGTGTGTTTCACTAAACCCAGATGCGAACGGTTCGAGAGAAGATTATGTAACAAACAGACAGACGTGCATAAATTTTAATATACTAGAATAGAGGGCAAAAGCCCATTTTCATTCGGCGGGATTCAAAATTTGGACCAAACTACCGAGCTGCTCCCACTTTTGTTCAGCGGGATTTGAAAATTGGACTGAACTACCAGTGTTTAGCTATTTTACCCGGGCTGTGCTCGCTGTATTCACGTATGCATCCACAACATACTGCATACGTGTTAAACATGCAGAAAATCACGCAACCACCCATGCAGCCAGACTGTTCGCCGGGATTAGAAAGTTTTAATGAACTACCAGTTTTCAGCGATTTTACTCGGGCTGCATCCGCTTTATTCATGTATGCATCCAAAAGATACTGCATACACATTACACATGTGGAAAATCACGAAATCACCCATGCAACCAGCCCGCTTGCTGGGATTTGAAAGTTGGACTGAGCTACCAGTATTCAGCGATTTTACCCGAGCTGCACCCGCCTAATTCTCGTATACATTCTGTTACAAACAAACAGGCAGACGTGCACAATTTTTAATATACTAGATAACCTCTTTTATTTTTTATTTAATTTGTGCACTTCCTCTCTATGTCTTAAAAATAGTCTAAACTGCGTCACTCAAATTAATCATGTGATCCCATGTAATGCTTAATGCAGATACTTCTTGCCCAATCAAATAATTGTAAACCAAAACTTTTTAAGTCAAACTGAAACTTTTTGACTCCCTCCCTTCTTCCTCTGAATTGCTGCATCACTTTTCGCTTAAATTTTTCTTCTGGCCAGATGCTTAGTGGCTACCTTCTTTGTTCAAGGAATATGTGCTGAGCTAACAAAAATATAAGCCACGTAAGATGCTCATCCGCATGTGAACCAAATCTTGCAAATCCAGAATTGCTTTCCTCAATAATAAAATTATCTTGAATCCAGCCATGACTGTATTGTCAAGTTTCTTCACTAGACATTTATTATGCCACGGCCAAGTTCCAAATCATTCTTATCATGTCATTTAACCTGATCAAAAGTATTGCTTCCCACATAAAGAATACAGCATGTACATATGGGATCAATATAAAATATACATATAAGAATTATAGTTCCTTGACTGTATCAGATTCATATTGTAATTGTATTACCTTCAACTATACGCCATTCTTAGAATATTAAATCATGCATATATAACATCTGTTGTCTGACAGCCACATGAAATCTGCATTATAACTCTACTCGTGTTTCAAGGCAAACATGCCATTTTCCTGAAAACAATGAATTTTTATTTTTAAATAGTATTTGAAACTACAGTGAACAATATAATGTACCAACACATAGTTTAGCATAATAACACATAGTATAATTACATAGCTCTTCTTGAAGTTGATGATGGTAGTCAAAATTAAGCAAATGAACAGAACAATATAATGTACCAACACATAGTTTAGCATAATAACACATAGTATAATTACATAGCTCTTCTTGAAGTTGATGATGGTAGTCTTAAAATTAAGCAAATGAACAATCTTAATCTTGTGTTTGGCATTGATTTCATTGAAACTCTTATCAATTTGGAAGGCAAACACCTCTTCATCAGGAGTAAAAAATTAACATCCTGATGAAGAGGGACCTGCAGCTGTTCATCACCAAATTCATTTTTATTCTTTTCCTTTTGTTAAAAAAATTGCCACATTGCATTATGGTGGTTATACTAATAAATAAGTGAACATGAAAAAATGTCAAACTTGTGACAGTCATTCTAGCAGAAGGTTTATCTTCTTTACATAAACAGATATAAATAATAGATATAGCATATAAAAACTTTATATCGTTTATCGCAATTTTCACCATTGCATTGCTAGTGTTTATCGGTTTTCAAATAAATCGCACATCTTGACTTCCTTGATGCGTGGATCCTGTAACTTAGAATCTACCTTACTGCATACTATCTCGTGAGAGACTGGCCACAAATGATTATAATGTTTTCAAAATGCAATGAAAAAACAGAACTTATATTCTTCTTTACAAAACTTAAACTAACTCACAAAGAATTAAATGGGTTTAAATAAAACCAAGGCAAAATTACGATTGTGTTGTAACATGATGCTTATTCATTTTTCGAGCTAAATCACACTATCTGACAACAATTTATATGTATTAATAATATAACGAGCTCTGGAACAGTATTACAAATCTCTCATCTCTTTAATCTTCTTAGCAACTTTTTTTTTAATTATAAAATATTCCAGTTACTTGAGCTTTCTGGTTAGCCGAATGCCAGATACTCAAGCTTTCACTGCAATACAGAAGCAAGTTATTTCAGTTTACTGTAATCTTCTACATCACTTACTTATTCTTGTCCAGGCTTTCTTATCTTATCTAATCATTATTTCCTATCTTGTTCATTTGCAGTTTTGCAGCTGAGGATGGTGGTTCAGTAAAACCATCGAAACTAGTCCTGTGAAAATTTTGAAAATATAATGCTGATTTTTGTTGTTTGACCTCTGAATTAGTATAAGTGATATCAGTTTAATTTTTTCCAAGTTATAGAGAGACAAGTTTTTTTTATTATGGTTTAAAAATAATATCAGTAAGGTGGCCTCCGCTCTGGTCAATGCATTGAGATAGTCGTATTTTGAAATTTCTTTCCACTTTTTCCAGTATATCAACAGGTATGTTGTCGATAGCAGCATGAATATTGTTCTTCAGTTGAGCCAGGGTCTTTGGACATTAGAGATTTCAGATCGCCCCACAAAAAGAAATCGCACGGGGTTAAATCAGGTGAGCGAGCTGGCCACTGACGATCACCCCGTAAGGAGATAAGGCATCCAGTTAAATGTTCTCCAAAAAACCATGGTCCAATGATGCCTATTCTGGTCAATGTACACCAAACAGTCACACGTTCTGTATCGAGCGGCTGCTCAGGAAATTCTCGGGGATTCGTGCCACTCCATTATCGCATGTTTTGCTTAATGCATGCTGCAACTGGAAAGATGAAAATGAGCCTCATTGCTAAAGAACACAAGTGCTTCATGAGGCATATTGTCAACAACGGCTTTGCATGCATTTTTTCGTGAAAGAAAATCATGTGGATTAAGTTTTTGCACCACTCCTAATTTATATGGATGAAAATGTAGTACGTTGAAAAGTATGACCCCACAGCGAACGCGCGATCCTCTCTCATCCACTGCATGATTCCTAAATAAAAGACGTCCTTATTGAGGACACAATTAATTTTTACATAAATTTGTGTGATCAGTAATTTGACTGTATATCTGCCTGGCATACATCTCGGAGAAAAACATTATTGAATTTACACCTACTAATATTTAACTAAAAACCTACACGACACTAAACCTACACGACATAAAATGTTATAAAATGGTACTAAACCTACATGACATAAAATGTTAGATACTGCTCTTTTCAATGAGCGCCACCCCACCACTCTTCTCGGAATAAATGTCGCTTGATGGCACGTGTTTCAAATAAGAAAGTTCCCCTGCCCCACCCTTTATAATGAATAATGATTCACCAAGTTGGCATCAGGGATATAAAATATTAGTAGGTGTAAATTCAACAATGTTTTTCTCCGAGATGTATGCCAGGCAGATATACAGTCAAATTACTGATCACACAAATTTATGTAAAAATTAATTGTGTCCTCAATAAGGAAGTCTTTTATTTAGGAATCGGGACTCTCCACATGTTTATTATGGGAGGAAAAGAATTAAATAAGCATGAATAAAGTATACAAAAAAAAAACTGTTGGTGGCTTTGAGGTCTGGATTTTAGATCAAAATTTTAAAAAGATTTTGATTTTATAGATTTGCTGATTGCAGAGTCTACATTTTTCAAATCTGGAAATTCTGGATTTGAGGAAGTTAAAAATCCAGAATTCTGGCTATAATAGAACCACAATCACGCATGTAATATATAATTTCTATTTAATAATTTCTGAAGTGAATTTTAAGTACCTTCCATGAAAATTCATATAAATTAATTTCCAAGAATTAAGTATTGCAACAAAAAATAAATACCTTTTAAGCCATAGCAAAGCATCTATCCCTACTTTGAGATCTGTATTGTTCATTTCGTAAGAAATGATGTCACTCAGTGCTAGAAATTTTTCTTCATTACTGTGGTATATTTTGTATAATTTCTAAAATAAATAAAAGTAAGTTTAAAAAGTTATGCACACAGAAAAGAAGATAGAAATTATAAATTAAAGCTAGGAATCTATATATATGTTATATGTTTCAAAATACTATGCATGGTAAAAATAAAAGAAAAACTTTAATTCTTGCTTAAAATTCATACAATCTGCAGACTAAAATACTATGCTAACATTCTGACATGCTATACTAAATATATTTAATATATATATATATTTTTTTTAATTTAAAACAAGTTATTGTCAAGAGGCAAAAGTTCAACATGAAAACATGAGAAATTTTTTTTCAAAATTAATAAAACATTAAACAGAATATGCATAAAACATGCTTAAACCTCTGCGTTGGCAAGACCACTTTTGTCTGGTGATCTAATTGGTGACAGAAAGGGAAAGAAATTTTTAAATGTTAAAGACAGTAGTATTAATACAACCATATATAAAATTATAAAATAAAAATTTACTATATGATTAGCTTAATAATACTAATTCAGAAGTCAAACAACAAAATATCGCTAGCTTAATAATATTAACTTTACTTAGAGAGTATTTATTTTCCTAATGCTAATGCAAATATAACTGCAACCCTAATTTCAAAAAGTAATGTATTAATGTTAAAAAAATATAATAATCATACATATAAATAATTTTAGATTCACATTAAAAAAAGAAAAGTTACTTCTATATTTCCATTAATGTCGCTTTTTACTGGTATAAAAACAGATCCAAGTAAATCTGAAATATAATATTGCATCTTATTAGCTACAAAAATTGTACACTCAAAAAATATATACATAAAATGTAAAATAACATAAATGCACCCCCCCCCAAAAAAAAATAAACTTGGCTTTAAGATAGCTATAAATTTTTAATGAATTTAAAGCACTAAATTTACTTACAATAAATAGAAAAGTTACATTACTGCTTTAAAAAAACATAAACTACATTACTTGCATGAAGAATACACAGTGAAATTTCTCAAGATTACATTTCTAGATGAGTTTGATCCTCTATAAGGAAACAGGCACCACCTTATAGAGCAAATGTTTAATAATTACATGGGAGCAACTGCTCAATAATTACATGAGAGAGGTATCTGCCGATTCCTTGTTATCTTGTATTTACTTTAAAATTGATGAACACTAGGAAATTGCATAATTTGCTGAAAGCTAATTCAGAAAAAGAAAAAAAGTGACACAGACCGTTTTCTTTTCCCTTGATATGTTTATGGAGAAATTTTTGTCACAAAATTAGAGAATGTTGTTTCTTTGTTGCCATTAGTAATCATTTCATTTCATCTACTATCAGACCAAAGGTATGGACAAAATGATACTCAATATGTCATGGCGCAGCATAAAAAAATGCTTGGTATAGCTTTAAAACTCTCGCCACAATGGACAAGATATATCGTCTTCCAAGATTATTTGCTATATGGGCTACGCACGAGATAACTCGTCCTTTACCGAATGTTTTTCTATATTGTTGCCAGCATATCCAGTGACTTATCATTTTTTATATACATCCCAGTCCATGTTATGTTTTTATAAATTTCTACAAGATGGCATTACTCGCACAATTTTTAGAGCTCTCGTGCTATTTTCATATCCGAGCAACTCGTTATGTTTATCATTTGTTTTACATTTTTTAAGAAGAAAAATGAATAAATTAAAGCTTCTTTCAATTGATGAACCAATAAAGTATATCAATTTATCTGACAAAGAACTTTGTGATGACATTAATTCAGCCACAGAAAGCAGTTATAAATTTAATGATTGTGTTTCCGATTCAAACACTAAAGATACAAGTCATGACACTGAAGAAATTGCAGGAGATGAAATCAGTATGGAGTCACTTTAGTGTGCCACAGGCTTGAATACTGATGTTGAGAGAATAGAAAGTATTTCAAAAATTAGTGAAAGTGAAACTGATGATTCTGAAATAGTTTCCACATTATATGAACATGTAAAGTTGGTGCAAATTACACTCCAACTAATCATATTATTTTTCACAGTAGCAGTAATACAATGTATCTGACACATGCAGACCTCTCAGCCTCCTTGTGACCAACAGAATTTTTCAGTTATTTCTCACTACCAAAATTATGCAAAACCATTGTATCAGAAATCCACACATCATTGGAAGCCAGCTGATGTTGTAGAAATAGAGAAATTTTTAAGACTTATTTTTGCAATGGGACTCATCAAGAAATCTTGTCTCGAAGATTGTCAAGTGATTCAGTGTTAGCAACACTAATTTTTAGTGACAAAATGACAAGAGACTGATTCAAAACTTACTAGAGTTTTGACGCTTTAGCAATAATGAAGATGCCAGTAGAAATAGTCTTAGATAATTCTTAAACTTAGACAAGAAATACAATTTTTATTATTTTTTATATTTTTAAATCCTTATAGGGATCACTATTTATTATTGTAAGAAAAGATAGGCATGTAAAGGTATTTAATTAAGTAAAATAGTTTGAAAAGAATTTACATTTCATTTTAACTTTAGAGCTAAACTCTTAGTGCAGGGGGTAGGACAAAGGCGTGCCATTGTCATAATGAATGTGTTCATGGGAAAGTACCATTATTTTCATTGATTTGTTACCATAATCGTGAGTATAACCAATCCAAACTGCATATTGTATATTCCAATCTATAACGCGCACCTACAATTTCAAACAACATTTTTTAATTCTTAGGTACATTTGCCGCAAAACATGGACAATTTTCTTTACAAAAAAGCCTGAAAGAAACACCTGCGATGCTCTTACATTCTGAAGTCATTCATTCGAATTTTTTCCAGGTTTCAAATAATGGTACACTGAATTGACAAATGATAAGGGGAACAATATGCGTGTGGGGGAAATGCTCGAGGAAGTAAATAATTCTATGCACTTGAGTTAATTAAGTTGATTAATTAATACATCAACCTGACAAAGTTAATTAACCACATAAGTTAATTAATTAATAAATCAACCTGACAAAAATTTTCAGATAATGCCTATCTTAATGTTGACATATTGAATAATAATGACAATATTAACAATACCCTTCAAGCATATCTTAACCTGCGGCACACGCGCTGGGTATCTCATACCCGGAGGCTATTCTTTGTTCCTTATCTCAAAACCCCTTTTTTGGAAATGGACGAAACCTTTTGTAGCTGTATTCAAAGTCACAATAATGAAGCTGGGAAATCCGTAAAGTGACTTTTCGAATACTTTTCTAGGAATTGTACTGCAGGCGCATAGCCGGGGGGGGGGTGCCCTTGGGCGCCCGAACACCCTCCTGCTTCATCACTACCTATACTTAAAAAAAGTACTAATTAATTTTCAATAGATTCTTTCTTCAAACTTTTAAAATATTGCTTTCCAGCTTCCCAAAAACATTCATGTGATTAACAAAAAATGAACGGAAAGACTCTGATTTTCAATTTAGAAGTAAGATCTGGAAAAGTCAACCTTCCTCACCAAACAAGTGGCGGGAAAATGCTTCGAAGGTTAGGTGATACTTTCAACGCGTAAAGCTTTTGTTCTTTTACTGTTTTGAATAGCCCTCCGTATCTGGTCCTACTTTCCCTCTAGCTATTAAGCTTATGTCACTAAAGAAACAATAGCCCTTTCGTTTCGGACCAAAAGAAAATAAGTATTTACAAAAACAAAACAAAAAAATGATAAGCTGGGGTACTTCATTTTGAGATTTGCTACTTATTATCTAAATATAGCACAAAAGAGGGAAGGAAAGATAGTACAATTTTTTTGATTGATTGTTTTTTACATTAATTTCGAAATTCAGTTAAGTCAATAAGTATAGCATAAATATTAAACTTTTTTTTTTTTTTTTTTGAATAATGTAGAGAGCAAGTCAACTTTGTTGAATTCAATGCAATGAATTTGATTTTATTAGTCATCTAACAATTTAAATTATTGTTATTTAAAATGATTTAATAGGGTAGCTGTTAAATATGCAGATAGGTCATTCACTGCCAAGTAATTTATTTTATTTTATTATTAGCCCAAAGGGACAAATTTCCCAGAAGGGCTATTAATTTCATTTTGATACTTTGCGTTTGTTTAGTATAAACGTCGTTTCACTTTTCAAACTGTTGCCAGCAATATTAGAGCCCTTCATTATATTTAAAGAAATTAAATAATGAAGAATCTGAATGAATGTATGCATGTTTGCCGCATTGTGAAAACACGATACCTAGAGGCATCAAATTTTGAATAACATAGTCCTTTACTCGAATATGAGCATCTGGAAGAATCAATTTGGAATTTGTATTATTATCTATTTCCTGTTTTATAAAACTTTAACGAATTTTTGATTAACAAACTCACCCATTTCAAAACGAGCAATGGCAACACTGTACCGGGAGGGGGGAATTATCTCGAGCGCAAGAGACTGTGCATCGGAAATTTGAAAGGTATGCTCTTTTTAGTTTATTTGGGGTATTGCTGTTGAATTTAATTTTATGGTTTAAGTGCGAAGAACATGATATTTAATAAATAAAGGTAACACACAAAATTAAAAAAAAAAAAAAAAACATGCTCCTTTGTGCATAATATAAAATCTGAAAGCTTTCAGATTTATTTTGTGTGCAGCTGCGTTTGGGACAAATAATCAGATAATATTACTGATTAAAAGGAAATATAAAACACGAGAATTGAAATAGAATGAAAAATGTACATAGCCCATTAATGTGCAAAATGTATAAGATTGCTGAACAGTGCTAGTTCGACATAGGTTAAAATATCAGGAAACGAGCTTTTATTGTTTTTCTTGTGTATAAGGTAAATACAATCCTGTTTCCCTTAGAAAGTCCTCCACAAATAAGATGGCATCCATTCCCATAGACAAATAACATTTGTATGCTTTTCCGTACTGATTTCAACACACAGTAGCAAGCATATATGAAATACTAATTATAATGATAAAAATTTGATGTAATTGTAAGATCATATACATCATCGACATCAAGCCGAAACCACGAATCAACAACATCCCTTTTTAAGGGAAATAATTTTATTGGTATGGGCTTTATTTTGCAAAAATCGATGTTCTACACTATAGTTCTAACATATTTATCAAAAACAAATGTATTTTACTTTTTGATCATAATGCAAAACAGAAAAATAACATAAAAAATTAAATATTAATATTAAAGGGTATCACAGTTATCCTCGGAAGGGAATGCAAAAGTATGGTTCATTTACATCACATAATTAGATTCATGGCCTAAAATTTTAAAACTACAGTTATTAATTTTTAAATTCTATAGTGTAGAACATCGATTTTTGCAAAACTCTTAAAACTGCTTGTTTTTTTTTTTTTTTTTTTTTTCTTTTTCTTTTCAGTTTTAAAGCTTGTAAGGATTATATTAATTTTATTAACAGTTAAATTTTGAGTTAAACTTCCTTTCCTGTCAATTCTTAACTTCAACTTACCACTTCCGGCCAGAACGTAGTTTTAGAATCACGTCTGAATACATAATGAGGATGAGTGGTATTTAACCGCAAAGTTCTACTGTCTTAGTGAGAGAGATACCAGATATTCTGGCTGCATGCGTCCGCATTTTTAGGCTACTCTCTCGTAAGCTATTATTACGCTCAGCCGTACTTTAGGCCTTTGATAGTTTCGCAGTCAATCAGCATTCAGGGGCCAACTCTGTTAGAATTTTGATAGCTTCGGCTATATCTCTTTAGTTCAGATTAGTTTAGTTTGATTTTTCAAGCTCAAGTGTCGGCTTTATTGTACAACTCCAAGACTGAGTTCTGTGAAATCTTATTTGAATAATAAAGAGTCTTTTAACCCTTTCCAAGTTTAATTATTGTCTTACAAACTCAAGCTATTATTCGCTTACTAGTTCTTAAGATTCTTCACTTATAAGAATTACACAGTAGGGAATCCTACAAGTGAAGAGTCAAAAAAACAATGTAATAATAGTTTACTATTTCTTAATTAATTCTTCGAATGAAGAATAAGTTATCATCAAAATCAAATAGTTTTACTGAAAATGTGAATTTCAAACAATGTTCTACGAGCTCCAATTCCAGTGAGAGAGATACTAAGTATTCTGGATAGCACGCGTTTGCCTTTTTAGGCTACTCTCTCATAAGCTGTTATTATGCTCGGGCCGTACTTTAGGCCTTTGATAGCTTTGCAGTCTATTAACGTTAAGAGGCCAACTCTTTAGAATCTTGATAGCTTCGGCTTTATCTCTTTAGTTAATATTAGTTTAGTTTAATTCTCAGTTTCTTAAGTTCAAGCCCAAGTGTCTACTCCAAGACGGAGTTTTGTTAAACTTTAGTTGGAATAATAAAGGGTTATTTTATCCTTCTATCTTGTTGTTTCCTGTCACACAAACTCAAGCAGTTATTCGATTATCAGTTCTTAAGGTTCTTCACTTCCAACAGCAACTTAGAATTACACAGTGAGGATTCCTATAAGCTAAGCGTGTCGACGAATAGAACCGAGGCATTTTACTAAATTGCTGGAATCACTATACGAGGTCCAATTAGCCCTTGGGAATAAACTATGAGGGATCCGGCCAATTTGTTCATGAGAAAGCGAAAAGTAACGAATTAGATCTAAAGTCTATATTTTTCCTGCAAATTTCGCTATGTGTTGTGTTACCAGAAATAATGCTTTAACTTGCATTGAATTAATGCAAATCACTTAATATGGGATGCCCTGAAAAAAGAAAGCACAAATTAGAAAAAAAGTGCAAAAAAATTAGGTTTCTTTTCTCCAAACACTTGTACATTTTCTACAGGAAGCATTTCTGTTGTGGAAAATATTATGCAATATCCCCCCATTTGAAAATACTAACTGTTATATAATTATAGCAAACTTAATAATAGCTATAATTATAATGATAAAATAAATTTTTAATGCATTCAAAATTGCATGCGGTGTGTGCAATTGTGTATTTAAATGTATTTATCGAAACTGAAAAGTTTGATAAGTGGTAAAATTTTTCAATTTTTAATTACCTGCCACGCATCATTCTAAAGCAAATCTATCAATATAATGCTCATTGTGATTCTGTGTTTAATTACTATAAAACTAATTTAGAAATACCTTTACTTGACCATCTCAATTTCCATTTAAAATCTCAATTTTCAAGTTTAGAAAAGACTGCATCATCCCTGTTCTGCATACAGCCATCAGTTTGTGCTGATCGTGTAAATAAAATTGCGGTAAATGAGTTGAAGATTGTAGAGTCATTAGGTTTTTTTTTTTTTTTTTTTTTAGTCCAAAGGGGCTTTGTCCCTGAAGGACTATTGTTTTCGTTTTGCGATTTTGCGTCGGACTCATAAACGTCGGTTCACTTTTCAAACTGTTGCCACAAAATGTTAGAGTCCTGCATTATATTTGAAGAAATTAAATAATGAAAAATCTGCATAAATGATTGTCTATTTCTCGCATTGTGATAAAACAATGGTACATAGAGCCATCGAATTTTGAATGACGAAATCCTACTGCGAATATGGGCATCTGAAATCCCAAATTTGGAATTTGTTTTATTATAGATTTTATATTTTGTAAAACTTTAACGAATTTTTGATTTACAAACTCAATGCTTTAAAAGCGAGAAATGGCAACGTTATATAGGAAAAAAAAAAAAAATACTTTTATCTCCAGCTCGCGAGACTGTGTATATCGGAAATTCTAAAGATATGCTTAATTTAACATTATTTTGCGATATTGCTCTTGAACTGAATTTTATGGTTTAAGTGCAAAGAACATGATATTTAATAAATAAAGGTAACACTCAAAACGTTAAAAAAACGCCCCTTTGGACGTAATTTAAAATCTGAAACATTTCAGATTTTTTTTTTTTTTTTTTTTTTTATGCAGGAGTCATGTGAAAAAGGAGCAATGAACTCGCCGGGACTCGAACCACGGACCTCTTGAATTCGCATCGAGCATGCTGACCACTACACCGCGAAGGCTTGCTCAGAAGGCGGTAGAAATACCCTATATACTCCTCCTTTTAAAGGGCAACTGAAGTTTTGGGGACCCAATTGCCAAATCCTGGTAGTGAAGAATCATCATTCTCCACCTTTTATTTCAGGTGCCACTATAGAGACATTAGGTATTTTTTTAAAGCAGGAGAGATAAAAAATGAGCCATGCCCTCGTCAGGACTCGAATCACTGTCCTCTTGAATACGCTCTGAGCGTGCTGACCATTACACCACGAAGGCATGCTAAGAAGACGGGAGAAATGCCTTAGAAATTGATTTACCCTCTACGAAACTTCTAAACGAAGAGACGAAACATTGGCAACGGCATTTTATGTCTATTCCCAAAGCAAAGCTCCCAGGCACATCAGTTTTGGTTTTAAAAGCTTCGAATAAAATCTTTTTACCAAATACTAATGTGCTTTTGAACATAGCAACTACACTGCTGGTAATATCTTGCGAATGTTAACCTTCCGCAGGTGCTTTGAAAAGGTTAGAAAATTATAATAGAGGTACTCTGACGGAAGAGCGCAGAAATTCTTTGGTATTAAGGAACATTAATTATACCAAAGGAATATCAATTGACAAAATTATTGATATACGTATTTGCCAGTTTACAGTCACGGAAAGTGGAATTCGGGAATATTTTAAATGCCGAACCAAAATGAAAAAAGGCCAGAAAAATGTTTGCCTTCTTTTTCTTTTCTTTTTTTTTTTTTTTAATTTTTATTTGTAATTTAATTTCATGTCTAGAATAAATGATGTATTTACAACTTTTATGTATTTAATTCAATATCTTTATTATATACAACAGAAGTATGGATTTTATATATTTATTTATCTTTATTTTTGTATTATGTAACCAAAATAAAATGAATTTCATAATTTTTTAAATATTTTAATAATAATGTTTAATTAATTTTAAAATAGA
The DNA here is from genome assembly GCF_044657685.1 of Stegodyphus dumicola. NCBI lineage: Eukaryota > Metazoa > Arthropoda > Arachnida > Araneae > Eresidae > Stegodyphus > Stegodyphus dumicola. The sequence continues at coordinate 19,984,052 of NC_140777.1, read as the reverse complement.
AATATTGAGTTACGCATTTAATATGATTGTAAGGTAATAATTATAAATACGATAATGAAATGCAATATATCCATAATTATGTTACATAATTTTATTAACAAGATTCATAATATAATTATTATTTATATTAAGATAATTGCTATTAACACAATATATTCATCATGTAATAATTCCTATATACTTGAAGATGCTGTAATAGGTAGAACAGTATAGCCATAGGAGCCGTAACAGGCCCCCCCCCTTCCCCGCAATTTGAGCTGGCTACGCCCATGTACTGTTTGGGTATGTGACACCCGCACGCCTTCTCGCGTCTCTCAGATTTTCACCCTCAGTTTGTTAGTTAGTCAGCATGGAATGGAATCTAAGTTATGATAAAGAAATGGAAAAAGGTTGAGAAATATTCTAGAAACCATTTCATCAGATGATGAAACATTTAGAGAAGAGAAGGAAGAATTAATAGATGAAACACAACAGCAATTACAATTCATCAACAGACAGTGATACAGACACTGAATTAGATAGTGAATTAGAAAATCAATGAAACGATGAAAATTATGTTGGTAAAAATGGCTTGGCATGGAAGAAAAACAAATTCCGAACGAATGTTAGGACTGGTTCTAAAAGCATTATCTTTAAAATTCTAGGAAATGCTGGTTATTCGAAAGTGGAAGATTACTCAAATCAACGGTGGCAGCAAATCATGCGCCCTTTGAAACTAAAAGAAAAAATAATTTCAAGAGATTGCAACATGGAACTACTATCTAAAAAGATGAAAAACGTTTACAGAAGATGCACTGAGTGCCCTAAAAACAAGGACAGAAAGAAACTGTTTCTATGCGAGAGATGTAATATCAGTATCTGTATACAGCATATGTGTTTAGTCTGCCAGAGATGTGCAAAATAATCGTATGTTAAGTACTTACTTCATTTATTATATTCTTTAAAATATTCTAAAGTTCATTGTTTTTTATGTCAATCCACATTTACACTCATATTTATATTATTAATGTAATTTAAAATGTGTTAATTTCTTTCGGGTATGACATACCCAGCGCGCCTTCTCGTGTTCGTAATTTTGGTGCGCGTGCTTGCGGGTTAATGTTGTATTATCTTAATTCACAAAAACAGTAAGCTTCTGTACTTTTTAATCTCATCTATGACTAAAACTCTCTCCTTTTCTCTAGTCGATGTTAAAATATTTTCAGATTCATAAAATTCAATTAACGAAACTTAAATTTCTTAGAATGTCATTTACGCAGTGATACCTCTGATAAAACAAAGCAAAACCATTATCATAACCTATAAAACAGCAATCACTAGATACCATGTTAAAACTGATGAACAAATACTTTTTAAATATTCGTACAAAATTTATCACAGTTTGAACCATTTTTTTTAACCTTCACATAATATAATTGTGATTTTGGGTCAACTTACACATCACAGCTTAAACTGCAATACACTATGTTCTATATTTCTTCAGATACTCATAAATTATTAACCAAACTGGTTGATCTTTAGAATACGGTAACTGGTAGTTTGGCGACATTTTGGAGGCGATAAAGGTTACTACCTGGGACTTTGGTAATAATGTGAGCAGTACTCAGTTCCGATTACGCATTATTTTGTGTGGGGGAAATGAGAGATCATGGGATGTGTCATGTGATATTAATGGACGAATTACGGTTCTTTAATCGGAAAAGGGGGGAATTTGGACAAGTATCCGTGGATGTATATTATTTTGTATTAAGCTTCATTGTGTTGTGTGAAGTAGGGTTGAATAATTTTGGGATTGTATGGCGCTGTCTAAAGTAAATTGTAGATGTGATAAAGAGAATTTTTTTTTTATCAAATTCTATCAAATTCGGAAAAAAAATCGTTCAGTAATTTTATTGAATCCATAATAAAAGTGTATCCACCATGTAAGGAAGATTCGGAAGAAGATTAGGTTAGTTAGACTTTGTTAAGAAAGTGAGTAGTATTCAGTTCTGATTACGCATTATTTTGTGTGAGGGAAATGAGAGATCATGGGATATGTCATGTGATATTAATGGATGAATTACTGTTCTTTAATCGGGAAAAAATCTGGCAATTTTGTATTTGGCTTTATTCTGTGTTGTGTGAAATAGTGTTTGTGAATTTTTGGATCCCATGGCCGTAACTAAAGTGAATTCGAAATGGGTATTTAGTGGTATTGAAAAGGATAGTAATAAATGTTTTTTAAGGTTGTGCGAGAGAGAAATAAAGATATTTTATTATGTTATTTATTTTACCTGGTATCTTGCTTTGAAAGATAAGTATGATTTTAAAGATTCTGAAACAGAAGGAAGAAAAGTGTATCCGCCACATAATCAAGATTCTGAAGAAGATTAGGTGAGTTAGTATTTTTAATTATTTGAGGATATTATTTTTATGCATTGTTGTAAATGTAAGGTGGAAAGGAATTTGGTATTATTGGGAAAATTATTAGCAATGATTTAGTTTAAAGTAATTAGGATTGTAAGGTAATTTTTATTAATTTAATGTATGTGCTCATTTATATTTTAAGTAGTGTTTTTGAATTTAATTATATTTTAATGAAATGATAGTTATTTTGTGAATTTTATGTTTGTAGGAATTTGGTATACGTTTAAGTTGAAATAAACGTGCATGGAAATAATTTAAATATTTGATATTAAGTATTTGTAATGCTTGAGGTATGAATTCGTTGGTGACGTGTATAATGTAATAGATGATTTAGAGGTAAAAGTTTTTGGATATTCTATTTATTTTATATGTGGAAATGTTGATATTTGTAAAGGGTAAATACTTTTTCGCGATCAGGTAATTTCATATATGTTCTTTTTACCGGGTTTAAAGATTGAGAAAATTGTCATGTATTTTTGTGAAATTTTTTTAATTTATGAGAAAAAAGCAGTGTACATGGATATAGTGAAGAGTGTGCGCAATGCCATTTTTGTGCAATTCTGGGATTTTTTTTAAGTAAAAATAAGTCGACGTGTACATGGTTTAGTGATATTTTAATGAAATGATAGTTATTTTGTGAATTTTATGCTTGTAGGAATTTGGTATACGTTTAAGTTGAAATAAACGTGCATGGAAATAATTTAAATATTTGATACTAAGTATTTGGAATGCTAGCGGTATGAATTCGTTGGTGACGTGTATAATGTAATAGATGATTTAGAGGTACAAGTTTTTGGATATTTTATTTATTTTATATGTGGAAATGTTCATATTTGTAAAGGGTAAATACTTTTTCGCGATCAGGTAATTTCATATATGTTCTTTTTACCGGGTTTAAAGATTGAGAAAATTGTCATGTATTTTCGTGAAAGCAGTGTACATGGATATAGTGAAGAGTGTGCGCAATGCCATTTTTGTGCAATTCTGGGATGTTTTTTTAAGTAAAAATAAGTCGGCGTGTACATGGTTTATGTGTATGTGTTATTTTGAAAAATGCGTAAGGAGGATGGTATTGTGCAGTTTTTCCTAATTTTGCAGTGAATATTTGTCATGATTAAGCAGTTTTGTTTGATAAAATTTCTAGCATAAGTGTAATTCGGCTAGTAGATTGTTGGAAGAAGTGTTCAGGAGATAAAAAGAAAAGAAACATGTCTTTACTTCGTGAAGACAAAATGGCGGCGGGGAAAAAAAAATAGAGGGTTGCTGTAAAAGAGTTGGTCGCCAAATTTTTGCCAAAAAATCGCCAAGTTACCATAATGTAAAGATCAACCACTAAACTATATAAATATTCATTTTTCATTTAATTAAAATACACTGCATAGCATCTTTATAGTCAGTCTGGAAAAGATTTCTGACATTTTTTAACCGCGGCATTCAGACTTGGTGGATTTACATTCTTTAATCAGAATTATACTGCCCATAGAGTTCTACATTTTGTTCGTATCAGTCATAAAACAGTACCGAACTTATTAAGTACCGAAATTAACTAAGAGATTTAGTTAAATTATTAGGCTGTTTAAATATAAAAACTCACAAACCGATTACTAGTTGGTTTTATAATTTAATGCCTCTTAAAATAACAGTTTTTATAAAATTTCAAGACCTCATTTCTTTTCCAAATACTATATTTATGTCACACCTAAAAACTCCATACTTCGCAAAAAAAAAAAAAAAAAAAAAAAAAAAAAAAAAACGATTAATACTGAATAACCATTAAATATTCAGAACAGAAGAAATGAACACACAGCTATAAAATATAAACAGTCTCACACTGCGAACGAAAATAAAACACACTTGTTCACACCCACTTTAAAATACTAATATAATTTATTATAATAGTAATATTCCATACTGAAATTGTTAGAACATTAATTAGCGACTCGAAAAATTAATATTTAACAGAGATCAGATGTGTCAAAAGGCATATAAAATTTACTTTTTAACAAATCAACACTTTCGTTATTAAGAATGACCAAAATCTCATATTCATATCTAGACAAAATTAACAGTTAAAACTAACCAACAAATTGGACTATCCCTTTTGAAGCTTCTAAAAACGGTACTATTTCAATCCGTCCATCAATCACATCTGGAAATTGCTTTACATTTGAAAAAAACATTTTTGATAAACAAGCCTAAAAAAAAGTTGAGCATTTCACGCCCTATCTTTTTATCTGGTGGATATTCCCGTACATTGCAGTTTCAATTATGAATTTACAATGAGAAAAAAGTATGCAGTCCCAGAAAATTTTGTAGTTAAGCTACACAACCGAGCAAAATTTTTTTCTACCAAAAAACAAAATTCATTAGTAATTTTCATAAAATTAAAAAGTTTAGAATTATGGGGCACGTATATAAATTTTAACGAGAAGTGGAATCAGATAGTAACGTTGCAGCCGTGCGCATAGTAGTTCTGCTGCTACTGTATCGCGTTTAATGTTTTCTTTTCTACTAAAGCACGTTTTCCTAATCTAAGCTTTCCATCTGTGTATAGAGATAATATCTCCTGCTCAACTGATGATGTAGATCGTAGATTGCTTGAGCTGATTTTAAATTGTGAGAGAATCAGGTTCGGGATCATACAGACTTTAGCAATGTAATTAGTTTTTATTAATATTAAATGATATTTAAAATATATGAAAAAATTTTCATGATCAATGTATATCTTCATATTATTCTTTTTCAGATGGCTGATTTCAAAAATTATTTTACCTTTTCAAGTAGTGTTGATAACTTGCTTTTTGAAAATGTGTCAGTTTCCTCTAATGCAGGTACTATATATATATACTACATAAGAATAATATATACATATTTCATATTTTAAACTATTAATTAGTTCTGTAAAATTACGGAATGTAGCAATATTCCTGGGAATTTTAATTTGTCATCTACGTTTTTTATATATCAATGTGAAACATAACTTTTTGCCAAGTTTGATCAGTGATGAAAGTATTACTTCTGTTCATAAAAGTGTATTTTTTACAAATTTTATGAAGAAACATATGTGATTATTTAGTATCCTATAACTTATTCTTTATATCTTTATAACTTCATAATGCTTCATAAGTACTTCATAAAGACAAAAATCTTTATGAAGTACCTGAAGTAAAGTTTAAACCACATGTGCTTCAGGAATGGATGTTAGGTAAATTAAATCAATTTTATATTAATTTCTGTGCATTTATTTAATATTGTATGATTTTAGTTGTAATCACAGAATTCATAATTTTGTATAGCATAGAAAACATTTATGTTCATGTGTTTCAGAAGTTGCGCAATAGTATTGATTTGGTAGTAATTTTAAAGTTAGAAAGTATTTTTATCATAACAGTTAATACTTTGTATGTGGCATTAATTGCTTCTTGTAGTTTGGTTATGTATATTAACTAATAAATATTTAGAATTAATAATTTTTCATATATGCATTATTTTATTTTAAGTTAAAATTTTTTGTGTTTTTTCTCCCCTCCCACTGAAGTCCCTGTTTAAGATTGCTTGTTTACTTTTAAGAGCAAAAATCATATTTTTTGCATATGTCAAGACAGATCAGTTTGTAAATACTAATGAATACTTTGATGTAATAGCTTATAAAGAAGGAATTTCATCTTTTCTAATAATCTTGAAGAATTTTAATTTTTTTGAGTAGTATTTTTGAAGAAATCTTAGATTAATTATTAATTTTTTGTTTTAAAATAATGTATCATATATTAGAGTTATTTTAATATCAAATGAAATTTTATTTTTGTTTTACTTTATTATTTTTCATTTTTTATGAATTTAAAACTATGAGAACTATTCATATGTATATTCTATATGCTATTATTAAAATAATTCTAATTTTAATTAAAATCCTTGAAATCTATTAAAAATTATGCCAAAAATCGATGACCTTTTTTTTTCTCAATTTTTTTTTAAAATCATTTTCTTATTTAGTTACATGTTTTTCTTATATGAAATCACAATCTTTTTTTTATTAGAATAATTAAACATCTGTGCTATTTTATGAAAAGAGTCTAAACATATAAAGAATTGTAATTTATCAATAAAGTACTTCATAAAATCTGAAAAAATATATGAAATAGATTTTAAGAAAGTATTAGAGTTTAAAAGAAGGAAAAAAGCTTCATTCTTTTATGAATATGACTAGTTTGAGAAAGATAATGTAAAAATGTTGTTGCTTTCAGTTGTACAGTAAATAATGTTAATTATTATGTTTACCATTAGATTAACCATTAGATTGAAGGTTAAATTAATTTTTTTATTTTCCAGCATTATAATTTTAGTTCATTGATAATCATTTGATCAGACTTTTGAATAATTTTTTTTTTTTAAATTGGGGGTTTCTTTTATAAATTGAGGACCTACCTTTACTAAGTTTTTAACCTGATATGCAATTCTAGACGTTAAAATTTTAGTACTTATTATTTATCTAGCTTTCTTATGTTTCAAGCACTTATGCAACCTTACTAATATTATACTTTCAAAAGTGCAATATATTTTGTCTTAGTTATAAATCGTGAAGCAACGTATGGCTGTGTCAGTATTAATAAGTGAAACAAAATTTACATGCATTAAACTAAAGATACTGTTAAGTCATATTTACATTAGAGAGGTGCTTTTTACATCTGTTTTGTTCATTTTGTCTTCATTTATAAATTAAATTGAAGTTGTACTGTATAGGTTTTTTTTTTTTTTTTTTAATTTATTTAGAAAATTCTTAAGAAACATTTCGATTTTTATTATGCTTAATATCTCTATTCATGCATAAAAAATATGTGACAATAAAAAAGTATTGTTATTATTATTGATGTTTTAACTGAATGGTAAGTTGATAAAAGTATTAAATGTGTTTTGCCTTATCATTATCCAACTGTCAAATCAATCTATAATGTTAAAATTCTGAATTCAAGGATTTTAAGTTAAGCAGTATTTTGAATTTAAGAATCTGAACAGTTTCTTCATTTTATGAATTTTAGTCTAAGGTTCAAAATTTGATGTGACTTGTATGATTACAAATTATGTACAATTCTTTTTTTTTTTTTTTTTTTTTTTCATGACTTTCTGTATGATTTCATAAAAGATATTAATTCGTTTTAAATTTTATTATTATTATAAAATGTTGTTTGAAAATGTTTAAAAAATTTGAGGAATCTTTTCTGGTGAATTGTCTTGAATATTTACTTAAAGCTGCATTCTTGTTTTTCAAATGTTCAGTGCAGTTTTGCTTGGAATATCATTTGTAATTTAATTATGTACTATGATGCAAGAAATATGTACTTTTATTAAGAAGTATTATTCTTGGTACATATAATATTTAATGGCTAGTTTACAGTAAAAGCTTGACTATCTGAAACATTCAGGAAATGCTGAATTCGGAATGCACGAAAATTCTGCATAATTGAGCATATAAGAGGTGCAATTAATGGTAAAAAAGCCAAATGAATATAATAAAAAATTTCCTGTTCAAATTATTAAGGTTATCAATTTGAATATCAAACACCTATTTATGAATTATGTGAGACTTCAAAGGAAAAAAGGCATTCCAGACATAAATGCCTAAGTAAAACATTGTATTCATTTCCAAAATTCCATCAACCATGAAAATTGGGGGAGATTTTTCCAAACTTGCACCAGTTTCCCGTCATAGGTGCGAAAGAACAGATCATCCTTTATTTAATTAATCAACATATATAAGTTACGGATGTAATACATTAAAAATAAAATCAGTACTTTTCCGTTTCGCTGGCGCAAATCTCGCCAAGCAGATTTTATTGGCGACAACATACAGTATACACATAAAAAATGTTAACAAATGTTAGCTCTAAGAATTTTTTATTTTGAAGGCATAAACATTTTAATAGCAATTAAAATTTTGTAAAAAGTGAATAAATAAAGACAATTTTTAATGAGAATATAATTTAAGAATTTACTATGCTTTCATGGTTCAACATCCTGATTCACCGGTTCGTATCACGTAACCCCAAGTGATCTCATCTCAGGTAAACTACGTTACAAAAATCTAATTCTCTCAGTAATTATGTACATTAGTTTCAAGTTAAATCTTAGTTTGGAATACAAGTTTAAATGCAAGAATTATTTCAATTCGTATGAATAGCTTACTCAGAAATTATGTAAAACCGCAGTGCTTTACTTCGTTAGTGCATTCTCATTAGAATTGATGAATTTAACCCTTGACTTTGCCTTTCTATATTTTCGCCCCTTTGGATGAACGGTGTGATTGCATCCTAATCGACTTATTTACCACGAATGGCCTTAGGGCATAAAATTGAACTGTCTGGTAAAAATTCCATGTAATTGTATGCCAGCATTGAAAGAAACAATCAATCTGATAAGAAATGGCTGCGACTTGTTTTGAAAATGAGGCATAAAAGGTTACCAGCAAGGATATTACGTTTGGTATCAGTTGTACCATTATTATTAGCGACTTTATCGCCTGCGCCGGCAAAAGGGAAAAGTACCAAAAAATCACTTGTCATAATGTTTCATGTTGCACATCCAGTATTTATCGATTTTCACATAAATCAGATTTTTCTTATGCTTGGATCCTCCTAAATTTGAAAATACTTTACTGAATGTTGCTCCATTGATGACAAGTTCCAAGATTTAATCATTTTTTTTTTTCAAAATGCGATTGAAAAACAGATAAACAGCATTTAACTTGTATGTTTCATACAGAAATTAATCTAGTTTACATAAAGCCAAAGCTTTGCGTCTCGCTTATGCATTCTTGGTGCTAAATTAACAGTTTTTGTTTGATTTGAATTCTAGTCCTGTTTGTGCTTTATAATCAAATTACAAATCTTGTATTCCTTGAATTCTGGTTATTAGAGCTTTCCAGTTGTGTGCTTGATAGTCAGGCTTTTACTGTACTCTAGTGATGTCGTAATTGAAATATATGCTTAAAATAGCATTGTTACTTGGTATAATTTTCATATTATCCTTTAAAAGGCAAAGCAAAAAATGTTAAAAATTGCTTACTTTTAAAGCTGAAGGTCATTAAAATGCCATATGAATTTTCATCAAATTTGAAACAAACTACATAACTGAAATGACAAAATGGAGATTTACCCATTTAAAAAACAATCTTCTTAGAACCGTTTATTTTATATGCTTTTACTAGTACTTGCTTACTGGTGTAAAAATCTTGCTAGAAGTTGCCACATTTTTTTATAATAAACTATACTCTGGCAACCATATCCATAATAAATTTAAAATAATATTTCTGGGTTCATATGGCAACTATGTATAGCAATTCCTCTCTTTAACAAGTAAAGTTGCAATTTCCATATGTATTCTTTTTGTTGTATTCATGTCTTTATATATAAATTATTTTTGTCTGAAACTGAGTTTTAAAGTATGTGCATGTGGGATTTGCCTACAGTGGAAGAACCTGAGGTAAAATTTCTGTGAGAATACAGTATTTTGCAGCAGAATTGTAAATGAAGCAATTGTTTTGGGTCTATTTCAAAGTGACGCTAAAAAAATTTCTACCAGAATAAAAGGAACAAAAACCCATTGCACCCCAAGGTTTATTGATGGGTTTTGGGGTACCTAATTAAATTATAAAATATGTGTTACATAATATATATGAATATAATTAATATTTTTTAGAGTTATAAGTCATTATTCTGTCTCTTTCATAGAAAATAACCAAACTGTGCCAGATGATTGCACATAAGTACCCATTTATTATTGTGCTTTTCTTTTTTATTTGCAGGTATGTTTGGGCTCTGTATTGGAGTTGCCTTCTTTACCATAGTTTATGAAGTTGTAAAGTCTCTTCGACATTACTTAGTTATATTACAGATGAAAAGTAAAGATTCTTCAAGTACTATTCATTCAGAAGGAAGGCACAGTTCTCTTTTCCGTCGATTAAATCCTTCGCTGCAGAAAACTATTGAGAGGTTTGTTCCATCAAATATGATCTTTTTTTCTCTCTTGTAGTTATTAGCATATTTTGATTTTTTTGTGAATACTTTTAATGTTGATGAATGGCATTGTTGATTAAGGTCAGATTTGATGTACAGTCAAAAGTCGTTAATCCGGACTCGTCGGGACTTCGGCGATTCCGGATTATCGATTTTTCCGGATTATAGATCATCAGTTTAAATCTCGTAAGATGGCATGCAGAAATTCTAAAATTAAAAATATGAAACCGTAATTTATGAAATAAAGAACAATTATAATCTAAAGGATATCAAAATTTACAAAAAAAAGCTTAATATTTATTTGTTTACTTTATTAAACATTTCTTTCAATGTAAGTTGTTTAAGTTGCTTCGTTTTATGTGATAATACTTTCTCGTTAATTCTATAAACAGACATAATTTCTTGTTCAGTTACAAAGTTCCGCTGTTCAAGTCCCGTTAATTTCTGTGCCGAGAATACCGACTAACTCGTCAATCGAAATTTTTTCATTTTCACTAACCTCTCTGTCACATTTTTCATGTCTTTATCCACTTTTTGTTTGATGGGCATCGAAACATACTTTTGTTTTGTACGATCCTTTGGGAGCTCCAGAATCGGAAATTCTATTTGAGATAATCGAAATTTCAAGTTTACTTTTATAAAATTGCTCTTACAGTCTGCAAAAAATAATAAGCCGGATCCAATTCGAAGATTAAAGAATAACGCAATCATCAACATTAACTGAAATAGATAATTTTAGCTTATACCGTCCATTATACATAAAACGCGCACGCGAAAACGTTTTCTGCGCTTGTGCACACGCATATGCGCAATCGTAAAAGGTCTTGCGCGCACGCGTAAACACCTATGCACATGTGTCAACGCGACGCATGTGCAGAAAGTTTTTAGCTTTGAGGTCCGGATTATAGATCATTCCGAATTATGGGTGTCCGAATTAACGACTTTTGACTGTATTAGATGTACTGGTTTTAATTATTCTTCAAGAGCATAAAAATTTTTTTGCAGGTATGAACTAAATCACATTGTGAACTAAATCAAATGGAGTAATCTAATTGCTAGGAGTATTATTTACTATTTTCTGAATATAAAGTGTGTGATGCGTACAACATATGTTCAGAAATGTTTCACATATTGAAGTTTGTATATAAGGGAGTTATTAGAATATAATGATTACTGATATTATTTAAGTTCTTAAGTTTTCTTCATTATTGTATGGAAGTATGCAGGTTATCTGAGAAAGAACTGACAAAAAGAATTATGCATTTGAAAATGCCGAAATTAGTGTGATTGTGGTGGATAAAACTGGAAAGGAGAATTTGAAAAATTTAGTAGACTAGTGCAGAGCAGACCTTGAACCTATATACATTTTTCTCTGTGGTATTCGCCAGACTTGATTCTCTTAGATTTCTTTCTCTGGGGTTTGTGAAGGGAAGAGAGTATCAAAACTTGTAAAAGAAAAATATATATATATATACATACAGTACAAAGTCTGTAATCCAGATGTCCATTATCTGGAATGATCTATAATCTGGACCTCAAAGCCACAAACTTTTTTTTTGTATGCTTTACGCATGCGCATTTAGCACAAAAATGAAGCAACTTAAACAAAACAACTTAAACAACTTAAAAAACAACTTACATTGAAAGAAATGTTTAATAATGTAAACAAATAAATATTAAGCTGAAACGTTTAGAGTAATTCTTTTCAACTATTTCTACTTTTCTAGAATTTTTCTAATAAAAATGCACTATTTTCTTTCATCTTAGTGTTTCTTTTTCCATTTTTATATCCAGATGCATTCTTCTGTCTTTATTTTTCTAATTGCTACTGAATAAAGGATAACATTGCTGGTAAAATTTTTTTTCATAATTGTTTAATTTTTTACACAATTATTTCCCTTGTTTACTTTCTTGTTCCAATCGATCTTGTTCTTAGCATCTTAGTTTTAATTTCTTCTTTCACTTCAATGTCTTAATTTCGTAGAGTTTTTGCTTTTATGTATTAATTCACTTGGTAAAATTCGGGTCTTATTGCTGATAGTTGGATCTAACAATACTTTTAAACTTTAAGTGTATGGTATTTGGCACTAAATAACCAACATCTTAAAATACAAGGGTAACATTAATTTAGTATAGAGTCATAAAGTAGAAGTAAAATTATACATACATAAATATTTTTATTAGAGAAATTAAGAATTGATACAAGAATTTTAAAAGTAATCTTAAAGTAAAACTAATTATAGATAGTTAATCCTTATATTTTATTGTTATAATTTTATCTTTAAAAAATAATGATTTTCACATTTACTTATTAATAATCATGTTGTAAAATCATATCCAGATGTTTTGAGCTGATGTCAAGTTTTTGTAAAACCAGATGTTCTTTTAATAAATATATGATATAGAGATCCTTCTGGTTGCAGTTTGGATATTCAGAAAGCTTCTTTCTCTCCCACTATCCTCTATATAACAACTTGGCTAATGCCATTCAAAACATTACACCTTAGATTTCTGCTTACATCACCTAGGCCAATGGTCTCAACTCATATTGAATGTGGACCAAATGCTTGATCTGAAATGATGGGCCGAAGTTCTTTTTCTTTCCCTTCAGGAATTAATTTTTTTAACAAAATGAAAAAATTTGTGAGAAAATAAAAAAACATTTAAAATAAATTTTAAATTTTGCTCTCTAAATATTTATTAAAATATACATAAACAATAATAATATCACAAAGTAAAAAATTCAAATTTATATTTATTTTCTATTTGAAATCTGAAGTTTGGTATCTGCAGGATATTTTTGTTGGTTGCACTTTCTAATTCAAATATTTGAATTGATAGCTAATTATTTAATTTGTAAATTGATTTTCTTTCAAATAATTCTAGCATGTATGATTAATCATTGAGTAACTTACTTTACTAAAAATAAATAATAATACTAAAACTAAAAATAAGCAGATGATAACAAAAAATTAATAAAACCTGTATCTTCATATCCTTAAAGGAGATTTATACCTCACTGTAAATTAATTCTGTTTTTAGATTTCCTGGTGTATTATTCATGTTTTTTTTTTTTTTTTTTAATGAAAGTGAAAATAATAATATAAACTTGGACTTCAAATAACTAAAATCGGGAAATCTTGGCAGTACCATATATTAGAAATTATTATAGATTTATTAGAAAATAAATACATAATTGAAATGTTTTCAAAAGCCAAATTGCTGTGTAATATTCTATTGCTCATTTATTCATTTTCCTTCTTTATTTACTTTTATTTTTAAAGTTTTTATGATACTGCCTAGTAAAATGCAACCACTGTACTTAATTTCCCAGACTGGAAAACTTAATCTTCTTGTCCATAACCTGCAAATTTCAAACCCCCTTCAAAGGCTTTAGTGGTGGCTGCTTAAAAAAATACTAGAAAGTACCATTTTTATTTTTGTTTTATCATTGTTGTTGTTATTTCATACATATCACTTCATCATTAATTTTTATAACAACAAAAAAATGTCCTGACATTGGTGATAAATAAAAAATGTTATTATTTTCAATTTACATTGGTGCCAAAATTCTAGAATTTTGTAGCTTCATTAAAATTAGGTTATGTTAAAAACTATGCTAGCAGCATATTTCATTTCCTAACAATGTTCTGTTTTACAGTTATTGTCTCCTTTCATTCTACCTGATACAACTTTCATTTTTTTTATCTATCCTGCATCTGGTGAAAAGTTTAATATTTTTTCCTGCAGAGGAAATTTGCAAGACATTGATATAAATGCATCAAACTGTGGCTGAAAATTTCCTCTCTAAGGCAGAGTGCTACACTAAATATTATTGTGAAGAGTTGTTATTTTAGGTTAACTGGACATTAAAGAATTTGTTGTCATTAATGAATTGGCTACATTTTTCTCTTATTCATGAAGCTACATTTTTCTTCAAAATTTACTCTTTCATTTAGAATAATTGATATTTTTATTATATATGAGTCTTTTTAATACACCAAACCCTCTACATTTATAATTGTGAATAATATGTGAAACAAATTTATAATAAAATATATAAATTTTAAAAATGTCATTATATAAAACCTTTTCTTAGGCATGCATTTTTAAAAATACAAAACTGAATGAATTAAAAAGTGAAAATGGAGACAATAAGAATAAAAAGCTAAATATAAAGAAAATCAGAATTGAAAATGCTCATAGAAGAAAGAATACTATGTCAGATGTGAAAATTTATGGCATAGGAATATTGGATGTTAACTGCTCATGAAGCTAATATTTTCAAATACAGTCAAAAGTTGTTAATCCGGACTCGTCGGGACTTCGGCGATTCCAGATTATCGATTTTTCCAGATTATAGATCATCAGTTTCAATCTGGTAAGATGGCATGCAGAAATTATAAAATTAAAAATATGAAACCGTAATTTATGAAATAAAGAACAATTATGATCTAAAGGGTATCAAAATTTACAAAAAGAAAAAGCTTAATATTTATTTGTTTACTTTATTAAACATTTCTTTCAATGTAAGTTGTTTAAGTTGCTTCGTTTCAGGTGATAATACTTTCTCTTTAATTCTATTAAACAGACATAATTTCTTGTTTAGTTACAAAGTTCCGCTGTTCAAGTCCTATAATATCTGTGTCGAGAATACCGACTAATTTGTCAATCGAAATTTTTTCGTTTTCAATAACCTCTGTGTCACTTTCTTCACTATCGGAAGCGAATTATAATGATGAGGAACTTGATTTAAATCATATCAAAGATGGAGTACATCGAGATGAAATACTACATTTAGTAAGGAATTATAAGCCAAATAAAATAAAAACATCTGCCCTGAAGATAAGGATAGTGCTGACAGGTCAACTTCCAATTCATTGCGCGCCTCGGCTTTAAAGATAAACAAACATTAAAGTTTAGATAAACAAAGGATATGCATCCATAAACAAAGTATTCCATCCATTTTTTGTATCAATTCCACTTTTTGTTTAATGGACTTCGAAACACACTTTCGCTTTTTAGAGCCTTTACGTATTAGTAAATATATATCAGAAATTCTATTTGACATATTCGAAAGTTCAAGCTTATATATAATTGCTCTAACAGTCTGCAAAAAATAATAAGCCGAATCCAATTTGAAGATTAAGGAACAGCGCAGTCTGCAACATTAACTGAATTAGATAATTTTAGCTTAGCTTATACTGTCCATTATACATTTAACGCGCATGCGTCACGCATATTTGTAGCCGTAAAGGTCTTACGTGCGCGTGTAAACGCCTATACGCATGCGTCAACGTGACGCATGCGCAGAAAGTTTGTAGCTTTGAGGTTCGGATTATAGATCATTCCGAATTATGGGTGTCCAAATTAACGACTTTTGACTATAGCTAATATTTTTTGTAATATTAAAAACTATTTGAAATAGAAAATAGTAAAAATTATAAACTTTTTTAAAAATAAAAAAGGGATAATCATATAGTGTTTTAAATGAATCTACTAGTGTTAATTCATGGGGTCCATATACTAAATAATAACAATGATTAAATCTGAATAATAAGTTAAATATTAAATGATTTGTCAGATGGCAGCATACTAGCACATGGAAGATAATCCCCCCCCGGCTGTAGCAAAGCCTTTTTTTTTTTTTTTTTTTTTTTTCCCCCCAAATTCTCGTGTTTGTGTAAATTTGAAAGATCAATATCTTATGCCTAGTGACAACATATTTTTCAGTTGCTAAGTTTGTTAATAAAAAATTCATTCAATTTTCAGAAAATATAAAATAAATGAAAAAACATTCTAAATTCAGGCTTCGCGGTGCACACGTTTGGGTGGAGATCTGTTGTGTACAAAATATGATGGCTGCAGGTGTTGTTATTTTTCCTTCCAGGATGTGAGGAACATACATATATGCATACAGAATTCTTCATTATGTAATAAATAATGGAGAGGAACGTGGTAATTTATCTAAGAATTACTTCAGTTTAATTGTAGCATTTGATGTCTTTAAAGCTGATGTTGAAATGAGCTTTGAATTGTTTTATGCAAATAAATTAATGAAAAGGACTTTTGATAGCTTTGGTAATTCTTTACTAATTATTAATCCAAAAGGGCTATTAGTCTTGAAACACGATTTTGTGTTGCTTTACTTTTAAATGTGATACATTGTAAATGCATTGTTTCACTTTTCATTTGAGTCTTTTGCCATTTGGGAACATGTATAATGATTCTTTTCAAATTGAATCTGTCTATTATGAATTAATTAAACTATTTAAAAGCAATAGATGTAGTTTTTAAGAGTTTTTTTCCCACTTTCCAATGTAATTGAAAATAAAAACACATCTAAGTTATATGTTAAATTAAAAACATTAAACATTTTCATGAAATAGCTGTACATTTTTTTTTTTTTTTTTTTCCATTTTTCAAATGTACAAGAGATGTAATATTCCCATGTTCGCCTCAATGTATAATCATCTCATTTCCTATAAAATATTTTGCGATTTTATCTGAGCCATCTTTATTCTTTATCGATACTCACTACTGATATTAAACAAACTTCGAAAAGAGCCCTTTTAGGAGACCATTAAAACCTGAACATTTTCAAATTTTTTTTCTTAAATTTCTTTCGAAATTAATTTCTATATGTTCATTTTTCTTTGTATAAAATTATGTCTAATCATTGCAATTTTTTTTTTTTTTTCTTTTCTTAGGCTGAAATACCATTGCCTTCAAACTTTACTTCATATGTTGCAGCTCACAATGGGATATATGCTAATGCTTATAATCATGAGTTATAATGCATGGTTCATAGTTACTGTCATCATATGTACAGCTTTATGTTTTTATTTCCATGAATATATTTTATCTAGAAAATCTATGATTGTTCCTGTAGAAATACCTGGTTCAAATCTCTAGAAAAGCTTTTTTTTTTCCCTTTATAACAAGTTATCACAAAACATTTTTTTAACTATTTGATAAATGTTCAGTTTTATCTTGACAATGTTGCATTTATACAGTAACACTTCTTATCTATACTGACATTTTGAATTTTTACCAAAATGCCAAACAGAAAAAGCAGTTTAATTGCATTAATCATTATGTGTTCAGCATTCTTATTTTAATTATGTAATTGTTTAATCTGTTTGATAAACGTTCAGTTCTGACAGTGTTGTATTTATCCAATAATATATTATCTGTATTGGACATTTTGTACTTTTATCAAAATTCTAGCCAGGAAAAGCAAGTTAATGGCACTCAATCATTGTGGGTTCTTATATTAACCACAGTTAATGTTTAAGTTACTTCATAAATATTCAGTTTCATCCTGATAGTGTTGCATTTATGGAGTTGGACATTTTGCACTTTTATCAA
Organism: Stegodyphus dumicola; assembly: GCF_044657685.1. NCBI lineage: Eukaryota > Metazoa > Arthropoda > Arachnida > Araneae > Eresidae > Stegodyphus > Stegodyphus dumicola. The sequence goes on along the minus strand of NC_140777.1, from coordinate 19,966,266 downwards.
AATGCTATCCAGAAAAAGCAGCTTAATGACATTTAATTATTGTGTGTTTACATTCTTATTTAAACTTTGCATTTTTATTCAAAATGTCAATCAGGAAATGCAATTTAATAGCACTCAATCATTCAGTGTTCTTATATAACTATATGAATGTTTAATTTACTTTATAAATATTATCCTGGCAGTGTTGCATTTACAGAGTAACATTTGTTATCTCTGTTGAGCATTTTGCATTCATTTTGCCATAATGGTGAAGCAATTTAATGGTATTCAATCATTATGTGTTTAGTGTTCTTATTATACTAATGTTTAATCTAATGTATACATATTTAGTTTTATCCTGTCAATGCTGCATTTATGCAATAAACACGTATCGTCTATATTAGACATTTTGCATTTTTATCCAAAGCCTGAAAAAAAACAAATGCCATTCAAGCATCATATGTTCAGCATTCTTATCTTGATTGTATTTAGGCTTAAACTGTTTTATAAATATTCAGTTTTATCCTAAAACTGTTGCATTAATGCAGTAACATTTATTATGTATATTTAGGGTTGCCAACTCTCTCAACTCACAATAAAGAACACTGTAAAATATATTTTTATTATTACTGTAAATTATTGGAATACACTTTTAAAATTAATACCCATATAAACAAAGTTTCTTAAAAATTTGAAAACAATCAAAAAATTTTACTTTGGTAATTTAAGTAGTAATAAATCCCCTCATTAAACACAAAAGATGCATCATTCTAATAATTATTAGAATTCAATTAAAAAATGTAGAAAAATTTTAATTATTTCAAACTTTAAAAAAAACTCGTGTATTTTTTAAAATTATATTTTTTCTGATTTGGGGTGAGAAAATATGCACCATTTTATATTTTTCCTACAAATTCTGAATTACTTTCGTACAAATTAAAAGATATAATTAATTAATTTTAATAAGTTCAATCAAATATCTATTCCATTCATTTCTGCATTTAGTTGCTATGATACTAAAATTTTTTCACGTATGCTTATGTTACAGGAACTGAAATTGCATATAAAATTATTTTTTAAATATTCATGCATTCATTATCAGAATTTTAAAAATTATGCCATTTGCTGCTTGATCATGTATAATCTTTAGAACTTTGATTAGACTCAAAGTTTTTTTTAATTAATGTTACTTCATCAAAAAGGTCATATTTAAATCTACCTTTTCTTTCAACAAATTTCTGGTATTCTGGAAATTAGTTATTTAACAGTCTTACAATTGACGATTTATCAAATGTAGAATTTTCATCAAAGCGTTCTTAGCAATTGCTAAGAAAAAAATAATCGAAAAGTTATTGATAATTTTTTTAGATTCTGCATTTTCTAATTTTTTAAAAATATGAATGAACTTGGAAAGCCAAAATTTCCTTATCATATTGAGATTCTTTCATTGAATTTCTATGATGGGAAAACTACATCGCTGAGCAGAGATCACAAATCTTCAAATTATTATGCTAAATGTCATCATTCAGCCGCTAGAGATTTTTAATTTTGAAATAAAGGAAATTTTCTGCAAATTTTCAAAACCTGGCCCTAAAAAGCAAGGTGCAGAAATATGATATTTTTTAGCATTTTGATGCAGTTCCGTTTGTTGATTTCAACTGTATCTGCTGAGAGAATATATCTGCCAGAGATGTCTGTAATTCTAATCAATTTTATTATCTATAAAATTTATTATTTAACTTCTTTTAATTTTAGATAAGATAAATTCAAAACATTAATACTAATTAAAATAAATCATTATAAAAGAACTTTTTGAGAAAAAAAAATTAATTCTGTAATACTTTGAAGTTTTTAAAGTAAATAATATATACTAGGATTTCTCAAACTTTTTCAGTTGCTATGCAAGTGCTTTGCTTGCTTGTTTTCAGTACCCTAAGTCTTTAGTAAAGAAATTATTTCATTATATACTGCAGCCATTTGCAAAGATTTATGAAGTTGATTAGAAAATAAAGAAATACTTTCGGGGGGGGGGGAAAGCAGCATGCATTTGACCCAAAACTAAATTGAAAATAGAAAATACTTCAGTGCATTTCAATATGTAAGCACCCCTCAAAAAATGTATAAAGTATTTATTTACATAAAAAAATGTTATTTTATACTGAGTGTTATCATATAGTGTAGAATTATAGATTTAAGGTCTTGTGTTTCCCACAATGACAGCGGTTGCCACATTTTATGCATAATAAATACTAGCATAATAAAATGTAGCAACTAAAAAAACTGGATAAATATCATCACGTCCATTTCTAATGTTAAGTATATCAGATTGATATAAATAAAATTGCTCAGTGTTTATATGACATGCAGTAAAATTTTTACATTGCCCATTTATGAGAACTCCTGCATATATAATTTGCAATTGTCTAATTATGCAGTATGTAATTTTTTCTGTCATTTTATGGCTTTTCAATGAAATTTTGAAAACTTGATTTTTTGCTAACATTATCAAAATTGAGTTCCTCATTTTAAACTAGTACCATAAGTTAATTTAGCTTAGTGTCAAGGAATTCTTTTTATTATTCAGATTTTTAGAAAGATATGTGTAAAATTTTTGAAGCTGTTTTCAAGAACAATTTATTGAATGACATATATATATATAGTATTAATAATCCAGTAAAGAATAGTATATGTAAGAAAACTCAAAATGAAATTTCTCTGAATTTTCTACTGTGATGAAATTATATCCTACAAAATTTAACTGAAGTGGAAATGTATTATATTGTAGAGTTGGATTGTGATTATTATGAGTAGACTTTTCAATAGAGCTTAAACAAATGTACTTTTCTTTTGTAACAAAGAAATTAACCATTGACAACAATATCGATGTCTTCTTTGTAGATGGTATTTAATAGTTGTATAAAAATATAATTACTATGTAAGTATAAAATGGTTGTATTCATGATAAACATATAAAGTTCCTTTTTTGTGTATATATAGATATATATAAATACATATATATTTGAAGTGCTGTTATAAATACTTAAGAGATTTATTTTTGTTGAAATTTTAAATATTTTTTTAGATTTATGCATAGAGTTGTTTATATAAATATTTATGAGATTTTTTATTTGATACTGTAGTTTTTGTGCACTGTAACTTCGGCAGTGCTTCAAAATATTACTTTAATTTAACATCTCTGTAAAGAATTAGTATTCAGTAACACTTTGCATTTACTGAGCAGATCTGTTTTTTGGCAAATTAATAATTTGCTTTCGTTATTAAGAAGCTATGACCATGTTGAAACTAAGAGCGAAAGTTGTAATTATTTTATTTATACTGTGTTTTATTTTTGAAGAGCTTATTAGAGGTTGTATACATACATACTATTGTAATGTTTTAAAATTTCAATATGTATCAGAAAAAGTAATATTTTTGTTTTATATCTCATACAAATAAACTATATTAGATATATTTTGTGTTGTTTGCAGTTTTATTTGATTATAATTTTACTTAAACATTTAAGTTGCAGAATCCATCCATGTTACTAATAATTAATTTTTCAGAAATAATACTTGCAATATATACGTGTTTAGGGTACTTACATATTATCCCATCAACTGACGAAGCAGACTGATTTAGTGTCAGTTATGGATGACCGTGTCCTTCAGAATTCTGTAGGAACGATTAGCGACAATTGCCAGAATTTGTGCTAGCGGTCGCCGGGATAGTATGTACTTAAGTACTTTTTTTAGAAGTGTTTCTGATGGGGGATTTTGATTTGTATATCAAATTTGAAATGACATAAGGTGTAAGAAAGAGAACTCTGTGCCGAACATTATTAATTATGTAAATAGTGTTTCAAATTATAAGGCCATTCTTTATTTTAGTTGTTATCCAGTACACATTTGTAGTTCTTAAGTCCTTATTAACATGACTCTGAAAAAAATGGAAGCAATTACCAAAAAAAATCTATATATGCATTTTAATGTGATAAATTTCATTTCGATGCCAGTTTTCTCACACAATTTGTGGTGACTGCAATATTTTATTCCTGTCTATATCCATTTTGTTTGAACGTAGAAGAGATGAGCACCCACTTCATTTCTTATGGTAAATGCTTCTTGTTTCTCGTCATCAGGTTATCAAGAGAAGAATAACTGTTTCGCTGAATTCGCAAGTGCATTTCTTTAAACCTTTCAACAGCTTTGCAGAAAGAATGCGAAGTAGTAGCAAATAATTAAAAATTTGTTCTGTTTGCGAAAATCCTCATTGTAAGATGCAGTCCGAAGTTCCACCGAATTTTCCGCTACATAACTATCTACCTTTAAACCCCAGGCTCCACAAAAATAGCTCTTTTAATAAAGAAACCATCACACATCAAAGATTCTCAAATAAAGAGTTTTTATTTACAGCATATATTCTTCTAGACAGATCCAGAGAACCTAGTATCCAGCATTCTAATGCATAAATTTTAAAGAATGTTGTTTTAGAACAGGGCTTCTTAAACATTTTTCAATCACGACCCCTTATTATCATTGAGATGTTTTTCACGACTCCTGAATTGATCTTAGAATCTCTCCATTCGATATCTTAACTTTAACCAGTCTGACGCTATTGGTTTTACCGGGATACAGTTTGACTGTTCATCCCAAAGGCCAAAATAATGCTCGCTATGTCCCCAACTTTTAATTTATAAGATGACTTTTTATTTGTTTGCTTGAGCATGAAGTTTCTTAGATATTCTACTGTAAAACGTTTTATCAACTCTTCCCGAAGCCTTTGCTGGTACCGCAACCTTCTAGTTAAATTTATCTTGTCTATATGGTCAAGATATTGCACACCAACTTCTGGAATTCTTGCAGGAACATTAATTGGTTTTAACTCATCTGAATCTTCTTATACATAAGCTAATTGTCTCGAATTAGCTATAGCTTCACATTCACAAAGTAAGCTAAGCCTCTCTCCATAAGTTAGTGAAGCATTCTTCAAGATCAAGACTCTTCTTAGCTTTTTCTTCACGATTTGGATCAAACGTTCCCAGAAACCACCCCACCAGCAAGCTGAGGGTAGATTAAACTTCCATGTAGTTCTTCTATTAGGTGCTTCACCTTCAATCATTTTCCAATCAATAGCATTAAAAAGATTATTAGCTCCCGTGAATTCGTCCCATTATCACTATACATTATTTGAGGGCGTCCACGTCTGGTAATAAATCTTCGTAAACTTAAGAGAAAGCAATTCATAGATAGAGAAGTTAGCAGATCTAGATTAATAGCTCTGAATACAGCGCATGTATACAAAGCAAACCAAGCTTTTGTTTCAACTTTAAGAATAAGAGGGCCTGCTAAGTCTATTCCAATGACTTAAAAAATTATGCTTCTCTGATTCTGTCTTCTGGAAGTGGCACAGAAACTGTTCTCATTGCTTTTGCACTGTGTCTTCTACAAGCAATGCATTTAGAAATAGCTGTTCTTGTTGGTTTTCTTTCGTTTATAATCCAAAATTTCTCTTGGAAGATTGGTTAAGGGCATATGAAGTCCATCATGATGTAAAATCAAATGATGTTCTAAGATGAGTAGTTTAACTAATTTATGTGTACTTGTAATAAAATTGGACATTTAAAATTTCCTAAATATTTCCTCTCTGTTAATTTTGTTTTAACTCGCAAAATTCCTTCATCCTCAAACACACTGATGGACTTTAAAATTTTAAATTTCTTCAGGTGAAAGAGAGTCAAGTAAGAGCTTTAAATTTTTCTGTTTATTCTAGCTCATGTTCCGGTGAGCTCCGCCGCAGTTTAAGCTCTGATTTTAACCTAGGTTTTCCAACCGATGAATTCAGGGTGTAAGACCATTGGGAAGTAGTGTCGATAAGAGCTCTTATACCGTTCGTTTATATTGTAACTAATAATATCTGCAGCAAAACCACTATAATTTGATAGCGTCGAATCTGAATCCTATTTACGATCTTCCTTTGCTGAAGCTATCAATTTATTCTTCACCTCAGAGCATGTAATCGGTCTTTTTTTTTTTTTTTTTTTACTATAAATGATGCATTTAACATATGTTTTGCAATTTCTTGTTAAATAACCTGGCTTTAAACACACAAAACTCTGGAAGACGTAAGCGAGTTCTCTCTGTATGAAATTACAACAGAGACTTGGAAAGGGTGTAAGATACCTCTTATTTTAAAATTAGTTGATTAACAGAAGGCACTGCTCATGCTTACAGAACCAGCCAGCATTTATGGCTGAACTCAAAAGTAATGAATTTAATTTAACTACTTGAATCGTAAGTTAGTCCGAAGGATACACAAACAGAATGCGCGCAATTAGGCTCAGACCTAATATCGGCGTGGCAAGCTTAATGACGAGAATAATGCAACGCCGCAGGTAAGCTGCTAACAAGATCTTCAAAAGGCAGAACATGCTCTGATTCTACACTCTAAAACTTTCCTTTAAATACTATCTCTTTCTACCTCATACACGCGAGCTAGAATTTAGCATTCTGGCTGGAAAACGGAAAGTTAGAAAGAAATAAAATAATTAACATAAAATAACTGGTTGGTAAAACTATTTAAATAAATCCCTATAACTCTTTGAAATACTTGTGTTTATTGTCGTGTAAGATGAATGACCTTTAAAACAGTCTTTAGTCTCACGAACTATACCGAAAAATAAGCAGTGCAGATGAGTTCCTTTTTACTTCCTTGTACGAAGTAAAAAGGAAGTATTGTAATCGCGAAAAGTTTCATGCAGCATATTTCAACGAAAATATCCATTTTGACCGCTATTGGATATAATTTAACGATGTTTTTGTGTGATATCTGTACGTAAAGACAGAATAAAATACTCTTTTACAACAAAAAAATTATAAAACTGCTTTAAATTGAATTCTGAAGAGAATTTTTCGTGGCGTCTGTACGAACGTATGTACGTACGTATGTATATCGCATAACTCAAGAACGATTAGCCTCAGAACGTTGAAATTTTGTATATACGACTGCCATAACATGCAGATGTGCACCTCGTATTTTGGTTGCAATCGGCCGCACCAAACATATATAAATATATTTATATGTATATCCACTCTGTTACCCGGCTCAGTGATCTCAGTTTCTTTATCTTATATGTTTGTAAATTGTACATTTTTTGCTTTAAAAATGATTTAATTATGTTGTTCTTATCTTCCGGTTAAGGTTTTTATGCCTTTAGTAAATCAGTATGCAATATTTTTAGAATTATCAACAATTTTAAAGTTGTTTAAGTGCCGCTAAGCCTAATAATTTTTTTGATGGCGTCCATTGCTTGTTTACATTTGAAACAGCAGGGTAGTGGATTTGTTGCCAATCTAGAGAAACTTAGCTTCGCAACAACAAAGATAACGCCTTCATTTATTATTGCGAATTAAATCATGCTTAATCCTTTCTGGAATTTTTTCGAGGAAATAAATGTTTAAGATTTACTTCGTAATTTTTAATACATATATTTTGAGTTTTTATGTATTTTTGCCTTCTCTCGAAGTGAGAACTGAATTAATTGAATGAGAAATACTGAATCGTCTGTGAAAAACTGTTTCTTTTCTTTTCTTTTTTTTTTTTTTTTTGTTTTGTTTGCTTAATTTCTTTTATACATTGTTTTAGATTTATTATAGTATTTGAATAGAACATGTGGCAACGATTAGATAATTCTTTAAATGATATAAATTTTGTGCATTCTGAGATATAATATAAAAATAAAGAAAATGCTTTACATATCTCTAATTCGACCGATCATGCTATATGCAGTGCCGGCCTGGGCAATCGCCAATAAAACTGAGCGCAAAAAACTGGATATACTTCAAAATAAAATTCTACATAGCATTGTGAATGCACCTTGGTACGTGAGAAACTGTAATTCATAACGACCTGGATATTCCATCTGTGCACAACTTTATACTCATGACAGCTCACAACTTCTTCGAGAAGATGAAGCATAGTCAGTATAACTCAATTAAACAAATGTTGGATTATGATCCAACCATTGAATACACTGTCAAACGCCCAAGGACAATTCATCACAATTCGTCATGGTGGTAACTTGTAAATTTTAATTTTAAAATTTACTTGAACTCTGAAATTGGACTCTGTCCTATTATTTGTGTTGCATCTTATACTTATGTTAATCAAGAAACTTTTTTATTCAGGATTTTTATGTTGCTATTTCCTTTTTTTAAAATTATTTTGTATGAATGTTTACTTTATCGTATGATTCTACGAACTTTTGAACTTTTTACGGCCTATCTAGTTACTGCATACTTCTGAAGGACTTTGAACTCTTATGCTATTCACAGCTTCAAACTGTCTTCGCGCCATTTTCATGATGTCTCACTACTGCTTATCCTGCACTCTTACTAGCTGTATTGCACTCACCATCTGCATTTGTCATACAACTCACTGCATGCTTCAGTTTAATGCCATTGCTTATCACTGCACAATTTTTATGATGAACGCCTACTTTCGTAAGTATTAAGATATGCCTGCTCACGCAGCTGAATTTTCTTCCCCCACGAGTGTTGGTACTTCCCTAGTACCATTTATTTGAAAATATCTTTGCTTAGTGCACTTTAATGCGATCTACTGGCGAAAACTCTTTAGTATGACCGAAAAAAAGTAAGTCATAAAGTTATAATATGAACGAAATATAATACTCTTAAGTGAACCTAGGGCAGAGTGTCGCTATGGTAAACAAATAGAGTGAATTTTAAAGAATGCATTTATTCTATTGTGGTTTATGCGCTGTCGGCGAAGTAGATTTAATTCAATCCAATAAGTTTAAATGAAATGCAAGAAAAAATGCGTATAATTGTTCGTACAAAGAAGTCATGTGGTGTACACATCAGATTTTTTTATATTAGAACGTAAATCATGATTGAAAATCTTTAAATTTCACCTTTATATCGTTTTGTTTACCTAATTTTTCAAATGAAACACGTTCTTCACTTTCAACTTCTGTACGGAGAAGCACCAATAACTGCGACAGTTTATCAGAATAGGAATTTTCACGTTTGTTTAACAGAGATTCATTAGCCAAACTCTAATTCTTTGGATATACAGGATTCAATCAAAGAGAACAAGCAACATAGCAGAATATTTATCAAACATAGCACTCTTACCAAATAGATTCAAGTGACTTCAAATGGGGTTCTTATTTATCATAAAGCTGAACCTTTAATTTTGCTATTCCTACCGAATTTTTAAACTAAATTTCAAATTTCGCGCACATAAAATGGTGCTACTTTGGTAGACGGTTGCACGGATTTTGGCGAGTTTTTCGCAATTTTTCTTTTGGCGAGTAATACGACTTATGGTAAACCCATTGCTGGATAAGTTATTTATGGTAACCGATACTTTGTTGACATTTTATTTAAAAAATAATGCGTGTTATTATGCATAAATTCCGTGTTTTAAATATTATTTATGGCTTCTAAATATTAAAAATCAATTTAATTTTGCATTTTTATTTGAAATAAAAATTTTATTCTTTATCATATTTTATGAAATTTTATGCTGTGGATGATGTAATCAGTGACGTAACCTTACTTTAAAAGTAATTGGTTTTAATATCTATAAATTTAATCTAATGTTTTAAACATTATTTATGGCTATTAAATATTAAAATACAATTTAATTTTGCATTTCTTTTTTAAAATGATTTTATTATGTATGATTATTTAAATAATTTTAATTCTAGGCGTGATGTAATCAGCTCTCTGATTGGTTTTAGAATATTTGTGCATTAATGAGCTGTAATCAGCTCCCTGATAGGTTGCTGAAAATTTGTGCATTACCGCGCCATTTTAAAATTTAATTCATATCTTCGAATTCCTTCAAAAATGTCTCCTTCAAAGATGAATGTTGTTTTTGATAAGTACCAAGAATTTTTGGTTTCGGAATCAAAAAATTGTCCTTTGAGACCTTATTTTCGCCAGCCTGGCTTACCTAATCAAAGATTTATTTATAAATTCTTACAAGGGTCAGAGGAAATTTTATTTTAAATTTTTGAAGGAAACGTCGCTAATTGTTTCTTCAATGAAGTGCGAAAGTGTAGATCACAGATGAAGACCGTTAGAAGAGCCGATTCTGAGACGGCCGTATATGATATTGTGGTCATGTTGGAAGAAATAACCGATGTAACGGTAAGAAAATTATTAGACATTCCTCCTTTTTTACCAACAATAAACTAATTGCTGTCACTTTAGCTCTAGTGTACGAAGCGTTCTTATTTACTTATTTTAAAGTATTTAATTTAAGTAATATTTTAATTCATTTAAACGTTGGTATGATGGTTTTTAATTCGATATTCAATTTACGTAATATTTTAATCCAATTAAACGTTGGCGCAATGTTTTTATAGTGGTATTTTTATTCTATTTCTATGCTATATGAAAGTAATAATTTAACCTTTCTTTAGTATTTTATACTCGTAGTAAATGTATTTATTCTATATAATATATATATATATATATTATATTATATTCTATATAACGTATTTTAAAGTATTTAAATTTAATAATATTCTAATTCTTTTAAATGTTGGATGATGTTTTTTATTTCGATATTCAATTTCAGTAATATTTTAATCTAATTAAACATTGGCAAAGTGTTTTTGTAGCGGTGTTTTTATTCTCTTCTTTGCTATATGAAAGTAACAATAACCTTACTTTAGTATTTTATACTCATAGTAAATGTATTTATTTACACTTGCCTGCCATCTTAAAAATCGACATTTTCAACAAAAAAATTAATCCATTATTTCTAACGATATTTTTTTTTTTTTTTTTTAAAGTTTCGAATACTTTACTATGCGTAAAAACAGCGTTTTTCAAGATGGCTGACGTTTGTAGAAATCGCGCCAACGTAAATCGCCAAAAATCCGTGCAACCGTCTACCAAAGTAGCACCCATAAAATTCCACAAGGAATTTATCACGACCAAAAATCATGTTTCACTTGCTTTTATGTAGTTTTCTGCTATAGGAGAGTAACTTTTCAATAATTTCCTTTGTTCTGCTGCGAGGAGACATACACTAATTGAATTTATCTACATCCACATTGATTTTCGTCACGAATTCTGCTTAAGCTAACCTGACCTAAAAAGTGAGCCAATCATTTATTTCACCGCTAAACTTAACAAACTCAGTTTTCAGAAGTTTCAATTTAGTCTTATCAACACTAAAAGAAGCGGCAGTTTGTTGTTTTAAACAAAATTTTGAGTCAAAAGCTGGAAACGGGTTTTAATTTTATCAAATCTTTCTCTACGACTTCATAGTCACCCCCGTATTCTGTTTAAGATTTATTTTTAACCATGTAGAGTCATTAGAATTTTTTCGATGTCAGGAAAGTGAAAAATGTGCAATGCCCTCTCCGCGACTCGAACCTGGAATTCTTAATTACGTGCCGAATGTGCTACCGTTACACCACGAAGGCATGCAGAAAGGAGGGAGAAAATACCCTTATATACTCCCCATTTTAAATGGCGACTGGGAAGGGACTCTATCGCCAAATCCTGGGGGTGAAGAACCATCATCCACCACCTTTTAATTCGGGCGCCACTGTAGATTTGTTAGGTTATTTTTTATTCTGGAGACACGAAAAATGAGCAATGCCCTGCCCGGGACTCGAACCTGGACCTCTCGAATGCGCGTCGAGTGTGCTAACCGTTCCACCACGAAGGCATTCTGGAAAGGGGGAGAAGCCAAGCCTCAGCTAGGTGCCAGCGCACACCGGAATAAATGGAAATGAGAAGGTCGATGCAGCATCTCATCGGTCAGTTCATTGACAACAGTGCTCGTTTCAGCACTCTTTTCGAAGCTCTATTCAATCAGTGTGCCACTTTGGGCACACCCACAGAATTAAAAGGATAAGTACTATCTTCACAAAATTTTACTTGTGTACTCCTCTAGGCCTAATTAGACTGCCTACTTCTTTTTTTTTTTTTTTTTTTTTTTTTTTAAATCAAAATTCCGACTTTAAAAGGTAGCGTGCCGGAAAGGGTTAATACAGATTACTGAACTAAGGTGCTCGATAGTGGACAGATTAATTAGCTAATAAATTTTAGTTTTCTTTAAGTAAAAATGAATTCATGTGCATTCTCTAAGAAAGGAAATATTAAAAAACTTTTCTATTTCCGCAGTCATATATATATTTTTTTAATATTGAAATATTCCAATCCATATCAATTAGTAAAGACTATCTGAAAATGCAATTTTATTTGATTTTAATTGTCGTTTCCTCTCTGATACACCCTTTTCAGAGTTTAACAGCAGTTTATTAGCAATTTTTGGGGTTAATTTTTCTTTAGAGTATGCTTACGCTACATACAGGGGTTGGACAAAAATATGGAAACACCTTTAAAAAAAACATGTTTCTTTGCTTAATATGGTGTAGGAAACCCGTTGGCATCCAAAACAGCTTGCAGTCTTCTCGGAATGGATAAATACAGTTCCTGTATGTTTGCCAAGGGAATATTATACCATTCTTCCGGCAAAACGGTGGCAAGTTCAGATAACGATGTTGGCGGTGGATAACGAGAACGCACTTTCCGTTCCAATGTAGACCACAAAGTTTCGATAATATTCAGGTCTGGTGACTGTGGTGGCCAGGGAAGATGGGACAACTCATCCTCGTGCTCAGAAAACCAGTCCTGGACAATGTGAGCTGTGTGAACAAGGGCTTTGTCGTCTTGGAAGACACCATCACCATCGGGGAACAAAGTTTGTACCTTGGGATGAACTTGATCGGCCAAAATGTTCACATAAGTCTTGGCAGTCATGTGCCCTGACACAGTTATCATGGGGCTGGTAGAGAACCACGATATGGCTGCCCAAACCATAACAGAACCCCCGCCATGTTTCACTCTTGGCAACAAGCAGTTTGTATTATAGGCTTGAGATGGCGTTCTCCAGACGTAAATTCGGCCAGAAGTGGGAAACAATGTGAAAGAAGACTCGTCAGACCATATTACTCGCTTCCACTGCTCTATAGTCCAGGATTTATGACTTAAACACCACCTTTTCCTGTTACGGGCATTAGCATCACTGATGAGTGCCTTCTCAATTGTAGCACGGCCAGCAATTCCCTGTTTATGAAGCTCCCTTCTAATTGTTTTGGTACTCACAGGGTTCGGTAACACAATATTCATTTCAGCAGTAACTTTTGCAGCTGTGGTCTTCTTATTTTTCGTCACAGTTGCCCTTAATGATCGCCTGTCACGATCACTCAGGACACACTTTCGTCCGCGCTGTGATTTAGCAGATGATGTTTTTCCGCTTTTCAAATATGCGGAATAAATCTTCGATACAGTACCTCTTGAAACACTAAACACCTCGGCTACCTTGCTTACGGAAGCACCTACCATACGTGCTCCAACAATTTGCCCACGTTCGAAGTCTGTTAACTCTGACATTATGCAATGACAACCTCACATAACAGTACTCCGACAACAACATGCATTTCACAAGGTGTTTCCATATTTTTGTCCATCCACTGTATATATATACTCGTATTACTCGTACTCGTCACTCGCAACTTTTAACATCTCTGGGGAAAGTCAATATGGGAATCCAGAAAATGATTCAATGATGTACACTTCTTTAACAAAAACCCGTTGCTTAAAGGTAGATTAGAATTATACTAATATTTCGGCCTAAAAATAAAAACTGAAAATTAAAATTTATTATCATCTGGCTGAAAGACTTATCTGCGAATTGATCAAGTGTATAGCAAACAGATATTCGGCACTTGTAAGGAAGAAAGGTTATTAAAATGAGTTGTATTATAATTTTTCACTGCAAAACCATCTTTAGAGATTATCGGATTTAATCTTTAAATTATTCAAATATTATTCAGAAAAATGGGGACCATTATTCTTAACTACAATTCATTAATGCAAATCCTATTTTGGTTTCAAGTCGTTTTCATTAATTACATTAATGCGCGAATATTTATTGAAACTATTAGTAAAAATAGTTATAAATACTTTATTGTTGATGTTGTGTTATTAAAAAGCTTATTTTTTAGTTACCTCAGTTTTCGTACTGATAAACAGTAAACTATTTATAACATGAACGTACAAAAGAAATAATATTAATTATTTGCTGATATTTGCGAAAATTTCATCATACGATATACGTGTAAAGTATGTATGATTGTTTTCAAACCACTGACTTGTTGAATTGAAAAGCAATGCGTTATCATAATTTAAAAGATAAATTTAAAAGCTTTGTAGGGATATTAAGTAATTTCGAAGCAGGAAAGAGGAAAAATGAGCAACGCTTTCGCCGTGAATCGAACCACGGAGCTCTGGAATACACGCCCAGCATGCTGACCACTACACTACGAAGACATGCTAAGAAGGCGAAAGAAATACCTTATATACTCCCCCTTTTTAAAGGACGATTGGGGTTTAGGGGACCCAATTGCCAAATTCTGGGTGTTTAGAATCATCATCCGCCACCCTTTTAGTTTGGGCGCCACTGTAGAGACATTAGGTAATTTCGAAGCAGGAAAGATGAGCAACGCCTTCGCCGGGCGCGTATTCCAGAGGTCCGAACCACGAACCTCTGGAATACGCGCCCAGCATGCTGACCACTGCACTACGAAGGCGGGAGAAATACCTTATAGATTATTCTCAGAGAAGCACAACTCTCAGGAATCGCAATGTGCGATATAGATGAATGGTTAATTAACACAATGTGAAGCGAAACAGCAATAAGTGTTGTAGACATCTCTAAAAATCAAAACTGGTTTTCACAATCGAATAAAATTTATGACGTTGAGAAATTAAAAATTATTTTAAAAGATACTTTTGAGTTTCAAAGAATTTCAAAAGCTTATCTTCACATTTTATCCAGACTTAGGACTGCCAGATTAGATACAAATTTAACAAAAATATTGCACGAACCCCCTATTGCTTACCACTCACTGTATGTGAGTATTTTCATGGTTTTCTTTATTTGTAAAGTGAATATGAGCCTGTTTCCCTAGAAAATTCTCCAAGAAAGCATTCATTTGTCGGCCAGCCTTCATATGCTTTGATATATCCAATTTAATAAACACATAAAGTTTTCTTATTCTTAAGATGATTAAGGAATTAATTCCATGTTAAATGGGACGAGGCCTTTAAAAAACAAAGATACTTTTTAAAATAATTACACTGCTAATTAGTGCTGTTCAGCTGGAATTGGATCGGATTATTTGTTTATAGCAGTGCTTCCCAATTGTTTCAGCCTCGTACCTACATAATATTATATTTCTCAGGAAAAAGAAAAAGTCTTTCTTAGTCTAAGCTGTTCCTATCTATGTATCTGTCTTATTTTTGTCGCTACACATCTCGAATCACTTTTATTTGAACGCCCCTCATATATTTCTCAAGAAAAAGAAAAAGGAAATTTCTAGATAAAAATGTTATTAAACAAATAGATATAATCAACGAAAACGTCGGATAATTTATATTTTAAATCTCAATTATAAGTAGATATGTGATTAACAATACAAAAATGTGTATACTAATATTATTAAACTGTTTAATAATACGTAAAATAAAAAGAAAACACTTTTCGCGGTCTTATATAATTTGTCTTCATTTTGGTACCATACACATCCATGTACAAATTTTGGAAATTGCTGACTTATTTACTGTAAGTATAACAGATGAGAGATCTAATTCTAATTTTTATTCCTCTCCTTGGTATATTGAATATTGAATGTGACCTAAAGATAACTCACTTTATTAATATATCTCCCCTTATGACTTCTAACACACCCGTTTACTTTCCCCTTCGTAATTAACGCCATTCTCCTCTTTTTGACTGGGGGGGGATGGTCGTCTAGGAGGGTGCATGGAACAAAAAAAAAAAAAAAGAAAAAGAAAAAAGAACTGAAAACACTAGTTTATAAGTATGATTGCATAAGTTTGGCGCATTCTGAAAATCGGCGATTATTAATACGGTGGTCGTGATAATACCTAAGTATCTATATAATTTAAAGCGTTTTACATTTTTATACACTTATTCACTATTAATTATCATTTATTTATACACTTATTAATTACACACTTATTTTTTTATACACCCATTTATTTAATTATTTATATTTCACACCAGAAAAATTATGTACAAATAAATAAATGCATCATTGTATCCAATGCAATAACATAAATGAAAGTACAATGTACTCTCGATTATCCTTGCGTGATAGTGTCCACGCACTCACAATGCTATTCGCACTCAACGCGAGTATAAAAACGAGACGCGCGCTTAGTCCAAGCATGCTTTAAAAATCGCTGAATTGCGTATTTACAGTTAGTTTCAACGATTATTTCGTAAGATTCGTTCTGCATGCGTTTAGTCGGAGGCATAATTTTTGTTTGTTCATCTCTTTTCTTTTTTTCTTCCTTACGTATATTCGAGAATATTTTCTTCTCATTCTTTTTAAAATTTTAGAACTTAAAAAGTCTATAAAGAACACATTACAAGTACTTAACGTTTCAAATGTCACAAGAACAAAGGACGCAAAGAGTTATACTGAAAATACAAGTGAAGAAGATACTAACAAAAAATAATTTCATAAGATAACATAAGATAACAATTCCATTTATCCCGAGACATCAATAATTAACCTGTTGAAACGCAACTGGACTTCGTCGTCCAAACCGGATTCGAAGGCAATGATGAAATACCCCTTCAAAGTACGGGCAACGAAAGTCGAAAAATATTTGCATGAAAATTGATAGTTTGAGTTATCCGTGTTTTTCAATTAACCATAAGCTGCTTCCCATGCATTAGTCCGGATAATCGGAAGCATACTCTGTTCCCAAATAAATCAGATACATTTCACTTGCTATTGTTTTTATAAACGCTTGGCCTTGAATTAACTTGACTTCATGTAAAATGAACGTTGTTTCATATGAGTCTTGTTCATGAGCCAGGAAAAAGTACCCTTTCTATGGGCGACTTCCATAAAGGCTTGCCATCAATATATTCAAAGTTCTCAGAACGTTCTTTCTTCATATCTGCTACACGCACTTCATTCTGACTGCCTATGTACTTCTCGATCCAAGGGATGTACGCGGAGATTCTCGTATAAACACCTGGAAAACCAGCCTCTGCGCATCTGTAGCCAAACGAAACGACTCCCACTAGTGTCCACGTACCATCTGAATGCTGTTGCAGAAGAGGACCTCCAGAATCACCCTAGAACAATACATTAAGTTATTATAATCAGTTGCTATAAAACTGTAAATGGTATAAGATTCTTTTATGCCGGAAATGAAGAAAAATCTTAAATCAATATGCATATGTATGTAATCTATATAAATAAAAATAAATGTCCGTTCTTTCATGTGAATCTTCTTTCATACGCTTTTCTTTCATACAAATCTACAGTCTTTTTCCGATCTTGACGAAATTCGGCCCTCTTGAGGAAGTTTCACTATGTACAGAGGACAGGGTCTGCATTCTTTATTATATATTTTACGCTAAATGAACGAACTTTTGACTAAAAACTCAGTGACCTAAAAGCTTTTGTGTTGCCACTATACATAGCTTGAGATAATTATGTTTTAAATTTAATAAAGAAATTCGGTGACGTGAAAGAAGTGTGTTGCCACTCGAGGAAATGAAACTTTTTTTTTTTTTTTTTTTTTTGTCTTTTGAATTTAATCATCAAACTCAGCAATTTATTCTAATTCTCTTCAACTTTTGAACAGTATTACCAGCTGCGACAAATTAGTTATCTGAAACCTTAGTAACTGTTAGTTCACTTAGAAATAGAGGAATTGATATCCGCTTTGCTTATGTGCGTGCTCATCATGGTTTCTATGGAAATGAAAGAGCTGATTTCTTAGCTAAAGATGTCTTAAATTTACCCATTGATATCAACATTAGCATTCCAAAGAGCTATTGGAATTTCTTTCATTAAAAGAAGCTTTTAGCTATGTGGAATGAGGAATATATTTCCTCTTGTAATGCTGAGAATACCAAAAAGTTCTTTCCTTTTATTTACCATAGACTGCATTCCGAGTCTTTCCTCTCTATAAATTTTAAAGTGTCTCAGTTTTTATCTGGTCACGGTAAATTTGCAAGTTACCTGTTTCGTTTTAATCTAAGATCAAACAATTTATGTGAATGTTCAAAAAGCGTGCTCAGGATATGGAACATTTAATTTTCTCATGCCCTACATTTGATGGCCCTAGATTATGCTTACAGAACGATTTGAAAATGTTCGGAGTGACTTGGCCAGTGAACTTATCTGTTTTCGTGAAGTCCAGACTGGTGTTCTCTGCTTTTGTTCATTTTATTTATGCATGCAACTTTTAATGTTTTAATTAACTTACTTCTGTAAGCCCCATGTTGTACATATGTGGTGCACGGGGTGTCTGTATGTTTTCAAAGGGGGGAAAATAACTCAGCAATTTAAAAGAAATGTATTGTCGTTTTCCGAATCAAAATATTTTTATTTTCCAAGAGGAAATATGTTGTGATTCAGGAAAACCTAAGATATTTATTTTTTAAAATTTATTTTATTATTAATTAACAAACTAAGCGATTAAAAAGCAATTAACACAGATTCATTTCAGTTAAACTAGCCTGGACCCTTGAAATTACATTAGCTGAATTCATTAACATCATCTACATATGTAAAGCAGAGTGGCCGTTTGTTTGTTTGTGTGTGACCTTTAAAGCAGAATTTAAGTGAGCTCTCTTCAGAATTTAAATGCGTCTATCATGTTTTCGCGAATTTTACGTACATACGGAGGGGAAAAAAAATGGTTTCACAGACGTTTGAACTCTTAGAAAATAAGACTTTCGACACTGTCTCGACAGCTATTTTGCACATGTGCGAAAGGGTATTTATAAGGTTAAATGGTCAGCTTTTGTAAACTAAACTTAATATTATTATTATTATTATTATTATTATTATTATTATTATTATTATTAATTAAGGACACAGTCCTGATCCTCCTAGCCGGCTATGATCAAAAAATGGGACTGGCCAGAAAAAAAAAAAAAAAGAAAAAGAAAAAAAAAAGAATGTAGGGGGGGGGACATATAAAGTCCAAAATCTGAGTCTCGGTGCCGAATTCCAACTCTATCTTTGTTCGTATTTATAATTTACTTGTGAGTACTTTTTGTCCAATTTCAGTATCTATAATAATTTTATTAGCTAATAGAAACTTTTTGCAGTAAAATTTGAATACAATCGAGGGAGGCGGAACACCTTCAAGGACGCAGGCAACTTCATTTGAAACGGTTCTAAAGGCTCTTGCAATGACAAGGTCTGCAGGTGTCCAATTTCATTCAAACCGAAGTGCCTCCTCTGCCCGGCAGCCCCAAGCTCCGACTCCATGAAATATTTTAGGGATGATTACATTTCTGTATGTTTTTTCCTCTTCGGTCTGATTAAATAGGTTATTCTAACCTCTTTGGGTTTGACGGAGCTACTCCTGCTTTGACGAAGTTATCGTTCTTAATCCCAGAAGTTTTTTGGTTGGGTGAAAAGTTGAGATCGTAGTTGGGGCTTCTGGTCAGGTGATAGCAAAGAATGGAATCAGTGGAGTGACTGGGAAAAAAGTGCAATTTAATGCTAATTAGGCATTAGTTGAGGGACGAGACTACTTAATTTTGAAGCAAAATGGCCGAAAAGAATAGAGGAACTTTTGCAAAGTAAAAAGTAAAATTAAATTTAAAAATAAAATAAGATAAGGGACTAAAGAACGAAAAAAATAGCAAAATAAGTACAAAGTTAAGAGATTAACAAATAAAATACTATGTTAAATGGAGCAGGACCGCTCCTGGCTATTTCTCTGGTCAGTAAAGTTGTAATTCTTGGTACTGAATTGTTACTGAGTTGATGAATTTTTATAAATAATATTTTATCGATTTTATCTGTGCATAGTGGTACTGAATTGTTACTGCGTTGATGAATTTTTATAAATAATATTTTATCGATTTTATCTGTGCATTCGCTGAGTTTATTTATATTCAGTTTTTCATGAATTGAGTCTTCACGAATAAACGACGACATTTCATAATTTGACGAAGAATTGCATTCTGGATTGTTTGCAGTCGTTTTCTCCTCGTGAAAAGTACAGCTTCAAATTTGTCAACGTTGATATTTATTTTCCATTTGGTCAGCCAGGATTCCAGTGCATGGATGTGAAACGTAACGTTTGAATGATTGAACTCAGAGATGCGTTTTGAGATAAGATTGCTGTGTCGTCTGCATGCAAGTGCAGTGTTTGGTGTATGTGGAATGCCTTTCGCAAAAAGAGAGAATAATGACGGTGCGAGCGAATATCTTTGTGGGACGCCGGCAAGGTTTGCCGATGTGTAAAGCAGCTTTTGTTATAGCGAACGAAAAAGTAATAAAGGAAAAAGGATCTATTGTATTCATCTTGGGTGATCTTTGTCACTTGGCTGAAGGCACATGCAGGGACAAAAGGCAACGAGGAGGCTGACATCCTAGCCAAAGAAACAGCTAGGGGTCAAAATGCACAAAATTTATCAGTACCATGGCCTGGCTCGCACCTTAAAAAATCATAACCATCAAATCTAAAGCTGAATGGCAGAACTGGTGGGACAACGCCGAACGAGGAAGAAGGACTTATCAGTTGTTCCCAAAAGTAGGCACAGCTCCCAGTTTAATAACTAGAGAAATAACGTGGTTCTTTTCAGGGCATGATCCTTTTTCCACGTACTTCTATGCACGGAAACTAGCAACTTCAGATCAATGTGCATGTGGAGAAAGAGGCAATCACGACCATTATATATTCAAATGTCCCCTTACAGCTGAACATCACCTAAAAGTCCCGAATTCACAGAGTGAAGTGACTCCCTTTATTAGATACGCTATCAAGAACATCCATCTCCGAAAAAAAATCATAATTATAATGAGCTTCCTGTCCACAAGAGGCACTGAGCTATGCAGCACAACCTAGAATAATATAACAAAGCTATTACTTAAAACATAGTATGCAAGCAGACCTGGAGCTGCCCTCCATAGCGTGTAAGAGCGAAAGGCACCAACTGTAAAAACACCAATGTATATTTAAGGGAAAAAGAAAGGTCTTGTAAAATACAAAGCATTGCAAGCAACTCCTGGCAGCATCCCCTGTAAGTCCTGTGGGGTGCTTTTTATCTGGATATCTAGTATAGCTGGACAATACCCACATTGCCAATGGATAAACAATGGGTGTCCACCACATTTCTCCATATCCATATCCATACTGTATTGATCTATCATATACACTGGTGTGCAAAAATTAAGGACGAAGTCGAAAAATTAGCATATCAGCTGAACGAAGAGGCAGAGCGGACAGAAAGACCAATCAGGAGATTAAGTAAGGTGATGTACGGTAGCACATGCGCAGATATGCAGGTAGACGTAATGGGGAAGTGTCTGAGTAGTATAAAGCATGTTGTCGGTGTAAGATCAGTATTTCTGGCAAAGAGATTGCACGCCGTATAGCAGTTAAAATCACACCGAGTTGCTGCCTCAGCGAGAAATGGCGAATAATCAATCTGTTAGACGACATCTGGATGCTTTTACCCGAGGTCGAATCATTGGGAAGTTGGAGGAAGGCCGCAATCTGACAAGTGTGGCTGCAGAGTTCGGAATTGCTCACAGCATCGTTTCACGACTTTGGAGACAATTTCAAACTACAGGAACAGCTATCCGGGGGCTTAGTAGTGGTCGTCCACGAGGAACCACACCCGCAGATGACCGTTATATTGCCTTACAGGCGAGAAGATACAGGCGGCAGACAGCGCGAGAAATCGCTAGACACACGTCACAGGCGACTGGACGACCGATATCGCGTTTTACCGTGGCCAGAAAACTGCACGGTGGTGGTCTGTTTGCACGACGCCCTGTACGGTGTGTACCTCTAACGCCTGCCCATCGGAGAAGGCGTTCTCTGTGGTGCCGGGAACACCGGAATTGGAGAGACAATGAATGGGGACGAGTACTCTTTACAGATGAGAGCAGATGCAGTCTGAGTAGCGATTCTCATCGCATACTCATCTGGAGAGAGCGTGGAAGCCGCAATCATGCCTCGAACATCATTGAATGGGACAGGTATGGAGGTGGCGGTGTTCTCGTTTGGGGAGGCATCATGCTTGGTAGTCGTACAGACCTTCACATCTTCGACGCAGGTTCAGTCAACGGGACCCGTTATTGTAACGAGATTCTTCTTCCATATGTGCGTCTTTTTAGAGGCGCTATGGGTCCGCAGTTCCTTTTCATGGACGACAATGCACCATGTCATCGCACAGTAGCTACCGAACAGCTCTTAGAGAGTGAGGATATTGAACGTATGGATTGGCCGGCACGATCTCCGAATCTCAATCCCATCGAGCATGTATGGGATTTTCTAGGCAGACGCTTGGCAGCTCGTACCTTACCACCAGTAACGATTCCGGAGCTTCGATTGGCGCTGCACGACGAATGGGCAGCAATGCCTCAACAACTCATTGACACCCTCATTCTCAGCATGGGCAGACGCTGTGAAACCTGCCTAGCAGTCCTCTAATAAAGACCGGATGTTTCTTGCTGGACACACATCACAGGAATGTTTCGGCCTTCAGTCGCATTGCGCTCCATGCTACTTTTTCAATAAAGCTTCTTTTTATCCCTCTGATTTCTCTTATAGTAAGTGTTGCTTACATTACTCATGTTCTTACGTATTGGGGATCTTACGGTATTAAATGTGTTGATTAGGAAAGCTTTTGTACAAATTTATATTGAAAAAACCGTCTCGTCCTTAATTTTTGCACACCAGTGTAGATAAGAATTGATAATATTAATGATGTAATCTGGGAAACCAAGTGTGATTAGTAAGTAAGCGCATGTAACTAAACATGTTCAAAGGCTTTTGATATGTCAAGAAAAAGGGCATTTGTCATCAGTTTGTTCCTTAAACCATATAATGTTCCTCTTTACTTTGTCTATAATATAATATCAAGGAACCTAGTGAACTGTATAGCGAATTATCTCTCAGTTCAAACACTAACAACGTAGACTCGAGAAGAGTTAAAATATCCTTTTATTCATTCAAAGAAATGATAATAGTTGGCCCCTTCTCGGGCATACAGGAAAGCCTCCATTCGGGCTTTTAAATCAGAATAAGATAAATAAGAAACTAAATTAACTAAAATAGACTTAGCTGAAGCTAGACACAAATATCTAACGTGGTTGGCCCTTCAATTAAACTAGCCGGCGATTATCATCAAGCACGTACAGTACGGCAGAGCGTAATAGATTCAAAAACGAAGTAGCCAGAAGGCAAACTTGAGCCACTAAGGACTCGTAAGCACTCCCTGTCGAAGTTAGTTGATTTTCGTATAAATATTACTCCTGACTTATTTGCATTCAACGCGATTCTAAAAACGTATTCTGGTAGGGAGGTGTAAGTGGGAAACACGAAGTGAAAGGAAAGGGTTTCAAAATAAAAAATAACGGTTATAAAATTAACATCCACCTTACAACCTTCAACGATGAATTCGGTGACCTGTTAAAATTGATGAGTAGGAGGAATGCTTTTTTTTTTTTTTTTTCTAAACTCGTGTTGCTGAGGAATGACGATGCCGTTTTCTCCGATGAAGTTGTTAATCCAGTATAAGATGACTGCTTCAGCTATTTGCATTCGGGATAGAGAATTGTGTAGTTTGTGGCACAGAGGCATCATCGAACCATTTTTTTTCCAAAAACGAGGAAGGAAAGAGGAAAAGGAATTTTTTGCGGCCAAATTTCACATTCCTATCGACGTATTGCAAAAAACGTTGGGAGAAATGATAATTTCACGAAATACAACTCTTAGTTGGCCTTCCAAACTGTAATTTAAATCCTTTAGATTGCTTGCTTTCTCTGGTGTTCTTTGAAATCAATGAACGATGTGAACAAACCACGAACCATTGAAGCATTAAGAATAAACATCGAACGCTACTTTTCTGATATTAGGTCCTAGTTATTGCACACAATCATCGAAAATTGAGTTTATCGCTTGTTTTTGGTTTATTTGATTGCGACAGAACACTCAAGGGCTATAAGCTTTACACAAGGGCTATAAGCTGCTTTCGTAAAGGACTTTCTAAGGAACACTGATTGGTATCCACGTTACACACGGGATAACCATGACAACCAAGCATGCAGCAGCCTATTAACCTGGAATTCATCCTTGGCCGAACTACCAATGTTCAGCGACTTAACCGCTGGTAGCCTTGGATTCATCGAATTCGCTCTGGTGCACAAGTGAAGGTGGACACTAAGATGATGTTTTATTGACTTAATTGACCTAATCTCATAAATTGTATTTTAAAATGATATAAAGTTTGGTTGTATCCGAAATAGTTTTTATTTTATTTTATTTTAAAATGACATCCTTCTTTTTGGAATACCCTTTGCATGAAAATTATTTTTGAAGCATAAAACAAAATCAGAAAAAAAAAAGTAAAAGTTCAGTTCCTTAACATGTTGTTACAGTAGGCTAATTTGACCATGATTATTTGGATAACATTAAGCGATGAGGAAAAAATATCTTCGAATCAGCAATGAAATATAATTCAGTTAATATAAACATAACTAGAAACCAGAGTTGTACCTAAGGTTTTCAGCGCCGAGTGTCTAAAAAACTAAAAGTAAACTAAAGATATTGAACCCCTCTTGTTTGCCAAGAATGGAAAACATTTCATTCTAAAAATTCCTAACATCAATTCTGCGCCTCCTTTGCCCACTTGCTACGCCTTACAAGATAGGTACTTTCGCAGCGTTTTAATTAGGAAAATGAAAACGTTCTGTATATGAACTGCCGTTAAAACAAAAGTTCATTTAACAACTATTCAAAATGTGTCTAGAAATTATTTAAGCTATGCTGTACCCTTAATTTTAGTACTCAAAAATCATCCTTCATTAGAAGAGAGCTTGTCTATGTAAAAATTTAAAATTGGGCGAAAAAGCAACCTTAGTTTAGCAGCGATCTTTTAAGGAAAAAATTCTGCTTAAATTTTTTTGCTCTCGAAGAACAGGGACTTATACATGATCGCCTTACACAAAATACTAAAAATCTACGTCAAATAAAGATATTCTTCCCTTTTTTCTAATTAAAAATGGTTTAATAAATCGAAATCAAGCTATATGGGATTTTTAATCCTTTTCTGACACTTGGCAATTTTTTAAATATATTTGCGATTTAACTTAGTATTTTAGAAAATATATTCTTTCATATTTTGATCTTATTAACCGAATTGTTGATCACAGTGAGCAGATGTATATTTTCCATGTTTCCTGTATACAAACGGACAGTTCAGTAACAATATCCGAATGATAGTATTAACCGGGATCACATTGGGGAGCGTCTATTGTATTACAGTTTTCTATTAATTTATTAGATTTTCCAAATATACCTGACAAGCATCTTTTCCACCCTCTTCCAAACCAGCACATATGAAGCCTTCCGTAATGCCTCTGGGAAATGGAGCATTCGGTATTTTCCGGAACTTGGAATCGCACTTAGCATTTCCCACCACTGGTATTCCTTGAACCTCCTGTAATACGCTGGCAGTCGGGCCTCCTAAAAAATATAAAAATACAGGAAAATGTTTAAAATAGTACTAATAGACGGAAGCCTAGTTTTCCCACCCCGCAAGGAACGCAGGATTATGTCTGTCAGTAGTATGTGCTTTGAGCACCTTTTATGTGAGAGTAAGATTTAGCCCACCTCCTTCCCAAATTTAAATTCGCATTTGATTTATTTTCAACATCTGATGTTGAAAATAAATCATATTTCGAACGATTTCTGATCATCAACGCAGATGTTGAAAATAAATCAATCATGCGATTGATTTATTTTCAACATCTGCATATTCGTTGCTGTTCAGTTATACCTTTGCCAAATAATTGATTTATTTTCAACATCTGCATATTCGTTGCTATTCAGTTATACCTTGCCTTGGTATAACTTGGTATTGTTTTCAATCAATTTGTACAGTCATTCAGAGTCGTAGCTATGGTTTTCATCGCCCAGGGAAAACTGAAGATTTCGCGCCCCCTACTGCTTTCCAAGGATAGAAAACATTTAATTTTAAAATGTCGTAACATCAGTTTGGCGCCCCTTAGATTCTACGCCCGGGGACAGATGCCCCCCTTGCCTCCCTCTAGCTACGCCCCTGCAGTCATTAGGATATTTTGATGTTGGAGACGTGAAAAGTGAGGAATGCCCTCGAGGGGACTCTCGAATACGTGCCGAATGACACCACGAAGGCATGCTGAAAGAAGGTAGAAAATACCTTATAAATTTATGCAGAAAAAGAAAGGCTTCATGCATTTTGCTTTCGACTAAACCAGTGATTCCCAACCTTCTCCTTGCATCAACCCCTTTTAAAGAAATATGGGGTGCCCCCCCCCATATTTCTCTAATGTACAGTATGTAATATAATTTAATACAAATAATTGTCCATCAAGACCTTAAAGATGCTAGTTATACAGAGAAATCTGAACAAAAGTTTTGAAAAATCATTTATTAGGTTTATGTTTAATTATTCTTTCTATTATTATTATTTCTAATTTTACAAGTGCACGTAAGTTTTCAGAAACTAAATTAGGGATCCTGATTGCGCTAAAGCTCGATTTCAATTAATTTAATGTCTTTGTTTGATGCAATGTTTTTAATATTAGGCATAAAATTGGTTAATTAAATTTTTAAATGACTTCGTTTAAAAATACTCACCTTGTTTCTTGTTTTCTATTCTAATTTTTCGTTTCCCGTTTTTTCTTTAACTTTCTGACCCCTCCCCTCTCGTGTGTGTATGTGTGGTTACCGAGTTTTACTTTTTCATTGAGCATATTGTATAAACAAATTTATATATTTAAAAAACAATATTAATTTTTAATATGCATTAAATAATTTTAGTGTGCTTTTTCTCATATTTATTTTATTGGATTGACAAGAAAGTAATTTCGGTTTGCACAAATAGAAAGCGTTATGTTCGTTTTGTGATTCTTCTGTCAATCTTGTACATATATATATATATATATATGCAGGTCCAGCCCGTAAGTTGTTGTATTTTTTGACTAATAGCAGATTGCTATTTATTTTTATTTTTATCTTAATTCTTGTACATCGCACTTGTTTTTACATCTTTTAACACGTTAATGTATCATTTTGTGCAGACGCGTCGGGAAATTGGAACAGAGAATTGAGACTAATAAATTTTCTAAGACAATTCGTCTATTTAACTAAAATTTGTAAGTCAAAAGTTTCATTTGTCTGTTTCGGCGAAACGCGTAATGGAGTTAGCTTAATTCGACGTTCAGCTAGAAATTTCCCTTGAAAAGCCAGGTTGGACTTCGGGTTAAGCTAATTTACCATTTTCCGCTTTATATTTTTATATGTTTATGTTTGTTTTATGTTTTAACTTGTTCCATCGATTGGTTTTTCTATGTTTTAACTTTACACTTGTCACATCGATAGGTATTTACTGTATTTTTTGCCGTTACTAGTTTCCAAAGATTAGTATTTTACTGTGTTTAATTTAACGTGTAGCATAATTTTTCACCCTTCAATGACATTGTTTTTTAAAAAAATGTGTTGAACTTTTCTCGGAGCCACAGCTCCTGGTAACTTTTTGGCAAGCTTTCTACAATTTCTTATATATATATATATATACTTTCTTTTGAGATTTGACAGCTGACACTGTAGGGTTTCCTTTATTTTGCATAACAAATTATTTTATATGATACCTTTCCTGAATTATGATACCTTTCTTGAACCTCTCATTTTCTCCTCACATTTCCACTCCAAGATGCGAATTTAAAGTTAAGTGGAATGAGTATTTAAACGGGTGAATCTTGTAGTTTATTCACAGCATGATTTAGCTAGCTAGCGTAGGTTATTGGTTGTCCTTGCTGTTACGCCTTTTTGGCCATTTAATAAGTATAACGCCGGGTAGGTTGTTGAGTCAGCCTAATTAGCCTTAACTTAAAATAGTTAGTCCATCACTACTCTTTATCTTTGAATTTATTGTGTAACGATTCTTAAATTCCACCGCAAGTAGTCGGTGTTAATGTAAGCACGAAGTACGTGCTTTTTCTGTTCGACGATAAGTATGACCAGTTTGACGAATAATAAAGGGTTATTTTTACTATTCTTCTGTGCTAGTATTCTTTACGTCTGTGCGAAAGTCGCCAGGTTTCTTAGTAGGATCTAGGCAGAGTTTATATTACCAAAGAGGATACGATTCTACAACACTTTTAGTTTGCTACAGAAACACATTCTCTGTGTATTTATTTTTCAACTATTAGTTTACAGTCAGATTTACCATGGGGTGAAAGCATAAACATTTTCGACATATTTTATTCTTTTATTTTCATAAATACAAGAAAGCGGCTGAGGCTCACAAAGAGATATGTGAAGTTTATGGTGCTGATTGCTTAACAGAATGCATATGTCAGAACTGGTTTCAAAAATTTCGTTCTGAAAATTGTTCACTTGGGGATGACCAACGTTCTGGCCGACCTTCTGAAGTTAATGATGATAAAATTAAAGCCATAACTGAATCGAATCGTCATAGAAATTTGCGAGAGACTGCAAAAGGGTTACATGTGTCACACTCAACAACTACTGAAAATCACATATTTTTGGATTCATTAAGAAGCTCCATATTTGGCTTTCCCCAAAACTGAAAGAAATTCACAAAACTCAAACGAATCAATATTTGCAATACGCATTACAAACGTAATGCAATCGATCCTTTTTTTTAAACGAATTATCACTGGTGGGGAAAAATGGATCGTCTACAATAACATAAATAGAAAAAGAGCATCAGCACAATCAGCACGAATCACGTCGAAAACTAAATTGCATCAGAAAAAGATCATCCCTTCAGTTTGGTGGGATTATAAAGGTGCTGTGTACGTCAAGCTGCTTCCAAGAAACCAAACGATCAAATCAGATGTTCGCTGCCAACAACTTATGAAATCGGAGGAAAGAATCAGAAAGAAAAGGTTAGAATTGGCAAATAGCAAAGGAATCATATTCCACGGCAATGCAAGGCCTCACACATTTTAGTAGTATCTGCGAAATTATTAGAGCTTGTCTGTGAAGTGTTTTTCATTCCCCACATAACTCCGACCTTGTACCATCGGATAATCATTTATTTCGAAGGCTACGAAACTTCTTAAATAGCAAAAATTTCAGTTATAACGATGATCTCAAACCGCACTTAGTGAGTTTTTTATTAATAAGAACAGAAGATTTTGAGCGCGGAATCATGAAGCTACCAGAGAGATGGCAAAAGGTCATCGAACAAAATGAAAGATATTTCACTGATTAAAATTCAAATTTTGTATAGAGAAAACTGTGTTTTATTTTACTCTAAAAAAAAAAAAAAAAAAACGAATTTTCCCTTGCCAACTCGATATTTGATTTCTTTCTTACTACACAGTACAGCTTTATATCAATTAAACAATCGATTATCAGTTTTATTAATAATTCTTTTTACTAATGGAATCTTGATTTATACCCATCAACTGCCGGCCCATATTCGGTTGTCGACATCAGTGATCCTCTTTAAAATTTCATCGACCCCCACTGGAAACCCCTGGACTAAGCAATCAAATAATGAGCTAAGGAATTCATAGCCATTCATTTTTCTTCTTGGCGTCAATTTAATTGACAATACCCTGTCAAACTCTAGCATTGCAACCTTTTCTATTTTTCAACAGAAAACCAATTATAAAAACATAATCAGGCAGTGTGATTAAATATATTTTAAACCAAAAACAGCAAATAAAACCTATTTAGAAAGCAAAATACATCCAAAAAGTTTAGTTATTTCAACGTTTAATTTGGGAAAAAAAAGTTGTTTTACCAACTGATAGTGTTGCTTCATTTTAATTTCAAAACCCTTTCAAACCCATATGATCGGAAGGATTATGATAGGCAGTTACATACTCACAACGAATTCTGATTATACATAGTTTATTATCAATGACTACATATTTGATGTTAGTGTATTCTTTGCTTAACTTCCGAAATTTAATATTTACCTTATTTCTTCGTGTATTTTTTCTGCTAGATTTTAAGCGCTAGTTTCTGAAAGTTTAAAAAATATTCTCGAAATTGTGTTCGATTTTTCGAAATCCGAGTCTTTCTGCCCTTCTCGTCCTTCGGTCCTCTGATGCCCTCTCGGGAAATGAGATCAAGAATCAGTCATGTGAGGTGCTCCCGGGGCTTTATAAGGTAATCCAGCCAGACACGCAGTGCTCTGCGCAATGTGTCCGGCTCATTTATCATCAGATATCAATTAAACATTTCTTCAGATATTGTAATTATTAGTATCACTCTTTATTCTTATGGTAATGTAGGTTTCTTTTAAATAAATAACATTGTGATAGCTTCCAGTAGTTTATCCATGACTCCTTTTTATTTGTTATGTTCTTACTGAACTCTCGTTTTTTTCGGAAATTAAATGACTGGCATCATTTTCCCCCTCTCGATTTTTGGACGATAAAAACCAGTTAAGAAAAAGGTGGGGAAATACGGTAATAAGTCCCGTTAAACTGAATGCCAATTAAGCAAAGATCCATTGACAACAAACGAGAACTCATAAGTAAAATACAATTAAAAATGTTTCTATGGAAAAGCTTTCATTTAAAACGGGTATGATAATTAATGAGGAAAAAAGGAGAAAAATTGTTATGTACTTTAATGGGAATAATAAAATCAATAATTCTATTTACAATATTTATCTATAATTTTATATCACGATTAATAAAAGCATGTGGTGCTCATGATGAATTAAAAAGGATAATTTCTTTATATTTGGCAATGCAGGTAAAATAGTACATAAACATAATAGAAAAATTAAAAAGATAATGAAATAAAAAGATAATATATATTTGACAATGCAATTCAATTAATAGATTCGTTAGTTAGGCGTCCCACGCTTTTATCATTTGCGATTTAAAATTGTAAATGAAATCCGTGAATAGAATCATTTAATCTATCATTTCTATTATAGTATATGATAAATTATTTTTTTTTTCCCTTTCAGTGCATTCATTATCATATTCGGCTTGAATAAAAACTTAATTGCATGAAGACATTTTTTAATTCTATTTTACTTTATGCTTTTTAGTCTCAATTACATGTTATCCAGGATGAAATATTTATTCTTTATTAAAACACAAGCAATGAATTTATGAAATAAAGATAAATAATTGAAGAAGAAATTTATGAATAATAAGAATAAGAAGAAATTTATGAAATAAAGATAAATAATTGAACGTCTTTTAAGAATTCGATCTAGTTTCAGAAATTTGATATAATAAGAATGTTACAACGAGCATTTTACTTCACACTAAAATTGAGGGGGGGGGGAGAGAATATCCCAATTCGTCATTAAGTACAGCAAGATGGCAAAGTCAGAAGCAATTTTTTCGTGAGAAACGCTTTTTTCTCCTGTCTGATTCAGGAAAAGTTTATTTTATAATCTGTGAAAATTTCAAAAGTTTATACCCGATACATTTATAGATGCTGAAATGTTAAAATTATGAACACGGAATTGTTCAAAAAATCGAGCGATTGAAAAAAATTCAGAAAGAAGTTATAATTTTCAACCAAATTTCACTGACGAGATGCTTTTTCCGCTGTGTTCTGTGGTGTAAACAGTCAAATCCTGATATGTTTAATTTGTTCGCTAAACGAATATATGTCCAAAAAATCTTTTAAACATGAAATTAAAAAAAAAAAAATCTATATCGCATTTTGAAAAACTCTTTTAACTATATTGCATTTCCATCGACCAATAGTGTAAATACAAAATTTGAAATCAATAGCTTATTAGGACAAATTAAAAATCGATGACAAAATCCCAACCTCATGAGTGAATTAAATAAAAGTCTATAAAAAGGGCGAAGGACGTATAAACATCTTGTTGCAAAATCATTGTAGTAAAAAGACCACCACTGGTAGTGTCTAGTAAAGAACCCTGTGTTGCTTACCGCAGGAAACTGCAATAACTGCTGAAAAAGTAACTTAAAAACCTGACGTGGTGTAGGGTATGTTATGAAATTTCATCTATTTTTCGCTCTTTTGATTTCAGGGTTGAAGAAAATCATGTAGGTCAAGAACACTAGTCGTAAATATCAGCCAGGTTAAGAACGGCTCCATATTCTTGTTGCCAATGGACGATTGAGAAATCGAAAGTTTGTTCAAGGAAGGAATTTTATTAACGCAAATAGGTAAATGACAAACAAATACGTTAAAAAATAACTATTGTTTGTCAGATTTTAAATAAGAGGTAAACAAATTATTTTAATTCCTTTATCACAAGTATGTGTTTGAAAGTGAACTATTACTTTAGCAACAGTGACGTAGCCTTGAGCGGAGATTTTTAGTGGCGGCAACTTTTGCATAAAATATAATTTTATACGGTAGATTTACAGATGGATCTTCCAGGCAAGTAAAGAACGATTAGATTCTTAATTGCCATGCGGTATAAAATTTGGTAAAAAAGAAGTTTTTACAATACATAAAAGTATTTAAAGAAATCCCGGCGTGATTCCAAAAGCTCTATACTTTTCTTATACCTTTTTTATTCCGTCGAAACTTTTCAATGAAAATTACGAATGTTAACTAAACGAATGTTAACTATTTTCAATAATAATATAAATTATGAGGCGACATTTATAAAGAAGAATTTCCCGTTAAGACAGTAGTATTTCGAAATTTTATTTCCGTTATTGTTTCGGTAACGGAAACAGGAACCTGGAAGGACAATTCTTTTGAATTTTTGTAGTTTATTCTAAAATACGATTTCCAGAACCAAAGTTTCAAACATTATAATACTAGTACGTGCTTTCTTCTCAGTTGCAGTAAGTGTTGTTAACTCTGAGAATTTTCTGAGAATATTTCAACTCTGAGAAGCGTTCTACAAATGTGTATTTTGTTGTAAATTAATCAAGCATTTGAGAACAAATAAATAAAATGTTTTTCTAACTTACATCTGGCAACCCTAAAAAGCGCCAAGAAACACGGGCGCCAAACAAGTAAACTATGTTAATCACGTGATATTAATATATCCCATGATCCTCTTGTTCTTTAGTTATTATTAAGCTTCTGTATGTGCTTGTGTTAACATTAATGTATTTACCGCTTATATTATTTTAGTTGCAATTCAATAAATATGTTATTAGTGTTTAAATCTGCATCGTATTATTTATGGATAAATCTCTCATCTCATAATCATCAATAGTTTCGGAGACTCAACTGCTGCTACTTGAGTGCACAAAAGGCAAGCTGATTTTGCTATCTTTATTCTTCATATTTTGTATTTAAGAAAACGTTCTCTTTACTCTCTACATTGCAGCAAGAGCAATCAAATAGACCTCTGCAATATCACCGACGATTTTGAAGAAAAAAAAAATAAACTAGCGAAATAATAATATAATTTAAAGTATTGGAATAAAAGTTTTTCTTCAAAAATAAATGTATAATGTAAACTTTTTTTGCTATATGTCGTTTTGATATTTTTTGTAGTTATTTTGTTTGTATTGTAGAGTTGTATTTAATTTTACTAATAATTATTTGAACTTGTGAGACTTTCCTGACATCTGTTATTGTCCTCGCATTATTTGCCAGTATGTAAGTGAGCTAGTGTGAACGAGAGTATTTAAACTGTTGGGAACGATAAGGTTAGACAGAGCGTGATTTCGCTATTTTGAGCGCCCACTGCTATTTGCTTCCAGCTGTTAACACTAATATCAGCTATGCATGCTTGCCGCCGAGGTATTATTTTGCCGTCTGAGTCAACCTGTTAGCTTAAACCGAATTGTATAGTCTTGCTCTATTCTTTACCTTTAAATTTAGTATTACATTATACTTTAAGTTCACATCGCAAGTGATCGGTGTTTGTAAGTACGTAAGTTTATACCGTCTGTAAATTTCATAGCCATATGGCAGGTTTCGCTTAACGCAGGTTGGCTGGGGGCCAGTGCTTAGAACTAACTAACTAATCGTCTGTAAATTATATTGTGTTCAATAAAAAGCTCTTTTACACCCTTCCGTTGGTTGTGTTCCTCTTCATGTCTGTGCGAGAATTCGCAAAGATTAACACTTGGGTGGATCTAGTCACATTTTATGATAGCTAAACGAAGTAAATCTTGCAGTATATCAAGAGGGGCGGGAAACTCAGGGACACCCGAGGCAGCAAAATTTCTAGTTACGCCATTGTTTAGTAGTGCTTTTCGTTTATATTTCAACATGTAGCTCTGCAGGATTCTATTGGAACTGGAAGTTTGTATTTAAGTTCTGCAGAGCCTGAGCGTTATCGCTTAGTCTTAAGCAAATTGCAAATTGAAGAAGGTTAAAATAATCATTTTTTCAGTCTTCACCTGCATCGACGATCCATCTGACTAAATCCTATAATGTTTCAAACAAAAAAATTCCACCCTTAAAATGTACCGCTCCAGGCGTTTCGCCTCTTCAGCCCACCTGTAGTTACGCCGCCATTGTATAGTGTTTATTTTACCAATGACGAAAACTCTCAAAAAAATTAATAAACAAGAAATGTGCTTTTTTGAAAAAAAAAATTATATTGTTTAGTTTGATTACCAAATGAAAGATCTCCCCAGCCTAGAACTGTGACATTGTTCCGTTCATGAACCAACTTTTCCGCTGGCAGGCAAGCTGGAGTATCTGTCAAAGGTTCTGCAAGACGAAGTATCGCGATATCATCGTAATAGTAACGAGGTCTATAACCTTCGTGAATCTTGATGTCTTGGACTTCATAGTTAACATTCTGTTCGCTCAAAATAAGTTCACCCACTTGAACTTTATATAGATGCGGATCGGTCCTAAAGGAAATAGAAGAATTTTTTTACATCAAGCATACCAAATGAATTTGCTAAAGATATTCAAACTTAGGTACTTTTCCGTTTCGCCGGCGCAAATCTCGCCAAGCACACTTTATTGGCGACGAACGTAGTATACACGTAAAAAATGTCAACAAATGTTAGTTCTAAGTTTTTTTTTTTTTTTTTTTGAAGGCATAAACAATTTAATATCGTTTAAAATTTTGTAAAAAGACAATAAATAAAGACAATAAATTTGTAAAAAGACATTAATTTAAGAATTTACTATGCTTTCATGGTACAACATCCTGATTCGCAGGTTCATATCACGTGACCCCAAGTGATCTCATCTCACGTAATTCTTTGCGTAAACTATGCTACAAAATTTTCTCAGTAATTATCTACATTAATTTCAGGTTAAATTTTAATGTGAAATACAAGTTTAAATGCAAGTATTATTTCAGTTCGTACGAATAGCTTAACTCAAAAATTATGTAAAACCGCAGTGCTTTACTTCGCTAGTGCATTCTCATTAGAATTGATGAATTTAACCCTTTATTTTGCTTTTTCTATACTTTCGTCTTCGGGTGAGCGGTGTGATTGCATTGACTAATTGATTGCTAATTGACTTAATTACCGCGAATGGCCTTAGGGCATAAAATTGAACTATCTGGTAAAAATTCTATGTAATTATATGCCAGTATTGAAAGAAAAATCAATATGATAAAAAATGGCTGCGACATATTTTGAAAATGAGACGTAAAATGTTACCAGCGAAGATATTCCGTTTGGCATCGGTTGTACCATTTTTGGCGACTTTATCGCTTGCGCCAGCAAAATGGAAAAGTACCCAAACTTATATCTAAATCAAACTTAAAGAAATTTAAAAAAAAAAAAAAAAAAATTAAGTAGGTGAGAGAAAAGAAAAGGAAGAAAATCTGAAAGTATTCAGATTTTAACGTCGTACCAGAGGATTTATTAAGGTTCTTTATGTTCTCGCTGAGCATTGCAGTTTTCCAATCTGCTTTTGAATTCCACTACTGCTCATAAATTTTTTTCTCTTTTTAACTTCATTACTAAGCATCGCTTTCTTCGCACATACGGCATATACAATTAAAGAAAACAATCATAAATTATATAAAAACAGCTTATATCTATAATTCCCGATACAATATTAGGCGGTTGCCACTTTTTTATATTCACTGTATTATTTCTTTTGAAAACTGGCCGCTCGGATTGCGGACGTCAAAAGGAGTTATCATAAAAAAAGTATATAAACAAAGTAAAGACAGATGTTTAACTATTTCACAGTTTACCTAAACACTTTTTCATCTAATATTTAATAAATAGTATTATTTGAACAGTATAAATAATTTATTATAGTAAATAAAGAAGTGTAATTTGAGTTCAAATAACACTCCGAACAACGATTTCTAGAGCTCCCAAAACAACAAGAATCTAATATTCATAAATTTGCAGGACTAGTTTCGAAGATTTAAATATAAAGCAGCCTTCTTCAGCTGCATGAGTGTAAATGATGAAAGAGAAGCTTGTCGTGAGGCGATAACAGGGAAAGGAATGAAGTCTAGCTACTATTGATAAAAAATAAAAACAACTGTGAAACAATTTCTTTAAAAGCTGAGGGTTTGAAATTGGGATCATTGACTTGAACAGAAATATTTTTGTGAATGCAAAATGCTTCTATAAAATTTATTTCACCAAAGCAAGATGTTTTTTAAAAAAGTTTTGAACTTGAGACATCCGATTCCTTTTCGTTCCTTGATATGTTGATCCTACGTAACATATCCAATTTCAGTACTATTGTATACCGTGGAACTACTCTGATATGCGCCCTCAAGTCGCCAAATATTTTTGGCGAGAAACTTCACGTTGCCATATTGTAAGGATCTTAAGTTTTACTAACGTTTATTTTATTTTAAATCTTTACTATCACTTCTTATTTTCTACTTCCGGCCAGAATTATAAGCGTGAAGGAGTTTATGCAAAGTTGTCTGGCGA
This sequence comes from Stegodyphus dumicola, assembly GCF_044657685.1. Classification (NCBI taxonomy): domain Eukaryota; kingdom Metazoa; phylum Arthropoda; class Arachnida; order Araneae; family Eresidae; genus Stegodyphus; species Stegodyphus dumicola. Next base: position 19,929,383 of record NC_140777.1, on the reverse strand, counting down.
ACGCCAAGTATTTAAGTGTGGCCTTTTTGCCAAGCAGAAGAGAGGAAGCCGTGAGTTCGAAGCAGGCCGCTTACCTTAGAAGTTACGCAGTTGCTACTTTGCCTTCCAGGCCAGAGGATTTAATCCTCTTGATAAATTAAATGTATTGTAGTGTTCACAGTCTCTGTGCTACATACGCTTCCTGTTATTATAAGGCCAATCTTATTCTAAAGTTAAATTAGAGTTTAGTTTTATTTTGATATCTTTTAAGTTAGACCCCGAGTGGAGGGTCATTGTATTCCGAAGTACGGAAGTCATTGTATATAAAGAAAAAAATAAAGGGTTTTGTATACCCTTCGTCTGTATCCTGTCTACTTACTACAATTAGTGAACATAGCTTTAGTAAGCTCTCTGTTCTAGTCAGGTCATTGTATGTTTCCGAAGAAGGTTAGAAGAAACATTGAACCTGATAGTGGCGCCCGACGAAGAATAACCATGGCCGAGTTTCAAGAAGAACCTGTGCTGCCTGCAGAAACAGCTCAGAATCCAGAAATGCCAGCTGCCGCCCTGGAAGGATTTGGGTACATTGTCCAGACCATGCGCGCTTCGATGAAACCAGAAGCAACGTTTAATGGAAACTCACAGGTAACCAGTTTTTTGGAAAAATTGGATGACCACTTCATGCTCTACCCCGTGCACGAGTTTCAAAAAGTTACCTTAGCTACCAGCCCTTTGAGGGGCCAAGCGCTTAACTGGTTCAAATGTATCGGCAGAAGTCTCTTGGGTCAAGCAGGAAGTCCCACCTATACCTACGAAAATTTCAAGACTGCCCTACTAAAAGCCTTCCCTGTTGTAAGGGATCCTGCGAAATTAGAAACAGAACTTTTCAGTATATATCAACAAAGAATGGAAAACCTCTCGAGTTTTATTTTAAGAAAAATTCACGTTTTCAAGCTCTTGTATGGAAACCGTCCGGATCCTGAAATAATTCAAGTGATTTTGCCGAGGTTACTACCCCAAGTGCAAGACTTTATTGAATTGAGAAATCCGACTACACTGGAAAAATTATTTGAGCTAGCAATCCAGTTTGAAAGTAGAAGAACGGCGGACGTCGAAAGAAGACGCCAATATCAACAGCGAAACCAATTTGGTACGCCAAGACTACAGCAAACTCAAGCACATGGCTACGGAGAAAAAGCGAATCAGTGGGCAAGGAAACCCGAGCATTCAAAAACAGCCGGCGAACGTCGACAGTTCAATAGCAACCCAGGAAAAAAGTCTCAAGGCCAGTGGAGAAAGAAGGAAAGCACCGAAAGGAAAAATAATTTAAACTAAAACGGATTTCTGCTGACGAGAGGGTGCGGAAATCCGAAGGCCACGAAAACCCCTCTTCCTACAAGTTAAATACAGTAATGGTGAAAAATTTAACTCTTCCGAAGATTGAAGTCTTGGTAAATAATATCCCGGCCACCGCACTCCTGGATACCGGCGCGCAGTGTTCCTGTGTGGCAGAAGTCTTTTTTAGAAAGTATTTTCGCAAATACCGCATATATAATACGGATAATACAACAGTATTAGCGGCGCAAGGAGAACAATGTAAGTGCGTAGGTAAAGTACCTTTGTACATCCGTATCAAGGACGAACAAGTAAAGGTGATGTTTTTTATAGTAAAGAATTTGCAAGCACACTTAATACTAGGAATAGACTTTCTTTCAGACGCACAAGCTACACTGGATTTTAATGAAGCGTCTCTTAAGCTGACGATGAAACCAGTGCGTGTAGAAAAGGTTGAACCGCCAAGGTTAAATCTTGACCACCTGCCTAATGACGAGCAAGATAGAATCCGACAAGTGGTAAGTGAATTTGCTTCCTTATTTAGTGATATTCCAGGATTTACCCAGGTTACTAACCATAGTATTGACACCGGAGATGCATTGCCGGTTCGTCAAAAACCATACCGGTATGATAAGAATAAGGAAAAAATTATAGAATGGCATATTACCGATATGCTACGTAAAAAGATCGTAACGCCTATCTCAAGTAGTTATGCTAGTCCGGTGGTTTTATGTAAGAAAAATAATGATTATCCTTTGGAGCATCCAAAAAGGTGGAGATTCGCTATTGATTACCGTAAATTAAATTCCATAACGAAATATCCGGTATATCCGTTACCGATTATAGAAGAAATTTTAAGGAACATAAAATCAACCAAATTTATGACGACTTTAGACTTAACGAATGGTTATTTTCAAATAGGGATCAGGCCTGAGGACGTGCCTAAGACTGCTTTTATAACCAAGTCTGGCACTTATGCATTTTTGCGAATGCCGTTTGGCCTTTCCGGCGCCCCAGCAACATTTCAGCGATGCATGGACATTGTGTTAAGACCTGTTCTCGGAAAGTCCACATTTATCTATTTAGACGATATCATTATTACTAGTGATAATCTAGACCAACATGTACAGGATTTAAGACAGGTGTTTTCTTTATTAAATGAAGCCGGTTTAAAAGTTAATGTCGAAAAATGCAAATTTGCAGCCCCTGAATTAAAATATTTAGGTTACAAAATATCGCAAAAAGGGATCGAGACAGATGAATCAAAAATAATCGCTGTACAAAAGTATCCGACTCCAAACACGGCAAAGAAGCTCTCTTCTTTTCTAAGACTTTGTTCATATTATAGGTCCTTTATAAAAGATTTTGCGGCTATCGCTGAGCCATTGTTAAAATTAAAAAGGAAAAAGGCAAGATTCTCGTGGACGGCCGAAGCCAATAGTGCTTTCGAAAAATTAAAACAAGCATTAACGCAAGCCCCTGTGTTGAAATTTCCTGAAAAGGATGAGAATTTAGAAATTTCAGCGGATGCTTCGGATTATGCGGTAGGAGCGGTACTTTCGCAAAATCAGCAGCCCGTGGCATTTTTTAGCCGAACTTTAAATCAAACACAAAGAAACTATTCCGCGACCGAGAGAGAGGCACTTGCAGTTCTGTTAGCAGTGCAAAAGTTCCGAGTCTATTTTGGAAAGGCGCCAATAACAGTGTACTCTGATCATGCGGCGGTAACTAGATTGTACTCTGGGAAAAATTTATCCCCAAGGTTAATAAGATGGGCACTCAAGCTGCAAGAATATAATCTGGTAATCAAGCATACCCCCGGAAAGGAAAATATCGTAGCAGATGCCTTGTCACGAATTAAATTAGACGAACAGGGTAATACCGTAAAAGTTGCAATGCTGACAGCGTGTACAATAAATTCCCGAGAAACTGTAATAACCGAACTGGGTAAGGATCCTGAGTTTGGAAGTATTTATGAGTATTTGAAGGATCCTGAAAATTTTAGCCACCAAGATATTGTGGCGATAAGAAATAGGGCGGCCCATTACGAACTAATAGATGGTCTATTATTTTATACAAAAACTACGAATTCCAACAACGAATTTCGACCTGTTATCCCAGCTAGTCTTAGATTAAATATCCTGCAAGAGCTCCATGACAGCCCTTTAGCTTCTCATACTGGTATTCGAAAAACTACTCAACGCGTACGCGAGGCAGTCTACTTTCCTGAACTGCAAAAGTTAACAAGGGCGTATGTCCAGTCCTGCCCAACATGTCAAGCCGTTAATTATAATAATTTCCGCCCGGCCGGGTTTCTAAATAGTATTAAATCTGAATTTCCAAATGAAATAATCGGCATCGATTTATTGGGCCCTTTCCCAAAAAGTCAGTTAAACAAAAGTCGCTATCTCCTTGTTATAGTTGATCATTTTAGTAAATGGACCGAAATTGTTCCCTTAAAACGAGCCTCCGCGAAATTAGTTACCGATTCTATTTTAAATAAATATATTTTAAAATACGGGGCGCCCCTAAAAGTTATATCGGATAATGGTCCTCAATTTGTAAGTAATATATTTGAAGACATGTGCCAAAAACTGGGCATACGTCATTTAAAAATGGTCCCGTATCGGCCGCAATCAAATATAGCGGAACGGGTCAACAGAAATATAGTGAAAATTATCCGTAGTTATGTTAAAAATTTTCATAAAAGCTGGGATAACTATGTCAATGAATTTGCTTTCGCCCTTAGGACCGCAAAACATGATACAACGGGCAAAACTCCTGCTGAGTTATTTCTAGGCAGAAAGGTTATAACACCGTTAGATAAACTATTTTATGTGCAACAAAGAGCCCCAGAATTTAAAATGGGTGATATAGAAAAACTAATAAAAGAAGCAAAAAAGAATACGGAAGTAGCACAAAGAAAACAAAAATTGTATTATGACTTGAAACGACGGGAGTAACTTATAAAGTAGGGGATGAAGTACTAAAAATTAAGCATTCACTTTCTTCAGCACCAGAAGATAAAACTGCCAAATTTTTTCCACGCTTTGAAGGACCATATGTTATAGAAAAAATAACTCACGCTGTTGTAGTGTTAAAGGCAAGAAATGGTGAAACCTGTTCCGCAAACATTGATCAAATCAAGCCCTACTTCGATTGTAATAAAATGCAAATCTTTTCAGATCTTTTGCAGGATCCGGTACGGCAGACACCGCAGGTACAAGTTCCAAAGGTGGGAAAACGACAGGTACAAGGGCAAGCCAATGAGAGACAGAAGCAAGTGAAAAGAAAATTGCCCCGCGGAAAAACTGAAGGTAAAAAGAAAAAGAAGCCGTTCCACCGTCCAAAAAACAGAGTTCACGAACACCCCCAGAATGAAGAAGGGAGAAGGACGACGTATGTGGAAAAGACCGGGAGAAAGGACGGCAACTATAACCCGGCTGTGAAACGGAAGATTGACTCATCCGACAGAACTCTCCGCAGCAAAAGTCGCCGAACTGCGGAAGGGCCATCAGCGGCGGAGGAAAAAGTACAAGAAAAATTTGAACGGCCAACAACGAGGTCCAAGCAGGATCACGACAGAAGTTTCCCGGTTCCACCAAGACCAGCTGCCTTCAAACGGCCAAGACCACAAGCAGAGCACAAAAGGAAGATGTTCAAGGGTGGCCGTAGTGGTGAAAAACGGAAGCTTCCAGAGGAAAGCACTGAAGGGCGAGCCCGTACAAGAAGGAGGATCAACCAAGCTACGGTCTGCAGCACCTTTAAAGACTGGGCCCAGAAAAGGATGTCTGAATATTACAAAGATAAGTAAAATTTTATGTTACTTTACAAACTTAAGTTAATCTTTCATTCTTACTGCAAGTGGCAGATTTCAAGAAGTTTTACCTCATGCGAGGTCTACCTTTATCGCCAAAAGGGCGAGAAATGAGTTGTGACCGATTTTCTTATTATGTTTTTCAATTACTCGCGCGTAAAACTAAAGTTGATGTATAATAGCGTTGTATAAAGACTTAAATATTGTAAAAAGTTATTGTATAAATTTTATTTAAAACATTCTAACAAGAAAGAAGTTTTAGTCTGAAAGACTTTTTGAAATGTAGTATTATTTCAATGTAGAAAGAATTGGCACTTGCTTTGAAAAGAATAGAAGTTAACAATGTACTACTAATGTATGTTTTCAAATGTGTAAAATTAACGGCATCTTGATATGTTCTTGTATACATGTGAACTGTTATTTTGAATGTTTAGAAATACCGTGATATGGTAAAAGTGAAAGTAATGTTAAAAATTTGTTATTCGTGTGACTGTAAAGATTAAATCATGGTGAATATGTGTTAAAGGTTGAATGATGTAGTTAGGCTCTCTGACGCTACACTTTAGAGTTAGCCACTTTCAGAATAGTACCTCAGGGTCTAGAGTTGAAATTAGGGTGTGTTAAGAGGTCTCGTATGTTGAATTTTAACACGTTAGTGTTTTGATTGTAGGAGGAAGTGTTGCACACGTAGACAGAAACACATTCGTGTTTGGTGTTTTTACAACACATGTCAGAGAGCACGGGGAGAGATAATTAAAATAGTCATGAATGAAATAAGAATGTTAAGAAAAGTATATTCTATATGTTATTTGCAATGTCATTCTGTAACATTTCATTAAACTAGTTTTCCTTCCAGATCTCTGGAAGGAACCAGAATTGAATAAAGCTCCTGTTTAGATGCAGTACAGATGAAAAAGAAAAAAGATTGTTGTATATTCCGGGAGCTGCTATTGTAACAAATTTCTTTCTTTTAAAATTTTCTAGTTTCTAGCTAAGTTATGATTGTAAAAGGTTGGCCTCGCGTTAGTTTCTAGAGCTAAAAGTTTTCAACAAGGTCGTTTTAGACCTCAGTTTCAAACTAATTAACTCTGGCGGGAAGTATGTAAGGATCTTAAGTTTTACTAACGTTTATTTTATTTTAAATCTTTACTATCACTTCTTATTTTCTACTTCCGGCCAGAATTATAAGCGTGAAGGAGTTTATGCAAAGTTGTCTGGCGAACGCCAAGTATTTAAGTGTGGCCTTTTTGCCAAGCAGAAGAGAGGAAGCCGTGAGTTCGAAGCAGGCCGCTTACCTTAGAAGTTACGCAGTTGCTACTTTGCCTTCCAGGCCAGAGGTTTTAATCCTCTTGATAAATTAAACGTATTGTAGTGTTCACAGTCTCTGTGCTACATACGCTTCCTGTTATTATAAGGCCAATCTTATTCTAAAGTTAAATTAGAGTTTAGTTTTATTTTGATATCTTTTAAGTTAGACCCCGAGTGGAGGGTCATTGTATTCCGAAGTACGGAAGTCATTGTATATAAAGAAAAAAATAAAGGGTTTTGTATACCCTTCGTCTGTATCCTGTCTACTTACTACAATTAGTGAACATAGCTTTAGTAAGCTCTCTGTTCTAGTCAGGTCATTGTATGTTTCCGAAGAAGGTTAGAAGAAACATTGAACCTGATAATATTACTATCTAAATTTTTTGTCTACATTTTGAACTTTTAGCCTAAAATGTCTCCAAAAACGCGGTTTTCGCACATGCAAAAACTACGTTTTGAACACACAATTTAGCTAAAAATCCGAAACAAAAACAAAAAATTTAGATAGCAAAAACGTAAAGTTTCTAACAAAAAATATTTGACAAGAATCCATGTACACAGCGACATGTTTTAACTTAAAAAAAACATCTACGAATTGCACAATGTAGGCAACGAACGAATCTACCAACTACGCACACCTCGCTTTAATAAATTAACATAACAACAATAAATTTCAAAGAATACCATGTACACAGCATCCTGTTTAAACTTTAAAAAAATTCTACGAATTTCATAATTTAGGCAAGGAAGGAATCTACGATCTACGCACTCCTCGCTTTAATAAAATAACATAACAACAATAAATTTCAAATAATACCATGTACACAGCGTTCTGTTTCAACTTTAAAAAACATCTACGAATTGTACAGTCTAGACACTAAACAACAAAATAAACTAAAATAAATTTAAACAATTTAAAAAAACAACAATAACGACAGAAATTCATACTAAAGGAACCAATGAACATAACATTTTACAAAATAAGAACAAGGATAAAATAAAATGCACTTACCATGAATTAATGCGTTTTCGAATAGCAGAAATATAAATTTCATACCGCCACGTAATCACTATCGTATTTACATGACAGCCAGACACACTATCCAGAAAATTTATACTATGGTTCACAAATAAATAAAATCACAAATCCCTACTTCTATCATGCACTGCCATTAAAAATAATTTCGCAGACCCTCTTTCCACACTTCCAAATACCCACTAACCCTCAACAGGATAGCCACAATGATATTTCCTTTTGCCGAACTTTCAATTCAACAACTACCATTTTATCTTTCCCTCCCATCTTCTCAGACACAGAGGCGAACCAACGAGCTCCAGCGGAAGATTTTTCAACGTCAACAGGGTTGCCATAGAACACGCAATCGCGCCAAAAACCAGCGCAGAACATATATTGCCACATTTGGTGAAATTAGGGCGTATATTAGAGTTGTACCTATACCGTAAACCTTCATCTGTTTCCTTCCACCACACTTCAAATCACATCATTCGACCTAAACAGAAAGTAGTTTCATTTTATTCCTTCGTTTGCTGACTTCAAGTATGATCTTCCAAGTCGGCTCTTGGTCAAGAATTAAACTACTTAAAAGTAGCTGCTATTGACAGAGGTTTTTCACCTAACATTATCGACCAAGCGTTTAAAAATTTTTATTTCAACGCATCGAAAAGATCTTTCTCATTTTAGATGATTAATAAGGCCCGTGTTATCATTCCTTTCTTTCCAGAATCCCGCGAACGGGCTGGCTGCATGGGCGTTTTCGTGGTTTTCCCCATGTGTAACGTGTATACGAGCCAGTTTCCCTTAGAAAGTCCTCCACGAAGGCATCCCTCCCTTTAGGCAGATAGCCCTCGTGTGCTTTGCCATAATTAAATAATCCAATCCAAATCCTTTCTTTCCATCGATTAGTTATGAAACTGCACGTGTTTTATAGAAATTCAACTTTCGAAACATTTTCTCTTCTGTAAATAAAATGTGCAGTTCCGTACTGAAGGACCCCATTCCAGATATGAATTCCTGGAGTATATACAGGATTCTTTTTTTAGAATGGTTTAATTTGCATTGATCAAACCAAGACAGCTTTAAAATTCCGCGCAAAGGAATATGAGGCGCATGTTAGGAAAAAAGAAACACATAAATTCATTGTTGCCCAACGCTGTTGGTCAAAAAATTCCATTTCCTCTTTTTCTGAAGCAAAAGTTATTGGAAAAACATCTTAATTGACGAATTAGATTTTCTTTAGGCGTTTCAATAACTAGAACGTTCAGATTTTTAGAACTGCTAGGAAAGCTATTTGAATTTAAAGTTAACGCCACTTGCCTTTATATAGGAATAACACAACTAAGTTAAGGTCTTTTGGAATTAAAAACAGAGGCTAACTAATAAAATGCAATTAAAATAGTTTTCAAAGAATGTTTTTACCCTTAAATCTTATAGTACAAAAATATTACTTTTTACAAATTTTTAATAAATTTACCTTCGACTGACAAAGCAGTGCGCTGCTGTTATGACATGCTTTTCATCGATAAGAGTTCCTCCACACAGCTGTTTCTTAGTATTTCCATTAAAAATTGCCACCTGCAATGCAAATAGCGAAATAAATATGTATTTTATGAAATAGGAAATTATTGCATTCACGAAAGTTTTCTGAACTTAGATGAAACCGATATTATAGCTGTAGATTCAACATCCGAGCGTCTCTTTATCAAAAGAACTGCTTAATCACTTGAACTTTACCTTCTTTGAAGGCATTTTAAAAATGATTTACGATGCTAAGGGCTTCAGTGAACCGATAAATCGCGCTGATGGAACACATAGATAACTATAAATATATATTACGGGGAAGTATTCAAGAGTTATTTTTCCTTATTATACCGGAGGCACTGTGCTTAATATGATCACGTTTGCCCACTGCTATTTACTTTGATAGCATTTTAATTAGCAAAAGGCAAAAATTTGTTTGTGAACTATTCATAATGTCATTTACGAATTGTTCATTAGTGAATGACAAGTTCATTTATGAATTGTTCATAACCTTTCTGCAAATTATTTGACTGATGCTGAACACTTGATCTCAATACTTGGAAGGCATCCCGTAATTACAGGAAGAGAATACGCCAGTGCAGAATTAAAAATTAGGAGAAAAAAAAAATTACGATCAAAGGGGCATTTTTTTAACATTTTGTTTGTTACCTTTATTTATTAAATATCACGTTCTTCGCACTTAAACCATAAAATTCAGTTAAAGAGCAATATCGCAAAATAGTTTTAAATTGAGCATATCTTTAGAATTTCCGATATGCAGTCTCACGCGCTGGAGATAAAAATGTTTTTTCTGTACAACGTTGCCATTGATCGCTTTGAAATCCTTGAGTTTGTTAATCAAAAATTCGTTAAAGATTTACAAAATATGAAATCGATAATGAAACAAATTCCAAATTTCAAATTTGGACTTCCACATGCCCATATTCGCAGTAGGATTACGTCATTCAAGCTTCGATGGCGCTATGTACCGTTGTTTTATCAGAATGCGAGAAATATACATACATTTATGCAGATTTTTCATTATTTAATTTCTTCAAATATATTGCAGGACTCTAACATTTGGTGGCAACAGTTTGAAAAGTGAAAAAGACATTTATATTAGTAAACCAACGCAAAATCGCAAAACGAAAACAATAGTCTTTCAGGGACAAAGCCCCTTTAAACTGAAAAAAAAAAAAAAAAAAAAAAAAAAAAAAAAAAGCATTAGTACATGTTTTTATGATTTGTTTTTCTTCAGAAGTAAAAAAAAAAAGGGAGGGGCGGGATTCTGTAGAAATTTTTTCCCAAAAACTAAGGTTGCTTTTTTTTTGCTTAGTTTTAAAAGACATTAAAATTGAAAGCAAGCTATTTGGTGGCCTAATTCCTTAATCGTGGACACTTCTTTGTCACTTGCGAATCTTTATAATCTAGTTTGATCTTATTTGGCAACTTTACTTCAGTTTAAAAATATTTATTCTGCAATATTTTGATAATATTATTTTAGTTATTGATCACAATAAGCGATGTATTTTTCGTATATAAATAGGCAGGGCTTCGGCAATTCGGTAATACGTAATATCCAAATGGCAATGTTAACCACAATCACATTAAGCGGCGTCTACTGCATCATAATGTAAATGTTTTGGCATCCTTTTTATCTCCCTTGTGTTCTTTTTAATTGCTTGTGCGCCAGATAGTATTTAAAAAACGGGAGATTGCATTAAGATGTTACTAAACATTCTTCGCGCATGTGCGGAAGCATCACAGGGCTCAGCTTAACATAAGTGGCAATAAATTATTGTTCTTCGGGTCGTTTTACCAAGATACAGTGGGATGGATAAGATCAGCGTTACCTCTTGCTTTCTGAAATACGAGAAAAAGTGTTCCTAAAATCAAGAATCATCGTCATATGTTGTTGTGATTTATCTCAGTTGCCTGACAGTAACACTATAACAAGTCCATGAATTTTATTGTAATTAGAAGCGCAAGAATTCGATTGTCGTTGGCATGGGCCTTGGTCACCTTTTACAGCTGCACTCAGAGAGTGTACCCAAAAGCCTCCAACTCTTCTTTACCTACCACCAACCACTAGAGAGAACTTTTGACACGCCGTGTAAGTGCTCCCATGAAGAAAAGACATTGCACCTTACAAATAGCCAAGTCTTCTCAGGGACTCGAATCCGAATTCAGTGATACGGAAGCTAGCATCATTAAGCACTGCACCCATCAAAGCGATCTGGTTGTGTAGGGTTATATCCAACATAACCAAACCGCCTCATAGATATAATCACCCATTCTACCTTATTTTCATGCAAAGAAGCTTATAAGGTATTTCTTCCACCTTCTTAGCGTGCCTTCGTGGTGTAGTGGTTCTGCACGCTGAGCCGGTATTCCAGAGGTCCGTGGTTCGATTCCCGGCGAAGGCTTTGCATCTTGCCTACTCTTTTTATTATATGACACTGTCTAAAAATTGTATTTTATGTTTTTACTTATCCTGCTTGATACGGGGCACCTGCTACAAAAAAAAATTAAAATTATGTTTCTATCGTAATAACAGAAGTTTTAGAACCGTAAATGATTATAAAACAGTGTTAAACCTTTTACAGAATTTTCATTCATGTACAACATGACACTGTGAAAGAAACATTTTTGAAAGATTTCTTCTGTATCTTATTTTCACATGCTGAATTTTTATAGAAATTTACTTCGTTTTTGAAAAAGCAAACAAAACCAGTAATGCAATAAAAAAATAACTTTCAAAAGAACACGAAAATAAATATATAATCCGTTATTTGATTTAAATTAAAACTATTCTATTTGAAAATATCAATATGAATAATTTCTGTCTTGTTAAAATAATTATCTTAAAGAAGCAAACACGATGTACCAGCTTTTGTCCGGAATAAATAGATTGGTGAAGAATCATAGATGTAGTCGTAGCTTAAATTATCAGACGATAAGTTTAAAAAACAGGATCCATTTATTATTGGTCAGGAGGAATGGCAGTTACAAAAATTAAGATCTCCGGAGTAAATAAAAAAGAATTACTAATAACTTTTTGTATGAAGTTTACTGCATCGTTACATGAAAGAAAAGACCCCGATATTCCTTTGCGAGTCCTTTTATAGCCTCTGGAAAGGCGGAGCTTCCAAAAAATGACGTCAACCTCATCAGCCATTCCAGTTCGCTTTAAATATCTCCAGAACATTCTATAACTGTACGTGTAGAAAAGGCGGGAAAAACAACTTAACTACGGGGCTGTGGATTCAATTCCACGTACTTTCAAATAAGAGACCGTCGCCATTAAAAATGAAAAGAACATACAGTTAGAATTTCAAATGTATTTTTGACTATGGAATTTTATTATTATATACATACATATATATTTAGGAGATAATATAATCAATTAATCAATACTGTTTAGGAAATAAATTATTATATATATATATATCGTTTATTTAAATAAATTATATCAGAAGATTACTTAACATCCAAGGCCATTTCACTGTAGCTGACGCACCTCCAACAGCAAAAAGGACCGGGGGATGGGCAACACCTGATTGGCGTGGCAAGGGATCGATCTCAAACGCTAAAGTTGAATTCTGAACGAGTTTTTCCAAAGTCCTCGGTTCAATTCCTGTTGGCAGAGTATCATTTGTATTTAAAGGAGGATATGCCACAGTTTCATCTTCGTCCAAACGAGGAAGGATTCGAATTCCACACCCTAGAAAAATAAATGCGTTCATAACCTAAAATAAATAAAATATAATTTTTTCACATAGTGCAGTTCCATGTTTAACTAATTCAAAATTCTTTTAAAATTAGGCAAAAAAGTAGTCTTGTTTTATTTATTTATATTTTTCTACTAATTAAAATGAAATGATTTAAGTTTGGAATAAAAGCTTTGCGGAATTTGAAGGCGATCAACCACAATTCCTTCTTTTTCAAGAGTTACGAATTTTGTATTTAGATAGCTAATGTTAGCAGAATTATTAAATTTGTTTGATTTTCTCGTGCAATGCAGCGTGAGACGAGTTTTTAATACAAAGTTACGCCGGAAAAGTAAAAATATAAGAGCACATGCATTTAACATTGAATAAAGGGATATCTTTTTGATTTATATTTAATTTGAATAAATGTAATTGACTACTGCGTTAGCTGTAACCGTAGTTCTCCTCTTGTTGGTTTACAGAAATCTCGAGAAACAAAGAAATTACTAGAACTCTCTCGCGACCAATTGAAAGCTTTAAAAAGTTCCGGAGAGAGACATCTCAACTCAGTTGTTTAGTTACTGTTAAATGCGATTTATTTAGTTAAAATACAACGTAGTTTCGGACTGAGATATCTGAATTAGCTTTCCCTTTCTGTCTGAACTAGGTTTTATTTTGACGTTTTTAGTATTTTAAAGTATAGTTACTGGTTGTATAGCGGTCTACTCATTATTCAGTATAGCGGTCACTCTGATATTGTGAACACTTGTACGAATATGTCTGAGGAAAATTCCAGCGTTTTGTTCTATTTCTTATGATAAGAATAAATTTTATTAATCTTTTATCGGACTTGTGCATTCAATCTGTTACGAACTCGTACGCACGCAACAATATTTGTAAGTTGGCCTTATATGTACCTTTAGGTAATAAGATAGTGTCTCTCGTAGTATATTGCTGTAATCAAAAGGTATCGAGACTGATTCCATACGACACAAAATTTTGATTATTGTTTAATAGTTATTACATTACCTTCAAAGTAATCTCCTTCGTCTGCAATACACTGATATTCTAGTGTTTTTCTCATTTCTCAAAATATGTTACAAAACGTTTTCGCGAAGCCCTTTCAGGATTCACAGTGAATTTTTTTTTATTGCCTCAAAACCGTGACCACGAAGCGGTAATTTTAGCCACGAAAAATAGAGAAATTTCCATAGTTCCGTATCAAGTGAATACGAAATTCGTGGAATCGTTTTTAGAGAATTAGGCACTCAAATAATATATTGTCGCCAAATGGGCGATTTCTCGCCAAATATGGCAACCCTGCCTTCCCTTGCCATTTTGTGGTAATCCTAAAACTGCTTCGCGGGGAAGCCATCCCACCGCTGCCACCAGTGTTACGAAATGTACAGGCGTGGTAAGATGGTTTCCATCTTTTCTTGGAATTCAGCAAAGGCAGTCATAGATCTTCCATTGGTCTTGTCACTCATCTTACTGCGCCTGTACATTTCGTAACAATATTTACTGTGAATTTGGCTAGTTGCCAGAAATTCATACTATGTAGCACCATAATAATCGAAGGAAACAGCCTGCTACAGGTCCAAGTGAGCAGGACACCATAATTTCGCCATCAGTAGTAAAGGTATGGTCCTGCCGCACCAACTGTGCATTTCCGCGCCAGTTGTTAGGAAGAGTGCCCAGGGAAGCGGTCAGAGGGTCTTCCCCACCTTTCCTTACCATTAACTTTTCGAAATGACATTCGGCTTTTGAATGTCCCCTTGCCTCACAGACACTATACGAACATCAATGCTTTCTCATCACTATACTGATTGGACGGTCGAAGAAAACACTCAACATTACCATGATGTTTGACTGATTTTAATAGGTCACGGACATTTAGCCATCAACCACTTGGCGGACGAGACACTTGCTGGTCGACAGGACTTTTAGCCGATACGTATGTGTAGCGGACACGGATATTTAGGATCATTAGGTATTTTTGGAAGCAGGCAAGATGACAAAATTAGCAACGCTTTCGCCGGGAATCGAACCGCGGACCTCTGGAATACCGGTCCAGCGTGCAGAACCACTACAGCACAAAGACATGCCAAGACGGTGGGAGAAATACCTTACAAATTAGACTAAGAATCTTAAAAAAATGGCTTATAATATATTTATCTCTTATTATAATTTTTTTTTTTTTTTTTAATTTTACAAATATAAACAAGTTTTCAAATTTTCAGAAGCAAAATTACAGACTCTAAAGGGACAAAAATTTGATTTTAATCAGTTTGGTGGCTGCGCTTGATGCACTGATAAAATATTTTAAATATTTAACTTGAAATTATTTATCTTAATTCGCTTCTGTCAAAAATATTCACTTTCTTTCTTGTTTTCTTGATTAAATTATTGGCTTGACTAAAGCCTGCTTCAGCTGAGTAAGAAGAGGGGAAACCAATGATGCTGGTTTGGGGTTATAAGTTTTATTTTTTGGAATATTTCTCTAGGATGATTTTATATTTCTCTAGGATGATTATTTTTTGATTTTTTGGAATATTTCTCTAGGATGATTTATTTTTCCTCACATGTCTTAGTGGCGCCAAGCAGAAACTACTTGTAGAGTCATTTAAAATGATTTCAATGACAGAAAACTGAAGAAATTCGCAATGCCCTTACCTAGATTCAAACTGCGACAGTCCCGAATACGCGTCGAGCATGTTTCGGTTACGTTATAAAGGCATGTTGGAAGGACAGAGAAAATACATTGTAACTTTTAAATTCCAAAACTCAGCTGACCCATGTTTTGGGATGCGACATATGCTTGAAATCCTGCTTCAGCAGGTGACGGAGGACGGGGGCGCATGGTGTCTAACATAGGTAAACAGGCATATGCCCCGCGTCCTCCACTATCTAGAGGCTGGAGCTCCATGAGCCCCATGAGCCCCCCACTCCCTGGAGTCCCATGAGGCCGCCCCGGGAGTTTATTAGGATCTTAAAAACAAAAGTTAACATGGCCATACAAGGGCTACACTACGTGTAGTACATTGTAAGAACGTGAGACAACTGAAGGTTATGGTTATAGAGGTAGAACAAAACAAGACATAAACATAAAACATAAATGGAAACATATAAAAAGAAACATAAAGAAACACATAAAGCACACTAAAAACACAAAAAGGTACATTAAGATACACTAAAATAAACGGAACTAAACACTAAAAATCACAGAACACATATAAGGCACATAGCACAAACAGCTCCTCTTTCATCATAATATCAAAAGCCATTTTGGCCCATTCAAATTTTCAATGTCTGATATCTCTCTGAAAGCGAGGTCCACCAGCGGCCGAGGGTAAAAATCGCTTAACTCTGGTAGTTCTGTCCTGGGTTCGAATCTAGGCGAATGGACTGGTTGCATTGGCGTTTCCTGGGGTTTTCCCTACGTGCAACATGTATACGAGGCAATTTTCCTTAGAAATTTCTCGTCGAAGGCATCCCTCCTCTTAGGCAGATAGCCCTAGTGTGCTTTGCCATAATAAACTAAACCAAACTAGACCTATCCCGAAAGTGATTATTTCGGCTTCAGCATTCTCTCTGTCTTCCGATACTTCAGACTTATGCCCCGGTAAAATACTCAGCCAGTTTATAGCTTGTTTTGTTGAATGTGTAGTGCTACACTAGGTTACCGGCGTTTGAATTTAATTGACTGTTAGACTGTTAACTGCTTAATTTACATAGACACTATTGGTAGTTTGCCTGTAGAACAAGTGGTGTCTTTTATGTTGAAAGTTAAAATTAAATGTTGAAATTTTTCAAGACTTTGTCATAATACTATTTCGAACGCAGAGATAGCTCGCTAGCTTATCATGTAAGCTCTGGAGGACTTAACTTCAGCTTCCAAATCAAAAGCAACCCTACGAGATTCACTTTCTTGCTAGGCCTTTCTCCATGGAAGATTTTGAATGGAAAATATTAATGAGAATTAAATTATTATCTCTTCCTCCACAGAGAGAGAAATACTACAGAGTTCTATTTCTGTTATTGCTTGGGAAGACGAAACCGAGAAGGGCAGTCGTTTTGAACTTTTACAATTTATTTTAAACCATAGTGTCTACAATGAAATTTCGAATACTGTAATTCAGCTTGGCGAATTACACTATTCGAATTACAGTATAATAATGCGAATATTCCTCATAACTGCTATAAGTATTACTCGCTGTGAGAGGAGTTTTTTGTAAATACGTATATAAATCGGTTCAGATGCATATAAGATATGAAAATGCAAATCTTGTGTTTAATAAATGCTTTACCGTCTAGTCATGAAACGAACATCTAAAGCCTTCGATTTAATTATGATAAATAATAATAATAATAATAGAAATGTAAAAAATAATATTTGTAATAGAAAGCAAGCTAAATAGCACTTTAAGACGTTAAAATTAAAGTTTTATTTTAAAAATTAACACGGAACTTTCATTTATTTTCCTGTATGTAGTTTTACATTTTATAGATTGGATTCATTGATATGCATTGAAGGGACGGCAAATGGGCACCCCGGGCAGCAAAAGCTCTAGCTACGTCACTGCGCATACCATGACGATCCACCTGACTAACTCCTACAGAATAATGTTTCACGCTAATATGCTGCCATCGGCGGATAATAAACTAAACCAAACTAGACCCCTCCGCCCATTCCCATCTCTAGCCACGTTAATCAACAAATCAACTTCATGTCATTAAAAACTGCCTGGAAAAAAGCATACAGTTTTTCTTTTTTCAGTAAAAACACTTTCAAGAATGTATGATCGTTTATGTGCCGAGGGAGGGAATTACGCGAATCATTTAATTTCGGAAGAACGCGGTTACAGTAAATATAAAAATAAAAAGTATAAAAAAAGTATGAAAAATAAAAAGTTGTCATGAATAAACTGCAAATAACTTTCACAATATTATTTCTTTAAAAGAAACCTACTTTCCAATGAGAATACATAGTAGTATTAACAACATTCCAGTATCTATTAAAATGTCTTCAATTCTAGCTATCCGTAACCTGAAAGCTCACCCATTCTTATTGTTGTCTCTGTTACTACTTAGGCCTCAAATCATCCATCAATAATTAGAGAAGGTGGATGTGCGGCTGACTCGGCAAAACTGTAGACTGAATGTAATTCCATGGTCGTTTTACTTTGATGGGTGGGTTCTTGCATTAGCCTGCCATAGCGTTCAACAGTTAGAAGGGAAACGTTTGGCGTGACTTTCGCAGGTAGTTGCGAGAGTCTGCCGTGCTTAGTAAGAGGTAAATAATCACTACGTGCACGAATGCATTTTAAAATTTAAGGGAGGTCGTTGTCATTGAGGAATGGGGAAATGACGCGAATATTTTTAAAATTTTCAGAACCTGGCAATATAGGATGAAATACGAGAATGGGAAAAACATGCGAGGCAATGATAAATTCTGTACCTTTAGGACTAAGTCTGTTGACTTTCTTTTCATCGTCGAGGTGTGGTGGAGCTTCCGTCGAAGTATCTCTAGGACAGCAGACCAACGGAACTTCCGTCACCCACCCACAGACTTTTGGGTACTTTCCCCTTGCAATGGAGGTCAAGGCAAACGGACAAGACGTGATAACGATGCAGTCGTTTATTCTCCCATCATCTGAAGGGCAAGAAACCTTGCGAAGGGTTGGGAAACGTACGCTTGCGGCCCATGGCAAGCCTACGATAAACACTGTTGAAAAGAAAAAAAAAAAAGCTTAAGAGAATTCGGGTAACTTGCTTAAAACATACACAGTTTATAATAACTAACAGTAATTCTATAGTATTGGTCATAAGTGCTAATTTAACTTATAACGTTTTATGGTAGAAAAATCGATTTTTTTCTCCCTAAATACGCGTGATATCTGTCAGTCGTAAATTTATATTGTGAGCTTGTTCGTTTGCGCCCACTGCGGTGCGTAACTGGAACGCGAGCTGTGCTCGTTTATGACTATCAAAGAGTTAGTAAACCAGTTATTATGATTTGAACCTAAACTGTTACTTCGCCTTTCCTTTAGTCCTCTCCAGAATGCAAATTAATTGTTTGTGTATTTAAGCGGAGAGTTTGAGCGTTTAGATTAGAGCTTCTGGCAAACTCGCCATGCTGTTGCGTATTATCGCCAACTCTGCCAAGTCTGGCTTTAGCATCTTGCTAGCCGACGCTTAAAATACGCGGCGTTAATTATTTTGACCTAGCTTAAGTTGATTATTTTGTATTGTAGTCTCAGACTACGTTACCGATATTTGAATATAATTCTTGCAAATAACATTCATTTAAATTTCTATAAGTAGTGGAGGTTCATCTGTTGCACAAGCTGTGCCATTCTTTGAATGAAATGAAAGGCACGGCTTTGTACGACAGACGAACCTCTGCTACTTGCGGAGACTTTAAATTAACACAAGATAATGTTGAGCTGAAATATAGGTAATAGTCGGAAACTAATTAAGCTGGCTCAAGTTTTTCTTAAAACACATTTTAACACGGCGTCATTTCTAAAATTAGAAGGTTCGGACGTCAGAAAAGAGGTACAAAAATAATTAATTAATAATAGTAAAATATTAATGATTAAAATGATTAAATAATTAAAATAAAAATTCAACAAAATGTAAAGGGATTAATAAAAGTTTAATAAATTATAAAACTGTTGATAAATATTTAAAAAAAATTATAAGTTATTATACTTTTCGTAAATAGTTGACATATAAGGTACTTTTTCCCTCCTCTCCGCATGCCTTCGTGTTGCAACGATAGCACACTCGGCGCTTCATGTCTTCTGCTTTAAAATTACCTAATATTTCTACAGTGGCGCACGAACTAAAAGGTGGGGGACGATAATTCGTCACCACCAGCATTTGGTGATTGAATCCCGTATTTCCCAGCCGCTCTTTAAAAGGGGAGAATATGTAAGGTACTTTCTCTCTCCTTTCCCCATGCCTTCGTGGTGTAACAGTAGCACACTCAGAGCGTATTCAAGAGGTTTAGGTTCGAGTCCCGGTGAGGGCATTACTCATTTTTTTTGTCTGCTGCTTCAAAATAACCTAATGACTCTACAAAGTAATAAAATAAAATACTGAACTTCGTCGTATTTGGATCACCGGCTGGAATTACAGTTTCGCTTATAAACTAAAAAATAGATTCGTTTATAAACTAAAAAATAAATTTAAAACTTGAATATACAGTAAAATGCACTACTTTAAGAGATGATAGAAACAAAGACCTTTATTTGTCCAGCATAAATGCAAAACGATTAAAGGGTCACTATTGATACAGTAAGAGAAAGAATAAGAGAGAGTAGAGAAACAGTAAGAGAGTGTGGAATACATTTTAACAGAGGATGTATAGGCATGAAAACAAACAGAGAAGAGTCCAGCACGATTTCCTGCCAATATAATTCCAATATGGGGAATACAATTTTAGTCTGGGAAATAAGATGAAATGTAAGATGACAATTTTAGTCTTCCCTATTTGGTTACGTCGTACCAAAATGTCTTCAGGGCAATATTTCATGTCTTTTACATTGAACACTAAAGATCAGGGTTTCATTGTATTTCCTGGAGAAGGGTGTCTGTAATCATGGCAAAGCCTCGAGGGCTATCTGCCTAAGGGGAGGGATGCCTTCGTGGAGGACTTTCTAAGGGAAACTGGCTCGCATACACGTTACACATGTGGAAAACCACGAAAACGCCCACGTAGCCAGCCCGTTCGCGGGATTCGAACCTCGGACCGAACTACCAGTGTTCAGCGACTTTACCACTCGGCCGCTGGTGGGCCTTCCTGGAAAAGGAGTGTTTGCCATGTGGATGGGACTGTACATTCCGTCGAAAGGTTTGTTTCGTTGAAGGGCGTTCAGAAGGTAGAATCGATTTTTAAGGTTTGCTTACAATCAAAATAAAATTTTCATTTGTTTACAATCAAAAGAATTTTTTGCTGAAATAGTGGTTCATTTACATAAAAGACGTTTCGGAGCCCTCTTAGGGCTTTGGTGCGATCTAGCTAAAATTTAATTTATCTCAAAAATTAAGAAGTATTGGATCTAGGCTCCAGCGGATTCCATTGTCGTTTATATTAACCAACGGTTAATCCTATAAATTTTGTATATATCGTTTTAAACGCAGCTTAAACTAATAGTCTTGACATTAGAAATAATAATGCGTAATGATTAAATTACTAAAATAATCGCATCATTTTCCCCTTCGTCTATTGTACATAGCTTTACCCTCCCAGGGCTACTTTATTACTAAATTGCACTTAATTAGTTTCATTTTTATTCTTGTTCAGTGTTGTAGAGACATTAGGTAATTTCGAAGCAGGAGAGATTAAAAATGAGCAATGCCCTCGCCGGGACTCGAACCACGAACCTCTCTAATTCGCGTCGAGCGTGCTGATCACTACACTACGAGGGCATGCTATGAAGGCGGGAGAAATACCTTATAGTGTAATCAGTTTGCATTTGAGTTTTTTGTTTTATCATTTCATCCATTTTATTTTTCCTCGCATGTATTATTTGAAACGTATTTTGTGCAGATTCTTCGATATGCTACCCGGACATGGTAAACGTTCTCATACTTAAGAAACTTTCCAAACACGAGATTTCAACTTGCTTCTGTTATTTACGTTCCAGTTCATTATAGCCTTATCGACTGCTGATGCGTTTGATCTTTCGAAATCCGACGCTTCTGTTCTCCTCCCTCTGATGTCCCTGTTGTGAACTGCGGTCAAGACTCATTCATGTGAGCTGCTCCCGGAACTTTACAAGGTAACTGAGCCGGACACGTCGCGTTGAGTCATATACGATCAGATACTGCAATGCTAATATTAACATGTGTGCTTAATTGAATGGGGATTTCTTTTAAAGAAATAATATTGTGATAGCTTCCAGTAGGTTTTCCAACTCCTTTTTCTAACCTCATTCATTGATGATTCGTAGAATTTTCCCCTCTCAATTTTCGGACGATAAAATTAGTTAAAAAGGAGGGGTTAAATGAACGAGGAAATAAATTACTTCACAGTTGCTAAGAAAATGCTCATCCAAATATTTTACCTGAATAATAATTTTTTATCCCGATGTTGCACATAAATGCATTAAAAGAATACCCATGAAAATTTGTCTTCAGAAAGCCTTCTCATTTGAATAACAAATCGCGTTATTTAAATTTTATGTATATAAAAAACGTTTTGAAAAGATTCACAATTTGTTTATAGATTAACATGTAACGTTGCGCGCTTCCAACCTGCACGCAACAATAGTGGTGATTGCTAAGAACTGGAAAGTAGACCAAAGTCTTCAGAAGGGTTTAAATCCCTTTTTATTCAACTTTAGAAATTACAAATGCGTGCTCTTGACGCTCACAAACTACGCCGACCCGGCGGTAAAATAAAAATAAGAAACTAAGAAAAGAATAGTAACAAGTGACTAACTACGAGGCTCTCTAAACGTAACTAACCTCACCGCGTTCTAAAATACCGCTGATAATACAGCAAACTCTGAATATTACGTTGAAAGATTAACAAACTGCCGAGGCAAGCACACAGGCCGAAACGCGTGGTTCTTCAATTTCTAACTAGCCACCTCCACGCTCGGGAAGTAAGAAAGCACACCTTCGAACTCGTTTCCCTTCTATTTAACTCAGAATACTTCCGCTGATAATTTGAATCCTTGCGCGTTCTACTAAAATTTACATACTCTGGCATTGGCAATTCCAGGGGAAAGTAAGACTAGACAGGAAAGATAGTTTAAACTTAAAATAAATGTTAGTTAAAATAAATATAAACCCTACAAACAAAATAACTATTTATTTCATATATTAATCAGAACTTATAAAGATCGAACTAATAAATTTCGTTCTTTGTTTGCCTTTAATTTCAAATAAAAATTATCAAATACATTTTTCAGAAAACGAGGCTATTTTCCCTCATGGATTTTGCAGAAAACGAGGCTTCGTTATATTCTGCTAAATAATGAAAAGGAAAAATCTAGCATCCCGAAATACAGTAAGTTATTTTATTTGTTTTTAAGTATTATAAGGTATTTCTCACACCTTCCTAGCGTGCCTTCGTGGTGTAGTGGTTCTGCACGCTGAGCCAGTATACAGAGGTCCGTGGTTAGATTCCCGGCGAAGGCGGTTGCTAATTTTTCATATCTCTTTGCTTTTCCAAAATACTTAATGTCTCTACAGTATAAACAGCAAGTTTTACTTATTTTGCTGTGTTGAAATCATTTTCTTTATGTAAAAAGAAAACTACCATCTTGTCTGTGTTATGCATGCATAACACTCTTTCCAAGTAGTAAAAGTACAATAGCGTTTATGAGATCTTATAAGAGAAAAGGCGAAGAGGGGGAAAAAATGTGTATGCCGTTGACTCACTCAACTGATAAATGTTCATGTTTACAGAGCGTTAAGTGTTGCCATACTTATTTTTATATTCGGTATACTGTGTATCTTTAGGATAAAAATTGATTGAAATATCGGTATGATGAAGATACCCGCATCCACCCTGTATATTTATCTGTAAAAATTATATCCCATGGAGTTGTAAAAAAGGTTCCAAATTTTGGTTCTTTTTTTTCTTTTTCCCCCTTCTCTTCTGGCGTGTTATTTACAAAATTTATACAAACTATCGACACACAAAATTTCTGACTCGGTATTTGAAAATACTGGAAAATATCAAAATGTTTAATTTAATTACTCTTTGTTTCGAAGCTGTGAATAGCAACTATTTATAAAGCAATTTAAAATGGAATCCTTAGTTTTGCAACATTTTTAGTAGTTTTGGTAAACAGTTTATGTTGATATATTTAAAACTGTGAGTTTTACGATTCCAATAATACAAACAAAAGGTAGTTATAAGCCGTATTATTAGATCTAATTTTATGATTTGCATTTTGTGAACTGCTTTGACGTTAGTTTGCAAATACCACGAGATGAATGAGTTTAAAACATGAGTTGCCTATTTTAGCCTACTGCTTACTTTATTGTTATTAATTGTTAGTTCAAATGTTCTCCCTGATGGACTATTGTTTTCATTTTGCGTTGAAAATTTTAAAAGGCTGTATCACTTTTCAAATCGCTGCCACCAAATACTATTTTATATATTAATGTATTATATTTGAAGAAATTAAATTATGAAGAATCTGCATAAATGTATGTATGTTTCTCTCATTGTGATAAAACAACGGTACCTAGAGCCCTCCAATTTTGAATGACGTAATCCTAGTGCGAATATGGGCATCTGGAAAGTCCAAATTTGAAATTTGGAATTTGTTTTATTATCGATTTCATATTTTGTAGAACTTTAACGAATTTTTTTAACGAACTCAGCGATTTAAAAGCGAGCAATGGCAACACTCTACGGGGGGTTAAAAAGAAAAACTTTTTATCTCTAGCTCGCGGAACTGTGTATCGGGAATTCTAAAGATATACTCGTTTTAAAATTATTTTGCGACATTGCTGTTGAACTGAATTTTATGGTTTAAGTGGCAAAGAACATGATGTTTAATAACTAAAGGTAACTCACAAAACGTTAAAAAAACGCCCCTTTGGTAGTAATTTAAAATCTGAAACCTTTCAGATTTTTTTATTACTTTAGTTATCATTTTCAGCGTTAACAATGACATGAGATATTAGTTAATATGATTCAGAAAAGCAAAGGGGAAAAATTGTGTGTAGCGTGGTCGCATTCAGCTCATCAATGTTTACATTTACAAGAAATGTTTTCGAAATTGAGGGTAATCAAAATAAATTCTCAGAGAGATCATTGAGCAGTAAAAAAATTTTAGTTCGCTCCATGTGCTCGATGGGTTAACATCAGTATTAACACATTAAAATTTAATCGAGACAGATTGTTGGAGATTTAATTTTAAAATATTATTTGACTCTTTAGAGAATCGAGGGGGTTTACTAGTATGGATACGTTACGCTTGTAGTATAAAATAACCATCATGTAGTTGTACGTCATTACTACAGTACTCTTATATGCTAAACTGCATATAAGTTTTACACACGAAAACTGATTATTGTAAATCAAATTTTGGTAAAAACATCATTTCATAATAATAATCTGTTAATAAACAGGTAATAAATAAAGCCATGTTTAACCGTTAATAAAGAAAAATAAAATTTACGTTTAAAAACATAAATAAAATTACGTTACGATTCTTAAAAAAATCGTTCGAATTCATTTCTTGAATTATTTATATTATTAACCACTTTATGCATATATTTTGTCACAGCTCACTGTTTTTATGAAAGGTGGCTAGAAATATTTAGAATATTGTTTTTCATATATCTACAGATATTACAACACTGAACCATATCAATAAACTGCAAAACTCCATCTCCATTAAACGCAATTCTAAAATAATTCAAAACGAACTCCTTCAAAATTCGTAACACTGCTTTGAAGTGAAAATAATATATCGTTATGTGAAATAAAACTATTTATTTCCACACAGAATTAATTCCAAACCAGTATTGGGAAACAAGCATATATCATAATGAATCGATTATTATAGAAAAGGGGGTTCAGTAGTTGCCATTTAACAGCAAACACATAAAAGTTCAAAACATTTTCGGCAGACGAAAATACTTATCCGAAATAATAAAGGAAATAAAACTAGTAATTAAATTTTATGTTGAAACATAACCCAGCCAAGATCGTTCTCAAAGAAATCAAAATCGTTTGTTTTTGATTAGGATTCCGCAACAATACAATAATAAATTATATCTTTAATTTTTCAAAATAGAATAAATTTTAAAATATTTTCAGCACTTACCTAGCTGTAGCGGAAACAAAATCATCTTTTATAAGTTTTCAAAGGCTAGATGGTTTTTGCATAGAAAAAATTCTCATTCAAGTATCTCTTATTCTAAAGTAGCGTTTTAACTGCGTCTATTTAGGTAGAATGTTCGGGTTTTATGCCGATTGTCCGTTCTTTTTGGACAAGAAGTTTTGATTGCCTGTCAAACCGCAACCGCAATTGACGCGCAAAGAAAAGTAACCTCTGCTCACGTTTTTGAACACTTTCCTTTTTTTTTTACTTTCTCTGACAAGTGCGTTAGGTCAACTAGTGAGAGTAATTCAGCTAAGGGGAAAAAAACCAGTCTTTCGCAAGAGGATTTTTTTTATTTTTACTTTTTATTTCATCAGAAAATAAAATTAGAATTTGCGCTCAGGTATTGTGAGCTAAGTCGGAACTGTCATTAAAATACGTTTAAGAGAACAGTACGTTAAGCCATTTCTGCGTTTGAAATGTTCGAATAAAAGATTCTTTGTTATATTTCATTTTGATTTCATTCTTCTTGCAAATGTTTTATTTCATTTAATTTTTATTCTTCGTAATTTTTTTTCTTTATTATTATTATTTTTTCCCTCAGGTTTGCTAGAATTTTGCTTTCGTTGCACTGCGGAAAAAAAAAAAAAAAAAAGGACGTAATGGGTAAATACGTAAGGAAAAAAATCCAAGGTTAAAATGCTTTTATTACTTTTTATTACATTAACGAAAGTTGTAAAATTCCTAGCAAAATAATTTCATTGAAATATATATTGCTCACTGTAGTAAGTTTAAATTTGTCTTAAGAAATATAGTACAAGGCACTCATGTCCAAATTTGCAATAAAATAATGATGTACTTTGATATTCCAATCGGTGTCACCCATTTTTTAACAGAATGTGTGAAAAGAAGCCTAATTAGCATTATTTGCTCAAAAGTAATCATACGGTTTTTGATATGCCAATCAAAACGTTACGTCGGTGAATCAAGCGCTGACTGTCTGTCTATTAAGCGCTTTGCGCAAAGTGAATATCCTGTGATACAGCGTTAGATTCCAAAGCGTAAGGACTCAAAGCTTGGTTTGTTATCGCTTCGAAGTATTATTTGGAAGAATCTGTAAAGTAACGACAACTACAGCTAGTTTTTGAAATACGAACAGCAGTTGAAATACAAGCAGACACCTAGTTGGTTGAAATACGAAATATACACAACTGTTTGCAGAAGGATGCGACGGACCATCTGAAGATTAGAAATTCATGTGTGCGGTCCCTTTACAAGTCACAATCTTCGAGCTCTTACGAGGTGTGACAAGACATGCTGTGACGTGACATTACATAAGCAAGAACTTGTTCACTAATGCCTCTATTTGACATCATAAGGACCATAACGTCACGGGACATTAGAAAGGCCATAAGTTCACGTCCAGGGTCAGGAGATTTTAACCATCTGCACTATTTTTGTCTTCAAAATGTCTAGAATTCAGGCGCCTGACCGGCCTATGACTCTGCAACTTCCCCGATATCGGCTTCAACTACATTGAATCAGAGGACCCAAGATAAAACTGAAATTTTTTAAAAAAAGGCATGACTAATTCCAAAACAGCGCAGAAACGTACAGAACACGTTCAGACAGCTTTTCGTTTATTATGTGACTTTGTTACGTGTATATAGAACGTTCTACACGACATACTAAAGTGGTGCGTGTTACAACCGTGTTCTTAATACGTATATTTCGACCTACAACACTTTTACTTTTTTAAGTGTTTCCAGCATGTGTTATGAAGAACGTTTTATAAGACGTACCGAAAAGTTATGGGTTACAACCGTTTCTTAGGACGTGCATTTCAACGTATAACACTCGCATTTTTCGAAATGTGATTCAGGACGTTCTGGTAGAACGTTACAGGAACAGCGTTCATAAAACAATGCGAACGTTATAGGAATGTTACAAGAACAAAAGTGTTAGTCGAAACACGTTTTGAAGTTCTCCTGCCCTCTATTGAACTCTAAGCTATTGACATGCTTCAGAAAGTTATCTGTTACAGGAATATTCATATAGCGTTTTAGGAATGCTATATAAAAGTGTTAGTAGTACCACTTTTTGACGTCCCTTATTGAACTTGTAGAGACATTAGGTTAATTGGAAGCA
This sequence comes from Stegodyphus dumicola, assembly GCF_044657685.1. Taxonomy (NCBI): domain Eukaryota; kingdom Metazoa; phylum Arthropoda; class Arachnida; order Araneae; family Eresidae; genus Stegodyphus; species Stegodyphus dumicola. The sequence continues at coordinate 19,901,744 of NC_140777.1, read as the reverse complement.
GGAGAAGTGAAAAATGAGCAACGCCTTCGCCGGGAATCGAACCACGGACCTCTGGAATACGCGCCCAGCGTGCAGACCACCGCACCACAAACGCATACTAGGAAGGCGGGAGAAATATCTTATATACTCCCCCTTTTTAAAGAGCGATTGGGTTTTTTTTAGGGTTACCCAATGGCCAAATCCTGGGTGTGAAGAATCATAATTTACCACCCTTTTAGTTCGGGCGCCACTGTAGAGACATTAGGTGTTTTTTGGAAGCAAGAATGATGAAAAATGAGTAACGCCTTTGCCGGGAATCGAACCACGGACCCCTGGAATACGCGCCCAGCATGCAGACAACTACAAAACGAAGGCACGCTAAGAATGCGGGAGAAATACCTTATACATTATATACTATAGGTTATTATAAATATATAGAAGTCATAGGGGTTTAGAGCGTTCTCCTCAAATGTTCCACGACTATTCTGGAAGAACGTGCCCAAATCTCTCTAATTGAACATTCATGCACGTTACAAACACAATTTAATATTGTCCGTTTTAGGACTGTTACATATAGACGTGATTTGGAACGTTTTGCTCGAACATTCCCGGCACGCATGAAGCACTTATATCGAATGTTCTCTGAACGTTCTTGTGATAACTGGATTCAGTCTGCGGAATATTCCAAACAGAACAAGTACTCAGAGCGCTGTAAGACTTTTGACTAGAGATCTTGCCACTAGCAAGATCCTGACACAAAGAGGTCAATAATTTACTTTCTAAATAATTTGCTTCTATCATTTAGTAGTAATTACCTATTATCTGTATTATATCGTTAACAGAGCTTCTAGCAGGTGTATAAATAAACGTGTTTTAGTTCAATGTGCAGTTTACGCAACCTAACCTATGCACAAGCCATTCAGCAACTGGTCCTTATAATGGCCCAGTGTTCGAAGATCAAGAAAGATCACACTTCTTTCTTTTAGGTTTGGTTTATTTAATTATGGCAAAGCACTCGAGGGCTATCTGCCTAAGAGGAGGTATGCCTTTGTGGAGGACTTTCTAAGAAAAAACGGCTGGTATACACGTTACACATACAGAAAACCCATGAAAACGTCCATGAAGCCAGTCCTGTTCGCCGGAATTCGAGCCCTCGACCGAAATACCAGTGTTCAGCGACTTTACCGCTCGGTTGCTGGTGGGCGCTTTCTTTTAGGGGTAAATCAGATAGAAAATTGCTCGAAACAGGTTGGTTGTCTAAAATAAAGTGATATGGGGTAAAGCTTTTATATTTGTACTAATTTTGTGCAACTTTTGCCGATAAATTTTAGTTAAGTGTTACATTAAAATTTAATTAAATTTTATATATGTCCGTGCGTTTTAAAAATTTAAAAGAAGTAAGACTAAATTAATCTTCCAAAGAAATCAGTTTCTCAGTTTTGACTTTAAAAAATAAAGTGAACATTCCTGATTTCAAAATACAGGGTGATTATAATTAAAGTTGCGATTTCAAACCGCTCTAATTATAAAACTACAGGTCATTATAAAATGAATGAGATGTAAACCTAACGCCAGAGTGTCACGCCAGAGTTTATGGTAAATAAAATATAGGGAATTTTAAAGAGCGCATTTATTCTGTTGTGGTTTATGCGCTATCGAAGAAGTAGATTTAATTCAATTCAATGAGTTTAAATGAAATGCAGAAAAAAAATACGTACAACTTAATATTCCATACAAGGAAAACATGTGGTGTATACATGAGCTTTTTTTTTATTTATGATATTTAAACTGAGAAAAATCATATCGGGTACGAGATATCCATCGCGAGTTTCCGTGTTCATATTTGACTAGCAAATTAGATCAGGTAGTGACTAGATAGATTAGGTAGCGGTAGGAATTAGATAGCGGTTTAGATTAAGAGAGTTTCCCCCGGTTTAATCTATACCTGCTGGTTTAAACATATATTACAAAATGTTGAAAACGTTTTGCGTACAGCATACTTGAACGATTGCACATAATTCGGAATGACGTTTATTGAAGAGTTTCTTTGCATATCTAATCTTAATTCAGGTATTAATGTATATAGTTTACGACTTGCATTTTAAAATATGGATTTTCATGACCTTGGTTATGTAGTTTTGGATCATTCATCTTCAGCACAGACTAGTTTCCCTTAGGACACTTTCTTTAAAATCCTTTTCGATAAAGCAAAGAAATATTGACCTTGAAGAAAAAAAAAACTGAGTGACAGCTGTCAAGTTCATCTGTTTGAGATGAATAAATGCCTCTGGATAAATTGCGGCTTTTTTCCTCCAAAGTTGTCCTGATTTACAAAAAACCAAATCCGTTTTCAACCGCATACAAATCATCGCGTCGATTGCTGCGACTTAAGAATGATAGTGGAATACCAGAAAAAATGCTAGCGGTTGAATTTAACAATAGTTCAAATTCTGAAAGTCTAGTTCAAGAATTCCAGTTTTAATATGATGCTATTGCCATTGAATATGCAATAGAAGTGTAAGAATAAAGAATTGAGGCATTTTAATAAAAAATCTTTGCAAATTGCTGTATCCCTAATTTTAAAAATAGAAAGGCATCCCTCATTGGAAGATATTCCAATGTAAAATTTTAAAATCATAAAAAAAAATTAGTTTGTAGATGTTTCAGGTACTTTTCCCCCATTAAAATAAAGAAGAAAATTGACATTTCTTTTTCCTTTCCTTTTCTTTTCTTTTTCTTCTTTTTTTTTTTTTTTTTTTCTTTCTTTTTTTAAAGAAAGATTTGTGTCTGATCGCCCTCAAAATCGATAAAATTGTTAAAAATCATCTATGTCAAGCCAAGATTGCTTTTCTGCTTAATTTTAAATCGTTGACTGAATTCGAAACGCATCTGTTTGGCGACATTTCTCTCTCACTCGGAAATTTTTATAATCCATTTTCTATTTTGTCCTTATATGGAGAATTTATCTTTTATTTATCATGCTTAGTTCAAAAAATTAATTTGGCATTATTTTGATCATGCTAGCCCAATTGTTAACCACAGTAAGTGATGTATTTTCTGTGCTGTCGTGTACAAACAGGAGCGATTTTGGCAAATCGTTAACAATATCCGAAAGATAACATTATCCGCGATCGCAATCTTCATTATTACGAAATAATGAGGAATCTGTATTAGTGATGGGCAACTTCGGTACTTTCTTGTACCCGGTACAAAATACCCGTTACTCAAGTAACCGTTACATTGAAAAGTACAGAAAACCGATTTCAAGTACCGAGTACCCTAGTAACGATTTGGAGTACCAAAGTACCCTAGTAACGATTTGGAGTACCGAAGTGCCCTAGTAACGATTTGGAGTACCGAAATACGCAGCTAACGATTTTGCGCACTGAAGGGACTCTGCCACATCACCACGTGTTTGATATTATCTGTACGGAGTAGATTTTGAATATTAGAAAACATATCAACTACGGAAGTGTCTGAGGAGCAGGCCATTCATGGACACAAGAAGCGCATATCACCATTTCGCAAATACAACCAGATACTACTGTCCTGGTACCAAAACCGAAGTGAGCTGAACCCTCATCGATCCTCCAGTAACGTATACCGAAATACCGAGAAGAGACTCATATTTTCGTTACAAAGTAGCGAATACCGAAAAGTATCCGTTTCGGTACAGAAGTAACGAATACCGAAGAGTACCCGTTTCGGTACAGAAGTAACGAATACCGAAAAGTACCGATTTCGGTACTGAAGTAACGGGTACGTGGATGTACCGATTTTCAGTACCCGTTACAACTAAGTACCCGTTACAAAATACCCGGTTCGGTAGTACCGACTCATCACTAATCTGTATGTATGTATGTATGTATTTTCTAGCAATGTCGAAAAACGATGACACATAGACCTACTTAATTTTCGACATAGGTGGTCCTTCACCCGAGCAGAGGCACCTCGAAGCCCGAATTTTGAGTTTCGATTTTTTTTTTAATTTTTTAATTTTTTTTAATTTAATTTAATTTTATTTATTTATTATTTTTTTATTTTTTATTTATTTATTTATTTATTTTTCTTATTTCATATTCTGTAAGAATTTAATGAATTTTTGATTGGCAAACTCAGCGATTTAAAAATTTACAGTGGAAATACTTTCAAAATAAAACCTTTTTATCAACCTGGAATTGGAATGGTGCAGTCAGCCGCGTGCCTGTGTCCGAGGCATTTCCCTGTCGAATAATTTGTTTTTTTCCAATTCTGTCAATTCAAAGAATTTCCATTTTGGCGATTGCTTGAGTCCAAAAAAAGTTAAAATAGTAGATATAAGTAATAAAAGCAAGCAAGCTAACTAGTGATTGCTGCCTTTAAGAACTTTTTAATCGCCAGCGAAACGTCTATTTAAAACCAGTATATTGCTACTGTCTGAGATAAAATATTTTTATCCTAGGATGGCAGCGTGTTTCCTTTCAGTAAAGCGTAAGATAAGATATTTAGCTTTCAAATTGAATATATCTGTTATTGCTTAACAATTCAAACGATTCAAAACCAATAAACGCAGTTCTTAAGAATACTGTTTCTTCTTTTTAATCTGATTGACATAAATAAAAACGCATTTTAATGAAATGTCTAATTAAAAATCTTAAACACTTTTGTGAAATTACACTTGCTAGACTCAATAGAAAATCAACATATATTGTTACCTTCCAACACATATACTATATCAGTAATGTTTTCAGTGTAAAAATTCGATAGCGAGTTTTCAATGAATAAGCACGAGTGGGCAATAATGGCTGTCTATTTGCCATTATTGCTGATGGGAATTTGCAATAATGGCTGTCTGTCAGTGTGTTACGTATATGACGATTTCTTTTTTTCTTTTTTTCTTTTTTTTTTTTTTCTTTTTTTTTTTTTTTGTCCACGATAAATTTTATATGAAGCTTCCAAAAATTTCTATTTTCTGTGTTTAAGCTTGCTGCATTCACATATAGAACTGATTGGATTTGGGGCAAAACTGGACAATTGGAATGGCATTTTACAGGAAGCCCATAACAATCTTCAACGGACAATCAGAAGTGGTACTTTACTTGAAGCCCATAACAGTTTCTAATGAAAAAAACTAAATACAATCCAAAATTTTCAAATTTAGTATTTAAGACTTTTATATCACTGGGAACAAACTATTGCATTTTAGCTAAAATAGATAAACCGAAAGTAGTATTTTACTTCGAAGTCTGAACAGACTTTCGTAAAAATACATACAATAAGACCCCGCTTAACGCTGTTTCGTTTAGCGCTGTTTCAGTTTAGCGCTGTTTCGGATAAAAGGATGGTGCCACGAAATGCTATAACTATGTATTACTTTTAAAGAAATAATACAGAAAATATAAATAACGGATGAAAATAAAAAGAAATACGGCAACATTTACACTTTATCGGAAGCTTTAAAGACATGATGCTTTTTTTAAAAAATTGTGATTCTTGTTAAATCATTCATTTGCTAATCCAAAACGCTGTATGACCATCGATACAATGTTTTCAAATCAAAGCCTAAGAATGGATATGTACATATGAACATGTGTAGTTGTAATTATTCATTGTATAAGAAAATAGAGTAATAAAAACTGAGTAGTGTTTTAATTACTTTAGTATTGATTTGAAATTACCGAAAACACTAGCATTTTTAAACCTTGTAAATCTGATATTACTTTTAAAAGGAAAGACTTAAAAACAACTGTATGCCAAAGATATATTGTTGTGTCTGCTAGACTGTTAAAAACCGGGTTTTTAAAGTTTCAGATTTCAATACAGTTCATACAATGAAGTAATAGGAAGTTCAATTCGTATTGTGAAAATAAATTTTTTAATAGAAGAAGCAAGAAAATAAATTTGTCCACTTGGCTATAAAAAAAACAGTATTTTTTTTATTATTCGTGGCTTGTATTTCCCCTTAATCTGCAATAAAAAGGGCCTCATTATTTCACTGGTTTTCCCTTATGAGGCAAGAGTTATATTTCAACCTTACTTTTGATTTTTTTTTAATGGATATTCCTGGTGCAATTGGCTTTTTCATCTTCCTCCCCCTTGCAGTATCGTCCATGTTACTAAGGGGATAACGCCCTTTTGACAGCAATGAACTGAAATGCTATCAGCGTTTAAGATTCTTTAAAATATGCTATGACTAGCTACCAGCAGTCTAAAATATGCAGTGAGTCTAAAATATTATTATAAAAAAGGAAAAGTACATATTTGTTTTCGGACACTTATATTTTTAAAATTTATTTGCATAGATCTTGTACTAAATATTGAAACATAGACATCAAATCATTTTCTCTGTTATCTGTTATTCTTTTTCTCTTGTAAGCCTTGCTGCATTTGGAAACTTACTTGTTTAGCAAAATGAATTAATAGTTCCATATCTGAAGTTAACATGGCAAGACACTATAGGAACCCGTTCTGTTAGAAATCCAATAGTTGATCTTTTAAGAGATGCTAAAAGTACTCCAAGTAATAATTAAAAAAAATGATGTAAGGCGATGGAAAATGCTTGGAACTGTTGAAAATGCACTACAGTCTGAAAAACATTCAAAGCTAACACCAAGGAATTGCAAATTTATTCTACAAAAAATCAAGCAGTACCCAAAATTTAGCACCGTAAAATTATCATCAGATTTAAAAGAAGGGTTTGCAATAAAATTTTACCATGAAGCTTTTAGAAAAGTCATTTCGGGCCCAGGAATACAATGGGCGATCAGTAAGAAGGACATTTTTCGTCAACAAGAGAACAAGGAAAATACGCCTGGCTTTCGCAAAATCAACGGTAAGCAAATTTTTATCACATTTGAACAATGTTATATTTGCAGAAAACTGAAAATGTAATATATTTGGATCCTATAGAAGAATTAATAGATGGCAGAATCGGAGATAAGATGTGGATTCGAAAAACTTAGTATCTAATGTTAGCATGGGTGTAGAGACATAATGGTTAGGAAATATTTCCCTGCCTTTAGAATTAGAAAATTTGTGTTATTGAAACTAATATAGACTATAAATATTCAAATACTCTAAATGAAAACCTGAAAGCGTTTCATTCAAATTCTATTATGACAACGATCCTAAACATATAGCCTTAAATGTTCCCTTGTGGTTATTGTACAACTATCCTTAAGTTACCAAAACTTCTGCATCTTCTTCGGACTTCAAAGCCTATACCGACAGGAAAAAAGCCCACAGGAATAATGCTCACAGGTATAAATGCTCACAGGAAAAAGCCCACAGGAAAAAGCCCACACAGAAATATGCCCACATAGAAAAATACTCACATGGAAAAATGCTCACTTAGAAATATACTCACACGGAAAAAAGCTCAAATAGATATATGCTCACATGGAAATACGCCCACTAAGAAATAAAATAGTAGAAATATCCTTGCATTAATCAATCAATAATTAATCGATTTGAACATCGTACACCTACTTGAATTTTTTAAAGAAAAATAATTTGATCATTTGAAAAAAATATTGGACAAATGCTCATATTAACCTTTTCAGGGGCGGTATATAAAAGAACGAAAAAACTATAGTATTTTTTTTTTGTTTTTGTTTTTTGCATGTACTGTAATATGTTATACCACTCCCCCTGTACGACATTTTTTTTCCTGTAACTGCCAATAGTTTATTTTTGTTTTTTATTTACTCTATTTTTGCATACTTTTGATGTGTATCTATAGAAATTGATGCTTGAATGTAGTTATTTAAGTTTGGAGCCAAAAAAGTTCTAGAAGACCACAGTTTCCAATCGAAGTGTGGAATCATTATGAAGCAGCCTTCGAAAAATACCCTAAAACAACAAATTATTACGAAAGCTTTCGTAAGGTACTAAATTCATTATTTAATTGCAGCCATCTTAGTATGTGGTTTTTGTTTGACGGACTGAAAAGAGATTTAGCCTGTTAACGTTTATTACTAGCTATTGTAAATACAGGGCGAACTGAAGTAAGAAAAAAAAGTTTTTTTTTCTTTTTTTTTTTGTAATCGCGAATCATGTAAGAAACTATGATGAAATCGATGATAAAATTAGATATTTACATATATTAAATATTCAGTAAGTTTGTGATATTAGGTACTTTGGAAGAAATACCTTACATACCCCCCTTTTAAAGGGCGACTGGAGTTTTTAGAGGACCCAATCGCCGAATCTAATCCTTTAAAGGATAAAATGTTTCGTGAATGATATTTTGAGTAAATTGAATTTATGTGGAGAATCATCTTCCACCACTTTTTTAGTTCGGGCGCCACTGTAGAGACATTAGGTATTTTGGAAGCAGGAGATGTGAAAAATAAGCAAAGCCTTTGCCGGAAATTGAAACACGGATCTCTGGAATACGCCCCCAGCGTGCAGACCACCACACCGCGAAGGTATGCTAAGAAGGCGGGAGAAATATCTTATAAGTTTATGTGAAATATACATGATTTATTTATAACAAGGTATTTTACATAATTTAAATAAAATAATTATTTCTATTTGCTTATTCTTCTAAATGTTTTTATTATAAAATGTGTAACTTATACTTACTATTATTTTTTTAACAATTAAAATTGTAACAATTTTTCGTTGTATATTCTGTTTCATTTTTCTTCCTTCCTCCTCTCTTTTCCCTAAGTCAAAACGGCCCATTTGTTAATCTTATATAGCAACTAAATCTACACATAAGTTATACAGTTTTATATATATATATATATATATCAGAGATTGTTTGGTAATTTAAATAATTTTTCTTTGAAAATTTCAAGCAGGTGTACGATGTTTAAAATCGATTAATTTATTGATTGATTAATGTAAGGATATTTCTACGTATTTTATTTATGAGTGGGCTTATTTCCATGTGAGCATATATCTATCTATGTGAGCTTTTTTCCGCGTGAGCATATTCGAGTTGCACATGCTCGTGTGGTGGAAAACTAAGTGTATTCAAAGTTTGGTGGCTTTAAGTGCCGCCATTTTTTCAGAATGCAAGAAACACGCATACATCCATACATATTTTTCATTATTTAATGACAGACAAAAGTACTTTTTAGTAGCATATATGTAAATATTCTGCGAACGCAGTATTTAATACCAACAAACAACTGCAAAGTTTGGTTTGTGTTTTCTAAGGGACATTTTTCCTGGGGCGGGGGGTAAAAAAACGTTCCAGGGATCATCACTTTTATCTAATATTAACTAAGTGTTGAGGAACCTCGTGAACAGCTAAGCGAATAATTAAGTTCAAGAATAGAAACGTAAACTCAAGAAGGGTTAATTACCCTTTATTGCTCAACATGATGATTAACAGACGGCCTTTTTCTCAGGACATACAATAAAGCCTTCACTTAGGCTTAAACTCAATTTTATACAAAACTAGGTGTACCCGCCCGGCGTTGCCCGTGCATTTAGAAAATGCAGATAAGTGAATAGCGCAGGAATAGTAGTGTAGGACATGTAGACTGTCTCTCTCTCTTCCCCCCCCACAAGCTACAAAAAAGAAATGAATTGTAATTAATCGATTTAATGTATCGTCAAAACAGCAAACTAACGCTAGAATAAAGAAATCAATTGTTACAATCGAACGTTATTTGAAAACAAATAATAATATCAGTGAGTCAAAAAAACCGTGATTAATAAATTATAAATAATTTTTTTAAAATTTTTCTAATTCAAAAATCGAAAATCGGGCTTCGAGGTCTGGTGGCCAGCCCCTTTGTGCTTCCGTATAAAAAATTCCAGGTCCCTGCGTGCGATAGATTTGGCTGGAGAGCTCGGTCAGACAGACAGACAGACACATTACACTTGCTTTTATTATTATATTATATTATAGATAAGAGCTAACTAATGACTAATTGAAGAGATTTAGCCGAAGCTAATGCAAATACTAAACTAGTTGGCCTGTAATATTAAATTAACTAGCGAAGTTGCCAAGGGCACGTAATACGGCCGAGCGTAGCTTAGAGAGACGTAGCCAAAAGGCAAACGCTTGCTGTCCATGAAATCCAATTCTTTCTGTCGAAGTCAGGGAAATTTCGACTTAAATACTCTCTCCTACCCATCTGCATTAAACGCGATTCTAAAAACTCATTCTGGTAATGAATCGTAAGCTGAAGCTAGAAGAGATAGGAAAGGTAAACGGTATTGTTAATGGTGTTTTGTTCAAAACACAATTTTCACATAAGCGCAGGTAATGTCATTTTCAGTCAAGCATTTATTGCGATGAACCATTTAAAATTTTTGATGAAATGCCAAATGTAAGTTAAAACGAGATAAAGTAAATAGATTTATAAACCGAATGTTTTGTTTATTGCTCAGTCAAAATAGTCAGCTAGGCAGATAGACCTTGAGTGCTGATTAAATAAACCAAACCAAACCAAAATTGTCAGAATATTGTTCCTCGAGTAGTAATGATATAAACTCATTTTTATAACTTATATCTCTACTCTATTATTAAGTAATTAAGAATATACAAGTACGTATGTATGGATACCGTATTTCTTCGCGTATCCTCCCTCTAGAGTTTTATGCCAAGTTTCTGAAAATTTTAAGGAAATTATCATAACTTTTCGCTTCTACTCTTGTTTTTCTCTCGGAGGGCTATTTTATTGATAAACTGAATATCCTTGATTGTTTTTATGCGGTGGACGCAAATAAAGATTTAGCATTTCATCTATATTTTTCCCCTTGCATTTCTTATTTAAAACACATTTTGTGCAGATTCTTCGTGAGCTTACGCAGACGTCACAAGTTTTCTCAAACTTAAAAAATTTTCGTAACATGCGATTTCACCTTACTTATAATATTTACGTTCCAGGTGACTGTAGCATTATCAGCTGCTGATGTGTTCGATCTTTCAAAAAGAAATCCGGGTCTTTTGTTTTCCCTTTCTCTTTCGTTCCACCGATGTCTCTTTCGAGAACTGTGGTTGAGACTCATTCATGTGAGAAGCCCCTGGGACTTTACAGTTAACTCAGCTAATGTGACGTGTCGGTCTCAGTTATTCCATCAAATGTTGTAATCTTAATATTCCATTGTATTCTTATTCGAATACATGTTTCTTTTAAAGAAATAATATTGTAAACTTAGCCAGTAGACGACTCCTTTTCATTTATTACTTTCTTACCGTAACCGCGTTCATCGGAAATTAAATGTCACGCCTGATTTTTCCCTCTTGATTTTTAGACGATAAAATTAATAAAAAAGGGGGAGCAATACGCAAGGAACTAGGGTAATCATTATTCTTGCAAAATTATATACACTCATTACCATAAAAATTTGCGCACCAAGAAATAATTGTGGGATCGTAACGAAATTTGGCATTAAGGTACGTGTCAAGTTTCGTTACGATCCCACAATCATTGAAGGCACATGTAAAGTAGATATGCAAATGATTAGAAATGCAGCGTGATTGCGCAATGGCTTTACAGGGCTTTGAGCTTCGTTCTTCTTGGAGTATGAAACAGGTAAGCAGAGCTTCTTTGAGTGTCCTTAATCTTTTTGCTAAGGAAACGCTTGAGGTAGACATGCCGTTACGCCGCCATGGAAGCCAATATCAGCAGCTGTCAGTCAGAGTTCGAGAGGGGAAGAATCATTGGGATGATGGAAGCTAGGTGGTCAGCTCGACGAGTAGCTCGTCAGGTAGACAATGGACAGAAGAGACGTCATTTGCACGGCGACCAGGCTCAGGACGCCCTCAACAGACCAGTCGTCGAGAAGACCGTCACATCATACGACACGCACGCGTGGAGCCAACTGCCTCATTAGCCGCTATTCAGAAATAAACAGCAGCTTCATTATGGGCCCCTGTGTCTTCCCGAACCATTGTAAAGCGCCTGGTTATAGGACATCTGGTATCGCGGCGCCCATTACGTGTGCTGCCAATGACACCCACCCACCGATGCCTCCGTTTGGAGCGGTGTCGCGCATGACAGGATTGGACTTTAACGGAATGGAACCAGGTCGTCTTCAGCGCCGAATCTAGATTCAATCTGACTAGTGATGACAATCGTGTTCGTGTGTGGAGACCCTATGGTGAACGCCTCAATCCTGCCTTCGCTTTACAACGACATACCGTTCCCACAGTTGGTGTGATGGTATGTGGTGCCACTGATTACGATAGTCACCCCTAATATTGATCCATGGCCAGCAGTACGTCCATAACATCCTTCAGCCACATGTGTTGCCTCTCATGACAGGGCTCCCAGGAGCCTGTTTTCAGTGCTCGGCCACACACAACACGGATCTCACAAGACTGCCTCGGCCACATTAACACCATTAACTGGCCTGCTTGATCCCCATATTTGTCATCAATACAGCATATATGGGATCATTTGGGACGGCAAGTTAGACAGCCTACGAGATTGGCCGAACTAGAGGCGCGTTTACAGCAACTGTGGAAAGAAATGTCTCAAGACACCATACGGAACACTTATATGCTTCAGTGCCTGCTCGTATCGCATCGTGCATTCACTCTAGAGGTGGTCCAACAGAATACTAATACTTCCGTTCATGTGTACTTTTTCTGCAATAAATGATCCTTTTTCTTTGATTTTCTAATCACGTACTTATATCAAAGTAGTACATGTAAAATTTCGCTTCATTCTAGCAACTCTTTCTTGGTGCGCAAATTTTTATGGCAATGAGTGTATTACTTTTCCGACTATTTTCAGAAGGTAATCTAACACTTCACCAGCCTCTTGCTGGGCGATCTCAGCTAAATTTTCTTTATCATTTTCATCTCTTTTTCTACTTGCGGCTTAAACACTCTTTGAATTTCGACGGTGTCATTTAACGCTTTCACAAATGGTTAATTTTTATTACTTTCACTTCATTCAATGTTTCATTTCCTAAAAATGTGATTAAAGGATTGCTCGAGAGACTGCTTTACCAATATCAATAACTCAGAGTGGTTGGTAATTAGATGATTAAAATTTTCTTATTCTTCGATAAAATTTTCCTTTATGGAGTTTAATCGCAATATTTTCTAAGCATTCTGTAATGTTGTGTTTTGACCAGCGCCTTATTAACAGCATTATGGTCTCCTAGGCAAACCAATTTGCTGGAGCCCCTAATACAACAACCACGTAGAGAAATGAAATGTAGATGTATTAGCATGGGACCCCTATCTAGATGGGCCCCCTGCAAGTGATCATGGGCTAAAGGCTTTAAGACGGCTCTGGTTTTTGACAAGTCACCAAACAATAACAGTCGTGAAAATTACATGAGTTTTTTATGAATTGTTAAAATCGCATATTTCCGTTTAATCGATTTATCCATATTTTTTACAAATTTTGAAGATCTGCTAAATAAATAAATAGAAATAAAGCAAATGATAGACTTGGGGCGCAGCCCGACTCTCCTTTCAAAATAAATTTGCTCTTTGGTCTTATATATCTTATATAAAGTAAATTGTATATAAATGCGGAATTTAGAACAAAAAGACTAACACAAAATGGTAAAAAAAAAAGATGTAAAGAAAATGCCGAGCCTTTCCGAATTTGCCGAATGAAATGCTGCTAGCGCAGTTTCACGGCAGGAATGTCGCTGAAAGGGGTAACGGATTATTGGGTGCGCTGGGGCTCATTGGATGTCTGACTATCGGGCGTTTACTGCATATGGTATAAACGAATTTCAGTAAACACCCCTTAACACAACTCGCTTAAGGCGAATACTCTGTCAACATGAACAGAATTTCATTTCCGAACTCGATGTACGTGATCTTATAGGAAGTTTTATCGGTTAACGCAAATTTCGGTTAGCACGAATTACGAACAAATTTTCAGTCCGTTGCGTCGTTAATATTTTTAACACGAATTTTCAAAGTTTTTCATATTTGTTTCCTCCGCTAAGGCTGCGTTCAGAAATGTATCGTTCCGTGAAACCCCCATAGAATACACTATTTTCTTTAAAACATAGCCAACACAAGTAACACTGCTTGGCAGGCGCGTTCATCGCGTCAACAGTGAACTTCAGTTGCATCAACAATGAGCAACAAATGCAATTCTCTGTTTGTATGTGCTTTTTTATTCTTTAAAAATTAACTAGTAAACCTGATGTTAAATCTCGAATAATTCTAAATAAATCAGGTAATTGAAATGGAGACTGAAACTTCAACTTGGAGTGTGCTTCATGTAATAAAAGCTATCGCTTGGAAATTAGTGTCATCACAACACGTACAGAACTGTTTTAGAAGAGCCTGGAGACACAAAGACGTTAACCCTATTGACAAGTTAGATGGTGACAACGATATCACTTCACCTCACGAATGGAATATTCTACGAGATTTTGCGAAAGGTGGTGTTAGTTTGGGGAAGTTCGCAAATGACTATGTTGCCGAGTGTGCTTCAATGAAATTTGATGTACAAGCAGTTGGGACTGACATGCAAGAAATGTCGTCAGAAGAAAGTGAGGAGGGCAATATCATTCCACCCACCTGACAGGAAGTGTTACACGGATTGGACACTTTAGAACATTTTATTGCAACATCCAAATTGACTGCTAGTTTTACGGAAGTGTACTAAAAAATACATTATTACAGGAAGCCAGGAGTACACTTGGCCATGAATTTGTCAGGTATTTTCATTCCCTTCTACGACAGCGCAGGAATTTTTCGCCAGAAAATGATGAATGCATGTTTTCAAGTTGCAATACAGTAATTAATTAGTTTTTCCTGTTAAGACTTGCGTAGTATACACTGCTGCGTATCTACCTGTGTACCGTTAATGATCAATATGTAGAAAAACTCTTCTAAAAATAAAATTTGTGTTCCCTATTAACAAGAATTTTTTTAACACGATCTCTTGATTTGTCGATTCCTACAGATTCATCTTAATGGGAGTTTACTGTAGATGTAAAATATACCACAGTTTTACAGCTTACGCGTAATTGTGCTTATATATGTTGCAGAAACAATTACTCATTTCGAACCAAAAAACATAAAAAACCAGCTGCATGCTATCGGAATTCGAACCACGATTCCCGCTGCTAGTTTGATCGACGAGCTATCTACACGACAAGTGCATGTACGGGAAAATGGAATAATTTTTTATAATCTTACCCACAAAAAGGGTGACTGGGGAGAGGATGGAGATCCAATCGATCAAATCGAGATCTTGACGAATTAGCGTCACCATATTTTAGTGGCCGATGCTCGATTAGCCGCTTGAGCTATTCGCACCAACATTAACAACGCATGCGCATTGAGTTGTCGGATTGCGTCATTTGAACCCAATCGAAAAGAACGAATTCTATGTACGCGAACTGTTTGTAGCGAATCTTTTTTTTTTTTTTTTTTTTTTTTTTTTTTTTTTTTTTTTTTTTAAAGGCGGCTTACTACCTTGGCGTAGTTTAACATTTTTTAAGCGTTGGCGACTTTCAAAAGTTTAGAAAGGAAAATGGGTTCCTTTTCTTATATATATTAAAAAAAAGGAAAACATTTCCTTTTATTAAAGTATAAAAAGGGGCAGATATTTATGTTCACAATGTTTATCGTTTTCCTGAACGGTTGGAATAGTTTAAATGACTGATTTGGGAGGGGGGACAAAATCTTATTTACAATTTTTGTACTTCTTAGAATACATTTAGCTTCAAAGATGTGTTTTGCACAATCAAGACTTTAATTTATTCCTCTTTGAAAATTGTCTGAGAAAAGATAATAAAAATTAGATAGAGGATTTCTGTGTAGAAAATTTAGACATGAAATAAGTTAAAAGCAATTTGATCAACTATTAAACGAACGGGTAGGGTACGAACTGCGCCAAATTTGATCGAAAATCCCCGTCCCCCTCTTTTTTAATCCACGAACTGCGCGACGTTTCCTGTTCCCCATTTCTTTCCAAGAAGATTGGGTGCTACAAGAAGTCGTTTATCGCCATTAATGGGACATTCTATTGAGACTGCAAGCCTTTATTTTCGTTTATCAATATTGTAAAAATTGTGCATGTAAAATAAATATTAATTTAAAGTCTGGCGTGTGCTAAAAAATAAATTTATTTTACACTCATTTTAAAGTTTTATGATGCTTAAAGCAATGATGAGCCAGATCTTTTTTATTCTCTGTAAGAATTAAAAACTTTTAAAATTGTAGATTTTAGTCGCTGATATATATATATCAGTTTTAAATAGTAAAATTGATGGATTAATGACATACACAAAACTGATACATAATCAACGTATCAAATATCGGATTTGTACCTCACCTTAAATAAGTTTGTCTAGATAAATATTAACAAATCTTCTTAGATAGCAGAATGTTTTTAACTTTCAAATTTACCATTTTAGGTAAACAGTTCTAATTTAATTATAAACATTATCTTTATTAAATCTAAAAATTGGACTTCTTAAGTCGTTCTAAATTCACACTAATATTATTGCAATATATTCCCGTTTTAAGATTTTTAATCATTGAAGTTATTTTAAGATTATTTAACTTTGTTACAAATTCCATATTTTAATACTAGAAACGAACTTCATTATATTTAATACTAGAAACGAACTTTTAACAAATTCCATATTCTAATACTAGAAAATATTTATTCTGTTTTCCACCTGATGTACTTTGGCATACATTTAATTTCTAATACACATTTAATTAATAAATTGATAATTATGAGCGTCATCAGAATTTTTATAATTAACAAACAAACAAAAAAAAAAAAAAAATTCAAACTCCCTTATATTTATATCCTGTGATTTTCAGTCTCCCTTTTAATCCATTCCTTTTTCACATATCGTTGCACTGTACTCAAGTTTTCATGTATGTAAAATTTATATAATTTGTATTGTATTTATGCCAATTTATATTTAAATGATAATTTTTACAAATTCTTGCTTCATAACTCTAGTTAATAGAAGATATTTCTAACACCTTGGCAAAGCTTAATCTTCAGCATGTAGCTTATTTTCTAACCTAGTTTCAGGCTGACTTATTTGTAAAATTAGTTACTTGAAATTATTTGTTAACAAAGATGGTTGCTAAATCACGCTAATAATATTTCTAACTGTTGTAATTTACAATGCAACGAGTTCATACGATTTATAATATAATTCATTTATAATTTTTTCAGCAGTATTGAAATTAATAGCAGATACTGATAATGTTATACATTTAGATTAGAATGATTTAGTTGCCATTTCCTTCTTCACTCATACTTTTATGCTACTTCCTAATATTTCATAATGGCATACAGGTAAGTTTAACTTATTCATTAAACATGTAAATCTCTAATTCAGCCCCCTTTTGTTCTTATGTGTGCTGTATCTTCTATTTTCTTTAATATACTGTTCAGCCTAATTTCAAAAGGTCTTATGATCAAGCGGAAAAGTCACTAAACATTGGTAGTTCGACCCGAGTCACTAAACATGGGTAGTCCCAGTGATCCCCTAACTCTTTCTTTTTTTGTACTTATTTACTGTGTAAAAATGTATAGTAAAAATTTCAGTTCATGAAGTAAAAATACTTTTAAAATTTATTCTTTAAAAATATTGCGAAATTTTTCACCTTAGCGTGTCTTTTTACAAATCCCTCTGTTAAGAAAAAATAAGGAAAGAAATTAACTTGGTTTCGGTGATTGATACCTCAGAGCAAATTATGTGTAACTTTTTCCAAAAGCATAGAGTTTATATGGATATCAATTAATTATGAAATATTTCTCATCTAATTTTCTTAAAATTTTTATTTCAGAATTTTCCTTTCACACTGTAGTGTTCAACTTTATGCGTTTTCTATAATAATTTACATTTATTTATAATTTTACGCGAATGAAAGTGATTATTTAATTGTATAAGCTTTACTGAAAGATAAACGAGAAAACAAAATTCTATCACTTGCGGTCAAGAGAGTGTTTGATGTAATAATTATTATATATTTTCTTTGATAGTTTTTATTTAATTTCTTTCATTTATGCATTACTACATAGTTCTTTTCAAAAAATATTTTTCTGTGCCGCTATGTCCGTAGTTTCAAGGTGCTCCGTGTAGGGTATATAATGCTTAATAAACTTATGATATGAAAGAGATCTAAATTCTCTTCTCATTTCTGCTGTATTTTTTAAATTTCAACCCCTAAGAAATTTACTCTGAAATCTTAAACACTTATTTCCTGGAATAAATTCCAGAAAGGATTAAGTATGACTTAATTCGCAATAATAATAAAAGAAGGCGTCATCTTTGTTGTTGCCGAAGCTTAGTTTCTCTAGATTGGCAACAAATCCACTATTCATTTATAAAAAATATATTTCTTTATTTTTATTTTCCTCTTGGCTACAGTTGGCTTCGAAAAATAAAATTGTAACCCTGTGGCCAACGGGGGAAAGAAATTTTGATCGGCGCAGTTGGACTATCTCAGGATGAGGGGGGTATTTTCATCAGCGCAGTTGGAGTACACCCAAACGAACAATTAATCATATAATACTGGTTATTAACAATTTTGTATGCCTGTTTATTTTTTATGGAAATACTCAGCATTTTCAGAACACAAAAAGTATTTTAAAGAAGTTTGAAATATTATTGCAAACACACTAATAAATTAAATTGAAATAAATAATGGGATGTAATTTAAAAGACAGAAATAATTTAATGTAAGAGATTTAGATTTAAAAATTTGCACACACAAGTGATTTATCAGATTTTATTTCAGAAATAACTTTGATTTTGAAATATGGCATTTGAACCTATAAAACATGTGTGAATACTGAAAAAGTGATGAGTATATAGTATTATAATGTTCAGCAAATTTTCTTATTGAATAATAAATTCTGACAATCCTATGCTATAAGACTAAGGTCTAAGTTTGCATAAAAATTCCTCAGTTAAATAAAAGAATTTAAGTAATTACTGTAGCCTTTTTTTCAACACATTAAAGATTTTTTAACTAATTACTTGCAATTAGAATCATCATTAAATCCCTATTTTATCTAATAATTTCCTGAACATTATCATGTATATAGATTGACTTCGTCTTTGTAACTGATAATTATTACTCGCAAATTATTCTCCTGCTGGTGAACTATTAACAACCCTTTCTATTGCTGAGTTAGGGTTAACTACCTTCGTTCTCGCTACCGCCTGCCTTACGGAAATCGGTGTAAAATGCTGGTACCTGCAAGGAGGTACCAGCATTTTACACCTGCTACCTCTTGTTATTCTAACCTCCTTGGCTACCTGAGCTGATTGTGCGCGTGCGCGAACGTAGGTGGTGTGAGTAGCCTCTTAGCTATTCGCACCGTCGGTGCGATTAGCCACTGCGATATTTTAGTTCAGGCGCCACTGTATACTTTTCAGACATGGATCTTCCATTTACCAGCCGGACCTGCTAAATACTTATGAGAACGCCCATGTTATATTGTCTGTTTCTGTAAAATAAGAGCACCAGTGTTATTTACGGTCTCCAGACTTGCTTTGTGACCATTAGAACAACAGCAGATGATTTGAAACCCTTTCTTTTCTTTTGATCCACATCATTCATTCATATATAGAATGGAAATAGCTACAATGCCCATTGTAGCTATTTGCCCATTGTATCTATTTAGTATATACAAATAGCTACAATGCCCATTGTAGCTATTTGTATATACGCAATACAAATAAGAATTTTTTATTTGTAATTTTGTATATGCGCAATACAAATAAGAATATTATTTGTATTGCCTATATTTTAATACGTGTATTATAAATTCTGTAGATATTTTTCAAATATTCCTTTCCGACCTACTACCATAAAGCAAAAATCTAGCAATATGAGCTACTGTAAGAGATTTTATGATACTATTCTGTTAGTGGAACCGCAATTGCTGCAAGCTTAAATACTGGCGCTGTTTTGTTAGTGGGGCACTATTTGTCGCCAATCGTAAATATTGTCGCGAAACTGAGCGTTATAAAAATATAAATATCTTTTAGTATCACTGAAAACATTTCCGTTTTACGTGGCCCAAACCCTATGATACACGATTCTGAATGGAGCAGAGAAGCTCTGAGCGGACATTTCGCACTGCTTACGACCAATCTCTTGCTTAGTTGTGATATCCCGTGCAGGGCTAAAAAATCTTAAGTGTGTTTATTGGTAAAGTGTTCATCTTGCAATCCGCCAATTTTGTATCCTTTACAACAATCCGAAAAAATGATGCTACCATCTGCCATGTCTTCTTCTATCACGGCCATTAAACGACAAGAAATAAAAAGTATTTTTTTTTTTTTTTTTTTGCTTCCGAACATAAATCGCTGAAAACACAATAAGGGGTAAAAATATGGTGGATTTTTTTTTTAATTTGCTCGAAAAGATTGTCTTATTTTAACGATTTTGTTTGCTCTTCTGACTTGCTTCGACTCCTTTCACTTCTGTTTTGTGGCAGCAACGAGCTACTGGCACAAATTCCATTTTCTTTACAGTTAGTCCAGTTCATGGTTGTGGCTTATTTGGATCTGTATTTCACAAAATACCAAAAACTGATTTCAGCTCTCTCAACAAATATATAAATCGTAAAGCTATTAGGAAAGAGGTACGTGATCCATCAGAGTCTCCCTCTTTATGTTCGCTATTGTCTTCTTGGTATGATAGCAATCTGCATTGTCATTTCGGGTAAGCGTGAAATTTTTCGGGCATATAATAAGTCTACTGTAGATTCACGTGAGATTACTTTTAAGGATGCTCTTGATTATCGCAAAATATCTATTCTGATGAAAATTCTAAAAAAAAATCTGATGTTGTTAACAGTGTTGAGATTTCCAATCTTGTATGTTCTAGTAAAATTTCTGATGTTGATAATAAGGGTCAAATTAAAAATGTTTCTAATTCTAGTAAAAATTCGAATGCAGCTGTAAGTGTTAAAAATATAGTCATAATATCTTTTACAAAATACACGCAAATACTGTGAAAAAAGGTTTGCCTAAAAATTTCTATAAAACTAAGTGTAATCAGCAACCCGGCGAAAACGTGGCTCATATAAAACATTCACACTTTGTCTCCCTACGGAAACCTGCACACCCTGCAAAAATCTTAAAAAGCAATAGTGATATTAATAATTGAAATTAATTTTCTGTTTTGGATAAACAATTCTGAAAATGTTTCTGACAAAAATATTCTAAATAATGTGTTGCTATGGATATTTCAAAGGCACCCAGAATTCAACCGATTATGGTGATACCACAAGTAAATTTAGGTGGATTTGTCAAGAAATTTAAAGATGAAGTTAATGCTATTTTTATGGCCAAAATAAAGGCTGAATTTCTTAAAAGTTTCCCAATCGATGCTGAGGGTAGAAGTAAATGGTGTTCAATATTATGTTGTGCATGCTAAAGAAAAAAATTAAACCAGTTAAGGCATACATCCAGAAATAAATTTAAAGTGTAGCTTGTTGATTAATACATATGTAGATCATAATGTCACAATTTGTTTTGAGTAGAAATACGAACATGACTGATTAATACATATATGAAGTCAGATCCAAAAGTAATTGCCCTACATTCTATAATAAATTTACTTCCGTTGGAGTAATAAAAGGTCGCCTACATTGCTGAAGAAGCCAAATGTCACTACAAAGTTATTTTTCTAACATTACCCGATTACCCTCGGACAATCATGTTGATGATATCAAAAACGAATTAATTCAGCAAGATTTTAACTGAATTCAAGTTTCTAACATGATTAAATTCAGAACATGTGTTCCTACGCCACTGTTCCAGGTTCAGTTGATTAGTGAATCTGGGCATAAAGAATCTATGAGTTTCAAAATCTGTTGCGTTTTTGTCTCTGTAGAAAGCTCCCAACTTAAAGATGATGTTTTACAATGCCATAACTGCCAGCATTTCATCCATTTCTTCGCAGAATGTAAACTCTTGCCGAAGGGTGTAAAGTGTGCTGGCGGCCATAAATCTTCACAATGTGAGAGTAACTGGATAAAAAATCTTAAATGTTGTAATTGTGATTTGGGTCACGCAACCAGTTTTAAGCACTGCCTCAAAAACCCTATGAATCTCAAAAATAAAGCTTCTCAAAAATCTTAATTGCACCACGTGACAAGCGGGGATAAGAAAATTAATTCTATATCCTACATTCTTAGAAAAGAACTGTACAAAATTCTCAAAAGCCAGATGGAAAATCTAGCAACAAAATTCCTGATGATAGAAATGCTAAGAAACCTAAACTAAATTTTTTAAAATTCACAGTATTACAGAACAAGCTTGAAGAATGTGTCCATGGACAACCGAAAAATTCGGAAAATAGCTTAGGGACTTTAACTGATTTTTTAAAATAACCACAGAGGTATAACGTTCGCGCAATATCTGTTAGAATGTCAGAGATCAAGTACTCTCTGACTCCCATTGATAAGATGTTCGTACTGCTCTTTATCTTCGAGGAAATTTTTAGCACAAATGCATTCGTGCATTCTAATATAATTTCTAGTTTCTCCATTTGTAGTTCTGCATTATTTTAGACTTTTAGTATAATTTTCGATTCAGCATTTCTGAGTATTTTGGTGTGTTTGATATCTTTAACTCTTCGACTGTGTATTTCTTTAAATGTAGATTATTAATGTGCCTTTGAAGTTTCGTACCAATTAAATTTCCTGTAACTTTTTATGTATGTTACACCAGCTCGAAAGTCTGCCTTTTTTTTACGGAGGATTTTAAATGCACTGCGATGGGATTATAACATTTTCGTAAATTTATGCATCTTAAAATTTTTCTAACATCACTTATTGCTGACAACCGTGGACATGTTACTTTTCGATGCGAGTTGGATCTCCGAATCCGAGCACCCTGGTGATGCACCACTATTATACCACATAGAAAATTCATCGGATGATTATTGGAACAAAGTTTTTTTCTTTGTGGGTAGTAATCCGTAAAGAAAGATTTTGCTGCAAAGGCTTTACTCCTTGAAGGCATTATTATCAGCCATTCAGCACTCGCCGATTTTTGTCAGTACTTACTGTCTGTACTTACTTTTGTCAGTTTTCCTCAGATACTGGCAACAGTGATAATTTGATGATTTGCGTAGTATTGCATAGTTTGTACATTGTATTAATTAAGCACATTATATTAATTAATATATAAGTTTTCTGCAGATTTTATTGCTCATCCAACTTTATCTGCAGAATTTATAAAGAGTGTAGAATACTACCAAGTTTATAGAATATTAGTAGCATCTGCGGATAAAAATCGGCCTATAAAATCTGCAGAAAAAGTTGTTTGATAGATTTTACTATTTTACAAAGAAATGGCCTTCTTTGTCTGCAAAGTTTATCTGCCGACTTTATCTGAAAATATTGTGTTTCAGCATTATCGGCAGATATTATCGGGCCAACTTCATTTACAGACTTTATTGGTCGATTTTGTTAGCAAATATTGTGGGCGAACATCTTCAAATTCTTTCGACCTCAAAATTTATCTGCAGGTTTTTCGACCAAATTTATCTGCATGTTTTAGCAGAAATTGTCGGCCGAATTCGTCCTGAAAGTATTTCGGCCAACTTTACCTGCAGATTTTATCGGCTCATCCTCACCTAAACTGCGGATTTGTTAGGCGACTTTATCTCCAGATTTTATCGGCCGACTTTCGTCCAACGAAAGAATCTGAAGTTATCTGAAGGTACTTCCGGCTAAATTTATCTGCGGGTTTTAGCAAAATGTGTAGTCGCATTTGACGTTGTTGCCCGAATTTGTCTGCAAAGTTCATCGGCCGCCGAATTTATCTGCAGCTATTGTCTGATAGATGATATTATTAGAAGATTTTATAGTACATTATCCGCCGATTTCATAGGCCGACTTATCTCGAGATTTTTGTCGGAAAAGCTACGATTATATCATTGGAGTAGCGAGAATAACTGAAGCCCTGGGCAAAATACCTTTTTGGCGCCACTCCCCGAAAACTATACAGTGATATGATGAAAATCGTTTTTGGAGACCATTTGGCGCCTTTATGCGAGCGGCGCCCGGGGCATCATACACCTCTTGCTCCCCCTCGCTACGCCACTGGATTATATAGGGGTCTAGTCTGGACACCGGTCGAGATCGATATCGGAAAACCAGTCGGGATTCTCTTTCCACTCGACAGGAGAAGGGAGAGCGAGTCTGGCCCCTTCAAATTCCCTCGGCGGAAAATGAAGTGGAAATTCCGTGCGGAAGTGACATT
Organism: Stegodyphus dumicola; assembly: GCF_044657685.1. Classification (NCBI taxonomy): domain Eukaryota; kingdom Metazoa; phylum Arthropoda; class Arachnida; order Araneae; family Eresidae; genus Stegodyphus; species Stegodyphus dumicola. The sequence continues at coordinate 19,877,621 of NC_140777.1, read as the reverse complement.
TATTGCATAGCAACCAGTCTATCTCACCACTACATTGCTCGAAGCTCAGGGGAAGGGGGTAGTTTGTTGTCAAAGGGGCTGTTTCGCAAGTGTTTATTACTGAGGATGGTGGTAGAAAAAAATGCAACGAGTTCCAGTAAATGGTGAAATTTTCCGAAAAAATCCGCTGCTGTTAAGCTGCTGGATAGCACATTTAGTAAAGAGTATGGAAAAAAGAAATGGGGAACGTTAATGGAAAAATTTAAACGCAGAAAAAAAATGGTCTTTTCAAAACTTCAGGTATGTGAAGAAACGTAAACATAATTTTACGTATGATCTTTTGCAAAATGGAAATTTTCTAAAAGGTTACATGTTTGTAAACTATTTGTTAACAGGAATTTTATGATTAAAATACATTATTCTGTCTGAAAAGGTTATGCAACAACGTCACAAGTCAAATCATTGAAATATAGCATTGCGTACACGTGTTTAATATTCCTAATGAAAATGATAATTTTAAAATTATTCAATAATAATTCAAAAAAAATTTATTTTTAAAAACCCATGATTATATCAATAATTTTATTTATTCAGTAATTATACTTATCACGTAGCTACAAATATACTATGTATCATAGATACTAATAAGCAGAAAACTTTGGTTTGATGCATTAAAAGACTATTTACTAGTGAGTAAAAATATAACCAATTTTTAACAAAAGTAATAGGAAGGAAAATAAAAAGAATTAAATAACTAAAATTTAAATTATAAAACATATCATCTTGCACACACACAAACATATATATATATATATATATATTAACATATGCAGTGAAAGGAAATTGCAGTACATATTCCTATTTATGTCCTTTTTAAGTCGATCCCACTAGTGGCCGAGCGGTAAAATCTACGAATATTGGTAGTGCGGTCCAAGGTTCGAATCCCGCGAATGGGCTAGACGCATGGGCGTCATTACCAACATATCATTGGTAACTTCCAGAAGCATAGAAGTTTAAGGCACACAAAATCTGTTTTAAATATATATATATAAAACTGTATTATAAATATATTAACAGATGCAGTAAAAGAAATTGCAGTACATGTTCCTATTTATACCCTTTTTAAATCGATCCCACCAGCGGCCGAGCGGTAAAACCGCTGAACACTGGAAGTTCCGTCCAAGGTTGGAATCCCGCGAACGGGCTGGCTGCATGGACGTTTTCATGGTTTTCTCCATGTGTTACGTGTATACGAGCTAGTTTTCCTTAGAATGTCCTCCACGAAGGCAACCCTCACTTAAGGCAGATAGCCCTCGTGGCTTTGCCGTTATTTCATAAAACCCAAATCAAGCACTTTTTAGATCTGAATAAAAATACAGAAAACTGATGTAATATCTAAAAGTAGACCAAATTAAAAAATCTGATAACTAATTATAAATCATGCATTAACATTGATATCGGTACAGTTAAAACTACTTAAATAAATTTTTTAACTCAAAGCAATTTAATGTAAATGTTGAATTTAGGACGTGCATATTTTGAATTATATACTGTATATTCTTTAATGCATGTCTGATGTATTACATTTTTATACACTATAAATTAAAATAAAAGTAGAGGGAAATACATTATAATTTAAAACATAAAATTTCAAAATTTACAAATTACTCATCAAAACATGAAATTAAGTACATTGAGATATACATTAGTTCAAAAATTACAATTTTAAATTAAAAGTATGCACTCCTTCTTTATATGTGAAATAGGAAAACACCAAATATATTATTTTCACTAAAATTTAATTAAGGCATTGGTAAAGTAGAATAAATAAATAATGTAGAATCGTCAGCATCAAATGCGTTATTTCTATTGCGAAATACTCTAGTTTTTCACAAATCTTAACAAATTAAAATATCTACTACGTACACTTCCAAAAACAATCCGTGACCTCCGCCGTCCTCAGTTTAGCTCTAAAACGACAGTCAGAAACATAAACGGTAGCTGTCCATCTGACGGAAAAATTTCCGACGCGTCGATCTCTGTAATGATCGAGACGATAACACCAGAGTCGCTCTCTGTCGAGTAGATCGCAAAAAACGACCCGTTCTTCTATCTCGACGGTGTCCAGACTAGGGCCCATACTTTCGGCTAGTCTGCAGCGGCTAAGTATTGACATCAAAGGTGTACTCCTCAGTAGCCAACAATTTTATTGCCCGGCATTATCTGCAAATTTCATCGGCGGATTTTATCTGCAGGTATTGTCAGGCAAATCTATCTGCAGCATCTTTCTAGAAAATTTATCTGCAAGTGTCAGCCAAAATTTTCACCCGAAATGGGCTGCAAAGGCAACACCCTCCTAGAGTAGTAGAGTCGATGTTGGCAAAAGTCGATTTTATCGCTGCCGATCAGAGTCGTCTAGATATCTACTATCTAGCTGGCCCTGGGCCGATCTATATCTGACTTTATTACCTGCTAATATTCTAAGCCAGATCTACTGCAGCTTCTTTTGGCCGAATTTATCTGTAACTTTGATCTTACACAGCCGAATTTATGTGCAAGTTTGGTCGAAATTATCTGCAAATTTGTGGAATGTAATAGGTCAGCCTACTGAGATTTATTTTAGAAATTGGGTGTTTAATAGTGGCAACAGCGGCCATTACTTTGTTTACATATTTGCCACTGAAGTTCGAAGATGGGTTCCGAGCAAAGTAGTCATTCTTCTAGGTCTCAAAGTATAATTAAATCAGGAACTACTAAACTAAAAGAACATCAGCGAGCAAGAAGCTCGTCTCCTCGACCTTCCATAAGTTCTGATTCAGATATTCCATATATCTCTTATACTGTAAACAGACCTATTGGAGGTACTCTATCTTTAGATCTTTTGCATTAGCAGATGTGATTTTCTTTTTTCTTATTGTGTTGTAGCGTTAAGATTAAAACCAGCGAAATTGATTTTCTTAAAATATTTCACAAAATGGTGATAAAAGGTATGTATGCTGAGTAAAACAAGAAAAGGTAATTTAAAAAATAATTGAAGCGGGTAAATTTTAAAAATAATTCCAAAAACTATGAATCTGTATAAATTCTCTGTCTTCATTGTTTATTATAATAGTTTCCCAACTTCTTTATACTTATTGTTCCCTTTCATTGTTCTGCTCCCCTTAGTGCTCCCTTTGAATTTGTTTAGTAACCCACTACCAATAGAACAGTGGCATTTTAGATACGTGATAAATGTGATTTAGAAGCAGTGGTTTAATAAGTATTAAAGTTATCAGCTACCTATTGCACTTGCACTGTATAGGTAGCTGATAAGTAATGATGAAAACTCATCATGTGTTAATGAATTAATTATTAATGAAAACTTATCCTGTTAATTTGGAAAATGATTGCTTATTGTTAAAGACTCTGAAAGCATTTGTAGTTATGAACCTTCTAGAACCTGTGCAAATTTCACACCGTGCACAAAATGCCTTATAATAATAGAAACTTTTTATGCTGGTAGATATGTGGAATCTGAAAGGACAGATTTATATATGTAATGTTAATTTTTCACATTCTCTTGGAATTAAAAAATTAATCTACACATAAAGAATATATTATATGAATTAAAAAAGGAACCATTGTCGGTGAAATGTTAGTTGACCTGGTTTGGTGTGATACTTATGTAAATGTAGAGAGTGTTTACACAGTCTTCAAAAGATTTCAATGAAGAATTAAAAAAGAAGAAAGGATTTAGGAATAAAAATTTCTGGCAACAAGTTAGTATTTGAAATAAGGTGTAGCATCTGCTACTTTAAAATTTATTCGTCTTTCGAAATGCCGCAGGCAAATAAATTGTGGATTGAAAGATGTGTGTTTGCACTTTATGAACAGAAATATTCCTATTTCATAATTAAAAAATGTTACCTACATATTATTCTGTCAACCATGAAATTGCTACCAAGCAGTGTGATTTAGTGTCAGTTATGGATAAGCATAACAAATAACACCTTCATGACAACTGCATTTTCACTTCTTGTAACCTCGATTGATTCTCGGTAAGTCGCATTTTATTTTCGGGAACACAAGGATATAAATTGTTGGTTGTGTTTGTTAAGATTGCATATTACTTATTGTGTATAGAAGTAAAATACATTTAATGTAAATCTGTGAGAATGTTCTAGTGAGGATTTTGCTAGTGGCAAGAGTTTCTCTAGTTGAGAGATTAAGAGCATTCTGATAAATTTATATTAAATGTATTTTAGTTCTGTATGCTGTAAGTAATACTCAATCTTAATAAACACTACCAACATTAGTTACCATATCCGTGCAGTGTATCATCATCAGCCCAATCGTGACCAGGAGATGATAGAAATGTACACCTCTTCCACCCACCCACCTGGGGAAAAACTGATGAGCTATGTCACAGGCACCAGTTATGGCGTCTCACTCCGCAAGTGTTCAACTGTCCATGCCGAATGAACAACGCTAAACACAGCCCACCAGTGCAACGATCAACCATATCAACACATGGCCTCAAAAATGGTGTGGGGTCAGCCAATACTCACAAATTCGAAAAAGTTGAATAACTTGAATTCTTAACTGCAGAGCTTTTTTATGATGAGGTAGAGTATTTCACTCTCATGAAATCAATTAAAGTTCTGCCCCAAAGGCCAAGCGACCTTGGGCGTTAACCTAAAAGTGTTAGAAAGTTTCTCTGATGCATACAATTTGTTATTAGTTGACATTGTAAAATTGCTTCAAAAGTTAAAGAGCCATGGCTGTGAAATTCTTTACTGCTGGGTCCCCTGGCATATGGGTATACAAGAAAACAAGCTGGCAGACAGAACAGCAAAGTCTGCATCTGCCTGTCTCCTACAGTGATATCAAGATGGCCATCACACATAGGATTCTGAATATGTGGCAACTCTTCTGGGATGAACTGAGTTTCTGAATAAACTGAGAAACGTAAAAGCCTAAATTTCAGTATGGGGAGAGCACTGGAAACCAGAGTGAGGAAGTCTTCTTAACACGCTTAAAGATTGGTCACTCTCGAGTCACACATAGTTACCTTTTCAAAGCTGAGAGTGAACCTATTTTTTCAAACTGTGATTGTGTTTTGCCTGTGCGTTAAGACAAATGTGATTTTAGTTGAGTGTCTGTTTTTAAGAATCTTAGATTGAAGCAATTTAGCAACCATGATTTGCCTTTTGACCGTATAATTGGGGAAGAGGCAAATGACAGCTTGTTTCAGTACTTGAAAAAGATGGATTTTTATTTAGTTTGATCTTGTATTCATGTTTTATCTTTATTTTAATGATACATATTTTAATATATCTCATGTTTCTGATTTCACTCATGTATCATTATCTCAATTTTCATCATTTGCTCATTTCATATGATCTTATACTTTTTTTTTAAACTTGCATCTATGTGAAAAGTGTTCTTTTATCTAGTTTGTATTGGAATAACTGACATGGTTTCGTCACATGTAATCTTTGAGGTTTTGTGCCAGAAAAATCCACTATTACCATCACCATCAAAAGAAAAATCCAGCAGACATAATATTTTGAGGAGCAGACACTAGTGAACTTTTGGTTAATTCCTTGGTTGTCAGGTCCTGAGTTTCTCAATCAGAAACTTCTACTACCAGAATGCATTCTGTATTCTTCATATGAGCAGTATGAAAAAGAACTAAAACAGTCATCAAATCTAGTTCTGACTTGGATAATGAAGGAACATTTATGGACCCTTTTCTGAAACTTTACAGTAACTTTCATAAAACAACCAGTATCATCAGTTTTATTTTCAGGGTTACCTGAAATTGTAAATCACAAAATAAGATGCTGGGGGTATTTAACTCTAGATGAGATGCAAAAAGATGAATTTCTTATATGATATGCCCAAATAACTGCCTTAATTCAGAAATTACAATTCTAGCTCTTCCACGAGGTAAACTTGTTCCTGCACAAAGTAAATTGAAAGGTCTTACCCTTTTCTAGATGAGATTTCCCTTTTAAGAGTTGGAGGAAAATTAAAAAACTCAAACTTATCCTTTGATTGTAAACACCGGTTAATTTTGCCTCATGGTTTTAGAGTTATTGTATTAATTTTTTTTTAATATTTTCAAAAGAAGCATCTACATATTGAAGCACAAGGTTTACTTCATGAAGCACCACCAGAATGCATTCCTTATTCTTCAGATGATTAGTACGAGAAAGACCTAAAACAATTATCAAATCCATTTCTGACTTTGATAACGAATGAACATTTTGTAGAATCTTTTCTGAAACTTAACAGTAACTTTCAGAAAGTAACTATAATTGTTAGGTTATTTTCAAGTTCATCTTAAATTGTAAATCGTGGGATAAGATGCAAGGATATTTAACTGATGCAGGGGTGTTTGTGCTCTGAGGAAACCCCAGAATTCCGGGGATTTTGAACTTCGATACCCGGAAATTCCGGGGATCATCGTTCAAAAGGAAGTAGGAATAATAATGAATTATTTATTTTGATCTGGGTAATTTTGTTTGCTTTGAAAGCAGAAAACGCAAGGTCAGTGTGTGTGGTGAAAACTTTTCCTTTCTTTCTCCAAAGGCAGTGATAATGCGTGAAAAGGGAGGAAAAACTTCTTTTTTGTTCTTTCCTTATTGTGAGTTATGACTCATTCTCCCTGGTTCTCGGACATTCTCTTCTGGATTCTTTTCGGCAAGTAGGCGCGGCAGAAAAAAAAAAGGAGATCGTTCGACCAGATGTGCGATCACGTGACTCTGGGTTCAAAGTTCTTATCTTTCCTGGCATGGCGCCAATAAGTAGAGAAGGGGGATTTTTCGCAGTATTAGCTATTTGTCATTGATCGCTTCTCAACTTTTTTTTTCTCCGCTGTGTAAAATTTTCGTTTCATTTATTGATGCATGTGTAAATTTTTCATTTCATTTATTGAAATATTTTTTTATTTATGTACGCAAGAGAATTTCACTATGAAATTTCTCGATATAAATAGTGATATTATACAATTAGAAGAAGGTGTCCGGAATGCATTTAGGTGGAATTGGATTGAACGGAGAGATGGTAATGGGGATACCATCGGCACATGGTGCAAGAAAATAAATGTTGCTGGACAAGCATATTGTGTTTTTTGTAACTCACTGCTGAAGTATGGTGGGGAAGGATTCAAGGCTTTCACAAATCATTCTAAAACTGTGACGCACATAAAATATTCAAAGTGCATTAGACAATCAATGACTTTAAGTAATTATGCTAATTCAAAAAATACTGATGACTTACTGGAGACTGATGCTTGGCCATTGGATATAGTGACAAGAAAAGCACGCCAAGAGGTATTAATAACTTCGTTTATTGCCAAGAATTCTCTTTCTTTCAATGTAGCTCCCAATTTAATTGAACTCTGCAAACAGTTGAGCCGCGATCAGACGGCACTAAACTCGTTGGAAATGTCCAGGACTACTGCATGTTATAAGATGAAATATGGGCTCGCAAAAACTATTAAGGAAAATATCATTAAAACTTTAAAGGAGACTCCATTTTCTCTAAATTTGGATGAAAGTACTAGCAATACTCAAGAAAGTATACTGGCAATATTGGTGCAGTTTTATGACAACAATCAAAATGAAGTTGTAGTTCATCATTTTGCATTTCTAAAGATGGAATCTTGCAATTCAGAAGCTGTTTTTAAAGCAGTTGTTAATACTATTGAAGATAATAATATTCCATGGGCAAACTTAATTAGTGTATTAATGGACTCATGTAGCACCATGCGTGGAAAAAAAAAAGGGTGTTGAAACCAGACTACGATCAAACAAAGCTCCCCACTTATTAGATATTGATGGTGACACATGTCACACAGCTAATAACTGTGCAAAAAAATTTGCTTCATGTTTTGATAGATACTTAGAAGATTTGTTTGATGACATCTATTTTGATATGAAAAACTGCAGTAAAAGAGAAAATTTTTTCAAAATCTGTGAATCCCTTGCCATTAAAAAACTTAAGCCCTTGAAGAGACCAGACCATAGGTGGGTGTACATTTTATGTGTTTTAGAAAGAATCAAAGATCTGTGGGATGCTCTTATTGCATTTTATTTTCACTACTTGGATAAAACTGATAAAGGGGATTATTTTTTTTATGTTGAAACTGTATACAATAAAAGAAATATTTCTGCAGCTAAGAAAAAAATTGTTGAAGGGGTGTATTCTTGCTTGCATTCCCAACAACTCACAAAGGATGCTTTAGCTCGAAAAAAAAAAGAATACTAAATGGGTTATTTGTTATGCAAAACAAAACTTTATTGCATATGGCATTATATTCAGCAGTATTACCAGAGTTCAACACATATATTAAATTATTTGAAACAAAAAAACCAATGCTTCATTTAATACATTCCAGTATTTATAAATTGATGGCAAAATTTTTCTTTTTTAATGAAGCCAGAAAATATAGAGTGCACTTCTTATAATGATTTATTAAAGGTTGATGTCACAAATCCAGAATTCCATCTACCTAGCAAAGTAATATTTACTGGTGCAGAAGCTTCCACTCTCCTGAAGAAATTATCAAAAAATCATCCAATAGCAAAAGAATTCCAAATTTCTCTGATGAAAGCTTATACTAATACAGCACAGCATATGAAACAGAAATTACCTCTTAAAAGTTCATACTTAATTAGTTTTACAGCATTAGATCCAGAGCTAAGAGGTAAAACCAGTACAATAGTATTAGCTTTTGAAAAATTATCATCTTTTATGTCCCATATTTTTAGTGATAATGAAAAGTAAAAAGTAGAAGCTGAAATAAGGTTATACCAAAGTGATATTGATATCACCAAAGAAATGCTCTACACATCTGATGAAAGTGGAGATCAAGTCAAGTGTACAATTGATAAATATTGGTCTAAAGTTTTTAATTTAAAAGATGATTTCACAAATGGTTATAAGTATCCTACATTGGCTAAATTGGTCAAAGCCTTCCTTAGCTGCTTCCATGGCCCATTAGTGGAAAGTGCATTCAACTTAATGGATACACTTGTCACTAACTATAGAACCTCTCTTAAGATTGATTCCTAGATGCAGTGCAGACTATTAAATATGATTTAATGGCTTCTAAAGAAACCTCATGTGAAAAATATGGCTAAAAAAATCCAATGACTGATCCAATTCACAAAGATTTCTTACTGAATATGAACAGAAGTTGGAAAACATATCAAGAGGACTTAAAAACATGTATTTCAGATGAGTCACCTATAAAAGTCTCTGAAAAACCTTCTACATTAGCAGAAAAGCAAACTGCTTCTGCCTCTGCATGTGCAGTTCTCGAGGAAATTTCTTCAACTGTAAATGAGGAAAATAAAAGTCAACCTTCCTGCAATTATGAAGTTCACCACAAAAGAAAGACAAGCCCACAAACATCAGAAAATAAAAAAAAGCAGCAGAAATTAAATAATTTTTTTTAAAGAATTAATTCAGGTAATTTAAAATATTTACATAAAATGTAGTAGTTTATATGTTTGAAAATTTATGGTTATTAATTTTTCAAAAAAAGTAATTCATTGAACTTTTATAATTAGGTCATTCAACACTTCATAATTGTAATTTTTCATTTCTCTCCCCCCCTTCTCGAAACTCCAAAATGTCGGTAGTAAGTCCGTAAAAGTTTCAGGGGATTTTTTGGGGTCTCACAAACACCCCTGCTGATGCAAAAAGCGAAGGAATTTCCTATACAACATGCCCAAGTAACTGCCTTTAATTTGGAAGTTACAGCTCTTCCACAAGGTAAACTTATTCCTGCGTAGATTGAGTTAAAAGGTCTTGAACCTTTTCTAGATGAGATTTCTCTTTTAAGAGTTGGAGAAAGAGTAAAAAAGTCAAACTTTGATTGCAAACACCAGTTAATTTTGCCTCATAGTCTTAGTCATTACCATTTAATAGACCTTATAGTCATTGATTTTTGTAAGAAGTATTTACATATTAGTATGCAAGATTTACTTCATTAGGTACATTTGAAATATTGGCCCATTTACGGCAAGGGTATAAGCTCATAAGATAACTCATGTTTGTATTACCGTATTTGACAGCATATAAGACGCACCCTTATTTAGAAGGCCACACACATGGAAAAAAAGTTTTAATAATCCGCGCGAGAGCGCGGTACCACAATAACTTAAAATATGGTTTCTTTTAGTTCTCACGCTTCGTAAAAGCCAAATAAACAATCATTGAAACATATTTTTATTCAAGAAAATTAAAAAATGGCAAGCTATTTTGAACATGATATGTAAATTTCAATAATGAATAAACGGCAATCAATCAAACATAATACAAAATAAAGCAGAAACCATGCAGAAGCATGCACTTTGACATAGTTTAACACTCCTAGTTCATACTGAATTGTATGGTTTAATCTCTTGTTTCCTGTAGTCACCGTCGAACCTGTTCAGCTTTGAGCTTTGGCGCTTTTTGGCGACAGATATTTCACGCATGCGCAAAATAATTATGGCAGATGTAGAAAAAGTTATGTGTGTCTAGACCTTTATCCGGGCTAACAATAGCATTCAGTATTGAAAGTTAACCTGTGTCCTTCACGTATAAGACACAGGTAACTTTTTTGAGACCAAATTTAGGAAAAAAGTGTGTCTTATATGCCGTCAAATACGGTATTTGTTTTAAAAACAATCCAATTGCAGCAAATCAGGTCATGGGTAATCTTCATACTGAGCATGCAATTTTGACTTCACTCTTTGTTAATTGTGGTGTTAACTTTTGGGGATCATTTCATGTCCAATTCAAGGGTGAATGCAAGAGCATTTATGCTAAAATTTATGTTGCTATATTTTTATGTTTATCTGCACAAAATGTTGACAGCATGTGATTGTGGACTCTATATGATTTTATGAAAGTGGAAAAACATAACTACATTTATTTCCTTTAATACATAATAATGCAAATTAAATGGGCAAAAGAATGAGTAAGGATTGTAACTGAATTGTAACGGTTACTGCTGCTTTGACTGGGCATAGGAAAAGTGACTCGGTGTTGGCCGAGTGCATGCCTAATTGCATAAGGAATAGTACTGGGTTCTTGCCATTGACATTGTGTGGCGCTGCAATCATCATACCAGTACAAATAGACAAAATGTTCTAATTGTGCTGGAACACATGAAACATTGTTTATTGTGACCAAATGAAAATTTATACAGTACAAAGTCTGTAATCCAGACGTCCATTATCCAGAATGATCTATAATCCGGACCTCAAAGCCACAAACTTTTTTTTTGTATGCTTTACGCATGCGCATTGGGAGGATGTGTCCCCAAATACGTTAAAAAATGCTTGGCATAATTTATGGCCAGCTACCATATTTCATGGTGAGGACAATAAAAATGATAGCCGCAAATTTGGAGGTTTTCGGACATCGCAAACTAAAGGTGAAATTTTCCAGTTATTGGATCTTGTAAAGAAATTTGGAGAAGCGGTAATAAACGAAGATGATATAACAGAAGTTTTTCATTGCGACAACAATGCCCCAATCATCAGTCATTTAACGGATGGCGAAATGTGTGGTATGGTTAGTTCTAGATCCAGAAAATACCGCTTTCGATAGTAAAGGGTTATCGAAAACGAAAAAATTTCGATTGACAAGTTAGTTGGTATTCTCGACACAGCAATTACAGGACTTAAACAGTGGAACTTTGTAACTGAACAAGAAATTATGTCTGTTTATAGAATTAAAGAGAAAGTATTTGCACAAAAACGAAGCAACTTAAACAACTTGCATTGAAAGAAATGGTTAATAAAGTAAACAAATAAATAATAAGCTTTTTTTGTAAATTTTGATACCCTTTAGATTATAATATACTGTATTTCATAAATTACGGTTTCATATTTTTAATTGTATAATTTCTGCATGCCATCTTACCAAATTTAAATTGATCTATAATCCGGAAAAACTCCTAATCCAGACTCGCCGAAGTCCCGGCGAGTCCTGATTATGGACTTTGTACTGTATTACTTTGATTCTGATTAAATCTTTTTTTAAATAGTTCTTATGTATTTGTTCATATATGCATCAGCTATTAATACACTCACGTTTGTGAAAATTGCAACACCATGAAGGACTTACGCGAGTGAGCTGAAATTTTCAGGAAATGCAAAGTAGCGCATGATTAGAATTGCAAATCCGTAGCGCATGCATATGCTGAGCAGCGCCCTCTGAACAGCTGATGGATCCGAATAAATAGACGGCTGTAGCGAGGCGTGTATGGTTATCGGTGGTTATCTGCTAGTGGTAAACGTTAACTCAATCTGTACTTATGCCTCATCGACGAAAGAGAGCGAGATTTGAACAACTTACAGAGTTTGAACGAGGGAGAATCATCGGCCTTCGTGAAGCTGGATTGTCGTATCGTGCAGTAGCCTCTCGTGTGCAGCGTAACAGCAGCACAGTGATGCGCGTTTGGAAGCAGTGGACGGACGAGTGTCGGACAACTCGGAAATCCGGGAGTGGACCCCGAAATGTGACGTCAGCTCGCGATGATAGACACCTGGTCCGCATGGCGCGGACGGACCGTACAGCTTCCTCTAGACAATTGGCAGCACTGTGGTCAATAGCTACAGGTGTTTCATTGTGTGCTTCATCAATTCGTAGACGTCTGCTGCAGTGTGGACTGCGCGCACGGACTCCTTTATACAGGATCCCCCTAACGCACGACCATCGCCGCCTGCGGCTACAATGGGCCAATCAGCATAGAGACTGGCGTGCTGATTGGCAGCATGTCGTGTTTTCTGACGAATCCCGCTTTAATTTGTGGTACCATGATGGCCGCATTCGTGTCAGACGCTATGCCGGTGAACGCCACCTTCCGGAGTGCATTATCGAACGCCACAGTGGACGAACACCCGGAGTTATGGTCTGGGGCGCCATAGCATATCATAGACGATCTCAATTGCTACGAATTGTGGGCAATCTGAACAGCAACCGGTATATCCGTGAAGTTCTACAGCCCGAAGCTGTTCCCTTCCTTCAAAGCTTGCCAGGCGCTGTATTTCAACAGGACAATGCCCGCCCTCATACTGCTTGGATTGTTAAATCCTTCTTTGCAGCACAGCAGGTACAGCTTCTTCCTTGGCCTGCGTGTTCCCCGGATATGTCGCCAATTGAACATGTGTGGGATGTCATTGGTCGGCATCTTGCTCGTGATCCTCGTCCTGTTGCGTCTGCAGACGAACTTTGGGTACGCGTACAAACGATATGGAATGCTCTTCCTCAGTCAGACATTCAAACTTTGTTTGACTCCATGCCACGTTGTGTAGCATCACTTATTGCGGCGCGTGGTGGCCACACAAAATACTGATTCTGATCTCTTGTTCTTGTTTGTTTGCTTTGAACATTTAATCATTTATTTGTACCACTACCACTCAACTGTGTATTAAATTGCATTCAATTATGACGATTCCTTCTTGGTGTTGCAATTTTCACAAACGTGAGTGTAGAATGCTCATAGTTTGTATCTTAGCTTTTATAGTAATTATATCTGTGTTCGTTCTAAATGCTTATTTTTAATATTTTAGATTCGCCAAAGCTCTCTTCAAAAAGTCCTGCACATAGTCTTCGTACATCTGCTACTCCATCACCCAGGTCATCCCCTAAAGTTCCAAGACCTAAGTCTTATGCTGGATCAACGTCAGGACATGAAATAATAGTTGTGAAAGAAGGGGCTCCAAGCATGGACACTCTTGAAACAGATACAGAACTTATTCGACTACAAGTTTGTACATTTGGATATTCATATTTATTATTTGTACATTCGGATATTCATATTTATTATGCACCTACATAATAAAATAAAAGGAATATTGGATTTGCATTTAAGTGCATCAAGGCCAGCCCTTGCATTTTGGTTGCCATTGGCAATCCTCAAAAGGGCCACTTATTTATAAAAAAAGAAAATGAAACTCATGATAACAAGAAAAGTACAGTCTAATCTAATTGAATTTAGACTATAATAGTTATACACTATTTACAATTTTTTTTAAAAAAATAAAAACGCACAAACTTTGGAACTAAAAACTAGTGCAAACAGTACTTTTCTTGGGTAGAGGCGAGGGAACTTTTTTTTCTTATGCGCATGCATATTAATTATGATGGCGCAGCTGTCTCTTCTACCGACACATCCGTCATTCGAGCTTCGAGCGTATGGAGATGGTGAGATGTTATTTGCTGTGTGATGGTCAGTATGATTTCCTGTATGATCCTTTTATTCATTATTCGTGTAAATAAAGTGTATTGTCCTAAATCGATGGCTTCTTTACTCTAAACATTGGCCTCTGAACAACAAATGGTAGCAGCTGCATGGTTTTGTCAAGAAGAATTGGATATAAAATACCAAATCGAAACCGAAACTGTCTTAGTGAAGCCAAAAATGGAGAAGTGGAACGTTCCCGAATTAACTGGAGAGAACTATTTTATTTGGGTCATTGAAAATTAAAGCTGCCATATCACTGAAAAGACTTGACTCTGTAATTTCGACAGTAAAACCAGAAAACTTAGACGAGAAAGATGAAAGATTGTGGAATGAGAAAAACGCTGACGCCGTAGCGTATATTAAACTTTCACTATCAGATCAACAGGCGCTTCAGTTCTCCACAGAAAAGAATGCAAATATTCTTTGGGAAAAAATAAAGTCAACATTTACGGGACAAGCCGAAGATCGAAAAATAGATGCTGGTAATGAGTAAAAAATTTAGAAATGAAGTTGCATGAGTCGGCTAATGATTATATCGCAAGAGCGAGAGGAATAGCTACTAAGTGCCAATCGCTAGGACTAGATGTATCTCCTCGGGAACTGGTGTTTTACACAGTCCGTGGACTTCGTGGAAAATTCTCTCGAATTAGGGAAATTGTAAAAACTCGGCGTGCAAAAACAATTGATGAAGTACTTGAAATACTCTGTGAGGAAGAGTCCGTTCGCAATTCAACAAATGGGAAATGACCTGATGGAAACAACGCAGAGGTGTTCATATGAAGAAGGAATAAAAACTGTAAGTCAAGAATTTGTTACATTTGCTCGTTACATCGCGAAGGACTGCTATTACAGAAACAAGAATCCATAAAGTGAGTTATCCAAATGTAACAAGGGAAGAAAGAAGTCACAGCCTACAAGTGTGAATGTTTCATCTCGTTCTGATGAAAGAGAAAATGATTTTGTTCTTCAACTTACGCGTGGAAAAAATGATGAATGTGATAAAATTTGGTTGCTGGATAGTGGTGCAACTGGACACATAGCAAAAGACTTCTTTTGGTTTCAGAATATTACACCAGAAGTGAGGAAGATTTACCAGGCAGGTAAACATTCAAAAATATATTCAGAAGGTATTGGTACTGTTAAAGCAAAAACTATAAATACGAAGAATTCTAGTTTTATTAATTTAACTAGTACAGTCAAAAGTCGTTAATCCGGACTCGTCGGGACTTCGGCGATTCCGGATTATCGATTTTTCCGGATTATAGATCATCAGTTTAAATCTCGTAAGATGGCATGCAGAAATTCTAAAACTAAAAATATGAAACCGTAATTTATTAAATAAAGAACAATTATGATCAAAATTTACAAAAAAAAAAGCTTAATATTTATTTGTTTACTTTATTAAACATTTCTTTCAATGTAAGTTGTTTAAGAGAATACCGACTAATTTGTCAATCGAAATTTTTTCATTTTCACTAACCTCTCTGTCACTTTCTTCATGTCTTTATCCATTTTTTTGCAGCAATTCCACTTTTTGTTTGATGGACATCGAAACATACTTTCGTTTTGTAAATCCTTTGGGAGCTCCAGCATCGGAAATTCTATTTGACATAATCGAAAGTTCAAGTTTACTTTTATAAAATTGCTCTTACAGTCTGCAAAAAATAATAAGCCGGATCCAATTCGAAGATTAAGGAACAACGCAATCATCAACATTAACTGAAATAGATAATTAGATAATTTTAGCTTATACCGTCCGTTATACATAAAACGCACACGCGGAAATCTATTCTGCGCTTGCACGCACGCATATGCGCAGTCGTAAAGGTCTTACGCACGCGCGTAAACGCCTATGCGCATGTGTCAACAAACCGCATGCGCAGAAAGTTTTTAGCTTTGAGGTCTGGATTATAGATCATTCTGGATTATGGGTGTCCGAGTGAACGACTTTTGACTGTATTAGTAATGTTAGTTATATTCCTGATTTAAGAAATAACTTATTGTCACTCACTGCCTTAGTGGATAAAGGACGTAACATTGAATCAAGGAATAATTCTGTATTAGTTTTTAGTAGGTGTAATGAATTACTTTTTAAAGCATTTAAGAATAACGGTAGGCTTGAAGTTAATTTAGAACCATGTTATAATTCTGAATCTTGCATTGCTAATGATTGTGCTGGTAATAATTATGAACTCTGGCATAGCAGATTGGGCCATTTAAATCCAAAATATATGCTTAAAATGAAAGAATACATTGATATTAATGATGTAAGTGATTTTAAGTGGGAAACTTGTAACATAAGTAAAATAACTAGAAAAAGTCATCCAGATATTGACATTAATCAGAGTTCAGAAATTTTAGAATTAATTCATTCGTATCTATGTGGCCCTGTTCGAACTGAATCAGTTGGTGGGTCTAAATATTTTATGATCTGAGTGGATGATTTTTCTGGAATGTATTTTACTTATTTTCTTAAAAGTAAAAGTGAATTATTTGACGCATTTTGTAAATTTAAAGCTAAGTATGAAAATATATCTGGTAAAAGAATTAAGCGTTTGAGAACAGACAATGGTTCAGAATTTGTAAATCAACAATTAAATAATTATCTTGCTAATTCAGGTATTTTTCATGAAAAAACAATTCCATATAACAGTGAGAGTAATGGGAAAGCTGAACGAGCAAACAGAGTTCTTTTAGAAAGAGCTAGGTCATTACTACATGAGAGTGAGCTTCCGATAAAATTCTGGGCAGAAGCTATTAATTTTAGTACTCAAGTATCGAATTTAACACTCTGGAAAGGAAAAGAAAAAATTCCTTTAGTAAATTTGGACTTGTAAAATACCCAAATTAAACTATCTAAAAAAATTTGGATGTGTGGCATACTTTTACATTCCGAAAGTAATGAAAAACAAATTTGACATACCAGGGAAAAGAGGGATAATGCTAGAGAAAATAAAGGATATCGTATTTATGATATAGCAAGTAATAAAATAATTGAAGAGCGATCAGTTAAATTTAATGAATCTTTAAAGGGTAGTAATTATATGGGGGAAAATAAAGCCTTAGAAACTTGAGATATTGAAAAATTAAAAGGAAAGGGAAACGAAGTAGATAAAAAACCACACCTTGAATTGTTGTTACGGAAAATACTCAAGCAAGCGAATGTGATGACTCATCGAATTTCGAAATCGCCGACATGAGCCATTTTAGCGGGGGTAATGACAGGGGAAATAAAGTCCAAACATCTGATAGCTATGAAAAAAGTAATAAATATAGAAATAAAATACCATTAAGACGATGAGGCTCAAATCAAAACAATTAGCGTCAAGTATAATCAGTAATGTTCCGAATGATTTTTCAGAAGCAAAACAAAGTGCTAATTAGTATGACTGGAAATCCGCAATGGAAAATGAATTAGATTCATTACATAAACATGAAGTGTGGGAAATAGTAGAGAGGCCTGAAAAAACAAAATTAGTAAAAAATAAGTGGGTGTATACTTTGAAGAAAGGAGACTCTGGGGAAGTGAAATATAAAGCGGGATTAGTAGCAGCTGGGTTTAATCAAATAAAAAATAAGGATTATACCGAATCATATTCACCAGCAGTTAACATTGAATGTTTTAGATTATTGCTTGCACTTTCAGTTAAATTAAACTTGCCTGTTAAATTTTATGATATAAAAACATCATACTTGTACAGTGACTGTGGATGTGTATATGACTCCTCCACTTGGTTATGAAAAACTGATTGGAGAAGGTAAAGTATGTAAATTGAAGAAAAGTATTTATGGGTTGCCTCAATCGGGTAGAAATTGGTATATGAAAATAGAAACTGAATTAGAAAAACTTGGACTGGTACAGTTATCATCTGATAATTGTATATTCATTTGTAATGATACCAAAAACATTTTTATATTGTGTTTGTATGTTGATGATTTAACTGTATTCTGTAATAATAAAGAAATGCTTGAAAATATTGTTTCTAAAATTAAAAATGTATTTGAGTTACATGAAAATACTAATTCAAAATTTTTGGGAATGCAAATAGAAAAACTTGAAAATGGTATATGTTTGTCTCAAACAGAATATATTGAATCTTTATTGACTAAACACAATCTGGAAAATTGTAAAGCAGTAAAAACGCCAATTGTTAAAGGGGCAGATAAAGGTTTTTCATGTACAAATGAAAAAATTGATGCAATTTTGTATCGGGAATTAATTGGGGGAACTTTTATATTTAGCGAATAGAATGCGTCCTGATATATCATTTGTAACAACTTATTTGTCACAATTTAATCAAGTACCAGAAAAAAGGCATTATCTTTTGGCTAAAAGGGTATTAAGGTATTTAAAAGGTACAAAAAATAAAAAAACTTTTCTATAGCAATGATCTTGGAGTTTTAAATGCATATGCTGATGCTAGCTGGGGAAATGCAGAAAATGGTAAGTCATTTTCTGGTGGTACTATTTTATTAGGCGATTCATTGCTTTCTTGGAAATGTCGTAAGCAGAGAAGTGTTAGTCTGTCTACTTGTGAAGCAGAATTATTTTCTATTTCTGAAATTTGTAAGGATATTATTTGGACTGTAAATCTGTTATCAGAATTAAAATGTAAACAATTTTTGAATGGTGCAGTGGTCTTGAATACAGACAGTCAAGCTGCCATCCAGTGGATCAACTGTGCCAGATCTTCTACGAAATCCAGACACATGAACTTACGTTTCCATTTTATGAAAGACTTAACAAAGGACAATGTCATTAAGTTGGAATATTCACAAACTGATAATATGATTGCAGATTTTCTTACTAAGAGTGTCAGTGAAGAAAAATTAATGTATACATTGAAAATAATTTCTTTAATTTCTTAATGTAATATGTTATATATTGTTTATATTTCATTTTTGTATTGAAAAAATGTTGCTCGCAGGAGGGGTGTGTTGGGTAGAGGCGAGCGAACGTTTTTTTCTTATGCACATGCGTATTAATTATGATGGCGCAGCTGTCTCTTCTACCGACACATCCGTCATTCGAGCTTCGAGCGTATGGAGATGGTGAGATGTTATTTGTTGTGTGATGGTCAGCATGATTTCCCGTGTGATCCTTTTATTCATTACTTGTGTAAATAAAGTGTATTGTCCTAAATCGATGGCTTCTTTACTCTAAATATTGGCCTCTGAACAAACTCTTTTAAAACAACAAATAAAGAGTATTGGTACAGTACACAAAGTTGATACCTAAATAATCTGTTTCATACCTTTTATTTTTTCAAAATGTTAATAAATTCTTTCAGATCTAATTTATTATTCAATTCATCTTCAATGGCCAACATTGCTAACCCATTAGGACAATTTGAGTAGAAGTGATTCTTAAGTAATTTTTTTATTATATTTGTTTAGAAAAAGGTCTTTCGTTGGTAGCAAATTTAAGCAAAATTCTTAAATTTGGCCGAATATTAAGGGAGGTAATGAATTTAAGAATTTCAGCTGGACCTTCTTTCTTTCTTGAAAGTAAAGAAACAAGGTCCATTTCATCATCAATTTTTAAAGCATTAAGATTCTGTTAAGACGTTTTTCACATCTTTACATTGTGCCAGTAATTCATTTTTGCACATGTTTGTGCATAGTTTATGTTTGTGCTTAGGGTATAAAGCCTCAAAAGAACCGTGTTTTTAAAGTAAGAGACTTTTTTTGTATACAGTAATAATGGGTACGTCTCAACGAATACTTGCGTTGTGTCTGGTATTCCTTGGAAACAACTGTGCTCAGTTGCAGCTGTGTAGGTAAACTGTATGCTCTGTTCTGTGTCTTTAAAATGTTCAAGATTATTGAATTGCCCGCGACATGCGAGGTACAGTCAGTGATACTTTTTTGTCGGCAAGAAACCTGTTTCCTGCAGACATTCACCTGCAGATTTGTGAAGTTTACGGAGCTACTGCCATGAGCGAAGTGCATAAGTGGGTCAGAGGCATCAAAGCTAGCCGCAACATCATCCATGGTGAGTCTCGCTCCGGTTGTCCATCTGTGATCACAGATGATATGGTGGCTTCAGTTGAAGTAAAAGTTCTTGAAACCAGACGCTTCATCAAACAAGTTTCTTGATCTGTCTAAATCAGTGCTGTACGAGATTGTTTTTGAAAAGTTAAAATTTAAGAAACTGTGCTCCCATTGGGTGCCTAAACTCCTAACGGAGGACCACAAAAACAAAAGATTTGAGTATTTGCTGAATTTCTTTACTCATTATAACAAAGAAGGTGACACCATGTTGAGTCGGATAGTAACAGGAGATGAAACTTGGGTTTTACATGTCAGATAGGAATGGAAACAGAGTGGAGACACACAACTCTCCTATAAGTGCAAGGCCGAACAGACTCTGTTTCAACAAAAGATCATGGCATCCGTGTTATGGGATGCCATGATCATGGGCATGTTGTTTTGTTGGTCGACTTCATGGAAAGCGGAATTACCATAAATACAGTAACCTACCTCCAAACCCTGCGAAAGCTATGTAGAGCGATTCAAAAGAAAAGACCTGGCATGCTGACTGAGGGAATTTTGTCTTTCCATGACAATGCAAAGCCTCATACCGCAGCTCAGACCCGAGCTTTATTGGACTGTTTTGGCTGAGAAGTTTTGGACCACTCCTCGTACAGCCCAGACCTTTTGCCGAGTTATTTTCTGCCACGATGGGCGAAAATATGTAAGACGTAGAATAGGAGAAGAGCTACATCCTGACTGCATTCAAGCAACTGTGAAGAACCCAGTTAGTATTATGATTTTGTCATGCATGTCAGCAGATGGTATTGGTCGCCTTCATGTCATCGATGGGACACTGAATGCCAGAAAATACATTGACACTATTCTAGAACTAAAACTTCTACCTTCCATCAGAGATCTCTTTCCAAACAATGCTTCGTTTATTTTTCAGCAGGATTCTGCTCGTTGCCACACGGCCAAAATATCGAAAGAGTGGTTTCGTACAAAGAGTATTAAATTGTTGTCATGACCAGGAAACAATCCTGACCTCAATCCTATCGAAAATTTGTGGCACCGTTTGTAAACTCTTGTCCGAATGAGGCGCCCACCAAATAAAAGGGAACTAATTGAGGCTATAATTGTTTCCTGGCATCTCACCAGCAACCACTACAACGATGATGAAGGCGTGAAAATGGCCGTAACCTTTCTTGGTTATCAGAGCAGGCGGCAAGTTTCTATGAAGAGGCTATTCAAAATCTAGTTATAAGATATGATAAGTGTTTAAACAAACTTGGCAACTATCTTTAAAAATAGAGAAACATGTGTAGAATCTGAAAAGGAATTTGGTTTTTGAAAATTTTCTTTCGTGTGGTTTTTATTTTCAAACTGCCGTTACTTAAAAAACATCCCTCGTAGTTATGAATATTTTTTGTTTTGAAACGTAAAAGTTTTAGGGAATCTATATAACGTTCCCAACAAGTGTCATTCAGCAGTTTCAGTGTAAGAGTTTTAAGGTGTTTTTTAATGTGTCCCACTGAAATATCTATGATGAGAAAAATGTATATAGCTTTTGAACTATATTAAAAAAATTTCCTGCCTCCAAGGAAGATTTTGCCATATCGTTAACTACTAAATGCTGCAAAGTATGTAAATGGGATATAAAGTTTAATTCTTGATTGTACTCAAAGTTTGTCTCCTGTCATATTTAAACCTTTGTCGTAACCTTCACTTCTCATGTTTTTTAAATTTTAATCCATTTTAATCTTGCTCTTCTAATTAACTTTAGATATTTTAATACCAGTAGCTCTTTCAATAGAAAGAAAACTCAGAAAATGTACACTGCTGAAAAAAAAAAACGGGGGAGGGACAGTTCTATATCTCCCGTTCTACTGGGCCGATTCACGAAATTCAAATTGCATTCTTCATGTCTCGAAAACGCGACTTAGGATATATATTAGATTTATATATAGCACTATTATAACATAGGTATTTTGACACAAAATTGGACTTTTTCTGAAATAACATAACAATTTTTTTTACATATTTCGATTCTATGACTCAAATTATGCCTAAATATTAAATTTTGTAAAATTTGGTGCGAAATTTATGGAGAAATTCAATAATTTATGTTGGCACTTTTTATTCAGTTTGCGCCAAAATGAGTTCATTTGGCGAACTTCTATTTTCATTTCCATTTTTACATAGTGCGTGAGAGGAAAAAAAGACTCAATCGTTGCTTCTTTCAAATAATGTTCTTTATCTTATATTTTTAATTATAATTGTTATTAATTTTAATAATTTTTTTTCTTTTTTGAATTAATTTTAATTGTTTACATTGCATAGTTTCTTTCGAATAACTGTTTTAAAAATTTATATTTATTCATTCGAACTGCGTAGTTTAAATCAAAGGTGCATCATTTATTTTTTCTTCAAATAGTTTTCTTTATAAAGTCAAAAGTCGTTAATCCGGACTTGTCAGGACTTCGGCGATTCTGGATTATTGATTTTTCCGGATTATAGATCATCAGTTTAAATCTCGTAAGATGGCATGCAGAAATTATAAAATTAAAAATATGAAACCGTAATTTATGAAATAAAGAGCAATTATGATCTAAAGGGTATCAAAGTTGATAAAAAGAAAAAGCTAAATATTTATTTGTTTACTTTATTAAACATTTCTTTCAATGTAAGTTGTTTAATTTGCTTCGTTTCATGTGATAATACTTTCTCTTTAATTCTATTAAACAGACATAATTTCTTGTTTAGTTACAAAGTTCCGCTGTTCAAGTCCTATAATTGCTGTGTCGACTAATTTGTCAATCGAAATGTTTTCGTTTTCAATAACCTCTGAGTCACTTTCTTCACTATTGGAAGGGAATTATAATGACGAGGAACTTGATTTAAATCATATCAAAGACTGAGTACATTGAGATGAAATACTACATTTAGTAAAGAATTATAAGCCAAATAAAATAAAAACATCTGCCATGAAGATAAGGATAGTGCTGACAGATCAACTTCCAATTCATTGTGCGCTGTGTCGTTTCTCTCCCCCCGCAGAGCAGCGTGAAATTGATAAACATATTTCGGAATAATTAGATAATCAAAGGATATATGCCTTTATCCATTTTTTGCAGCAATTCCACTTTCTGTTTAATGGACTTCGAAACATACTTTTGCTTTGTAGATCCTTTACATATTAGTAAATATATATCAGAAATTCTATTTGACATAATCGGAAGTTCAAGCTTACTTTTATAAAATTGCTCTAACAGTCTGCAAAAAAAAAAAAAATAAGCCGGATCCAATTCGAAGATTAAGGAACAACGCAATCTGCAACATTAACTGAAATAAATAATTAGATAGTTTTAGCTTATATCGTCCGTTATACATTAAACGCACATGCGCAAACTTATTATGCGGATGCGCACATGTATATTCGCAGCCGTAAAGGTATTACGCGCACGCGTAAACGCCTATGCGCATGCGTTTACGCCACGCATGCGCAGAAAGTTTTTAGCTTTGACGTCCGGATTATGGGTGTCCGAATTAATGACTATATTTTTAGTCATAGTTACTCTTTTAGGTAATTTTTAAACTTTTATTTTAATTGTTAGTGTTGCATTGTCTCTTCAGATAATTATTTTAAAATTTTCTATTTATTCATTTGAACTGAAATATTGCTGAATTGCATTTTAAATATATTTATTAATATAAATTTTCCAGAATTTGATTTTATTTATTTGAATTGCGTTTCTTTCGGAAGAATGCTTGTAACCCAGACTATGCTTTACTGTATTTTCTCTTTTAATATATGCTTTTGAAAACTGCATATATTAAAAGAGAAAATGCAGTAAAGCACACTTAACACGCCTTTCAATGTTCCGTTCAGAAAAGATATATATAAATAAGAGAGATGTATGACCGACATTTTAACTTAGGATACACTGCTTTAAACAGTTTTATCATTGTGCCCATTGCTTTGCACAATTTTATCCTACATTTGGTTTCTTAAAATGTTATTCATATTTTAGGCAAATATTTTATTTTTGAAATCGCAAGAATCAAATATCACAAGATTAAAAAGTTTTAAATTTAAAGAAAGTACAAATACTAAATTTTACGTAAAAATTAATTTTTTCTTCAGGCATTCTGCTTCATTCTTGCTCTTTTTCTTTAGGTATTCTGCAAGTAAATTAAAAAGCATCCAACTTTTCGAAACATCTTGGTATTTCTGACAATCATTTTAAATAAAGTTATCGCCTTCCATTTCATAAAGGCCCACAAACGGCCGAGCGATAAAGACGCTGAACACTGGTAGTTCACTCTGGGTTTTGAATCCCAGCAAACAGGCTGGTTGCATGGGGATTCTCATGGATTTTAGCATGTGTAACGTGTATGCCAGCTGGTTTCTCTTAGAAATTTCTTCACGAAGGCATCCTTCCTTTTAGGCAGATAGCCCTGCTTTGCCGTAACTAAATAATCCGATTCAATTCATTTCATCAGTATTTGGTCAGAGCCTTTATCAGTCTTCAAAGGCTAAGCATTTTGAAGGTATGAGGTAAAAGGAAAGACTGGTTTCATCAAGAGGTTTTGGTTTATTTAATTATGACAAAGCACACTAGGGCTATCTACCTAAGGGGAGGGATGCCTTTGTGGAGGACTTTCTAAGGGAAACTGGCTCGTATACACGTTACATATGGGGAAAACCATGAAAATGCCCATGCAGCCAGCCCGCTCGCAGGATTCGAACCTCAGACCGAACTACCAGTGTTTAGCGACTTTACCGCTCGACCGCTGTTTCATCAGGAGGGAAAAAAGTCTTTAGGTGACATCCACTACATCACTGGATAAACTCCTGAATCTTCAAATAATTCGACTGAGAAATCATGGGATTCTCCGTTTATGATACGATATGATGTTCTATAATGTAATTTAAATTTATACAACCATATAGTCTAAAACCAGTCGCTCTTCACTTTAATCTACAATGATATCGATTTTGTCTTTTCTGTTAACACAAGCTCAATTGATGGTATTTGCTGGTGTACACGTCCAAGTGTTTTCTCTTTGAACACCTAAATTCTTTGAAGTATCCTGAAAGTATCTTCAAAATCGTCCAACTTTTTTAAACATCTTGGTATGTCTGACAGCCAAATTTCCCTGCAAATTTTTGCTTACTTTTCCCTCTAAATTTCTTCTTTCCTTTTACAGTTATTTTCAGTGCTCACACAGGAAAATTAAGATTTTTCGATTGCTAGACTTCCATAAATTTTGCATTCTTGTCAATTTTTTTAAAATATAATTTCCATAAATTGCGTTTCAGCTGAAGACAGCTTTTCATTTTCTGGTCATTTTAACTATAAATAAAGTTTAAAGTGAAGTCCAAAGGATAAATATTTTAATTAAAAGATTTTTTGCTAAATGACAAAGAAATAAAACAGTCCAGCAGTGTTTATTTTGTACCACCGAGTGACCCGATTCTTATATCGGCTGAAACAATCTAAATAATATTAAAGATCATGGTTTTTATACAATCTATAACATGAGAGAAAAATTAGCTTCTTAAAACATTCTTTCTAAGAGAATTAATATAAAAATTTATATTTATATATATATTTTTAAAGCTGGGACTTGGACTTGGGAATCGTGTAAAGGAGGTTATGGGAATTTATTTTTCGCGGGAAAAAAAAAAAAAAAAGAGTTCAAAAACTCATCACCAGGGAAAAATGGCACTGTATGTAATATTGTTAAATGAAATAAGACATGAAAACATCGGTTTAAAATGTGTTTAATCGTTTCCGAAACGTGTTACAAAGCATGTTCGATGTAGCGTCCAGCATTTTCCAAAAGCAAGTTAAATCCTGTTACTGCATTCTCAACAGCAGCTCTTAGCATATCAGGAGGAATGTTACGGACATGTCGGCGTATCACATTTTTCATTTCTGCCAAATTGTTTAAATTATCACCATAAACAGTGCTTTTGAGATAACCCCATAGCTAAAAGTCACAGAGTTTGAGGTCTGGTGGGAAGAGGGGAAGTGTCGCCTTATAAGACGTTCATTCGTGAAATGTTGCCTTAGTTACTTTGCAACACATATGAGATGGGGCTCAGCCCTGCATAAAAATCGCAGTATCTAAAATGCCACGTTACTGCAGT
Source organism: Stegodyphus dumicola (assembly GCF_044657685.1). NCBI lineage: Eukaryota > Metazoa > Arthropoda > Arachnida > Araneae > Eresidae > Stegodyphus > Stegodyphus dumicola. The sequence continues at coordinate 19,851,273 of NC_140777.1, read as the reverse complement.
TCATGTATCACGAAACATTTTAACATTGACTCTAAGCAAGAGGCAATCACAGTGGTCCAGCTGTTGACTGCTATTCAGAGAAAAATAGTTCAGTTATGAAACTAGCTGTCATTCCACACCAAAACAGTGTGGAATGACTGCTATGCATTCGAATGCAGTAGGAGAATGCAATGGAATTAGGTAGGTAACATGAGGGATTTCTCTGGCCCAAATCGATTAAAAGCGTTTTGAATCAGTATATTCATGTTTTAGAGCCGAATTCAGGCTTAAAAAATTACAAATTAGTGATCTGTAAGAAAACGCTTTCCAGATTGTACGCATTTGTGCAAGTGATTTGCGATCTCTAATTTCCTAATCGCTAATTCATGGTTTTCACGGACAAATTTCTCCCTTACACGGATGGCGCACACGACTTTTATCGAATTTAACGCCTTTAAATGGTAATTTGTTTATTTCAAAATTTCTTAAGGGTATACAGCATACTATTAAACCCGTGTAACAAAAGGTTAAGTTAGATTCCGACCCATATTTCGTTTAACAATATTGCATACAGCACCATTTTCCCCCTGGTGGTGAGGTTTTTGAGCTTTCTTTTTCTCGCGAAAAATAAATTCCCATGACCTCCTTTACACGGTTACCAAGTTTAACATTTGATCCAGTAGTTTTCCTTTTATGACCATTTCAAAGTGGATTTTTAATTATAACCAATTAAATTTTAATTTGAAGCTATTCGTTATATGTATACCATGCGTAAGATTTTTGCTTTTATGGAAAAAATAAAGAATTGAAGCAAATATACTTAGGATAATGGACAAAAACTGAAAAAATATCCCCTCCCTCTAAAAATAAAATATTGAAACTTCGACCTTGAATTTATTGGATTATCAAAATATTCAATTTGACTTAAAAGTCCTAGTTCCGACAACAATTCCGAATTACTGAAGCTGAAGTAAAAGGTTTAGTATATATTCACTGTATGTTAATAAAGTAATCAGAGTGTAATAAAAATAGATTATAGAATTTACGCTGATCCAAATTTTTGTCTGAATACACAACATGTAATGGAAAAAAAGATCTGTTTTTGACATGCTTCTAAAAGTAGATGTCATATTCCTTTTGTCTCTTCACTGTCAAAAAAACTTTTCCTTTCCTTCCAAAAACTTTAGTTTTTGGGAAAGAAAAAAATCACAAGAAGACAAATTTGAAGAACATGCAGGACAATTGAGTACACATACTTATTTTCGGAATACAAGCGGTTCTCCGATTGGTTATTGAATAATGAAAAGATGCATTGTCATGCAATACAAAACATTTGGAATACATTTTCTGACTGAATAATGTAAGATTAAAAGTCATCTGCTTAATTAACAGCCATTTAGAAGTCAACTTACTCAGGCAATTGGAGAATCGTTTTGAATCTGAGCTTGTAAGACAAACCTAATATCACTGGATTTAAACACTTCTTTAATCTTCCCAGAACATTCCTTCTTTAGCTCATATTCCAAGAATATTAAGTGAATACAATTATTGCAAAAGAAATTGAATATTCATTTTCACTACGGCTTGGTAGTTTACTAACGAGTTAATAAAACTTAAATTCTGCTCTAAGAATAGAGAAATATTTTAAATATTTACAAATAAAATATTAAATTGGAGCCTCACCAGTTGCCTAGCATTTGAAGATTGTTAAATACTAATTGTTTTTTGCGAAGTCTAACCCAGGCTGCATGGTTGGTTTTTGTAGTTTTCTAGGTTCTCTTTACAAAGGTCATCTATGAAAGCATCTTAACCAAATAGCTCCCATGTTCTTTGTATGTTCAAATAACCAACTAACCTAGTTTAAGCGCAATTTCCAAGTGAAGTTACTAGCAAAAACCCGAATACTCATTAAAAATCATGTAGCTTGCCAATCGAGAGTACCATGAAAGATACGGCACCAATAATTGAATTGCACTGTTTCTAAACTTAGATGGTCATTCCTTAATTAAAATGTAATTGATTTGTAACTTCTACTAGAGCTGATGGTAAGAATTGAAGTGCAAATAAATAATATCGTGTGCAGTCTTGATTAATATAAAATTAGAAATTATTTGCATTCAGACAGAAAGTTTTTGGAAGTATTTGCAATTACTTTATAAGAAGGATTTATTAATAACCGTAATAATTACTTATTATATTACTAATGATTAGAATTCAGTTCTCAATAGTTACATTCTAAATTAGAATTTTAAGGATATAATGAAAATACGTTACGCATAAAAATACATTTTAGGATAAAAAATGAGTTGATTTTTTGTGTTTAAAAACTTCTTAAATTCATTTAATAAACATTGTACCCTCGTTGTTAATTGAATCCAGAATTTGGGTGTCGTTTATATAATTATTCGTACTTGTTCACAGAACCTGCTGACTTATCCTGCCATTAAGTAGCATTTCTAAATAACCATTGAACTTCCATTAATTCGGTCTCTAGAGAGTTGTATGTTTATATCATAATTTGACTTTTATAAAAATGATGATTCTAAATCTTATGTTTCTATAAATATATACTGTGCTTTAAAAATGTGGATGATAGTATTAGCCGCTTTTTCAGCCACTTCATAAGCAACAGCTTGTTTAGAAATAAATTATGCAGTTAATGTCATAAAATATTTTCATAAAATTCAAATAAACATCAAACAAAAGTTCTCAGTTTTAGACAAGTCGGTTTAACCGAAGTTAAAGTAAAGTAGCAGACGCTAAAACGTCGAAGATAAAAATTTCCTCTTACAAATATTTTTTTTAAAAAAAGAAGAAAGGGAGAAATGTAAAAAAAAAAAAAAAAAAAAGTTAAAAATTTGAATATCATCTATAATTTAAAAAAATAGCTTTTCATATAGTATTAATAAATATTTATTACACATCATTGAGGGAAAAAATTTCGGCTAATCTTTGGAATATGGTAACAGGTAGTTTGGCAACATTTTGGTAAGGCGATAAAGGTTACTAGCTAGGACTTTATGTGGATAAAGTCAAGAGTGTGCGCAATGCCATTTTTGTGCAATTCTGGGATGTTTTTTTAAGTGAAAATAGGTCGACGTGTACATGGGTACCGTGTATGTGCAATTCTTAAAAACGCTTCAAGCAGTTTGCGATTCTGCACTTTCTCCCAATTTCGCACCTAATCTTCGTCATGATTAAGCACATTTGTTCCATAAAAGTTCTAGCATAAGTGTAAATCGGATAGCAGATTGTTGGAAAAAAGTGTTGAGTAAAAAAAAAAAAAAAAAAAAAAAAAAAGCCTTTACTTTGTGAAAACAATGGCGTCCAAACAAAAACTAGCAGGTTGCTGTAGCAGGGTTGGTTGCCAAATTTTCGCCAAAAAATCGTTAAGTTACCATAATCCAAAGATTAACCAAAATTTTATATAATTAATTCTCCGTAAAATTTCACTTGACATTTAAGGTTAAAAATAGCTGCGGCAATTCACTGTAACAAAAATCAGTAAAGCACATTTGGCGTTATTATCGCTCAAAAAAAAAAAAAAAAAAAAAAAAAAAAAAAAGATACCAAACTTCAAAATGCGAAAATATGTAAATTCGTGTATATCTTAGAAAATTTTGAATAAAAAAGTCTAATTTTTTGCAGGTATGCTTAGAAATACACCTACTTTAAGATGATGGCAAAAATGTATAGGTTATAATTCAAATTGTTTTTTGAAAAATTTATAAAAATTGTTTAAAAATAGAAATTTAAAAAATAAAACACAAAAAATGGGTAAATTTTATTTGGAATGAACCCAAATTTCAAAATGTGAAAGGAAAAATAAAAAAATGGTGCAATAAAAAAAAGAGATATTAATAACTATTTGCCAAATTCAATTAACATTGAGGAGCTAAAATTTTGAGAGGTAATATTTTAAAAACTACTCGTACGATTTTTACAAAACTTAGTATTCTGACATAATTTGGGTCGTAGAATCGAAATATGTAAAAACATTGGTATGTTATTTCTTTTTGTGTCAAAATACCTATGTTAGAATAGTGCTATATATAAATCTAATATATATCCTAAGTCGTGCTTTCGAGACATAAAAAACGCAGTTTGAATTTTGTCAATCGGCCCAGTAGAACGGGAGATATAGCAGTGTCCCATTTTTTTTTTTTTAACAGTGTACATTAATGTTGCATTCAAATCCCGTTTCTGATTGATCAGTGGAACTATATCTTACTGCAAATGTCATTTGTTCAACCTTACTCGCATTGCGAGTACTATCAAGAATAATTGAATAATAGTTCAATTTTGAACTTGTTTTATAATATATACTTTATGTCAGCGGTTCTCAACCTTTTGACTAAAGCATACCATCTAAACAAAAATTGAAAACCTTTAGTACAACCACTACAAAGTACTACTACCACCACCACTCTTGAACAAAGCTCATATCGCATAAATTTACAACTGTTAGAAAAAACACTCAATCAGGATGTTGGGGTTTTAATTTTTGAATTTAATAGTTAGAAATACTTTGCTTATTTATGTACCATCTATTTTTCTTTTGCGTACCACCGATTGAGAGCCCGCTTTATATTATCGTGTATCTGTCAATAATGTCATTCTGATAATGTAATAATGTCATTCTGAGTCTTTTTTCCTAAATATGCTGCTGTCTTTTTTTCATTATTGAGGATTTTACGAACATTGGCCTTTGATATTGGTATAAATGCTGTTGATTGTTACTGTAACTGCATCCTTCAGGAATTAAATTATTTACATAATTTTCCCCTCTCAATTTTTGTGTGATAAAATTAGTAAAAAGAAGGGAGAAATTACCCATGTAAATATGGTATATCAATCGTTAGTAGATAACTGTATCACTTATGTAAACAATAAATTTTTACATCTATCACTGTCTTTATACTTAAAAATACTGTACTTACTTCTTTCTTAACTTTTAAATGATGTAAAAATTACATGTTTTCTATTAATTATTTCAGCAAACACCGACATTTCATCCTATTATGCGGGGGACACTGAATATACCAACTGTGCATGACCCAGAAGTACTCCATAAACTTGATCATCAGATTATTTTGAAACTTTGTCAAAGATACCAGGAACATCTCAAAATATGTGCTGAAGTTGTTAGCACCGAACAAAATGCATTGACTCAGAGGATAAGAGAAGTAAGTTATTTTTTGCAGTTCATTTGTACTATTTGATTTTGAATTTTAGTAACATTTATTTATAAACAATAGACTTCACATAATTTTGTTTAATGTTTGTTAATTAAGCAGACTAAAATCATTTGTAGTGATGGCATCTTTCTTTTTCTCTCAGTATCTGCTTCAACAAAATGATCCCCAAAACATTTTAATATATAATTTTAATTCCTGCATTTTGAAATATTATAATCACTTAGCATTTGATTTACCATTTGAAATAATTATACAGCTATGCTTGTAAATATGTATATAATTTGCATTCCCTTAATAAAAAGGATCTGAAATGAAAATATAATTTTATCTTATTGCCAGTATTTTTCTGAAAAAGAAAAAAAAAAATTTGAAGTCATGTGAACTAGCATATCCTTGAAATAAACAAACAAATAAAAATTTGAGGAGGCAGGATTTACACATCATATACGTGTAAGTAATATTTTTCATTCTTAATGCATCCACTTCTTACATTTTTATGCATATATTTCACAAAGCAGAAATAGATTTAAACTATGGGTATGGAAATGCAAATGGGTGCAGAATTAAAACATAATGCATATTAATAATATAATTACTAAAAAGCATTTAGAAGATGTAATTTTAAGATTTGTTTCAGATATTCAAATCTCTTGGTGTGCAAGAATATCAGTTTGTACTATTTTTCAGCTAATGAAAAGGATATAAAATATATGTTTTTATTTGAAGGAAAATAGAACATGCATTTTTTTCAGTAGGATTTTAAACCTTTCAAGTGTTTATGATAAATGTGTCAGTGCCTATGATGACTATGTAAAAACATAAAGTAAGTCTGCTTAGCCTACTTCGTTATGTTTGTTTTGAATAAAAACACTGGGGATAGCAGGTTTGAGAAACATATATTTTGACTTTCCCTCATAATTATACAGTTCTTCAGTTGTATGTATTTCTGAAATATTAATTATTTTCATTAAATTTGTATATTTGCCATAAATAAGCTTCATCAGCAAGATGTTCAGCTGATTACAAAAAACAATTTAAGGAAGTTAAATTATATTAAAAATAATTATAACCAATTTCTTTTCTTTCTGGTAAAGTTCAAAATTGTAGTATTTGAATGAGAATCTTTTTTTTTTTTGGGGGGGGGGTAATGAATTCTCTCTTGGATCATAATTTTGTACTTATCCAGTTTATAAGATTTTTTTATAAGATTTAAACTCAGTTATGTTACGGGAAAACGTTTTTTGCATATGCGTGTTTAAATGTTGTATCTTTTAAGTAATGATGCTTAATGTGTGTTTTACATAGTGGGGTACAAAGTTTTTAATTTTTCTGTAGATTGACTTTGCTATTACAACATTAACTAACATGCTGGCAGAGCGTCAGAAAAAATTTGCCAAGTATGCTGAGCAGCTTGGGAAAGTGCAAGAAATATCAAATAATCTTCAGCGATGCCAGTCAGGTCTGAAAGAAGTAATCAAAAGCATGGACACGTTGAATAATATGCTGCCTCCTGAAGAAAGGTTGGAACCATTTGTTATGGTCACAGGATAGGATTGGGAAAGTGAATGCTGTGGTGCATTCACTGCGTTTATTAAACCTGATCAATAAGAAGAAATATAGTTTATAAATTGACACTATTAACAAATGTATTTAGATTTATTTATTTGAATTTATTCTGATTATACAGGCTGTAACAGAATCGATGTTAACAATTCTAAGAATGTATAGTATACAGCAAAGGTAATCATTTTCATACTGCATTATGTGGTGGAATGTAAAGATAATAGAGTAACTATGAAGAACACAGAGAATGAAAAATCATTTTATTCATGAAGAGTGGCAGACCTATAGCCATATATAGGCTAGCTATCTATAGGCTAGGGGCGGAAAAATCATTGGTTCAGTAAAACCATTGAAACTATTCATGCAAAAAATTTGCAAACACAAATGCTGATTTTTGTTGCTTGACTTCTAAATTAATAGTTAAATTGCTTTTGAAAAAACAGTTTTAAAAATAAGGGAAAACATACGTCTATGTAATGGACAAACATATATTTAAAAAGGCTTATTAATCTGCCATTTTTGATGATTTAAAAAATGTTTTTTAACTTCTCTTTTTTTTTCTCTGTGACCTTCTGAAAAGTTTCTTATAGATTCATCAAAATTAATGCTTTTAGCCACTGCACCTTTAATAGAAAGGAATGCCATACGTTAAATTTTGCACAGCTCATTGTTGATCAAAGACAGCTTTTGATCAACTTCAACTCTGAAAAGCTTTTCTCACTAAAAGCAACTAAAGCATGCACTGTCAAAAAAGGGTAGGGATAAGGTAGGGAGTGATTCTTGAAAGTCCATTTTTACAATAAACTTTAACACTTTCAAAGAAGACAACTTTTCTACTTCATATTTTTTATCTTCTTATATCTAGGTACATACATTTAAAAACTTAAACTTTCTTTGGGATGCCCCTAGTCATGGGTATATGCAAGAACTAGCATTTGATATTAACAAGAACTGTTCAAGTGAACAGTCGTCAAGTGCAATACATGCATCACAGTGAAGGTGAAGTGATTGGTATACATTTTACCAATAACTTCACTTTCATTCACTGCCACCATACACTTAAGAAGATACTTAGCATGCCATATATTTCTGTAACAGTCCTAATTCTGAAGGTCAATGAGCATCTCGTAAATGAGATCTGTGAACATAGTGGTGCATGTGTTGCATTTGGTTGTTGTGCATTGAACAGTTCATCTGAACATCTATTTCTAGTAAATACCCGTGATGATTGAAATGATTGTTTTCCATGTTCATTGTTAAATTTTCGCATTCACCACATATCATATTAGGAAAATTGTTACTGTTGCCATGTTCTGTCATCTTTTGAAATTGTGTCGATCATTTTTGTTACATCTGTACGTACCTATAATGTTGTTATGTAACAAATTCATTCTCAAAAATCTATTTTAAAAAACAGTAAGTTCAAATATTTGAGGTCTTGAAAAATAAAATAAACAAAATCCATTCTCATATATCAAATTCAAAAGTTTTATTTATATTTTTTAATATGATTTTCAAAATGGATTGAATATAATTAAATTGAACTCTGCTACTTATGTTGTAAATTAATATATTTGTTAAATTTGTAAAATGTTTTGCTCAGAAACGTTCAGTGCATTTTAAGAGATTAAACCGTCTTGTTTTCAGCATAATTTATTTTCAAGAGGGATGAGCATTTGCTAAGATGAGAAGCCCTAAAAAAATAAGGTTAAGGTATATTTTGGTAAAAGCATATATAAAGGTTTAAACATATAAGTTGCATCAAATATTTTAATATGAGTTTTGAAATTTGTTATGTAATTGCAAATGATTATATAATATACATTTGTATTATCTCTATACCTATTATTTTACTATATTTATTGAAATTACTTCACACGGAAAAATGTATATTTTTTTTTGTCAAAGTTCTTTTCCCTTATCTTTTAATTTCTAGTTATTTTATTGTAGCATAAGTTTTCTGAGAATGTTTTGTGCATTTTAACAGTACTTGTAGAGAATTTTCTTTTGAATCATTGAAAAAGAATTATTTCATGTAAATAATAATCTGTATTTATTTCAAATTGGATTTTTATTTATTTATTTATAAATTATTGTACTTAATATCATATAAGTTTTATGCCTTTTAGTAAATTTTTGTCGCAGTGAAAAATACAAAAGTAAAGTAGAACTGTTGGAAATTTTGAATTTCTACCTTGAAAAGAACTTTTTTAAACTGAATAATGTTAGCATGCCATTGAAGTCAATGATTATTATGGAGATTTTATAAATTTGTTTGCCACATGGATTATGCTTGCTACATAGATTTGCTGAGTTTAAATTTACTCAAAGTATTAATTTATAAGATCCATAAATAATTTAAAAATTAATGAAATCTCAAGCACATCTTTTGTGAAGGATTTTGTATGGAATACTGATTTTATGGTTATTATATATCAGAAAAATATTAGAATAATCTATCTTTTCCTGCTATAAGACTACAGCTGATCAGTAGCATTGTTTGCTCAGCTTGGAAAGAACAAAGATGATGAATTGTTTCTACCATCAAAATAACTATATCAGTGGTCACAAACTGCATGCAGTGCAAATGCATGATTTTAAAACAACCAATGGGCGCCAGAATTCCCCCCCCCCCCCGAGAAAAATGATTGTTTTTTTATCAACAAAATAAAAAATACTTGACCTAAATTTTAAATTTCATTCATCAAATATTTATCAGTACATAAATATAATAATACAAAGGGGAAAAAAAAGGAGGTTCATATTTATTTTCTACCTGAAATTTAAAGTTTGGCACCTGTAAGAGAATTTTCTTGATTACACTTTTTAATTTAAATATATTGACAGCTAAATATTAGTTTTTCAGATGAAAATGTCTTTCAGATAGCTTTAACATGTTTAATTAGCCATTAAGTAATTTAATTTAAACAAATTATGAGAATTTTTCAAGTGGGATACAACTAGAGAATAAATAATGACAACCTAGTCTCTTTCTCTTATTTATTAAACTTTTTTTTGATACATAAATTAAAATGCATATGTTTGTATGTAAGTAATTATAAATGTCCTATGTAAATACAAAATTTATTTGTATAATATCCATGTACTACAGAAAAATTACTACAATCCACAATGAAGATAATTATTACTGACTGTAGCTGCTAATCAGTCGAATGGGTTCTTTTTGTATTAATTTTCAACTATTAAAAATAGTTATTTACAAAGTTATCATGCTCAGTGCAAACTGAGCATACATATTTTTTTGACAAGTGTGGGAAAAAAAAAAAAAATATTAAAGCTATATCTTACAATCTTTGAATAAGATTTATATCATATTGTAAATTAATTAGTTCACTTTATAGATTTTGTGATTCAATATTCGTGTCAGGTTTTAATGGTAATGAAAATAGTCTAAACTCAATCTCTTAAAACCTTTGCAACAAATGCATAATTGAAATGTATTCATAGGCCTCATAAAGCTGTTTCGGGAGCCGGCAGTTTAAGACTATTGCACTGTATGGCTAAAAGTATCTAGCCATCCATTGTTGTGGGATCATAGATTCATTTGGCATATTTTAATAGGATTTCAGTCCACTATTTGTATGAGTTATAGTCTACACTCATCTGGGAACACTTTCTACAAACTTTTGATATATTTTTATAAAAGTTATCATTAATTTGCCCATGTTTCTAGCAAGTAATTATATTAGTACTCCAAAAGAAGACTGGAAACTGTTGTACTGATATGGACATATAAAAGTCAGCATATTCATACATATATAAGATATAAAATATGAAAGAAAATCATGAAGTGTAATTTAGTAGTAGTCTTTTTTAATTCCTCATTCGAATTTGGTTATATCCATTTTCTGTTTTAAAACTAATTGCATCATTTGAAAATTAATCTGCATTGTATCATCTGCAGTGCGACAGCTTATCTAGACAGTTCAAAATTTAAACAGAGACCAACTCTATAGCTGCTGAATATGCACTTACTTTTTCTAGTCTCTTTTGGCCTGTTAGTGCATTTCCCTTTGCTGGGGTTGCTTATCGTACTCGTAAATGATGTGCGACTGAAGCTGTCTTCTAGCATCAAACTATCTACAGATAAATCACATATGCACAATATGTGTATGCATATACAGTACAAAGACTGTAATCCGAACGTCCATTATCCAGAATGATCTATAATCCGGACCTCAAAGCCATAAACCTTACGCATGCGTGCATTGAAAGAAATGTTTAATAAAGTAAAATAAATAATAAGCTTTTTTTTTGTAAAATTTGATACCCTTTAGATCATAATTGCTCTTTATTTCATAAATTACGGTTTCATATTTTTAAAAGTATAATTTCTGCATGCCATCTTACCAGATTTAAATTGATGATCTATAATCTGGAAAAACCCTTAATCCGGAATCGCCGAAGTCCCGACGAGTCCGGATTACGGACTTTGTACTGTACATATATATATGTTAGTACCCCAGTACTAGTATATATATATATGTGTGTGTGTATGTGCGCCATTTTTGTTGATGTATTGATATAAATTATTAGAAAGTCGGCTAGAGAAGATGAAACCAATAATTTTTTAGTCATTAGTGAAAACTGCTGTGTAGATGATGACTGGAAGGAAAATCACAACTTACTTAGTGGTTAAAATATAATTTTTATTTTGAACAGGAACAGTTCTTCAGAAATACATTTTTGCTTAATTTGTGCAACAGTAGGGGTGCTAAGCAGGTCTCACAATTTTGTGTATTCAGCATTCATTTTAAATAGTAGAAAAATACAGTCAATTGAGAGACAGCTTATTCTTGTAGCAGCAGGCAGAAAAGGGAAGCATATTAAGCAATTGGAATAATTTATAATTTCGGTTGTTCTGAAGAGCAGTTCAGCAAAAGTTTACAGTTATGCAGAGAAACTGCAGGGAAAGAATGATGTTAGTGAGGTAGTATAGATGCTGTGAAGGGGGTTGTATTAGGATTAAAATTAGGACTTTAATGGACTATTTCCGATTAAGTTTAATTTGTTCATAAATTTCCATCATATTTTTATATCTTAATATGAACTATCTACTAGAGAAGATGAAACCAATCATTTTTTAGTCATTAGTGAAAACTGCTGTGTAGATGATGACTGGAGGGAAAATCACAACTTGCTTAGTGGTTAAAATTATAATTTTTGGCACAATTATTATTTAATTATTAATTTTCTGTTTATGATTATCTCCTAGGAAAGGAAATGTAAAAGTATTGCTAATTGAAATTAGGAAATATAAATACTTAAAACTGTTAAAAACTTGTAATAGACTTCAAAGAAGTTTGAAATGTGTAATAGAACTCATTTGAATCATGCATTTCAAAAAAGAAAAAAATAGTACCTGCATGAAAGTAAGGTAGAACAGTATATACGTAACTTAAGACATAAAAAAAGTAAGAAAATTATTGCTGATTTGTCGGAAGAGGGCTGATTTATCAAGAAGAATCACCCCTTTCTCCCCAATTCCACAATAATTTGGGTACGATTGCATTTCATCTCCCTCGAATGTGTGAAACAATTCTTTTAATCATGAAAAACTCATATATAAAATTGGTATTTAAATGAATGATTAATAATTTCAGAACATGAAGGTTATCAAAAATCCCCAATGTTATAAAAAAAAAAAAAAAAAAAAAAAGGACGCATTCACAAAAAGATTGACATAAAAGCTAATGGGGAATTTAGAAGTATCAATGCATATAAAAAATGCAGATACAAAAATATAGGTAAAAAAATATATAATTTTAACCCTAACGTACAGTTTAAATTTTATAACTGCTACTATGAAGCTTTTAATCAAAAAGGATTTTCATTGAGGACTCTTAAGGGATTCTTATGTTTGCCATTAAAATAGGTGGAAGGGAGTGTTAAAAATGTATACATAGATAGGAATGGTGAGAAAGGAATTCTAGTGAAGCCCACTGATTGGTTGACCAAGAAAATCTTATTGTTAAGGGTAAGGGTGTTAGGTGAGTGCTTTAATGTCTCTTTTGGCTATTATATAAATAAATTGCTGTGGATTTCAACAAATAAATCAAAATTAAAAATTATAGTATTCTCTGTCAAGGAAACAGAGAATAGTATTCAAAAGTCTTCATCTAGAATCAGCAATATTTGTTTCTTTAGAAACTAAATGGCTTTTTGTGAAGACAAGGAAAGTAACCAGAGCTATTTACCTTAAACAAATTTACAATTAAATACAGAATATACAAATCTTGAAATATTCTGTGTATATATACACATATTGTCTTCTTCTTCATTGGCTCGATAGCCCAAGGTGAGCCCTAGCCTTCTCCAGGCATCTCTGCTTTTGCAAATGTTTCCCAGTTTTTGACCTTTAGAATGATTACGTCATTTTCAGCACAATCGATCCATCTCACCAGGGGTCATCCCGAGGTGTGATTCCACTGGACTTTTCCAGAAAGATATTTTTACAACACCGATGTTCATGCATTCTGGCCAGATGACCAGCCCAGTATTAGTAGTAGGAGTTTGGAGAATTTTACATTAGGTTGTCTATAGATCTTGTATAACTCTAAATTAGATCTTCTCCATTCTATTCACATGGGCTCCACCAAGTATGCAATGCAATATCCTTCTCTCAAAAATCCCTAAAGCTTCCTCATCACGTAAAGTCAATGCCCAAGCTTCCGACACATCAGTCAGAACAGATGTTATAAAGTACTAGTTTACTTTTTAACTTGAGAAAGGTAGATTTGAAATAGCTCTTCAGGCAGGCTATGAAAATATCTATTTGCAGCAGAGATTTTTTTAAGTATTCTAGAAGCTATCTCATCAGGCTATGAAAATATCTGTTTGCCACAGAGATTTTTTTAAGTATTCTAGAAGTCATCTTGTATATACACATATATTCTGCATCAGAACACACACAGAAGAATACTATAATGATAATTAACTTTATATCATATGCATTGTGAGGCTCCATATATGTAAGTGCCATTGCACTATACAGTGGTTAAAGCAGTTTATCAGTGGTTCTTATTCTCTGATGGCATATTGTCATAATGCTGAATTTATTAATATGTGACTTTGATTAACAAAATAATAATTCTTATGTGACAGATTTAATATTTAAGGTATATATTCTGAAAATTATGAGTTTTTTTTTAACAACACATAATTAATTAGTTTTTCTAGAATAAGTATTTTTTAAATAAATTTATGACTAATTTCTATGATCTTTAAAAATGGAGCAGAATTTATCTGGTTGGATAATTGATTCTGCTATTCAAAATATTTATTTTTGGTGGATAGACCGCTGTTTCTACCTAATGCATAGACATCAGCTTCACTTTCATGTCAAATTACATCAAAATCAAAGCTATATATCATACTGGAAATCATGTTTTCTTATTTATTATCAAATAGAATTCACTTTCATGTGTCCATGATCCATTCAAGTTCATACTTGGTTGTTGTATTTTGGCTGTGAGATTAAAGTTAAGCTTTCAAGAATTATGGACATATCTGTTCATCCTGCTTAAACCACTTTCTTCATTTCTACATTAAGTTAACTTGTCTAATTTTGGAGCAAGCATGCATGAATATCCCGAGTGTAATATAACAAAATGACTTTAGTTTCTTTGCACAAGAAAAAGGAAAGTTCTTTATTTGTCATAAACATACATGACCATGACAACAACTCATAGGTTCAGGAAACACAGTTTCATATTCTGGAAAGGAGGAGATAATGTTGATTATAGTGGCCCCAACTGCATCTAGGGAAATCGATCTAGAGAACAGCCACATAGACTCTACATGAGGATGGGCTAAGCAGCACTAATCCGCAGGACTATCCCATTATCCACTCAAATCCTGATAAGAATCATCGGGCAGAGCAATACATAGTCAAAATAGGCAGCCTAGTATTTTATGAAAATGTATTTATCTGGCAACCCACTAATGGTTAGGTGTACATCACTATATAATGCTGCATCACTATATAATATATAACATCACTATATAATGCTGCCATCTGTCATGGTAGTGGTGGTAATGCTTTTGAAATTTGAGGGTCATGTTTTGGGTTTCTGTTTGTTGTTATTAGTATGTAGTTTTTTCTTGGTAACAAATCATAATCATGCAATATATTGAAAATCTAAATAATAATGTAAATGTAAGTAAAGCAAAGTTAACACACATAATAATAATGAAAACACAGATTCTTTATTTAAAACACATATTTCAAAAGCAATGACTAAACTACATATTAATTAAACAACAGGGAAACTTAAAAAATAAATAACAGAAAAAGTATTCATTTGCAATAAAAAATTCATCAACTCACAGATAAGTACTGCACTATAAATTACACTGCATTCAATAGTAATTGTAAACTGAACCCAATACAAAATGCATTTGTGTAGATTAATGATTTTACTGAAGCTATTGCTACGGTAGACAGTGCCTAGTGTGACCATGTTTGTACACAGCTCTTTTGATAACATTAAATGATGGGAAAAAATAGTAATGGAATTATAATAATTTAATATAACTAGAAACACATAACTCACACTTTCACAGCATTAATTAGGAAAATGCAAAAATTTGGTTATGAACTGTTCATAATGTCATAATCGGAAGAGAACTTGATAATGTAAAATTTAAAATAATGCAAAATGCAACCTTAGTTTCATGTAGATGTTTTCAAAGACCTTCCCTCCCCAGAGAAAAAAAAAAGAATTCTGACACTATTTTTTTTTCTCTACTGAAGAAGAGGAACCCAATCTGACTCCCCTCAAAATTGATAAAGTTAGTCAAAATTTTTGTCAAACTAAAGTTGTTTTCTTGCTTACTTTTAAAAGGTTAGGTAAATTCAAAACTAAGATGTCTAGAACTTGGAAATATTTAACTGTATCTTGGCAATTTTTACAGTATGTTTTTGGTACTTATGTATTATCTCAAAGAACTTAGTCACCAGTTTATCAGAATGTGCCAAACTCTGGTACCTCTGCTTATAACAATCATTCAGTCAAGTAACACTGTCATTTTCATGTGCATTTGTTTTATTGTATTCCAAGTTCCAATAGTTTTTATAGACAAATAGTCATATTTTTTTTGCCTTCAACTCAGTTCTGAAATACAGCTTGTGGATTTTGTCAAAAATGAAATAAATATAAAATATCTGCAGGAATACAGTATTTTGCTAGAAAATTGCTAAAGGTAACAATAATGAGATGAATTTTGTAAATAGCTGGTGTGCAGTGATGAGTCGGTGCAATTTTCTGATGATTTTTAAGAAAAACAAATCATTCTATAAAATACAAACAGTGCTAAAAAATTAGAAAAGGATTTTGTGAAAAATGTAAGCATTTCATTTTTTTAAATGTATCTCATAATTGTTATTTAATAATTAAAGATATTTTAAACTGTGTTTTGATATGTTGATATTGCTTGCCAACTTGCAATAAATTTCGATAGTTTGGGAATGTTTTTTAAAAAAAGTCATGAATGTTGCCAACTAGCATCCGTTAAATATTTCGTCTGTAAAAAATTGCCATCGTGCCAAGATGGTTATGTTAATACATAAATACCGTCATTTTAACTTATTTGGTGACGTTATCTTTTATTTGTTAAGTTTGAAAAATTTATTCTATAACATTTTTATGATATTAATCAAATTGTTCAGCATAGTGAACGATATATGTTCCATGTTTTTGTATACAAAAGGGTGGGACTTTGTCAATTTGATAAAAACGTCCAAATGATCACATTAAGTAGTGTCTACTGTAAGTCAAAATAGATCTGACAGTATACTTTCATATCAAACATGAAAAGTTGCAATTGTTATACATACAAGCAGCAAAGTCATGTAAAAAGCACCACACAGAAAAGTCCTCTTGAGAAACCAATCAAAAGCAAAGAGGAATACAAACTTCTCAAACACCAGTTTTTAGGGTATTCCCATTTAATCTAAGATAGCATAGTGCAAAAATTACTTTGCCATCCATTCAAGTAAGATACCCAATACTTTACAGTACAATACATTTAAGACAAATATCTTTACAGAGAATACATCTTTGATTCATGTGCTACTGGTATGCGAACAGCTGGAATCGTTTCATTGAAATAATGTCATCAATCCAATCAAGGTACTGTTTTTACATGGCTACTATGAAATACAATACAATATTACACAATGGCTTTACATGGATATATTCTCGATTCATTGACATTAAATTTATTTCATAATATCATCAATGTGCAAAAATTAATGTCATCATCAATGCAAGCATAAAGCCCAATGTGTTTACATATTAATATTTTAAAATACAATATTACATATTGTCTTTACATGTTCTTGATTCACATGATATGAAGAACTATAATCACTGTTCACTAACATTAAGAAATCATTGACATGTGAAATAAATCTATAAATTTATTTCATAATGTCATCAATTCAAGCTGAATGCCCAATGCCTTTACACACTAATACAACACAATAAATATTAGACATCATCATTACATTCTTGATTCATAGGCTGCTGGGATATGAATAAATAGAAATTTTAAAAAAAATATTTAATACCTGCTTTTAGTAAATAATTAAAAAAGATAAAAGAATTCAAAAACATAATTCTGACAATAATGGTTACAAAACTTAGCTCTTACTATACACATAATTTAATCATTTTGCACATTTCTTCTGCATTAATCATAAGGGGTTTTCTAATTTATAAACAAGTATAATAAAAAGATAACAATTTAATTTAAATAATATATATATATACATATATATAAAGAAAATTATTACATTAAAAACTTACAAGTATAAAATATTTTTATAAGGAAAATAAAATATGTACTCTGAATTTATAAAATATAACAGAAATAAACCTCAAAGGTCTTCACCAAAATTATCTTCAGTTGAATATATATCACATTCATCAATAAAGCTTTCAAAATCATACCAAATGATTTGAGGTTTATTTTTGGTAGTAGATGCAGTTTGGAGTAAAATCTCAAATTCTTCTTCATATATATTTTTACAAAAACGGACATTTAATTTCTGAAGAGATGTGCACGATTTAAGAATTACCTGTAAGAAGCTTACATCTATACCTGAAAAACCTAAATACAAATATTTTAAAGTATTTAATTCGCAATAATCCAAAAGTGTTTTCTTTAGCTGAGAATCAGAGATTATACCATATAATATGCACATATATTCTATGTTTGGGCTGGAATTCAAAATCAAACAAACAGCTTCTGTAGTTAATGGCGTAGCAGCCTCAAAAGTGTAAACAATCAACTCTTTCAAATGCTTTAAAGTTGGAAGGCAAGATTTTTTTGTACCTTGTACAGTAACACATTTCATATCCTTTAAAGTTGGCATGCACTCTTCGAACACGCATCGATGGTCAACAATTTTCATATGCAGTTTTTCTAATTTTTGACAATTCTCTATTAAAACTGGAATAGAAACTGAAAAGTGTCCTCTGATATCCAATGAAATTAAATCATTTCCTTTTAGTTTTAAAAAGTCATCTAGAATTATTCGATCCCGATTAGAGAATGTATGCATAGTTAAACTCTCTAGTTTAGAAAACTGAAGACATAAATGTACATGTTCTTGCCAAGCTACTCCAACAGACAACCTTTTAACGTTTGGGCAGAGAACAGTGCATATAGCTAGAAGTAAATCAATTTCATATGGAGTTGAACTCCTGAAATCAAGTTCTGTTAAAGAATACTTTTTAACCGTGGCCAATTTATTATCAACAATATCATAATAATGCATAGCTAGCAACACCCGTGACAAATACAAGTAATTAAAAATTTCCAGAGACGATATGTTTTTTAGAATGCATGCAACAGTGTCTGTTTTAATCTCTGAACGACTTATACGCAACACCCAAAGACAACGAGGACCTGGAGACCCAAATCTAGCACCACAGAGGCATCTCTCTCTCTCATCGCTAGCAATGCCCACATACCCAACATGCAATTCTTTAAGATTTAAACAACATTTGGAAATAATTTGTACAGTTTCATCTTCACATCCAAATGGTATATTTAGATATTTCACATTTTGTAACAGTTGTATAATTTCTTTAGTTTTTTGGGGACTTTCACGGACCATTTTCCTTTCCAAATATACCTTCTCAAGACCCTACAAAAGACAGAAATTTCAGAAAGATTAGACAGATCTGCAAAGTGGTGTATTTAAGAACAAAAAAGATTTTTTCACACAATAAGGAAGGCTACTATAAATATCTAGTGCAAAATTTCTCACTAACCATTGTATGCTCCCATTTCAAAGGTAAAAAAAAAAAAAATGCTCATATTTTTTAAAGCAAAACGTTCTGTAATCTTGAAATACAAAATTAGCCGAGATAACGAAGAATAAATTTACTGACATAATGCTATTTTCTCATGCTCACAAAATCTTTAACTGAAGACTATTTTGAACAAGTTTAGATAGAAGATAAGAAGCAGAAGCTATTTCAATTAATGGTTCTGACTTAAAGCAATATTCATTACTAATCTTATACTAAGCTCTACTAAAATATTTTTAATTAATAAAGGATAATTAATAATTTTCTAAATGAAATTTTTATTTCACAGTACTAAGACAAGAACTAAGTAAAACACTGGTTTTTATTTTTCCAGAACTCTTCTCAACTTTTTTATGAAATTTCACATTTGAATTAAAAAAGTGCTGTAATCCAATTACATATCTAAAATAAATATCTGAGAAGTAAAACTTAAAGACATATTTTTCAAAGCCTTATATTCACAACAAATCTTAACTTTAATTTTATATAAGTAACAAGAGTAATTGTTTGAAGAAATGGCATTTTTATGTAATTATTTAGAATTATTTCCTAAAAAATGACTTAAATTTTATACATTTGCTTATTTTGAAATATAATTTCTACGCAGAGATAGATATAAAGAAAAAGAAATGCTACAAATTAACTTAGGATTGTTAAAGCTTAATTAAATCTGGGAAGGGGAGGGGGAAAATGCATATATTTTAACATCAAGATTATATTTTTCATGTGAATAGTAAAAGGTATTGTAATGGTAAAAGAAATGTATTCTTTTAGTTTCAGAGTTAAAGTGATTTTTACAGATCATATTTTTCATTTTTTAAGTTGCTTTGGTGATAAAATATTCACTTTTAGGAAATTAATAGTCTTTAATACTGTTACCTGTATCCCAGCAGTCCATGAAGAATTATGAGTGGGTAAACAGAGGCATTCATTTATTGGGCAAGGACTTAAGCACCACCACTGGCAATATGCTTTCTGCAAAATGTTAATCCAATTTTGACTGAGGTACTCCACAGAATGATCAGTAAAAATCTTGTACTCTTCTTTCCCCATTACCAGTCTCAACAAAACTTTTAAAATGGATATATTTTTTAATGAGATGCATTTCGGAAACCTTTTGAAGAACCCAGACAGAACCCAGAGTTCTAAATGTCAGTGTCTTACTAGGGATTTGAATCCTTACATACTGGTGGGGGAACTGCCTTCATTAACAATCACACAAATTAGTGACCATTTAATAATGCGACATCAGAATATATATATAATATTCCTTCTAACATTTAATTTTTAATAACTGTAATTGCATTAAAAGCAAGCATAAGAAGAATCATTGAAGAAACACTAATCACTAAAGAAAACCTGCTTAGAAGAATCTTTTCCGTCCCTTATTTTCTATTCTTTTTTCCTGCCAACCACAAAAATTGGTGGATATCCTGTCAGACTTGCAAGTATCATTTTTACAAAACATCAACTACTAGAACAAGGAACAAACTTAAAGAAACATCTTATGGAAATCTGAAGGAAAAGGTCATTCTCTTTTTAGTTAGTTATTAAGAGATGGCTTTTTAATGACTTAACTTTTGACTGATACTTAACAATAGAAAAGAGTTAAATAAACTTAGCTTTGAAATTATGTGACAAACAACTTTATTAAAATTTATGCTAATCACTCTTATGTGCAGAATTCCCTACGGGCATTTAAAATAGTGGTCATTTTCTTTTTGAACTAAGTGCAACATAAATTACTTGAACAAAATTCTAAGTAGTGTCATACAATTGTGCCAAAATTGCCAAACCCTAGAATCTTTTACTGTTTTAAATATGCATATTAGCCCCATAACTAAAATATAACCATTCCCATAATTTTGAAAATATTCCACTACATGCTGTTTTATAACAGGCAAGTCCAAAATTTTAATTTTTATCCCCCCTTCAAATACAAAAGAGAAATAGCAGTTAGCTTAGATCCTTTATAAAAACTAAACAGACTTGCTGTTGATCGTCATTACATAAAGCCAAAACAAAGTTCTTATGAGATCCTTGTGATGTCATGCTTTTATATTATTGGCAATAAATCACACTGTATGGCAAAATGTTTTGTTTTTTTAAAATGCTTGGCAGGAAAATATGTAAAAGATAGTGTTTTTACACTTTAAACAATCCTAATAAGGTAAAGGAAACTCTTACAGAATAAAACTTTTGTCCATTATTAGCAACTAAATAGGCTCTAATTTCAAGTATCTAGTTTATCATGCATAAAGAACTGCCCATTTCTGCGAGGGTCTGCTAAAGTAGAGTGTCTGTTAACCGAAGTTCAGGTGATTTTAATTAGTTATGATAATTTAATTAAGCTACACTAGCAAAGAAATACTTATGAAATCAAACTGAATGATAATACTAACAATATACATATATATATTTATATGTAAATAGTAAGAAATGGAGGAGAAAATATCAAACTGTTTCACTCTAGGGAGAATAAAATTTGTTCTATCAAAAAATACACTAGTAATTATTAAATTCCAAAATGCTAAAAACAAACTCTTCTCCTTAATTTCTCAGAACTCCATTTTATCACAGAAAATAAGTTACTTTTATGAGCAACTGGCATTATTAGTTCATGCTGCATCCCATTATCACTTATGCATGTCCTGTATGGGCTTTTGCCAATAATGAATATATGAATAAAATACAAATATCACCCTGAAACAGATCACAAAATGCCATTGGTTTATTCGTAATGCTGTATCCACAAAGAATATAGAATCGTACATACTAAGAAATTATATGGCCAAAATTGAAAAGGGGTTCTTCAGTAACATCTCAAAGATGAATAATAGCAGCAGTCTAATTTAGGCTATGATTACAATGAGGTAAATAATACCAGAAAATATGGTGCACTACTTAGAGTACTGAACTAATTTCTTGATATTTTTTTTTTTTTTTTGTTTGTTTTTGTTGTTGCCTAAGCTTCATAATTCTCTTATTTTTTACTTAATTTAATGATTAATGAATGTTTATTGTTAGCCCTTTCCCCATGTTTTGGTTTTCTCAATCTCTAAATTGTATGGCTCTCAATCTCCATCCAAATTTTATTGCCTACAGATATATAAATTGCACTGTCTTCTCTCCTATCCAATCCTCTAGCTCCTATATATCAGCTGAACAGATACTCGTCTCTTAATCTGAAGTACAGTTTCACCACCACAGCCATTGATATTGCAACGGACTCTCGGGAGGTATGATTTGGAAATAAAGGCTTTCTCTTCATCTACTCTACTGATGAAATTTTACTATTTTGGACTCTCTTCTACTCAAGTTTCTACTTCATCTGCAATTCTTCAGTATTCCTACATATGCTATAATTGATATCGCTATCTATGCTTATCAAAGATATGCTCACTGTTTTCTACATGCTAATGCTATACACAGGATAGGGCAATGGCAAGGAAACTGCCACTGTGACTGCATCACATAATCAGATGCTTATAAGGGGTATGGTGACCTCTAACAGAGGCACAGGTGTGACAGCGTAACTGACAGGACTGTTACTGTGATAGGCAGCCAACTCCTGGATTACAGCACTTAAAGGACGATTCTTGAAAGTAGTTCATGAATTGCAGTTATTTTTTTATGTGCATTCCCAGACATGATCAACTGAGACATCTGTAGATCAGGCTGACCAATTTACCCGTGAGACATTTTTACTTACTACCATTCATCCACCAATTCAGTCTTATGTAAGTGAGTACTGTCATCAGGGCTGGACAACACAATAAATATTAGATATCATCATTACATTCTTGATTTATAGGCTGCTGGGATATGAATAAATAGAAATTTAAAAAAAATTATTTAATACCTGCTTTTAGTAAAAAAATAAGAAAGATAAAGAATTCAAAAACATAATTCTGACAATAATGGTTACAAAACCTAGCTCTTACTATACAAATAATTTAATCATTTTGCACATTTCTTCTGCATTAATCATAAGGGGTATTCTATTTTATAAACAAGTATAATAAAAAGATAAAATAATTTAATTTAAATAATATATATATATACATATATATAAAGAAAATTATTACATTAAAAACTTACAAGTATAAAATATTTTTATAAGGAAAATAAAATATGTACTCTGAATTTATAAAATATAACAGAAATAAACCTCAAAGGTCTTCACCAAAATTATCTTCAGTTGAATATATATCGCATTCATTCATACATCTTTCAAAATCATACCAAATGATTTGAGGTTTATTTTTGGCAGTAGATGCAGTTTGGCGTAAAATCAAAAATTCTTCTTCATATATATTTTTACAAAAACGAACATTTAATTTCTGAAGAGATGTGCACGATTTAAGAATTACCTGTAAGAAGCTTACATCTATACCTGAAAAACCTAAATACAAATATTTTAAAGTATTTAATTCGCAATAATCCAAAAGTGTTTTCTTTAGCTTAGAATCAGAGATTTCACCATATAATATGCACATATATTCTATGTTTGGGCTGGAATTCAAAATCAAACAAACAGCTTCTGTAGTTAATGGTGTAGCAGTCTCAGAAGTGTAAATAATCAACTCGTTCAAATGCTTTAAAGTTGGGAGGCACACTTTTTTTGTACTTTGTACAGTAACACCTTTCATATCCTTTAAAGTTGGCATGCACTCTGTAAACACGCATCGATCGTCAACAATTTTCATACGCAGTTTTTTTAATTTTTGACAATTCTTTATTAAAACTGGAATAGAAACTGAAAAGTGTCCTCTGATATCCAATGAAATTAAATCATTTCCTTTTAGTTTTAAAAAGTCATCTAGAATTATTCGATCCCGATTAGAGAATGTATGCATAGTTAAACACTGTAGTTTAGAAAACTGAAGACATAAATGTAGATGTTCTTGCCAAGCTACTCCAACAGACAACCTTCTCACGTTTGGGCAGAGAACAGTGCATATAGCTAGAAGTAAATCAATTTCATATGGAGTTGAACTCCTGAAATCAAGTTCTGTTAAAGAATACTTTTTAACCGTGGCCAATTTATTATCAACAATATCATAATAATGCATAGCTAGGAACACCCGTGACAAATAGAAGTAATTAAAAATTTCCAGAGACGATATGTTTTTAAGAATGCATGCAACAGTGTCTGTTTTAATCTCTGAACGACTGATACGCATCAACCAACGCAAACGAGGACCTGGAGACCTAAATCTAGCTTCAAAGAGCCATCTCTCTCTCTCAT
This sequence comes from Stegodyphus dumicola, assembly GCF_044657685.1. NCBI lineage: Eukaryota > Metazoa > Arthropoda > Arachnida > Araneae > Eresidae > Stegodyphus > Stegodyphus dumicola. Next base: position 19,826,938 of record NC_140777.1, on the reverse strand, counting down.
CGCTAGCAATGCCCACATACCCAACATGCAATTCTTTAAGATTTAAACAACATTTGGAAATAATTTGTATAGTTTCATCTTCACATCCAAATGGTATATTTAGATATTTCACATTTTGTAACAGTTGTATAATTTCTTTAGTTTTTTGGGGACTTTCACAGACCATTTTCCTTTCCAAATATACCTTCTCAAGACCCTACAAAAGACAGAAATTTCAGAAAGATTAGACAGATCTGCAAAGTGGTATTTAAGAACAAAAAAGATTTTTTCACACAATAAGGAAGGCTACTATAAATAACTAGTGCAAAATTTCTCATTGACCATTGTATGCTCCCATTTCATAAGGTAAAAAAAAAAAAAAAAAAAAAAAAAATGCTCATATTTTTTAAAGCAAAACGTTCTGTAATCTTGAAATACAAAATTAGCCAAGATAACGAAGAATAAATTTACTGACATAATGCTATTTTCTCATGCTCACAAAATCTTTAACTGAAGACTATTTTGAACAAGTTTAGATAGAAGATAAGCAGAAGCTATTTCAATTAATGGTTCTGACTTAAAGCAATATTCATTACTAAACTTATACTAAGCTCTACTAAAATTTTTTTAATTAATAAAGGATAATTAATAATTTTCTAAATAAAATTTTTATTTCACAGTACTAAGACAAGAACTAAGTAAAACACTGGTTTTTATTTTTCCAGAACTCTTCTCAACTTTTTTATGAAATTCCACATTTGAATTAAAGTGCTGTAATCCAATTATATATCTAAAATAAATATCTGAGAAGTAAAACTTAAAGACATATTTTTCAAAGCCTTATATTCACAACAAATCTTAACTTTAATTTTATATAAGTAACAAGAGTAATTGTTTGAATAAATGGCATTTTTATGTGATTATTTAGAATTATTTCCTAAAAAATGACTTAAATTTTATACATTTGCTTATTTTGAAATATAATTTCTACGCAGAGATAGATATAAAGAAAAAGAAATGCTACAAATTAACTTAGGATCATTAAAGCTTAATTAAATCTGGGAAGGGGAGGGGGAAAATGCATATATTTTAACATCAAGATTATATTTCTCATGTGAATAGTAAAAGGTATTTTAATGGTAAAAGAAATGTATTCGTTTAGTTTCAGAGTTAAAGTGATTTTTACAAATCATATTTTTCATTTTTTAAGTTGCTTTGGTGATAAAATATTCACTTTTAGGAAATTAATAGTCTTTAATACTGTTACCTGTATCCCAGCAGTCCATGAAGAATTATGAGTGGGTAAACAGAGGCATTCATTTATTGGGCAAGGACTTAAGCACCACCACTGGCAATATGCTTTCTGCAAAATGTTAATCCAATTTTGACTGAGGTACTCCACAGAATGATCAGTAAAAATCTTGTACTCTTCTTTCCCCATTACCAGTCTCAACAAAACTTTTAAAATGGATATATTTTTTAATGAGATGCATTTCGGAAACCTTTTGAAGAACCCAGATAGAACCCAGAGTTCTAAATGTCAGTGTCTTACTAGGGATTTGAATCCTTACATACTGGTGGGGGAACTGCCTTCATTAACAATCACACAAATTAGTGACCATTTAATAATGCGACATCAGAATATATATATAATATTCCTTCTAACATTTAATTTTTAATAACTGTAATTGCATTAAAAGCAAGCATAAGAAGAATCATTGAAGAAACACTAATCACTAAAGAAAACCTGCTTAGAAGAATCTTTTCCGTCCCTTACTTTCTATTCTTTTTTCCTGCCAACCACAAAAATTGGTGGATATCCTGTCAGACTTGCAAGTATCATTTTTACAAAACATCAACTACTAGAACAAGGAACAAACTTAAAGCAACATCTTATGGAAATCTGAAGGAAAAGGTCATTCTCTTTTTAGTTAGTTAGTAAGAGATGGCTTTTTAATGACTTAACTTTTGACTGATACTTAACAATAGAAAAGAGTTAAATAAACTTAGCTTTGAAATTATAAGACAAACAACTTTATTAAAATTTATGCTAATCATTCTTATGGGCAGAATTCCCTACGGGCATTTAAAATAGTGGTCATTTTCTTTTTGAACTAAGTGCAACATAAATTACTTGAACAAAATTCTAAGTAGTGTCATACAATTGTGCCAAAATTGCCAAACCCTAGAATCTTTTACTGTTTTAAATATGCATATTAGCCCCATAACTAAAATATAACCATTCCCATAATTTTGAAAATATTCCACTACATGCTGTTTTATAAGTCCAAAATTTTAATTTTAATTTAATTTAAGGCAAGTCCAAAATTTTAATTTTTATCCCCCCTTCAAATACAAAAGAGAAATAGCAGTTAGCTTAGATCCTTTATAAAAACTAAACAGACTTGCTGTTGATCGTCATTACATAAAGCCAAAACAAAGTTCTTATGAGATCCTTGTGATGTCATGCTTTTATATTATTGGCAATAAATCACACTGTATGGCAAAATGTTTTGTTTTTTTAAAATGCTTGGCAGGAAAATATGTAAAAGATAGTGTTTTTACACTTTAAACAATCCTAATAAGGTAAAGGAAACTCTTACAGAATAAAACTTTTGTCCATTATTAGCAACTAAATGGGCTCTAATTTCAAGTATCTAGTTTATCATGCATAAAGAACTGCCCATTTCTGCGAGGGTCTGCTAAAGTAGAGTGTCTGTTAACCGAAGTTCAGGTGATATTAATTAGTTATGATAATTTAATTAAGCTACACTAGCAAAGAAATACTTATGAAATCAAACTGAATGATAATACTAACAATATACATATATATATTTATATGTAAATAGAAATGGAGGAGAAAATATCAAACTGTTTCATTCTAGGGAGAATAAAATTTGTTCTATCAAAAAATACACTAGTAATTATTAAATTCCAAAACGCTAAAAACAAACTCTTCTCCTTAATTTCTCAGAACTCCATTTTATCACAGAAAATAAGTTACTTTTATGAGCAACTGGCATTATTAGGTCATGCTGCATCCCATTATCACTTATGCATGTCCTGTATGGGCTTTTGCCAATAATGAATACAGTCAAAAGTCGTTAAATCGGACACCCATAATCCGGACCTCAAAGCCACGAACTTTCTGCGCATGCGTCGCAGACGTTTATGCGTGCGCGTAAGACATTTATGGCTGCGAATATGCATGTGCACAAGCGCATAATACGTTTACGCATGCGCGTTTTATGTATAACGGACGGTATAAGCTAAGCTAAAATTATCTAATTCAGTTAATGTTGCAGATTGCATTGTTCCTTAATCTTCCAATTGGATCCGGCTTAGTATTTTTTGCAGACTGTTAGAGCAATTTTATAAAAGTAAGCTTGAACTTTCGATTATGTCAAATAGAATTTCCGATATATATTTACTAATATGTAAAGGATCTACAAAGCGAAAGTATGTTTTGAAATCCGAAATCTGTTTATCAATTTCACGCTGCTCTGCGGCAGGGGAAGAAATGCCAGGGCGCGCAATGAATTGGAAGTTCATCTGTCAGCACTATCCTTATCTTCAGGGCAGATGTTTTTATTTTATTTGGCTTATAATTCCTTACTAAATGTAGTATTTCATCTCGATGTACTTCGTCTTTGATATGATTTAAAAAGTTCCTCGTCATTATAATTCGCTTCGGATAGTGAAGAAAGTGACAGAAAGTTTATTGAAAATGAAAACATTTCGATTGACAAATTAGTCGGTATTCTCGGCACAGCAATTATAGGACTTGAACAGTGGAACTTTGTAACTAAACAAGAAATTATTTAATAGAATTAAAGAGAAAGTATTGTCACATGAAATGAAGCAACTTAAACAACTTACATTGAAAGAAATGTTTAATAAAGTAAACAAACAAATATTAAGTTTTTTTTTTTGTAAATTTTGATACCCTTTAGATCATAATTGTTCTTTATTTCATAAATTACGATTTCATATTTTTAATTTTGTAATTTCTGCATGCCATCTTACCAGATTTAAACTGAGGATCTATAATCCGGAATTGCCAAAGTCCCGACGAGTCTGGATTAACGACTTTTGACTGTATATGAATAAAATACAAATATCACCCTGAAACAGATCACAAAATGCCATTGGTTTATTTGTAATGCTGCAATCCACAAAGAATATAGAATCATACATACTGAGAAATTATATGGCTAAAATTGAAAAGGAGTTCTTCAGTAAGATCTCAAAGATGAATAATAGCAGCAGTCTAATTTAGGCTATGATTACAATGAGGTAAATAATACCAGAAAATCTGGTGCACTACTTAAGAGTACTGAACTAATTTCTTGATTTTTTTTTTTTGTTTTTGTTGTTGCCTAAGCTTCATAATTCTCTTATTTTTTACTTAATTTAATGATTAATGAATGTTTATTGTTAGCCCTTTCCCCATGTTTTGGTTTTCTCAATCCTTAAATTGTATGGCTCTCAATCTCTATCCACATTTTATTGCCTACAAATATATAAACTGCACTGTCTTCTCTCCTATCCAATCCTCTTGCTCCTATATATCAGCTGAGAAGATACTCCTCTCTTAATCTGAAGTACAGTTTCACCACCACAGCCATCGATATTGCAACGGACTCTCGGGAGGTATGATTTGGAAATAAAGGCTTTCTCTTCATCTACTCTACTGATGAAATTTTACTATTTTGGACTCTCTTCTACTCAAGTTTCTACTTCATCTGCAATTCTTCAGTATTCCTACATATGCTATAATTGATATCGCTATCTATGCTTATCAAAGATATGCTCACTGTTTTCTACATGCTAATGCTATACACAGGATAGGGCAATGGCAAGGAAACTGCCACTGTGACTGCATCACATAATCAGATGCTTAAAATGATGCTTATAAGGGGTATGGTGACCTCTAACAGAGGCACAGGTGTGACAGCATAACTGACAGGACTGTTACTGTGACAGGCAGCCAACTTCTGGATTACAGCAGTTAAAGGACGATTCTTAAAAGTAGTTCATGAATCGCAGTTATTTTTTTATGTGCATTCCCAGACATGATCAACTGAGACATCTGTAGATCAGGCTGACCAGTTTACCTGTGAGACATTCTTACTTACTACCATTCATCCACCAATTCAGTCTTATGTAAGTGAGTACTTCATCAGGGCTGGATTTACATATAAGCTACACAAGCTTCGGCTCCCCCCTCCGAAAAAAAAATATGGTATAAATAGTACTAAAATATATTATAACAGACTTATAAAGGGCATTATATCTCAAATAGCTTAGGGCCTTATCAAGTCTGAATCTGGCTCTGACTGTCATGCCTAAAAAGTACATAACAAAGCAAGTATATCTCATTTCTTTCTATAGCTCTGGGCAATCAGGAAGCTTCACATTTAAAGTAATATGTGACCATCCAACATGATGTCTTCTCAGACCATGATGCCTACACCAATGCAGCGGCCCGTTTCCCGAATGGTGGAAGAATATTATCAGATCCTAAATAGTCTCTAGATGAAGTCATATTGATAATCAGTGTTTAGGCTAAATCTAGACTAATTCCTACAAGTCCTTGGGTCCCCTGAAGTTAGATAGCAGTCTTCTAGTCAAAGTATGCACACAGTGGGTCTTCTAATAAAAAAAACTATTTAATGAAACCTTTAAGACACAATAATTCCTAAAACTAAAGTTTTAGGAGTAGCAGATAACTCATGAAAGAGCTGTGTGGCTGTAGTAATCTTCTGGCACTTGACTAAAATGTAAAATAATGATCTTAATTGGGCAATGTGGCTTTTCGGTACTCTTTTCCAGTGTTCTGGACATACATCCAGTCTCCTGAAACTATTTTCATAAACTGCATTACATACAGCTGTTTTGCACTCTGAAATGTCTTGCCTCCAATCTGTCAATGATTCTACACTTAAGTCCATTATCTAACATTGGCCATTATTAATTAAACTGCACTGTGTATGAAATTTATTGAAACTGTAACAAACATCAATCAGAGTTACTGCATTATTATTTAACTCCATACTTTCCAGTTTTGGTTAGGTATTTTTTGAAAAACTAGAAAAAACATAATTATTCTCTTACTCTCAAGCACAAGTATATGTGATACTTATAGCTTTATACACATAAGTAGTAACACTTTCAAGTATTAAATCATTAAATGTAGTACAATTAATTTTATTTGACAAATAATTATTTTTTATGAAATGATAAACATAATTCTATTCTAAATGTTGATGAAACATGCATATGGGGTTTTTAAAATATCTTACATTTGATTTACATGCAACTACTTTCCAGCTTGATTGTGACTGACAAAGACTAATATAATAAAGGCAGAAAATGTTAAAAAATTGAAAAAAAGAACAACTTTCCTGTAATCTTGTAAAAACTATTTAAATTTATTTTTCTTGGTGCTTCCGTATTATTCAAAACCACCTTAGTATTTATTAAATTTACAGAATGTGCCAGACACCGGCAACAGTTCACATGAACATTCTTCAAACAATTATTATTATTTTTTTTTTTGTATTTTAAGTTTCAATGGCTTTTATAGCTAAATCATGACATTTTAAGCCTTCAGCTTCATTTTAAAATACGACCCGTAGAATTTGCGAGCAGTGGAAGAAACTGCAGTCAAAGTTCAGCAGGAATACATTTTTTTGCAGTGTAAAATCAACCAAAGAGAACAATAATGAGTCTGGTAGATAGCCAGTGAGCAATACCAAATTTGTGCAATTATCTGTTTTTTTTTTTTTTTTTTTTAAAGCTAAAACAGATTGTTGTGTATATGGAATGAAGAATAGCCCTAAAAAATTAAAGGTCTTTGAAAAAATGCTTAGTGTTTTATTTTTTTAATATATCATATAATCCTTATTCAATAATTAAGTTTGTATCTTAAAATGTTTTTTCTTTGGATATATTCAGAATGTTTGCCTACTTATGATAAATATTCAAAGTTTGGGATTGTTTAAAAAAAAATCATCAGCTTGCACCCCATAAGTAATATATAAGTACCTTTTTTCTCTTTCATTATACATTCCTGGAACAACTCATACATGTAAGGTGAAAAAAATATGTAAATCAAAATTATAATTAAACTAGTGGTTAATTATAATTTTGATTTACATATTTTAGTTATCCAGTTAAACTGAAACCTTTCTAACTTAAATCAAAACCTTCTCTTGGTGATACTACTTCACTGCATTTGCTTTGTCATGCTACTAACTGTTATTATCTAAAATGTGATACTCCATATCAAGTTGTAGGGTGTGTATTGTGCCCATGATCATATGTAATAAAAATAAGTTTTTGATAATTAGTTCCTATCGACGAATAAAAGTTATATTCAGTTCGGCCACATCTGTCTACAAGTCTTTCCTCTAAGTGTCATCTTTCTAACTATGCAATAAAGTCTCCCCAGAATATAAAGCAGAGAACCATCATCACTCTGTTGCAGCCTACTCCATCTTATTACATATATATGTATATGAAACATGAAATCAGTACTCCTTAATTGTTCAGGATTTAATGTTTTAAATTATCACCTCCTGAGAAGTCGAACTGAAGTGTTAAAATATGAATAATTATAATATTCATAATACTTGAATTTTAACTTTTAAAACATTTATTTAATTTTTTTAACTAATAATTTAACTTTTTAAAAATATTTTTAAATATCTTAGCAATGTGAATCTTACTTTGTTATAGGTTAAAGGGTACTTTTAATTCAATCTGTTTCTTAAATTTTAAGTTGTGATGTATATGTGTATGTATGTAATTTTGTAATACTGTATCTACACATATTACAGTATCACAATTTTTTTTTTTTTAAACAAAAATATCTCAATGTTATTTCTGAGCAAAATGCTGCTGAAAAATGAACCAATTATAGACAAAAAAGTAAGAAATTTAACCTTTTTGTCTACACATGTATATATATATATATAATAACATATTAGCACAACCACTTGTGTCTGGCAGATTTTTTTAACAGGAAACAATGGATGAGGACTTCATTACAAAATTATTTATTACATATATACATGTTACCACTTATATAATTTATGTTTCAATTATATAATTATTCTGGAAAATATATCACTAAACTTACAGGAAAGATTTTGTTTCTTTTGTTCTAGCGCAAATTTGGCAGTGATTGCTTTAGGAAGAGATTCAAAGTAACTGAGTGAGTTAGTGATAAAATACTATGTCCTGCAAAAATTTTGCCACAACTTATTTTGTTGTGAGCAAATCTCACAAATGCACATTTTGAAACTGAGTTTAAGAATAAGAAATATCATCATTTGTCAACAAAAACTGCTGGAACTTGGAATACAACAAGAAATATATGAAAACCACACCATTACTTATTAAAATTGAAGAACTGTTATGGGTTTGTTTGCCACAGTTTTGCTCATTATGAAAATTTAACAATTTCTACTAAGGTGATTGTGCTAATACATAAGTACCATATATTTATGTATGTGTAAATTTCTGAAGTGATCTTTTTATAGAAATAGCTTACAGCAAGAAAAAGAAATATAGAAATATTACACCTTAGCAATTTTTTTAACTTTCTCTGTGAGTTGCTCCCAAGAATGATGTTTGAATCTTCTGAAATCCATCTCCTTGAGATGTCTGTTTATCAAAAAGTCTATATACTCTGGTTTGAGTTCTCTTAGCCCAAACAATTTTATCAGATTAGCTGAATAGCCCCTCTCTGAAAATTAAAACAAAAAATTATTACACTAAAATAAAAATTACATTTTCTCACAATATCTTAAATAAATATCAATATTATTATTTATATATGTAATTTATGCAAACAAACTATTACTCACCAAAACATATTTTTGAAAATACTCACTATTAATAAAAATTGAGATTAAAGTATTAAACTATAGCATACAAGACAAAATTCATAAGAGAAATAAGTATTTATGAACAAGCTTTGAACTAAAAAGGATAAATGAAATACAAATTGCAGACGGTGAATGCCTTAAAATTGAAATACAATTTAAAAAAAGTCTGATGTGGACATAATAGGACTTCCTTGTATACCTATTAAATTATACACACTTTTTGCTGCACTTCATTTAAATTTATGTCCTCGAATTATTCTCACTTGACTAACCGATACCCCGAGGGAAGTTGACATAAAAAATTTTAAATTTTAAAATTAAATATACCGGTCAATTTCTGTTGTATGAAAATAAAACTTTCTGTATTTTTTATATTTTCATTACAAGTATAAAAATTTACCAAATACAAGTATGGAAACCATGAGATGGCATTAAAAGTTCCTTTTTGTCCCAAATTAATTTTTTTTTTTCAAATTTAAAATTTCCAAAACATGAATACATGAATATTTTTATCATCTAAAATACTTGTATAATCCAAAATATTTGTCTACCTCCAACAATAGCAAAGGCTGGATATGGACTTTTATGCTGGATAAGGTGTGTATGTATATTATACATATAGGATATTTTTGTTTTAAAAAAAAAACACTTTTTTTTTTTTTTTTTTTTTGTAATACTGTATACACATACTTTTGGCATTACAGTTGCAATAAAAAAAAGTGACACACACAATTAGATGTTACAGCAGTCTCATATACAAAATTTCAACATTCTACGACTAATTGCTTTTGAGCCATGCAAGACATGTACAAACATCACCTAAAAATCTACTTTGAATCCATTTTACTTTTATACACTTGTCTTTTCTGGAGGCTATTTCTTCTAATAACAGGTAGTCATAGATATTCACAGATTTTCTTTATTTATTTTTTCCTAATTTGTTGAGTAAGATGCAATAAAGCAATACACAGGTGCAGAGACAAGCTCTCCTCATTGTTGCCAATAGGCTGTTTTTCACCCGAATAAGCTGCTTTAGATTCATGCTCCAAATTCACTATTAATTTGCCTAGTTTTTGTAGAAATTATGATCAAATAAAATAAATTTGCAGAAATATTTGTGAGTATTTTAACGAATAATGAATATAAATTCACTCTGTAGCTTATCCCTGGCCAGGAGAAACAAAAAATATAATTTCGAATTTCTAACTTGTATATATTGTAAAGCAAATGCAGCATTTTCAGTTTCAAAGTTCTTCTAAGGCTGATCTTTGGAATATGGTACTGGTAGTTTGGCGACATTTTGGAGGCGATAAAGGTTACTACCTAGGACTTTGGTAATAATGTGAGAAGTACTTAATCCGATTACGCATTATTTTGTGTGAGGGAAATGAGAGATCATGAGATATGTCATGTGACATTAATGGACGAATTACAGTTCTTTAATCGGAAAAGGGGAAGAATTTGGAAAACTGTAGTAGTATATTATTTTGTATTAAGCTTCACTGTGTGTTGTGTGAAATAGTGGAAGTGTGCGTGCCACGTAATGAAGATTCTGAAGATTAGGTAAGTTAGTACTTTTAATCATTTGAAGATATTATTTTTATGCATTGTTCTAAATGTAAGGAGTAAATAAATTAATATGGTATTATTGGAAAATTGTTATTAGCAATGATTTAGTTTAAAGTAATTAGGATTGTAATCTAATTTTAATTAATTTAATGTATGTGCTTATTTATATTTTAAGTAGCTTTTTTAATTCAGAAGTCAAACAACAAAAATCAGCGTTAATTTACAAAATTTTCACAGGCAAATTTGGATTAGAATTAGGATCGTTAACTAGAACAGAAAGATTTTTATGAATGTGAAATGCCTCTAGAAAATCCAGTTCTCCAATGGAAGATGTTTTTTGAATAATTTTGGCAGCAGAAAAATTGAAAGTGTGATTTTCGGACCAACAATGTTGAGCAACAGAAGACTTCTGTGTTTCCTTTTTTCTAACATATGCCTCATGTTCTTTGACGCGAAATTTTAAGGCTCTCTTAGTTTGGCCAATGTAAATTAAACCGCACTGGCAAGGAATCCTATAAATACCCCAGGAATTCATATCCGGAATGGGGTCCTTGAGTATAGAAGTTGGAATTTTATTGATGGGAGAGTAAACAACCCGAAAGTTAAATTTCTGCAAAATATGTGCAACTTTATAGCTAACTGATGGAAAAAAGGAAATGACAACAGAATTTTTATAATCTCCTAAAATAAGATTAATAAAGATAAGATAAATTTTGTTGTTTGACTTCTGAATTAGTATTTATTCGGCGTGTTATTGTGTCTTAGCTTTTTTATTTAATTATATTTTAATTTAATGATTGTGATTTTGTGAGTTATATGTTTGTAGTATTTTGGAATACGTTTCAGTAGAATACGTTGAGTATTTTCATGCATTTTCGTGAAATTTTTCTAATTTATGAGAAAAAAGGAGTGTACATGGATATAGTGAAGAGTGTGCGCAATGCCATTTTTGTGCAATTTTGGGATGTTTTTTTAAGTAAAAATAAGTCGACGTGTACATGGTTTAGTGATATTTTAATTAAATGATAGTTATTTTGTGAATTTTATGTTTGTAGGAATTTGGTATACGTTTCAGTTGAAGTAAATGTGCATGGAAGTAATTTAAATATTTGACACTAAGTATTTGTAACCATTTGTAACGTTTGCGGTATGAATTCGTTGGTGACGTTTATAATATAATAGATAATTTAGAGGTAAAAGTTTTTGGATATTTTATTTATTTTATACGTGGAAATGTTCATCCTTGGAAAGGGTATATACTTTTTCATGATCAGGTAATTTCATATATGTGCTTTTTACCGAGTTTGAAGATTCACAGAATTTTTTTGCATTTTCGTGCAAATTTTTTTAATTTATGAGAAAATAGCAGTGTAGATGGATAAAGTTAAGAGTGTGCGCAATGCCATTTTTGTGCAATTCTGGGATGTTTTTTTAAGTAAAAATAAGTCGACGTGTAAATAGTTTATGCGTATGTGCTCTTCTGAAAAATGCGCAAGGAGTTTGCGATTTTGCACTTTTTCTCAATTTTGCAGTTAATATTTTTCATGATTAAGCAGTTTTGTTACATAAAATTTCTAGCATAAGTGTAATTCGGCTAGTAGATTGTTGGAAAAAGGGTTCAGTAAATAAAAAGAAAAAAAACATGTCTTTACTTGCGGCAAAAATAAATAAATAAAAAATAGAGGGTTGCTGTAGCAGAGTTGGTCGCCAAAAAATCGCCAAGTTACTATAATCCAAAGATCAACTGTTTTTAATTTCTAGGTTGATCTTTACAATATGGTAACTGGTAGTTTGGCAACATTTTGGAGGCGATAAAGGTTACTACCTGGCACTTTGGTAATAATGTGAGCAGTACTCAGTTCCGATTACGCATTATTTTGTGTGAGGGAAATGAGAGATCATGGGATATGTCATGTGTTATTAATGGACGAATTACGATTCTTTAATCGGAAAAGGGGGGAAATCGGGAAAAAATCTGGAAATTTTGTATTTGGCTTTATTCTGTGTTGTGTGAAACAGTATTCGTGAATTTTTGGATCCCATGGCCGTAACTAAAGTGAATTCGAAATGGGTATTTATGTATGTATTAATTTAATGTATGTGCTCATTTATATTTTAAGTAGTGTTTTTGAATTTAATTATATTTTAATTAAATGATAGTTATTTTGTGAATTTTATGTTTGTAGGAATTTGGTATACGTTTTAGTTGAAGTAAACGTGCATGGAAATGATTTAAATATCTGAGTACTAAGTATTTGTAATGGTTGCGGTATGAATTCGTTGGTGACGTGTATAATGTAATAGATGATTTAGAGGTAAAAGTTTTTGGATATTTTATTTATTTTATATGTGGAAATGTTCATATTTGGAAAGGGTAAATACTTTTTCGCGATCAGGTAATTTCATATATGTTCTTTTTACCGGGTTTAAAGATTGAGAAAATTGTCATGTATTTTCATGAAATTTTTCTAATTTATGAGAAAAAAACAGTGTACATGGATATAGTGAAGAGTGTGCGCAATGCCATTTTTGTGCAATTCTGGGATTTTTTTTAAGTAAAAATAAGTCGGCGTGTACATGGTTTAGTGATATTTTAATTAAATGATAGTTATTTTGTGAATTTTATGTTTGTAGGAATTTGGTATACGTTCAAGTTGAAGTAAACGTGCATGGAAATAATTTAAATATTTGATACTAAGTATTTGTAATGCTTGCGGTATGAATTCGTTGGTGACGTGTATAATGTATTAGATGATTTAGAGGTAAAAGTTTTTGGATATTTTATTTATTTTATATGTGGAAATGTTCATATTTGGAAAGGGTAAATACTTTTTCGTGATCAGGTAATTTCATATATGTTCTTTTTACCGGGTTTAAAGATTGAGAAAATTGTCATGTATTTTCGTGAAATTTTTCTAATTTATGAGAAAAAAGCAGTGTACATGGATATAGTGAAGAGTGTGCGCAATGCCATTTTTATGCAATTCTGGGATGTTTTTTTAAGTAAAAATAAGTCGACGTGTACATGGTTTATTGATATTTTAATGAAATGATAGTCATTTTGTGAATTTTATGCTTGTAGGAATTTGGTATACGTTTAAGTTGAAATAAACGTGCATGGAAATAATTTAAATATTTGATACTAAGTATTTGGAATGCTTGCGGTATGAATTCGTTGGTGACGTGTATAATGTAATAGATGATTTAGAGGTACAAGTTTTTGGATATTTTATTTATTTTATATGTGGAAATGTTCATATTTGTAAAGGGTAAATACTTTTTTGCGATCAGGTAATTTCATACATGTTCTTTTTACCGGGTTTAAAGATTGAGAAAATTGTCATGTATTTTCGTGAAATTTTTGTAATTTATGAGAAAAAAGCAGTGAACATGGATATAGTGAAGAGTGTGCGCAATGCCATTTTTGTGCAATTCTGGGATGTTTTTTTAAGTAAAAATAAGTCGGCGTGTACATGGTTTATGTGTATATGTTATTTTGAAAAATGCGTAAGGAGGATGGTATTGTGCACTTTTTCCCAATTTTGCAGTGAATATTTGTCATGATTAAGCAGTTTTGTTAGATAAAATTTCTAGCATAAGTGTAATTCGGCTAGTAGATTGTTGGAAGAAGTGTTCAGTAGATAAAAAGAAAAGAAACATGTATTTACTTCGTGAAGACAAAATGGCAGCGGGAAAAAAAAATAGAGGGTTGCTGTAGGAGAGTTGGTCGCCAAATTTTCGCCAAAAAAACGCCAAGTTACCATAATGTAAAGATCAACCAATTTCTATTTTAATTATTCATGGTAAGTAAACAAGTTCTGAATATGTATATTGATTATTTTTGTCTATAATAATCGTTCACAAAAAGATAAATTTCCTTCACATTTTTGGAACATTATTTTTATTTAATTTTCTTTCCGACTTTTACTTTTTGATTTACTATCATTTTTCAATAAAATAATATATACACATATATTATTTAAAGGTAGCAATGATATGTCAGCAGAAAAATTGCAAGTATGATAAAAGTAGAGATTATAATACTAATATTAGATTATGAAGAGTAAAGGGCTAATCTTTGGAATATGGTAACAGGTAGTTTGGCGACATTTTGGTAAGGTTACTAGCTAGAACTTTAGCAGTGTACATGGATAAAGTCAAGAGTGTGCACAGTGCCATTTTTAAGCAATTCTGGGATGTTTTTTTAAGTGAAAATAGGTCGACGTGTACGTGGATGATACCGTATGTGTGCAGTTCTTAAAAATGTGGCAAGCAGTTCACAATTCTGCACTTTCTCCCAAATTCGCACCTAATCTTTGTCATGATTACGCACTTTTGTTCCATAAAAGTTCTAGCATAAGCGTAATTCAGCTAGTAGATTGTTGGAAAAAAATGTTGAGTAAAAAAAAACTTGCTTTTACTTTGTGAAAACAAAATGGCGTCCAAACAAAAACTAGCAGGTTGCTGTTGCAGGGTTGGTCGCCAAATTTTCGCCAAGTTACCATAATCCAAAGATTAACCAAGTGAAGTTAGAGTATCACTTTGTTTCTGTCAGTTAATTTAAAGTTTTTGCTTAATTACTTTTCATTACTACTAATGGATGCAAGACTTCACTTTTGCCATTATCATGTAAAAACTTACATTATTCTTTAACACTATATAAAATTCTTTACAAAACTCTGAAAAGAAACTCACCATAGGAAATTATATGCTCAATGTGAATGCTTATCAAAGAACAAAATAGCTAGACTAGCCAAGACTGACATTATTGACTAATAACATCCATCCATATTCATTTCCTTATCAGATACAAATTCTTACTTGTCTTGAATTTCATACCTCATTGGTTGATGAAAACCACTCTGTAAGACTCTAACCAAGGGTTTTTTTACTTGCTATTGAATTTCATGCATTAATTAATATCTTGTAAAATATAATAGCTAATGTGGTAGTTCGGTTCGAGGTTCAAATCCCGCGAACGGCTGGCTGCATGGGCGTTTTCATGGTTTTCTCCATGTGTAACGTGTTTACGAGCTAGTTCCCCTTAGAAAGTCCTCCACAAAGGCATCCCTCCCTTTAGGCAGATAGCCCTCGTGTGCTTTGCCATACTTGAATAACCCATTATAATAGATAATGAGGGAAAGCAGATTTAAATTTCCCCATTTAGAGATTTTAGCTGACATAGCAATATCAAATTATGGTAAAATTTCTATGGCTACTAAGCAAAGCTGATTTTTGAGTTGTAATCATTCTTGTACCTGTCATCCATGTTGTCACTCCAAAATTTTCTATATGCTAAAAGATTTCATCATTCAACAAGTTTTATTTTTGCTTTCAAACTTAGGAATATTTTTTAAATTCCAAACGTGACTTAGCATATTGGTTTAAACTTTTGTTGGGCCATATGCTGGACAAACTTCTGTTTTCCAGTAACCTCAAAAATCAGGACTGAATGCAACTAGAATAGGTTCAGATAATCACGTTTCAAATTTACAAAGAAATTACTGAAGCAAATTATGCACTAAAATAGTCCTTTTAATTAAACTGGGAACTTTTTTTGACATTAAATTAAAACTATTCAACAAAAAGATAACAAAACAATAATAATTATAAAAATATCAGTCTTCTGAATTTAAAAATAATATTCTTAAAAAAATACAATCTGTTACTTTTAGCAACTCATACTATTTAAAAAATTGAGGTAAAACAGTATTACTAATGAAAGAATATCATATATAAATAATAAAACTAATCTATTACAAAGCTCTAGAAACTGGCTGACTGAAGAGCACTTAATTAATCTTAATTTTGATATTTAATTAATTGCATAATCAATAACATATGTTTGATTTTATAAAATACCTAATGTAAGGGAGGACGAAAAATTCGCTTTAAAATTTCTGTTTGTTCATAAAATAAGAATAATATATTTTAATTTAATTTATTTTATCTTACAAATTCTGTAATCATAAGATGTATGACGAATTTGCAATGAATTAGTTTCATACCCAAATCACAAATTTTAAAAATGCTAAACGTATCTTACGCAAAAATTCCAAATTTCTCTGTAAAGATGGATTTTTAGACGTTAAATATGCCACATTAAAAGCATCAAAGTTTTGAATTATGTGCGACAAACACATTTTTTCCAAATTCATTTCTTCCATCTTCAAACTAATGTCGGTTTTTACAGATCTCAATGCGGGATGCGGATAATTGCGAGATTTTGCACATTATAAATCTTTTTGCCTGCAATTCGGAAAATCAAATGTAATGTTTACTCATTACCTAGTTTAGCGTTAAACTTTGATACTGTACATATAATCAACACTATGTATACTCGTTTCTGGTACATTCTGGTCATGCGGTACAAAGGAATACATAATTAGAGTCCGAAATGTTAACAGAGAGAGAAATTTGGGTATGGGTATATCGCGTTTCTTTTCTTATCAGTATTTAGCTAATTCAGAATGGCAACTCTGTTTAATTTCAAAATGAGCGGCATGTAAACAAAACCTTGTTCGAATTTCCTATGGTAAGTTCATGTTTCGCTGTTTAAAAAACGCTTATATCTTGCCACGTTACATGTAATTATTTTAGCAGAAGTAACTCGTGTCATTTTCTCCCAAAATGAAGGTGGTAATGAAATTAAATTCAAGCAACACTTTGAGAAGCATGGAAAAAGAGCTAAATTTTCATGTTCAATTAAAGTCACAGAACGTCCAGTGCTGGTGAATATACTAACCACTCTATCAAAAGTGCTTGCTTTGGTGGAATGATATAGTTCTTTGCAATAGGGTTTAAAATAAAATGGAATTTATCAATTAGAAATATAAAGAAATGACTAATTTTGCGAAGGTATATATGAATAAACTAGAAGATTTTTTTAAGAATTCTGTTTTCTCAGGCAATTCAAAATTTGTACTTAAATATATGTGTTTTAGTTCATAACAACAGCTCTAAAAAACCTTTGTAGTTGGAAAGGGATAGTTACCCTGCATGGTCCAAAATGTATCGCAACGAGCGCTTATGGGCATAAATGGCGAAAAAATTGCAAGAGAGGTAGCAATAAAGAATAAAATAGCAGAAATATGCTCTTCATGGTGCAAACATATCTTTTAGTTTTACCAAAAAGTAAATTCATTTAATGAGTTGATTAACTAATCAAGCAGTTACCATCACGGTCAATTATTAAGCTTTATATGTTTTAAATTACAAGATTGGCGGCAGTTTTCGGATAACCGGCTCTTGGCGACCTCGCTACGGCGGCCGGTGGTGGCGATTTCCGCCAAACCCGGCTACCCACCCCGACAACTTTCTGCTGACGTTTAGGTTACTGTAGAATCCGGAGTATCGGGAGGGATTTAGGGAAAACTTCTGTGTGCTCATATTGAAGGTCACGTGACCATTTTTCTTCGCTTCTGCTGCGTGGTTAGAAGTTGAGAAGTTTGTCTCCTACTTGATCCGAGCGTAGGTAAATAAATAATAGTGTTAAATGCGAATTAAAACCGATAATTATAAATAAATAATAATGGTAAATGCGAATTAAAACCGATAATTATAAATAAATAATAATGGTAAATGCGAATTAAAACCGATAATTATAAATAAATAATAATGTAATTAATTATTATTTTTATATGTTTTTTTCCCTTTTGCTTTTCATTTCTTACATATATACGGATAATTAAATATAATAAGAAGATTAATTATTATTTTTATGTTTTTCCCTTTTGCTTTTCATTTTTTACATATATTGTTCGTAATTGGAGTTTCAATAAAAAAAAATTTAATTCCCTTTTGCTTTTCATTTTTATTTTTAGAATTAAAACGGATAATTAAATAAATGATAAATTATTAATGTAAATAATAAATTAATGTATGTAAATTCGGTGTCTCCTACTTGATCGGAGCGTACGCAAATAAAAAGGCGACCCACCCTTTAAGGAAATGTACCTCTTTTTGCAATCACAACTCGAAAATTATAAATCAGAGAAGTAACTAGGCAGGATTCTGATACTTAATTTGGAATGAACTTTGCAAGTCATTCCGTAGCGTTTAATTTTTTTCATATCTTGAATCTCTTACTATCATTAAATAAGGAAGAAATTGCAGGTTTAAATGTATAGTTCTCACAATGTAATAAACGACAGTACTTGCAACCTGTGCAGTCGCACGAAGAGGCATGGTTAGGGACAGAAAAAGTTTGGATTTAGAAGTACGATTGACATTACCAAATAGCAAAGTTAAAGGCAGATAGATTTTTTCTCTGTTATTTACACTAATAAGCGGGAGGGCAAGAATGCCTTTCTAATTGTTATTTGAAATTAAATTTTACAATTTACTTTACTTCTGCTTTTAATTTACTTTCTACAGCACCGTCAATACAGTACGTGAAACCGTCAATAATAATATAATAATGATAATAAAAATGGTATCACACAACTAAAAGTATATACTACTTCGTAAATTTCGATAAATTAATTACTGAAAATATTAAGCATATCAATGGCAGCGTTGGACCTAATAGTTTTAAGTTGCATTTCAACATTTGAAAGAACGCGAATTACATTGCTATTTTCACCACACAAACGAATGGAATATTTCAGAAAAGAATTCTCCCCCATTACTACAATATTTCAATAATTTTTGCAAATTAAAAAATTTATTTAATACGTTTTAATAATAAATGAAGCGATTTTCACTCATATAATCCCTTTGTACATTACTATCTTTCATTTCAGAACCACTGCATAACTTTTCTAAGACATAAATAGCTTCCGTTAATATATGTTCCCATACATTATATTTATTTTTTTATATTTTTGTCTTTAATAAATTAATGATAGATAGATAAAAAAAAATTGATACTGCTTAATTTATAAGCAGCGTAAAAACTGGAAATCTGAGGTCATTAATTTCCGAGACATTAATAGTTTTTCAAGATGCAAATAAAGCAGATAACAATAATCATAAATATTAATGCTCCTAAAATATATCCGCATAAGCTTTTTGATCCACCACAAACCTATTTTCATTAAATGAAGTTTTGCGCATTTCTCTGCAAAGTACGCAAAACTTGTTTCATACAACTTTATTTTAACTAAACGTTATACTTGTTTAGGGAAGTATAAAACAAGTATTTATGTGTACTACTTTTAAAGTCCATGTGACAGAGTGTGAGTTCTCATCTTGAAATATACGTTGTGTCGATGAGCTTAACTACAAATTATTAAACATTTCTGGCAAAATGCCAAAAATTAAAAACAAAATTTTTTAAACACGTCCTGCGCTGTATCTGCAGGATCTATCAATCAATCAATCGACTCGACAATCGAAAATCAATCGACTTGAATGGAGCTCACCAACATGTAAAAAGCGTTTCTATTAATATGCAAGATATGAGAAAGAAGTTTGAAGACATTATGAAAGAAGCAGAGTTTTGAATATACAATTCTTGTATATTCACAAAAATACAAATATACAAATTTATATACAAATTTTTGTATATAAAATAAATGGGACATAGAAACTAAATTTGAAAAATAGAAGAAAATAAAAACAAGAAAATATTGATGAGTTATGTGAGGATAACAGGCCTTGAAAATTCCGAAATGTCTTTTAAAGTAACAGTTTTTTATGCTGCTCTCGACATTTTAAATACTCAGTTAAAATACAGAATGACTGGAATAACAAAAATCGCAATGATGTTTTCATTTTTGGAACTTAAATTTCCGTATTTGTCATTGTTAACAAATACGGAAATTATTAATAACTAGCGGGCTGAAGCCCGCTTTTAATTGTTGACGTGTATAAGAGTTCCTATGTTAAATATCACCGTTATGCCATAGTTGGACCGAACTACCAGGGTTCAGCGGTTTTGCGCGGGTTCCCCCTGCTTTATTCCCGTGCGCATCCAGAAGATACTGCATACACGTCACACATGCGTAAAATCACGAAAACACCTAAGCAGGCAGCCCGCTCGCCGGGATTCGAACTTTGGACCGAACTACCTGTGTTCAGCGGATTTGCGCGGTCTGCGCCCGCTTTATTCACTTGTGCATCCAGAAGATACTGCATTCCCAATACACATGTGGAAAATCACTGAAACACATATAGAGTCAGCCTGTTGGCCGGGATTCAAAAGTTGGACCGAACTACCAGCGTTTAACGGTTTTGACCGGGTTACACCTGCTTTATTCACGTATTCATCCAGAAGATACTCCGCACACAATACACATGCGTAAAATCACGAAAACACCCATGCAGCCAACCCGCTAGCCGGTATTCGTAAGTTGGACCGAATAACCAGCGTTCAACGGTTTTTCGCGGGATTCATCCGCTTTATTCACCTATGCATCCAGAAGATACTGCATACACGGTACACATACGTAAAATCACCCAAACACCCATGGACCCAGCCTGTTTTCCGGGATTCGAAAGTTGGACCAAACTACCAGCGTTAAACGGTTTTGCGCGAGCTGCACCCGCTTTATTCACGTATGCATCCAGAAGATACTGCAAACATCATACACATGCGGAAAATCAAGAAAACACGCATTCAGCCAGCCCGTTAGCCGGGATTTGAACGTTGGACCGAATTACCAGTGTTCAGCGGTCTAAGTGGGCTGCGCCCGCTTTATTCACATATGCATCCACAACATACTTCATAAACGTTACACATGCGGAAAATCATGAATATTTGTCATTGTTAACAAATACGGAAATTATTAATAATGTTTCAAAAATACAGAAAAAAATATAAAGAAGACTTTGCTAATGTACTGGAAGTACAACTTTTATTATTTATAAATACTTTCAGAACAGATATCCAAAATTTGAAATCCGTTAAGGATTTAGCTAAATTAGCAATGGTAAAATACTATGACATGACAAGCAGTTAATCGGGAGTGCAATTAACTTATATTGTATTTATCATTCATTATCTGTAACCAAAGCCACGAGCGAGAGGTCATTTTCAATAATAAAAACATATTTAAGAAACACTATGATACAAGATCGGTTGTTAAACCTATCACTATTGAGCGTTGAAGTTGACTTGGCTGTGAAAATGGACGTCCAGGTATTGATAAATAATTTTGCGGAAATGAAGGTTAGGAGACGCAAATTTTAATAAAAAAGATTTTTGTCTTTATGATAAATTTCGGTCACCAGTGTTATAATTACACTTATTGAGGGGGGGGGGGAATTAGAGAAGAACAGCAGTACGGGCTGAGGGAAAATTAAAAAGAAACAGGAAAAATCTTTAGCATTCATGTTTTTTTATAAAAATGATGTATTCAAGTAGTTTAGTGTACCAAAAGGATTTTTAAAAGGACAGCAAAAATATTACATATTTTCTACTAAAATTGTATATTCAAATAGTTTTCTTTATGAAGTTTATGATAAATATGTTTTATATTTAACAAATGTACTTGTATATTATTGCATAAATTATGTTCGTAAGTTGAGTAAAATCACAGAGTACTATCTATTGATGTAATATTTTTTCTGTACATTTATCAATTATCTTGTCTGTCAATATCAATTATCTATCACTCACACGCACACACACAAAAAGTCTTAAATTACAGAATTAAAATCATCTGACGTCAAATACCCAGACTAAAGCAAATTTGCATTTCACCAGTTAGCAAAGGGGAAATATTTTCCTTTTTATTCTTTCTTCATATTACATAACTTTCAAATGGTTCCCTGAGAACGTGCTTTTATTTTTTAACAATTAATCCAGATGTGATAAAAATCATGAAAACATTGGCTCCAGGAATCCTTGATTTTTTTTTTTTTTTTACTTTTCACGTTTTTTTCTTTAGTTTAATTTTTATTTTTAAGCACATTAAATTTATTGGTTTAGGGACCCAGGAAATTATTTTGCATACGGGACCAAGAATTCTAGTTACACCACTGTCTATAATGTATATATGCGTAGCTAGTATATGTGTAATGAGATGAACTACCAGTGCTTACATACTTTACCGCCAGGCCGCTGCTGAACCCTTCATTAATTAATGACATAATCACACAAAGCCACGCATTTACACACAACTCCTGAACATAACAAGCAACCAGCGCATTAGCGGAATTCGAACTTCGGACAGAACTACCAGTGCTCACACACTTTACCGCCAGGCCGCTGCTGAAATCTTCATTAATTAATTACATAATCACACAAAGCCACGCATTTACACACAACTCATGAACATAACAAGCAACCGGCGCATTAGCGGGATTCGAACTTCGGACAGAACTACCAGTACTCACACACTTTACCGCCAGGCCGCTGCTGAAATCTTCATTAATTAATTACATAATCACACAAAGCCATGTATTTACACACAACTCGTGAACATAACAAGCAACCGGCGCATTAGCGGGATTGGAACTTCGGACAGAACTACCAGTGCTCACACACTTTACCGCCAGGCCGCTGCTGAAATCTTCATTAATTAATTACATAATCACACAAAGCCACGCATTTACACACAACTCGTGAACATAACAACCAACCCAATTATTCTACACTTATATAATAATTCTATAATTATTCACATTATTTAAGTGATATGATTCATTAGTGTAATTGTACTGGCTCGTATACACACGAGGAAAACCACGAAATTTCCAATGCAGCCAGGGCAATATGAAAGACAAAAAAATGTAACAAATAACCAACAATTAAAGGTTACCAATAATAGTGTACAACAGAGATGTATACCTCTCGCCAACTGAAAACAATTGTTAAATTCAATGGAAATGAATTTTCAAAATCAACAGACATGCGTCAACAGACTCAAATCAACAGACTTTAAATTTTGTACATTCGAACTGTCTTCTCTCTTAAGCAGCAATATGACAAAACATTTAAAAGAAGAGCATATCTTTAGAATTTCCGATAGACAGTCTTGCGCCGAACAGTGTTGCCATTGCTCGCTTAGAAATCGTCGAGTTTCTTAATCAAAAACACATAAATGCTTTACAAAATGTTAAATAGTTAATAAAACAAATTACAAATTTGAGCTTTCAGATGCCCATATTTGGGTGGTGACGTACATATTCAAAATTTCATAGCTGTAGGTACCGTTGTTTTATCACAGTATCTGCATAAATGTTATGTACGTTAAACATACGTATATTTATGCTGATTCTTTATTATTAAATATCTTTAAATATAACACACAGCGATAATATTCGGTAGAAACAGTTCAACGCAAAATGCGAAAACGAAATTAATAGCCCTTCTGGGCTAACGCGCTTTGGGATAAAAACGCAAAAATAGAACATAACAGCTTTCATTGTCAGTGCTTAAAAAAAAAAAAAAAAAAAAAAAAAAAAAAAACCCGATAGGCCTTATTTAATTTAATAAAATCGAAAAGTTGAGCAAGTTGCATATTTTTGAGAGGATAAATATGCCACGAAACCTTCAAAATCATTTTTTAGTTCATCACGCACGCATATCTGCACACAAAAATAACAATACCTATTATTCTTCTGCATCTCTGTTTAAAAATGTTTTAAAAAAACATATGTACCGAAAAACATTTATTTGTAAAGTAAAATATTTTTTTTTCGAAAATATTTTAAATAAATTTAAAAAAGAAGATTTTTCGCGATCATATTCTGCCGCGGTTAAGCCCGTGCAGCTGTCTGTCTGTCTGTCAGGTACTGAAAAAAATCAGTACCTCGGTACTTACGTGAAAACGTGGTTTGGACTTTGCCAAAGCTAAGTTTACTTTTAATCTATTTTCATCCATTACATTTTTTAATATTATTTTTCACTTAAAATTTGTTTTAATACTTTGTTTTCATAGATACATATCATTACTATTATTTTTATTTTCCTTTTTTTTTTTTGTAACAGTACTTTCTAGTTTGAACTTTTCACTTCTCTATCTTCCTATAATGAACTAATATTGTTTAATTAAATTTATAATTACTTTTCATCTTTATTAAACTTTTTTATTTCTGATAGTTTTGACTTTTGCATAATTACCAAGTTTCTGAAATTTCTAACAATAAATTTCATTAAACTATTTCTGTCACTGTACTGACTTTTTTGAATATGGCTTCTTTGCATGAAAAACTGAAATATTTCTGTTTAATTACTGACATGCATTTAATTAATACAGAGGCAGCTGCACTCGAGTTTGCCACCGATGCTGGACTTCTTCCCAGAGAGGATGAGGCACCACCTTGCCCCAAGTGCCAGGCACCGATGAGAAGCAACAAGAGAAAGAAATCAAAGCTCGGATGGCGTTGGGTCTGCAGCCTGAGAAATCGCAACAACTGCTCTGGCATGATTAACCCCATTGAAAATACATTTTTTGAGGGTACAAAAATCCCAATAAGGGAAGCTTTAGTCATAACTGTGTACTTTGTTCTAGATCACAGTTTCAGTTACATAAATCAGCAGCTAAAGCTATGGAGGGAAAAGCAAAAATTACCAGTAATTGCAAATGAGACTATTGTTGACTTTTTATCATATTGTCGTGAGGTATGTGAAATTTTTGCCTCTCATCATAGCAGAATGTTAGGTGGTAAAGGAAAATCTATATTAATTGATGAAACATTTTTGACCCGCCGCAAGTACAACCGCGGCAGGGTAACCAAAAATATGACCATCGTAGTTTTAGGCATCTACTGTCGAGAAGACAAAGAAGGATTATTTTTCAAGGTTAAAGGAAAAAGCAAAAGGCATTTGTGGCCTTACATTAAATGTCATGTTCACCCAGAAACCACCTTCATATACACTGACTCTGCTCCACAATATAAAAGGATAGAAAATTTATTTCCGGCAGCAACACATAAAACTACCAATCACAAGAAAGGTAAATATGTGTCTTTTTTTTTAATGAGTGACATTTTTTTTTCCATCCTTAACATTCATTAATCCTTTATTTACAGGCGTATTCGTAGATCCCGATGATAAACAGAACACTATAAATGATCTTGAGGGTGAAAACAAACTTTTTAAGAGGTCTATAAAGAGCAAGAGAACAGATGATATTTGCACGCAGTACATGGCTGTACATTATTACAGGTGGTTCCGCTTGAAGCCCTTTACTTATGATGGAGAAAGACTTGCTCAGTTTCTACAGGACATTAAAGCTGTGTATCCAGGCCATGGAAAAGTCGGCCTTGAACTTAAAATGTTGGACGAACCAACATCAGAAAGCGAAGGAATTGAGGACCTGATGCCTCCAAAGAAATCAGCCCGACAAGATGATGATATACCATTCATTCAGGAAGATGATGATAAATGGGGTAAAAGCAACAAATATAACTTTATTTTTGACATAATTTATTTATTTACATATATATACATACAAAAATTGCATTTAAATATTAAATTACATACCATTATAATCTATGTGCTTATTTTTCAGAGTAAGGGAACACAGACCAAGTTTTAAAACTGGAATAAATGATAAGAAAAGCATACAAGTAAATTGTTTACTATAATTTGTGTAAATGTTCAGATGGTCCACAAATTTTGATTTAATACCTTTTTGTTTTTCACTACATGAAATTGTTATTTTTTATTTCCTTTTAGAATTCAACCAAAAAACAGAGCCCAGAAAACAAAAGGATGGAAATGTTGCGAAAATGTAGCATATCTTTTACAGAAAGAGGTAAATGTGTATTTCAGTTATTCTCAACTTTTATTTTGACGTGAGAGCTATTCTTTATATATTTTGTTATTCCTTCATTAAAATAAACTTTCTTTCACAGCTGCAGATCCAAAATGTCATAAAATACTATGACAGAGGTAAGACAAAATTTTAACCATTCACAGCTTATGTTTCAAATTAGTGCTTCACTTTATTTTAATACTACTCCTTCAGTAAAAGCAACTGTAAAATTTATTTAGTTATTATTAGTATAAGTTTACCTACTTATTTTTCAGTAAAAAAAACTTTATTGCAAATTAGGTAATCCAAAAAAATAAATAAAAGAAAGAAGAAAACTAATTTTGACAGATAAATTGACAAACATAGAGGTGAGTTGATTAATTTAAAGGTTTCCAGCCTACTTCTTACCAGAAAACATTTTATTGTTAAGGATAATTTATCACCCCTTTCAGGTAAAGAATATTGCAGAAATGAGAAATGAATCATGGAAAGAAATGAATCTTCAGTCAGAAAATATACAGGTGAATTCATTACTTTTAATGTTTCCAGCCTGTTTATTTTAATTATGTATTTTCATACTACGTTTAGTATTTTAATTTTACCGTTTATTTATTATTTTAAATATAAGGATTCAATCTTACATTATTAACTTCTTAAACTTGCCACCCTTTTGTGGTAATTGTGTATTTTTGTACTATGTTCAATTATTATTTTCTAGTTAAAAAGAGTATGTAGTTAACAAAAGATTAAAACTAAACAACAGAAAGAACACTTTTAGAAAAAATATTAAAACATTTAATAAAAGTGTTTATATATACGCTAACTTATGTTTTCATTATCGTAACCTTGTTTAGTTATCTTGTATTATGAATATGCATAATATGGATATTTTGTTTAGGGACTTCAAAAATAACATTTTGCTGCCACTTAGACGAGGGAAGAAGCAGATGGAGAAATCAACTCTGATGACAAACCCAGTACCTGGGGGTATAGCCAGGTTTTTCTTTCAAGAAACACATCCGAGTTGAAACGACTGATGCGGGCCACACCTGAAAGCGAAGGAACTGAGCAACTGCTGCCACCGCAGGAAATCTCGACGATCATGAAATTTAAAATCTTGTTTACTTATCTTGTATTTTGAATATGCATAATATGGATATTTTGTTTAGGGACTTCAAAAATAACATTTTGCTGCCACTTAGACGAGGGAAGAAGCAGATGGAGAAATCAACTCGGATGACAAACCCAGTACCTGGGGGTATAGCCAGGTTTTTCTTTCAAGAAACACATCCGAGTTGAAACGACTGATGCGGGCCACACCTGAAAGCGAAGGAACTGAGCAACTGCTGCCACCACAGGAAATCTCGACGATCGTGAAATTTAAAATCTTGTTTACTTATCTTGTATTTTGAATATGCATAATATGGATATTTTGTTTAGGGACTTCAAAAATAACATTTTGCTGCCACTTAGACGAGGGAAGAAGCAGATGGAGAAATCAACTCGGATGACAAACCCAGTACCTGGGGGTATAGCCAGGTTTTTCTTTCAAGAAACACATCCGAGTTGAAACGACTGATGCGGGCCACACCTGAAAGCGAAGGAACTGAGCAACTGCTGCCACCACAGGAAATCTCGACGATCATGAAATTTAAAATCTTGTTTATTTATCTTGTATTCTGCATATATAACATGGATATTTTCTCTACAAAAAACTCCAAATAGTGAACTGCCAAGTAATACTGCTGAAAACTGCAAAATGTGGTGCTGAATGGTAAGTAATATAAAATATATGTGTACACATTAAAATTAGAGGATTATGGCTCCTGGCGAAACCTCGTAAAAAAAAACGCATCAGGATTCCTACCTCCTAGTCTTACACGTACTAGCTTAAAAATTGGGATTATTTGTAACTATTTTGTTTCACTAATATCATTAATCACATTTCATACTGTTTCTATTTTTTTTATCAAATTTAGATTTAATTAAAAATCACTTTAACCTGCATGTAACGTCATGTAATGTGAAAATAGTGCCTATTTTTTAAATGAAATTATATGATAATACCCGCATAAATATTTTTTATAAATAATTGATTTAAATATAATTATAAAAACTAATTTACAAAATTTGGTAATGCTTCAATTAAAATGAATAGTCAAAAAGCAGAAGAAAAGATTTTTCTTTTTTTAAGTACGTGTAAGTCTTAAGGTGATGTGGAAATGGAATCATTTCTAATTTCAAAATGCAAAATGCTTGTAAAAATTGTTCTTTTTCAGATCTGATGAACAGGCCTCGATCTATAAGAGTGGAGTTCAGTGAAACGAAGTATTGGATTTTAACAAGGAAGGAATCTATAACAGTTTTTCTTGTGAAAAAATGAAATTTTATAAGTTATCAGCAGAGTCATAGTTACTGTTTTCAGCGCCCAGGGAAAACTGAAGATTTTGTGCCCCTCCCGACTACTGGCCAAAAATGGAAAACATTCAACTCTAAAAATTCGTAACATCATTTTGGCTTCCCTTGGATGATGTGCCCACGGACATATGCCCCCTTTCTAGCCCTGGTTATCATATACACAGTTTCTTGTGAACTTGTTGACTGTGAGAACCTGGATACATATTTTCTTGCAAAACTGTGAGAAACTAGATAAAAATTTTCTTGTGAAAAGATGAAACTGTGAGAACCTGGATAAAAATATTCTTGTGAAAAGGTAAAACTGTGAGAACCTGGATAAAAATTTTCTTGTGAAAAAGTGAAATTTTTATATAAATATAAATAACAATTTAAGAAGACAAAGATTGTACAAGCAATGTCATCTAGGGGTAAGTACCTTCATTTTGCAATATATGTTTACATTGATAAATTAAAAAATATGAAATTCTAGCATATTGAAACATAAGTTAAGAAATATTTGTTTAAATTTATTAATTAAAAAAGGTGAAATTCTTACATATTGAAACAAAAGTTAAGAAATATATGTTTAAATTGATTAATTAAAAGAGTTGAAATTCTTGCATATTGAAAAATAAGTTAAGAAATGTATGTTTAAATTGATTAATTAAAAAAAAGTTGAAATTCTAACACGGAAAAATAGAAAATATATGTTCAAATTGATTAATTAATAAAAAAAAATGAGTGCTATATACTGAAAAATAAGTTTCTTAAAAAGAACTTACCATATATTACAAATACCTTAATAAATGTTCTAATTTTTCATTTCTCATCCATATATATCACGTTTAACTATCATACACTTACCTGCATAACATAATTAATTTAAATATAAATTCATTATTAATTTAAATGCCAAATAATATAATGCCGAAATTACATGCAAGTCAAATTTTTAGGTTGGAAGCTTTCTTTTAAATCGATTGTTTACAGTTTGAGCGTAAGTACTTCTTCGCCCTATAGCGTTTCATGCAAAACATTTCACTCGTTAAAGTACACGTTAATTAAAATTTCTTGTTCTATTACTTTAGACTGAATTACAATTAGTAAGTTATCATATCATGCTTAGTAATATAACATTAACTATGTTGTACAACATTGAAGAAATAGGGAATGTCAGGCGTCATCATGTCAACATGAACAAGGGTAAGTTCAATTTTTCCTTTTGGCAGTTCAGAATTGTTTTCCCTGTCCACTTCCCTCGGATAGGGAAAACAATATTTGGCCGCCATCTTGGATTTCGAAATGCGCTTTTTGGCGCATTTCTGAAATCCAAGATGGCGGCTAAAAACTCGCCAAATTCAGCCAAGAGCCGGGTATCCGAAATGAGCCAAATTAACCCTCAAAATAACTGTATTAAAAATTACTAACTATTAAATTACTAATTATTAAAAACTAAATTATTAAAAATTAAGGGTGCTACTTTGGTAGACGGTTGCACGGATTTTTGGCGATTTACGTTGGCGCAATTGTTGGCGCGATTTTTACAATCGTCAGCCATCTTGAAAAACGCTGTTTTTACGCATAGTAAAGTATTCGAAACTTAAAAAAAAATTAATAAATATCGTTAAAAGTAATGGATTAATTTTTTGTTGAAAATGTCGTTTTTTAAGATGGCAGGCAAGTGTAAATAATTACATTTACTATGAGTATAAAGTACTAAAGTAAGGCAATTATTACTTTCATATAGCAAAAAAGAGAATAAAAACAACACTATAAAAACATTGTGCCAACGTTTAATTAGATTAAAATGTTACTGAAATTGAATATCGAATTAAAAACCATCCTACCAACATTTAAAAGAATTAGAAAATTATTAAATTCAAATACTTTAAAATACGTTATATAAAATATAATTAACATTAAAACATATGTGACAATAATTATCTCAGCAATTTTTGAAAATAGTGTATTAATTTTTTTAACAAAAATTGAAGTATACAATTATAAAATAAAAGAAAAATATGTACTTACATTTTTTTGAGTAATTTAACCTCTTGTTTATTGATAAGTACCACAAAAAAAAATCGAAATCATAATTGAATCGGCTCTTTTAACCATCTTCATCTGTTATCGAAATATCTCGCACTTCATTGAAGAAGCAATTAGCGAGGTTTCCTCCAAAATTTCCTCTGATGCTATTAACAATTTATAAATAAATCTTTGATTAGGAAAGACAGGTTGGCCAAAATAAAGTCTCAAAGGGCAATTTTTTTATTCCATTACCAATAATTCTTGGTAATTACCAATAACAACATTCGTCTTCAAAACGGAAATATCCATTCCATTTGAAATCCGAGGAATTCAAAGAGATGAATAATAAAATTTTAAAATGGCGCGGTAATGCACAAATATTCGGTAACCAATCAAGCAGCTGATTACATCATGCATGAAATTAAAATTATTTAAATAATCATTCATAATAAAATCATTTTTAAAACAAATGCAAAATTAAATTGTATTTTAATATTTAACAGCCATAAATAATGTTTAAAACATTAGATTCAATTTATAAATATTAATAAAACCAATTACTTTTTAAGTAAGGTGAAGTCATTGATTATATCATCCACAACATAAAATTATATAAAATATTATAAACAACAAAATTTTTATTTCAAATAAAAATGTAAAATTAAATTGATTTTTAATATTTAGAAGCCATAAATAATATTTAAAACACGGAAGTTATGCATAATTTAAGAAACGTTTCGGTACTCAGAGAGATGACAGGCTCCAGGTGAATTGCCCGGTATACGGCGCAGGTGAATAAAACACATTATTTTTTTATAATAAAATGACAACAAAGTATCGGTTACCATAAATAACTTATCCAGCAATGGGTTTACCATAAGTTGAGCAATGGGTTTACCATAAGTTGAGAGTAATAACTCTCCAAAAGGCAAATCGCTAAAAAGTCGCCAAAATCCGTGCAACCGTCTACCAAAGTAGCACCAAATTAAGTAAATCTTTAACACTTATTTCCTCGAAAAAATTCCAGAAAGGATTAATCATGATTTAATTTGTAATAAATGAAGGCGTTATCTTTGTTGTTGCGAAGCTACGTTTCTCTAGATTGGCAGCAAATCCACTCTACTCTGCTGCTTCAAATGTAAACAAGCAATGGCTGCCATCAAAAAAATTATTAGGCTTAGCGGCACTTAAACAACTTTAAAATTGTTGATAATTCTAAAAATATTGCGTACAGATTTACTAAAGGTATATAAACCTTAACCGGAAGATAAGAACAACATAATTCAATCATTTTTAAAGCAAAAAATGTACAATTTACAAACATATAAGAGTAAAGAAACTGAGATCACTGAGCCAGGTAACAGAGTGAATATATTTATATACGTTTGGCACGGCCGATTGCAACCAAAATACGAGGTGCACATCTACATGTTATAGTAGTCCTATATACAAAATTTCAACGTTCTGGGGCTACTCGTTTTTGAGTTATGCGAGATATGTACATATGTACGTATCTCGCATAACTCAATATGTACGTACGTACGTACATACTTTCATACAGACGCCACAAAAAATTCTCCTCAGAATTCATTTGAAAGCAGTTTTATAATTTTTTTGGAGGAAAAGAGTCTTTTATTCTGTCCTTACGTACAAATATCACGCAAAAACATCGTTAAATTGCATTCGAAAGTGGTCAAAATGAATATTTTCGTTGAAATATGCTGCCTGAAATTTTTCGTGATTGCAATACTTCCTTTTTACTTCGATTTTAAGTACAAGGAAGTAAAATACTAGATTATTCTCATAAATATGTACTTTAAAACATTTTTTGTAATGAGTGTTTAGTTCTTTTTAAATATTTCTTGTAGTTTTAAGAGTTTAAATAAACTTTATTAAGTCTAAATTTTTTTATGATTACACAAAATATCGCCCGCTCTAGGACGAAAAACAAGGCGTGGCGGTCGCCGCGTTACCTAGCATACTTTCGTCAAGATCCCCCACCTTTAACGTGTTAAATTAACTAATTTCAGCATCTTTGTTTAAATGCTTGAACTATCACGAAAGATTGATTTTCCTGACTTGCCACCTGTGTTTCTTAGTTTCTTCGTCCCCAGGATGCAACACACAAGACAGTGTGCCTTTGAATGAATTTAAAAAAAAAAAAAAAAAAAAAAAAAAAAAAAACGAGAGCCCAAGGGCCATGATATCTACTGGTGATTACTCTTTGAAGTAGAGGCCAGACTTTAAATTTACGATCCAGATCCATTATTTCTATAATAGGCAGGAATAATGGCTTTAATTAGGACTTTTAAGAGTCTAATGAATGTCCAAATTAACCAATTTAAGAAGCAACAAGCTATTTTTGTAAAGGATTTCTGTATTCAGGGATTATGTGGAAAATTTAAATATCTTTTTTAGCTGCATACTGAAAATGTTGAACAATTGAACATATGAATATAAGAGATATAATTGTGTTGCTTTTTATTTACTGTCTGTTAATAAATTATTGAATCCTTTGGTTGGACAGACCTATGAATAATTGTAAATGATGGAGAAATATAAGTAAGGCGTAAGTAAGTACACTTTGCGCAGCTTCATACCAGTTTTAATTTAGAAATGGAATCTTAGCATTTTGTACCTTTCTTCTAATGTTGAGAAGACTTTTGACAAACAGATATAATGCTTCCATTTTATAATAAAAGGGGGGATTGTAGATGGTAATTATGTACTTGTCACCTTGGCGCAGTCTGGCAATTTTTTAAGGATGAAAAGGGAGAAATTACTTATCAGGTGCAAGTTGTTGATATTCATGTCTTTTTGAAAAAAAAAAAAAAAAAAAAAAAAAAAAACAACTATTGATATTTATCATGAATCAGTAAACATCAGCAACATCTCAAATGAAAGCATATTTTAAAAATTTTATTACATATATTAATTACTAGCCACCATGCAGGCTTTTAAATGTACCGGAAAAATCTCTAAAGAAAACACCTGAGAACGATGGCCCCATAAATTCTTCCAACTTTTTTTCCTTTGTTGAGATTCCAACCCCCCTTGCATACAGCCCTGATGTACAAAGCAGAACAGAAATCTTGAATTTTTAGCAAATTGATTGCAGGAGATGTGTATTAAACATTTTTTAAAACATAATTTATATCCCCCTTCTTAACCACCACCATGACTACATAAAAATTATATAAAAATTCTACAATAAAATAAATATATAACTCCATGCCATTTTTGATGAGTCAAATTTTTTAAGGCATTTTTTTACTCGGCAGTTTGCATAGTTCTTTTTCTGAAATTTTGAATTTTACAAATTAGAATTATGAAAAAATATACAGAAAAAGAATTACGTTTTAATAACACCCACTATATGATGATGTGTTAAAATGTTACAATACTTTAGGTAATCTTCTGAGAAAATGTATCAGCAGTTATAGGAAAGCCTTCGAGCTCCGTTTCAGACATAGGATGATTTTAAGCATGCATTCATAAACTGTTACAGTGAGCTAATTTATTGCTATTCTTGAAGGGCTTCTGGATACACAATATTAAGTGTTTTCCAATTGGGAACAAAGATATAAATGCTATTCTTTTTTTTTACTCTAGAACAACCAATATGTAACTGGCCGTGTGAAAAACATAAGACATGGACTTTGTAGGTCAAGCCCAACAACCTTTAAAGACTGTCCTTGTGCCTTGTTGATACTCATTGCAAGACTTAAGATATTGGGAATTGAAGCCATTTAAAATGAAATAGTACATCAGATGGTATAATGGGAATTCTTGGGATGAACACTTCTTTTCCTCATGCGTGACTAGTCATAATAGTTGCTTCAATAACATTTTTCATGAGCTTCTTGACAGATAATCTTGTACCATTGCAGAGTGAAGGGAGGGATCCAAATTTCTTAACAGTATTGCAGGTGCACCAACTTTCAACTCCAGAATGGTTCCCAGACAAAGTGCATGCGACAAAAGCCCACTATGATAATTGCCTATGCAACAAATACCCACAGCGATGAAAGCGCACATAGATATAAGCCCACACTGATAAAAGTCCACATAATCAAAAGAGACATATGCTTTTTATTACTAAACCATGTATTTATAATTTTAATTATAATAAATGGAGTATTCATATCTGAATTTTAATGTCTTAAATATGTCTCAAATACATTAGGTATTTTTGAAAGCAGGAATGATAAAAAATTAATGCCTTCGCCAGGAATCGAACAGCGGACCTTTGGAATACCGACTCAGTGTGCAAACTACTACATCACGAAGGCTCGCCAAGAAGGTGGAAGAAAAAACCGTATAGGCTTCAAATTAAAATGACGGATAAATATTTTGTTGAGTGTTGTTGTTACAAAACATAAATGTTTTGTAGCTTTTAATGTGTAATTATCCTAATATTGTTTAAGAATCAATGTCATAAATTACACATTGTTACGAAATGTACAGGCGCTGTGAGATAGCTTTCCCGCAAAGCAGTTTTAGGATTGCCATAAAATGGCAAGGGAAGGCAGGGTTGCCACATTTGGCAAGAAATTGCCCATTTGGTGACAAAATAGGTGATATCCCATCTCGTCAGAGTGCGAGTTAGTTAGTATCGAGTGAGTGTCTCGCTTAGCGAGCTGATAGTGTGTGTGTCTCGTCTAGCGAGCTGATAGTCAGTCAATTAGAGTGCTCGTCGAAAGGGCGAGTGAGTGTGCCTCATCTAGAGTGCAGGTTAGTGTGTCTCATCTAGTCAGTTCGTGCGGAGACGATCGAGTTGACAGCCGGCCAGTGAGTGCTGAGTGGGTCGTCGCTTGCATTGAAGAGTCTCTTAGTGTATCGCGATTAGTGCATCATCAAGAGAGCGTGTTAAGCTCCGGGAACGACTGAACCGAAGAGTCGAGAGCTGTGCTCTGTGCGTCGTCGAGTGCATCACGAGTTGTAGCATGGAGAGTCTCGAGAGTACATGGAGTTCCGAGAACAAACAAGCTGAGTTGGGAGCTGTACTCTGGTGCTTTGCAGTGAAGCTGTCTCCACCGTTATAGCCTGATAACCTGAAGGCTGTGTCGCTGATTGTTCCAGCGAGTGTTTTTAGTTCTTTGACGACTGTAAAAGTGACTTTAGAACTGTTCTGATTAAGTATTGGTCCAATAAAGTGAGTTTCGATACTTCATCAAGTCTCGTCGTTATTCACTCCAAATCTACGAACCCCGTACGAACGTGAAGGAAGAAAATAACGTAACAACTGGTGTGAAAAAAAGCGTAACAATATATTTTAAACTGTGAAATTTTATTAGATTTTGATTTTAAGAAGGCTTTTTTTTAACAAATATTGTTA
This sequence comes from Stegodyphus dumicola, assembly GCF_044657685.1. NCBI lineage: Eukaryota > Metazoa > Arthropoda > Arachnida > Araneae > Eresidae > Stegodyphus > Stegodyphus dumicola. The sequence continues at coordinate 19,791,077 of NC_140777.1, read as the reverse complement.
AAAAATAAAATTTAATAGTGGCCATGTAAATCCATAATGACTAAGGTTATCTAATTACCTAATTTAATTATTTATAACTAACTACTTAACCTTAAAAATTATCTCTACATATTAAAGTGAGTTATTGGCTTTCATTAATACTCACTGTGGTCACAAGATAAAACACAAAAATGTAAAAATTCAAGTAAAACTTATTCTTTGCATCTATTGAGACTTACAATAATACAGGATGTTTCATAGATCATGGGACAAACTTGGAGGGGTGGTGGAGCATACTAAAACATGCATTTTTTCATAGGAATGTACGGTCTAAAGTGATGGGTTAAGGCAGGAATGCAAAAAAACGACACGAGAGGAAAATGTGTTTATGCACGAAATCAACACAAAGTGCTTCTTTGTAGCAGTACAGTATTCACAATAAATGTTCAAATAAGTAATACATGCTTGGTAACATCGCAGAAGGGATTGGCGAACATTTTGAAAAACCACAGGCATTTTGCGCCCGCTTGCAGCTGCAATGGATAGTCATGCAACGAGGTCCTCCAGTGAGTCAACGGGAGTCTCGTAAATGATGCTCTTCAGATGGCCCCATAAAAAAAAATCCAAGCTGGATAAATATGGCGAACGTGATGGCCGTCGAATGGGTTCACCACCGCCAATCCATTGGCCCGTAAATGTCCCATTCAAGTAATTATGGACCCGCACGTGGTTATGGGCTGGTGCACCATCATGCTGGTACCACATGCGATCACAAACAACAGCCAGAATATCCTGCAGCAATTCCGGTAGCGCCTCTTGCAGAAAAATATGATAACATAAGCTATTTCTACGTGCAGGTAAGAGGCATGGGCCTATGAGGTAGTCGTTAAGAATACCCGCTCACACATTCATGGAGAAGCGGGTTTGGAATGCATGTGGACGTGTGCTGTGTGGATTATGAGTTGCCCACACGTGCATGTTGTGGCTATTGAAGATGCCGTCCTGTGAGAAAGTTGCCTCGTCCGTGAATAGCACATCCGATGGAAAATCCGCCTGCGCCGCACACAGCTGCAAGAACCAATGACAGAAATTAACTTGAAGAGGGTAATCTGTCTCTTGCAAGGCTTGGACTCTCTGCAAATGGTATGGGTGCAAACCATTTTCATGCAATACTCTCCAAACAGTGGAATGACTCAGCTGCAGACGACGTGCAATAGCTCTTGTATTTGTCTGAGGTGATTCATGCACAATGTTCAAGATGGATTCATCAATGCGAAGTTGTTGTGCTCTTCTTCTTCCATTCTTAGTGTCAGAGGTGGCTTCAAATGACCCGTTTTTGCACAGAGACCGATGCAATCTCTCGAACATTGTGTGCTTCGGCATACGCCTGTTCGGAAACCGTTCCTGGTACATTCGAAGCGCTGCTCTGCCATTCCCATTAGCAGCACCATACATGAGATTCATGTCAGCTTTTTCCATGTGCGTAAACTCGCCCATCACTCTCGACAGCAGAGTTTCGAATGATCCTCTGATGCATCAGATTGTGGTTTGTCCGGTTCACTACCGCTGCATTGCCAACCAATCACAGCTGTAGTTCCTATTACTGTTAGTGTTCCCATTCTTGAACATTTATTGTGAATATTGTATTGCTGCAAAGAAGCACTTTGCGTTGATTTTATATATAAACACATTTTCCTCTTGTGTCGTTTTTTTTGCGTTCCTGCCTTAACCCGTCACTTTAGACCCTACATTCCTATACAAAAAATGCATAGTTTAGTACGCTCCACCACCTCTCCAAGTTTGTCCCATGATCTATGAAACACCCTGTATATACAAAACTTATCACCTCTGGTACTTTAATGGCTTATTGGAAACTTAAAGTATATTAACTGGGTTACAACCCCTGGAACTGTACACAAAGCTATGACATTGACTGTATTAAGCAGAGCCTTACTAACTTTCAACACTTGCCCAACCGTGCCCACATCAGGCCTTTCAAGTTTGTTCTAATCAGCAGGTCTTTCTCTAGACAAGCAGCAGCAGTGACAAACATTCAGTCTTTTGTTATGAATCATACTGATTATGATCTTACTTCTCGTTTTAATCTATGCCGTTTGACATAACATCTACCTGCTATTTACTAAACCTCTAGACTGACCAAGTGTGTGACAAAATGAGACATAAAAAAATCAACATAAAGCTAACTGTTAGTAAAATGTTACTTATCTTATTTCAAATATGACCAACTATTATAAGTGTAAAATATTTAATGCTACTTGATAAGTTTCATAAAGTTTATTTTATTCTCAAACTTATTAATAATTATGTTAGTTAATTCATGTTTAGTAATAATGCATACTACTTCTATTCTATTTTTAGGATGGTATTACAAAAGTGAAATTCAGGCATAGAATAATATTTTTAATTGAATTTATTCACTTCCCATGTGCTGATAGGTCCTTAATTTTTTCACTAATGGTCCTTAAAAGTACTTAATTTCCGTGTGCAGAAATGCGTACAAACCCTGGAAATTGTGACTCCACCGAGAGTTAATTAGATCAACTAAAATGCATTACATTACATGCTATATATAGCGATACATTATTGTACAGGTGCATGTTTTCATACGTTATTTATTGTAATGGGTACAGGCATCATGTTTCAGGACATTACATATTGCAGTTGATAAAGGCGTGATGTAAATGATGTTCTTTTAGGGCGTGTTTGCAAACATGATCTCTTTACATCAGTGTTTACTATCAAAATTAAGTTAGCAATATAAAATTGTTTACAAAGCTTACTTCATTCTGCGTATTTATGCTTACTGCTTACATTTAAATATTGTTATATAGATGTGCTGATACTTTAGCTACTCAGTATTGACGAATGAGTTGCTAAAGTATCAGTACAACCATACAACAATACTTAAATTGTTGTGTTTATATTTTAACAACTCATTCGACAAAATATTGAGTTGCTAAAGTATCAGCACAACTAATAAACTTAACATTTCAAGGTAATAAATTAAATAGAGGTGTAGAGTTCCTCACTGTGTAATTCTGAGTTACTGTTGGAAGTGAACAATCTTAAGAACTGATAAGCGAATAATCGCTTGAGTTCGTGTGACAGGAAACAACAAGATAGAAGGGTAAACTAACCCTTTATTATTCCAACTAAAATTTAACAAAATTCCGTCTTGGAGTTTACAATAAAGCCGGCATTTGGGCTTTGAATGTAAGAATAATACTTAACTAATCTAAACTAAAGAGGCATAGCCGAAGCTATCAAAATTCTAACAGAGTTGTCCCCTTAACGTTAATAGACTGCGAAGCTATCAAGGGCCTAAAGTACAGCCGAGTGTGATAATAGTTTAATGAGAGTGTAGCCTAAAGAGGCAGAAGTGTGCAGCCAGAATACCTGGTATCTCTCTCACTAAGGCTGAAGAACTTCGTAGTTAAATACCGCTCTTCCTCGTTATGTATTCAGACGTGATTCTAAAACTACGTTCTGGCCGGAAGTAGTAAGTTGAACTTAAGAATCGATAGGAAAGGAACTTTAACTCAAAATTTAACTGTTAATAAAATTAACATAAGCCTTACAGAGGAATTCAAGATTAGCCTAACAGGCTTTCTCAGACAATTAACTTACTAGTGCACTTAATGCAATGGCTGCAAATGGCTAAACCCTGACAGCAGAACAGTGGCGTAGCGAAGGGGGCAAGGGGGGTATATGATACCCCGGGCGCCGCTAGCAGAGGGGTGCCAAATGGTCTCCAAACAAGATTTTCATCATATCGCTGTGTTTTTTTCGGGAGAACGGGGCGCCAAAATGGTATTTTGCCCCAGGCGTCTGTTATGCTCGCTACGCCACTGCAGCAGAAGTCAACGTAGTCAATTCTCGCATTCCCTTTCAATCGCAAAAGTGTTGCCTTAAATACTCTTAATTCATTTGCATCCTAAACATGTTTACTTACTAACTTATTTACATTCGGGTGAGGAAGCAGAAAGTAGAATTGTCAGTACAAGCTGAAATAATAGATAACAGGATAGTATTTTCTCCCTCCTTCCAGCATGCCTTCGTGGTGTAACGGTTAGCACACTCGGCACATATTCGAGAGGTTCAAGTTAGAGTCCTGACGAGTGCGTTGCTCATTTTTCACGTCTCCAACATGACGACTGAACTAAAAAAAAGGTGGTGGATGATGATTCTTCTCCACCAAGATTTGATGACTGGGTCCCCTAATACCCAGTCATCTTTAAAAGGAGGAGTATATAAGGTATTTTCTCCCTCCTTCCAGAATGTCTTTGTGGTGTAACGGTTAGTACAATCGGATCGTATTTGGGAGATCCAGGCTCGAGTCTTGAAGAGGGCATTGCTTATTTTTCATGTCTCCCACAAAAAAAAAAAAAAAAAAAAAAAAAAAAAACACTGATGACTACAGTAAGATTTAAAGATCCATAAAGTATAAAATTCTATATTTAATTCAACTTGGCTTAGACTAGACCAGTGATTCTCAGATGTTTTTCCCTCATGTGCCCTTTTCACCATTGCTAAACGATCATTCAACCTTTCCTTCCCAAAACTTTAAAAGTACATATGTGTTTGTTTAAATATGGATTATTTTTAATGTAAATTAAACAAGTATAAAACATGTAGGTAAATACCAAAATTTGAATAAAAGTGCTTTTTTATATTCATAGACTAAATCTAAATACTTAATACGTAAAGAAAAGGTTAACTAAATTACTCTCTGAAACTGTGAAATTCCCCTTAGGGCTATTCCTTCTGATTGAGGACCCATAGCCTAGAGAATTAGTTTTTAATAGTGGCTGAATGTACAAATAATTTAATTTGTCACGTTTCTCTTATATTAACTTTTGTTATATAAAACTTCGGATTACGTGCATGTTTTTTGAAAATAAAAGTTAAGAGACAAATTTTAGAAAAATTATGTTTAAAATTTGATGTTGAATTCAAAAACGTTTATTTGGTAGCCAGACCTAATAAACCTAAGAGATCAAATTTAAAGTATACCTTACTGGTTCTTACTAACTTCTGCTTAATGAATTATTCTTAGGAAAGAACCTTAAAAACTAGTGAAACATTTCATGCTAGAAAACACGATATTAGAAACTTTTGAACTCACTCAATAAGAGAAAAAATTATTCAAAACCTAGCTCCATAATTAAGCATTTTTTCTACTTGATCGCCAATACACGAGGTTTATAAGAAATATCTCCTACAAGTTATGTGGCCACTATTTCTGTTGCATTTCAAGGTGAAGAAAATGACCTTAATTTGATAGTTTTTCTAAATAATAAATTTTTACATGTTATGTGTTTCTTTTTCTTAATCTAGGAAAAATAATATTCAACATGTAATAACAGCATAAAACCCACAAAAGAAATGTTCCAGTGAAATTCAATTTCTAAATACCTTTTAAATTTGCTTCATTGAAAGTTTTTGTATATAAAAAATTACGGTAAATTAAAATGAACTGTTTTTTAAGCGTTTACAGTTATTCGAGTAACATAATACTTTTTATTAAAATAAAAATTATTTTTAATGTGCAAGATTACTTTTCTTACAACGCTGGGCTCATGGTTCTTAAATCCTCTTGTTCTTAACTTCAGAAACCTACGTTATTAAAATTATTCAAATAGTTATCTTTTATATGGTTTCATATTTTTCATTTTAATTTTCATATGGTTGCATTTTCAACCATATGAATGTTAAAATGAAAATTATTACTTTTACGTAAATTTTAATATATGTAATAATTTAATTTTTTTAGAAATAGTTCAGTAGTTTTATTTTTAAACAATGGCTTTGCTTCGATATAACAGCCATGTTTAATTAGTTCACCAAAAAGTTGTTAGAGACACTATCGAATCAGGAACTAGCATATTTTTCCACTCTGCAGCTTTACTGCAAAAACAGTGAATTATCCCTTTAAAAATGGTTAAGAAATAGTTAATTCCTTTTGTTTTCCAGTTATTGAAATTTTAAAAGTAATTGAAATTCTAACTAAATCCTTAGATAAAAAGTTATTCATAGACTAAAGAAATGCAAGAAAGGGGTTAACTTCAGTTACAAGCGAAATTTCAGATATTGTTATTTCTAGTAACTAATAAAAAACATTTAAAATTCTCTTTAATTTATTCCTGACCAACCTTTAATTGCTCTCCTGCCACCTCTCCCTTCTTTCCTCCATGCCTTCTGAGGCCATTCTTTGGCATCCCAGGTTCGATAGGGGATAAAGCAATTAAGCAAGAATGGTTTCCCGCTTGAATAGCCAGCAGCCAGTTGCAAAACTGCATGACAAAAGCCCACAAGACGAATGCCCACTTAAAAACGGTCGACACTAAATCCCTGAACATGCAGGGAGGTCACGTGATCATCACTTCATGCGTAAGCCGACGTCACAACGAAGCTTCACCCAGCATCAACAACAACTTCGGTCAGTGTAAACATGGTTCGCAACTTTGATTTGGAAATCTGAAATAAGTCTTTGTGGATATCTGTGAATATGTATGTTTGAACGATTTCGAGCATTATACAACTGAATGGCTTGGTTATGTTTTTCCATATAAGAAAGCGAAAGAATAAATAATGTAATTTTTTAGATTGGTCTTATATTGAAAATGTAGTGCATGTAAAAAAATCTTCAGTAAGATATTCTGGTATCAGATATTTTTAATCTTATTTTTACATGATACGATTGCTTTGTCAAGTTCACTGATTAAGCCAAATTTAACAAAACTAGGCAAATTTAGTCTATAAATTTCTCTTTCAAAGAATATTCAGAATAAAACTGGGATTATGGTAACCTCACAGTAAGATTAATAATTTAATTCACAATGGAACTGTGTTTGAATAAAAAAAATACAGTCAAAAGTCGTTAATTCGGACACCCATAATCCGGAATGATCTATAATCCGGACCTCAAAGCTACAAACTTTCTGCGCATGCGTCGCTTTCACGCATGCGCGTAAGACCTTTACCGCTGCGAATTTGCGTGTGCGCGTGCGCAAAATACGTTTACGAATGCGCGTTTAATGTATAACGGACGGGATAAGCTAAGCTAAAATTATCTAATTATCTATTTCAGTTAATGTTGCAGATTGCGTTGTTCCTTAATCTTCGAATTGGATTCGGATTATTATTTTTTGCAGACTGTTAGAGCAATTTTATAAAAGTAAGCTTGAACTTTCGATTATGTCAAATAGAATTTCCGATATATATTTACTAATATGTAAAGGATATACAAAGCGAAAGTATCTTTCGGAGTCCATTAAACAAAAAGTAGAATTGCTGCAAAAAATGGATAAAGGCATATCCTTTGTTTATGTAAACTTTAACGTTTGTTTATCTAAACATTGTTTATCTTTAACACCGGGCGGCGTGCAATGAATTGGAAGTTGATCCAGCACTATCCTTATCTTAAGAGCAGATGTTTTTATTTTATTTGGCTTATAATTGCTTACTCAATGTAGTATTTCATCTCGATGTGTCTTTGATATGATTGAAATCAAATGCCTCGTCATTATAATTCGCTTCGGATAGCGAAGAAAGTGATAGAGGTTATTGAAAACGAAAAAGTTTCGATTGACAAATTAGTCGGTATTCTTGACACAGCAATTATAGGACTTGAACAGCGGAACTTTGTAACTGAACACGAAATTATGTCTGTTTATAGAATTAAAGAGAATGTATTATCACATAAAAAACGAAGCAACTTAAACAACTTACATTGAAAGAAATGTTTAATAAAGTAAACAAATAAATATTAAGCTTTTTTATTGTAAATTTTGATACCCTTTAGATCATAATTGTTCTTAATTTCGTAAATTACGGTTTCATATTTTTAATTTTATAATTTCTGCATGCCATTTTACCAGATTTAAACTGATGATCTATAATCCGGAAAAATCGATAATCCGGAATCGCCGAAGTCCCGACGAGTCCGGATTAACGACTTTTGACTGTATAAATAAACAGTGTTATCTGTTATTTTGTAATCAGAAATAACAGATAGATAAAAATAGTTTTTGAAAATGCCAATCAACTGCATTTCCATATATTTTCTATTTTTTTCTCGTGTCACATCATTCATCATCATGGGCAAACTTGTGAATAAAATTTATATAGTTGCTACTAAAACATCTGTGTGTTTTATTGGATTTATGATGCTTGCATAATAACAGATATTTGTCATGCCACCATTCATACTTGTAGATAAATATCTGACTCTCATATAACAGTTTATAATGACATCAACACAATTAGAAACTGAATTTCTTTGCTCCAGGTAAACTGGGATTTGTGCTTCCTCGCTTTCAAAATCAATTTAGTTTTATCCAAAATCTAGGCTCCTATTTTTTTTTACCTAATTTTAAATAGTTTCCTTGCCAATTTAATAAAGTTTAAGAAAAAAGTAGACAGTTTCTATTCTCTGACTTCGCAAATCCAACAGATACATAAATCAGAAATTACAAAAAAAAATGACAGTTTTTTATTATAAGCTGAAATTACGTGCATTTGAGGAAAAATTTTATATGATGCAATTAAAATATAAAATGAGCAAAATTTCAGGCACACATCTTGTAATACTATTTCCATCATTATCATATTTTTCAAACAAGAAGCTCACATGTGTTAAAAAAATCATGCACAATGTTCCTATTAAAAATTTTATGCGCATTTTTTCTCTAAGTATGTTTTTAAAATGTTTGTGTACTTTTATCATGCATCTTAATAATACAAGTGAAACTGAAAACAATTAATAAATACTATCAGATTTTATATGTGGCACTCAACACACTTTTGTTCTGCAGTGTTGCCTCTGCTATAATTTTATGAAACATTGCATTTCTGAATATTAAAAAAAATTGGATATCAAATGTATAAGCTGCATCTTTATGAAAGCCTGTATTTCTGTCACTGAACTTGATTTAGTATTAAACTATTATTTTAATTCTCAGGTATGCATACATGGAATCATTTTCATTAGTTAAAAAGATTATTAGTAAGTAAGATGCTTGCAATGGTATATTGCTAAAGATATATAAGCATGCAAGAAAAAAATTGTTTTAAAGAACATAAATTATATCTTAGTAGACAAATCACAAACCAAAAATCAATAATATAACTTGCTATTTCAGAATTTTCAGCAACAATATATTTTCTTTTCTTTCTTTTTAATTTTTCAAAGCTACGAAACAGAAAATAAATCCATGACTGTTTCAAAATTTAAATACTCAAAGAAAGTGTGGAGAACAAAATATAATTTTAATAATGAATATTTATAAGGAATAATGTTTAACATTTATAAGAACTGTTCAAATAAACTATCACTAACAGCAACACATGCATCGTGACCACAATGAGGTAACTGGCATATATTTTGAAAGATGGCCGGCACGTACTTCTACAGCAATGGTGCTAATTTTGTGCTAAGGTTGGAATAGGGTTTAAAAAATTTATAGTTAACTATCACAAATTCTGCAAAAATGTGCCTTGTGGTATATAAAAAATTTCTTATATCTCCTTTTGTGATCTGGGGCCCACCAGCGCCCGAGCGGTAAAGACGCTGAACACTGGTAGTTCGGTCCGAGGTTCGAATGCCGCGAACGGGCTGGCTGCATGGGCGTTTTCATGGTTTTCCCCATGTGTAACATGTATACGAGCCAGTTTCCCTTAGAAAGTCCTCCACGAAAGGCATCCCTTCCCTTAGGCAGATAGCCCTAGTGTGCTTTGCCATAATTAAATACACCAAACACCTTTTGTGATCTAGTTTTGGCTAGCCTATATCAAATAATATAAAAAAACAGTTTGCATAATACAGGCACTCAGTCTCTTCAAAATTTGTTGCACTATGCATGAACTATCTTCTCTGTAAATACTTCTGTTTGATAGTTCATAACGTAAACTTGGAAAGATTTGTTATGTACTACTAAGCAACTTTTGCTGTATTTAATAATATTACTATTACATTAGTGTTTATAGAGTATAAACTCTGAAAGCAAATATGATACCTCGCTTTAAAGAAATTATTCTATACTTTGCTATTAATGCAATTGGTACAGTCTATAAACAAGCTATTCTTTTTTCTAAAATTACAATTTTAAGTTTTTAATTTATTGAATATAGTTCTGTTTGGATCATAATTATACTTACAAATTAACACTGCATTATTTAGATTATAACAAAGGACTGAACAGCTATTTGCCTAAGAGGAAGAATGCCTTTGTGGAATACTTTTTATAAGAAAAGTTCCTCGCTTCCATGTTACACATGGAAAAAAACCACAAAACTCTCATACAGTCAATCCATTTGCTGGGATTTGAAACTGGGTTGAACTAACAACACTCCTCAGTTTTACCAATTGCCTATTGTGAGCCATTTCCGTTGCAGGAAAATATTCCTAATACACATTAAATATGGGTCCCACCAGTCGTTGGGAAGTTATGACCACTGAACACTGGTAGTTCAACCCAGGTTTGAACATACTCAAATGAGCTAGCTGCATGGTTGTTTTTCTCCATGTGTAACATGAATTTGAGTTAGTTTCCCTTAGGAAGTTCTCCACAAAGGTATCTCTGATCTTAGGCATATAGCCCTTGTGTACTTGTGCCATATTAAAATAACCTAACCTAACTTTAAATTTGAATGCAGTGTTCACAGTTATGGCAAATTTTAAGGTATTTTTTAAAAATTTCTTGAACTATAGAGAAAACTACTCATTATCTGTAATATGTGTTATTGATCGTTTCTCATTCCTAGACATCCATACCCTGTAAGGTCATTAGATCTTTAACTGTAATAACTCATTTGCATCATTGGAAAGAAACATTATATCTATTGCAACGATTCATCCACTGCCACTTGTTTTTTTTTTTTTTTTTTTTTTTTTTTTAATATATTCTTCTTTTTCTATGTAACACACATATACGTCTAAGTTTTTGTGCTTTTGTTCTCACCATATACACAGTCATCTGTTTTCAGGTAAGGGAACATCTTAGAATATTATAAAATTGGTATTAAAATTCTAAAATCAAAAAGAAGAAAGAGGTGCATGATGTCTTTAAAGCAAGCCACATTACAGTCTATGCATGCAGAAAGCTAAATATGAGATTTTCCCGAAAACAATCAAAACTGCACTATGCTGTCCACCACTAGGTTAAAACATTAAAATTCCCATTGGAGGGATCACAATCTGCAGTCATGCTACTGAAAAACCATCTGGGAAAATGCTATGCATATGCCTGCGTTGAACAATAAGTATTTTTTGGTGACATCATGGGTTGCCACGTAAATGCTTTTTGGCAACATGGTGCGTTGCTTCATCAATATATTCTCATGGCTTATCGGTGGAGGTGTTTAAAAAAACTCAACTGACAAAATATTAGGTACTGTTCTATTATCGGGACCGGATTAACAAATGTATGCATGTACACATGTATGTGTATGTGTATACACATACATTCATACTTACATATATGAACACATACATCCATATATACATGCATACATATCTACATTTCTGAATTAGGTCCTGATAAAAAAATAGTGCCAAATATTATACAGAAATAGATAAATTATGTGTTTAATGGACAATACAGTGGCTATTAAAATAATGCCCTCACCAACCAGTTAAAAATCCTTTACCTACTTCAACACAGCCTCTTTCTGCTCAGACATTTATAGATTTAGAAATTTCCTGTGAGACGACATCAGTAAATTTTCAAGTCCTTGCTATATAATGTAGTTTTATTAAATTAACTAAAACATACGTAATACAGAGTAATGACACATTTCTATATTTTAAAAAGAAATTAAAAGACATTCATAATTGGAGGACATCAAAATCAAAACATACTGATATGGCAACAAAATCAACTAAAATACAAACAGAACCTTAGTTTTAAAAATGTTACGATACTTCTTTAGTATTGCAGCTTCCATTTTTTTTTAACATCAAGCTGGCATCAGAATTATTGCCAAGTTCATGTCTCATGTACACTTTGTTGCTGCCCTGCTTCCTCAATTGCTTTTAATATGGCATAAGAAGCATTCCAAGGTCTCAAATATTTTTGCTATATTAACTCTGCAAAGTAAGATTCATGATGACAGTGAAACGTGCCTCTTCGATTTTTATTCCACCACTTAGCGGAGCTCCACAGTCTTTCGATATTTTATATATGAGCAGCTGTTGTTAGATCAAGAAAATGAAATTTATTGTCCACAGAAAAATGTCTGTTAAGCTGGTATTTACCAGTTCCTGTCTTTTATATTCTCACCAGAAGTTTGAATAAATTGTCACTCCCTCTTGTAGACGATTGACAACTTTTGGCATGAGTGTGGATGGCTCTCTATTTAGAAACTGAGCGAGAAATAATTTTTCAGTTTTTTGGCATAACTTGTCATTTTGGAAGAATCATGCCAGTTTTGGTTTTTTGCTGTATGAACAGATTTTCTGCTATGTTCAAAATTTTTTCAGGGCCACCTATTCACATATTTGGTTGGTGGATCATATGCAGAGAATACATCTCTCTCGTAAAAATGTTTCATTGAATAGTCACATTTTTGTAGTGTCTCTTTCATTTTATGCTGTTACAAACAGTATTCTGAAACCACCAAACTAACTGTTAAAACATATACTTTTCTTTCAGGGCTGCCAGATGTTTCAGAATAGTTTACATTGGCAATTTATCAAAAATATTGACACCTTTAAAAAACAGGATCCATAATAATAAGGAAGAAACAATATAGCATCCTTACAAAAGTTTGGTTTAATTTATTTGGTTATAGTTCGTAAGGGCTATCAACCAAAAATGATGGATGTCTTTGTGAAGAACTTTCTGGGGAAAACTGGCTAGTATCTACATTAGAAAAGCCTGTAATCCATTTTTAAAGTAATTTTTAAGCCTTAAATTGATATTAGCTTTCTATGAAAATACCTTAGCAGCTTCAAAAGAGCTTTCATACTAAAATTTGAGTGTATTTCACAGGGTAAAAATTTGTTATTTAAATTTAGTGTGGGTGCAATATATTTTTCAAAACTATTCAGAACAAACTTATATACACATTAAAAATTATGAACATACAAAAGCTATTAAAAAATCTTCCAGTAGATCTTTTGTTTAAATATGCTACATGATAGTTTTTCCATCCAAAGATTATGTAAATAATTTATATTTGAACCAGATTAATTTCAGATATACAATAAAATAATACAAGTTGTCACATTTATTACAAAATGTTCGTAATTTTAAAGTCATTAATTGTTGCCCAGTGACTTTGTTTCCCCCTTCTTAGGTCACACGACAAGTTGGAGAGCGTTGAAAAGCACGGAGGGGAATTACAACGCCTTTTTGTTTTTACTCCATGATAGAGAAGACAGCATTGTCACAGGTCTGTTTTTTTGATGTTTTTTTTAAAAAAATTTTTTCTTTCAAGACCCATGCTGTTAGTTTTTATTTTATTCTTATTACTTTAAATTTAATTTCAGATTCATTTATAAAGTTTTTATCCTTATTCCTTTAAATTTAATTTCAGATTCATTTATAAAGTTTTAATTCTTTAAGCTTGCTGGTCCAGCCCGTACGTTATTGTATATTTTGACTAATAGCAGACCGCTATTTATTTTTATTTTTATTATTGCTGTACATCGGAGTTGCATTTACATTTTTTACACCTTAATGTGTCAATTTGTGCGGACACGTCGGGAAATGGAACAGAGAATTGAGACTAAAATTTTTTTAGGACAGTTTATCTAATTAATTAAAAAATTTCATAACACAAAGTTTAAATTGTATGTTTCGGCGAAACGCGTAATGGAGTTAGCTTGTTTCGATGTTCACCCAGAAATTTTTCTTGAAAAGCCAGGGTGGACCTCGAATTGAGCTAATTTACCATTTTCCGCTTTTAAATTTTTATATGTTTAAACTTTTTTATATGTTTTAACTTGTTCCATCGATTGGTTTTTTTACCGTGTTTTATTTTTTGCCTTTAACTTGTTTCCAATGAATAATATTTTACGGTGTTTTATAATTTACATTTTATTTCGCATGTAGCCTAATATTTCACCTTATTCAATGTCATTGTTTTTAAAAAAAACTGTGTTGAACTTTTTCTTGGAGCCACAGCTCCTGGTAACTTTTTGGCGAGCTAACTACAATTTCTCTTCTCATTTCCTTAATTTTGCAGCATATTGCGCAAAAGATTTTGACCAAAATTGGTCTTTTTAGTATAGTACTTACAACCTAGCTTATAATATTATTCATTTAAATAATATATAGAGAAACAAATATTAACTTTTTTCCTAATACAATGATGAAATTAACGCTCAAAACATTAATTATTAGATGAAATGTATTTCAAATATTAACAGGATTAATTTAAAACTGCAATCTCGCATATTTCTCAGTGATTTAAAATAATCACAAGTGTATATTAGAAAGCTATACAAGATAAAACGTTAATATTTGGTATGTATTTAGTTATCTGTAGTATTTTCAGAAAAATTTTCTCCGCTTCTGGAACTCATATTGCACAGGCATGCTTCGATTTATGCGCAGAAATTTTCTGTATCTTTGATGTGACATCATCTTACACGTAGTTCGGATGTCACGTGACCTCCCTGCGCATTTGGGGATTTAGCGCTGACCCTTAAAAACAGCACACATTTTCAGGAAATCCAAAATAGCTATGAATGACTTCCTGAAAAATTTTACGAGTAGTAATTATTATGATTAAAAATGAAATTTCAAGTAGGAATGAAATTAATTTATGTAAAATACAAGTTGTCAAAATTTAACTAGATTATTTCAAACCGTGCTTTTAATTCACCATTAAAACGGTGTTTGTGATAGTGCACACAAATGTTTTCTTAATCATAATAGAATACGGTATTTTTATTTTTTCCGTTGAAATGAAAGTTCGGCTTTAATTCTCCATATTAAATTCATTATATGCAAAATTTTCTGCAGTATTAAATTATTCATAAATTATTCTCTGTATATGATGAAAATTTACATACATTTTATACTCCTTATAATTTTGTAGAATTAAAAGAAGCAGTGTGGCCACTATTCCCTTTCACCTCCCTTTGTCGGACTTATACGAGGGCACTTCCATTTGTCACGTAAATATAAAAACAAAGTTATACATATAGGTATAGATTTTTAATTGTATTATTTTGATTGACTCTGTTCTATATACATATAGGATTTTAATTCAGTCAGAGCCAAAATGAAATGTGTTCCGCTACTTAAATTTATTGTTCAATTATTTGTTATCAATTTATTTTTTATTTTATCTTTATTCATGAATCTGCTTTGTGAAACTGAAAAGGAAAAAAATATTAATTTTAACGTAGCATATATATCGGTATGGGTTTTTGTCAGTGTGGCCTTTTATCAGCGTGCGCTTATATCTTTGTGGGCTTTTATCTGTGTGGGCTTTTATCAATGTGCGCTTTCATCGGTGTGAGTATTAGTTGCGTAGGAAATTATCCCAGTGGGGTCTCTTTTGTGGGTTTTTGTCACGTGTTCTTTCATGCAGTGGGCTTTTGTCTGGTCACCCTCCAGAATATGCCAAAGTATTCCTGGCAGTTCCAAAGAATTCAAAAATTAATTTGGATTAATTTACATCCTCATCTGTAGAATACACAGTATCAACTGACTTGTAAATTTGAACACTGCCAGGAAACTGTGCTAAAAGTTTTTTATTAGTGGCTCTCACAGTATCAATTTTTGGTGCAAGATGGCACTTTCGCATAGCCAGCTGTGATCAGTGAAGTGCTGTCTTAAGTTGGAAAATACTGGTATGATTTTTGTATTTATTTAGCTTTTTAGTAGAATTTGCAATTAATTCACGTCTTACTGGCTTTTCGCAATGTTTCCAATACATTTCAGTGATATACATCCATCTTCGTTATCTGGTGTGAAGAATCCATGTCCAAGTTTCAGCAAATTCTTGAGCTGTAGTATCTCCATTAATATGAAATTTTATATTAATTCTAAGATGAAGTCTCTGAACTTCATTCCAAATATATGTACGGAAAACAACATACTGGTACGGTTTTTGTATTTATTTAGCTTTTTAAGTAGAATTTGCAATTAAAATTCTTTTATATTCCCGTGCAATCCAGCACGAGACTTATTGGAAGAGAAAGCTATGCTGGAAAAATTAAAATACAGGAGCACGCTCATTTAACATTTTAATAAATAGATATCTCGTAATTGTACTCTTTTTCTATCCAGAAAAATCGAGAAAATATGAGAGTGTTCTCGTGCATTTAAAAAGCTTATTAAAGCTGGAAGAAAACATCTCAGTTGTGTTGTTAGGAAAAGACGTTTGTTGTTTACTGTAGCAAATTCGCGGCGAGATCGGATTAGTTTTCTCAATTTCTGTGTTTTGAATCGAGTTCTTTTGAACGTTTCAGTAGTTTAAAATATAACCACTGTGAGATATTGCAATATTGTACGAATATTTCTGAGGAAATTTAAGCATTTTGTATTTATTTGTTGTGATAATAAATTTTACTCACTTTTTATTGACTTGTGCATTCAATTTGATATGAACCCGTACACACGCAACACATTTTGGTGTCAGAAGTGGGATTTCTGAATGCCAATGACAATAGCGATGAAAGAACAGTTGAGACAGCTCGTCACTGCTTTTGCTGCATTCCAAGAAAAGATGGAAGCTGGCGAAGCATCATTCAAAGAAGACATAAGAGATTCTGTTAAAGTAGAGATGAATGTAGGCCAAGAATCCGTTAAAGAAGAAATGAAGGCTCTTCAGGAAAAGGTTGAAGCAGGTCAAGAGAAAATGAAAAGAGAAATTACTTGCGTAATAGAAAACAAATTTGAGGCTATGGAAAGCAGAATTGACGCTGTTGAAAATAAATTTGGACACATTGCAGAAAGAGTTTCTTTGTTAAAATAAACAAACAGAAGAGAGAGTTTCTGCCGTGGAACAACAAATTAATGACAGGGTTTCTGCGGTCGCCAAAGAAGTTGACACCTTGAAGAAATTCGTAGCAACGGCAGGGAACAATACAGATAGTTTTAATTTTTAACGGTGCCTGCTCCTTCCTCTCTGAAGCTATCCACATATGATGGGAAGACCACTTGGCAAGTGTATAAGAAACAATTTGCGTTAGTGGAGGAAGCAAACGGATAAGATTCCCAAGATAAGGCCTGTCATAGCGTCACTTCTTTGAAAGCAGACAAAGCGGATATCCGGCAGACTTCCCGAAAACCAGAGATTTGACTTTGAAGCTCTATCTTGCACTTTGGGGAGAAATGTTTGAAAGACTACAGTAAACTTATTTTGCTTAGTGATAATAAATGGCATCTGGAGGCAGGGGCTTTAATCCGTGTAAGAAGACATCATGTCAGCTAGGTAATGGAGCCCCTGTTCTCTGGTTAACAGTAGGCTTCAATTAAAATCCCATCAACAGAAGCCCACGGAGACACCCCAGGAGATCACCACGGATGTTGAAGGGCAGTCCCAGTTAGCCTTTCTGGAGTGCCTGATAGAAACAAGGGAAACCCTGTCCCTGCAGTACTTTATCGATGGCATCCAGAATTCCAAAATACAGCAAGCTCTAGGAATGGCAGATCTCAAGGACGTAAAAAGTGCTCTATTGTACGTCATGAAATTCAAGGCAGCTCAGCAAGTAACTCGTAGAGATCGCTACCCAGTCTGAGCTGTTCCGAGTCCACGAGCCAATGGATCAATTGTTGGCTCATTTAGATGATTTATCCAGACAAGTCGACACTTTGATGTGGAGTATTAGTGAGAACGGACTGGTGCTAAAGTGTTGGAAATGTGGTACAGTCTGTCAATGATAAGAAAAGCTTTCGCCAGTTAGTCTGCAGCTATCTCTTGCCGTAGAAACAAGCCTTGACCCATTTTCCGTAGATGTGTCTTGAAGATAATGATAAACTGTTTTCCCCTCAGCCAACAGTCGCCAAAAACAAAATAACAATTGGTTCGCCCCTATTTGAAATATACTAGCCCTGTTGCTACAGCGACCGCCACCCGCCAGACACTGTGACGGGAGCTATACTTCTCGTAGAGAGACGGTAGTATAGCATTGCAGAACACCTCAGGGATGGAAAATAAAACTGATGATTTGACAGGACCAGTCAGTGCCTTGAGACATTATAGGAGTCAAAAGAAACCAATCCTAAAGTGCTGGAACTGCAGTGTTGAAGGCCACATAATATAATAAGGAACTGCAGAACACCTCAGAGCACAGAAAATAAGACAGATGATATAAACAGACAATTAAATAGTATGAGAAAGAAAAGGAGTGACAAGGTACCAAAATGCTGGAATTGCGGAGCTGAAGGCCACGTGCGAAAGAACTGCAGAACACCTCAGAGCATGGAAATTAAGACCATTTCCCAGCAACAGTGGAGGAAACAAATGAATGACCATATCAAGAAACAGAGGTTGTCAGAGAATGAAGAAACTTGTTTTAAAGTGCTCAAGATTTCTAGTGGCAGTAAGTGCCAACAGTAACGGACTGTTCATCAATGGGCATATTGATAGAGTTCCTTGCAATATGATCATTGACACAGGAGCTAATGTTACTATCATTCGGAAAGATTTAGCTCAACAGTTTAAAGATGAACTCATTTGGATGTCATCCTATGTTGCTCTCTAGAATGCGTCTGGTGATAAAATTGGCATAGATGGGAAGTTAAACGTGAACATCACCTTTGGAAGTGCCGTATACCATCACACTGCATATGTGGCCGATATTACAGATTCTTGCATTCTCGGATTGGACTTTTTAAGGAAATACGATTTTTCCTTGGACCTCAAAAAGAATAAACTACTTTCAGCATTAGAAGACATAACTACCCATCATCAGAAAGAATTCTCACTTGGAAACACCGACTCCTTGTCTGAAAGACCCTGCTCAGAAAGCTGTCGAAATAGGGAATACTAGGTTCGAAGAGAAATGCGGTGCTGAAGGCCGGCTATTCTCCATCCCAGATGCTCATCGGTCGTGACCTTGGTCTGCCCTTGTTATCCTTTGATTAGTTGCCCTCCGGTTGCGAATATTTCTTCGTCGCCTGAGGAAGACATTCAAGATCTTCAGGCCCGGTTTGAAGTGAGGCACAACTTTGCACGAGAGCGAGTCAACTTGGCGACAGAAAAGATGAAGACCTGATACAACACGAGAGCTTCTAAACATCGATTCAACAAAGGAGACAACGTGTGGTTGTGGTATCCGTCGACGGAAAGGACTCTGTCCTAAGCTACAGTCACCTGGGGTTGGTCCATACACAGTCCTAAAGAGGCTGAACGACGTCGTGATTCGGATACGTAAGTCAAGTCACCGAGCTCTAAACCTAAAGTCATTCATTATGACAGGTTAGCTCCTTAGTGTGGCCATATTACGTAGTGTAAATAATGCAGAACCATGATCCTTTTCGTTTCTAAATGAATGTGTATTTGATTTGACTTGTATTTAGTGTTTGATTTGCATTTAGTATTTTTATTATTTTAAGTTACTATTGCAATTGTTTATATTGTTTGTTATTGTAATATAATGTTTATTGTTGCTTGATGCCCTAGTTGTAAGTTTAGTTTCTTGTTCAGGTTTTGTACTGTCCGGGACGTGCAGTCCTTGGGAAGTGGGTAGTGTTACGGTTTTGGTATTTATTTAGCTATTTTTAGTAGAATTAGTAATTAAAAATTTTTATATTCCCATGCTATTCAGCACGAGACTTATTAGAAGAGAATACGCCGAAAAAATTAAAATACAGGAGCACGTGCATTTAACATTTTAATAAATAGATATCTTGTAATTGTACTCTCTTGCTATCCAGAAAAATCGAGAATGTTCTTGTGCATTTAAAAAGCTTATAAAAGCTGGAGGAAAACATCTCAATTGAATTGTTTAGTTGTTGTTTACTGTAGCAAATTCGCGACGAGATAGGATTAGCTTTCTCAGTTTCTCTGTTTTGAATTGAGTTTTATGGAACGTTTTAGTAGTTTAAAATATAACCACTGTGAGATATTGCGATATTGTACGAATATTTCTGAGGAAATTTAAGCATTTTGTATTTATTGGTTGTGATAATTTTATTCACTTTTTATCACTTAGTGCATTCAATTTATTACGAACGCGTATGCATGCAACAATATTATTCTGCTGAAGTCTTGATTGTTGCAGTAAGTCTTCAGACAGGCTGTCCTTGTCATTTGACCACAATTGATGAGGATTTGACATCACATGGCATATGTCTGTAACATAACAGCAAACAGATTTTGTAGCATTCATGGGGAGTGAGTCACAGCAGCTTCTTCTAATGTTGCATTCGAGTGTTTATTTTCCAAAAGTCTTCTAACTTGGCAAGCTTCTTTGAAAATTTGGCACACTCTTTCTTCTACTGTTCGCAGTTCTTGAAATGACTTGGGGCCTTGAACTTCGTGCACAACAATCTGAGGTGAAAACATTCCGAGTTGTTTGAATGTACTGTATACTCTTGACCGAGGCCATCATTCGACTTGATTCCAGGATGATCAGGTACCATTGGTTCCAGTTTTATGCCTCTTTCATTTCTTGTTTGTATCGTTCCATGTGTAGTACTTTGGCACTTGATGATACAGTAATGTATGTGCAACTCATCTTCAATGCAAAGGCAGAAGAAGGAGATCAAAGTTGTTTCTTAAGGAGCCTGGGCTCGTTCAGTTTCATTAGCAGAAGTGAAATATACTCGTTGTCCATTCTCAAGATGGACACTTAAATGGATAACAGTAGGATATTGCTCGTGAATCAGAAAATTTAGAATTATCCTAACAGCCTCATTGCTACTGATATATCTTCCCATTTCATATTGATGAACTTTATTCATTTCTATTCCAGAAGTCATTGCATCAAAAGCAGCCATGCCAGATCCTTTGTTTACATATTTACAGACATACGTTATGGACATCACTGAATTATAGTATTCAACGTTTCCATGAGCATTGAAATTTTTGAAAAAAGAGGACAATAGGAAACAATCCATCTATTATCCACCAACATTTTACACCTTCGAATATTGATGTTTGCTGTAAATCCCCCATCTTCTGGCTGCCTCTGACCACAAAGTGGATATCCATCTTTCAGTATTTCTGCCCTAATGAATTCATCGACTCTCTGAGCATGTATTTTTTCCTTTAGACTACCAGAATGTGAGCATGAAGGAGCCATGATTTCTGCCATTCAGTTGTGTATATGTGACACTGAACACTGCCAAAAATCTTTGGCAATGCGATTGATTCATCATGGTCTTTTGCTTTTGGTGAAAAACCCTTGCAAGTAAATCATGATAATCTTGTGGCCTTTATCCTGGAAAGAGTTCATTCTTGATTTCATACCAAGCTGAATTACATGTAAAGGTAATAAAGAAATCAGGTGGAACATAAATACGCACATAAGTGTTATCAGGACTACTATTTCTTCTTATTGCCTTTGCGAACATAACCGGAGTGCTGAGAAGAACGGGTAGTTTACTTAAAACTGTGTTCGTGCAAGTGGTAGAAGATACAACACAAATGGGAAGGGTTTAACTACCCTTTA
The DNA here is from genome assembly GCF_044657685.1 of Stegodyphus dumicola. Classification (NCBI taxonomy): domain Eukaryota; kingdom Metazoa; phylum Arthropoda; class Arachnida; order Araneae; family Eresidae; genus Stegodyphus; species Stegodyphus dumicola. The sequence goes on along the minus strand of NC_140777.1, from coordinate 19,769,497 downwards.
TTCTTCACAGTTTACGGCTGTCCCCGCACTTCGGGATACAAAGACCAGCACTTATGGTCTGAAACATAAAAATAAGAACTACAAACTAACTAAAGTAAGTAAGAACTAAACTCAAATACTTTACAGAAACTAGTAACGCAAAGATTGGCCTTTTAAGCATTACGTATGTAGTAAGCAGAATGCGGGAAACTACAATACGTTTGCAAGTATCAAAGAGGACTAAGTTTCTGGCCTCAAAGGCAGAGAATAACTGACTGAAAAGTGCGTGTGAGGTAAGGAAGCCAGAAATGTCTCTCTCTTTTCTTGGCTGAAAGCCACACCTTAAATATTTAACAGTTTGCAAGCTGAATTTGCATAACCAAATCTAACTGTGTTTATTCTGGCCGGAAGTGGAAAATAAGACAGTAAAGTTTTAAAATAAAATAAACATTAGTAAAACTTAAAATCCTTACAAAGTTATTGCATCTTGAGTTCTTTCATGCATATATCTTGGACTTCCAGTGAAAGTGGAAGGCAAGATGATTAAGTTGACCAATGTCAGTGACGTTTCCATCAGCAATCACAGCAACTCGTAAGATGAACATACTGGTCCACTCTTTGATTAAGTCGTATGTATCTTAACTTTTCCAACTCTATTTTTGCATACACATCAGCTATATATTGTTGGAAAAGGGTTTTCATCGCAATATTATATTGAAATTTGAAGACCGCACCATAATCCTGAACGAAAAAAAAATCCATCGCAGACATCCTTTATTTTTTTGTTTTTGTGATGCTCATCCAGTAGTTGGGTTAATTTGATAAAGTTCGAAATGGTATCCATCCACTCCCTGGCAAAATATTAAAGCGTGTTGTAGAGCATCATAAGATCTGTGTGTATTTGCAATTTTCACATCATTATTGTTTTGCAGTTCCAAAACTATATCTCTCACTCCGTACTGTTCCCTTGCCATGATAATTGCAATTTCTGACATTGCTGGAAGATTGTATCTCCTCTGATGTTCGCCAGATCTGGTTTTGTCTGCCAAAATTACCAACTTTAATTCAAGTGTAATCTCTTTTCCAGGGCCGTTTTGAAACTCGTGATGTAAGCATTTTCCTTAATGCAGCATTTCTTGTAATTCGAGTGTCAGTTCCCTTCTTGCTTGTGGAACATTTCTACAACACTCTTCTGTTTGTTTCCCTTAATCTGTTATAAAAAAAATGTGTAAGAATTTAGGCTGCTCACTTGGTAAAGGATGTACACCTCCAATACGATAATAGACGTGTTCCTGTATGTTAAATTTTGGCACGAAAACACATTCTCTGATTTCTTTTGTAGTTTCAAAAAATGTCATTTTTAAGCAGGAATTGTAATGTCGGATGTTGTCTTAAAAATTTCTGGTTTCTTTGGACTCTTCGGTCAACAACCTATATATCTCGAGTATCCATCAATAAAGGCAGTTGATCTTTTCCAGCATTGCAACCCGAGTTTCACTTTTCCACTTCATGGCCATACAGCACTGCCATCGTTTTGACATTGATCCATTGTCACCTGCTGGATCAGAAGCATAATCTAATGCCGGATTATAGGAGAATGCTGCATTTTCTTTTTCTCTCCATATATGCAACATAGCAGTAGCAATAGCAAGTCGATCCTGTTGTAGGCTTCTTTCCCTTTCTTCAGATGTTTCCCTTGTTCTTGCCTACTGCTCTAAAAGTCCTGTCCCTTTCTTCCCTTGTTTCTATTTCTTCGGTCATTTATTTCCCTTCCCCTTGATGCTGCTCTAAAAGTCCTAGCCTTTTCTTGCCTTGTTTCTCTTTCTTCGGTCCTTTCTCTTGCCCTTGCTGCTGCTGTAGTACTCCTATTATTTTCTGTTGTGTTTCTTTTTCTTCGGGCGTTTCCCTTACCCTCGCTGCTGCTGTTAGCACTCCTATTATTTTTGCCTTAAGTTTCTTTGGGCATTTTCCTTACTGCTGCTGTAGCACTCCTATTATTTTCTTACCTTATGATTCTTTCTTCAGGCGTTCCTTTGCCCTTGCTACTGGTGTAGCACTCCTATTATTTTCTTGTCTTATATTTCTTTCTCTGAGCCTTTCCCTTGCTGCTATTCTAAAAGTCCTATTCCTCTCTTGCCTTTATTCTCTTTCTTTGGATGCTTCATATGTCCGGGATGATTCTCCATGTTCTCTATCACTTGCTCGTCTTGCACGCAAACATTTCTTTTTTCTTGGTGGCAGAGGCATACTTTCAAGAATTTTCTAGAAAAAAAAATTCGGTGAATCTTCGGATTATGGTAACTTGGCGATTTTTTGACGAAACTTTGGCGACCAACCCTGCTAACCTGCTACAACAACCTGCTAGTTTTTTTTTTTTTTTTTTTTTTTTTTTTTTTTTTTTTTTTGTACACCATTTTGTTTTTACGAAGTAAAGGCATGTTTTTTTTTACTCACCATTTTTTCCAACAATCCGCTAGCCAAATTACGCGTATGATAAAACTTTTATGGAACAAAAGTGCTTAATCATGACGAAGATTAGGTGCGAAATTGGGAGAAAGTGTAGAATCGCCCACTGCTTGCCGCATTTTTAAGAATTGCATATACATGGTATCCATGTACACGTCGACCTATTTTCACTTAAAAAAACATCCCAGAATTGCACAAAAATGGCATTGCGCACAGTCTTGACTTTATTCATCTACACATCGACCTATTTTCACTTAAAAAGCCAAAGAAAATTGACAAAAATCCAATTCTTCTTACTCTTGTAAAAGGTGCCAAACAAATAAGTGGGCGATTTTGCACTTTAGCAGCGAAATTGTTTCTAAATGCTTATTAGCTAAAATCCCGATCGGAATTTTCCGGAAAATGTCTCATTACATGTCTCATGATCACTGATTTCTCTGAGACAAAATAATCTATGATTCGAACTGTGTACTTCTCAGATTATTGCTAAAGTCCTAACTAGTAACCTTTATCGCCTTACCAAAACATCGCCAAACTACCTGTTACCCTATTCCAAAGATTAGCCAAAAATTCTTTCAAGAATCTTCTAGGAAAAAATTTTGAAAACGTAAATAAAAATTGATGTAATTTTATGACTTTTATCTTGAAAAACATCCAGTATCCAAGAGAAACATTAAATTTAAAAACTGCATAGAATTATCGCCCTCATTTTTCTGAGTGGCTACAGTGCTGATATCAGCAACAGTGATATATCGGCAACAATGGCTGCTTACTATTGTTGCTGATATGCCATTGTTCCTGTAGCCCATTGTTGCCGGGCAGTGCCCGTACCTGAGGACGAATATCCAGAACCAAACAGACAGACTCTTCCTTTTATTATATGTAAAGATTAAATAAGGTACATGTTATACATTAAAAAAATTAAGTATTTACATTTTTCACGAAATCCTTTCTCTAATTTTTTAGTGCTGTTCTTCTTCACATGTACACAGTGATTTGTTTTCCCTTAAAAAAAAAATTAGAAAATTACAAATCTTGGCATTGTGCATCTCATCATTGTTTTCTATATGGATTTTGTGGCAAATTCCTGTAGAAATTTTAACGCAGTTGCTTCTATTGCTGGAAAAGTCTGTTAACAATATTTTAAAATTGAGTTGTCCATATTGCAGGGATGATTATGGTCCAGATTTAGCCAGGATTCTAGATATTTTACTTTCACAAATCAAAAATTTCCAGTTTTGTGAAATGTAGATTGTAAAACTGAATTTCAGTAATAAAAGTAGAAAGATCTGTAAAGTTTTAAAATAAAATGCCCTTTTTAAAAGTTTATTTTAGGACAAATATATCATTCAGAGATTACATAAATCAAAATTTTTTATTCTATATAAAGTTTCTTGAAAGTTCGAATTTGTTGTCTTAGCAAACTTATTACTGTATTTCTTTGTACATGCCCCCCTTTTTTTGCCAATTTTATCGCCTGAAAATCAAGAGAGTAAAATTTATGTAAATGATTTAATTTCTGAATTATGTGGTTGCATTAAGAACTAACAAATTAAAAGTAATTGTGGATGAACTACAGTTAACTATAATATTATTAATCTTAATAAGAATATATAATAATATTAATGCTACAATACCTAGTAAGATATCTTCATTTCTCTTTTCCTGTGATTTGAATCTCGTCTGTTCTTATTGTTATCTGTGCTACTCCTTAGGCTTTAAATCATTCATAAGTAATTAGAGAAGGCAAATAGTTACAGTGGACTCGGTGAAATTGGACTGAATATCCATTTTATTTTTGCTTCCCTATGACTGGTTATTTTTTATGTTAGGCTGGCATAAAGTTAGACAGTTAGAAGGAAAGGTTTGGCTGACATTCGCAGATAGTTTGTGAGGGTTTGACTTCATTAGTGAGGCGAAAAAACTCGCAAAGTGAACGAATCTGTTTTAAAATTGAAGAGTATGTGTGTGTGTGTATTTAATTACGGCAAAGCACACTAGGGCTATCTGCCAAAGGGGAGGGATGCCTTTCGTGGAGGACTTTCTAAGGGAAACTGGCTCGTATATACGTTACACATGGGGAAAACCACGAAAACACCCATGCAGCCAGCCCGTTCGCGGGATTCGAACCTCGGACCGAACTACCAATGTTCAGCGACTTTACCGCTCGGCCGCTGGTGGGCCTTAAAATTGAAGAGAGCTTGATCTGTAAGCACTGAAGAAGTGGGAAATAACGTGAATATTTAAAACATTTTCATAACCTGGCGATGAAAAGGTAGCAAGAAAAATATGCAAGGAAAAATTATATGTCTTATACAGAGAAAAAGTAATATTTACTGTTTGTCTGGTATAGAAACAGAATTTACAAACTTATTAAATCTGTTCAACTTGCTTCTATGGATGCAAGGTCATTTAGTTATATGGGTGATATTTATATAGATTCAGAATGAATAGCATCTTTGAAAAGCAACAGATTAAATGCTGAAGAAATTGAAACATTATTTATTCTTATACACAAAACTGCACTAAGTGTTTTGATCATACTGAATTTTCAATTGTTAGCAAAGAAAAATAATCACAGTAGTTTCCATAAAGATATCCCCTTTGCCCCCCAAAAGCAAGCTTACAACATGTATGAATAACATTTATTTCTCATACATTTTAAAATGTTTTCGTGCTTTCTAGCAACATGTTTAGTTTCTGGCTGTGATTATTTATAAACGAACGCATTATATTTTTCACAGGTCGAAGGGTGTCCAACAGCGGTCGAATGGTAAAATTCACTGAACACTGGCAGTTTGACCTGGGTTTGATTCCACATGAATGGTCTGGCTGCATGAGCATTTTCTTTATTTTCCCCATGTGTAATGTGACTATGAGCCAGTTTCCCTTAAAAAGTCTTCCACAAAAGCATTCCATTCCTTAGGCAGATAGCCTTGCATGCTTTACTGTAATCAAATAAAGCAAACCACTGATTGAAGGTGTGAATTTATTTTCTGATAACTGTTTTAATAGTTGTGATATTTTCTTCTTAACAGCCTGAAGGGATTTAAAATGGGCTCCTTTCAGCACAGATTTTATTTTTGGGAAAACAAAAAAACTCACCTTGTTGCTAAATCGGGGAATATGGAGGATGTTTTGGGGTTCAGTCCATTTTTCAAACAAGATCTGCTTTACTGTATGAAGGAAGACTGTGTGATGCAATTTAATGTGTATGAAGGAACATTGTCTTGATGTAACATGAAATCATATTGCCAGAGTTCTGGGCATTTATAAAATTCATTCTCTCAGCTTAATCAAAACTTCTTTGTAATAATGTTGGTTCACTATTTTGGTACCCACTCTTCTGAAATGACACTCTTGATATAAAACAAATTAAATAAACATTAAGTTTTGATTTCATCTGATGAGCTTTTTTTTTATTTTTGGGAAGAAAGTTCACCCCTCTGTCATTTGACTCTTGCTGTATTAAAGGCTTGTTCCATTACTGTATTGACAGACCTTGTAGTAAAATAATAAGGGAAGAAATATTTCAGAATTTGGAAAGGCATTTTCACTAATGAAAGTAAAAATGTAACAAATTACATGCATGATATTAATCGCTTTGGGAAAAATATTTGGTAATATGATGTACGGTAGATGCTGCTTAATGTTATTAGGTTATTATTATCGAATTGCCTAACTCCCCCCCCCTCCCTTTGTTTCTTTGCTAAAACATGGAGAATTTGTTGCTTATAGCTATCAACAATTCAGTTAATTCGCGGAGCCACAGTTTTTTAACAACTTTTTAGTGTGCGTACTATAATTTATCTTCTAATTTCCTTAATTTTGCAGCACAATGCGCAAAATTTTTGACCACATAAGTCTTTTATCGTTTGTTCTATCTACTTCACTTTAAATTATATACCGTATTTACGCGAATCTAATGCGCATCGTTTTTGGCCAAATGTAGTACTCAAAATTGGGGTGCGCATTAGATTCGAGTGCAAAGTTCGCCGATGACGTCAGCAGTTCCCCGATGACGTCAACCGAATTTAAATCGTAACAATGGATTACAGTATTTCTCGACTACATTTACCGTTACATTTATGGTTGACACATTGTTGCACAGAGGATACAAACTGCAGAGTACGTAGTCACGAATGGAGGGCAAGCAGAGAAGAATGTCATATGACGCTACTTTCAAACATAAAGTAATTCTTTATCCTGAAAGAAATGGCAATAGAAAGGCTGGGAGAGAGTTAAACGTAGCTGAGAGCAATGTTCGCTTGTGGCGGCAACAGAAATTGGCACTGTTTGCAACTAAAACTAGTAGAAAGAAATTCGCTGGCCCTCGCAAAGGAAGACACCCTAAAATTGAAGAAAAGGTTTTGGAATTTGTACGTGAAAGGAGGAAGAATGGACAACTTGTGACTAGCGACACTATAAGAAATAAAGCAAAAGAGGAGGCTGAAGTTCTTGGAATACCGAAACCAGAGTTTAAAGCTAGCCGTGGATGGGTGGATTGGTTTATGAAGCGGATGGGCTCTAAGACGCCGTACAACAATATGCCAAAAGCTTCCTGCAGATTTTGAGGGAAAACTACTAACATTTTAGCGGTATGTCATCACACTTCAGAAGGAAAAGAATTTTTCAATGGGGCAAATTGACATCGCTGACGAGACGCCAATTTGGTTTGATATGCCTCGTAACTACACCATTACGGAGAAGGGGACTAAAAATGTTATCATCAAAATAGTGAATAAAGACGTTTACTATTAATCACTGATTGTAGAAACTGTTAGCTAGATAGAAATGTTACGATTTATTTTTCATGTTCATACTTTACGATATGTACCATATACGGTAGTGGTAATTAACAATGATTGTTTCACATAACAATAGCCCACTAATAGGTTAATTCTATGTTCTGCTACTTTATGTATAAATCTATTGTTGTATAAAATATGGTATCTAAATTTAAATAAAATTATCATACCATTGATTGATAGTTTATATACAAATCTATTGTTGTATAAAATAAGATTCAATAAATTCCTCATACCATTGATGCGCATTACATTCGCCGACAAACAATTTTTTTATTATTTAAAGTTTTAAAATGGGGATGCGCATTAGATTCGATGGCGCATTAGATTCGCATAAATACGGTATATATATTTAACTGAAATAAGGTAGTCCAGTTTCCAGATAAAGCCAAAATAGATAATGAAAATTGCGCAAAATCAGAAAGATGTTGGCAAAGTAAGGGATTATATCTCTAAGTAGCTTGTTTTCATATTTGCTCGGCAATTTATAATTAGGTAAAAAAGCAGCGGCTTAGGTTTTGAATAACTCTGTCAGTTTTCAGGATGGTTAGACACAGGTCCTTCATCTTCAAAAGCAAAAAAGAATTTTTCCAGAATTTTCCCCCTGCTCTAAAAAAAAAAAAAAAAAAAAAAGAGAGAGAGAAGAATATTCTCTGAAAATATCTGCACCAAACTTAGGTTACCTTTTTGTCGAATTTCAAATTTTACATTTGTATGTTTTCTCCCAGTGAATGAGGGATGCTTTCCGAGTATTAAGTTTAGGGGTACAACATTGATAAAATATTTTTCAGAAATGTTATGAACAGTTCATAAATGAACTATTGCATTAAAGACATTATGAACAGTACATAAATAAGTTTTTGCACTGTAGGGATTTATATTTATTTTCTAACCAGTTAAAGTTATATTTTCTTTCTTATAAGCCTTCATTCCATGCCAGAATATTTAAATTTGGTAACGCGCGTGAAGTATTGCAGATTCTACCTTTAGGAGATAAGGTTTAAATACTGAGTTCTAAAAGGGAAAGTTAGAGAGCGTGGGCAAGCACTGTTAGCGTGGGCTTCTGATTCTGCATTTATTGCTGGTTAACATGGCGTAACCGCTATTACTTTGCTGCCACTGGATTTCGATGCCGTTATAGGTAACAGGATTATCTGAGCTCTGTAAAGTTATTCTACTTCTTGTTAATATCTTCGAATTTTTAGTTTAGTTCTTGTTATTTGAGTTACTGCCCGATTGATTTGGTGTCTGAATTTCTACTCGAATCCGATGGCCAACCATGACACAGGCCCGATGGTGACCAGCCGTTTGGATGGGTTTGATTTTCTAATACAAACAACGAGAGTATCTATCAAGCCAGCAATGGTGTTCGATGGTAAGAACTGTGTCACCTCATTCCTGGAAGCCCTTGACAACTACTTCCGGTTGTATGCTGTACCTGGGAGACAGAAGGTAGCTATTGCTTCGAGTGCCCTTCCAAGGACAGGCGGAGTCATGGTGGAAAGGAATTGGGAAATTCTTACTTGGAAAAGTCTGAAGCCTCACCTACAATTTTGAAATTTTTAAAGCGGCACTCTTAAAGGCCTTCCCAATAGTTAAAGATCGTGCGAAACGCGAAGCCGAAATATGTAGCTTTTACCATTGGAAAATTGAGGATCTTGCAGAGTTTATTCTACATAAAGTCAAGTCAGTAAATATGTTATAAATAAATATGAAGGAAGCCGGATAATGATTCATTGAAATTATATTACCAAGGTTATTACCTGGAGCACAAGACTTCATGGAGCTGAGAAACCCACGAGCGCTTCAAGAATTATTCGAATTAGCTGTCAAATTCTAGAATCGGCAGATAGCAGGAAGCTCCAGATTTCCTACTCAGGGATATTATCAGCAGTTCTCCCGACAGCTGGCCGCAGGAAGAAATAAATACAACGGAGGAAGACGTTTTTTAGCCAAGCCATCAACGAGGAAGAATGAGAATGATAACGCCAAAGACCGCCAGTGTACCCAAAAGATATCAGGACAAAGATTTTGGGGGGGGGGGTCAGAGGAAAGAAGAATGCTTTAAATGAATAGAGGAGCCTGAGAAATTGAGGTTCTAGACCCTCTGTACATCGCAAAATCCCTCTAAGATGCATTTATATACAGTAGTGTTGATAAATTCGCAATTACCTGTAATACAAGTTCTTCTTAACTACGTTCCCATAGAAGCACTCGTGGACACTGGTGCGGAAGGAAATTTTTTAAATCAAAGCTTCTATTACTGGAATTTTCGAAAAGTAAGGCTATTTAAAAATAGAAGTACGGAAATCATAGCCGCACAACGGAAAATTTGCGAATGGCGTTGGGAAGCTGCCGCTTAATGTACAGATAAAAGATGAAAATTTGGAAGTTTTATTTTTTGTCATTAAAAATTTACAGAATAAAGTTATTCTAGATACGGAGTTCCGTAGGGCTGCGAATGCAAGAATTGATTTTTCAAATAATTCAATCATGTTGGATGGGGAGTAAAGGCAGTGAAAGCTGAAAATATTCCAGAAGTTGGCCTCCAGCATCTAAGGCAAAATGATAGAGCCAAGCTGGAAGAACTTGTATGTAAATTTTCTTCATTATTTTCTGAAAGGCGAAAGAATACATAGAATACATAGAACCCATACTATTGAATTAAAATCAAGTGAACCGTGTAAAGCGAAACCTTATCAATATGATAAGGAAAAAGAAGCCATAATAGAACACCATATACAACAGATGTTAAAAAAATAAGATAATAACCCCTGTCAATAGTGAATATGCTAGCCCAGTTGTGCTATTCAGAAAGAGAAATAATTTGTTTGCCTCGGATCCAAAATCCTGGCGTTTTGCCATTGATTATAGAAAACCAAATAGCATGACTAAATTTCCTGTCTAGCCCTTATCGGTAATAGACAGAAATAATAAGGAAAATTAGATCTACAAAATTTATGACCTTAACAGTAGTTTTTTGGGGGATCAGAGAGACTTCTAAACACAGTTTTAACAGCTAATAAAACAGGTTTTGACAAAGAATGTCAATGAAAATACTTTTTACCAGCTGATATGGCTTTCTTGTTGCAGACATCTGTCCCTTCTAAACTGGTGAGCTTGAACACAGGATTATAAATTGCAATAATTAGCTTTTCATAAAGCAGATTGCACTAGAGATGGACAAAGCTGCCCCTATAAGGGATCAGATCGGAATCGTTCGCTCACTGATGTGAATCAGTTCTTTTTAACGATTCACCGCTCACTAACAATGATCTTGATGAATGCGTTCAGAACAGGCATGGATCAAAGATGGATGCAAGATGGATCCAAAGATGGATGAAAAGCAGAAAGAACTGAACAAGAAATGGGGTCTCTAGAATCAACTCAACCAAACCACTCACTCCCTGGTTTGATTTCTTTCAATTGTACTTTTGAGATTCCCTAAAAAAAAAAAAAAACTTTTCTACATAGAACAATAAAATTTTGGAATAAAAAAATGCTAAAAGTTAAAAAATAGTGAAAATTAAACTCATTTAAATTACATTATTTAATTACTAAAAATTGATATTTTGTTGCTACTACAAAACACAATGTAAAAATTAATTTTTGGATTAGAGGCAGATCCCAAGGAACATTATGGCATCCTGATACTGACATTTTCCCTTTTTACTTCCTTGTACGAAGTAAAAAGGAAGTATTGTAATCGCGAAAAGTTTCAGGCAGCATATTTTAACGAAAATATCCACTTTGACCACTTTCGAATGCAATTTAACGATGTTTTTGAGTGATATGTGTACATAAGGACAGAATAAAAGACTCGTTTCCTCCAAAAAAATTATAAAACTGCTTTAAAATTAATTCTGAAGAGAATTTTTCGTGGCGTCTGTATGAACGTATGTACGTACGTGCATACATACGTATCTCGCATAACTCAAAAACGAGTAGCCTCGGAACGTTGTATAAAATTTAGTATATGCGACTGCTATAACATGTAGATGTGCACCTCGTATTTTGGTTGCAATCGGCCGCACCTAATGTATATAAATATATTTATATATATATATGTCCACTCTGTTACTCGGCTCAGTGATCTCAGTTTCTTTACTCTTATATGTTTGTAAATTGTACATTTTTTTGCTTTAAAAATAATTGAATTATGTTATTTTTAATCTTGCGCTTAAGGTTTTTATGCCTTTAGTAAATCTGTGTGCAATATTTTTAGAATTATCAACAATTTTAAATTTGTTTAAGTGCCGCTAAGCTCTTTTTTTTTTATGGCGGCCATTGATTGTTTACATTTGAAACAGCAGACTAGTGGATTTTTTGGAATCCACTAGTCGAGGAAATAAGTGTTTAAGATTTACTTCGTAATTTTTAATACAGATATTTAGAGTTTTTATGTATTCTTTCCTTCTCGCGAAGTGAGAACTGAATTAATTGAATGAGAAATACTCAATCGTCTGTGAAAAACTGTTTCTTTTTTGTTTTGTTTGCTTAATTTCTTTTATAGTACATCATTCTAGCTTTATTATAGTATTTGAATAGAACATGTGGCAACGATTAGATAATTCTGTTTTTTAAACGATATAAATTATGTGCATTATGAGTTATAATATGAACGAAATATAATACTGTTAAGTGAATCTAGCGGCAGATTGTCGCTATGGTAAACAAATACTAGAGTGAATTTTAAAGAATGCAATTATTCTATTGTGGTTTATGCACTGTCGTCGAAGTAGATTTAATTCAATCCAATAAGTTTAAACGAAATGCAAGGAAAAATGCGTATAATTTAATATTCCGTACTAGGAAGTCATGTGGTGTGCACATCAGATTTTTTTAAACATAATTTGACAAAATGGTATCAAATATTGCTCGAGTTTCTTCTGTTTGGTAGGATCTTGTTCTGCAACCTTGAAAAAATACATCAGATGGAAAATTTTACGTTTATAAATATATATTAATTCTAAAGAAGATCAAAGAAACATTCACAGCTCCTAATTACAAGACTTTAGTAAAATAAGTAAATAAATAAAAATATAATTTATTATTTTACATAAATATTACACAAAATTGTATAAAAAAGTTAATACCTAATATACACAGATATACTATAACACATTATTCAAAGAATCGAAACAAAACTCAAAGACACAGCTCCAAGGATGCGAAAAGAGCAAATAATCAAGACTTGTAGGGACCAGATTTGAAAGAGCAACTAATGAAAACTCTGTCGGAAACAGATCTGCAGCTAGAGCAGGAATGATAAAAGTGCAAATAATCATGACTTCGAAGGACCCAGCTCTGCGACTGTGTCAGAGCAGCAGAGCGCTGACTGTTGGAAATCCGAGGAACTACTTTCTGTGACTAGTGTCAGAGTGCTGCAGCTGGGAATCCGAGGAACTAGTTCTTTACATGCTTTAAACAGATCTACATACTTTAAATAGATCTTTGCACTGCCAGATGATGAAAAAAAACTCTATCCATTTGCAAAGAGGTTGATCAGTTTTACTGAGATGCACGGGTTTATTTAATGGTTCGTTTTTTTAAATGCTAAATGGAACACAAACCTACTGTTGTAAATTATAGGTTCGAAAATCTGAGCCAACACAAAAAAAAAAAAAAAAAAAAAAAAAAACTTTTTTTCACGCCATTGCTTATTTTACAAAATCTTAAATGCAACTAACTATCAAACAGAAAAGCAGATGTAGACGTAATGCATCTGTGCATGTGATCCTGGTAACAGACAAATTCTTTAGGGTTGCCACAGAAAGCAGTGTGTCACCACAATTCTCCTACCTTTTGAGTGGATGGCTACACACTCAAAACATAAAACTTACATCAATATAAATGAGGGTGATATAGTAAAGAAAATTTCTTAATACTTAAATCATATCACTTGAAAACAAAATTAATACTGATGAATAATACAACACTAATAGCACAACAAAATAAATCATAATAACTCAAAGCATGAATTACATTATTCGTGATTTTACAACTCTACAACTATTGGTGGTGAAAGGAACTTGATCATTTTGAGTATTATCTATTATATTGTCTAGTTCCAATCTAAACAATCTCTGTATTGGTCTCAAGAACTCTGAATTATTACTTTTTACAAGAGTAACTCTTATGTTGCCATCTCGACCAAGGATCACCCGAATAACGCATGCTGAATTCCAATATGCACGGTTTTTATTTTGATCCTACAGAGAGAGGTTTATTTTTGTAATTTCTGGTAGGCTGCTGTCTTAAATGCCCGAGATACTCAGTGCAAAATCTCACTCTTAACAATTCTCTCGAGATACTTCGCTCTTCTACTCAATTTTTCTTTGTCCACGTTGTCAATATCATGTACACCCAACTGTAGAGTTTCATGCAGAAATTTTTCCAGAGTTAAAGGCAAGGGATCTTCAATTGTCAGACATTGTCAGACACGTACGTAACTGGTCTTGAGTTGACACAATTCTTTCACAATCGCACAAAACGGTGAGTAACTCTTCATAACCAAGAGAAGCATGACCTAAAATTTTTCTCAATATTTGTTTTACAATTTGTATTAAACGTTCCCACCATCCACCCCACCAAGCAGCGGATGGAGGATTAAATTTCCATTGTATTCTCTTTTCAGCAGCCTTAGAGCAGAGGCAGTCCCAGTCAATGGTTTGCAGAATTCTCTCTGCACCCACAAAATTTGTCCCATTATCGGAATATATGGTGGTAGGGCGTCCACGACGTGCAATAAAATGCCTTAAAGCCTGAAAAAATGATTCAGTTGTTAATGAGGTAACCAGTTTCATATGGATAACATGATAAACCGCACAGGTGAAGAGCACAACATATGATTTTGTCCATCCTTTAAATGCAAGGGTCCTGCAAGATCACATCCTACAATTTCAAAAATGGCTGAATTACGAACCCTATCATTTGGTAAAATGCCTGGGACTGTCTCACCTCTTTTAGCCTTAAATCTCTGACATGTTACACATTTTCTTATACAGTTCCTTATAGTTTTACGTGATTTTAAGATCCAGTATCGTTCTCTTAAATGAGACATCAACAATGTAGTACCTGCATGCAAGAAATCTTTGTGGGCACTTAATATCAATAATTTGACTACTGGATGTTCAGAAGGTAATATGATGAGGAACTTAAAGCTGTTAGAGTCGTCACGATAAGCAACATTAGATTTAGCTCTTATTAGACCCTGACTATCGATAAATGGTCTGAGTCGTCTTAGCTTATCATCTGTTTCACCATTAAACGATTCTTTTTGTATTAATAACATTAAAGCTATTTCTTCCCTTTCTATTTCAGATACAGTAAAATCCTTAGAATGGTTGTTATTATTATTCTTACGTACATTATTTTAAAACCTGAATATCCACGATAACATTCTTACAATTTTCTTAAATGATGATAAATACTTATAGTAACATCCAATACAATTATCATTCTTTACCAACATAACAATAACTGTCTTACATATTTCTGAATTAAATAGATCCTCATCTGGTTCATCATTAGATTTAGGCCAATTTGCCTCATCTTCCAATCAGGTCCCTCCCACCATTTTCGTTCTATTAATTGATCTGCCTAACAACCTCTAGAAAGTAGGTCAGCCGGATTGAGACTACCAGGGACATGTCGCCATACAGTGGGAGAGGTCAAAGACCTGATTTCCTGTACATGATTAAAAACGAATGCTCCCCAACATTGATTTCGCCATATTCAACTAAAAGCCGTCAAGGAGTCAATTCAACAGTGAATACGAACTTCATGTAGGCCAATCTTATTAATAACTAAAGGCAATAACCTAGAACCAATATTACAAGCAAGAAGTTCTAATCAAGGAATCGTAATAGGTTTTAAAGGCACTACTCTCGATCTTGCATGTACCAAACTAACCTTTACCTTTTTGTTACTCTGTACTCTTAAAAAGATGCATGCACCATATGTACTTTTACTACTGTCACAAAAGAGATGTATACTCACAGCTTCATTAATAGATTTGAGACCTACTCATCTAGGTATTTGGATACTGAATAGCAAGTACAACTTTTTATGCCAAAACCTAAACTTTTTGGTTAATTCATCGGGAAGAACATCGTCCCATTTAAACCTTAAATTCCAATTTTCCCGTAAAATTAGTTTTGGAATCAACATTACAGGAGCCATATGCCCTATAATGTCAAACACCTGATGAACTACTGCTAAAACTAGTCTTTTAGTAACTGGGTCATCCAATTTTATATCTTGACTTAAACTGCTTGACATTGAAAATGTAACACCAAGAAGAAGTGGTACACAGGGCATGATACTTGGACTGAGAAGAGCGGGTTGGTCCTTACGTCAAATCGCAGCTGATACCCACATGGACGTGAGCACTGTGCATCAGCTATGGCGGACATGTTTGGAGCAAGGAAATGGGGGAAGAAGGAGGGGTGTAGGTGCAGCCAGAGTGACGTCAGCACGCGTGGATCGATGCATCCGCCGACAAGCTGTGGCGGTCCCGCGAGTTACTTGTACCGTGATTCTGCAGCATGTCCAAGATACCCTGGATGTTCCCGTGTCGACCAGAATCATTTTCCGTCGATTAGTTGAACGTGGCCTGCACTCACGGCACCCGTTAAGAAGACTGCGATTGACCCCACAGCATAGACAGCAAGATTTAGAATGGTGATGGACTGGAGCGATGTGGATGACAGAATGGCGAAACTTTGTGTTCTCAGATGAGTCACGCTTCTGTTTATCCAGTGACAGTCCCCGCATACGTGTGTGGTGTTGACGTGGAGACAGATCTAATCCGGCAGTAACTGTGGAATGCCCCACCGCGCAACGACGGGGCATAATGGTTTGGGGCGCTATTGCCTACAATTCCAGGTCACATCTAGTTCGTATTCAGGGCACTTTGACAGTCCAACGATACTTGGATAATGTACTGCGGCCGGTGGCAATCCCCTGCCTTCAGGGGCTGTCTAATGCAATTTTTCAGGAGGATAATGCCCGACCACACAGTGCTGCAATCTGCCATCATGCTCTGCAAGGTATACAGATGCTTCCCTGGCCACCGTACTCTCCTGACCTGTCACCAATCGAACATGTATGGGGTGCGATTGGACACCGTTTGCAGACTCTGCCCCTGTCTCGTTCATAAGACAAACTGTGACAAATGGTTGAAAGGGAATGGAGAGCCATCCCTCAGGACACCATCCACACTCTTATTGACTCTATGCCTAGACGTGTTTCCTCGTGCATCGCTGTCCGCGGTGGTCCTACATCCTACTGAGCCAACACCATTTTCGCTCTGTATTCTGACTATCATTTTGAAATAAAGATCACTTATTGCTGCCTCTGTCTTTTTTCCAAATTTCATCACTTTCTTACCACTCTTTCTTGGTGTTGCATTTCCAATGTCGAGCAGTGTATTTTGTAAGATAAGGTATCTGTAACTGTATGCCATACAAGGCCCAAAACAGACACATCTCCTTCCATGGAGGAATCTTCCTCTGGCACAACACTTCTTATATTGGATTTCCAGAATATTAAATTAAAATGACCGAAGCCATAATTACTTGTGATTCATTTACAAACTTTCTCATTTCTATTTCTGAATCTATACTAGCCACACAGTTATCTACGTAAAAGGATGTTTTCAAAATCTCTGCTGTATGACTTGAGCTTTCGGGAACTAAAATGATATTGTATTGTAGCGGCCAATAAATACGGATTACATGTAATACCCAAAACTACCCTTCTATGCCGATACAGTTCAACTCGTTCTTGATTATCCCTTCTGAACCACATAAATCTCAAAAAGTCTCGATCTTTTTCCCTCATAGATATTTGCAAGAACGCTTTTTCTATATCTGAAGTGACACCAACGTAATTCTTGTGAAACCAATTAAGAATCGAAGGTATAATTTCAATTAAATTTGGTCCAATAGATAAACAATCATTCAATGATGGGTAACCAGGCGAATGAGAACTTGCGTTAAACACTGGTCTTATACTCATGCTGCTATTTTCTTTAACAACCGCTCTATGAGGTAAATAATGTACATCCTTATATTTATTCTTATCCGGTACTTTTTCAATTATCCCGAGTGCTAACCAGTTCTGGAAAACGTCTCCGTAAGCGTCAAAATTTCCCTAGTCATTAATTTTCATTTAGTACTTACAAGACATTTTTCTGCTATCACTTTATTTTCGGGTAAAAGCGAGCTATTTGACACCCAAGGTAATGCTACTTCGTACCTTCCCTCTGAATTTACCGTAAGAGTCTCATCAAAATATTTTTGCGTATCCTCCTGTAACTGAGTTTTGGTTTTACTTACGGAAGGTTCGCTAATACCCAAAACATCTAACTTCCAGAGATCACTAATACATTGACCCTTCACTAACAGAAAATAAATTAGGAGGGATGCTGTATTTATCCTAGTTGGCTCAGTGCCAGTAAATTTACCCATAACAGTCCAGCTTTTAACTGCGTATGCACCATGCTGACGCCACACATAAGGGGAGCAACTTTTCCAGTTAGCAACTTACCAGCAAAATCCACACCAATTAGTAATTTTATCTCTTTATCGACATTACATGTACCATTTTCTAAATCACTTAATTTGATACTATGTGACTTAAGTTCACGTAACCATGAAACAGATGGGAGTTGTTTAATTTCAGAACAAATTTCTTTTGATCAAGTACCTCTAATTTACACTTATATTTACTATATATATTGCTTACTTCAATATCATAGTTTTTATTCACATTTTCTGAAGCCTCAACTCCACCAAAAAGAAATTGCTTAGTTTTTGATTCACCAATACACTTATAATTTAACCTTTGAGGAACATCATTACATAAATATGATTTCATAGAACCACTATCATAAATTGCTCGTACAAACTTTTTTTTAGAACCATTCTGAATTTTTGCAATTAAAGTTTGAAGATATATATCTGATACCTTAACATAGTTATTAAGAATGCCTGTTTTGTTTTCGTCATTCCCTAACTTTGTGACACTTTTTGTTTTGTTAGAAGGCAAATCAGGGCACATAATCACAAAATGTCGATTTTTACATAAGGTACACCTATGTTTAGCTGTACACTGATTTGCTCTATGGTTTTTCTTAAGGCACACACACACACACACACACACACACACACAAAAAAAAAAAAAAAAAAAAAAAAAAAAAAAAAAAAAACACCATTCACGGCATGCAATGAACTGGAAGTTGATCTGTCAGTACTATCTTTATCTTCAGGGCAGATGTATTTATTTTATTCGGCTTATAATTCCTTACTAAATGTAGTATGTAGTATTTCGTTTCGATGTACTCCGTCTTTGATATGATTTAAATCAAATTCCTCGTCATTATAAATATCACGAATACACATCAAATAGTTTTCTCATTGCAATTTTCTAATTTCGACTATGCGTAATGTATGTTTTACGCATGCGCACGTTGAAAGAAATGTTTAATAAAGTAAACAAATATTAAGCTTTTTTTGGTAATTTTGATACCCTTTAGTTTTAATTGCTCTTTATTTCATAAATTACGGTTTCATATTTTTAATTTTATAATATTATTATTTAATAATATTATAAAATTAAAATAATATAATTATAATATTTTAATTTATAATTTTATAATAAAAATACGGTTTCATATTTTTAATTTTATAATTTCTGCATGCCATCTTACCAGATTTAAACTGATGATCTATAATCCGGAAAAACTGATAATCCGGAATCGCCGAAGTCCCGACGAGTCCGGATTCAATACTTTTGACTGTATTTTATTTTAACGGATAATGAGTATAACTTCAAGCTCAAACGTATTCAGGAGTGACAGAAAATGCAATTTTGATTTCTAACCTGCAAATACTGTAAAGAGTATGTGGTAGTTTCAGGTAAAAAGTTTTTAATTTGTATTTTAATTATTCATGGTAAATAAACAAGTTCTAAATAGCATATACATTATTTTATGCAAAATAAATGCATAAATTAAAGAAAATAAACAATTAGAGTCAAAATTCATAATTTTCCCCTTGCTGCTATGTAAACCTTTTGTTTAACTGAGATAATTATACTTTATTACTGAATTTTTTTGTAAAGCAGTTTATTAATTTTAAAATTTGTTAATTCAATATTTTTAATTAATAATAAATCTAATAAAAAAGAATATGTAATAAATATAACAATAAAAACATTTATTTTCTTCTGATTGTAACTAAATAAATAATAATAATTTAAAAAAAGTTTTTTTGTTTTTCTAAACATCTTAATTTTCAAATGTCCCATTCAGCAATTTTGAAAAGATGGCAACACTGCCTTATGTCCAGAATAGAATCTTGGGGGACTTTTGCTTTAATAATTTTCCTGTTTGATAATGCATCGCCAATTTTAACTTCATACATTCCTCTTTTCATGTTAAAAAAAATCATCAGTCTGATCATCTGAGCAGAATGAAATATTTTTAACAGTCTTTGCTGGAACCTTGTGCCATACATTAGACTAGGGGTTCCCAACCCTATACCCACATGCACTATATGGTGCCTGTCGATCGTTTAACATGTGCCCACCGCTGTGTGATCACAATAAAAATGTTTTAGTTTTCAAAAAAATTCTAGTTTTCTCATTTTTAATGAAATAGAAATTGAATCCAACACAGATACCAGAACAAAGCAAAATACGACCGATCTCTCTCTCTCTTTTATGTGTATACATTATTAACTCCATTCAACTGTAAATTCACCTTGAAAAAAGTAAATGGTGCCTGTCGTCCAACAGATATTCTAGAATGTGCTCTTAGGGACAAAAAGTTTGGGAATCCCTGTGTTAGACATTGTTTTCTCAGCTAGTGAAAACAAGTATCAGTGCATTCAGAATTTGATGGGTCATACTGTGACCTTTTTGGAATCCAAGTTGTGAGTCGCTCAGAAGGCTTTAGTTTTCTAAGTCCTTATGTATTCTTGTTAAGATTACTCTTTCAAGAAGTTCGCCAGGTTGACTGAACTGTAACGTAAGATACTTTTAGATTTTTAGATACTCTTTTTTTTTTTTTTTTTTTTTTTTTTTTTTTGGTAGAATGGACATTGTAATGGTAGAATGTTTCCATTGTTGAGGAAAGTCAGCAGTAAGCATGTGTTGAAAAATACTGCATTAATTGCATGATGCTTTTAAGTGTTATATTTTTATCCCTTTATTTAGAATGAGTTTTATATTTTTATCCCTTTATTTAGAATAAGGTGGTATGCTTTAGCATTTTTTATGTCAAGGGCAAAATGTCATTAAGTCATGTTTATCTCCCCTTCTCCCACTCCGGTTAAAAGTAATAGGTAGGACACACAAAATTAAAAAATATATATATAAAACTTTTATAACTCAAATAAAATGGCAAATTCTATTTCTATTTAAAAAAAAATTCACAAACAATAAAATTTTAACAAACTTTATTAATAAAGAAATTAATACTAAACCAATGTTAACATTTATACATCAAAATAAAGTTTATACATATATATTGTACATAATAAATAAGTATTTTAAGAGAAACAGATTAAAGATTACTGTTCGCATGTTGGAAAAATTTGCTAGAAAACAGAGGTGAAAAGATTTATAACAAATTTTCACAAGCAATAAATCTAGATTATAGAAATGTTTAAAATATAACAGTTGATAAGCATACTCTGAAGATAAATATTTCTTATGTACAATAAAGGTGTATAATAATAGAGCATAAATATTTTGCATTTAAAATATGTATGAGAGAATAAAAAAATTATTCTCTCATTGATAGAAATATGCTTTGGCTGGGCATAGGTTCAGACAATTGTTCAAAGGAAACTTTCATTCAAATGACTTAAATTTCAAAATATTAACTCTTTTCATTAATAATTTAAAATGGAAATTTATCTAGAATATATGTTACCGGCAATGTAGGAAAGCTTGTAGGATACTTAGGCATTTTATACAAAATGGCTGGCAATGAAATGATTAACATTTTGTACATTTCCTAGGCATTCTATAGAATGACCAAACTGGAAAAGTATGAAATACATCTTCGATTTGCTTAAAAATAGTTTGTTCTTAACTTCCCCGGTTAAAAGCAGTTTGTTCTCAACCGAGACTGCTTACCAGAAGTTAATAAATGATATAAAAAAGCCAAAATTACTATTAAGAAGGAAGCCCGGGACTGCTGGTTGCTAAATCACTATGATGTGATGTTTGTGGAAAACAAAAGTAAACTTATTTATCCTGTTAAAGAAGGCAACAGCATTTTTGAGGAATGCACATCTTTTTTAAGTAACATCCATATCATGACCTATTTTCACACTTTTTCTGTATAGCATTTAACATTCTATGGAATGCTCAGGTGTTATATATAATGCCAAGGTATTATTTGCAATGCATAGGGAAAGTATATAATAATTCTCATATTTCGTATTTTGCGTAAAAATACCAAGAATTCTATAAAATGACTAGGTATTCTATAGAATGCCAGCACTTCATACACTGTTAGTAACATATATAATAATACACTGTTTTTTTAATCAAGTTACCTGAAAATATTTTTATAAATTAAAGATAAAAATATATTTACAGTACATTATTCATAGCTACCAACTCTCCTGGTTTTTAATTTTTATCCTTTACTAAGGAAAATTTTATGCAGTAATAAATAAAATTTATTCAATGAATAAAATTTAAATTAGGCAAACTCCTTTCTCCTACCTGTAATAATTTTTTTATTACATTTTATTCCATCTTAATTGTATTTTTTATTATATTTTATTGATCTTACTGTCTTAATATACTGTAAACATTTGTAGACTTTTATATGAACATTCAAGAAATGTTTAATCAGTTAATATTTGTATTTAATTTTGTTTATGTCAGTGTATGGTACATTACTAAATTTATCTGCGCAAATGCTGTGTATATTAATTATTGATTTTATTTTCATCGTATTTAAAAGTACTTGGATAAATAAAAACATTCCTTCACTACTCAGGATTTCCTCGGTATGAAATTTAGAATATCTAATTAATGCTAATATATTTTATATCAAAATTGAATTACAATTAGTTCAGTAACTTGAACCATTCATTATAAAGTGGATTAAAGTCAGTGTGGAGTTCCTTTGAACTGGTGTCACTGCACAGCGTGAAAACCTCCAAGTTTTAAAGATTTTGAAGTTGGCAGCTATGATAATTTCTTATATATATACATATAATTTTGTAATAATATATATTTTTAAAAAAAGTTCATCAGAGAAAAATTTTGAAACTTTCCTTTGATTTCAATGTTTAATAATCCTTTAAGCTATAGAAATAATTTTACTGAAATGCAATAACTTATGTTTTAAAACTACAGCAACACATTTAGATTCTTAAAACAACCAAACCATACATTCTTACAGATGCTGTTATAATAAAGGCAGTTAAGTTTATGCATTATACTTATATTCAAATTAAGTATGTAAAGCAAAAAACATTTATTTGTACAAAATAAAACACATTGCTCTCTGCTTGAGCAATTTAACATCGATCTACTTTCAAAAGTGACTTTTCTTATAAAATTTAAAGTTTAAAATATACAGAATGGTTTAAATTTGACCATTTATATAAAAAAAGTATTAAAATGTTTTCTTTTAATTAAATAATTTTCCTAGTAATTTATTTTAATAATGATTTGATATGTCACTTAAAATTTTTTTAAACTACGGTAACTATGAAATTTTCATTGCTTTTAAATGTTATTACAAATTACATGGTAATAATCAACATACAACTATATAACTATTCTGAAAAATTTTATGCATAGTTTTTAAGCATAGAATATTTAGCTAAGGAAAAGCCAGTTGGATAGCAGTAAGGAACAACATATTATAATGATAAGAGAAGAATGAAAATTTAAAAGTTAAATTTATAACAGTTATAATAATTCTTTACATAAAAGCAATACAGCAGTGATTCTCAAACTGTGATAAAACTGTGATTCTTAAACTGAGTTAAATAACTAATTTTCAAGGGACATGCAAGCTGTTTGCAAGGGAAGGCTTAAAATAACCCACAAATTTACGAATACGCAAATATATATAGTTTTCCCTCATATAGCCAAGTGCTGTAATTGTAAGCATTTTAGCTTCTTAAAATATTTTATTCTTGTCCTTTAAAATTAGCCTTACACTGAAAGTATGTGTGTTGGTGTTATAACAGAAAACTTTATTGCTAAACTGCAGTCACCTTTTATTTTTTACATCATAAAAAGAATGAATTGCCAAACTTACAAATGCCTAAATTCAGAAGACAAAATATCCACACAATTGACCTACTTTAACATCATTAAAATATTGTTTCTTCTTTTATCATAAGTTACTATTCTCTTAAAAATTTCTTAAAAACTTTTTCTTACTGCTGGCATTTGCTGTTTTCTGAACTGTCTTGTTTATTGAACCTTTTTTTTTTTTTTTATTTTTATTTTTTTATTATTATTTGCATATTATTTACGGAATGTTGTATTCCCTCCAGTGGCCACTAAGTGGTGTGATGAAGACCATGGAACTCATATATTTTAATTTTTCCTCATTTTACCTTATTTTGACTATTGTTCAAAAATCAACAGTGGAAAATTATGCTAATAATTTAATTTTCAAAGGATTCGGTAGTAGTAGGTAGGTCGGTAAAGTAGTCAGGTATAAACTGCAGCTAAGTATCATAATATTATTTCTTTAAAAGAGACCTGGCTCAATAAAAATACATAGTAATACCAATATTTAACGAGATATCGTCATTTCTACTTCCTGTAATTTAAATTTGGCCCAGTCTTATTTCTATTCCTGATCATCCATAAATAATTAGAGGAGATGAATGTGCAATTGATGTGGCAAAATCATAGACCAAATGTCAGTTTGTGTTTGCTTCACTGTGATGAATTGTGGCATAAAATTCTACATTTAGAAGGGAAAGGTTGTGTATGAACTTCATAGATAATTTACGAGAGTTTGTCTCTAGTAAGACAAAAAAAAATCACTACATCCATGAATCCATTTTGAAATTTAGGGGCAAGGAATATGCATGAGGGAAAAATGTACATGAAGAAATACATTAATTCAAAAATCAGTTTAAGAACAGAAAGTAAGACCCTTATTTCATAAGCTTTAACACTGGAGCTAAGAATGAAAATTTTGACTTAAATTTTTTTTGTTTTTTTTTCTTCATGTCTGAACAAACTTGTAGAAAATGCCTGAAACTTTTGAATAAATTCTCTCAGGCAAAATTAGTAACAAAAAATGTGTTGGCAGGAGAAAGTAGGATTTTTCAAAATAATTTGTTGCAGTTTAGGTTAAAATAACATGCCGAACAACGATTAAATTAAAAGTCAAACAACAAAAATTTCACTGATTTGTTTGACTTCAAATTAATTTGTTGCATTTAAAATTAATTGAAATAATAAGAAAAATTTTTGAAAACTTATTATTTTGATAAATTTTATTAAGGGGTATATATCTTAATGAGTTTAAGAACCACTGCCATAATGCAAAATAATGAAAAAAATTACAAAAGATGATTAAATTAACCATAGCAGCATTTTAACGGAAACGAAGCAAAATTTTCCCAATTTTTTTCAAAATTTTTATATTCAAACTATATAAAAAGCATAAATTAAGTAGCTTTATTTGCAGATGCAAAATTAAGGAGAAAAAGTTAATTTAAATAGTTGTAATTAAGTTCTTTAATGAAAATTTGAAAATTAATTTCACCTAAATTTGTACTGGAAGCATATAATTTCTTTGAGTTAAAATAAAAGTTCTAAGAAATGAAAGATAACAAAGGCAAAATATGTAATAAAAGTTGTTAAATAAAAAGCTAAAAAATAAATACAACAACACTTAATGAAGTAAAAGTTAATACTTTATCACACTTAAATGGTTAAACACTAAACGAATCAACATTTATAAAGTTGATAAACACATAATATTGCATTCAAGTATTTATGTTTTATATAATGCATAGGAGTTATCATAAGGCTTTAATTCTTTACAAAATTTAAATTAAAAAAAAACATTAAAACCAAATTAGATTTCAAGAAACAGATAAAATGTGTTATCCTAAAAATACATTTCATGCAAAATGAAACAAGTGATGCATGTGTATTCATCTGCTTAACTATAATAAATAAAAATTATAAAATCAAGACTTGAAAACATTTTCAAGGTTGTATAAATATTTTGAAAAGTATTTAGAGCACATATTTAATTATTTACATTTGGAAGATTAGTATATCTTTTTAACACATCAAAATGTAAAGTAAATTTTCTCACTATTATCCTTTAACTATAACTCTTAATTCTGATGATTTCTTTTACTGAGTACAATTAAAGTAAATAACAGGATACAGATTTATCACAAAACACATCTCAGTTCATTTCTGAAATTTTATGTGACAACTCCATTAGGGGGGGGGAAACTTTTAACCTAAGGAGAAATCTACATTCACCTTTATCATTAAAACAAAATTAAAAAAATAAGTATATAGAAATCCATAAAACAATGAAATAAAGTGTTGAGGACAATTAATTCTTAAAAGTAGTAAAATTTTACCAAAAAAGTTGGTAGCAATTTTTATAAGTAAAACTAAAAAAAAAAACTTTATTTTTTTCTTGATTTATAAAAGCTCCTGGGATCAGAGCATACAATTTCTGGTATATTGTATACTAAATAAAATTTATTTCTAACAC
Organism: Stegodyphus dumicola; assembly: GCF_044657685.1. NCBI lineage: Eukaryota > Metazoa > Arthropoda > Arachnida > Araneae > Eresidae > Stegodyphus > Stegodyphus dumicola. The sequence continues at coordinate 19,743,487 of NC_140777.1, read as the reverse complement.
CAAAGTGTATCACACCAAAACTAAAAATAAATCATGGCTAGATAAGCCATATAGCAAATCCACTTTCTGAAAATATTTCATAATTTAACAACGGCACAGTTTACAGAAAAGTGATAAATGCTCTTGACCAGTTTTGAATTAAAGTCTCTGCATAATCACTCAGTTATATGGATAATGCACACACTCAGTACTTCAACAACTGCAGAGACAGTTAAGGCCATATTAAAGCCCTCTGTTTGTTTGTCCATACTTATTTTCTCTGGAACTGACCAAAGTATTGTCAAGAAAGCACCATGGTAATTTTTTTTTCTTAAACCAATTAAACTTCACCTTGCTAGATGCCACAACAGACCAAGGAAAAATAACACAGCTGAGCTGCTTGAACTGAGGCACATACTACCACAAGGCAGTTCATCATAGTGGTACTTCTTGTCTGCTGAAGCATAGTAAAATTTGACTGAGTCTGGTTGGCAATTAATATCATTTTCCTAAAATGATGAGAAAAATATGATAAGTTAGAACACAAAATTAAGTGAGGTAATATTTACAGCATACATAATTGATAAGTGGCTGTCTTTAGACTTTCAAGTTCCTAATAGGGCACGGGCTTTTCATAATTTACTTGTACGATTTGATCTCTGGGTTAGTGGCAAAGTAATATCATTAATACATTGAGCATACAGAAAAACCACATTCAGCAGAGTTTACTTTCTGAGGAAAAAATGTGTTAGGTTTAATTAAAAGGGAAAAACATAAATTAAATATTAATTGAAAAATAATTTTTTTTTAAACTAGTGAGATTTTTGTTTGGGACAATAAATGATGCTGCAATTCTTTAAAAGTTTTGTAGTAATGGACACACAGTTTCTTAATGCTTGTCATAAAATGTCTTCTTTCTTTATTTCATTCAATCTCCATTGCACAATCAAGCAGTTCATGAACCTTTTTTAACAGTTTGTTTTGCTTTCACTGTTAGCTGGTGTGATATGGTCATCTGATTCTTTTGTCATCATTTCTTGATTAATTCTTTGACTTCTCCTTTTTTCATACCTGAAACTCATTCGCTGCTAATTTCTTTTGCAATTTGTATGATTTTTTTGGGCTTTATTTTCAATTAATGGAAATTTTTTAAGATTGTTTAAAGTTCTCATGTTGATTTCTAACTAGAACAGATGCCACCAGCCACAATGCATTTACATACGTAGGTGAAGCAGTATTGATCAGAATGCACATACTTGATTCTGATGGAAATGTGTTCATATTTCCATCAGAACATTATCAGCGATAGGTTCATTGTCATCCCAAATACTGGCTAGTCCTACTCTCGTAATAGAAGTGGAGGTATGTATTTTAAGTATTAAAGTATTTTTCTTCTGTATTAATACTGTATGTTGTGAAAAAATGTTTTGTCCTGGTGTGTATTGCTTGCTAAAACTGTATTTCACTTTGTATAATGTGCTGTATCCCATTTCTTTGCTGTACCAATGTATTTAAATGTTATTACATATACTGTATTGTACAGTGGTGGCCAAAATTGTGGCCACTTTTGGAAATGTTTATGTTTTTGAACTTTGTATGCTTATAGAAAACGTTATGTTTCACAAAATGCAAACTTGTACATATTATTTTAAAGAGAATTTATTACTGAATTCAATACAAAACACAAAATTCAATTATTTGCAAGTTAAACGATAATAGTTATCAATATACATTAGATAGTGATGATTGCAGTGAGTTATCAGTACTTAGTAGGGTACCCTTTATTTTTTATTACAGCTTCACATCGACGTTTCATTGAGCTGACAAGAGTTTTAAGCTCTTCTTTCGTTATTACATGATGCCAGGAAACAATTATAGCCTCAATTAGTTCCCTTTTATTTGATGGGCGCCTTCATTCGGACAAGAGTTTTCAAACGGTGCCACAAATTTTTGATAGGATTGAAGTCAGGACTGTTTCCTGGAAATGACAACAATTTAATACTCTTTGTACGAAACCACTCTTTCGATATTTTGGCCATGTGGCAAGGAGCAGAATCCTGCTGAAAAATAAACGGAGCATTGTTGGGAAAGAGATCTCTGATGGAAGGTAGAAGTTTTGGTTCTAGAATAGTGTCAATGTATTTTCTGGCATTCAGTGTCCCATCGATGACATGAAGGCGACCAATACCATCTGCTGACATGCATGACCAAATCATAACACTAACTGGGTTCTTCACAGTTGCTTGAATGCAGTCAGGATGTAGCTCTTCTCCTATGCTACATTTACATATTTTCGCCCATCACTACCAAATAACGATATCTTAGTTTCATCACTCCACATAACTTGTGACCACTGATCATCTGTCCAATTATTGTGTTCCTTTGCCCAATTGTGTTCCTTTGCCCACTGTAGTCTTTTTTCATTGCTGAAAATTAAGATAAGGCTTTTTTCGTGGAATTCTACCTCTCAGTCCAACATCTGTTAATCTTCTCCGGATTGTTCTTGAACTGACAGAAACACCAGCATCATTCAGATCACTTCTGATGGCCGCTGATGACATTTTTCTATCTTGGAGACATAGTCTTTTTATTCTTCTGTCATCAGTAGATGTGGTGGACCTTTTTCGGCCTTTTCCTGCTTTGTTTTTTATTGAATTTGTCTCCTGATATCGTAAACAAAACTTTCGGACTCCAGATGTAGTCACTGAACCACCCACATGTCTTGCAATTTCAGCATAGGAAAGACCACTTTCTCGTAACACAATAATATTACATCTCTTTCTAGGTGTCCAATCTACTCTTTTATTTGATGTCATTGCTTCTTGACTAAATATTAAAAATTTTTACAAAAATTCCTACTTGTAATTGCAGTGTATAAGAAACAGGTCCTCCTTCTACAGAACAAATGGTTAAATAAAAATAATGAATTGTTTCAAGTGTAAACATGATGTCAGCTTCTACTGGCAGTTACTAACATTTGATTGGTTCTCAGAACAAGAACAGTGATTGGCCGGGAAAGCTAGACATTACAAACTACTTCATAACTGTGTTTTTTATTTATATTAAAGTATAACTTTTTTGTATTGCAAATAATTGAATTTTGTGTTTTGTATTGAATTCAGTAATAAATTCTCTTTAAAATGATATATACAAGTTTGCATTTTGCGAAACATAACATTTTCTATAAGCATACAAAGTTCAAAAACATAAAAATTTCCAAAAGTGTCCACAATTTTGGCCACCACTGTATATATAGCATATCTTAATTTGGTTCTAGTGGTCGAAAGGATGCTCCTTTGGATTGGCGCCAAACATCAGTCCTGTTTCCTTAATGTTATGTTGGAGATGTTATTTTTTTTATTATGTGACTAATGCATTTCCTAAGTTTAATATAATTGGATCTTCTTAGCTTAGTGATTGAGGCCTGAACATGATTGTATATGACACATAGTACATGTATCGTATTTTGAGCCTATTTTGAATTTTAACTGCCGTTAACTGACTGCCGATTTTGTTAGCTGGCTGTGGCTTGTTCTAACTGATTGTTGTTCCGTCACTTCCGCAAAAGTACGTCTGGTAAAATAAATACTCTTTTTTTTTTTTTTTTTTAAATTTTTAATTTAATTTTTTTATTTTATTTATTATTTATTTATTTATTTATAATTTAAGGAAAAAGGATAAGAAAGGTATTATTGATTGGTGTATGAATGAAGGTTCAATTAGTTCTCAGTATAAATATCCAGTGTGTATGAAAAGTGTATGCATCCGGTCAAGCATCAGAATCAACTGAATGGCTGTGAGAAAGGTGCTTGTGCTCATCGTTATAAGAGAGTGCACATGGTTTAAAGAAAGAAATATGAGCGTAACTGATATTTTAATTTTTTCTTATTTGTGGGTGTATAAAGCTGGAACAAATCTGCTTATGGATGAGGTGAACGTCTGTTAATAAAATTATGATTGAACGGAAGAATTTTTGTAGAGAAGTGATTTTGTATTTGATATGCAGTGGAGTAGCAAGCATAACTGGCACCCGGGACAAAATAACTTTTTGGCGGTGAAATAACCCCCCCCTTAAAAAAAAAAACACAATGATACGATGAAAATCTTGTTTTGAGACCATTTGGTGCCCCTCTGTGAGCGGCGCCCCGGCCATCATATGCCTTCTTGCCCCCCTCGCTATGTCACTGTTGATGAAAAAAAATATAATGATTGGTCATCTTGGTATGGTTGTAGTGATTGATGCTGTAGTGTATGTTTGGTAAAAGTATAATAGGAGTAGAAGGGTAAATGAAACTGGATTTTTGGTGGTGTTGAAAGAAGTAATGGATGGTGCTTCTTTTTTAGGTTGTGGAAAATCGCATGAAAAAGACTTTGTTGAATGTGATTTCTTACAAAATCCTGCCTGAAACCACAATTATCTGTGCTTGTTAGAAAGCCTACAGTTACCTCGGTAATCAAGGTTTCGTTTCCTGACTTATAAAGATTCCAAAAATGGAGCCCAATTTGCAGAGTTCACAGTGTCATCAATACGATGATCAGGAGGAGGATGCATTCCAAAGCTACAATAAAGAATTGTATTTGCCACAGTCATCTGACCTGATGATGAGATTTAGTAAAGAACATAAGAGGTAGGTACTTTTGTTGCTTTTGTAATAATATTTTTGGCGATAGGCATCTTAGAAATATTGCTTCTTGGAGCCATTCTTGGCATAAAAAAAATTGCCAAAAATATCAAGGCACACCCAATTGTAAACATTTAACCTTTTTTTTTATTATGTTTCAGGTATTATAGGTTGCAAAGCATCCATTTGTTCTTTGTAAAGTGCCTATATAATCCAGAATGCTGAAAACATAGTTGCTGTTCATGCAGCAAGTCATTTATTTTTTCTTTCTGTCCAATTTGCTGATACTCCAGTGGATGGGCCCATTTTTAGTGAAAAAAAGTTCATAAGCACTGCAATTTATATTTATATATATATATGTGTGTGTGTGTGTATTTGGTTTTAAACAAGGTAGTTTTAGTTTCTTCAGCAATCATCAGCCTTGCAGAAAAACTTTCAGTTATTAATTATTAACAAAAAAAAAAAAAAAAGGGTAATAGTTTTTGATATTTTCCCCCCTCTTCCTGATTGACTCTTGTATATTACTTCAGTATCATCCCCTTTTAGTTAATTTCCATCATTTATCTTTGTAGCAACTTTTAGCATACTTTAAAATTATGCTATCTTTAAATAATTAATTACTTTTTTATGCTCATAGTTTGAACATTATAAAAATGAAATCAAACTCCAATTCCCGCTTGCCACACAGGGAAATTTAATAAATTTAGGTGCATTTCTCAATACAAAATCATAAAAGCAACAGTATATGTAAAAGAGCAATATAATATATGTGTATATAAGGTCTATTCCAAAATATCTGGCAGCAAAAAGAAGCAAATTATATACTGACTACCAATAAGTATTTGGACACCTATGCAAATGACGATATCTGCGGTCCTAAGGTATGTCACGGACTCCTCCGGTATATATTGTGTAGGAAACAGCATGGGCTTTAGTTGCAAGATGCCTCGCAGTTCGGAGCTCTCTGATTTTCCAGAAAGGTATAATTATCGGGTATCACAAATGTGACCGATCCTTATGGGACATATCTAGCGATCTGAAGTGCCCAGAATCAATAGTGGCCCACGTGATTAAGAAGTGGAAGGTGAGCGGTGATTGTCGGAATGTGCCCCGAGTCGGAAGACCAACGAAACTGGGAGATAGAGACCGACGAGTGCTGTCCAGAGAAATTCAGAAGAACCGCACCCAAACGATGGCTCTCATCCCGCGAGGAGTTTCAACACGCATCCGGGATTATTGTTTCAATGAATACCATCTGTAAGGAAGCACATCTGCTTGGTTTTCATGGTCGTGCTGCTGCTCATAAGCCTTTGATCACAAAGTCCAACCACGCTGCTCTGTTAATGTTGTGCAAATCACATCGAAATTGGACCGTAGATCAGTGGAAACGAGTTCTTTGGAGTGACGAATCATGGTTCTCCCTTTACCGTTCGGATGGCAGGGTCTGGGTCTGCCATCTACCTGGAGAACGTCTCCTGCCAGAATGCATTGTGCCAACAGTCAAGTTCGGCGGAGGTGGAATTATGGTCTGGGGGTGTTTGTCCTGGTATGGGCTGGGACCCTTGGTCCCCATTCATGGTAAGCTCAACTCCGATGCCTACTGCACTATTTTGGATGGCAATGTGCTTCCTTCGTTGTGGCAGTTTTATGAGTTGGACCCCTGTTACTTTCAGGACGACATTCCCAGTTGTCATGTTTCGACGTTAACCAAGGCTTGGTATGGTGCCAATGGAGTTCATCGAAAGGACTGGCCTGCCCAGAGTCCAGACCTAAACCCTACTTCCAAAGCTACAATAAAGAATTGTATTTGCCACAGTCATCTGACCTGATGATGAGATTTAGTAAAGAACATAAGAGGTAGGTACTTTTGTTGCTTTTGTAATAATATTTTTGGCGATAGGCATCTTAGAAATATTGCTTCTTGGAGCCATTCTTGGCATAAAAAAAATTGCCAAAAATATCAAGGCACACCCAATTGTAAACGTTTAACCTTTTTTTTTATTATGTTTTAGGTATTATAGGTTGCAAAGCATCCATTTGTTCTTTGTAAAGTGCCTATATAATCCAGAATGCTGAAAACATAGTTGCTGTTCATGCAGCAAGTCATTTATTTTTTCTTTCTGTCCAATTTGCTGATACTCCAGTGGATGGGCCCATTTTTAGTGAAAAAAAGTTCATAAGCACTGCAATTTATATTTATATATATATATGTGTGTGTGTGTGTATTTGGTTTTAAACAAGGTAGTTTTAGTTTCTTCAGCAATCATCAGCCTTGCAGAAAAACTTTCAGTTATTAATTATTAACAAAAAAAAAAAAAAAAGGGTAATAGTTTTTGATATTTTCCCCCCTCTTCCTGATTGACTCTTGTATATTACTTCAGTATCATCCCCTTTTAGTTAATTTCCATCATTTATCTTTGTAGCAACTTTTAGCATACTTTAAAATTATGCTATCTTTAAATAATTAATTACTTTTTTATGCTCATAGTTTGAACATTATAAAAATGAAATCAAACTCCAATTCTCGCTTGCCACACAGGGAAATTTAATAAATTTAGGTGCATTTCTCAATACAAAATCATAAAAGCAACAGTATATGTAAAAGAGCAATATAATATATGTGTATATAAGGTCTATTCCAAAATATCTGGCAGCAAAAAGAAGCAAATTATATACTGACTACCAATAAGTATTTGGACACCTATGCAAATGACGATATCTGCGGTCCTAAGGTATGTCACGGACTCCTCCGGTATATATTGTGTAGGAAACAGCATGGGCTTTAGTTGCAAGATGCCTCGCAGTTCGGAGCTCTCTGATTTTCCAGAAAGGTATAATTATCGGGTATCACAAATGTGACCGATCCTTATGGGACATATCTAGCGATCTGAAGTGCCCAGAATCAATAGTGGCCCACGTGATTAAGAAGTGGAAGGTGAGCGGTGATTGTCGGAATGTGCCCCGAGTCGGAAGACCAACGAAACTGGGAGATAGAGACCGACGAGTGCTGTCCAGAGAAATTCAGAAGAACCGCACCCAAACGATGGCTCTCATCCGCGAGGAGTTTCAACACGCATCCGGGATTATTGTTTCAATGAATACCATCTGTAAGGAAGCACATCTGCTTGGTTTTCATGGTCGTGCTGCTGCTCATAAGCCTTTGATCACAAAGTCCAACCACGCTGCTCTGTTAATGTTGTGCAAATCACATCGAAATTGGACCGTAGATCAGTGGAAACGAGTTCTTTGGAGTGACGAATCATGGTTCTCCCTTTACCGTTCGGATGGCAGGGTCTGGGTCTGCCATCTACCTGGAGAACGTCTCCTGCCAGAATGCATTGTGCCAACAGTCAAGTTCGGCGGAGGTGGAATTATGGTCTGGGGGTGTTTGTCCTGGTATGGGCTGGGACCCTTGGTCCCCATTCATGGTAAGCTCAACTCCGATGCCTACTGCACTATTTTGGATGGCAATGTGCTTCCTTCGTTGTGGCAGTTTTATGAGTTGGACCCCTGTTACTTTCAGGACGACATTCCCAGTTGTCATGTTTCGACGTTAACCAAGGCTTGGTATGGTGCCAATGGAGTTCATCGAAAGGACTGGCCTGCCCAGAGTCCAGACCTAAACCCTACTGAGAACCTCTGGGACGAGTTGCATCGCCAAATTCAGGGTTGCACTACCCGTGCAAAATCGGTGAAGCAACTTCTATGTCTTCTCCAAGCCGAGTGGAAGAAAATACCAGTAGCTGTCATACAAAGACTTGTGGAAAGTATGCCCTGGAGGGTCCACGCTATAATTACCTCTCGTGGCAGCTAACTATTGATTTTGAATAAAATTAGTTTTTCTTTTCTATGACAGGTGTCCAAATACTTATTGGTAGTCAGTGTATACTAATAGAATGTGTGTGTTCCAAAATGGTGCATCTTAAAACTATTTTAAAAGCGTTCTTGCTGGCATAAGTCGTCATCTCTCATGTCGATTTTATTGCTTTGTGAATGCAGTGCTCGCTGATATGCATTTTATGTATGGGACCTCAGATGGAAATGGAACAACTGCTCAGAGCTGGTACTTGAGAATTGTTCTGTGTATTTCTTTTAAGCACGTGCTCTGTTTTAGCCCACAATCCCATAAATGAAGTGCATACCAGCGAGTTCTGCTTTCATGTACATACCACACAGGGAATGAAAATTTATGCTAGTAGCTTTTAGTTACTGTTCAACTATGCTTTTAAGGTATTATTCAACAGCATCTTGTACCAGCTCGGTGTGCAAATTCTGCATACACATTACATTATGAAATCTGCATGTACTGGTCGCCTCTAGATCCCTGCCAGATATTTTTAATCACGTTATATACAAAGTGTAACAGAATAATTATATGTATGACTATCAATTTTAAAATTTTACTTCTACTCAAGTAGTTTGTTATGTTGCTTAGTTAGTAATTTTATATAATTTAAGCTAAAAAGTTTTTAAATTAGTAAATTTGGTTTGCTTTTCTCAGAATGAGAAATGCACTTTATATTCATATTAAAAAAATTAACTATGAAATATGGTTAAAATAATGTTCAAAATGACATAAAAATACTCTAGGTTGAAATGCTATGGAACTCTATTTGAACATGAATAAAATAAAAAAATAAGAGCTTTTGAAAATAACCTTTCAGCAGAAAATGGAATGGATAGCTTCATCACATTCATTGTTTAATTAATAATTTCTGCCATTCGCTGTACTTAGAATAGATGTCCAGATGTATGAAAAATTCAAGGGAAAATCTGTTGCAACATAGTTTGGTCGTAATTTCAAGTGCTTTTCTAATTTTGAGACTGTTTTTATGCTAGGGTTTGGTCTTGTCCATTCAATTATTGTGTATGGATGCTTGATGACGTATTTCACCAAAAACATGCTATTTTCATTGATGAAAAGGTTGGAAGAGTGCTTGAAGACATTTCTTTTTTAAATTCAGCAATTCTTATTGATAGTTTTCTAAATGTTGAGTCAGTATATTGAATTTCTGTGCTTGTATTTTTGTTGTGAATCAACATAGTACATACACCAAAAGTATCTATTGTGGCAAAGTCTGATATATTTAATTTTAACAATGGCTAGATGAATGGAACTGGAGTAATAGCAAGTTTATAACCAAATCTTTTAAACTTAAAGCAGATGTATGGGGGTGATTGGATTGTATGGAAAAGTTTCAATAAATTTACTATTATTTGATACTTGCATCGGTAACAATTTTACATTTTAAGAAATGACTAGCTTGTGTATTGCTTTTCTTCATGAGTTTGCCCATGAACTGTATTGTTTTCAACAATCTGTAGCATGCAATTGTATTTGGCTTTATAAAACTCAGAATGGAACAGAATTTCTTGGCATGTTTCAAGTAAAAATAAAAGGCAGTTGTTTTAAGTGGACTTAAAGAAAAGGAGTGAATTATTGCTGTTTGCTAGATGGTTTCTAATCAACTGTAGTCTGAAGATAATTGCTTTTTTTTAAAGATTAAAACACTGAATGCTATTATTGATTTCTTTGTTGACTGTAAAACTGTAAGTTGGAGTAATTTTCTGAAATAAAAGTAATAAAGTTTTAAATTAATGTTTTCATAGTACAAAAATATCATCCATCCCTTTATATGAACCGTAAGCGATTTTGGTGAAAACCTTGATTGACAGACTAAGAATTACATCCAAATTTATTACAAAAATTTATGAAGTTTTTCATGCCATACGTAAGTTTACTACATAGAGCCAACAGCAAGAAGGTCTCTTTACGAAAGCACTAATGTTGCCTATCTTGGCTGAAACCAGCATAACATGTAAAAAATTTTCTCCCAAACCAATTTTTTTTGGAAGAACTATATAGATGATTTATGTGCTATGGAACTTAAACTTTTTTTTTTTTAAATATAAAAGACTTGCAGTTTACGGACAACACAGAAGTTATTAACAGCATTCAGTTGTTTTTTTTTATCTATTAAGAAAAGCAATTCTCTTCAGAATACAGTCATTTGCAAATCAACTAGCAATCCAGCTATAATCCCATGGACTCTTTTTCTTTTCATCTTTTCATACCCACCAACGGTCAAGTGGTAAAGTCGCTGATCACCAGAGTTCGCTCCGAGATTCGAATCCCGCAAATGGGCTGGCTGCACGGGCATTTTCATGGTCTTCCCCATATGTAACGTGTATACAAGACAGTATCCCTTAGAAAGTTCTCCATGATGGTATCCCTTCCCTTAGGCAGATAGCCCTTGAGGCTTTGACCTAATCTCGTAGAAACCAAACCTTTTCTTTTCAACTGCTTAAAACAGCTGCCTTTTATTTGTACTTGAATCATACAAACAATCTCTATTCTACTCCAAAGATTTATGGAGCTAAATTTAATTACGAGGGTTGGAACTTTAATAGTGGCAACTATTTATTTACAAGGAATACAAAAGTGATTCATGTCACCATGTTAAGTCCTTCAATATAGGGAGGTGCAGCCTCTTTTTATGATCAATCATGTCACAATGCTGAGTCCCTAGTTCCTTTGATGAGCCATCTACTGAGCCATATGATTCTTGCTTGAAGGACTTTACTCACCAACTGTGGTCTAGCATTCTTTGTGATCACAAGTACGAGGGTTGGAACTTTAATAGTGGCAACTATTTATTTACAAATAATACAAAAGTGATTCATGTCACCATGTTTTACAGTCCTTCAATATAGTCGCCAGCATTGTGTACAACCCGTTTCCAACGATATGGAAGTCGCAGAATACCTGTAGCAGCGCCTGTTTTGTTGATAGTTTGAATGGACCGGTCTACTGCCGCAAGAATCTCAGGAACAGTTTGGAAGTGATTGCCATGAAGTGGTTCCTTCATCTTAGGAATTAAGTCATAGTCACAAGGGCTCAGATCTGGGGAATATGGTGGATGGTAAAGCACACCCCAGCCCCATCGCTTGAACAAATCAGTCACAGCTTGCGCTGCATGCGGCCGAGCATTGTCATGCAAAATGAGAGGAGCGTTCTACAGAAAGTGTCGCCATTTTTTTCTCAAAGCTGGTCGGAGATTGTGCTCCAAAAATGAGCAGTAATACTGCACAGTGATGGTATGTGTTAGGATGACACCATCATAGCCGTACATGAGAATCACCATAACTTTCACATTGCTGGGGTTCTGACGAAATTTTGAGCATCGTGGTGACCCATGATGGCACCATTCGTTTGATTGGCATTTCAGTTCTGGCTGGTACGATCGGGCCCAAGTCTCATCCAGCATAATGATAAGGCGTAAAAAAGCATCTCCTTTGTGCTCATAGCGCTCCAGGTGGGTTCGGGCAGCATCATATTGTAGCCATTTCTGCATTTCCGTCAATTGATGTGGAACCCATCGTGAAGCAATTTTTCTCATGGACAGGCGTTCCTTCAGAATGTGCAGCACAGTCGTATGCGCTAATCCTGTTTGTCCGGCCAGCTGACGAATCGTTTGGCGGTGATCACTGTCCATAAGTGCGGCAACAGCTTGCACGTCTGCATCGCTGACACTCGGACGACCTGGCCGCAGCATGTCTGCCACTTTTTGGCACCCTTCATTGAATACGGTTGTTACGGTTCTGTAAGGCAATGCAGATTCTCCGCAAGCCTCTTGAGGCCCTTGATGACACTGTCGTGCTGTACGACCTCTGGCACATTCAATTTTTATCCAACATCGTTGTTCTTGTTTTGAAAACATCCTGACAACACTTACTTTAGACTGCGAGCTAATACAAAGATACGTTCTTTGCGTCATTCCGCACACGCGTGACGTAGGCAGGATGAGTCTTTTTGCTGAGAGGTAAGGTAGGTATGTACGTGTGGTATACGCGATATTCTTTGGTTTTGTTGCATAGCGTTTCTTCAGCTGTATTGCCACTATTAAAGTTCCAACCCTCGTACATGCTACAAATTGCTGAAAATAATAGATATCCTACTGATTTTGTAAGAAAACTCACAAAAAAAAGTAGTAAATAAACAAGCTTCTCAACTCATTTCTCAAGAGTGAAGTTATTACAAATCCAAGCATCAAATAATAATAAATTTATTTGAACTTTTCCATACAATCTGATTACTACACGCATCTTCTTTGGGTTTAAAAAAGAATTAGCTATAAACTTATCACTACTCCATCTAGAATAGTCCCGTCCATCCAGAAACTCTTAAGATCAGATAAATAGACATCGCCACACTTCAGGTGTATACACTATCCTGAAGCATGTATATATTTAGTATTATATCTTCATAGCAAATCAGATACTTCAGGTGTATACACTACCCGATTCATTATGAAGATACATGCATAGAAACTCAATATATCATCTCAGCATCCAGAAAATTACCAATACAAACATCCGAACATAAAAAAGATATCTCCAAGCTCTCTACCAACCAGTTCATCAAAGAAAATAACACATCTTTACTAAAATACTTCAAGCACTCACATACAATAATTGAATGGGACAAGGTCAAACGCTTCCCAAATTCGACATAAAAAGTCTCAAAATTAGAGAAATGCTTGAAATCGCCATCAATGTCCTATATATCATATACTTCTGCAGCAATGCTAATTCTAGCGACAAAACCTTCATGGGAGTCAACCTGTATCTTGCAGGTGAGATTCGTTGTCACTGTGATGCAGGGTTTACTGCTAGTTGTTGGAGTAATATGAATTATTTTGGTAACCCCCTCTAATATCAGCAATATAGGTGCATTAATAATGTGATATTATTGTAACTAATATATATATATATATTGAAAAGATTTTTATTACTGCTTAATAAGTAAGTGATGCAAATAATTTTTAAAAAAGTTAGTGATTATTGCTTGGAATAATGATTGATTAAACTCTTTAAAGGTTTCACAATAAAGAGTGCAGAGTTTTCAATATTTTTCATAAAATATCCTCTTCTTTCTGTATTTGGGTCAACCTTCATGGCAAAATCACATAGTTCCTTTTTCCAAAATTTGCTTTTGTGATTTGTATGATTTCTTTGGCTTCATTTTCTATTGATGGAAATTCTTTAAAATTGTTTATAACTTCTGGCTTGAGCTAATGCCAGCAAGTACTAAATGTGCATGAATGAACTGTATATGAATAGTGGAATCAAATTACATGGAAAGAATTAAGAAAATACATTCAGCAATTGTGCACTTGGGAAAGCTTTACTATATTATGGCCAATTAGATTATAGTAGATTGTAATCTGAAGCATATTGTCAGTACTTAAGATCAGGAGATCAACAAATTGAATTCTGTATGAAATTGCATATTGCAGAATATCTTCCAGCATGCACTCAGAAAATGGCAGAAAAGAGAGATGGAAGATCTTACGGATGAGCTATCATAGTACCTTCCAAAAATATAATAATTAATTATGGTTCTAGAATCATGACTAATAATCACCCACATTTATAATTAGCATTCCTATGTTGATCCACAACATACAACAGATGGCAATGCCAAAACTGCAGTACATCTTTATTCAGTTTTCTGTGAAAGGTTCTCTGGCCATCCTAACAGTGATGTTGCAGGTTAGCATTAATTCATGCAGATGATAGACTGATGACTTTCCTCGTAGTCTGTTTTGAAATTATAGACACTAGAATCTTGCTCAAATGGTGTTACAGTCTTTGTTTGTCTACATCTTGTCACAATTCTCAGTTCGTAGCTCATTTGATGAACCTCCTGCTGAGCCAATGTCTACTATATGATTTTTGTCTAAAAGCATTCAGTTGCTAATACTCTAATCATTGTCCATGGCCTGGCATTCTTTGTGGTCAAACGTACTCAATAGTAGTATAAATCTCCAAGAAAATTTTATTCATATAAACATGAAAACTTTGTTTTAAATAATTAAAAACACACTAATTATTTTACTTTTAGGGAATAGACAGTTTCATAAAAGTTGAAAACATTTTCACAAAATTCCTTTATCTTAAAACCTGTAGTTATTTTTCCATTTCAAACACTTTATACAAATAAGGACTTTGGTTTCCTAATTCTAGCGACAAAACCTTCATGGGAGTCAACCTGTATCTTGCAGGTGAGATTCGTTGTCACTGTAATGCAGGTTTTACTGTTAGTTGTTGGAGTAATATGAATTATTTTGGTAACCCCCTCTAATATCAGCAATATAGGTGCATTAATAATGTGATAAATGTGCATCCTATTAAAAGTGTTGCAGTAGAAACCAAAGTCCTCATTTGTATAAAGTGTTTGAAATGGAAAAATAACTACAGGTTTTAAGATAAAGGAATTTTGTGAAAATGTTTTCAACTTTTATGAAACTGTCTATTCCCTAAAAGTAAAATAATTAGTGTGTTTTTAATTATTTAAAACAAAGTTTTCATGTTTATATGAATAAAATTTTCTTGGAGATTTATACTACTATTGAGTACGTTTGACCACAAAGAATGCCAGGCCATGGACAATGATTAGAGTATTAGCAACTGAATGCTTTTAGACAAAAATCATATAGTAGACATTGGCTCGGCAGGAGGTTCATCAAATGAGCTACGAACTGAGAATTGTGACAAGATGTAGACAAACAAAGACTGTAACACCATTTGAGCAAGATTCTAGTATCTATAATTTCAAAACAGACTACGAGGAAAGTCATCAGTCTATCATCTGCATGAATTAATGCTAACCTGCAACATCACTGTTAGGATGGCCAGAGAACCTTTCACAGAAAACTGAATAAAGATGTACTACAGTTTTGGCATTGCCATCTGTTGTATGTTGTGGATCAACATAGGAATGCTAATTACGAGGGCCATCCAGGAAGTAGATTACGTTTCCGTCTGTGTCCGCTAGGGGCGGGGCTAGCGCGGCCATCTTGGGGTCAGAGCGTTGCGCAGCTCAGTCTGCATCTAGCCGTGCTAGTGAGAGGTTCGTGCTGTGCTCTGTTCAGATACTGTGACGGTTTGAAATGTCTGCGTTAATTGAAAATCCCGCGAGCTGCGCTCAGTAATAAGGTTTCTGACTGCAAAAAACTGTAAACCGATAGAAATCTATCGGCAGCTTCGTGAAGTGTATGGGGACAACATTATCACTGAAGGTGGAGTGCGTCAGTGGGTCATAAGATTTCAAAATGGCCGAACCAATGTTCACGACGAAGATCGAAGTGGGAGACCCAGCATAGTGACCGCCGAACTTCTCGAAAAAGTCGATGCTAAAGTCAGTGAAAATCGAAATTTCACAATAACGGAACTTTCTTTGAGTTTTCCACAAATTTCGCGAAGTTTGTTGCACGAAATCATCAGCGAAAAGCTTGGTTACCACAAGTTTTGTGCAAGATGGATTCCAAAAATCTTGACAGAGGACCACAAAAATCAGCGAATGGCTGCAGCGTTGAACTTTTTGGACGCTTACCATAAGGATGGTGACTCTTTACTCGATCGCATCGTTACTGGTGACGAAACATGGGTGAAACATGTGAACTGTGAAACGAAATTGCAATCAATGCAGTGGGGGCACACAAGTTCTCCCCAAAAACCCAAGAAATGCATGCAAACAATGTCGGCAAGGAAGATGATGGCGACTGTTTTTTGGGACAGAAAAGGTGTAATTTTGGTGGACTTCCTGGAAAGAGGCACTACAATAAACTCTCAAAGGTATTGCCAAACTCTCCAAAAACTCAGAAGAGCAATTCAAAACAAGCGCAGAGGAATGTTGAGCTCTAAGATCTTGTTGATTCACGACAACGCCCGGCCCCACACGGCAAATGTCACTCGTAAAGTTCTTGAATCTTTTAAGTGGGAGTTGTTTCCTCATCCGCCGTACAGTCCCGACCTGGCACCGAGCGACTTCCACCTATTCCCAGCAATGAAGAAGTGGCTGGCTATGCAGTGTTTTGATGACGACGCACAGCTGCAAGAAGAGGTAACGAAGTGGTTGAAGGCGCAGGCAGCCGAATTTTTCGACGAAGGAATTTCCAAGCTCGTACATCGCTACGATAAATGCCTTAATTTGTATGGTGACTATGTAGAAAAGTAGTATTTGAGTGTGGCTTTCATCTGTATATAATAAAATTTGTTTCCTATACTTTGTTTATTTTTTTATTCCAAAACGTAATCTACTTTCTGGATAGCCCTCGTATAAATGTGGGTGATTATTAGTCATGATTCTAGAACCATAATTAATTATTATATTTTTGGAAGGTACTACGATAGCTTATCCGTAAGATCTTCCATCTCTCTTTTCTGCCATTTTCTGAGTGCATGCTGGAAGATATTCTGCAATATGCAATTTCATACAGAATTCAATTTGTTGATCTCCTGATCTTAAGTGCTGACAACATGCTTCAGATTACAATCTACTATAATCTAATTGGCCATAATATAGTAAACCTTTCCCAAGTGCACAATTGCTGAATGTATTTTCTTAATTCTTTCCATGTAATTTGATTCCACTATTCATATACAGTTCATTCATGCACATTTAGTACTTGCTGGCATTAGCTCAGGCCAGAAGTTATAAACAATTTTAAAGAATTTCCATCAATAGAAAATGAAGCCAAAGAAATCATACAAATCACAGAAGCAAATTTTGGAAAAAGGAACTATGTGATTTTGCCATGAAGGTTGACCCAAATAGAGAAAGAAGAGGATATTTTATGAAAAATATTGAAAACTCTGCACTCTTTATCGTGAAACCTTTAAAGAGTTTAATCAATCATTATTACAAGCAAAAAATCACTAACTTTTTTTAAAATTATTTGCATCAGTTACTTATTAAGCAGTAATAAAAATCTTTTCAATTAATATATATATATATATTAGTTACAATAATATTTAGGTTGGTTTAAATTATACCAAACAGATTTCTTTTATAGTTAAAAGTTATTGTAAGGAACCAGATTTTGCCATATGCACAACATATTAATGACATAATCCCTCTGTTCAGCAAGGGTTTACTGTAATTCCATACGATTATTTTTCACTTCACCCACATAAAACAGTTGTTTTAATTTTTACTTAAGACATGTTAAAAAATTTTGTTCTACATCTGAACTTTGTGAAAATAGATGTCCTATGAATGTCCTACGAATGCAGCAAAAATTAAATACTCTCCGGATTTTATTGAAAACTTATAAAAAAGACAAGCTTCTGCAGTTATTTCTGAAATAGTAATGTTGCTGCAAATGCAAGAATCAAACAGAAGTAAATTCACTAGCATATTCCCCTACTATCCAATCATTCAATGCATCAGTTCCATTTTTGAAAGAGCTGGCTTTAAACTTGCCACAATTCCAGTCCCATTTATTCGCAAATTGTTAAGAATGATCAAATTGGACACCACCACAACAGATACTGCAGATGTGTATACTATTTCCATTCACAACAAACACACAGAAATTCAATATATGTGTTCAAAATCTAGAAAACTATTTTTAAGAACTGCCAAGCATAAAAAAGATTTTTATAAACTTTCTGCCAACCAGTATGTCAACAAAATTAGCACATCTTTGGCTAAATACAGCAACAGAATCAAAATCATCAAGAAAATGTGGCATAAAAGAAGCCTTAAAATAATAGTATTAGAAGTTGCCTCTAGACCATGTTGCTACAGAGATATCTTCCTTTCAGCATACCATATAGATAGCTGGATATTGATTCTGGAAAGTACAGTAACCTTGCAGAAAACAATAAAAGAGGAGGAACTTCATAGCCATGATGGGTCATCTGCAAAAGCTCATAAGTACCTTTAAATATGGTTTCAGCATGTCAAATATTTCATTTTTAAATTCATTCTAAATACAAGTGCTTTTTAAACTCTTAAATATGCATTCAAGCATTGCCATGCTGCAGAATGTCTACCAGCAAGCACTGATTAAATGGCAGAAAAAGCAAATGAAGTATCCCATGGACATGAGGATAAGCTTATGTCCTTGTATAAGGATAAGCTTATGCCCTTGTAAAAGGATAAGCTTATGTCCTTGCATAAGGATAAGGTTATATCCTTGCATTATAATTAGTTATTATTTTAGAATCATGACTAGTGACCACCCACATTTATAACTCAGGAACTTAGCAACCGTTTTTGATCTCAGATTTGATACCACCCATACTGGTGTTACTTCTTCATTCAGCTTCCTCTGAAATATCCTCTGACCATGCTAACAGTGGTGTTAGTATTTTGCTCAAGGGACGTGCAGCCTTTTTTTATGATCAATCATGTCACAATGCTGAGTCCCTAGTTCCTTTGATGAGCCATCCACTGAGCCATATGATTCTTGCCTGAAGGACTTTACTCACCAACTGTGGCCTAGCATTCTTTGTGATCACAAGTACGAGGGTTGGAACTTTAATAATGACAACTATTTATTTACAAGGAATACAAAAGTGATTCATGTCACCATGTTTTACAGTCCTTCAATATAGTCGCCAGCATTGTGTACAACCCGTTTCCAACGATATGGAAGTCGCAGAATACCTGTAGCAGCGCCTGTTTTGTTGATAGTTTGAATGGACCGGTCTACTGCCGCAAGAATCTCAGGAACAGTTTGGAAGTGATTGCCATGAAGTGGTTCCTTCATCTTAGGAATTAAGTCATAGTCACAAGGGCTCAGATCTGGGGAATATGGTGGATGGTAAAGCACACCCCAGCCCCATCGCTTGAACAAATCAGTCACAGCTTGCGCTGCATGCGGCCGAGCATTGTCATGCAAAATGAGAGGAGCGTTCTACAGAAAGTGTCGCCATTTTTTTCTCAAAGCTGGTCGGAGATTGTGCTCCAAAAATGAGCAGTAATACTGCACAGTGATGGTATGTGTTAGGATGACACCATCATAGCCGTACATGAGAATCACCATAACTTTCACATTGCTGGGGTTCTGACGAAATTTTGAGCATCGTGGTGACCCATGATGGCACCATTCGTTTGATTGGCATTTCAGTTCTGGCTGGTACGATCGGGCCCAAGTCTCATCCAGCATAATGATAAGGCGTAAAAAAGCATCTCCTTTGTGCTCATAGCGCTCCAGGTGGGTTCGGGCAGCATCATATTGTAGCCATTTCTGCATTTCCGTCAATTGATGTGGAACCCATCGTGAAGCAATTTTTCTCATGGACAGGCGTTCCTTCAGAATGTGCAGCACAGTCGTATGCGCTAATCCTGTTTGTCCGGCCAGCTGACGAATCGTTTGGCGGTGATCACTGTCCATAAGTGCGGCAACAGCTTGCACGTCTGCATCGCTGACACTCGGACGACCTGGCCGCAGCATGTCTGCCACTTTTTGGCACCCTTCATTGAATACGGTTGTTACGGTTCTGTAAGGCAATGCAGATTCTCCGCAAGCCTCTTGAGGCCCTTGATGACACTGTCGTGCTGTACGACCTCTGGCACATTCAATTTTTATCCAACATCGTTGTTCTTGTTTTGAAAACATCCTGACAACACTTACTTTAGACTGCGAGCTAATACAAAGATACGTTCTTTGCGTCATTCCGCACACGCGTGACGTAGGCAGGATGAGTCTTTTTGCTGAGAGGTAAGGTAGGTATGTACGTGTGGTATACGCGATATTCTTTGGTTTTGTTGCATAGCGTTTCTTCAGCTGTATTGCCACTATTAAAGTTCCAACCCTCGTACATGCTACAAATTGCTGAAAATAATAGATATCCTACTGATTTTGTAAGAAAACTCACAAAAAAAAGTAGTAAATAAACAAGCTTCTCAACTCATTTCTCAAGAGTGAAGTTATTACAAATCCAAGCATCAAATAATAATAAATTTATTTGAACTTTTCCATACAATCTGATTACTACACGCATCTTCTTTGGGTTTAAAAAAGAATTAGCTATAAACTTATCACTACTCCATCTAGAATAGTCCCGTCCATCCAGAAACTCTTAAGATCAGATAAATAGACATCGCCACACTTCAGGTGTATACACTATCCTGAAGCATGTATATATTTAGTATTATATCTTCATAGCAAATCAGATACTTCAGGTGTATACACTACCCGATTCATTATGAAGATACATGCATAGAAACTCAATATATCATCTCAGCATCCAGAAAATTACCAATACAAACATCCGAACATAAAAAAGATATCTCCAAGCTCTCTACCAACCAGTTCATCAAAGAAAATAACACATCTTTACTAAAATACTTCAAGCACTCACATACAATAATTGAATGGGACAAGGTCAAACGCTTCCCAAATTCGACATAAAAAGTCTCAAAATTAGAGAAATGCTTGAAATCGCCATCAATGTCCTATATATCATATACTTCTGCAGCAATGCTAATTCTAGCGACAAAACCTTCATGGGAGTCAACCTGTATCTTGCAGGTGAGATTCGTTGTCACTGTGATGCAGGGTTTACTGCTAGTTGTTGGAGTAATATGAATTATTTTGGTAACCCCCTCTAATATCAGCAATATAGGTGCATTAATAATGTGATATTATTGTAACTAATATATATATATATATTGAAAAGATTTTTATTACTGCTTAATAAGTAAGTGATGCAAATAATTTTTAAAAAAGTTAGTGATTATTGCTTGGAATAATGATTGATTAAACTCTTTAAAGGTTTCACAATAAAGAGTGCAGAGTTTTCAATATTTTTCATAAAATATCCTCTTCTTTCTGTATTTGGGTCAACCTTCATGGCAAAATCACATAGTTCCTTTTTCCAAAATTTGCTTTTGTGATTTGTATGATTTCTTTGGCTTCATTTTCTATTGATGGAAATTCTTTAAAATTGTTTATAACTTCTGGCTTGAGCTAATGCCAGCAAGTACTAAATGTGCATGAATGAACTGTATATGAATAGTGGAATCAAATTACATGGAAAGAATTAAGAAAATACATTCAGCAATTGTGCACTTGGGAAAGCTTTACTATATTATGGCCAATTAGATTATAGTAGATTGTAATCTGAAGCATATTGTCAGTACTTAAGATCAGGAGATCAACAAATTGAATTCTGTATGAAATTGCATATTGCAGAATATCTTCCAGCATGCACTCAGAAAATGGCAGAAAAGAGAGATGGAAGATCTTACGGATGAGCTATCATAGTACCTTCCAAAAATATAATAATTAATTATGGTTCTAGAATCATGACTAATAATCACCCACATTTATAATTAGCATTCCTATGTTGATCCACAACATACAACAGATGGCAATGCCAAAACTGCAGTACATCTTTATTCAGTTTTCTGTGAAAGGTTCTCTGGCCATCCTAACAGTGATGTTGCAGGTTAGCATTAATTCATGCAGATGATAGACTGATGACTTTCCTCGTAGTCTGTTTTGAAATTATAGACACTAGAATCTTGCTCAAATGGTGTTACAGTCTTTGTTTGTCTACATCTTGTCACAATTCTCAGTTCGTAGCTCATTTGATGAACCTCCTGCTGAGCCAATGTCTACTATATGATTTTTGTCTAAAAGCATTCAGTTGCTAATACTCTAATCATTGTCCATGGCCTGGCATTCTTTGTGGTCAAACGTACTCAATAGTAGTATAAATCTCCAAGAAAATTTTATTCATATAAACATGAAAACTTTGTTTTAAATAATTAAAAACACACTAATTATTTTACTTTTAGGGAATAGACAGTTTCATAAAAGTTGAAAACATTTTCACAAAATTCCTTTATCTTAAAACCTGTAGTTATTTTTCCATTTCAAACACTTTATACAAATAAGGACTTTGGTTTCCTAATTCTAGCGACAAAACCTTCATGGGAGTCAACCTGTATCTTGCAGGTGAGATTCGTTGTCACTGTAATGCAGGTTTTACTGTTAGTTGTTGGAGTAATATGAATTATTTTGGTAACCCCCTCTAATATCAGCAATATAGGTGCATTAATAATGTGATAAATGTGCATCCTATTAAAAGTGTTGCAGTAGAAACCAAAGTCCTCATTTGTATAAAGTGTTTGAAATGGAAAAATAACTACAGGTTTTAAGATAAAGGAATTTTGTGAAAATGTTTTCAACTTTTATGAAACTGTCTATTCCCTAAAAGTAAAATAATTAGTGTGTTTTTAATTATTTAAAACAAAGTTTTCATGTTTATATGAATAAAATTTTCTTGGAGATTTATACTACTATTGAGTACGTTTGACCACAAAGAATGCCAGGCCATGGACAATGATTAGAGTATTAGCAACTGAATGCTTTTAGACAAAAATCATATAGTAGACATTGGCTCGGCAGGAGGTTCATCAAATGAGCTACGAACTGAGAATTGTGACAAGATGTAGACAAACAAAGACTGTAACACCATTTGAGCAAGATTCTAGTATCTATAATTTCAAAACAGACTACGAGGAAAGTCATCAGTCTATCATCTGCATGAATTAATGCTAACCTGCAACATCACTGTTAGGATGGCCAGAGAACCTTTCACAGAAAACTGAATAAAGATGTACTACAGTTTTGGCATTGCCATCTGTTGTATGTTGTGGATCAACATAGGAATGCTAATTACGAGGGCCATCCAGGAAGTAGATTACGTTTCCGTCTGTGTCCGCTAGGGGCGGGGCTAGCGCGGCCATCTTGGGGTCAGAGCGTTGCGCAGCTCAGTCTGCATCTAGCCGTGCTAGTGAGAGGTTCGTGCTGTGCTCTGTTCAGATACTGTGACGGTTTGAAATGTCTGCGTTAATTGAAAATCCCGCGAGCTGCGCTCAGTAATAAGGTTTCTGACTGCAAAAAACTGTAAACCGATAGAAATCTATCGGCAGCTTCGTGAAGTGTATGGGGACAACATTATCACTGAAGGTGGAGTGCGTCAGTGGGTCATAAGATTTCAAAATGGCCGAACCAATGTTCACGACGAAGATCGAAGTGGGAGACCCAGCATAGTGACCGCCGAACTTCTCGAAAAAGTCGATGCTAAAGTCAGTGAAAATCGAAATTTCACAATAACGGAACTTTCTTTGAGTTTTCCACAAATTTCGCGAAGTTTGTTGCACGAAATCATCAGCGAAAAGCTTGGTTACCACAAGTTTTGTGCAAGATGGATTCCAAAAATCTTGACAGAGGACCACAAAAATCAGCGAATGGCTGCAGCGTTGAACTTTTTGGACGCTTACCATAAGGATGGTGACTCTTTACTCGATCGCATCGTTACTGGTGACGAAACATGGGTGAAACATGTGAACTGTGAAACGAAATTGCAATCAATGCAGTGGGGGCACACAAGTTCTCCCCAAAAACCCAAGAAATGCATGCAAACAATGTCGGCAAGGAAGATGATGGCGACTGTTTTTTGGGACAGAAAAGGTGTAATTTTGGTGGACTTCCTGGAAAGAGGCACTACAATAAACTCTCAAAGGTATTGCCAAACTCTCCAAAAACTCAGAAGAGCAATTCAAAACAAGCGCAGAGGAATGTTGAGCTCTAAGATCTTGTTGATTCACGACAACGCCCGGCCCCACACGGCAAATGTCACTCGTAAAGTTCTTGAATCTTTTAAGTGGGAGTTGTTTCCTCATCCGCCGTACAGTCCCGACCTGGCACCGAGCGACTTCCACCTATTCCCAGCAATGAAGAAGTGGCTGGCTATGCAGTGTTTTGATGACGACGCACAGCTGCAAGAAGAGGTAACGAAGTGGTTGAAGGCGCAGGCAGCCGAATTTTTCGACGAAGGAATTTCCAAGCTCGTACATCGCTACGATAAATGCCTTAATTTGTATGGTGACTATGTAGAAAAGTAGTATTTGAGTGTGGCTTTCATCTGTATATAATAAAATTTGTTTCCTATACTTTGTTTATTTTTTTATTCCAAAACGTAATCTACTTTCTGGATAGCCCTCGTATAAATGTGGGTGATTATTAGTCATGATTCTAGAACCATAATTAATTATTATATTTTTGGAAGGTACTACGATAGCTTATCCGTAAGATCTTCCATCTCTCTTTTCTGCCATTTTCTGAGTGCATGCTGGAAGATATTCTGCAATATGCAATTTCATACAGAATTCAATTTGTTGATCTCCTGATCTTAAGTGCTGACAACATGCTTCAGATTACAATCTACTATAATCTAATTGGCCATAATATAGTAAACCTTTCCCAAGTGCACAATTGCTGAATGTATTTTCTTAATTCTTTCCATGTAATTTGATTCCACTATTCATATACAGTTCATTCATGCACATTTAGTACTTGCTGGCATTAGCTCAGGCCAGAAGTTATAAACAATTTTAAAGAATTTCCATCAATAGAAAATGAAGCCAAAGAAATCATACAAATCACAGAAGCAAATTTTGGAAAAAGGAACTATGTGATTTTGCCATGAAGGTTGACCCAAATAGAGAAAGAAGAGGATATTTTATGAAAAATATTGAAAACTCTGCACTCTTTATCGTGAAACCTTTAAAGAGTTTAATCAATCATTATTACAAGCAAAAAATCACTAACTTTTTTTAAAATTATTTGCATCAGTTACTTATTAAGCAGTAATAAAAATCTTTTCAATTAATATATATATATATATTAGTTACAATAATATTTAGGTTGGTTTAAATTATACCAAACAGATTTCTTTTATAGTTAAAAGTTATTGTAAGGAACCAGATTTTGCCATATGCACAACATATTAATGACATAATCCCTCTGTTCAGCAAGGGTTTACTGTAATTCCATACGATTATTTTTCACTTCACCCACATAAAACAGTTGTTTTAATTTTTACTTAAGACATGTTAAAAAATTTTGTTCTACATCTGAACTTTGTGAAAATAGATGTCCTATGAATGTCCTACGAATGCAGCAAAAATTAAATACTCTCCGGATTTTATTGAAAACTTATAAAAAAGACAAGCTTCTGCAGTTATTTCTGAAATAGTAATGTTGCTGCAAATGCAAGAATCAAACAGAAGTAAATTCACTAGCATATTCCCCTACTATCCAATCATTCAATGCATCAGTTCCATTTTTGAAAGAGCTGGCTTTAAACTTGCCACAATTCCAGTCCCATTTATTCGCAAATTGTTAAGAATGATCAAATTGGACACCACCACAACAGATACTGCAGATGTGTATACTATTTCCATTCACAACAAACACACAGAAATTCAATATATGTGTTCAAAATCTAGAAAACTATTTTTAAGAACTGCCAAGCATAAAAAAGATTTTTATAAACTTTCTGCCAACCAGTATGTCAACAAAATTAGCACATCTTTGGCTAAATACAGCAACAGAATCAAAATCATCAAGAAAATGTGGCATAAAAGAAGCCTTAAAATAATAGTATTAGAAGTTGCCTCTAGACCATGTTGCTACAGAGATATCTTCCTTTCAGCATACCATATAGATAGCTGGATATTGATTCTGGAAAGTACAGTAACCTTGCAGAAAACAATAAAAGAGGAGGAACTTCATAGCCATGATGGGTCATCTGCAAAAGCTCATAAGTACCTTTAAATATGGTTTCAGCATGTCAAATATTTCATTTTTAAATTCATTCTAAATACAAGTGCTTTTTAAACTCTTAAATATGCATTCAAGCATTGCCATGCTGCAGAATGTCTACCAGCAAGCACTGATTAAATGGCAGAAAAAGCAAATGAAGTATCCCATGGACATGAGGATAAGCTTATGTCCTTGTATAAGGATAAGCTTATGCCCTTGTAAAAGGATAAGCTTATGTCCTTGCATAAGGATAAGGTTATATCCTTGCATTATAATTAGTTATTATTTTAGAATCATGACTAGTGACCACCCACATTTATAACTCAGGAACTTAGCAACCGTTTTTGATCTCAGATTTGATACCACCCATACTGGTGTTACTTCTTCATTCAGCTTCCTCTGAAATATCCTCTGACCATGCTAACAGTGGTGTTAGTATTTTGCTCAAGGGACGTGCAGCCTTTTTTTATGATCAATCATGTCACAATGCTGAGTCCCTAGTTCCTTTGATGAGCCATCCACTGAGCCATATGATTCTTGCCTGAAGGACTTTACTCACCAACTGTGGCCTAGCATTCTTTGTGATCACAAGTACGAGGGTTGGAACTTTAATAATGACAACTATTTATTTACAAGGAATACAAAAGTGATTCATGTCACCATGTTTTACAGTCCTTCAATATAGTCGCCAGCATTGTGTACAACCCGTTTCCAACGATATGGAAGTCGCAGAATACCTGTAGCAGCGCCTGTTTTGTTGATAGTTTGAATGGACCGGTCTACTGCCGCAACAATCTCAACAGTTTGGAAGCGAGTGCCACGAAGTGGTTCCTTCATCTTAGGAATTAAGTCATAGTCACAAGGGCTCAGATCTGGGGAATATGGTGGATGGTAAAGCACACCCCAGCCCCATCGCTTGAACAAATCAGTCACAGCTTGCGCATTTTGCATGACACAGCTCTCATTTTGCATGACAATGCTCGGCGCTGCATGCGGCCGAGCATTGTCATGCAAAATGAGAAGAGCGTTCTGCAGAAAGTGTCGCCATTTTTTTTCTCAAAGCTGGTCGGAGATTGTGCTCCAAAAATGAGCAGTAATACTGTGCAGTGACTGTCTGCTGTGGGGGAACGGTATGCGTTAGGATGACACCATCACAGTCGTACACGAGAATCACCATAACTTTCACATTGCTGGGGTTCTGACGAAATTTCGAACGTCGTGGTGACCCATGATGACGCCATTCGTTTGATTGGTGTTTCAGTTCTGGCTGGTACTATCAGGCCCAAGTTCTCATCCAGCGTAATGATACGGCGTAAAAAAGCATCTCCTTTGTGCTCATAGCGCTCCAGGTGGGTTCGGGCAGCATCGTATCGTAGCCATTTCTGCATTTCCGTCAATTGATGTGAAACCCATCGTGAAGCAATTTTTTTCTCATGGACAGGCGTTCCTTCAGAATGTGCAGCACAGTCGTATGCGCTAATCCTGTTTGTCTGGCCAGCTGACGAATCATTTGGCGGCGATCACTGTCCATTAGTGCGGCAACAGCTTGCACGTCTGCATTGCTGACACTCGGATGACCTGGCCGCAGCATGTCTGCCACGTTTTGCTGTCCTTCATTGAATGCTTTCACCCATCTTGCTACAGTTCTGTAAGGAAATGCAGATTCCCTGCAAGCCTTTTGAAGCCCTTGATGACACTGTCGTGCTGTACGACCTCTGGCACATTCAATTTTTATCCAACATCATTGTTCTTGTTTTGAAAACATCCCGAGAACACTTACTTTAGACCGCGAGCTAATACAAGGATTCGTCCTTCGCGTCACTCCGCATGCGCTTGACATAGGCAGGACGAGTCTTTTTGCTGAGAGGTAAGGTAGGTATGTAGTTTACGTGTGGTATACGCGATATTCTTTGGTTTTGTTGCGTAGCGTTTTTTCAGCTGTGTTGCCACTATTAAAGTTCCAACCCTCGTAGTTAGTAGTAGCATCAACTTTACCCAACAGCTTCTGTAGCAGCTTTTTGTCTGCTTTTAAGTAGAGCCCTTTGAATAATATATTTAATTTTTTAACATACTTTCTGGGTTTCCATTTCTTTCTTCACTAGCGTTGTAAAATATTCATTATATTCTGAATTAGTTTAAAATATATGTTCTTTATGGCACCAGCTGCAAATTTAAAAACATATGCACTTTTACGGAAGATCTCATTGACATGAAAAATTAAATTCATCAATAAATTTATTCTTGCAATCTTCAAGAATTTTAACACAAAAATATGGAAACTTTGTTTTTAACTTACAGTAATTATTTTACTTTTATTGAACAACCTCACAAGTTTAAGAAACATTTTCACAAAATTCTATTATACTATATTAGAAAACTTATTAGAAAAATATGTTTAAGATAATTATTTAAAGCAGTAAAATTTGTTGCCATTTTTTTTTCCATTTCAAACACCTCATATATAAATAAAGACCTGAGTTTTTATTGCAACACTTTTACCACATTATTTATAAACCTATATTGCTTACATACAGAGGAGATGGATTATCAAAATGATTTCTTAAGTACAAGGAATAGAAACTGAAAATTATTTGCAGTAGCTAAATAATTATTGCTTCTAATATTCAATAATCTCTTTTCAAACTTACTGGAAACTCTTTGCAGGTGAATGGCACATACACAAGTGTAAAAGTAGAGTGATGAAAAGTTCTGCTGCCCACTACTTAAATGGTATTTGATAGGAATGTGAAACTTTGGTGGTGAATCATGATTCCTATACCACAATTTAGCGGAAAAGACATAACCATGCTTCCCCATCCACCATATAGATCTGACATATCTCCATGTGATTTCTTCCTGTTTCCGAGGGTGAAAAGTGCATTGAAAGACATTGATATGACATCATGGATGACATCCAAAGGGTTGTGAGGATAGTGCTAAACCAGAAAAATTCCAGGAAAAGACTTTTGAGATTCCTGCAAACAGTGGGAAAATCGTCGAGTTTGCTGGTCAATGCCCAAGGTTCTTTTTTTGAAGAATACTACGTGTACTGAAAGATTTTATCAAATAAAGTATGCTTTTTTATACTCAGTATCCTTACTTTTACAACAGACCATGTTTTACTCAATGACCTAATTTTCACTGAGCTGGACACATCCCATCCCAGGAAAATTTGCAACCACTTAAATAGTTCAGTTTGAACAAACAGTACCTTCGAATGAATTAATATAATATGTACAATTTCCATGAAAATGAATACCCTTACCTGCCTTGAAATTTTGAAAGACAACATGTACATGAAATTGGCAAGAACCCTACAGCAGTGATTTCAAACTCAAATTACATGTGGGCGAATGCACAATCTGAAAGCAGCTAATAGGCCTGAACATTTTTTTAATAAAATTTTAAATTTTACTTCTTATTTATCAAAACATAAGTAAACAATAACAACGGAAATAACTCAAATTTATATTTATTTTCCATCTGTAGTCTAAAGGTGCAAGAACATGCAAGAAATTTCTATTGATTATACTTTTTAATTCAAATGTATTGAGAACTAACTGACTATTAAATTTTACAATGATATTTATTTCAGGTGATTCCAATATTTTGAATTACTAAATAACTTACTTTTAACCTTAAGCAGGAATTTCAGAATACTAAAGTGCTTTAGGTGGCAAACTAAATATACTGACTGCATCAAGGTAGGAAAGTGTTCTATCATGTGGCCTAGCATACAAATGCAGACAAAATCTCAACTTATTTCTTCTTCCCCCTTCAATAGTAATTGCACACATATAAGCACAGTGTATCTTAATGCCTCTAAAACTATAAGCAGTTTACAAAAGATACATAACCGAAATGCATTCATGAGCCATATACACTGGTGTGCAAAAATTAAGGACGAGACGGTTTTTTCAATATAACTTTGTACAAAAGCTTTCCAAATCAACACATTTAATATTGTAAGATCCCCAATACGTAAGGACATGAGTAATGTAAGCAACACTTACTAAAAGAGAAATCAGAGGGATAAAAAGAAGCTTTATTGAAAAAGTAACATGGAGCGCAATGCGACTGAAGGCCGAAACACATTTAGTGATAGGTGTCCAGCAAGAAACATCTGGTCTTTAATAGGGGATATGATCTCCCCTGACTGCTAGGCAGGCTTCACAGCGTCTGCCCATGCTGAGAATGAGGGTGTCAATGAGTTGTTCAGGCATTGCTGCCCATTCGTCTTGCAGTGCCAATCGAAGCTCCGGAATCGTTACTGGTGCTAAGGTACGAGCTGCCAAGCGTCTGCCTAGAAAATCCCATACATGTTCGATGGGATTGAGATCCGGAGATCGTGCCGGCCAATCCATACATTCAATATCCTCACTCACTAAGAGCTGTTCAGCAGCTACTGTGCGATGACATGGTGCATTGTCATCCATGAAAAGGAACTGCGGACCCATAGCGCCTCTAAAAAGACGCACATATGGAAGAACAATCTCGTTACAATAACGAGTCCCGTTGACTGAACCTGCGTCGAAGATGTGAAGGTCTGTACAACTACCAAGCATGATGCCTTCCCAAACGAGAACACCGCCACCTCCATACCTGTCCCTTTCAATGATGTTCGAGGGATGATTGCGGCTTCCCCGCTCTCTCCAGACGAGTATGCGATGAGAATCGCTACTCAGACTGAATCTGTTCTTATCTGTAAAGAGTACTCGTCCCCATTCATTGTCTCTCCAATTCCGGTGTTCCCGGCACCACAGAGAATGCCTTCTCCAATGGGCAGGCGTTAGAGGTACACACCATACAGGGCATTGTGCAAACAGACCACCACCGTGCAGTCTTCTGGCCACACTAGAACGCAATATCGGTCGTCCAGTCGCCTGTGTCGTGTGTCTAGCAATTTCTCCTGCTGTCTGCTGCCTGTTTCTTCTGGCCTGTAAGGCGATATACCGGTCATCTGCGGGTGTGGTTCCTCGTGGACGACCACTACTAAACCCCCGGATAGCTGTTCCTGTAGTTTGAAATTTTCTCCAAAGTCGTGAAACGATGCTGTGAGCAATTCCGAGCTCTGCAACCACACTTGTCACACTGCGGTCTTCCTCCAACTTCCCAATGATTCGACCTCGGGTAAAAGCATCCAGATGTCGTCTAACAGATTGATTATTCGCCATTTCTCGCTGAGGCAGCAACTCGGTGTGATTTTAACTGCTATACGGCGTGCAATCTCTTTGCCAGAAATACTGATCTTACACGGACAACATGCTTTATACTACTCAGACACTCCCCCATTACGTCTACCTGCATATCTGCGCATGTGCTACCGTACATCACCTTACTTAATCTCCCGATTGGTCTTTCTGTCCGCTCTGCCTCTTCGTTCAGCTGATATGCTAATTTTAAGACTTCGTCCTTAATTTTTGCACACCAGTGTAAAGTTGCTTCAGAGCCTGCAGGTGTTCTGCAAGCCATGAATTTGAGACCACTGCCCTTACAGTATCTTACCATGCATTTTATGATGAAAAGCATATCAATACATTCTATCGTCTTTGGAAATTTCTTTCATTAGTTTTTAAACATCTTGTATAAATATAAACATATTACTAAGTAAAACAGAAGACCCTCTCATTATGCTATCACAAATTATTGCTGCAGATAAAACTCACTTATGCTTCTTTAAGACTTAAATAACAAAATCTTATAACATAGATTTAACGTTCACAACAGCAAAACTTGGGTATAACTTCTAAAAATTTCTCTTTTTGTGTAATGAGCTCTCAGTTATTCAGGTGTAGATTACCCATGCACAATAGTGTCTACATACATACACTCAATATTATATGCAATGTAAAATTAATTGGAAAAATCATCAAGGAATGATTTGGTGGTGATTCAACTGAGCCAAGCATATTTTAATGCTCGAGTGAAGTGAATATCATTTCAAATATCACAAAAACAGAAGAGGCTGAGAGTAATACTGAAAATACAAGTGAAGAAGACCATATATTCAAGTTTATAATGCACACTTTTAATACAGAAAAATAAGATCAAAATTTACAAGTGTACGTTATATGCTGAATGTGAAAATGATAGATTTAAAAATAAGGAAAAGATGACCATACAAAAATTAGATTTCTACATGTACCTAAATGCTGTTTATTTAAAAGAAATGACATTAAAAGACTTGAAAATTTTCATTATCTACATGGAAAATTTGCCGTATCCATCTTCCATCATATCTTCAGGCACATCATCGAGTTCTGTTTATCTTCACCATCATTATTGCTCTGATACAAAAACAAATAATTACCTTACATTCCATCCAGATTGTTAGTTATGTTTAATTTTTTAGGATTGGATTGGATTGGATTATTCAGTTATGGCAAAGCACACGAGGGCTATCTGCCTAAAGGGAGGAATGCCTTCATGGAGGACTTTCTAAGGGAAACTGGCTCGTATACACGTTACACATGGGGAAAACCACGAAAGCGCCCATGCAGCCAGCCCGCTCGCATGATTAGAACCTCAGACCGAACTACCAGTGTTCAGCGTCTTTACATTTTGGCATTGTCGTTCTTTTAAAAATACTACAGGTTTTAATTTTGTTCTTCTGCTAAGCAGGAAAGCATTACAGTGAGGTGACCGATTTCATGAGTTGTTGTTTTTATTTGAACCATTTTTGTTGCTTTCACATCAGTTGTTTTATTTCTTATCATACCAAACATTACTTACTGGTGTTTCATCCATATTTCCAATATATGACAGTAAATAATTTTTTGCCTTCATAGGCCAATAACATACTTCTGGAAATTTATCAATTTGTTGTCCAAATCTTTCTCAAGCCTTTGCGAATTTTTCTTTTCCTCTCAACAATATCAACTCAAAGTTTCTTTAAAGTTTTCACTTTCATTTGCTTTTTTTTGGCCCACTTTAAGGCAAATAAATGTACACTGCTGCTTGTTACAATTAATCCATTCCAGTGATATTCTAGGACCCAGTTTGCAACATTTTCTTTTAGGATAATCCATTTCATTACTCCTTTGCACAAAGCACATTTATTCTTTGGCATATTAATTATTGTGATTTCATTTTCCTTCCACTCATGTGTGAAGTATTCGCCAACACCAAACATTCTTGCTGCAGGCACAATTTCCATTTTCTTTCGCAATCTGAATGACTTTGAACCATTTGAAATCAGCCTATGTTTGTTTTATTTGACAGGAGCCATATTTACTACTAAAAGGATCACTAGATCAACTTCATTTCAACTAAAGAATATGTGATTTACAACAGCCTTCGATGTTCACTTCAAAATTAAGGCTTCAGATGACTACAGAAAGAGAAAACATGTGACTCCTAATTTCTTCAATTTCCTTCAGGTCAAACTGCATTTTTACCCCAAATTATGTCCGCCTTTTGTCGAAACCCTAGAACAGCATTCTTGTCTACAGCTACAAAGAATACAACCATAGATTTGCAGAATTATTTACTCCCTCAAGCACTTCTCCCATACACATATTGTTGACCTTATCATTTGTCAATTCAGTATTTCATTGTTTTAAAACCTGGGAAAAATCTTTAAATGAATGACTTAAATATAAGAGCATTGCACATGTATTTTTTAGGTTTTTTTCATAAAGACTGAAATGACAGGTGTGCATTATATGCCAGAATATATGGTACATTCATCCAGACAGCAATAACTTTATTGAAACTCTGTTGGACTTCGTCAACCAAAAGGGATTTGAATCCAGTGATAAAATGGCAATGAAATCGTATGCAGTGAAATTCAACAAATATTTAAAACATTCTCAAAAACAAAGAAAATAACTAATTTTTTAAAAAGAAATAAACGCCTACAGTATGCATGAAAATTGATTTTTTTCCTATCCTTGTTTTTTAATTATCCGTGAACTTCTTCCTCAGCATTAGCCAGATAATTGAGAGTATATTGTATATTTTTTAAAAATTTCTCAATATATATGTATTACAATAAATAAATAAATAAAATGATACATACACCACAGATTTCATGACAGGGAGGGCAAACAATGGTGCCTATGTGAAGCCATCCTTGGAAAAATATTTGAATTTTTAACTGCTGGCCAGTATGGAAGCACGTGTAAGTATGATTGGCCACAATCACATTAAGACGTCCAGAAGCACACTCATACTGTGTAAGGATAAGAAGAAAAATATACACAGTTTTGTATACACACAAATACTATTTAACAACTGCATAACAAAATTAACAAAACAAAGAATTCATTAATTTCAAAACAAAAAAATTAAAAAATTAATCAGTAGAATACTGCCCATTAATAATGAAGCAAATACATATGCTCATTTTAAAATTTGCCGAAAAAAAAGAGGAAGAGTGCTATCGATTTTGAGGGCAATCCAACACAGGTCCCCCTTTTTCATCAGAAAAAAAAAAAAAAAAACTGTACCAAACTATGGTTAGATTAGGCAAGAAAGCCTAATTTTAAATATTGCATTCTCTTCCAATTTGAGTTATATTTGAGCATAGTTTTATAAATCATCATTCATAAGTAGTAGAATTTTAATTTTATATTAAACATTAAAAATTATATATACATTACATTATTAAATTATATATACATACAGAGATGGGTGTGTCATATATGCATCAGTCACCAACTGTATCACAGAGCTGGGTGTATCATATATGCATCAGTCACCAACTGTATCACAGAGCTGGGTGTATCATATATGCATCAGTCACCAACTGTATCACACAGCTGGGTGTGTCATATATGCATCAGCCACCAACTGTATCACAGAGCTGGGTGTATCATATATGCATCAGCCACCAAATGTATCACAGAACTTGGTGTATCATAGATAGATTGCCATTTAATTGTACTGTGAGAACAGGTGTACTGCATATGAATTTTTAGACATAATTTCTAATTAGTATCTTTTTTTGGTACAAGATGTAGCCCTTTGTCTACTGTGGTGGAATTTATCAAGAATGGAAAGTATTGACCTTTATTCCATTGCAGTAATTTCTTATTTTTGGTGTTTTGTTTTGAAATCATGAGTTGAGTAATGTAGATAAACAGAGCTGTCTATTACCTGTGTCAGCTGATATAAATACATGGGCATGTTTCTGATACTTCTGAAGACTTTTTATTTTTTTTTATTTTATTTTATTTTATTTTATTTTATTTTATTTTTTTGCTTTTGGTGATATGGGAATGCTTTAATGCTTTAGAAGTTTTATCCGTTTCTTTCAATGTTTTTTCTCTCTCTAGCATTGATGCCAATATTTTTGTGTTATTTAGCGAGATTTTTTTTTATACTTCAAATGGCAAGAAAAATATAATAAGTTTTCAAATTAATTCTGACAACTAACTGAGCATTCCTCTCATGAAGTACTAAAAAATTGGAACAGTTTGACCATAAATTTAATTTATGTGAATTTTTTTCCCAAAGTTTCGCTTAGAAGTGCAAACTGCCCATCATAACAAGACAGTGAGTGCATCCTGTCATGTTCACGCATGCTGTTCCAAGAGAGCATTTCGTGATTGAGGCATCCCCAAAGTGTGAAATATAAAACCTTTGTATATTTAATATTAACATTTGACATTGCCTACATCAGTACAAAGAAGATGATTTTTAAACTTATATGTTTTGGGGATAATATTATATTAAAAAATTATTATTATTTTAGGATACCTAACATAAATCTTGAGAATTAAGGGGGGAATTAATTATATATTAAATTTTCATACTGCCAATGGAGATGTCATGTAATGCCAGAAATAATGAACATTCACTTTACTACTAATTAAATTTATAGATTACTGAAAATTGTGCTACAGCAATTGGCTGTTGGAAGAATAATTGTCACATAGAGCAAGCCATGAGAAGGTAAATGCTGCTAATTTCATTTGGAATCTACAATGAATTCGTACCACTCAGTGATTTTTTTTTTCTTCTTACCTCTTAATGATCCTCCCAAACTATGAATGAAGTTCACACCGAAACTTTCCTTCTAACTGTTGAACTTCACGCCAGCTTAATACAAGAACAAAGCCATCAAAACAAACACAAACATACATTTGATCTATAATTCCACCGTACTGGCTGCTCATTCACCTTCTCTAACTATTTATGGATGATCTGAAGCCTTAGCAGGAGCAGAGACAATAATAAGAACGAATGCAATTCAAGTTACAGGGAAGTAGAAATGAAGGTATCTTATTGGATAATGTAATGTTAAATATTAACATGTATATATAATGCAGGCTTACTGGAATGTAAGTTTCTTTTAAACAATAACAATGTGATAATTAACAGTAGTTTATCCATGATTATTTTTAATTTCTTATGTTTTTATTATAACCGCGTCCTTTGGAAATGAAATGATTCACCAAATATTCCCCTCTTGATTTTCAATTGAAAAAAAGGGGGGCACACAAGGAAATATGGTAAATACAATAGAACTTTAATTTCATAAATTAAACTTTTGAAAAAAATATACAGAAATATCAGAATTCTTACGAAAACTTAAGCAACATATTACTTACTTTATAACAACCGCTGCCCCAGTGTTGCCACTGTCGAACCTGCTGGCATGTCCTTTCTTCCCACATTTCTTTGTTGTGATTAAAACATTTTGATCCTGGTCCATAATACTCTAGGGCAAAATTCTTCTCAGGTTCTAAATAAATAAGTAATGGTAAAATAAAAATTTAAAAAATTCAGTTAAGATATGAAAAAATTATGAATTTAAAAATTAGTTACATAACTATTCTTTGGCACTATTTTTTTTCCTATAAAGTAATAAAATTATTATGAACTAAGAAGGAAACATGTTAACTAGTTCATGCTGATATCACCTCTCAAATTTTATACAGTTTAAATTTTTAAGTGTGTTACTAGCAATATATGAAACCTGGCCTTCTGTAGAATATCTAGGCATTTTACAGAATGCTAAATACTGACTGGCAGTGTGTGAAATGATTAACATTTCATACATTTAAATATCAAACAAGCAAGGTATGAAATACATCTTAGATTTGTTTCGAATATACACACATTTAATACATTCATACATAATCCATAGATTTATTTCATCACTTCATACATAAGAAAGAAACAAATTTTGTTTTGCTCAACTTTCACTTTTCCTTATGTATTTTGAACAAACATTTTTGAAGGGCACTCTTTCATTATTTTTTCAAAATAAAATTTGTATTTTTGAAGAATGCACATCTTAAATAACAGCCTTATTGTGACCAATTTTCATCTTTTGCCTAAATAGCCATTCTATAGAAAGCTTACGTATTATATACAATGCCTAGTGAAAGTATATAATAATTCTCATATTTCATATTTTGCCTAAAAATACCAGGCATTCTATAAAATGCTTAGGTATTTTATAGCATGCTAGTGTTTCATACGTTACTGGTAGAAGCAGCTGATGACATACACTGCAGATACCAGAAATTATGAAGGCATCTGAAAATTAAAATTAAATTTTCAACTGTCTTTGCATCATAATAATAACTGCATTTGCATAATTTTATTGAGCAACCTTTTGCACAAACATTATCAAATCAGGGAATTAAGGGGGGGGGGCGATTATGGCAATATGTTGATAGTTGCAGTTTGAGCTCTGATAGTCACCACATTTATGCAAAGTATTTTATAGTAACATTCCTGATAAATTTTGAAACATTTGCAGAGAATATCAGAAGCTCATTTTTGATATGGGACCTAAAAATGTATTAAGTTTGAAAGGAAATACCTGATTAAAATTTCTTTTGCAAGAATGATTTTCTAAGAACAATAAAAATGTACTATAAAAGGTGACACATTTGTGAACTGAAAGACAGTGAATCAAAGACAAATAATGCTGACTATTCTATGCACTTTACATTAAATGCACATTATCATTTAAAAAAAGTGGATGAAATTTTGTTTCATTTACTAATTTATTTGACTAAAAATATATTCTCCCAAAACACTGTCACAAGTTTTCTAAAAATATTTGCTTCTTTTAAAACAAATTTTAAGAGTATTTTTTCATTGAAAATGCTATAGTATTAAACTGCTATTATTCCATGATATATACCCCGACTGACCTATCCACTCAACCAATCAAAATTAACTTTCAGATATTGTTATTTGAAGGTATGTGCTCAAGATTAAGGATGATTTAAAACAAAAGAGCTGTCACATTTATGGTTACAGTGAAAAATAGCTCTGGACAAATGTGACCACGTTAAATGACACTTATTTAAAATGATAATGCAAAAGATTTATATTCTTAAAATACTTACGAGGCATATTCTCTGGAAACTGGCACTGAGAACCTCTAACAACTATATTGTTAGATTTCCATGTGAACTCCTAGTACACAAGTTAAAAAAAAATTAGTACATTTAAATTTCTAAGCTCTCTTATACATTCAATCATCGTTGGTTTTCAAACACAACAGAATTCCAAGAATTCATATGCCTTAGGACCAAAGGCTGTGTACATATTTATAGATCATGTCTTTCTGGGTTTTGTTTACATTTCTCCCATTCTAATTTTTACATTAAATTTAGACTGTTTGCATGTAAGTAACTAAGAAAACATATTCATATCTTAACAATTACTAATCAAGATTTATAGAACCCAAAACTATTATATTTTGTAGAAAATTATTTGACCTCCAACAAAGAGTTGGTGACTTTGGAGAGAAACATTTGTTTCTGTATCTTTTATGTCTATTTGAATGATGCATTCAGTGCCCCTATTTTTACATTCTTCTTTTTTCATATAAGAGACACACATTTCTCCCCTTTTTTTAGGGGGATATTGCTGTTCTCAACTCATAAACAACAATCTACATTTTGAAAACTGGAGGAAAAAAAATTGCACAAACTCGGCATTCCACACAACCTCTACACCAAAATCCTAAAATAAGAAGGTAAAAAGAGGTGCACGATGGCTTTAAGTAAGCCACAATACACTCCATGAATGCAGAAAGAGAAGTCTGAATTTTTACAGACTGTGATAAAAACTGCAGTATGTGGTCCATCTCTATGCTAAAATGCTGAAATTCCCAAAGGATTAATTACAATTTGCAGTCACATTAGTGAAAATGTCTTGAGAAGTGCAGAACCATCTGGGAAGGGATGCTATGTACATATCTGGGTTACCATATAGACACTTCTTGGAGATATCATGGGTTGTCACATGCCAGCATGGTGTATTGCCTCATTAATACTTTTTTGCAGCTTTTTTTTGGGGAGGGGGGTACCAAAAATTATGCCACTACAAGGGGAAACAAAGAGAAATTAGAGGGAAATACTTTGAGGAATCTTTTATAAAAATGCACCTCAATATTTTATGTAAACAAAAATTTGTATGGCAAAATTACTTTAAAATAATTTTTATGCTTTTAAATAAAAGAAAAAATAAGTACATAAATACACTGTTTATCAAAATATCTGCTGCAAGATTTTCCCTAAATTTTAATCCTTACACTAATTTTACCAGCACCTTCTGCATGTGCTTAACTA
The DNA here is from genome assembly GCF_044657685.1 of Stegodyphus dumicola. NCBI lineage: Eukaryota > Metazoa > Arthropoda > Arachnida > Araneae > Eresidae > Stegodyphus > Stegodyphus dumicola. The sequence goes on along the minus strand of NC_140777.1, from coordinate 19,703,923 downwards.
TGTTAGTAACACTTAACAAAAAGTGCAAGTGTTTAAATTTTTGGATGGCACACTTTTCATCACCATGTTTTCCATTTTCGATAATAAAACTACAAATAACAACTTCTTCATTACTTCTACAAATACTATTTTTAATGACACATTCCTATTCAAAGCCAATGTAATGAAACTTAATTGTTGTTTGGAATGTAAATATTATATTAAAGTTGGAAAATATTATATAACATATGTCCAAAAGAAGGATATATCTAAAACTAAGAATGTGCAGATACTATTTATCATCTGTGTTCATCAAGAAATTAAACCTCTGATGTGAGCACAGAAAATGAATGGTAAATGCTGTCAATAAAATAAATCGTGTTTTCAGTGTTATAAATGTATATATTTTTATATTAAAATTATATGTTATAAATATACAATATTTTTTGTTAAAAGGCTTATTAGCATGCACATATAACAAAATATTTTAATTAAATTTGTTATGCTGAAAATTTTCAAAAATAAAAATCTTGTATGTATTCAAAATTGAGTGTGGATTACACGCATTCACAAATTAACAAAATTAGTTATCTAAACTGTATTAACTAGTTGATTATTTACATTTTTCTGTTTGCCGAATCCATTTCTTGTCAACTAAAATTCTTTTACCCATGGAGTAGTTTTTATATCAAGGCACAAAAAATTTCAACATCTGTAATATTCAAGAGATATTATGATCTCAAAACCATGCACTTATCATTTGACTCTAGAATGAGATTGATCACAACACATTAATATTAAGCTGTCAGGAGAAATTTGATAACTCTCCTAAAAATTTCCATTATTTGCTGAAATTTCTATCCATTGCATGGATAAATATTTCAGGGTGTTTCACTGAACTATAGAAAATCACTTGCACATTTGATCTGACATATAAATGAGAGAGACTGCTTATACTACATGAGTTAAAATTAGTACACTTGGGAAAGCTAATTTGAGGAAGTTTGAGAAAATTGATGGAAGATTCCCATCATTCCTTATGGAATAATAATTCCAAGATTTTGGAGCAGAGGACTACTATCTTTCAGACAAATCTAACTTCAGAATCAGTTTTTTTTAAGAAAGACATCCTTCCCTTTAGGCAGATAGCCCTCATATACCTTGCTATATATCTCACATGTCATGCCTTGCAAACACACCCCATTCTGGACCTTAGTTTTTGCAAGCCAGTACTCAAAATATATAGTGAGCCAAAAGTCCTTTCAAGAGGTTGATGGTGGAATTCTCTCAGACCATCCCAGTGCTGTTCTCCCTCAAAACTAGGTAGAACAGTTAATAAGATCCAGGAATACCCAGGGTACCACTTAGCCTAATCGGGACCCGGGGCAAAAACATCTTTGGGGGCCCCCCTCTGCTTCCCTACTTCAGTAATGAAGAACTGAACTTTATGGATGTATTTAAATTTTTCATCTCATTATAGATATATAACAAGAAAATTGACTAGAACCTAAAATAACTATAATGCTCCCCTCCCCCTCCAATGGTCAGACAAAATATTGTTCTGTCCATTTTATTGACTTTCTGACAATTCTATGTCCATCATTAAAAGGATATAGCACATCTGAAGAGCCAAAATTTGACAAAAATGCTATTTAAATTTATAATTAGAAAATGTAAAGACGTTTTTTAGCAATTTGAGTTAATTAATGAAAAATACCATAAACAAGTCCTATACACTTACAGAATAAGCTAAAAAGCTTTTCCGATGCATTCTGAATCACTTTCGTAACATAAGTGCATGTGGTTCTGCTTCTTGTTTGTCATAGTAGTCCTATACACTTACAGAATAAGCTAAAAAGCTTTTCCGATGCATTCTGCATTACTTTCGTAACATAAGTGCATGTGGTTCTGCTTCTTGTTTGTCATAGTATTACATATTTTTGATCTGATATTTTGTTTAAAAAAAAGTTCATTAAAGAAGGAAACATAAAATAAACTTTCTATTTGCTTTGGGGCCCCTCTCTGATGTGGGGGTCCAGGGCAACTGCCCTGTATGCCCCTGCCTTAGGCTCTATGAATACCCTCAATCACCTATGGTACTACACAGGTGCTGACCTAGTTTGTACCTTATATCTGTACATTATTTGCAAGTGATAATGGCTTATCGCTTGTGAATGAAAAGGGATAAGAAGAGCTTGCTATGAAGATTATGTTGACATATTTTGTGAGTATTCATTCACTATGGATTAACATTAAAAGGACAGCAATAATTCCTCAGAGTTAGAATGGAATATTCAACAAGTTACTGCAAAACTGAAGGAAAATAAACACATTTTATACATGACAACATATATGTATGCACTGCTGCAATAACCTGCTAAAGATTTGGCAGACTGCTTCTGGTTTTGGTGTTTCAATATTACTTCACAGCAAAGAATTAATGATGAGAACTTAACAATATAGAACTAAGTTTTATGTAGCAGAATTGTGCAGGATCGTAAGGTTGTTTTTATATGCTTAAGCACTGACATATTTTTGATTAATTATTTATTCTTTTATTTTACTTTATTTATGTAATCTCTTTTTTTTTTTTTCTACATATGCATATTTCCACTGAGCAGACAAAAGTGATATAAACTTTGCCAAGCGAGAAACACAGTATGTTTCATATAAAGTTACAGCACATGAGCTGGGTTTCATTTTCATTTTTGAGTATGTGTGATGATGATACATTATATGGATGGGTCTGTTAGGTTTTCGAATTTTCATGGAAATTAATTTTGTATGTAAATATCCACAGATAGGCCATTTTTTTAATAAATAAATAAGCATCTAACCTGTATATATGGGCAGTAATCTGCTAGGCTAACTGATCCACCGTACTTTCCTATTTCTGAACTTGGTACCCCAGGGATATAATCAAAATTCTGAAACAAATTATAACATTACAAAAAAATACACTTAACAATTAAAAATTTATACTACTATTTAATGTACACTACAGAAAAAGCTCAGCTGTCTGGAAAGCTTGAGAAATGCCTAATTTCGGATGATTGAGGATTGAGGATACAAAAAATGGAATTCATGGTAGAAAAGCCAAATCAATTCAAAAAAGAATTTAGTCTAAAATTATAAAAAGAGTCATTTTATTTGTTGTCAACTTTAATATAAAAAACCTACATATAAATTCCTTGAGATTTTGAAAGAAAAGAGGCTATTTCAGACATAAACACCTAAGTAAAACAATTATGTAATTCCCTAAATTATGAAATTTCACCAACCATGAAAACTGGTTTAGATCTTGCTACACTTAGAACTGTCATTCTGGCAAAAGTTTGAAGGAACAGATTGCCCCTTATTTAGTTAGATATCAACATATACAAGTTACAGACATAACATAAAAAAACTTTAAATGGCTTGTCATAATTTTTCACATTGCACAGTCAGTGATTATCTATTTTCACATGAGTCACACTTTTCTTGATGCCAATTTTGAAAATACTTTACTGCATGCTGTTCCATTGAAATAAAGTCCCACATTTTATTTAAAAATAAAAAAAAAAAGTGATTGAAAAACAGCAGTTAACTTATGTTGTTTCTTACAAAAATTAAACTGACTGATCGAAAATTAATCGGTTTACATAAATACAAAATGCTTATCCATTACTGGCACAAAATGGCACCGTTTGGCAATAGTTCTTGTTTGAATAGAATTGTAGTCCTATTCCTATTTTACAGTGGAGTTACAAATCTCTTGTTTGCTAAATTTTAATGTTTCTAAATAAGTTTCTAAAATTCGAAAATATTCCAGTTATTTGAGCTTTCTCATTAGCTGAATGACGAATAGGTGGGATTTCACTTTACAATACATGGTGAAATGTAAATGTGGAAACACAATAAATACAAAGTATATGAAAAATGAAATGTTGATTTAGTCACAGATAATTACAACAAATAGTTTTAGATTTTACAAGAATTGTTCAAATAAATAACAATAAATTAAAGCTGCAATACATTAGCACAAAAATGGGTTTTGTTTAGGTGATGAATGTTAAGTGTTCTGAAGACCATATTGCCAGAATAAGTGTCTTTTCTGAAGAAGTATCATCTAACAAAGTGTGCTGAAATCATTTTGACATGATAATGCATGTATTGCAATTGGTGATTGTGAATAATTCTTGTAAATGCCCATGATTAAAATGATTTTTTTCATTTTTAACAACATTTATAATACTAATAACAACAATTTAACAACATTTATAATACTAATAACACAAATTTTTAACAATATTTATAATACTTATTTATAGTGTTTCTGCATTCATGTTTCAGATTCCGTCAGAGCCATACTAGGGCTTTCAGTGCCCAAGGACTATTGAATATTTTGTGCAGCTTGCTGTTTGCCAATAATGGAAAATATTGCATTCTAAAATTGTATAACATAAATTTGATACCACATGGAATCTATGCCCAGGGGTAGATGTCCTACCTTCCTACCCCAGGTTATGCCACTGCATTATATTATGAAAATTGTTACTCTCAGCACAGCCACACAAAAATAATACTTTAATATTAAAATATCAAAAATAGAGTGTTACACTTTACACTGAAAATTTGCATAACTATTATAATGAATATTTTTGACAAAAAACAATTGTAAAATATTGTAAAACTCAATGAATTAAAAAAAACTCACTTGAAAATTAGGGTGCAATTCTTTTGGATATTCAACTAAATTACATAGAGCTACTGAATCTCTACTATCAGTGCATTCTGTTTCCAGAGGATCTTTTTTGACTTTATCACAGTATGGGTGTATACTTTCACCTCTAAAAGCATAAAATTAAGTAAATAGGAAATTCACATGGATATGATACTAAATATATACAAGATGAAAAAGTAATTGAAGATACACTACTAAAACCTTCATATTAAAAAAAAAATCAAAAAAAGATTTTCTTCAAAGTCTTGTTAATAAACACTTCTCCAGTTTCATGAAGTATGTTTTAAAATGCTGAATACAGCATATGTAAGAACATTGAAAATATTTTTCAATTTCATATATATTTCAATAAATATAAAACCAAATACTATAAAATTATTTTATTGAAAAGCATATCGGATAGCAAAGCTGAAATATTTAACTTAATTTACCAAACTGCAAATATTTTCAGATTTAATTTTTATAATTATAAATCATGACTAATGGTATTTATTTATTAATAATGCAATTTTTTTATTATATGATATGTTAGTTTCTTGTTTAATATATTTTAATTCATGCACAAAAAGTTCTGATATTATTGCTGATTGCTTCTGATATAACATAAACCTCTGCTAAGAATACTTGCAAAGTAATCAGGCATAAGTTCATAAATTAACTATAAATTCTGTTAATGTTTGACACACACTAAGAACATACATTACTGAGAATGTAATTTTCTATTTCATTAAAATTTGTACTTAGTATCTCTGTTATTAATTAAATTTACAAATATTTGTAACTTTTTAAATGCTGATAATATTTAAAATTGACAAAAATTCAGCATAAACCGTCTGAATATAAATATTCAGCATATATTATGTTGTCAATTCATTGATTACAGTCATGTATATGAGCAGAATGCTTAGCCCTACAATGCCTAGGCAGTAATAAAGGGGCTCAGGGCCCTAGATTTTAAAGACCCTCTCCATATCAACTTTTTCCATAATTTTTTTCCTCTCATAAAAGTTGGCATTGAAGTTCCCTAAAGAAAAGCTATACCTAGAGGCCCAAAATGACCCAATGGGATTTTATATATTGTGGTTATTAATTTTAAGAAAGATGAAAAAATGAAAAGAACTGTGAAAGATGGTCTGTGAGAAATTGGCTCATATTCACTTTAAATATAGGAAAAACTAAAAACCTATATCATTCGGTAAAAATAAAACTGGAGATGAAATACTAACATTGAACAGTCTTTACATCCACTTCACCCCTGATGATTAGGCCTAACAGGCAATAATTTACAATATAATTTATAATTAGGCTTACATTTAACCCCTTAACTGCCGCGGAAAACGTACAAGATTCATTCCCCAGTGCCACGGTTTTTCACATATACGCGCGTAGTTATGCGATTTATTAGGAGGAAAATAAGAGCAAGTTTTACTTTCTAAAAATTGTTTACTTTCACAAAATAAACAGTAAAAGAAAAAAAATGAATGCACAAAATTTAATATTTTGAGTAAAAATATAATAAAAAGATGTAAGTATAATAAAAATGATGTTTTTATAATAAAAAAGGTCCCTATAATGGGTTTTCGATCAATTAATTTTTAGACCAGTAAAGTGTAATATCATGTTTCACTGAAATCAGTATGCCTATAAAAACATATATTTCTTCTGAATTGGTTGAATGCCACGATATTGTTCTTGATTTTTCGTTTGCAAGGTGTTGTTGGTTCATATACAAACGGTTAGTTTCAGTAGCAATATAAAGCACGAGCAGTTCATGAAAAAATAATTCAAAAAGGATAAATGGGTTTGAAACATCCGTTATATCTTTCTTTATTCCTGGAACCTACTACAAAAAGTAAACGAAAGACACAGAATAAAAAAAAAAAAAAAAAAAAATACGTTTTACTCAAACAACACTAGCCAATACCACGCAGTCATTACTTTCAGCACATTAGACACGTCCCTCTCTCCAATTTCTCCCCACACTTCTCTGAAATAATATCCTCCTTCACATACTTCGTCAAGGTCATTCTGGTGTTACATTCCAAAAGTTTGTGAATAATTTAACATGTAGCAGCGCAAAGCAACTGATAGTATTTTGTAAGGGCGTATATATACGCCCGGGCCAGTTAACGCATCGGCTGAGCAAGGCGTATATATACGCCCGCGGCAGTTAAGGGGTTAATGGTATGTTATCACAGTTAGTAAGAATTATTTAAGCCAAACACTCTTTTGCATAGAATTGCATGTATAAACTTTAAGGTTAATATGTGTTTATACCTTAACCCTCTCAGCGTTACGACCGGAAAATTCCGTACAGAAGGTTGCCTTCCACATTCATTATACATGAAAATTTCTGCTAGCTTTTAATGTATCGGATTTCAGTTTGGATGTATATTGGAAGAAAATCAATCAAGGTACAAAATGAAGTCATTTTTTAATTAAAATCAAGAAAATATCACTTATTCATGACATTTTGAGGAACTTTGAAATTTCAGGGCTAAACCCGTAATGCTCAGAGGGTTAAACATAACAGGTTTTCAAAATTCCAGAGGAAAAATATGAGTAGCTCAATTATTTTGCAAATTTATGAGATATAATAATACTTTTAACATATTTATTAATTCACAAATTAAAATTGTAATCATAAGCACCTAGATCGTCTCGAATCAATCCAATCTTTGCAGCTTTTAAATGCAAAATCACAGCCTAAATTTTTACCCCATTTGAGCTCTTGAGCCATCGCATAATTTGGTGCATACCACCTGCAATCATATTGAAAAAGACTATGCATTAAAACATTATGTAAACATAAACAAATGCACTCTACAGATTCATACATTCATCAGTCAGGTGATAAAAATGAATAACATATGCATCATTTACCCAGTGTCTTGCATAAGAGCTAATGTTATCCGAGAATATACTGGATTCTGAGTATGAGTTCCAGTCATAGCTTCATTCTGAAAATACTTTATTTAGTTAAACTCAAGAGAGAAGTGCATTAACATTGTTCATTGTATTTTTAATTAAAAAGAAGATACATGTCTTCTGCGGTGGCCTTGGCGATATAAAATTGCAATGGCAAAATTCAGGCTTAAAAAAGTGTGATTTGTTGCCAAATGTTACAAACATTCATGAAAAAGAAATTGTCTATGGTAAACGATAAATTGGCAATTTATTCAATATATATATATATCACGTTATTTTACATAGAGAGACAAAGAGAGAAGGAATTTAACATAATGTTGTATTTATTATAGTATTTAATACAATTTTGATGGCATTTAATTTAAAATACTAACATAATTCAATAAAACTTATTTAATATACATATATTAATTATCATATTTAATACGATAATGTAAGGAATTTATTTAAAATAATAGCATACATAAACATGCCAAAAATTCCATTTATTATTAAACATACAGTGAAATTTTATTTATTACAGTCAAAAGTCATTAATCCGGACTCGTCGGGACTTCGGCGATTCTGGATTATCAATTTTTCCAGATTATAGACCATCAGTTTAAATCTGGTAAGATAGCATGCAGAAATTATAAAATTAAAAATATGAAACCATAATTTATGAAATAAAGAACAATTATGATCTAAAGGGTATCAAAATTTACAAAAAAAAAAGCTTAATATTTATTTGTTTACTTTACTTTCTTCGCTATCGGAAGCGAATTATAATGACAAGGAATTTGATGTAAATCATATGAAAGACAGAGTACATCGAGATGAAATACTACATTTAGTAAGGAATTATAAGCCAAATAAAATAAAAACATCTGCCCTGAAGATAAGGATAGTGCTGACAGATCAACTTCCAATTCATTGTGCGCTGCGGCGTTCCCCTGCCGCAGAGCAGCGTGAAATTGATAAACAGATTTTGGAATGGATAGATAAACAAAGGACATGCCTTTATCCATTTTTTGCAGCAATTCTACTTTTTGTTTAATGGACTTCGAAACATACTTTCGCTTTGCAGATACTTTATATATTAGTAAATATATATCGGAAATTCTTTTTGAAATAATGGAAAAATTAAGCTTACTTTTATAAAATTGCTCTAACAGTCTGCAAAAAATAATAAGCCAGATCCAATTCGAAGATTAAAGAACAACGCAATCTGCAACATTAACTGAATTAGATAATTTTAGCTCAGCTTATACCGTCCGTTATACATTACACGCGCATGTGTAAACGTATTTTGGGCATGTGCACACGCATATTCGTAGCCGTAAAGGTCTTACGTGCATGTGTCAACGCGACGCATGCGCAGAAAGTTTGTAGCTTTGAGGTCCGGATTATGGGTGTCTGAATTAATGACTTTTGACTGTATTTTATTTAGGCAATCAGTGCCAGAATATCGTACTTTATCGTTCAGGAAACACTCTTTTCAGAGTTTTTTCTCTGCAATGGACTCCAAAGTGGCAGAATTTCCTTATCCTAAGGTTAACAAAGATGGCCCTTTACAGTTATTGTAAATAAATGAGAATTTCTATAATTAAGGTAAAATAACATGCTGAACAAATATTAATTTAGAAGTCAAACAACAAAAATCAACGTTACATTTGTAAATTTTCACAGGACTAGTTTCGATGGTTTTAACAAACCATCATCCTCAGTAGCTGAACTCCTGTGCAGCCATTCTTATCTTATCACTATATCTTATCCCGTTCATTTGCACTTTGGCAGCCAAGTATAATGGTTCGACAAAACCATCGAAAATAGTCCTGTGAAAATTTTCAAAAATAACGCTGATTTTTTTTGTTTGACTTCTAATTAAATGAGGGTTTCTTCTCCAATATGAACTGATAAGAGGTCGAAGTGCAATGTCTAAGGTTTCCATATTTCAAAATCTTCCCTTTGGGACAGATACATTATGTTCACAAATAGTTATACAAAAATGTTCATGAAGTACTTATTAGCTCTGCCATACATTAACAGGCTTTGAATGGAAAGGAATTGATAACTGTAGGTTGAATGAAAAACAGAGAAAGCATTGGTCATGCTTGTAATCATGAAGTGGTAAATAGACAAAGGACATTCTTTTTGCTGGCTAGAAATGTTAACTTCTGAAATTTAGATAAATTACTGGAAGAACCATTTTTGCAATTTGTTATTTGATTAACTTGTATCATATCAAAAATGCCAAGCGAAAAGATAAACCCGAAAGAAAAGGATAAACTGTTAAAATGCTTTGATGTTCTTAGCCATAGAAAAATTACATTGATACTGGCTATTTCCCAATAAGTATTGTGCATTTTACAAGGAATTACAATTAATAAAGCATTAATAAAAAATGCAAATGTCTCAAAGAAACGAAGAAAAAAAGAAGACAGAAAATCAAGGGACACTGAAACTGCTTTTTTTTTAGAATGGCTTCAAACTATTAAAATAAAAAATGCTTCTATTTCTAAAGCTTTTTTCAGTAATTAGCTAAATACTAGGAGAGAATTTTGTATTAACTGACAGCTAGATTACAAGTTGAAGAAAGAGAAATCTAATATTATTCATCAATATGGCATAGTGAGACGGAAGAGGCAGATCATCATGCAGATGATAACTGGATAAAAAACATTTTACTTAGCTGCTAAATAAATACAAGCAAAATGAAATTTACAATGTAGATGAAAATGGACTGTGTTACAGAACATTATCAAAACACAAATTAATACTCAAAAATAAAATAGCAACTGGTTTAAGAAACTAAATGAATGAGTTACTGAGTTATTAACATGCAACACAAATCCAATAATTAAAAAGATATCGCTAGTAGTTGTTGATAAAGAAAAATGTGGTTTCTATGTAAAAGAAGCTCCAGAGGAATTGCAAGCTATAGGGAATGTTTGAGGCATCAGTGAGAGAAATTATGAAGATTCATTTTTATAATACGAACCACATCGCAAAAATATTTAGACAACATGTGTAAAAGCTGGTCATAAAAATGTTAAAAAAGCTGCAGAAACTAAAAGCAAAAGTAATACAGAAAATAGTTATGATACGTCGATATCAAAACTGAATCTAGAAAAGCACTCAAATTCTAAACAAAATTTTTGCAGTTAAAAGCGGTGATAAAAAAACTGCCAGTAGTTTTACAAAATTGAGAATACAATTGAATATATAGAAAATACAAAAATATTTTTATAAAGACTATAAAAATGAATTTCAAAATTGCATAAATAGTTTATTTTAGCATTAAATTTAACAATAATTTTAGGATTAATTACTGAATTAGTTGTCAGTTATTTTTCACTTGAAAGGTTTAAAACTTATATTACAATTTGCAATACACAAATTGCTGTTTATTAAACTCAACTGCTTAATAAATTCAAATATGTTTGGAATAGAAGTGATTTTAAAAAGTGGCGAGTATTGTGTTGGCAAAATGTCATTACAAAAAAAGCAGTTAGGTAATTAACCATTTGTTTATCACACATGTGCGAACAGGTAACCATCTGTTTCTTGCCAGTTAGTAATGTGCCAAATCCACTTTCCAGCCAAGGCTGTTACAGAAGAAATGTACCAAAAAAAAGTTGTAATAAAAACAGATAAAAAATAATAATATAGGAAACTTGCAATATATTACAGAAGCAAATTATTTAATTTATAAATTTAAAGTATCTGGGAGTGAATCACCTATTCATAAATTGGATTTTTGAAATAGGTAGCAACAAGTTTTATTTTCTTGACTACTGAACCTAGAAATATTATTTTATGGAGACATATATACTGGAGTTTAAGCCATATCATTTTATGGAGCATGGGGAGGGGTTTCATAACTGAGGATATATTGACTTTAAAATTATGTTTGCAACTTAAAAATTTTAATTGGAAAAATATTCATTTTAATTAGTTAAAATAAAAGGTCACATACCTTTACGAACAAATTTTTCATAAATACAGTCAATAAAAATTTCACCCAAAATGAAGGTGACAAGTACAAATTTAAATCTAAGTGCTATTTTAATCAAAATGGAGTAAGTAAAAACAGCTTCTGATGTGCCTACTCTGTCAACCCTACTCCCAAAATTTTGAATTTAAGGAGGTAATGAAAATTTTAAAATGAATTATATCAGTAAAGTCATTTTGGATATTAAAGCAGGAACATTTTGCTTTTAATTATTGTATTTACTCATATACTCTTCCCATTTCACTTATTGAAAAATTGGCATAAAGGTATAATGGAAGAATACTATTAAATGTATACATGAATAGATGCATTAATATTTACGGTTAGTTGCTACCTTTAGTACCATGTTTCTTTTATTTTGACATTATATTTTGCTACCCATTTCTTGTGCTACCAATATAAAAGCAAACAATCTTATTAAGTTACTTAATTTAAAATAGGAGATTGTTATTACTGGCAAAAGTTTATAATAAAAATATTGAAAGGAAATAAGGAAGAAGAATACTGTGAAATGTATATTTGAGCTCATAATACAGTAGTTTGTAAACGTTTTTGCTCCCATGCACCCCTTTCACCATTGTTAGATGATTGTGCCCCCCTTCCTTTATAAAACATGAAAAATTCACATGCATTTATTTAAAATTTAGATTATTTTTTATGTGTTTATAAATTAAACAAGAAAAAATACAGAAAAAATAAGTACCAACTAAGAGGGAAAAACTATAGCACAAACATAGTGACCAAGATCTAATTAGAGGATGTAATTAATGCATTTACTGAAATTAGATTCATAAAAGTGCAAGTAAAATGACTGCAAGTATTCATATATAGACATGTGTAAATTATTTTATATAATTTGGAAAGATATTGAGCTAAACATTGTTATTATTAATATTTGTAAATTATTGTTATTAATATTATTTCACACATTCACATTGTTTTTGTTAATATTTTACCCATTCAAAGGACTTCCAAAATAAACCTTTGCGCAGGTACATGAAATATTTGAACTTAGCATATTGGCATAATATCTAACACAATGATATATATTCCCAATTAATTTTACCTCAAACAGTCTTTTCTCCCAGTGAGTGAGAACAGTCCCATCTTCACCTTGGTCCTCTAGTTCAGCTCCTTCCAAGTACGAACAGTTAAAGTGCTTTCGAACTTCTTTCTGTAATGGACAACCAATTTAAAAATAACTCAAATTCAGAACAAAATAAAACATTAAAAGAGGTGTGAAAATATAAATAGTTATTTATTTTATTTCAATGCTGGCATACTGTTGTCTTTGGCTGCAGATTTACCCTAATATTGTGCAGAAAATCTTCACAGAATATACTGGAAGTTATAGAGGGGCAACATGTTTACACACAATGTTATTTAATGTACACACAACTGATTTTAAATCATTACATTGTGGTGCTTTATATTAAATCAATGTTCTCAGCTTTTATACCAAAATAAATAGGAAATGTCCAAGTTTTGACTATGGGGATGGATGAGGTAAACCTTGGGCATGCACAGAAGCTTTCTTTATGGTATGACTTGTTAATCTTGCTTGTCTGATAGTAAAATCAGAATTAAGTCCATGAATTTTATTGTGGAGATGCACAGGATTCCCTATGATATGGCCACAGATTTTGGACATTGCACATGACAGTACAGCTTTTCCCCAGTTTCATCCAGATTCTGAGGGAGAATGGCCAAGGTGTGAATCCAGAGATCTTTCACTCCTTTTTCCTTACCACGAAATCACTGGACAGGCCTTTTGGCTCGCTGTGTATTTTAACTGCTAGCATGCAACAAAGCTGTTACGTTAGGTGCTGCTTAATGTGATCATGTTTGTTCATGGCTGTTTTAATAACATAAAATGATGAAAAAAAATCTTTAAAACAGCAATGGAATTATAGTATAAGAAACATTTAAATAAATAATTTCACAGAAATTTAATTAGGAAAATGCAAAATTTTTTTAAAACTGTTCATAATGTCTAATGTAGTTTATCCTTCAACTGTTCATAACATTTCTGTAAATTACTTGACTGATACTGTACCCTAATCTTAATACAGTCAAAAGTCGTTAATTCGGACACCCATAATTCGGAATGATCTATAATCTGGACCTCAAAACTTAAAACTTTCTGCGCATGCGCCGCGTTGACACATGCGCATAGGCGTTTACGCGTGCGCGTAAGACCTTTTACGACTGCGCATATGAGTGTGCGCAAGTGCAGAATACGTTTTCGCGTGCGCGTTTTATGTATAATGGACGTATAAGGTAAAATTATCTAATTATCTATTTCAGTTAATGTTGATGATTGCGTGGTTCCTTAATTTTCGAATTGGATCCGGCTTATTATTTTTTGCATACTGTAAGAGCAATTTTATAAAAGTAAGCTTAAACTTTCGATTATATCAAATAGAATTTCCGATATATATTTGTTAATGTGTAAAGGATCTAAAGCGAAAGTATGTTTTGAAATCCGAAATCTGTTTATCAATTTCACGCTGCTCGGCGGGGGGATCGCCGCGGCGGGCGCGTAATGAATTGGAAGTTGATCTGTCAACACTATCCTTATCTTCAGCGCAAATGTTTTTATTTTATTTGGCTTATAATTCCTTACCAAATGTAGTATTTCATCTCGATATGCTCCGTCTTTGATATGATTTAAAACAAGTTCCTCGTCATTATAATTCACTTTCGATAGCGAAGAAAGTGACAGAGGTTATTGAAAGCGAAAAAATTTCGATTGACAAATTAGTCGGTGTTCTCGACACAGCAATTATAGGACTTGAACAGCGGAACTTTTTAACTGAACAAGAAATTATGTCTGTTTAATAGAATTAAAGAGAAAGTATTATCACATGAAACGAAGCAAAACTTAAACAACTTACATTGAAAGAAATGTTTAATAAAGTAAACATATAAATATTAAGCTTTTTCTTTTTGCAACTTTTGATACCCTTTAGATCAAAATTGTTCTTTATTTCATAAATTACGGTTTCATATTTTTAATTTTAGAATTTCTGCATGCCATCTTACGAGATTTAAACTGATGATCTATAATCCGGAAAAATCGATAATCCGGAATCGCCGAAGTCCCGACGAGTCCGGATTAACGACTTTTGACTGTATTCCCTGGAAGAGACCATGCCAAGGTAAAATTTTAAATTCAGGGGGGAAAAAACCCATCTTAGTTTGTTATAAATGATTATTGTAGCAAGACACAATGTCATAGTTTTTTTTAAGGGGGGGGAATTCTGCACTGCAGAAGACACATCGTCAAAAGATTTTTTTGTTAAGGGAACATAGATGCCATAGATTATTTTTAAAAAAGGTCTGAATTAAAGACAGAATGCCATAGATTTTTTTGGCAGGAAAATAATTCTGAAGTATTTTTTTTTTCAGGGAAGGGGGAGCTCCAGAAGAAGAAAGACATACATCTGATTGCTTTCAAAAATCTACGTCAAACTAACGTTGCCTTTTTGCCTACTTTTAATGGTTGACTGAAATCAAAAACAAGCTATTTGGCAACATAATCCTTTATCTGGTTGCATCTGTCTGTCACTTGATGAATTTTATAATCTATTTTGATCTTATTTGGAAAATGTATCTTTTATTTGGCAACTTTAGTTTAAAAAGTGATCAAATTAAGTGATGTATTTTCCATGTTTTTTTATACAAATGGGCAAGACTTCAGTTCACTAACAATGTCTGAATGATGACACTAACGATGATCACATTAAGCAGTGTCTATTATAAAACTGTTTAAAATTAGGCCCATATTTTTTATGATTCTAAATATAATGTTGATGACTTACTTGCAGTAAGTTTTTTAACTACAAAAATTTTAAATATGTGATATTATTTAATAAATATATATAAAAAATTCAAATTTTTACACCTATTCTTTTACAAAGAATGTTCTACTTGCAAGTCATGCCTTATCCAGAAAAAGATCTTTTCTGGAAGAGAGAAAAAAGATCATCAACATATAAAATTATCTCTGTGAAGTGTCAAAACTTTATGACACTTAACACTTCTCCATAATGGAAAAAATAATGGGCAGGAAGTTAAGCCTTTTGGGAGCTGTGTAAATATCACTTTGCTAGAGAAAAAATTTTGAATACTGGAATTTTCTACAATTGGAAATTTGAACCCTATGCACAAAATACAAATATTTTCCCAATGTTAGAAGTATCTTTTAGAAGCACACAGAACAAAATAAACAGCTGGCTTTAACAACATTTGCATATAATGCCTCCAAAATTTTAATTAATGCTATCTCAATCCTACCAGGATACATATGTATTTTTTATTTGACTAAAAATATTTGCCTTATTAAGAATGGTTTCCTCCAAGGCTGTATAAAAATTTTAATATATGTATATTGTAACTAAAGGGTTATCACAAGGTTAGAATTGTCCCTATATGAAATAAATACCTTATTTGATTTATGTTTTAAACCAGTTTACTATGCCCAAATGATTTTTAATCAGATAATCTTTTTCAAACACCCTTCATATAAAATATTACATGCACTCATTCTAATATTTTGATTAGATAAAATATTGTTTAGAAATGGAAGAAAACTTATTAAATTAATGTATCATGACAAAGTCACCCAGATAATATAGTGGTTAAGGGAGCCTACTAGCATACTGAAGGGCACAGGCTCAAATTCCAGAGAAGGCATGGTTGTAATTATCTGTCCCTTCATAGGAGGTAATGATGGCCCACCTATTAGGTGCTTCTACAATAAACTGGCCACCACTTCCAACCTTAGTAGTGGCCAAACCTAAGTCGGCTAAGTGCCCATCAATGGGCAAAAAAAGAAAAATGTATCATAACAATACAAAATAGATACTCAAACAACAGAATTAAGGCTGGACCAATTAATCAAGTACTGACTAATACCAAGATTGACTGTAGTACATCTTTCATGCAGTTCTGAAATAATACTTTTATTTACTTACTTTACAGTTTAATGCTTTGTGCAAATTTTATATAGTCTGTATAAACTCGGTGGCATATCTACAAAGTTGGGATACCTCTATTGAACTTTTTTCGGCCCCTAAATTTAAGACATTTGGTAGGTTAAAATTTAAAAAAAAATTCAAAATCCGGGAACTTCTTATTGTGTGGAATCCCATAAATTTGCTTCAGTTTAAACTTTTTATTTTTCCATTAATAAGTTTAAACAATACTTTAAGTGCTTCAATATGCTTTTGAAAAACTACATGTTTACTTCATATTGTTGTAAATACTACTTACAAATATTTTAATCTTTTTTGGATTGTATTTTTTATTTTCTGCATTGTTCTAGTATTTTGTATTGTTTCATTTATTTATTTCCTTTATTTATTATTTCTAGAGTGGTAAATTTATGGTTTATTTTGTATTTAATCTAATTCGTAGCCACATATCTTGTATTTAAGGGTTTATTTGTTGCAGAGAATTATAGATTGTTTAATTTTTTTAGCACAATGGCATTGGAATTGTATAATAGCACCACTGGAACTTGATATAGATGAAATTCCATACCTATGGGACCTTGGGGATAATTTTCATCGATAAGATGGTGACATTTGGCAATTTCTCAGCAACTTTCTTGAAGATTCGAGAAAACACATTTTCATAGCTCTATGACCCATCATCATTCCAGAAGTTTCCAGAGCCAATGCTACAGAGTATATATATATGGGTCAAAGAGCTGTGGAGTTCAGTTGAGAACTCTGCTGGGAGACTTTACCTTATCAGTGGATCAGGATTTACCTTATCAGTGGTTATATGAACAGCGAGTTAGGATTTACCTTATCAGTGATTTAAGGAAAAAACACCGAAAATCACATGTTCTTCTTAAGTTATTTCCAGCCATTATTGTGCTGTGTGTACTATTTATTGTGTCTATTTCTTAATAAACTTTTCATTTCTTCCTGGTTTTCTGGACTTATTATTTAAAGAAACATCAGTGATCCCACAGCTCACAACAATATTTACCTGCACATTAGGAGTTACAACAATTTTGACAGTTTTCTTTAACACATTTTTTCCTCGTACTTTCCAGTCTCGTCTCTCCACTTCTCGAATGACTCGTTCACTCCATTGATGGGCTTGGATCCTATAAATTAATTTTCATGTCAATTATCAGAAATTGAAACAGAAAGTTAATTAATAAAGATTTCTATCACATAATATAATAATTATTATTTTTAATTAAAAACATCTTGAAATAAAACTGGTAAAGGTTCTATATTTCAATATTAAAAAAAGGTTACAGTTGAAAGCATTGCGGACGAAAACGTCGCAAAGAAAACAACACAACGCGAAAATGTCATGGTACAAAACATCGTGGGAGAAAAGAAAGGAAAGAGATAACATCGCAGTTCTCAAACATTGTGGTACAAAATATTGTTGACGAAAATAAAGTGGTTTAAAAACATCATCGTCGGAAATATCGTGGTAAAAAATAAAGCACCTACAAATCATCGCATGAGGATAATATCGCACACATGCGTTTTTCAAGTTTTAAAAGCTGTAAATGCATATTCGCATAAAGATTTGGAAGCGCAAGAAATGCTAATGTCATTTTAAGAGCAAACGGAAACAAAACAAGACATAATTTTCACCAAAACAGTGTGAGATTAACAAAAGTGAAAGAAAGTAGTTTGATAATTAACTAAACAATTTTTATAAAGGTAACCTCATGCAGTTATTTATCTTCCTTTTTCTAAATATTTTTTGGCTGTATTTTTCATGAAAAATTATGAATAAAGCTTTATAAAAAGATCAATTTATTAATAACCTTTGTAAATTAACTATGTAAATTTAAAATTCTATTAAGTGCTGTAAGTTGCATTAATTTTCAATTTTTAAATGCTTAAGTTTCCTTCTTACTTTTTCAGTAAAAGTTAATTAGTTATTTCAAAAATATGAAATATAAAAGTAAAAATATCCCTCTTTCCTTCTTGTGCTTTCAAATCATTATGCGAAAATGCATTTTACAGCATTTAAAGTGTACGATGTTATCGTCATGCGATGATTTGTAGGTACTTTATTTTTTACCATGATATTTTCGACGACGATGTTTTTAAACTGCGAAATTTTTTTGAACCGCTTTATTTTCGACGATGATATTTTGTACCACGACCTTTTCGCCTTACATTGTTTTTTCCACGACGCTTCCATCCGCGATGTTTTCGGCAGACACCTAATAAATTATTTTTGAGAGTCACATAAAATCAGCCATAATCATTAAAAAATAAAATGCTCTTTAAGAAAGTGGGAAAATAATTAAATATAAAACCATTATATTGTTTGTTTGGAACTAAAAAACAGAAATGACTTGAAAATTTGGAAACAAAACAAAGCATTTGAAAAGCATTAAATAAATAAAAAGCATTTGAAAACAAGCCTTCTGCATAATAAAAAATAATATGATAACATGTACATATACGATTATACAAAGTGAGAGAGAAGATAACTTCTCCCCCCCCCTCTTTCAAGACAGAAATTTTAAAACAAGATTTTTACATGCATGCAACATGTGAGCAAATTATAAAAGTTTGGTGAGCTGAAAAAATAAATAAATAGATAAAATAAAATAAAAAATAAATAAAAATCATCATAGCTGATAACATACTTCCTACAATTCTGTCATTAAAATATTTCCAGGTTTCTACTTTGAACAAATGTTGGCTTTACAGGAAAAGTTTTAATAGTCCTTTAATTTTCACATATATGTACTTAATTAAGCTTCACCAGCTTATTATTAATCCAAACTAAAGTAATTTCTGGAATAAAATATTACTACATAATTTCTGAAAAGCAAAAACATAAAAGGCCTCAG
Organism: Stegodyphus dumicola; assembly: GCF_044657685.1. Taxonomy (NCBI): domain Eukaryota; kingdom Metazoa; phylum Arthropoda; class Arachnida; order Araneae; family Eresidae; genus Stegodyphus; species Stegodyphus dumicola. The sequence goes on along the minus strand of NC_140777.1, from coordinate 19,684,447 downwards.
ATTTATATGCAAGTTCTTTATAAAATAGCATGCACTTAATCTCAGTAGAGCAGGCGTTACTTAATGTAATCACGTTTGTCCACGGCTATTTTGATAACATTAATAACATGATAATATTAAAGTGAGAATAAAACAGCAATGGAGTTTAATTAATTTAATATAAAAACATTCAGAAATATATAAATAAGTTTTTTTACAGCATTTTAATCAATGCTGATGAACTATTCATAATGTTTCCAGAAATTATTTGATTGATGCTGTATCCCTAATATTTAGATGGTATCTTTCACTGGAAGAGAACATGGCAGTGTAACTAAATTAAACCTTATTTTGTTATAGATGTTTCAGGAAATTTATTCTGTAACAGTTTGGTCATATTAACCAAATTGCTGATCATGTAATGTGGTGTATTTTCCATTTTTTCTACACAAACGAGTGGGATTTTGACAAATCAGTAACAATATTGGAATGATAACACTAACTGTGATCACATTCAGCAGCACCTACTGTAAATAAATTTTTCTGAAAATCTTCTCTTTCTGAATGGTTACAAATAGAATGATGTTTTTGATTCTGATCCAAATAACTGATTATTTTTTTTAATTCTGTATTAAGAGATTCATGTGGCCAATATACTGAAGAATATACATACATACCTGATAGTGAGATTGAGAATGTAAAATCACAAAAATTTTGATATTGATGGAAAATTTTTTTAAACCTTTTTTTTTTTTTTTTTTTTTAATTCTAAACTGAGTGTGCTATATTTCTATGGCATAACTTGTCTTGTCAATATATAACTCGCACTTATACATATAAAAGTTTCAATAGAAACAAAGACTCAAATTACCCACTATAATAATTCAAAAATTGTATGAAACTGTAGTTAATTAACATATAATAAATTATTTTACAAAAGAAGTATAATAAAATTATGACAAATATTATGAATTTGCATGTATCACTTGTAAAGAAAATGGGTGTGCCATGATGATGAACAACAATACTTTTTTTCCCCAGTTACACATACATTCTAATTCAAGGATAAGTTGTGATACTTTAGCATATTGAGTTTAACAGTTCTGTGAACAAGTTGTTTTTGTTAAAGCAGCTTTTCTCAGACTGTGGTCTGTGGTGGTCTACAAGTGGTCCTCAAAGCTTACCCTTGTGGTCCTCCTTGATTTGCAATAATGTTTTATTATTTGTAAAAGAAATTAACAAGATTTTACATAATTTCTTGCCAATAACATATGGCCAAGTACAATGGCGTATCTTTCAGATGTATCAAAACTAAATGGGCTAAACCTCTTCTGCAAGGTGATTCCCTGACTGTTGCTAAAGCAGAATAAAGAAATAAAAAGGATTTGAGAAGAAACTTGGTTTGTAAGTAAGTTGTGTAAAACAGGGAAATTGTTCACCATTTTAAACTAAGAATCTATTTTAGTAGGTAATTATACCATTATTGCAAAAGAATTATGAATGACATACGTTCACATCTCGAAACTCAGAGATCAATATTTGAAATTTTCAAATGGTAAATATAATGAATTTTCATGCGTTCGTAATTGCTTCCATTGTGATTTTGAAAATAACACTGTCACCAAATGAAAGAGAACAGGCAGTTGAACTCTCTAATGATTTAAAATGAAATTCCTGAGGCAAGATAGGTTCATTTCTGGACCTTATTATTGGTGAAAACAGAATATAGTGAATTGTAGAATGGTTCTTTAAAAATTATAATTCAGTTTGCTTTTACATATGTGTGTAAGAAAGGGTTTTCATTACTAACTCACATAAAAACAAAGGATCAAAATAAACTTGATGTGTGGGCCAATCTCAGAATTAGGATTATTATAATACATCAAAATTGACTTATATGATGTTGTGTAGTTAAGGGACATTGGGCACAGCATCCAGAGGATGCCAAACTGATGCAACGAAATTTTATATTGAAATCTTTTCCATTCTTGGCAAACAGGAGTGCAAAATGTTCTGTTGTCCGCATGCACTAAAAGTTCTAGCTACAGCTCTCCCTATATGTTCTGAATGCAGATTTAAGCTTAGCTTGTCCTCACTTAAAAAACGTTTGAAAGCACTCTGCTAAAGGATTCCAGTTCAATTGTACAGTTATACTGCAAAATACTGCTTATGAAACTGGTGTACTATATAATATACATCTTGTATTGTATAGTTGTTCTGCATAAAAAACAACTTACATTCTAAAAGAAATTTTCTGGAAAAAATACATTTATTCTTTGGTTACTTTAAAACTGGTCAATGACAGTAAAAAATAAATTCAGCAATGTGAAATCTTATATAAGGGAAAAAAAAATTCATTATTCTCTTCACATTACATCACACACCTTACACAGCAAAATCTTAAAAATTAAAAAAGTGTCATATCTTTAGAATGTTCAGTACAGTCTTAAGTGTTGGCATATATTTTTAGCCCAGAAGGCTATTAATCTCAAGCCTCACTTTTGTTACCTGTTTCACTTTTCAAATAACTAGACAATGGCGCAGCCAGACACATAAAACAATTACTATAAAAAAGAAGAAAAAAATAGATACAGTGCTTTTAATAAATCCAGCTAGTGTCATTTCACAGGTCCAGCTGTTAATTAATAAAAGAGATAAAGAACTATATTTATGCTTTAAAATCGTTTAGTTTGTTAATAAAAAAATTACATATCTTACAGTTCACCAGATGGCAATAAACTGGCAACTAGCAGATAAAAATAATTTATATCAGTTATCCTTAGAATTCTCAACAAAATTCCGAATGTTCCCTCCCATACATTTTTTTTATATAATTGTTATACTCTTTTAAAAATAATACATAGCGATAATATTAGGTCTCAACATCCTTTTATTTGTGCTGCCATATTTATTTATTTTATTTGAGCTCTTTTTTTATATTTGCTATAGTATTTCTTTAAACAAAATACATAGCTATAACATTTGATAGCGATATTTAAAATGTCATACGGACACAAAAGGATGAGGTTTCAGACTAATAACACAGGTTTAGGTAAAAAAGAAAAGGTTTTAATTTAGAACAATACCTTTATGACAAATAAAATATATTTTTATCACAAAATGCACAGATATTATAATAAAATATCCTTACACTTTGTTTACCATTGGCTTCCCATTTCTTCCCCTGGGAGTTAAAGGATTTCCATATTCATCTCTAAAATATGCATATAAACTAACTGAAAAACCCTGGAAAAAAATTTGCAATGTACATTTGATATATTGCATAGTTTCATTAACATCATATAAAAGCAAAGCATCAATTTTAGAATATATATTATGACATGTTTGTAACAAATACACACATTTAAGAATAAAAAATAACATAAATAAGGATGAATAAAAAATAACAATGAAGTTAATATAATAGTTAATTTTTGTTCCTTTAAAATTAAAGTAACAGATTATATATATATAAATGAACAGAATTTTCATTTCATGAGCAACAGCATTTAAGTAACAGTTGAAAACATAATATATATGAATAAATGGAATTTTTGTTTCATGAAAGTTTCTGGATATCTGAAAAGAAAATGTAGATGGCAAACCATTTGTAAATTTGTAACACTGCAGGAAGTCTTTTGCTAGAGGTAATTGCATAACAACAAATCAACAAAAATCACCTTTACTGATATTCGTGCACAAGATTGTTTTGCAAAAGTGTGTATATTAAATTGATCGGTTACATTAAAATTTAACGTGCATGTTCTTTGCGTCTTGAAAAATTTCTGCAGCTACTATGTTAGTAATTTACTTCTGCTAGATCTGAGTACTCTGAATTTGAAATTAAAATTTATTGGATACCTACCATCAAAAGAATCAAATACGTATCTTTCAGAGGAAAAATTAATTTTTCCTTTTTCTAATACTGAATAGAATATGATAAAACTGTTATCTGTTTCTTGTTCTGGTGCATCATTTTCCCTGGCCAACATCTGTTGACTTGCTTATATAGTCATTTTCAGTGTCTGTTCAATTAAAATAATAATCAAAACCATCTAAAGCAGTATTCTCAATTTGTGGTTCTTAAATCCTATCCTTGGTGTCCTTATAGATTTCACCAAACACACACACATACACAATTAAATTAAATTAAATTAAAAAACTAAAACTAAACTCAGTGGTGTAACAGCCCTAATCGGCCAAGGCCTGCAGTGCCTGAAATCAGCTTTCTTGACCGTGGGCCTTGGGTTGCATAAGCATATGCCCTGAACAAGTGGTCAGCTTGTCGCATGACCCCAGTGTTCAGTTCCCAAGTGAACTTGGTACTCATTTTATCGACCCAAGTGATGGAAATCAAAGGATGAAAGGCTGAGTCGACCTTGCCCAGCCCGGGAATCGAACCCCGGACCTGTGACGCTGCTGCGCGGTGCGCTGGCCGTTGCGCCACCAGGCCTAAAATAAAATTAATAGTTCAAAATTATCACATTTTCCCTCAAAACTGATATTTCATGAAATTTATTAATGGATACCCTATTTACAGAATCCCCAGTCTGACCTTAGCAGCAACAACAACAACAAAAAGATTTAAAGTACCATGACTATGCTGCTTCTTACCAGCATACCTAAGCATAGACCAGCTATGCAATAACTGGTAGGCACATCCATTTCATTAAAGTGAGTATCAATATTTATTTAATTTTATTAATAAAATAAAGATTATCCAAATTATAATATCATTAAAACATTAAAAGCAAATATAATTTTTTGTACTAATGTACTAACTTAATTGATTATTACTAATATAAAATTAAATTAGTGTTAAATGTATAAGAATACTGGTAATAACACAAACTAAAAGTTTGCTTTCAAAGTGCTGTAACTGAATGTTCTAATTTATCAAACTTGAAAACGTATTTCAGTTAAATTTCATGCTTGCATGTTCCATTCATACATAGTTTTCAAACTCAGCCTTTATACAATCGAGGTTCGTTACAGCAACCCCTTACATTCTAAAGAAAAAGAACATTATAACAAGTGGTTACTAGAATTAGAGTAGATTTAATATGATGTCAGGAATTAAGGTCTTTTTGATGCATTTGTTGCTAACAATAGTCATTGTAATGAGTAACTCTTATAATGAGCATCTTGTAATCACAAGTATCAGATTGTGATTACTCTAGCCATCCTTTCTGTGTATATTATTCTGTTCCATCTTTGAAAGGCACATTAAACTGAGGTATCAAATGCTAAGTTTAGCCTCAGGGAATTATAGGATTCATTGGGAACCCATCTTGACATATAACTCAACTGGATTCCTTTCTCCTTTAGTTATTAAAAAAATTGTGTTTGTTTATGGCAAAACATGCAAGGACTACCTGTCTTTAGTTATTAAAAAAATGTGTTTGTTTGGTTATGGCAAAACATGCAAAGACTAACTGTCTAGAGGGAGGGTTGCCTTCGTAGAGAACTTTCTAAGGGAAACTGGATCGTATATATGCTAGGCAGGAGAAAACCACTAAAATGCCCATGCAGCTAGCCCATTACCCAGAATCTGAACCCGGGATGAAATATCAGTGTTCAGGAATTTTACGTTTGACATCTGGTGAACCCAAATTAAAATTTTACTGCAAAATATTTGGGAACTTGAAATCAACTTGAAATTGAGCTATCTTAAAAGATATGGAACATTACTTATTTGAGGGGCCAAGATTCTGGATCAATCTATTTGGTCCTATATCTTTCCACAAAAAAACTGGCAGTACATCGTTTAGAATTAATTAGTGCTATCGTAGCGGCAAGAATGATAGGCTGATGTTAAAACACATTTTGCTATACTGATTTACAAATTATCTTTCACTGCATAAAATGTTCAGCTAATGATTGAAAACTGGATTGTAAACTGGGTGTGAGAAATGCAAGATACTCATTCAAAATAATCGCTATGCATTGCATCTGCTCTTGTATTTTCTTTGCCAAAAGTATTTGGTTATTACAGTTTTTATCAAAATGTCACCAAAAAATAGGTACAGAAATATAACAAAATAATTTATCTCACAGCATTGAAAATATAATGCACTCTTGATTATTCAAGTGTTAATTATTTGGTTTGCAGGTTATCTGTGCATAGCAGTCCCCATGCAAGCACACTCAATGCTTTGCGCAAGAGTGTATCAGAAACAAACAACTGCAAGTCTGAATATGCTCTAAAAATCATTGAGGTTAGTTAATCTTTAGGTTAGTTTCAATGATTACCTCGCACAGTATGCATAATGGATGGCATCATTTCGATTGATAACTGGGATTTTTTTGTTTCAAGGACATTTTCAGGCATATTTTCTTATGATTCTTTTAAAAATTGATTTAAAATTTTAGAGCTAAAAAATGAATAAAGTATTAATGAGCTAAAAATGAGTATCTATCTAGTATTATTACGCATAAGAAAGCTGGCAATAACTGGAATTGTATGCCAAAATATTTTTTAATGTAGAATTTTTTGAAAATATCAATCAGGAAAACATCGAGGAATGATTTGATCGGGATTCGAATGAGCTGGCTTTTGATGCTGGATTGATGTGGATATTCTTTCAAATGAGAAGGGAACCAAACAGTGATGATGAAAATACAAGCAAAGAAGATACTGATAATTACATTAGTCCTGAGATAGCAACGACTTCTGTTGAAACTCTATTGGACTTAACTGACCAAAATCGATTCGATTACGATGATAAAATAGCACTTTGAAAAATACATATTGAAATTTGACACATATTTAAACATTCTAAAAAAAATGACTGTTTTTTTAAGAGATAAACACATGCAATATGAATGAAAATTGATAGATTGGATTATCTGTGCTTTTCAGTTATCCAGTATTAGCTCCCTTTAGCATGGGTAATTGAGAGTACACTGTATTAATAAAAAAGGCCACATGTATCAAAAATGAAATGAGCACAAGTGCAGAATTAGGCAATTACAATTGGCAACAATGTTAGTTTTTTTAGCTACACCTAATTTTTCCAGTTGAGTGACATGCTGTTGTATTCTAAATAATTATCGATGAGTGTAAAGTTTATGAAAAGATTTCAGTTGGATTACGTTTCTAGTCACATTTAATAAGAAGGAATGATGCACAAGGGCACCACAACCATTAACGATGAAAATAATATTATAAATTTTGACTTACTAATGCATGTAAAATTTCATGTTTTACTGTAGATAAAAGAGTATCTAAATCTTGAGGTTTTGTAGATATGGAATTAGGACACAAATTTGCATGACCAGCTATCGGCCTGTAAAAAGAAACATGTATTATTACAAAAGAGTAGTTTTTTGAAATTTGTTTAATATTTAAACTTTCTTAAAAAGTAATTTCATTGTATTCTGAAAAAATGCAAGACAATTTCATTTTATTAATTTAATTCTGAAAAATCAGACCTAAAGATTTAAAAAATTAAAAAAGCATATTATAGATTTGAAATGTCAAAAGTATAAGGAAATTTTGATACTTCTAGAGTGAAAAGGGGAATACAAAAGATTTTGAAGATTGATATTCGTACATTAGAGACTGGGTGATTAAGTTTGCCAGTGTTCATTGTAAGTATAAAAACATAACTTGCACAGATAAATAAATAATAAAGATAAATATAATATAAATAAATAATAAAGAGATTGTTAACATATTTGACAATGCAAAAATTAATATATATTTTTGTTACTTAAAGGGCCCCATGCTATTATTATTCATGATATAAAATTGTGAATAATAGCTGTAATAAAATCATTTAATGATTTTTATTATCATTCTTGTTTTAAAAGATGGTGAAACGTTTGTTTCATAACCTGTGAAAATTTCAAAACTTTACATCCGTTACATTTTTAGATGCTGAATTTTTAAAATCATAAATGTCAAATAGTCTAAAAAATCGAGAAATTTTTAAGAATTTCCCCAAAATTCAGAAATTAAGTTAATATTTTCATACATGTTTCATTCAAAAGATTTTTTCTCACTCCATTGGATGATGCAAACAGTAAAATTCTGATGTGCTTAGTTTGTTCCTTAAGCGAAGATATATGCAAAAAATCATTTAAACATTAAATTTAAAAAATCTAAATCAAATTTTGAAACAAATTGCTTCACTCACATTGTCACCTACAAACAGCATGTTTACAAAATTTAAATTAAAAAGCTTATCAAGAAGTAGGTTAAAAATTGATGACAAAATTCCACTCACAGTGAAATACCACAAGTGAAAACATATAAGACTGCTACTTATCATAAGATTATAGACACTGCTTATAATAAGATTAAGTACACAAAAAGAAGTTCTATACTTACCTATCTAGAGCAGCTTCTTGCTGACAATGTGCTGCATATGCAACTGTTTGGCCTTTATGACATCGGTCAGTCTGCATAGCAGACACATAAAATACAAAATCTGCATCCTGTATTCCTGGGCCCTCAGGTATAGAAATTTTGCAGAAATGTCCTGCAGAATTACATACACGGCAAGGCTGTAAAAATAGAAGTGAAAGAATACAGATTGATAGTAGGGCACATAGAACACTATAAAGAAGATGTTTTAATAATGAATAAGAAAGCAATAACATAAATAATTTTTATTTTTGTAACCAAGAATGTTTACTCGAGTTGCAAATTTCTCGTTTACGTTATTTTAAAAGAAGAACATATATGCTGACCTACAATGTGTGAAACGCCAAAATTCTATAGAATATTTAGGAATTTTATAGATTGCCTAGCATTCTTAGGCAAAGTATGAAATATGAGAATCACTATATATTTTCCATAGGCATTATCAGTAGAATTTCATAGAATGACAAATACTATTCAGTCAGAGTATGGAAAAAGCTCACGATAAGGTAGGCTGTTATTTAAAAGATGTGCACTCCTCAAAAATACAAATGTTATTTATTTTGAAAAAAAAAAGAAAGAATGCCATTCAAATATTTTTATCCAAAATACATAAAGAAAAATGAAAGTTGTTTACAACAAAATTTATGCCTCTTTTAATAAAAAAACACAATTTTCATATAAAAAGAATAAGAAATTAAAATTACCCTATTTGTTGCAACATGGTAGGCTTGAATGATATTTTAGCTTTTTTTGGGGGTGACCGGAAAAATGACCACAGGAAAAATGCTCACAGAATAATGCTCACAGGAAAAAAGCCCACAAGGAAATATGCCAACATAGAAAAAAGGTCACATGGAAAAATGCTCACTTAGAAATATACTCACGCGGAAAAAAGCTCACATGAAATATGTTCACATGGACAAATGCTTACATTAATCTTTTCAGGGGCGATAAATAAAAGCATGAAAACTGTAGTAAAATTTTGCATGTACTATAATATTTTATACCACTGCCCCTGTACGACATTTTTTTCCTGTAACTGCTAATAATTAATTTTTGTTTCTTTACACTATTTTTGCATACTTTTGATGTTTATCTATAGAAATTGATGTTTGAAGGTAGTTATTGAAGTTTTGAGCCAAAAAAATTGTAAAATTTCTGCAGAAATCTTAAATTTTAGAAATAAAATTAACATTTTTAGGCACTTTGATGGTGCCTCTCAGTTGAACATTATGAAGCAGCCTTCAAAAAATCTCCTAAGACCACAAATTGTTGCGAAGGCTTTCCTAAATTCAGTATTTAATTGTAGCCATCCCAGTATGTGCTTTTTATTTGACGGAGTGAAAAAAGATTTAGCCTCTCAACGTTTGTTATTAGCTAATGTAAATACAGGATGTACTGAAGTAAAAAAAAGAAAACAAGAAAAACTTACATTTGGTGATCGTGAATCATGTAAGAAACTATGATGAAATCGATGATAAAATGAAATACTTTAAGTAATTTAAATAAAATAATCATTCTAAATTCTCATTCATTATTCTCCTAAATGTTTATATTAAAAAATGTGTAACTTATATTTATTATTTTTTTATGTTTTTAACGATTAAAATTATACTAATTTTTTACTGTATAATTCTGTTTCATGTTTACTTCCTTTCTCCTCTCCTTTTAATTCAAAACGGCTCATTTGTTAATCTTATGTAGCAACTGAACCTACACATAAGTTATAAAGTTTTTGAAATATATACCATAGATGTTTTGGTAATTTAAATAATTTTTCTTCAGAAAATTCAAGTAGGTGTACGATGTTCATATCGATTAATTATTGATTCATTAATGTAGAGATATTTCTATGTGAATTATTTATCAGTGGGCTTCTTTCCGTGTGAGCATATTTCTAAGTGAGCATTTTTCCATGTCAGCTTTTTTCTATGTGGGCATATTTCTGCGTGGGCTTTTATCCTATGAGCTTTATACTTGTGAGCATTTTTATGCGAGTATTATTCCTGTGGGCTTTTTTCCTAGAATTTTTTTGCATTGACATGTAAAAGAAATTTCATATTTTGGTACTTTGTTTTATACATATACTTGAATTCTTGGCTATTGGAGGTGAGAAATATCTTCAATTTTAAACAAGTTCTTAGAGCATAAAATTAATTCTGAACTAGCATATATTGATTTTAAAATTCCTTTAGAAGTTTCAAGTCCATCCTCAGTCACACTCATTACAACTCCAATATACTGTGAGAATCAGTTTCTGACTTGTCGACGTCAAGAAGAGAAACTCGCACCGTAGTTCCCGAAGATGCAGTCGGAAATTTTCTTTCCGACCTTTTTTTAATGTTAATCGTTTCATACAATGCCAAACAATTTTCGGCAACCGAAGTAATATATAGGATGCCGGCTTTCATAAATTGCCAGCAACACATACAGTGTACCTACGAAAGTCCTTATCTGTTCTTTATTTTCGTAACTTTTGGTCGTAGACATATATTAATTATAAATATAATTCGAAAGGACGCAAATATTCATGTTGCATTTCTAAATTTGAAAAAAAATCAGTCTTACATAAATTATGAAACCTAACTTTTTATACGTTCCTCCAGTCAATAATAGACGTAAACTGTGCCAATTGCTACTTGATGTTTAGGATCTCGAAAGTTTTATTTATTTATTTATTATTTTTTTTAATTGGCGTTACTTCATCAAAGAGGTCTTCCATTATTTAAATCCAGCTTTTCTTTTAACTTAGAATCTTCATTAATTTCAACAAATTTCTTTTATATTGGAATTGAATTATTTAACAGAATTAAAACTGGCAATACGCCAACTATAGAATTTCGATCAAAATATTCTAAAAAGTAATTGCCGAAGAATGAAATAAATAATTTAGCTTTCAGTAACCTTTGAGATTCGATATTTTTTAATTTCTTCAAATGCGTGAAAGCCAAATAACTCCTCATTATATCAAGATTTAAGCTTATTTCTTACGTTTGTCACAACGATGACAATTACCTACACCATTTTTTTTTCCTCTCTAGTTCTTCAACAGCTAAGCTGAATAGCGACATGCAATGCAGCGAGAACAATAACTGTATCTCAAGAATCGGTGTGATCGTTATAGAACTGCCATCAATTAGAAGCAGTTTGAATAACTAACTATTCAGACCAATCAATGACCTGCTTAAGAAATGAGATGTTACAGAATATTTAGTTTCAAAATAAAGGACATTTGGGACAGTGGTTTAGCTAGAACATCTGCCGCCAGGGTGCAGTATCTGAGTTTGCTCCTCGGATGGTCCATGAATTTTCCGCCCCTCTTCATGAACAAATAAGTAACTTAAAAAAATGTCATCATGAGACATAGGGGAAAAAATTCAAACGTCGTTTATTTTTGTGAGGGGGGGAAAACTTTAATTCCAACATTTCAGAATTATATTATTACTATTTTGTTTGCAAAACGTGACATTGTAGAGGTCTAATTGACCGCTCCATTTACTATTATGTAAACAATATAAAAAATTTCTTAAATAAATAAATAAAAAAAAACCCTGCAATTCTTACTTCAATTGCTGCACATTTTCACTGATGGTTCTCAGTTTGCCTGTCATTTTAAAGCTGATGTGTTTTCTAACCTTTCTTTCTTTTTACGTCCCTACAGAATACATTGGTGCCTCTTTTGATGGTGAAGTAGTAGCCATATGTATAGCCCTGAAGCAATTATCAGCTATATATGACAAGTTTGCAAAGGCAGTCTTTTTTTTTTTTTTTTCGATTCTCACGCAGCCATTCAGTCAATTAGCTCTGTTGAACAGCCATCAACACCTGAAATTGTGCAATGTCAAGAATTCCTGAGAACTCTCACTTTAAAAGAGAAATAAATCGTTCACCAGTGGGTGCCCGGCCATTGTGGCCTTTGGCAGTATCTGATTCTTGAGATATCAAAGAGCGGACTTCCTTGTTAAAGAGGTGACAATTTACTGCAACATCCTAATACAGCTACAACATCCTAACATTTCTTATTGGAGGATTAAACTGTTTTTTTTTAATTATTTACATCTAATATCTTACGAGATCTTCAGACTCGTACAGCCTTAAAAAGTTGGAGAATGGTAAGTCCTTCGCTTATTTTCGACAGTCCAACACGCAATTGCGGCAATTCCCAATGCAGTTGCGTCTTTTCGTCTGTCTACAGGACATCATTGTCTTACCGCCCATCTGCACTGCATAGACATTTCAGTCAGGACTTTGTGATTCTGGAGAAGAAATGGACAGGGCCACTTGCTTCGACGTGGAGCTGTTCGTGGTCTTACAGAAGAGTCGAGATACTGGCAGGCAAAAACACTCTTTAGGCAATGACTTCGGTCTTTTGGCTCTTTGTTCTATTGTTTGTAAACTTTTTTTTATAAGATTTTAGTTCCTTGCAACTTTTTACCTAGCCATTGGAAATAATAATAATAATAAAGCTTCTGAAATGAATTTTGTTTAGAAAATTCTTCTCTCACGTTGCAACACTTAAGCCAGTTGTAAGAAACGTTTATAGTAGCATTACGGTACAATATTTGAACTTAGTTCTGGAGACTGTATTTAATTTATTCTGCTTTACTTTGTTTACATAAACTTTGCAGATAGCATTACTGATAAACTGCAAAAATTCAAAAGGCAGACTGCCCCTCCGTCACTCTCTAGTTACGCCACTAATTTGGCATCTGTTCCTGAACTAGAAAATGTACAAGGACAGGAAAACGGATTCAAAGATTATCCTTTCCAAAAGCGGGCGGTTGGCAAATTTAAATATATGAGACATTGAAAGAATAACTCAAAAGAATGAAATACAGAATTACTTCTAAATGTTCCTCGGGAACAATAACTTCGCCGCAAGTGGTGACATTTTCGCAACGCTCTTTGCAGTGCTGAAGAGACGCGTCCCCAGGGAAGAAAGCTTGGTTGTTAGGACATTTTCTGCAATAAAAAGAAGAAAAAATTATATTTCTAGAGATGGAAGAAAAAATATTTGTTTGGAGACGGTAAATAATGATTTTAACCAAAAGCGTAGTAGTCGAGATAAAAGCAAAACAGTTTCGCCATCATTTTACGAAAACGCCTTTTTTTTCCCCACATCAACATGTATTCTAAACACTCGATAGCGAAGATTTTTTTTTTTTTTTTTTTTTTTTATAATAACTCGCATAAACAAATTAGAGACATAATTATCGTATTCCCGCGCATTTTTTCCCCCATTTTTTTTACTAACTTTATCGTTCGAAAATTGAGAGAGGAAAATTATGCGAATAATTAAATTTCGAAAGGACGCAGTGATAGTAAGAACATAACAAATGGAAAGTAGGCATGGATAAACTAAAGGTAACTATCGAAATGTTATGCAGCAGAAAACAAGCATATCTGTCTCATTAGAATTTTCTTTAATTTTTGTTTGCTTAAAATAATTCCTAAAACTACTACTTTTTATACGTACATTGTTTACCAGAGAAGTAAATTATTTACAAGAGGATATTTATTTTTACATCTTTATTTTATATTTAATATCTAGGGTTGCAAAAGAAATCTCAATGATATATAAGTGAATATCATTATTACAGTAAATTAGCAGCGAGTACTATAAGTGAACATTATTATTATAGTGAATTAGTAATGAATACTATAAGTGAATTCACAGTTCAATGTAAATTTCATAGTGAAAGTACTAACAAACAGCCTGAAAAACAGTTTTAACTGCACATACTAGAGGTATACAGTGAAAACAACTTTACAGAATTCCTCCACCTGCTAAATCGAACATTTCCAATCTTTTTCTGGCATCGACCCCTTTTAAAGGAATGGTTTTCTTCATGGACTCCATTACATTTTCTCTATAGCGGTAGTATTCAAACTCTATGGCAGTTCGATCCGATAAAAATGCAAACGACAACAAAAATAATTTCGCGACACCAATCAAAGCGTTGACTTTTAATTACATATGATCGATTCAGAGTTTTTAGGATTTTTATGTACCTTACGACCCCATTTCGGGTCGCTACTCATAGTTTGTCTACTACTGCTGTATAACAACAAAATCATAATACATCTTATTGCGCTTAAATAACCTGAAAATAACAGTTAGACTAAAAATATGAATAGAAGTCAAAACCGTAAAAAACAACCTTATATTTAGCGTAGGTATAATGAAACACTCAATCGATTTCGAGGGCAGCTAAAGGTCCCTCCTCATCAGGAGAAAGAAATACATAGAAAGAAGAAAATAGGAATCACAGAAACACGTGGTGCTTATCAGCACTGCACGTCGTTATAACTAGATTTTTAATCAGAGTTGCACTGGCCGCCTACTTTTACTGAGCCAGGCTGTCTGATCAAGCATAAAGAAATATTAGCGAAGTTAAAATAGGGAGCGAGGGGCAAATGCACATTACGCTCAAAATCTGAACTTCAAATAATGGAAAGCAACCACTGAACGGATTTTTATACCCTCTGGTAGTACCAAGCGCGAGGAGGTAACGCCATCTATCGGCAAAAATAATTGAATTAAGACAGTAGAATTTTAAAGGCATTAGGAAGGACTGGATTGGACTTCAAATCATTAACTAAACTTTCTAAATCTTTGTGAATGTGAAAAGCCTCAAGAAAATCCAATTCGCCTATGGAAGAAGCCTTTTGGATGATTTTTGCAGACCCAAAATCAAAATTATGGTTAAAAGTCCAGCTATGATACGCTATTGAAGACTTGTTAATTTCCCCTTTTTTGACATAAGATTCATGTTCCTTGATACGAAACTTCAACGCTCTTTTGGTTTGGCCAATATATCTTAAACCACACTGACATGATATACTATAAATTCCCCAAGAATTCAAGACAGAAACGCAATCTTTTAGAATCGAAGGGTGAATTTTATTAATAGGGGAGAAACCGACTTGAAAATTGAATTTCTGGAGAATCCGTGCAATTTTATAGCTAACAGAAGGATAAAATGGAAGCACGACAAGGTCATTGATATTATTTCTAACAGTGGAATGTCTTCTTTGATGGGAATCTGAAAATTTTTTGACGGCTTTATCAATAATCACGGGAGAAAATCCACGGTCAATCGCAACTGCTCTCAAATAATTAAGTTCATTGGTAAGCAAAGATTCAGAGGAACAAACTTTTAGCGCGCGGAAAGCATAATAGTAAAAAGAAGCCATTTTTTGCTTAACAGGGTGGCATGACTTGGCATGGGGTGGTAAACAAACTGCAAAGGGTTTACGGTACACAGTGGTGCTAAAATCGGTTTCATTGCGGATTATAAGAATATCGAGGAAGGGGAGAGAATTGTTGGATTCAATTTCAAGAGTGAATTGGATGGCTGGATCAATTGAATTCATAATAGATAGAATCTCGGATAAATCCTCTTTATAACCGTCAAAAAGTGCGAAAGTGTCGTCAACATACCGAATCCAAAGACGAAAAGATAATTTATCAAATAATTTCATCTCAAAATAGTGCATATAAATGTCAGCAAGTACCGGACTGAGAGGATTACACATAGCCAATCCTTCAACTTGACGAAAATATGCATTTTGGAAAACAAAGTGGGTTTGACTTAGAGAAACTTTAGTAAGCGAAACCAACTCATTAATTTCAGTATGTGTGAAGTGAAATTCCCGAAGCCTAGTTTCAAGACAATTTAGTGCTCCTTCGACCGGAACATTAGTAAACAATGATTAGACATCAAATGAAACCATAATGGAACGAAGTGGGGAAATATTTTTAAGTTTATCAATGACTTCAACAGAATAAAATGAATTTTTTATTCTGTTGGTAATCTGAAATGAATAAAATTTTGAAAAAAAAAAAAATACTTATTACAATTAGATTTAATTATTTTTGTATTATAATTATGTTTAATTTCACAGATATAAACAAGTTTTCGGAAACAAAATTACAGAGTTTAATAGTGCAAAAGTTAGATTTTAATTAATCTGTTGGTCGATTTTAATTAAGAAAAAAAAGGGGGTCAATTCTATATATTCCTTTCTACTGACTGATTGATGAAATTGACGTATTTCATGTATCGAAAAGCGCGACTTGAGTATATATAATTCGATTTACAAGTAGCATTGTTCTAACATAGGTATTTTGAGTCAAAATCGAACATGGCGTACCGATTTCTACGACTCATATTATGCCTAGATGTTCTTTATAAAATTTGGTGAGAAATTTACAAAGAAATTAAAAAATTCATCCTGGCTCACTTTTGCAGCGTGCGCCAAAAATAATTAATTCACTTGGCGAAATTTTTTATTTTTAGTAACGTATTTTCTTCTTCCTTTTTTTTTTTCACTGCGCACGAAAGGAAATAAAAGTGCATCGTTCATTCAGTCAAATAACTTTAAAGTATTTGAAAGAATGAACTTTTTTTACGAATGATGCACAAATTGCGTAAATCATATTTGGCGTTATTTGTCGACGCGTCACGAGTTGCTTACTTTAGTTATTGTTTGCTTCAGTTGTTATTTATGGTTACTTTATTTATTATTCTTAGAATAAGCAGTGACATCAACATCTTGGTTAATGTTATTCGGAAAGGGGAAGAAAAATAAAATGGCGAAGAAAAAAGAAGGTCGAAGAGAAAAAAGTGTGACGTGGACGAGTAGCTGCAGTTGAGGGTATTTCAAAAATAATAATTACGTATTTCCTTATTTAGTATTAAAAAAAATCCACACTCGAAAAAAGAACTTAAGCAATGCATTTTATTTTAAACATTTTTGTTATTCTGTTTGTTTCCCCAACATTCGCCATTTTTAACTGCATTAAGAATCATTGTAACCTCGATACCAGTCCAGTTGAGATTACCAAAAATATTACAAAAATAAAAAAATAAAATTATGTTTAAATATATGTTATGTATGTAACAAAATAGAAATAAATTGACATTTCGATTTTAAATCACTATAGGCGCATTCGGATGATCAATGTTTACAAGTATTGTTTTCCAAAATGAGAGTAATCGAAAACAATTTAAGAGCCGTCGAAAAATTTTAGTTCTTTTGGGGCGCTTGCCAAGTTAACGCCACTATTAACAGATCAAAAAATATTATTCTAGAGAGATGATTGGGGATTCAAAACAAGGGCTGAACGTTGGACAGGACACAAGTTGCCAAGTTAACGCCAGTATTAACAGATCAAAAAACATTATTCTAGAGAGATGGTTGGGGATTCAAAACAAGGGCTGAACGTTGGACAGGACACAAGTTGCCAAGTTAACGCCAGTATTAACAGATCAAAAAACATTATTCTAGAGAGATGGTTGGGGATTCAAAACAAGGGCTGAACGTTGGACAGGACACAAGTTGCCAAGTTAACGCCAGTATTAACAGATCAAAAAACATTATTCTAGAGAGATGGTTGGGGATTCAAAACAAGGGCTGAACGTTGGACAGGACACAAGTTGCCAAGTTAACGCCAGTATTAACAGATCAAAAAACATTATTCTAGAGAGATGGTTGGGGATTCAAAACAAGGGCTGAACGTTGGACAGGACACAAGTTGCCAAGTTAACGCCAGTATTAACAGATCAAAAAACATTATTCTAGAGAGATGGTTGGGGATTCAAAACAAGGGCTGAACGTTGGACAGGACACAAGTTGCCAAGTTAACGCCAGTATTAACAGATAAAAAAACATTATTCTAGAGAGATGGTTGGGGATTCAAAACAAGGGCTGAACGTTGGACAGGACATAAGTATGTTGGTTGGTCATTTTAATATAAAGCATTATTCGATTCCTTACAGAAGCGGTGAGGGGGGTTACTAGTTAGTTTCAGATCACTTTAAAATGTTCTTTGTCATTCCACATTAGCAGAATAACATCGCCTATAAACACACTTTTATCTTTGCGTTGAAATTTCTACGAAGATTCTGCGGGATTTTCTACGTCAATAAAAAAGTTTAAAATAAAACAGAAAATATTGAAATCGTTTCTTACCTATTTAATCTAATCGGAACGCCCATTGGTCTGACTGAAAGAGTTTTCTGCCAATATTCCAGGGCTTGAGGCAGGATTGTAAGCTAAAAAATAAACCATCTGATAATTAATCTGATATTTTGATACCTTGATATTATCAAACTGATATTCATTCGTGCTGGGAATTATGAAAGAAAAAAAATTATCAGATAAATTAGTATGCATATACTCACATTTATCACTTCAAACTTTTCAGTAGGTAACCTGAAAAAGTAAAATGAAACATTAAACAGAATATTTTTTAAAGGAATCTAGGAAATTATTATTATTTATTATAATTTACTAGATCACTTAAAACAAATCATTACCGTATTTCCTCGCGTATGTTTTCTTTTAGCATTTTAGAAGTAAGTTCTGAAATTTTAAAAATATTCGCATTATATTTTCCTTCCTCTATAGTACATAGTTTTCCCACTGAGGACAAGTTTATGGGTAACTTTTAATCCCTTGATTATTTTTATTCAGTCTATTCAATTTATATAGGCTTTTAATATTTACTGCTGTGGTGTAGTGTTAATGCTTCAACGATGTGATGTTGAACTCCAATGAAAACGCTAATGACGGAACACCACATGAAAATTTTATTGAACGCCAGATATCAATATTTTTTTTAGGTTTTTCTCTTCTGAATTGTATGCAGCCATTTTTTGGGGCGTTCAATGAAATTTTCATGAGGTGTTCCGTCATTACAGAATCCTTGTTACAAGATATTTTGATATATTTGAAGATCCTTGTTACAAGATTAGCATTTCAGCAAATTTTGAATAACCTAGTCCTCCACCCGCATATGGGCACTGGGAAGCCTGAATTTGGAGTTTGTTCTATTGTCTACTTCATATTTTGTAAAGCTTTAACGAATTTTTGGTTTCTAGATTCAAGGATTTCAAAGCCAGCAATGGCAATACTGTACGGGGGGGGGAGAAATTATCTCCAACGCGCGAGACTGTCTACCGGAAATTCTAAAGATAGGCTGTTTTTAAATACTTTAGCCCAAATGCTCTCGAAATGTGTATGTGTGTGTAAATGATGGGGAAAAAACCGCTCCTTTGGACGTAATATATTATAAAATCTGTTTTTCTATAAAAGAATTTTTTTAAAAGAGGCTGAAAAAAAAATTCATAGGCACGACACCGAAATCATTTTCATAAAATTCTGCGACTTATTATAAGAAATTTTACAAAATGGAATCAATATTAAAAAAAAAAAAAAAAAAAAAAAAAAAAAAACCACCTTGCCTCCCTCTCCAAAAAAAATCCAAAACCCATTGGTCTTACATCTTCAGTTTAATCCCCCCCCTTTTCGAATAATCTGAACAATACCATTACCTTGAATAAATGCGTTAAGCTGAGAATTCTATGATTCAAATTAAAAATATTCACAAAACTTTATAAAGAGCGTGTTGCCAATCTGTAAAGCGTAAGAATATTTAACTTTCAGATTTAATCTTTCTTTTTTACTGAGCAGCAAACCATGTGATTTAAAAGCGGTAAATGCAGTTTTAAAACTCTTTTTTAACCTGGTTGATTTAAATAAAAGTGCATTTAGATCATGACAAGTATAATTATAGAAATATCAACTATTTTTGTGAAATGACACTATCTGGATCCATTAAAACCATTATATACTTTTCCCCTTTTTATGATAATTCTTTTAAGCGGATAACAGATCAAGCTACTAGTTTTTAAAGAAATAATATAGATAATAAAGA
Source organism: Stegodyphus dumicola (assembly GCF_044657685.1). Classification (NCBI taxonomy): domain Eukaryota; kingdom Metazoa; phylum Arthropoda; class Arachnida; order Araneae; family Eresidae; genus Stegodyphus; species Stegodyphus dumicola. The sequence continues at coordinate 19,664,372 of NC_140777.1, read as the reverse complement.
AAAAAAAACTGAAATGTTTCCGATTTTAAATTACGTCCAAAGGGCCGTTTTTTTAACGTTTTGTGTGTTACCTTTACTTATTAAATATCATGTTCTATGTACTCAAACTATAAAATTCAGTTTAACAGCAATATCGCAAAATAATTTTAAAATGAGCATATCTTTAGAATTTCCGGTACAGAGACTCGAGCGCTGGAGATATTTTTTTTTTTTTTTTTTCCCGTACACTGTTGGCATTGCTCGCTTTGAAAGCTTTGAGATTGCTAATCAAAAATTCGTTAAAGTTTTACAAAATAGGAAATCGATAATAAAATCTTGGTGGCAACAATTTGAAAAGTGAAACGCCGTTTACAGTGAACCAACGCAAAATGCCAAAACGGTAAAAAAGAAGAAGGATAGAATAAAAAGGTATTCTCCTTCCCTCATAGAATGTTGCTATTGCTCGCTTTTAAATCGTTGAGTTTGTTAATCAAAAATTGTTTGAAGTTTTACAAAATATGAAATTGATAATAAAACAAATTCCAAATTTCAAATTAGGGCTTCCACATGCCCATATTCTATGAGAGATTACGTTACTCAAATTTTGATGGCTCTAGGTACCGCTGTTTTATCACAATGCGAGAAATACCCATACATTCATGCAGATTCTTCATTATTTAATTTCTTTAAATATAAGACAGGGCGATCATATTTGGTGGCAACAATTTGAAAAGTGAAACAACGCTTATCATGAATCGACGCAAAATGCCAAAACGAAATTAATAGTCCTTCTGGGCAAATTGTCCCTTTGGAGTAATAACAGATAATAAAGTTTTTAAAGAAATATATATAACTGTATGGCAAACCCTAACACACGATCAGGTATTCTAAGAATAGGCTGTTTTTAAACATTTTGCGATCTTGCTGTCGAATTTTACAAGGCATAATAATTGCGAAGGAAGTAATGCTCAATAGTAAAGCCAAAAAGACAAAAAAAGAAAAAAAATTGTTGTTAGCAGGAGTGAGTAAACGAGCAGATTAGTAACCCGAGACACTCAGCGAGAGCACAAGAAACCTTAACATATCCCTGGCGCGTGCGTTAAAATCTAAATACTTTTATTTTTTTAAATTTTATTTTTAATCCTCAAAAGTACGACGCGAATCTGTCATAAGCACAATTCCACTTCACCAGATTCCATTTCTAAATAAATTTGAAAAATATTTTTCTTCATTTATCATTAATAGCCGCTCTATACAGAAGTTGAAACAGGAGAAAAAAGAAGAGAAATAAAATTAGACAACCGTTTGCAAGTGACCGCTAATTTATCTGGGGATCTGGCAATGACAGGCCCAAATTTTAGAACGCGCAGGAAACTAGGAAAAATTTCCCCCATTTTCCATAAAGAGGGGAAAAAACAGAATGAAAGAAAAAATGCCGCTGCTTCGATTGCGTGGTTCTCCATTTTTCGCTATCTAAAGCAGCTGACTTTGCCCCTCGTCACAGAAATAGAACGTTTTCTGACGGATTGGAATACGAAAGGATAAGATGCCAATCCACCGTGACGTTCATAGAAAAATTCCCCCTCCCCCCCGCGTGATGACAACTCACTTCACTTCCAATTTCCCAAAACCACACGTGATGCCATTTTAAAGGAAAAGAGGAGGGGAAGTAAATTTATGGAAACGTTTTTTGAAGTGATGGCGCCTCAGAAAGATAAAAATGATGTTGTTTTTTTTTCGTACAGTGTTGCCATTGCTCGATTTGAAATCGTTTAGTTTTTTTAATCAAAAATCCACTGAAGTGTTACAAAATATGAAATACGAAATAAATTGTAAATTAGTCATTGGAAATGTGCAAATTAGTCATTGTATGCATATTAATACAGTGGCCTGTCTCAAACTCAAATTGCACGCGGGCTGAACGCGTGCAATTTGAGCTGAACGAACCATAAAACAACTAACTACATTTTTTTAAATATTTTTTTAACAGAAATTCTTTCATTAACAAAATAAAAATACTTAAAATAAATTAAAAGTTTTTTTCCTAAACATTTATCAGAATATATATATAAATAATAATAATAACACGACAAAGAAAAAATTGAAATTTATATATATTTTCTACAAAATATGGTTCTTGCAAGAAATTTTTGTCAGTTATGCTTCGTAATTCAAATATACTGACAACTAAATATTAAATTTTCAAGCGGACATACATATAAACTAGTTCTAGCACGCTTAACTAATAACAAAACTCTGATGTGGACACAACATGATACGACCTAATAAATTATACACATTCTTTTGCTGCATTCCATTTAAGCCTATTTTCTTGAATTTCTGTAGAGATGTATATTTCTCATTCAATTAATTCCAATTTTCACTTTGTGGCAAGGCAAAAATACATAAAAATTTAAAACATCTAGATTAAAAATTTCAAAATGCAAATAAACGTAAAACACCAAATACCGTTAAAACAGTTAATTTTTTTTTTTTTTTTTTTTTTTTTACAATTAAAATTAGAGTTTCTACGCAAAAACAAGCAATTTTCCCGGCGGGCAGAAAGACACATTTTCGGTGCACAAATTTTACTTTTTGTCTCACTCGGCAAAAAGACACTGAAGTTGGTGAACAAACTGACTTAATTCACTATTCCACTAAGAATTTCAAATGCAACCAAATAGCAGCCTCATTAGGCTAAGCACTAATTAAACAACTTTTAAGTTACTAATAATTCTACAACTATTGCACGCAGACATCAAAAGGCATCAAAACCTAACAATATACGAACAACATAATTCAATCACTTTAAAAGCAATAAATGCACAATTTACCAACATATAAGAATAAAAAAATTGAGCTCACTGAGCCGAGTAACAGAATGGGTGTATATATATATATATATATATACATGTTTTGTGCTTGGTTGGTATACATATATAAAAAGAAAACAAAGTAATATGCTAAAAACTAAAAATTATCATTTTAATTATGTTTAGTTACAATGTTAGACCTTTTTCCACGGTTTCAATTACTAATATTAATAGGGAATTGAATTTTTTCGATTCCAATTTAATTTTATGTTTATTTGTAGGTGCTTTATGTTTGTATACATATATAGATAAATATGTTTGGTGCGGCCGACTGCAACCAAGAAGGGAGGTGCACAACTACATGTTATTAGCAGTCCCATATACAAAATTTCAACGTTCTGAGGCTACTCGTTTTTGAGTTATGCGAGATACATACATACGTGCATACACATATATAGACGTCAAGAAAAAATCTTTTCTAAATTCATTTCGGAAAAAAGAATCCTTTACTCTGTCCGTATGCAGAGATGTCAGGCGAAAACATCGTTTAGATGGATTCGATAGGAATCAAAATGGATATTTTCTTTGATATATAATACCCGAAATTTTTCACGATTACAATAATTCCTCTACTTCGTACAAGGAAGTAATAATTCACCTTCATTTCAACTAAAAATAAACAAATTAAGAGAACTTAAGTTTCAGAGAAAAGTTTTCGAGTGAGACTTAACTTGAAAATAAATAATGACTACCAAGCCTCCAAGCATAAATAAAAATACTTGTATGATAATAATTATAAACGTCTTTCTTTCTTACTATACTTTATGGCTTGAGGCATGACGGCATTTCAGTTCTGATAAAGTTTGTAACCTTGAAAGAAATTAATTATCTTCATCACGGATCATAGACGCTCATTTGTCAATCCAGTACTTTTCTTATTAATTTTCTATTGTGAAGAAAAGTTGTTCACATATAAATGCATTTCCAAGCAAAGCAATTATAATTAGTGCAAAAATTCGTAAAATGCATTTCCAAGCAAAGCAATTATTCTTAGTGCAAAAATTCGTAACTGGGGTTACTTATTCTTCGACAGAAGTACGAAGATATGGAAAAAAAAAAAAAAAAAGAGAGAGAGAGAGAGAGAGAGAGAATCTTAAAGCTTTCAGATTTTATATTACACCCAGAAGGGGCATTTTTTTAACGTTTCGTGTGTCACCTTTATTTATCAAATATAATGTTCTTCGCACTTAAACTACATAAAATTCAATACAACAGCAATATAAAAAAACATTTAAAAGCTTTAGAACTTCCGATACACAGTTTCGCGCGCTGAAGATAATTTTTCCCCCCCCCCCGTACAGTGTTGCCATTCCTCGCTTTGAAATCCTTGAGTTTGTTAATCAAAACTTCGTTAAAGTTTTACAAAATGTGAAACAGATAATAAAACAAATTCGAAATTCAAGATTTGGGCTTCCAAGTGCCCATGTTCGGTTGAAATTATTCAAAACTGGATGGCTCTGGATACCGTTGGTTTTTTTCACGATGCAAGAAACATTCACGCACATTCTTCATTATTTAGTTTCTTTAAATATAGTACATGGCGATAACATTTGGTGGCAACAGTTTGAAAAGTGAACCAACGCAGAAAGTGAAACGATGCAAAATGCCGTTTTGAGACTAATAACCCTTTGGGTCTAACGCCCCTTTGGGCTAAAATATTTGCAGATTGGAAAATTTGGAATAAAAACACCTTGACGGAAAAACCATGTATTCTTATATAATAAACCCTTGTAAAACGTGAGAATTACGTCATTAATTCATTGCACGTACGGCAAAACACCATTCCGCAAAATGTTAATATTTTATGCCGAAAACGTGTTGGGTGTAATTCAGAGTAAGAAAATATGTATAATTTAAACAAACCTAAGCATCTTATTATTACAAAAGGAAAACGAAACAAGTGCTAATTGAAAAGATTTTTTATTACTGCTTAATAAGTGGGTTATACAAAAAATAAATAAATAAATAAAATAAAATAAAATGATAGCCGGTGATTTTTGCTTGGAACAATGACTGACACAAGACGATTTCGCGGTAAGGATTGCAGAGTTTTTCAATTCTTTCCGCAAAGCGTCTTCTGCTTTTTTCGTTTAGGTCAATTTCTATTGAAAAATTAGACAGTTTCTCTTCTTTTTTTAACAATTCTTTTAATTCTTATAAGTTAATGGCACTTATCTTCTTCGTTATCACTGCGTTCACTGTTCGCCGGTGTTCTAAGATCATCCAGTTCGCCATTTCTCGACTAATTCTTTGACTTTTCCTTCTTCCATATCTGAAAACACTTCACCATTAATTGCTTTTGCAACTTGTGTGATTTCTTTGGCTTCACTTTCAGTCAAGACAGAAATACTTTAAAAGTTTTGATAATATTTGGTCACAACTGATACTGGCAAGCATTGATTGCTGATGAACGAACTTCGAATGGTATCTTTACAACTCTTAGGAGTATGCATGAATCCTGAACATCGACCACATATTTGCTGTTTATCACATCCTGACTATAAATTTCCGAAATGTTGACATTTAAAACATCTAGCTACAAACAGTTACATATTCTTCTACTGTTATTCCAACCTATGTTAACTTGACCTTTCTAAACGCAACCACAGACTTGAGCAGCTAAATACAAATCTACCATTTTTACCTTTTATAGGGAATAATAATTCAATATCCCGTTTATTAGGCGTCTTTGTACCATAGCTTCATGATCTGACCTGATTCATCTCGCCATCTATATCATACAATACAATCTTCAGTTTCTTCTTTACAGGTAATTTAGTTCTTAAATCATCTTTCGATAAAGGCTTAACCCTTATTTCTTCTTCAGGACTATAAATGTCATTCTCATTCGAACATTCTTACATGAATTATTCATACATTAGAACGTAAAACCACCGTAGTTAACGTTTCGTACCTTACCAACTTCAGGTTTAATTTAAGGCATATACCGCATTCACAATTCGAGGTTTAATCTCTTCAAATGATCTGTCGTAATCGTCGTTCTTGGGATAAATCAAAAGGACATGTCGTTCTTTCCTTTTCCTGTCCCACTTTCGAACTAACTTTATCTCTACATTTCTCTAATCTTTTACAATATCAACAAATGTAGGTACAGTGTCCTGCTGAAACTATGAAGCTTCCATTCTCTCTCCTAATTCGCTTGTCAACAAGCTATTTTTCAATGCTTGAGAAACAATTAATCCAAAAAGCTACCCTTGTGCATTTCTCATTTTCTTCTTTAATTCACACGAATCTGAGTAAACACATCTACTGAAGTCTCTGTCTGACTTATAACAATACGAGCTCTGTTAACCGTTTCATTGTTTTGAAAAATAGACTCTGTCTGTACTTCTATAAACACCTTTCCAGTCATTTTCGCAAAGTTCAGTATTAGATCGTCTCCGTTATCACAGCCTCCAAAACACGACAGGTCTCGAAATTCAAAGAAGTATGCGTATAAACGAAATCCTGGCTTTGGATAAATTACACGGAAACGAATAAGATAACGTGTAATTGTATAATCGAAACTATGTTCCGCAAATCAGCCCTCGGCAAGGGTTTACTTTACAGACATACGTCGATCCTACAGACTGTTCGCCCCTTTTTTTACACGATTTTGATTTTGCTTTGCTATAAAAAATATTCTCCTTAGAATTTTTTTTAACTGTAACCATATTTTTTTAAAGTATCTACTGCTACTTGATAGGTTTGTTTTCATGCAAAATGGTGCTTTTAAAGAAGCAATGGATGGAAGCCTATGTTTGTGTTCTTTTCGAAGAAAATTAGTCGTATGTAGTTATTAAAAAACGCAGTGAAAGATATGGTTTTTCGATATCTAAAGCTATTATAGGTAATATTATCAACAAAAAAAGGAAATCCAAAGAAGAAAAGGAATGTTTCAAATGTTGTAAAAGTAAGATCTTTAATGTTAAATGAAAATACACCACATCAAAGAACAGTCATAAAATCATCAAAATGCTATGTAAACAAAGTGATTAATGCTGATTTGAATCTTAAAAAGGCCAAAAAACATAACGTGTATCATCTTTCTCCACGATATATCGCCGAACGCATAACGTGCTGCAGAATTCTTTATGAGAAACATTTATTCGGACAAAAATGGAAAAATGTTGTCACAATAGATGAACCTGTATTTAAATGACTTCAATAAAAAAAAAAGGTCCAATTATTATCATCAAAGAGGAGACAAAAACTTAAAAAACATAATTCAAAGAATCTAAAGAAAAATTTTGAAAGGGATTTATGATTGTTGCTGTTTTTTCATATAACGGCAAATTGAAAACAGAGGGGAAGGGGGGAGGAAATCAACTCCACATATTATCAGGAACATATTTTATACCCAATTTTCAAATATGAAATATCTTCTCTTTACCCGCAGTGCCATCAATCAGTAAAACTGCATCAAGACAAAGCAAGTAGCCACACTTCAAAATCCACTATTAATTTCCTGGAAAAAGTGGAAAAAGAAAAGTGTATCATGACCATACCCTTCTATCATATCCCTACTAAATCTCCCGATGTATCATACACGGATTTTTACGTTTTTGGATTTTTAGAAATTAAATTGTCCAAACGTCGACCTGCAGTCTTCCTTGGACTTTGGAAGGTTGTTCAACAGTAATGGGATAAAATATCTCATACAATACTAAAAAGTCTTTATTTTCTTGGAAATTACGGTATAGAAAGATAATAAAGAATAAGGAAGGCGTTCAAATAACTCTTCTTTTTCATTAAGTGGCAGCTCGTTATTTTCACATGAAAATTCGTTATTTACTACTTGAGAAGTAAACTTGCTTCTCCAGGTTGTTACATTTATGATTTAAGTTTTACTAATGTCGCCTTCATCAGTATAGTGCTTAGCGATGTTGTCGTCCTACCGTTGGGCCCGAGTTCAAATCCCGGAGAGGACTTGGGGTTAGTAAATATGCAGAATTATTATAAAATGAGGGCACTTGAAAAACATGACGAGCCGAGAGTGCTCGCGAGTGGTTTTATTGATGGGTATATCGTAAATTTCAACTTGCTAGTTCTCCAAAATCTACTACTTGTGGTTGAATACTTACGAATACTACACTCATGTCCATAAATTAAGGATGATTCGGAGTCACGCGGAAATCGAACTCTAAAATAAATATATCACCTGTAAAATCACTACACCCATCTTCAAGAATCATATGCAAATTTCAGGAAGTAACCAGATGACACCGATGGTACGTCACAATGACGATAGTGTAAGAGAGTGATATATAAGGAATACAGGCAAAGAAGTAAAATTGTTCACAGGCGCTTTATAAACATTTCACTGCAATAACCGAATAGTTGTGACACAAAGGACGCATTTGGATGATTTTTTACGTGATAGAATTATCGGCCGTCTGGAATGTGGGCTTGCCCAACTGGAAGTATCAGACGAACTTGGAATTGCCCAGAGTTTCATCTCCAGGCTTTGGCAACGATTCCAAGATGATGGTAATGTGAGTAGACGTTACAGCACAGGTCGCCCCAGAGTTACAACGCCGAATGAGGACCGGTATTTGGCAGTTACTGCCAAAAGAAACAGGCGGAGCACAGCCTCAGACCTGTTTCGTCAGCTCTCTTCAACCACTGGTACGACAATTTCAAGGCAGACCGTGTACAGACGCTTAGGGCAGATTGGTCTATATGCTCGTAGACCTATCAGATGCGTTCCACTTGCTGCAAATCACTGTCGCCTGCGGTTAGCCCGGAGTAGAGAGCATGCATTGTGGACACCGCAACAGTGTGATGTTTTCCGACGAGTCCAGGTTTAGCTTGCAGTCTGATTCTCGCCGGACTTTCATATGGAGAGCTCTAGGTACCCGTTACCACCAAGAAAACATCATTGAATGACACCGTTACGGTAGTGCAGGAGTGCTCGTTTGAGGTGGAATTATTCTGGGTTCCAGAACTGACCTGCATGTTCAAATTGGAACCATGACAAGCCAAATCTATCGGAACGTCATTATGAAACAACATGTACGTTTGTTTCGGGGCGCCATGGGCGCACAATTTGTGTTTATGGATGACAACGCCCGTCCTCACCGTGCAAGCATCGTAAGCGAATGCCTTCAATCGGAGAATATCACCCGTATGGACTGGCCAGCATTCTCACCGGACTTGAATCCAGTAGAGCACGTGTGGGACATGCTTGGCCGACGAGTTGCAGCCCGTCAACCTCCTCCTACATGTCTACCGGAACTTCGGAGAGCATTGCTTTTTGAGTGGTGTAATATCCTCCAAGATCGGATCGATAATTTGATAATTTATTAATTGATTCAGCATGCCTAGGCGTTGTACGGACTGTATTGCATCGTCTGGGAGACATACAATGTATTAACAATCATACAAACCATGTAATATTGGTTTTTTGTAAATAGGTTTTTTTTTTGTAATTTGCTCCAGGGAGAAAAAATCGCTATTTTTTTTTTAATAATATCAAACATATAGCATCTTTTTTTGCTCTTTACCTTTTGTTTAATAAATAAGCTTTACAAATAAGTCAAATTTGTTTTGCTTCTAACTCTTCCTTTGCCTGATTTTGCATTATCCTTAATTTATGGACATGAATGTAATACAAATACTTATCTAAATACTTATTATTGTATTGTTGCGTGCGTACGGGTTCGTTACGAAATAAATGCACAAGTCCGATGAAAAACGAACAAAATTTATTATTATTACAACAAATAAAACAAAATTCTTAAATTTCCTCAGATATTCGTAAAGTATTACAATATCTCACAGTAGTTATCTTTTAACTACTCAAACGTTCAGTAGAACATAATTCAAAACAGCTAGAGAAAGCTAATCCGCGAATTCGCTACAGTCAACAATAGCAGTTTTCTAAACAAACTCTTAAAACAACAACTCACAAACTAACTGAATGCCAATGCCAATGATTAAAAATTACGAAGTGCCTATGGTTCAAGACCATATAAACTAACTAGATTGAGAAGTTTTCCTCCTTTTTATAAGCTTTTTAAATCGCGCGCGAGATTGTTCTAGCAGTTTCTCGAAGTTAAAAAGAGATATTTATTTATTAAATGTACCTTCATTCATATCATATTATTATTATAATTCATACTCATTCCCTTCATTCATATCTCTACTAAACCTCCAGATCTATCACCAAATGTATTTTTGCGCTTTTGCACTTTTAGAAAGCGGATTGTCCAGACTTCGATCTATAACTCTAACTGGACTTTGGAAAGCTGTTCAAGAGAAATGGGATAATATATCTCTTCCGATACTACAAAAGCTTTACTGTCTTGGGAATTATGGTGTAGAAAGATAATGAAGAACAAGGGTTAGCAAATAGAACATTCAAAACTCAAATATTTTAGGTAACGTATTTCCGTTAAAAAATCGTCTGAAAAATATGCGAACATTCCAAAGTAATCATTCCAAAGGGAAGCTAAGTGTGTACATATACACCATAAAATTAAAAGAAATATTTGGTGGCAACAGTTTGAAAAGTGCATCAGCGTAAAATTAGAAGAAATATATTATATTTAACAAGGCTACATACACCATAAAATTAAAAGAAATATATTATATTTAACAAGGCTGAGTGGTTGACCGTATTTCATTGATTATCTCATAATGATTTCATGACCGGGGGGGGGATTATTCCAACAACCAAATAAATTCATTACCACATTGCCAGCTTTTTCCTTAACCTTAATCAGAAAATCTTTAAATTTCATTATTCTCTTTTCTTAATTTTTTCCCCTTCAAAAAAACTTAATCACCAGAGTAATTATTTACAATTTAGGATAATTTATTCAATCAGTATTAGATATGCAAAGCGATTACAGCGAAAATAAGGGGAGGGAAGAACAATCCTTTGATAACATGCCTCCATTTGTGTTAATTAATGATGCATATCCAGTAAACTATTTCATTGATTTTTTGGCCTCCCAAAGGCGGGATCTAGCCTTTATAGGCGTTGGCCCCTACTAAGGCCGGAATGTAGTCTCTTTATTATGAAGCACCCAATAGGTTGGCCACCGTTGCCTCCTTGAGGAGAAGGACAAATTGCATCCATGACTTCTCCAGGATTCGAACCCAGGCCTTTCGATATGGCAGTGCGAATCATGAACCACTTTCTCGTCCGGGCGGCTTTATTTTACTGATTTAGAAGTTCTGAAAAGATAATAATTGAAGTAATACAAGTAAAACTTTTTCGTCTATTTATTATAAATATTTTTTGTAAGATCTTATTTTGTTTACTCATGGTGTTTTTACTGCGACGGGAACTCTGTCATCGATTTTTAACCTATTATCTGATAAGCTGTCGAATTAAAATTTTTTACACACACTGTTTGTCGATGACAATGCGATGTGGTGAAGCGATTTTCGCAAAATTTAATTTAAGCTTTGATTTTTTAATTTAATTTTTAAACGATGTCTCGCACATATCTTCATTTAACAAATGAATACTAAACATATAATATATAATATTCATTTAACAAATGAATATTAAACACATAATATATATATACTAAACATATAATATTGCCGTGTGCACCATGGAATGGAACAGAAAAAAATTTTACAATAAACCTGAAATTTAATTTTTGAATTTTGGGCGAATTTTCGAAAATAGCTCGATTTTTAAGACTATTTGATGTGTATGATTTTAAAATTTTAATACCTAAAATTGTATCGGATATAAAGTTTTGAAATTTTCACAAATTAAAAGACAAATGTTTCGCTCTTTTTTAATGCAAGAACTACTAAAAAAAATATTAACTGAGCGATTTTGCATATTTTTTAAATAATGTGCTGTAGTCTGCAGAAGACGGAAGAAAAAATACAATTACAGAATTGTTTCCATACAGTATGCTTTTATTTAAAATGGATGTGATAATGAATGCATTAAAACAATTTATCATATAGTGCAATGGAAATAACAGATTAAATAATTCTTTTTACACAAAATTCATCTATATTTTATATCGCGAATAATAAAAGGGTGCGACGCCCGTGATGAATTAGAAAAGATAATTACTTATACATTTGACAATGCAATTAAAATTTCGTTATTTAGGCTCCTCACGCATTTATTATTGGCGATATATTGTAGAAAAATTCTGTAGAATAGAATTATTTAATCTGTTATCATCGTTAAACTATATGATAAATTATTTTTTTCGTTTCAAAAATTTTAAATAAAAGCTTATTGCATACATTTTTTAACTGCGTTTTATTTATCTCTCTTATTAAATAACAAAGAATCTGTACGCATGTACAGTAGGTGTCGTTTAATGTGATCTCGTTTGTTCACGTCTATTTCGAAAACATTAACCGATGAGAAAAAAATGCCCTTCAAAGAAGCAATGGAATTTAATTATTTAACATAAAATACAACTATAAAATACAAATATAGTGTTACGAATTTGTTATTTAAAAAGCTAACTATTTAAATATATAACAAACCCTTCTATTTGGTTAAGTTTATTACACCATTATAAAGTCAATAAAACACGACAATAAAGAATAAAATTTAAGAAGAAAAGAAAACGATGAAACGCTGGGGGCACAGAGGGTAAAATAACGATAACAGATGTTCTAAACTACCACAATATTAGTTTCAGAGAGACGTTATTACATTAGTAAATACTCAACAGCCCTCACATCCCCCTTCCTCTCCAAAGAAAGAAAAAAGAACTACAGAAACAAATAGTATTAGGTGCAATTTTTTTTTTTTTTTTTTTTTTCCTCCCGTTCCAGAAATAATTCGCAAACAAACCTTTTAATAGAAAGGGGGAAAAGTTTCATTTTATACTTATTTATTTTTTGACGCTAGTTGGGAGTTTTTTAGTGTCAAAATATTTATAAATAAAGCAATTATTTATGAATTTATTAAACAAACACAAACAAGTAAAAGAAGCAGACATTTTTTTTGGTGGAGAATTTATTTCTTGCAAACTCAAAAACTATAACTGTTATGAATCTTAACAAGGTTCTGCTAGTGGAAAACTAGTTAACTGTCTTCGCGAATGCAATTAGTATAATGAGGCTACAAGTAATTACGTAATGGCTAAAGATTAAAGGCGACAAGACAAGAATCTAAACAAATATTTTCCCTAATTCCACGTTTTTGCTTGCGTTTCTTGAAGTACATCGGATGAAAGAATTTTCATTTTTTTCAGCCCAAAGGGCCTATTAATTTCGTTTTGGCATTTTACGTTGGTTCATTATAAACGACGTTTCGCTTTTCAAATTGTTGCCACCAAATATTAGAGCCCTGCATTATATTTTAAAGTAATTAAATAATGAAGAATCTGCATGAATGCACGAATGTTTCTCGTATTGTGATAAAACAACGGTACCTAGCGCCATAAAATTTTGAATAACTTTAGTCCTCCACCCGAATATGGGCATCAGGAAGCCCGAATTTTAAATTTCGAATGAGATTTATTAACTATTTCATATTTTTTAAAACTTTAAAGTATTTTTGACTAACAAACTCAACGATTTCAAAGCAAGAAATGGCAACACTGTACAGGGAAAAAAAAAAAAAAAAAAAAAAAAAAAAAACAATGATTTCAAAGTAAGCAATGGCAGCACTGTACAGGGGGAAAAAAACATTTTTAACTCCAGGACACGAGAATGTTATTCGGAAATTTTAAAGATATACTGTTTTTAAATATTTTTGGACCAAAGGGACATTAGCCCAAATGCTGCCGTCAAAACGAGAACCTGTGTGTAAATTGGGGGGGGGGGAGTCTCTTTGGGCGTAATATAAAATATGAAAGCCTTTCAGAAATTTTTTCTTTTTTCTCCTCCCCCCGCAAGTCAGTGCTAAACATAGAAGGTACTTTTGATCAATAGTAAACATTTTGTCTCAGCTTGTGATAAGTATATTTTTTATTTTAGTTGCTTTCCCACTTCGAAACGGGCAGAAAAAAAATTCTAGATTTTTGACAGCCTATCTGAGGCTTAACGCTGATTTTTTTTTAATTGCAGGTGAAAACAACATAACTGCAGGCGGGGGCTTATACATGCGGGAATACGTCAAAACCTGTTATTTTAAAATAATAAAAAAATTATGCCCCAAACAATGAATTTAACATCCACGCTTTGATATTTAAGTCTCGTGATAGCGAGATGATCCATTAGGCTCTCCAAGAACTCATAAAGTACTATGCTAATTCAAGCAAATCGCATGACATGAGATACAATACTCATGAGACAGACATGAGATACATTCTATCTCAAATGGAAGGGGAAAAAGCAATCATTTACAGGGAACATACAACGACACTCAGTTGAAGAATGTTGATAAGGATCGATCGAGTTACAAGTTAAAACCGTATTCCTCTGAAAGGTTGCTCAGCAACCACCAAATGGGAAATGCAAGACAAGAACAAAAGCGTGACACTGGACAGAACAGCATCTAGAGAAAGGTTGGGCCTGGAGGTAAAGCAGAATTAAGTAAAATATTACATTCTCTATTCGTATCCAGAACCGTACCCACGCAATTTACCTACTCACTCTGGAATTACCACAAGAAATGTAATATCTGTGACTTCTCAAAATATCCCAATCCATAATACCCCCAAAGGAATAGCCCAAGAATAAATAACAGGTGCCAAAATAGCCCTGACAAAATGGCTTTCACGAGTAAATAATATCGTTTAATAATACACGAGAATATTTACAGCATTTGCACAGCAAAAATTGATGTCTGATATTATTAAAAGAGAAAATAATTAATATTACGGATAAAGAAGTCATAGCGGTCCACGCGAGGTATAATAGGGTTGGCAAGGAAGTGATTTCGGTTTCTTAGTGTGTGAAATAAAACTCAATATTTTTCCACATAAAAATGAATTTAAATCAGTCAAATAACTTCCATGTTGTTCGATAACTTTTCGCTATATTTCTGGTAAATACATGATTCTGAGTTTCTAGAACTTCTGGTCTTTATCAGCAAAACACTCATCCAAGTGCGTTTTGAGATCATCGTTACAACTGGAATTTTTACCATTTGAGAAATTTTGTTATTATTAATTTACAGAATTATTAATATAGAGAAATTATTAACTTCTTAATTATAAATTACTTTACTATTTTAGTTATTATTAATTATTTTACTAGTTTACTTATTTATTAATTTTTTGACGGCGTTCCATTGGGCTTCTAATTTTAGAAATTAAGCCCTGCGTGTATGAAATATCCATGAGCACGTCATCAATGTTCTTCTCATGACCCATTTGAGAGAAAGGTGGCATAGTCCATTCAAGCAAACTGTCGACTGCCATCATCCACCTGTCTAAAAACTCATCGACCATTTCCGGAAAGAGCAGAATATGGTGGAAGTTCGTGCAAACAAGCTGCAGGTATTCGCAAACCCAGATGTAACTACTAACTAGGACTTAATGCCCAACTCTGAAACATAATGCAACTATGGGGGTCGTTCCATTAGCTCGTAACTTTCTTACTGGGCAGAAAGCACAGTTCGACCAAAAGAGTCGCACTCTGCGACATACAACTTACCGGCTCAAAGCCTTGCCGACCTAAGACCCTAATGGGGAGATGGCCTTCTCAACAAACCTCGCAAGATTTGGAGGTATATGAACAGACGTCAATGATGGCTGGCCCGTCACGCTGTCCACTCAGATAGCTGTTAACACGTTGAGAGCCACGTCAGCCATTTGTGGCTGACACTAGACTTTCCGTTTAGGCCGCGTCAGCCATCTGTGGCTGACACTAGACTTTCTGTTAAGGTCGCGTCAGCCATCTGTGGCTGACACTAGACTTTCTGTTTATGCCGCGTCAGCCATCTGTGGCTGACACTAGACTTTCCGTTTAGGCCGCGTCAGCCATCCGTGGCTGAGACTAGACTTTTCGTTTAGGCCGCGTTAGCCATCTGTGGCTGAGACTAGACTTTCCGTTTAGGCCGCGTCAGCCACCTGTGGCTGAGACTAGACTTTCTGTTTAGGCCGCGTCAGCCATCTCTGGCTGACACTAGACTTTCTGTTCAGGCCGCATCAGCCATCTGTGGCTGACACTAGACTTTCTGTTCAGGCCGCATCAACCATCTGTGGCTGACACTAGACTTTCTGTTTAGGCCGCCATTTTTGGGTCATGCCATTCTCCAACAATCTCCTCCTCGTCGTCAGAAGATGATAAAAATACATCCTCTCTGGGCAGTTTTCTAGCAAGAATAATTTCACTGCTCCTATCGGTTTCACACTCTCGAACTGACATTTTGACGCTTAGGGTTAAAGAAACATTTTGTCTGCATGGGGCCAAGAACTGCAATGAACTGGTTTGTTGTAAAGGGAGCACCGCCACGAATCTATTTCGATAAAATGTTATCTAGTTGGCCGAATAAAACAAACAAAGAAAACAAAACAGATTTGGCGCATAACGTGTTGAATAAATGCCTATAGGAATCACGTTCCAAACGTAAACTATCTTCTACTGCTATAAAAATCACTGGCCCTAAGCGGCGCGCGTGGCCTGAACGGGATTGCCTAAGAAATACGTGCGGCGCTCAACGTGTTAAATAGGAACTTGGCTTGTGTTTTTATACCTCCGATGTCGAAGTTGCCTAAGTACAAATCTCAACCAGTACAATAAACGACACCCGGGGCAGAAAGCCCAGACGTAAACAAAACTAAATATATACAACTTAATCGACGCCTGGAAGAATTAGTGGAAAATAATGCGTACATGAAACATATAGACCTTCTCTGCAACATTATGTGACGTGCCACATGGAACATACACACATAACACATAATGCTGAAACGTAAATTTTATATATTCGATTTATTATTAGATCTTGTTGATTCACGACAACGCCCGGCCCCACATGGCAAATGTCACTCGTAAAGTTCTTGAATCTTTTAAGTGGGAGTTGTTTCCTCATCCGCCGTACAGTCCCGACCTGGCACCGAGCGACTTCCACCTATTCCCAGCAATGAAGAAGTGGCTGGCTATGCAGCGTTTTGATGACGACGCACAGCTGCAAGAAGAGGTAACGAAGTGGTTGAAGGCGCAGGCGGCCGAATTTTTCGACGAAGGAATTTCCAAGCTCGTACATCGCTACGATAAATGCCTTAATTTGTATGGTGACTATGTAGAAAAGTAGTATTTGAGTGTGGCTTTCATCTGTATATAATAAAATTTGTTTCCTATACTTTGTTTATTTTTTTATTCCAAAACGTAATCTACTTTCTGGATAGCCCTCGTAATTTTTATTTAGTGGAATACAAAGAAAACGATTCACAACATTCGAAATGGTAGGAAGATTCGCAGAAAGGTTCTTACCTGTAAACACTTTTATCATAAAATACTTTAATTCTAAGAGGTTGTGATATACTTCTTTTTCGAACTATGTGGGGTGCCTCCAAATGGACGTGTTGAACCTGCAAGGGGAAAAAAATATATTAGTTAAGGGAAAAAAAGTGCTGGCAATATCTTGAAAATAACACTATGACGAAAGCAGTTTCTTTCATTCATATAAATGCATAAAATAAGTTTTCAAAAGAATTCAAATGTAAAAATACAGAATGGAATCACATACATGGCATTTTATTGCGCATTTCAATTAAACGTTTAAAAAAAAAAAAAAAAAAAAAAAAGCAGAGGAACTGTCTGATTTTGAAATGGAGACTGACCCTACTCAAGAAAGCAGAGAAACTGTCTAACTTTGCAATGAAGAGTGACCCAACAGAAGAAAGCAGAGGAACTGTGTGATTTTGCAATGGAGAATGATCCAACTGATGAAAGCAGAGGACGTTTTATAATAGGCATTGAAAACTCTGCGCTCTTTACCGCGAAAATTTTAAAGAGTTGCGTCATTTATTGTTCCATACAAAAACCATTAGGTTAAAAAAGAAAGTTAAAAAATATTAAGCAGTATTAAAAATCCTTTCAATTAAGATTCAATTTACACTTTTTTTTAAAAAATAGGACAATATTTAATTTTGTTTAAATTGTACGTGCGTTCTTAAATCTAAACTATACCTAACTCGTTTTTTCATAGAATGTTAAATTTGCGGAATGTGATTTTGCTTAACGCGTACTGTATTAATGAAGGACCTCCCCCCCCTCGTTCGGCAAGGGTTGTACCAAAGCAAAAAAACGTAAGGGGTGTCGATGAAGAAAATCATTTCTTTAAAAGGAGTTGATCCAAGGAATAGGTTGGTAATCCCTGATCTAAATCAGGCGTTTCCAAGAGAGTAGGTATATTTCCGCTGGGGGAAAGGGGGAGGGTCGATGGAATTTTAAAGAGGCTGTATGATGATCAAGAGGTCGATTGAGGGTCGATAGACGAATATGACAACCCAATGGATCGGCACAGTAAAATCTTACTGATTTCAAACAATTTAATAACAAAATTGGTAATTTATTGTTTATTGGTATAGATGATGATGTTATAGATGATGGCGACTTTGATTATGGTTATAGATGATGTTTATAGATGATATGGTTATAGATGATTATGGTTATAGATGATGTTTGATGTTATAGATGATGGCGACTTTGATGATGGCGACGATGATGATGTTATAGATGATGGCGACTATATCATTTAGTATGGAAGAAACTATGGAAAATAAATATAAAGAAAACAACAAACAAGAACTATTTACAATATTTTAAACATTTTTAAGGATAAGTGCAGTATACAAAAGTAAAAGCCAGAAACACAAGAAAACTGAATTGGAAAAAAAAAAAAAAAAAAAATACGAAGAAAGCAAAACTAAAGCATCACAGCAAAATCTGCGCCTATTCGTTCAGCCATGCCGACCGTTGAAACTTGTTAGCTGGAGTTACGCTCAGCAGAGAGGGTTTTCAGCGGCCAGGGACAACTGAAGATTTCGCGTCCCCTACTGCTTGCCAAGGATGGAAAACATTTAATTCTAAAATGTCTAAACATCAGTTTGGCGCCCCTTGGATTCTGCGCCCGGGGACAGATGCCCCCCTCTAGCTACTCCCCTGACGCTCAGATGGAAATTACGTCACCAATATGGAAGCATATGCATGACATTTGAACAGAAAACTACAAGCTAAATAATCGCAGTTTTCTTGTCCGCCATTATGTTGTATGCTTTATATCACAGGGAGAAATGTAAGGGTTTTATATTAAGACAACTATTTTTTTGCGAGGGGTCTATGGAAGAAAAAGGTTGGCAATTCCTGCTGTAAATGGAGCAGAGAAGCTGCGAAAAGGGCAAAATATCGCACCACGCCCAAGGCATTATTTGCTGCCTTCTCTTTCTAGTTGCTGGTGATTGATGTTACGGGCAGATCAGACGCCCTACTGCCAATTCGGACGCCAGAGGTGCTAAACTGACCATACGGTGGGGGCTGACCGAGCACGCATTACGGGTCATGCTTTGATGATGACACGCAAGGAAGAGGCCTGAATTATGCACGGAAATATCTGACGGCACCAATGGGAAAAAAAAAAAAAAAAAAAAAAAAGAATCAAAGCGGTGTTTTTGAATAAAATATCAAAGACAGGACGGGCACTTCCTTTCAAAGAGGTTGATTGAAGAATTAATTCTCTTTGTAGATGATAAAGACATCTAGATGAGAAAGGCCTTTTTGTAATGAAATTTATACAACATCAATCATACTGAGGGATATTAATTAGGGGTTTTACGGCAGTGATCTCAAACTGGCCGAATGCAGGTTCCGAACAATTTTAACATGGCTCACAAAAATATTTTTCATAAATTAAGTTTAAGACAAATTAATTCAATAAGGTTTAAGATTTTAATTATTTGGAGTCCAATTTTAATTATATTCATTACTAAAAAATCTGATGTGTACACCACATGACTTCCTTGTATTGGAATATTAAATTATACGCATTTTTTTTCCATTTCATTTAAACTTATTGGATTGAATTAAATCTACTTTGCCGACAGCGCATAAACCACAATAGAATAAATGCATTCTTTAAAATTCACTCTAGTACTTGTTTACGATAGCGACACTCTGGCGCTAGATTCACTTAACAGTATTAATAATTATATAACAGTTAACTTATATAATAATTTTATAACGGAAACTAAGTTAACTGTTATATAATCCAATAATTATATAACAGTTAACTTATATATTTCGTTCATATTATAACTCATAATGCACAAAATTTATATCATTTAAAGAATAGAATTATCTAATCGTTGCCACATGTTCTATTCAAATACTATAATACAGCTAGAATGATGTATAAAAGAAATTAAGCAACCAAAACAAAAAAGAAACAATTTTTCACAGACGATTGAGTATTTCTCATTTAATTAATTCAGTTCTCACTTCGCGAGAAGGCAAAAATATATAAGAACTCAAAATATCTATATTAAAAATTACGAAGTAAATCTTAAACGCTTATTTCCTCGAAAAAAATCCAGAACGGATTAAGCATGATTTAAATAATAAATGAAGGCGTTATCTTTGTTGTTGCGAAGCTAAGTTTCTCTAGATTGGCAACAAATCCACTAGTCTCCTGTTTCAAATGTAAACATCAATGGCCGCCATTTAAAAAGGCTTAGCGGCAATTAAACAACTTTAAAATTGATGATAATTCTAAAAATATTGCACACATATTTACTAAAGGCATAAAATCCTTAACCGGAAGATAAAAACAACATAATTCAATCATTTTTAAAGCAAAAAATGTACAATTTACCAACATATAAGAGTAAAGAAACTGAGATCAATGAGCAGAGTGGATATATATATAAATATATTTATATACGTTTGGTGCGGCCGATCGCAACCAAAATACGAGGTGCACATCTACATGTTAGAACAGTCCTATATACAAAATTTCAACGTTCTGAGGCTACTCGTTTTTGAGTTATGCGAGATACGTACGTACGTACATACGTTCGTTCAGACGCCACGAAAAATTTTCTTCAGAATTAATTTTAAAGCAGTTTTGTAATTTTTTTGAAGGAAAAGAGTATTTTATTCTGTCCTTACGTACAGATATCACGCAAAGACATCGTTAAATTGCATTCGATTGCGGTCAAAATGGATATTTTCGTTGAAATATGCTGCCTGAAACTTTTCGCGATTACAATACTTCCTTTTTACTTCGTACAAGGAAGTAAAAACGAACGTTAGTAAAACCTCAGAAAATCCACAAATAGAGCTAATTAATATACACTGTGATATAAATCAGCGGTTTAAAAGTTAAATTGCTTGTGGACCGAATGCATGATGAAAGCAGCTGTTTTTTTAAACAAAATAAAAAATATATTTTAAATAAACTTTAAATTTCGCTTACTAAATATTTATCAAAACATACAAATACAGCAAGAGTAACAACGCGAAGGAAAAAATTCAAATTTATATTTATTTTCTATCTGAATTGTAAAATTCGGCACCTCCGAAACATTTATGTGGGTTACACATTTGCAAACACGCTGCAAAACACTTTTTATTGGTTATGCTTTATAATTGAAATATACTGACAGCTAAATATTAAATTCTTACACTCACATTTCTTTCAAATAATTCTACAATGTTTAGTTAATAATTAACGTACTTTAATTTTAATTAAAAACAAACAAATTATGAAAACCTTGTAAATTTTCAGAGAAAATTTACAAAATGGGACGATATTTTGTAAATTTTCTCTGAGAATAAATAATAACCATTTAGTCTCTTATTTATTAAATTAAGAAATAAAGAATTAATAATGACCATTTAGTCTCTTTCTTTTTTATTTATTAAATTTTCTTCGATGCATTAATAATTTTATTTCTTATTACAGGTGCTTCAATTCTGATAAAGTTACGAACATATTGAATAAAAAATAGATTAAATAATAGCTATTAAATAAAAGATAAATTGAAGAAAAATTTTGTAGATAATTTTTTCTTGAGATAAAAATGTCCTCCCCATACAGTGTTGCCATTGCTCGCTTTGAAATCGTTGAGATTATTAATCAAAAATTCGTCAAAGTTTTACAAAATATGAAATACACAATAAAACAAGTTCGAAATTCAAAATTCGAGCCTCCAGAGGTGTCTATATTCGGATCGTCATTTTTTTGCATTTGAATTTCTTAGTAGAACAGAGAATTAAATCAGTTGGTTACCAACTTCAGTGTCTTTTTGCCGAGTGGGGCCAAACGTTGCACCAAAAACTCTGACTTCCGGCCCGCCGACCTAACTGTTTGTTTTTGCGTGGAAACTCTCTTTTAACTGTAAAAATTGGTTTTCGAATTCATTTTATACGCATTTGGGGTTTTATGTTCTATATTTGAGAATTTATAATGAAGATGCTTGAGTTTTTATGTATTTTTGCCTTGCCCCGATATGAGAATTGAATTAATTGAATGAGAAATATACCTATAATGAAATTCGAGGATAGAAGTTTAAATGAAATGTAGCAAAAAACGTGTATCATTTAATAGGCCGTACAGGAAAGTCATGTGGTGTCCGGTGGTGTGGTCATTTTCTGTAAGCATCAAAGACAAACTTAATTAAAAAAAAAAAAAAAAAAAAAAAAAAAAAAAAAAAAATCTGAAAGGTGTCAGATTTTAAATTACGTCCAAAGGGGTGATTTTGTAACATTTTGTCTGTTGCCTTTATTTATTAAATATCACGTTCTTCGCACTTAAACCATAAAATTCAGTTCAAGAGCAATATCGCGAAATAGTTTTAAATTGAGCCTATCTTTAGAATTTCCGATACAGAGTCTCGCGCGCTGGAGATAATGTTTTTTCTGTACAACGTTGCCATGGCTCGCTTTGAAATCCTTGAGTTTGTTAATCAAAAATTCGGTAAAGTTTTACAAATATAAAATCGATAATAAAACAAATTCCAAATTTTAAATTTGGGCTTCTACATGCCCGTATTCGCAGTAGGATTACGTCATTCAAAATTCGATGGCTCTAGGTACCGTTGTTTTATCACAATGCGAGAAATGTATATACATTTATGCAGATTTTTCATTATTTAATTGCTTCAAATATAATGCAGGACTCTAACATTTGGTGGCAACAGTTTGAAAAGTGAAAGGGACATTTATAGTGAACCAACACAAAATCGCAAAACGAAAAGAGTCCTTCAGGGACAAAGCCTCTTTGGACTGAAGGGAAAAAAAAAAAAAAAGAAAGAAAGAAAGAAAGAAAGAAAGAGAAAAGAGATTGTGTTCCTCTCCTCAAGTTTTGTTCCACTTGGGATGTTTTCGTAATTTCTCATTTCTAGTTTAAGTAAGTTATTTAGAAAATAATTGAATAAATTAGAATTAGTAGAATAAACGCCAGTTTGGAAATTTCATATTTATCTGTCAATATGTTTAAATTACGAAGTGAATTAACAGATATTTCTTGCAGATACCAACCTTTAGATTTCACACAGAAAATTAATATAAATTGGGATTTTTTTTCTTTGCGTCTTTATTTCTGTTTATGTATGCGTTGATAAGATAAAACAAATTAAGATAAAAAAATATGTTAAATACATCATTTAAGAACACAATAAACGCATCAGCCGAATAGCCATACAAAAGAAGCAAAGATGTTCAAACAAAACTAAAACTTAGAACTAAAAAAAAAGTAAAAATGCAAATTAAAATAAGAAATACACGAAATCCTTTGACAAATCGAACAGTTACATTAAACAATAAATTCATAAAAAAAATAACTGAGTATATGATTAGATATAAAAAAATATTTACAAGCAAACTTCAAAAGATTTGCGCAATTAGCAAAATTGGTCATTAAAAAAACTCTGCACGCTTAAGCAGATTTCAGCCTTCTGTTTATCTCTAGAGCTTTCTCCACGTGGTTCAAAAAAGGAGAAAATTTAAACGCCAGTAAAAAAAAAAAAAAAAATAATAAAATAAAAAATAAAAAATAAAAAAATAAATAAATAAAATCGTGGGAAGGAAAAAAAATAATTGGCAGAGAGTATTACCACCAGTTAAGACATCAAAGCCATTCAATTAATTACAACTATAAGAAACTGGCATTTAAAATGAATTAACAGCATGTGAAACAAAACAACAGGAAAAGAATGATTACGCGTCGAATCGGCGGAGATTTAAATTGGTAAATAAAATAAAGGGAGAGGAGGGACCGCTAAAAATAATAATAATAAATAATAATTTATTTAATAAAATTAAATAAAATAAAAAAGAAGAAAGAAAGAAAATCTGAAAGGATTCATATATTAACGTTTTACTAGAGGATATGTTTAGTTTTATTAATCGAGCAGTTCTTGGACTCACTCCTGGTAACACAGTTATCAATTATTATTATTTTATCTTTTTGACTTATTTTTATCTTATTATTTATTACAAGATAAAAAACTTATTTCTATTTGACTTATTTTTATCTTATTATTTTATCTTTCTTTGTACTTTCGTCACATAAAATTCAAGAGTAAAATGACAAAAATATTTAAAAACAGCATATCTTTAGAATTCTCCATAGATTGTTAAGGCTTGCCATGCATATTTTTTTTTTATATTTGCTGCATTATTTCTTTGAAAACAAGCCGCCTAACTCCTTTATCATAAAAAAGAAAAAGTATAAATGATTTTAACAATGCCATTTCATAAAAATATTTAATATTTCTTATTAGACACCTCGTAATTTAAATGAGTTTCTATTTAAATCATTCAGTTAAAAAGAAAAAAAGTGCTTTAAAGAAGCTTTTAAGAAGTGCGTTTATTGATTTTCAACCACTTTGTTTGCTGCTGCAACACGCTGGTGCATAGTGTTTCTATCTGAGGCAGTGGAAACACATCGCTTTTAAACAGCTGAATTTGTGCATTAAAATTTGAAAGATAAATATTTTATATTTCACCGAATGGCAACACTCTGGCACGCCGAAAATAAAAAATGTTTTAATTCGAAACGTGCAATCACTTCTTGCTTTGAAATCGACCACTTTACACAAAAATTCGTTAAATTTGTAGAAAATATGAAATAAATCAAATAAAATTCAAATTTCGTGCTCCGACGTGCCAATGTTCGGATGGAAGACAACACGTATTAAAAATTCGGTGGCTCCAAAAGCCTTTGTTTTCCCACAATGCGAAGAATAGACAGATTCTTCGTTAGTTAATTTTTTTAAATAATATATGGTGATAACATCTGATGGCAACAATTTCAAAAGTAATTCGAACAAGGACAGTGGTATAAAATATTACGGTACATCCAAAATTTTACTACAGTTTTCATGCTTTTTTTTTTTTTTTTTTTACTGCCCCTGAAAAAGTTAATGTGAGCATTGTGCCCCTGAAAAGGTTAATGTGAACATATTTCATGTGAGCTTTTTTCCGTGTGAGTATATTTCTAAATGAGCATTTTTCCATGTGAGCTTTTTTCTATGTGGGCATATTTCCTTGTGGGCTTTTTACCTGTGAGCATTATTCTGTGACAGTTTTTCCTGTGGTCATTTTTCCGGTCACCCACGCCAATATCTAAGAAAAATAGTTTTAGTATTACAGAATTTTATGTTAAAGAAGTAGAAACGCAGTCAAAAAAGATTGCCACTATAAACCCCTTTGCAAATTCCCAAGACATTCACTCCCTTCTTAAAAAACACATATAAGATATTTGTAAAAGGTCTTACATTCATGATGATCGATCTTATATTCATAATTCCAGCTTAACGAAATAAAGTATAGTTAAATAATTAATGAAATAAAGTGTGTTCAATATGACAGATTATGATGATTTACTTCGGAGCTGAACACATGCAAAATACACAATGCTTTCGACAGAATTCGAACTGCGAGCCTCCCATGTTAGATAGATATGCATCTAATTACACCGCGAAAGCATGCGATGAGGAAGAAGAAAATTCATTACATTCTCCCCCACTTAACCGGTAACTGGAGAAAAAAGCCCCGTCTTCCACCATATTTTATTTTAGATGCCACATTAAAAGATATTAGGGGTATTTTGGAACACGAAAAGTCAACAATACCTTCACCGGGATTCAAACTCTGGGATCTTCCCATATTTAGCCGTACATGCTTCCAATTACGCCTCGAATGTAGGCAGTCAGAAAGGAGAAAACTCCTTACAAGGCCTCTTCGAAGAAATTTCTAATTGCTTCTAAACTTATAACAAATCTAATAAAGCATTTTTTTTTCAGAACTTTTGTTCATATTTTTACTCTAATTGCTGTATTTTTATACGTAATTATTTGTATTATGATTATGTTGCATTCTGTATATTATAAAAAAGAATGTAAGGGAGGTCCGTGAAGAAGACCATTCTTTTTTTTTTTTTTTTTTTTTCTGAAACGGTCGATACATGGGCTGGCAGGAGGCATTTTACCACCCGGTGCAATCTTTGCGGGCCCTAAATTCTGCTGCCCGGTGTCTCCCTATATTAAAAAAAATATCATTTCTAAATTAAAAATTTTACCGCCGTAAGTTGTGCTGCCTCAAGTTTCCCCAATTTTACCATCCCTAAATTTTAAGCCCAGTGCCTCTCTTAAGCCTAAAAATTTTTACTTGGTACTTCTCTAAATTCTAAAAGGTTTTCCGTCCCTAAATTCTGCTGTTAGGTACCTTCCTAAACTCTAAAATTTTGCCATCCCTAAATTTTATTCCTGGATGGTTCTCTAAATTTTAAAAATTTGCCACCCGGTGCGTTTGCCTCGACCCTGGATGACGCAAGAAAAAGATTGGAATTCCCAGGATACAGCAACAGCGAAATGTATTTTCCCCAAAGGTCTTTGCATTATTCTTCAATCTGCCGTGCATTTACCGGCTGCTGCAACTGCAGCATCGATAAATGAACATCGAATAGTGACCTATGAGATAGAAATCGATATAACACCCAAACCTGACACGAGGTTAACTTACGCAACTATTAATCCTGCCGAACGTGCCAGCTGGAAGAGTCGGTTACAAGACCTTTTTAATAACCTCGCCACAATGTATTCTTCCTTATCTCAATTATGACCGTCAACCGGTGAAAAGTGGTCCCTGAAGAGGCGTGGTCAGCTCTATGACAATACGTGAATAGAAGAACTGCACGATAATAACAACAAATGTTACAGAATAGTTGGGAATGTGCGGAAACAACCTTGGATTGGAGCGACGTTTGCGTTAGATTTGTTGAAGTCCTTGAACTCTTTAAGCCAATAATAATATGAAGTAACGTGTCCCTCAATAACTGGTTCGAGGGCACGTAGAGAGGACAATATCCTTCAAAGTGACTGAGCTCAAATGGATTCAAAGTAAATACTGTCAGTTTCCTCGTCACAGTATTCTGCGCGACGCTTTGATAAATAAAAGTACGTTGAAATATCTAGGGCGAAATCGGGCAAGCACCACTGAATAAAAAGTTTTTATGAACTATTATTTTATTCAAAATTCACAAAATAATCAAAGAAACTAAAAGAAAAAGAAAATTCAATTAAAAAAAAAGTTTGTATGCAATAAGCTTTTATTTAAATTGGATATGATAATTAATACAATAAAGGGAGAAAAAATTATCATATAATTTAAAGGGAATAATAGATTAAATCTGTTCATCAGAGCAAGCACAAGAATTCCTCAGTCCTGAGAACTTTTGCAAGAGACAGTACGACTTTTCTCCATTCCGCCCCCAATTTTAAACAAGCATCCGGGGAGAGGACGAGTCGAGGGTCTCCCACCCCTCTTCAACAACCACCAATCTTTCCAGATGACTATCGGCTCGCCGTATATTTAGAGTGCCACCATGCCGCACTGACACTATACATATACAAACATCCCTGCCTTTTTTGGGATCCGGTTGGACTAAATGTACAAGCATTATCTTTCAAAATTTTCTATTAATTCATTCGCACTGTCATACGTATAAGCCATATCTTCTTAAATTTTCTATTAATTCCATTGCACTGTCAAATGTTTTTTTTTAATTTATCCTGGACGCTTTGTAGATCGTCCAGGCAGGTACAGAATAAGGAGATTCTAAATTACCATGAGGAATTAAATTGAAAAGCAAAATCGTTTTTAAGCTAAATAACTAATTCAAAGAAATCAAGATGAGATTTCAAGTGCTGTATACCCTTGTGTTATATTTATTTTCTTTATAAATGTTATATTTATATGTTGCTGTTGTGCCGCAGTTGCTATTGTGCCGCAATAACCTGTAAAATGCTTGGAAAGGACTAAGGATAAGATGTGTGAACCAGGAAATAAAAAATTATACCTTGACATGGCCTTTTTATTCCGTCAAAATTTTTGAATGAAAATTATGAATATCAATTAAATTATGATTGCGGTGACATTCACAAGAAGAATTCTTCGTTGAGAAAAGAATATTTCACAGTTTTCTTCCGTAATTGCTAGTAGAAAGAGAACAGAAAACAAGAACGGTGGTCGCTTTGAATGTTCGCAGTTTATCAGTAACAGAATCTCCAGAACAATTTCAATGCAAACAAAGTAAATACAATCTCCAGAATAATATTAATATAAACAAAGTAAAACAAAACAAAGCAGATAAATCTTCAGAACAATACTAATACAAAGTAAAACAATCTTCAGAACAATATTAATACAAAGTAAATACAATACAAAGTAATAATACAAAGTAAATACAATCTTCAGAACAATATTAATACAAACAAAGTAAATACAATTTTTAGAGCAATGTTAATACAAACAAAGTAAAACAAAGCAAATTCAATCTCCAGAACAATATTCCAAATATTGCAATACTATAGCGAAATTTCGTCACGATTGGCCTTAAACGTTGCTATTCTCAGAAGAGTTTTTTTAAATAAAAATCAATAAAAGGGTACTTAATAATTACAAGTGCTTATTTTGCATTAAAAAAATCTTTCCATATTGTCTACATATCAGCAGTTGGAGCAATCAAGCAGGCCTCTACAGTGTCATCAATGGTTTTGAAGGACAAAAAGCACACAAAATAATAATATAACTTTAAAATTATGTAACTGAAGTCCCCCCCCCAAAAAATATTAAACGCAGAATTATAATTCATTTCCTTATATGTCACTTTGACGTGTTTGTGTATCAAGAAGAGCAGCAAATTCAGTGAAGGCGGCAAAAACTGTAGCTACGTCACTGACCTGAATATTGCATTTCTAACACTATTTTGCACAGCAAACAACAACAAAACTCAAAAGATCGAAATCTTCCTGTTAAAACACTACTCGTTCCATTTCCCTTCGCGTATAATACAGAGGGCGTATATCTGACATTCCAGCCTTAGAATAACCGAATACCAGCAGGGCAATCACATTCACTCTCCAGGGAAAATGTTCCTTCCACCGGTCTGAAATATTTATGGCCAGATGAAATCCGACACGCCAGGAGAAAAGAGCTTCTCTGCAAAGGAAAGCAGACAGAAGGATCAAATCCCACAAGGAAGACCAGTACAGCAAATGGTAGAAAGCATGCCATAGCTTTGGGTTATGCACACTTTGAGTTTGAATTTCAGCTTCTGTTGGATATGAAATGCGAAAATTCTTCGGTTGACGATGAACTGGGGGCATCTGACTAGTATCAATGGTTAACATGTATTGTTCCGTATTCATCATTAATTCGATGTATTTTGATTTTAAATAGTAATACCGAAATTAATTACATTTTTCACATTAGGATACATAGTTTAACACGTTGACTGCCAAGCGAATTTGTAAGAAAATCTCCATCAGGCCACTAGCGATGCTATACCACACGGCAGTTGATTCTGATGGTAAGAGGTAATTCTGATGGTAACGTCTACAAATGATAGAAAGAACGTTCTGATGGTAGGGGTTTAGAACGTGTGGGGATATGCATTCAGTTGAAAAATCTAAGAAAACGTGTGAGATTCGAAAATTATTTCTTCTTTTTAAAATTTTTTATTCTACAGTCACGAAAATTTTTTTGTTTTAAAATTGTTTCCCTAATTTATTTATTTATTTATTTATTGGAATGTGAAAGTGAAAAATGGAAGAGTTACCTCTTCGTGAGTCATACAGCAGTGAAGATAAAACCTGTTACGAAACTTATAAAAATTCGGATAGCAGCAATGAGGAAAGCGAAATATATATAAAATTTCACCGCCAGAATCTAATTCGGATATTGATAAATGCAGGGTTATGAATGTGGTATAGATACTATATATCATATTTTACAACGACTGGTTGATGAGGAAGGGGGAAAAAAGTTGATACCGAAGAAAATACAATTGTTTAGGTAATAGAATGAATTTAATTAGCTGGAACAATCATTCTTTTTTCTTTCTTTCAAAATTCAGCAATCATTTTTTCAAATATCTACTAATTTACTTTGTCAGCACCCAAATACGAAAAACGCAACCTGATCAGAATATTTTTCCTCATCCGAATACGTGCATCAAAGTATCAAATGTACAACTTATTGAAACACATTTACATAAAACAGAAATAAAAGACTGAAAATAAAATGAAATTGCATCAAAAATAAAGTTCAAAGGATGGTTCCTGGATTATTTGAATATTGCTGAATTAAATATTTTTTGACGTTTAAATAAAATTATTTCTTATTATAGCTACTTCGATTGTACCTATTAAATAAAAAGGTATTAAATAAAAGATAGAATAAATATAACATATTAAATAACAAATGAATATATTAAATAAAAGATTAAATAACAGACGAATGTATTAAATAAAATATATATAATAACAAACAAATATATTAAATAAAAGATATTAAATAACAGACGAAGATATTAAATATAAAATATTAAATAACAGATGAAGATATTAAGTAAAAGATAGATTAAATATAAGTTATTAAAAAGCAGATGAAGATATTAAATAAAAGATAGATAAAATATTACATATTAAATAAAAGATATATAGGATATTAAATAAAAGATAGATTAAATATAAGATAATAAATAACAGACGAACCTATTAAATAAAAGATATTAAATAACAGATGGAGATATGAAATGAAAGATAGATAAAATATAAGATATTAAATAACAGATGAAGGTATTAAATAAAAGATAAAAGATAGTTTAAATATAAGGTATTAAATAAATATGAAGATATTAAGTAAAAGATTAAATCTAAGATATTAAATAACAGATGAAGATAATAAATAAAAAATAGATAAAATATAAGATATTAAATAACAAACGAAGATATTAAATAAAAGATATATTAAATCTAAGATATTAAATAACAGATGAAGATAATAAATAAAAAATAGATAAAATATAAGATATTAAATAACAGATGAAGGTATTAAATAAAAGATAAAATAAATATATGATTTTAAATAACAGACCAATATATTAAACAAAAGATAGTTTAAATATAAGGTATTAAATAAATATGAAGATATTAAGTAAAAGATAGATTAAATCTAAGATATTAAATAACAGATGAAGATAATAAATAAAAAATAGATAAAATATAAGATATTAAATTACAAACGAAGATATTAAATAAAAGATATATTAAATATAAGATATTAAATAACAGATGAAGATAATAAATAAAAAATAGATAAAATATAAGATATTAAATAACAAACGAAGATATTAAATAAAAGATATATTAAATATAAGCTATTAAATAACAGATGAAGACATTAAAAAAAGATAGACTAAATAATATATGAAGATATTATATAAAAAATAGATTAAATATAAGATATTAAATAACAGACGAACCTATTAAATAAAAGACAGATTAAATATAAGATATTAAATAACAGATGAAGATAATAAAGAAACGATAAATTAAATATAAGATATTAAATAAAAAATAGATTAAATATAAGCTACTAAATAACAGATGAAGACATTAAAAAGATAGATTAAATAATAGATGAAAATATTAGATAAAAAATAGATTAAATATACGATATTAAATAACAGAGGAACCTATTAAATAAAAGACAGATAAAATACAAGATATTAAATAAAAGACAGATTAAATATAAAATATTAAATAATAGATGAAGATATTAAATAAAAAATAGAACTTAAATAAAGAAATATTCCTATTAATAATTATAACATTAATTTTAGATAGAAGCTTGCTGTATAGAAATATTTTTCTGATTGTATTTTATTTTTCATATCAGATCGGATACTTCGAGCAAACTTTTCGGTCACTTGAAGCATTAGCATAGCTAGACTGAAGGAAAGAATATGCGGTACGCCCCGTCCGGCGAATTTTTTGGGTGGTATTTTTTGTGTGAAAGGAACTGTTTTATAGGAATTAATCGGTTAAATTGTGAAGACACGTGAAGAATAACAGGGTTATAAATTGAGAAACAGAATTAAATTCAGAATACACTTTTTTTTTTAGTCAGATAAATTATATTTAAAAAAAAAAAAAAAAAAAATCACCCCGTGATTTCAAAAGCTTCACACTTGTCATACATCTTTTATTTTGTCGAAACTTTTTAATGCAAATTTTAAATATGAACTAAATTATGATCATGGTTACATTCATTAGGAAGAATTCTTCGTTAAGAGAGAACTACTTCAGAGTTTTATTACCGTTACTCCTTGGGAAATCGAAACAGAAACGCGGAAGAGCAGTCCGTACGAATTTTGCACTTTATTTTAAAATCGTATTCCCATAAAAAAATTCAAACTATTGTAAGAGTCATGCGAATTTTCTTCTCAATTGCTGCAAATGTTGCCAGCTGTGAGAAGCGTTTTCTAAATAAAAATCATTTAAGAACTACAAATATATGTTTTGCATTTAAAAAATCTTTTTCTAACGGCTACTGGATAGCACGAGCAATCAAATGGACCTCTACAAAACCACTGACGGTTTTACGAACAAAAAAAAAAAAAAAAAAAAAATCTGAATCTGATGTGTACACTACATGACTTTCTTGTACGGAATATTAAATTATACGCATTTTTTCTTGCATTTCATTTAAACTTATTGGATTGAATTAAATCTACTTCGCCGACAGCGCATAAACCACAATAGAATAAATGCATTCTTTAAAATTCACTCTAGTATTTGTTTACCATTGCGACAATCTGGCGCTAGATTCACTTAACAGTATTATATTTCGTTCATATTATAACTCATAATGCACAAAATTTATATCATTTAAAGAAGAGAATTATTTAATCGTTGCCACATGTTCTATTCAAATACTATAATAAAGCTAGAATGATGTATAAAAGAAATTAAGCAAACAAAACAAAAAAGAAACCGTTTTTCACAGAGGAGAGTATTTCTCATTCAATTAATTCAGCTCTCACTTCGCGAGAAGTCAAAAATACATAAAAACTCAAAATATCTATATTAAAAATTACGAAGTAAATTTTAAAACACTTATTTCCTCGAAAAAATTCCAGAAAGGATTAAGCATGATTTAATTGGCAATAATAAATGAATGCGTTATCTTTGTTGTTGCGAAGCTAAGTTTCTCTAGATTGGCAACAAATCCACTAGTCTGCTGTTTCAAACAATCAATGGCCGCCACAAAAAAAAAAAAAAAAAAAAAAAAAGGCTTATCGGCACTTAAACTACTTTAAAATTGTTGATAATTCTAAAAATATTGCATACAGATTTACTAAAGGCATAAAATCCTTAACCCGAAGATAAAAATAACATAATTCAATCATTTTTAAAGCAAAAAATGTACAATTTACAAACATGTAAGAGTATAAAAACTGAGATCACTGAGCCGGGTAACAGAGTGGATAAATATATTTTAACAAACATGTATATACGTAAAAAAGCAAATTTTATATACGTTTGGTGCGGGCGATTGTAACCAAAATACGAGGTGCACATCTACATGTTATAGCAGTCCTATATACAAAATTTCAACGTTCGTTTTTGAGTTATGCGAGATACGTACGTACGTACATACGTTCGTACAGACGCCACGAAAAATTATCTTCAAAATTCATTTTAAGGCAGTTTTATAATATTTTTGGAGGAAACGAGTCTTTTATTCTGTCCTTACGTACAGATATCACGCAAAAACATCGTTTAATTGCATTCGATAGCGGTCAAAATGGATATTTTCGTTGAAAAATGCTGCCGGTATATTTTCGCGATAACAATACTTCCTTTTTACTTCGTACAAGGAAGTAAAAACAAGCAACATAATAACATAATTCTGAAATGTTAAAATTCAAATTTTTCCTCAAAAATAAAAACACAGTTTTAATTAATTTCCTTTACGTGTAGTTTTGACATTTTTTATAGTTATTGGTTTGTATATCAAGAGGGACAGCAAACTCATAGATCGCCCACAGCTGCTGTAATGTTATATCTCAATTAGTCAGATTTTCATCTCTATTCATTTATTATTTATTACTTTGTATAAATTAATCATTTTCAGACAGAATACACAAAAAGGTTCAGGACAATCCTTTCCATTACATTTCCACAAATGAATCAATACAAAAATGACTCGCTTTTCCACCGTCCATTAATGCGCGTCAACAGACGGCGCTGCAATTCCTTTCCTTGCCTATTTCATCCTATTACATAATCGCATTTACCCCCACCGATCCAAAAATTCAATTGACTTGATGGAAAAGTTGGCACTTTAACGTCTCTTTCCAACCTAATAATTAGGGGACACAGATTTGAGGAAAGGCAACTCGTATTAAACAACGCGGGTAAAAGAGACGACGCATTACGCAAAATGAGAAGTGAATTTCAGTCGCTCTAATGTAATCACATGAAAGGAATTTTACCTCTTTATTCAGGTAAACGCAGAAGTTAAAAAAAAGAAAAAATGGCAGCACATGAAGCAATCATACACTTTTGTTTCAACTTTCATCAATGAAATGGATTCACAAGTCGTTGCGAAACCTACAGCCAAACTTTGGTTTTATGCCAATTACCGGGGGAAAAACATATGTAGAGTCATTAGGTTTTTTGAAACAGGACACATGAAAAACATGCAGTGCCCTCGACGGGACTCGAACCCTGGACCTCTCGAATAGACGTCGAGTACGTTTCCAATTACACTAGGAAGGCATGCGGAAAGTACGGAGAAAATACCTTATACAGTAAAAAGTCGTTAATTCGGACACCCATAATTCGGAATGATCTATAATCCGGACCTCAAAGCTACAAATTTACTGCGTCGCGTTGACGCATGCGCGTAAGACCTTTAGGGCTGCGAATATGCGTGTGCGCATGCTCAAAATACGTTTACGCATGCGCGTTTAATGTATAATGGACGGTATAAGCTAAGCTAAAATTATCTAATTCAGTTAATGTTGCAGATTGCGTTGTTCCTTAATCTTCGAATTGGATCCGGCTTATTATTTTTTGCAGACTGTTAGAGAAATTTTATAAAAGTAAGCTTGAACTTTCGATTATGTCAAATAGAATTTCCGATATATATTTACTAATATGTAAAGGATCTACAAAGCGAAAGTATGTTTCAAAGTCCATTAAACAAAAAGTGGAATTGCTGCAAAAAATGGATAAAGGCATATCCTTTGTTTATCTAACCATTCCGAAATCTGTTTATCAATTTCACTGCTCTGCGGCGAGGCGAGGCCGCGGCGCGCAATGGATTGGATTGGATTATTTAATTACGGCAAAGCACACGAGGACTATCTGCCTAAAGGGAGGGCTGCCTTCGTGGAGGACTTTCTAAGGGAAACTGGCTTGTATACACGTTACACATGGGGAAAACCACGAAAACGCCCATGCAGCCAGCCCGTTCGTGGGATTCGAACCTCGGACCAAACTACCAGTGTTCAGCGTCTTTACCGCTCGGCCGCTGGTGGGCTGCGGTGCGCAATGAATTGGAAGTTGATCTGTCAGCACTATCCTTAACTTCAGTGCAGATGTTTTTATTTTATTTGCCTTACAATTCCTTACTAAATGTAGTATTTCATCTCGATGTACTCCGCCTATGATATGATTTAAATCAAATTCCTCGTCATTATAATTCGCTTCCAATAGCGAAGAAAGTAAAGTAAACAAATAAATATTAAGCTTTTTTTTTTTTTTTTTTAATTTTGATACCCTTTAGATCATAATTGCTCTTTATTTCATATTTTTAATTTTATAATTTCTGCATGCTATCTTACCAGATTTAAACAGATTATCTATAATCCGGAAAAATCGATAATCCGGAATCGCCGAAGTCCCGACGAGTCCGGATTAACGACTTTTGACTGTATACTCCCCCTTTTAAATAGCGACTGGGAATTAGGAGACCCAATCGCGTATTTAAACATCAGCTAACGAGAATAGAAAAGCTGGAACATCATTATTAAGCATAGTTGGGGGAATAACAAACAGCAAAACGTGGTTGCCAGAAGATTCAAAATCCTCAGCTTAAATACGCACAAATCTAATTTGCCTTCTGGTAAGGTATACGGAAAGGAGAAGTTGTAGCAAAAACTTAAGCTATAACTTGTTAAATTGACATAAAATACCTTATGAATTAAAGCACAACTATATGACAGAAAACCTAAATTAAACATCATGCACTAACATAGTGAAACATTTCATGGCAAATCTTATCAAAGACTACAATCCATCGTCAACTTTCATGTAACATTCTTGCGTTGCGTCTTGATCCTCCCCTTTCTCCTCATCACCTTGCGCGTTTCCCAGTACATGTTCGATTATTTCGTCGTCATCATGCGAGAGTGTCACAGGAACAGAGTTGCGTGTATCCACCCAAACTTGTTTTCCCTCTTAACTTGAATGAATCTTCTTCGAACATATAATTAAATCCAATATGTCGGCTACGGGCGCCAGAAAATTTCCTCTAACGGCTCGTCATCTACGAACACGATTATAAGCCACAAATAATGCCCAAACGCAATGTAATGTTCTTTACATGTTTCTAAGCAACACAAAAAGTAAATATGGCGCTCTTTCAGTGAGAACTGTTTCTGAAAATAAATGGACGCTATCTTTAAAGTTCAACATCAATAGAGGAAATATGACACTTCTCTCTCTACGATTTCTGTATATATAAATAAGACATAACTAAGGATTAGGATTTGAAGGATCACAGAGTACGGAGTTCATTGTGAAGGCTCAGAGGACGCGGGGCTGCTACGTCATGAACCACGTGGTTCAAAACAGAATAAAAAGGCGGAGGACTATTGTCTCCCACCTTCGTAAAGTTCACATTAAGCATCTCATGCAAGAAATCAAAAAATACATTCGAACTGCGTGGATGGCTTGCATGAGTTACTGAGTATGTAGAGGAAGATACTTGTCATTTCCAAGTGTTTTGATATTACTAAATACACTGAAGTGACAAAAGTCATGGATACCTCCTAATATTTTGTCGGTCCTCCTTTTGCCCGACGAAGTGCAGCAACTCGACGTGGCATGGACTCAACAAGTCGTTGGAAGTCCCCTGCAGGAATATTGAGCCATGCTGCCTCTATAGACGTCCATAATTGTGAAAGTGTTGAAGGTACAGGGTTTTGGGCACGAACTGACCTCTCGATGATGTCCCATAAATGTTCGATGGGATTCATGTCGGGCGATCTAGGTGGCCAGATCATTCGCTGGAATTGTCCAGAATGTTCTTCTAACCAATCGCGAACAATTGTGGCCCGGTGACAAGGCGCATTGTCATCCATAAAAATCCCATCGTTGTTTGAGTACGTGAAGTCCATGAATGGCTGTAAGTGATCTCCAAGTAGCTGAAGGTATCCATTTCCAGTCAATGATCGGTTCAGTTGCACCAGAGGACCGAGTCCATGCCATGTAAAAACCGCCCAGACAATTATGGAACCATCACCAGCTTGAACAGTGCCTTGTTGACAACTTGGGTCCACGGCTTCGTGGGGTCTACGCCACACTCGAACCCTACCATCAGCTCTTACCAACTGAAATCGTGACTCATCTGACCAAGCCACGGTTTTCCATTCGTTTAGGGACCAACCGATATGCTCACGAGCCCAGGAGAGTCGCTGCAGGCGATATCGTGCTGTCAGTAAAGGCACTCGAGTGGGTCTTCTGCTGGCATAGCCCAAGGAAGACAAATTTCGCCGCACTGTCCTATCGGACACGTCCCTCGTACGTCCCACATTGATTTCTGCGGTTATTTGACGCAGTGTTGCTTGTCTGTGAACATTGACAACTCTACGCAGACGTCGCTGGTCTCGGTCGTTAAGTGCAGGTGATCGGCCACTGCGCTGTCCACGGTGGGATGTTATGCCTGAAATTAGATACTCTCGGCACACTCTTGACACTGTGGATCTCGGAACGTCGAATTCACTAACGATATCCGAAATGGAATGACCCATGCGTCTAGCTCCAACTACCATTCCGCGTTAAAAGTTTGTTAATTCTCGTCGTGCGGCCATAATCACGTCAAAGCCTCTTCACATGAATAACGTGAACACAAATGAAAGCCCTGCAAAAGCACTTCGCATTTATACATTTTCTACGCGATACTACTGCCATCTGTATATTTGCATATTGCTATCCCATGACTTTTGTCACTTCAGTGTAGGTGTCGTCGATTCTTCTCGAACACAACCTGAAGCAACACCGGAACGCTTAGAACATGTTCAGAGAGCATGTCTTTTGCTCTACGATGGTATTACATGTACACAGAGCGTTCTATACGATATGCTAAAGGGGTGCATGCTGCAACCGTGTTCTTAAGACATACATTCCAATGTGCAACACTGGCACCTTTGAAAAGTGATTCGGAATGCTCTCCTAAACATTCTAGGAACGTTACTGAATTGTAACCTACTGGGGCCATTTAGAATATTCTTCCATAATTTTAAAGGAACGCAATGTTAGAACGTTATATAAAAATATTAGTAATACCACTTTTTGACCTTTTTTACTGAACTGCAACATATAGACATGGTTTCCAAAAGACGCAAATACTTATTTAAACTGGTATATAAGGAAGAAGGCTCTTTCTTCACATGCTTTTATGAAAGAAATATTTTCAATCAGACACTTGTGTGTGGTGGGGGGTGAGGGAAACAGGCGACCCTGAACATTGCGTATTTGACTGCCCAATAACAGAACTACTCTCTTAAAAAATTAAACGCTTAGTCATTAGGTTATTACGAAGCAGGAATAGTCTTAGCGGCAAAATGTCTGGCATTTGTGTAAATAAATAAACAAAACAGGCTTAAACCAATTGATGAATCGCACAGTCACATATTCCAAAAGATGTTAACAGTAACTTTAATTTAAAAAAGTTGTAGAGACATTAGGTATATTTTGAGCCCAAAGAGATGAAAAATGTGTGTGTGTGTGTGATTATGGCAAAGCCTCGAGGGCTATCTGCCTAAGAGGAGGGATGCCTTCGTAAAGGACTTTCTAAGGGAAACTGGCTCATACACTCGTTACACATGGGGAAAACCACGAAAACGCCCATGCAGCCAGCTCGTTCGCGGTATTCGAACCTCGGACCGAACTACCAGTGTTCAGCGACTTTAAGATGAAAAAATGAGCAAACGCCTTGGCCGGGAGTCGAACCACGGACCTGGAATACCGGCCCGGCGTGTAG
This sequence comes from Stegodyphus dumicola, assembly GCF_044657685.1. Classification (NCBI taxonomy): domain Eukaryota; kingdom Metazoa; phylum Arthropoda; class Arachnida; order Araneae; family Eresidae; genus Stegodyphus; species Stegodyphus dumicola. Next base: position 19,625,058 of record NC_140777.1, on the reverse strand, counting down.
AACAACTACACCACGAAGGCAAAGGGAAGTGTGGGAAATACCTTATATACTCCTCTTTTTAAAGGGCAACTGGTGTTTTCAGGGGACCCAATCGCCAAATCCTGGGGGTGCCATTGTAGCGACATTACGATTTTTTGGAAGCAAGAGATTGAAAAATTAGCAATCGCCTTCGCCAGGAATCGAACCACGTACTTCTGGAATACCGGCCTAGCGTGCAGAACCACTACACCACGAAGGCACGCTAGGAAGGCGAGAGAAATACCTTATATACTCCCCCTTTTAAAGGGCGACTGGGCGTTTTAGGGGACCCAATCGCCAATCCTGGGTGTGGAGAGTCATCATCCACAACCCTTTTAGTTCGGGCGCCACTGTAGTGACATTAGGTATATTTTGAGGCCAGAGAGATGAAAAATGAGCAAACGCCTTCGCCGGGAATCGAACCACGGACCTCTGGAATATTGGACCAGCGTGCAGAACCACTACACCACGAAGGCACGCTAGGAAAGTGGGAGAAATACCTTATAAGGTATTAAGGTATTAAGTTATAAGGTATTAAGTTAATTACAGTTATAATTAAGTGAAATTACTAAATTTCTTTATTGCTGTTTTCCATTTTCACCACATGTTAATATCTTTACGCAAAAAACTACTTAGCATAAAAGTCATGATTTAGATCCGTTCCTCCAATAACACGTTTCCATCTAAAACGCGTATTTACATTTACGAATAAGATTAGCCTCGAAAAGAGTGGTTGTGTGATAGCTACATCAAAGAACTCGAATGGAATCAAAGAATCGAATTTAACTCTTTGTCTCAACAAATTAATGGTCCTTTGGTTTAATGCGTGACGAAGTAGGCTCCGCTAAAGTATGTTTATTATGCGTCCTTTAATTTTCCAGGAACTCAGTGCATGGTCTAGCTTTTGGTTTAAAACACAGAGAAAGGTGTGGATGAAGATAAAAGAACAGTAACCTGTTTTTCGTTATTCTACATTTCTCTGCAGAATAGGGTTCTGTATCATGTAATGTAACCTGAACCAAATGCGAGAGAAAATAAAATGGATTAAATGCCAATACAAAAATGCGAATATCAATTGAATAGGCTGAATAAAAATAAAAATAATTATAAGAATTTAATTTAACAATAAAATAGCCCTCAGATAGGAAAAAAACTATGTATAACCGAAGAAAAGGAGAGTTACTCAACTATTTTTTTTTAATTTCTAAAACATAGCGTTATAAAGCTAAGGGGAAGTGCACGAGAAAATATAGAACACTGCGGACAAAAAAAAAAAAAAAAAAAAGGGGGGGGGAACAGTTGTATATCTCTCGTTCTACTAAACCGACTGACGATATTCAGATTGCGTTCTTCATCCCTCTAAAGCGCGACATGCCATTTTTTTCCATATTTTGATTTTATGATTCAAATTATGCCTAAATATTAAATTTTGTAAAATACGGCGCGAAATTTACGGAGAAATTCACAAATTTAACTTGGCGTATTTTTTTCAGTTTTCGCCAAGAATAATTTACTTAACGAACTTTTTAATTTATAGCAACCTACTTTCCTTCCTTTTTTTTTAATTGCATACGAACGGAAAAAAAGGCATCGTTCAAACTTTCAAATAATTTGAACGAAGTGTGTAAACCACATTTGGCGTTATTATTGAACAACGTAATCCTCCACTCGAATATCGGCATCTGGAAGCTGGAATTTGTTTTATTATCGATTTCATATTTTGTAACACTTTTAACGAATTTTTGATTAACAAACTCAACGATTTCAAAGCGAGCAATGGCAACACTGTAAGGAAAAAAATACTATCTCCAGCGCGCGAGACTGTGTATCGGAAATTCTAAAGATATGCTCATTTAAAAATTATCTTGCGATATTGCTGTTGAATTGAATTTTATGGTTTAAGTGCAAAGAACATGATATTTAATAAATAAGGGTAACACAGAAAATGTTAAAAAAAAAAAAAACTGTAAAATCTGAAAGCTTTCATTTATTAAATATTTATAATCTTGTGTTACTTTAAATACCCGCAAGTACCGACGGTTCGTCGGTAAGAATATCGTTCAAATCACATTAATCGATTAGAATATCCTTCAAAATATTAATAAAATTCAATTTATTTAATTTAAATATTACTCGAAATATAGAAATAAGCCCTTTCAATCAATGTACAAAAATTCTGGAAGAAAGTTTAAAAATTAAAAATATATAAGTTCTAGAGACATTAGGATTTCTATAGCAGGAGACATGAAAAATGAGCGGTGCCCTCGCCGGGATTCGAACCTTGACCTCTCAAATACACGCCGAGTGTGCTACCGCTATACCACGAAGACATGCAGAAGAAAGGGAGAAAATACCTTGTAAAGTAAATAGATAACATTTCAGTCCGACGCATGGGTACAAAGGACCAAATAAGTCTCTTTTTTTAGTTTACGACTTTCTACTTTTGATATTTGGTTTTTATATACACTCATGTCCATAAATTAAGGATAATTCGCAGTCACGCGGAAATCGAACTCTAAAATAAATATAGCACCTGTAAAATCACTACACACATCTTCAAGAATCATATGCAAATTTCAGGAAGTAACCAGATGACACCGATGGTACGTCACAATGACGAGAGTATAATCACTCTCTTACACATATATAAAGAATACAGGCAAAGAAGTAAAATTGTTCGCAGGCGCTTTATAAGCATTTCAGTGCAATAACCGAATAGTTATGACACAAAGGACGCATTTGGATGATTTTTTTACGTGGTAGAATTATCGGCCGTCTGGAATGTGGGCGTACCCAACTGGAAGTATCAGACGAACTTGGAATTGCCCAGAGTGTCATCTCCAGGTTTTGGCAACGATTCCAAGATGATGGTAATGTGAATAGACGTTACAGCACAGGTCGCTCCAGAGTTACAACGCCGAATGAGGACCGGTATTTGGCAGTTACTGCCAAAAGAAACAGGCGGAGCACAGCCTCAGACCTGTCTCGTCAGCTCTCTTCAGCCACTGGTACGACAATTTCAATGCAGACCGTGTACAGACGCTTAGGGCAGATTGGTCTATATGCTCGTAGACCTGTCAGATGCGTTCCACTTACTGCAACTCACTGTCGCCTGCGGTTAGCCTGGAGTAGAGAGCATGCATTGTGGACACCGCAACAGTGGGCTTGTGTGACGTTTTCCGGCGAGCCCAGGTTTAGCTTGCAGTCTGATTCTCGCCGGACTTTCTTATGCAGAGCTCCAGGTACCCGTTACCACCAAGAAAACATCATTGAACGACACCGTTACAGTGGTGCAGGAGTGCTCGTTTGGGGTGGAATTATTCTGGGTTCCAGAACTGACCTGCATGTTCAAATTGGAACCATAACAAGCCAAATCTATCGAGGATGTCATTCTGGAACAACATGTACGTTTGTTTCGGGGCGCCATGGGCGCACATTTTGTGTTTATGGATGGCAACGCCCGTCCTCGCCGTGCAAACATCGTAAGCGAATGCCTTCAATCGGAGGATATCACCCGTATGGACAGGCCAGCATTCTCACCGGACTTGAATCCAGTACAGCAAGTGTGGGACATGCTTGGCCGACGTGTTGCAGCCCGTCAATCTCCTCCTACATGTCTACCGGAACTTCGGAGAACATTGCTTTTTGAGTGGTGTAATATCCCCCAAGATCAGATCGATAATTTGATACTCAGCATGCCTAGGCATTGTACGGACTGTACTGCATCGTCTGGGAGACATACAATGTATTAACAATCATACCAACCATGTAATAGTGGTTTTTTGTAAATAGGTTTTTTTTTAATTTGCTCCAGGGAGAAAAAATGGCTAATTTTTTTAATAATATCAAACATATAGCATCTTTTTTCGCTCTTTACCTTTTGTTTAAAATTTATTTTGCTTCTAACTCTTCCTTTGCCTGATTTTGCATTATCCTTAATTTATGGACATGAGTGTATTTGGAAGTTCGTTATAGTAAAATAAAACTAAGTGTATAGGAAATTGGACGGGAATCAAGTTTGCTCGTTATATCCGGGGTTTCATAATAAGCTGGGGGGGTTGACTGCATTCATATCCCAGCAAAGGACATGAATGAAAAGGGGAAAAAAGGCTAAAAGTAACTCTCTTCCCTCCTCGGAAAAAAAAAAAAAAAAAACCCACCCTCGCGTAAACAAACGGCCCAAACAAAAGTCAAGTTAAAAATATACACATCCAAATCAAATCAGCTACATGAACAAAACTGAATTTGAGCCATTTACACCGTTTTATACGGGAGATATTTTCGGGAACCATTTTGGGAAGATTTCCATCGCACGAACAAGACTGGAATAAAGGCACCGAAGATAAAACACACGTCACTTCAGAGAGCCATAAAAAACAACTCGACCGGGATGCGACCACCATCACAATCATCATCATCATATTGCAGAATGTTGCCGGGCCGCGGCGCAGGCCATCATTACCATCGCTCACGACTCACAGCCGTCCGTCTGTCGTCCACCATCCCCTCCCTATTCTCCTGCCCTCCAGGAGGGAGAGACGTCCCTGTCTATCCTCACGACAGCATCAGCTACTGACCAGCCCCTTGCAACAAAAACAAAGGGCATGTTTGAAGGATCGTTATCACTCCTGTTATTACCGCCTAGGCGAGACGATGAATAAATATCTGGCAAGGAGGGCAAGAGGGATGGATGATCAATGGCCAAAAAGAACAGAAGGGGGTCTTTTTCTTCCAGGAAAGACAATTACTGTCGCGGCGAGTATGAATTTCTCGGATTTGGGTGACACATCGGCGAGGAGATAAGAAATTCGCAAAGAATAAATACTGGATCGTCCCCAAAATAAGACTTACAGATCTCCGTTCTGCCATAAAAGCAAAATAGGCCTTTTCATCGCAATGTCTAGCGCTACCAGGGAGTAGAGATTTTCTTTTGGATAGCCATTTGACCGCAGATACACTTACTTTTCCCGTACAACTCAGAATTTTGGGGCTTGAGGAAATTCTCTGTTCTAAGCTACATCAACTAATTACGTAATGTACAGCAATGGTCCCAAACCCAACCTGCATGCCTGATCTGAAAGCAGCTAACGCGCTGGAATATTTTCAACAAAATAAAAATTAATCCCTTCGCGCCGACTGTCACGTATACGTGCCAGCAACGAACACACTTATCTACGGGCCGACACGCAGGCGTGCCAGAGCATTGTTGCGTTTACTACCGACTGTCACGTATTTGTGCCAGTACCTTGGAACGTTTTTCAAACTATAATTTCTACCACAAGATGGCACTGTATGTCCATATGGTTTCAGATACATGTACATTAGACCTTCTACTCGAAATGAGAGAAGCATGACTCACATACACGTGTTTTTGATTCTATAAACAAACGGGGAACTAAATGTTTCTGAATGGCGTGATTCTCCTTAAATCGCACTTTATTCGCCACGTGGTAGTTGTTTATTGTAAGTAGAAGTTTTATATGTGCTAAAGCGTTGAGTATTTCGGTTTACAGTTCAGTTTTTAGAAAATAATTAGATCTTGTTAGACGTGAATTCTTTGTTTTTACCGTTGCAATGTCGAAGCGTCGAAAATGTTTAATAGAGCATGAAATAGCAGAAATGATGCAAAATATTTCAGATATTGATTCTGAAATTCTGATATTCTGATATTGATTCTGAAAGATTAACTGAAAGACATTTTCCAAAACTTTCTTCAGAAGAGACTGATAAGAAAATGAGACGACGATGCTTCGTTTGTTCACATTCATGGAAAAATCCTCCAAAACGGCAAATGAGTTATTACGAGTGCAAGGAATGTAACGTAGGACTGTGTGTAGATCCCTGTTTTCAAATTTTTCATACGAAAAGAGAATTTTAAGTAATATATTTAGTTTTCAGATGTATAATGTTAAAATTCATAAAATAGTGAGTAATTAAAATAAAATGTGTAAAATATGCATTTAAACAAGAAATAAGGTAATTAAAGTGTATATATATATATAAATATTTATAAAGCATAAGCCGTTTAAATACTCTATAGAGCATTATTAAACAATGCGTTGATACTTCGGAAATTTCATGGATTTAGGCTTAGTAGCAAAAAACCCCCGGCCCTGGAGAGACTCGCGTAAGGCCTCAGCGATAAGCGCGCGTTTTCGCTACCCGACTCGAAGGGGTTTAATATTTAAATCTGCCTCGTCTGCAAGAGTCTTGAGTATATTGCATCATCTACTTTCGACGAATATAAATTATCGTATTTCCTGGCCCATTCCCCATCCTCTCCCAGCTTTTCGGAGCCAATTTCTGAAAAAAATATTCACGTAAATTTTCCCTTCCTCAATGCTTTCAGAGAAGGAGCTTTTCTAAATTTTAAAATGGATTCGTCCACGTAGTGGTTTCTTCTCACTAATAGAGGTACATCCTCGCAAACTAGCTGCGAAGGTCACGCCGAACCTTCGCTTCTAACAGTTGAACTTTAAGCCAGCCTAATACAATAACCGACCCATCACAGCGAGCAAACACGAACAGATATTCAGTTTACGATTTCTCTGAATTCAATACTTGAAATTTGCTTGCCAATGTCCATGATAAGAACAAAAAGATAATGGCTTACACTATTTGACAGTGCAATTAAATTAATAAATTTTGTTATTTATTCGCTCCACACTTTTATTACTCTCTAAATAAAATTATAGATGAATTTTCTATATAGATTTATTTAACCTGTTATTCCCATTAAACTATGTAATAAATTATTTTTCTTTTTTAGTGCATTAATTATCATATCCACTTTTAATAAATTATCACTATTAAATTTTTAATTGCATTTTATTTTTTGTTTTTTGGTTTCAATTACACGTTATCATAGAGAAAATTTTGAAGTAGTATTTAAAACACAAGCAATAAATTATAAGAAAATTATGAAATAACGAAAAATAACTGAACGTCATTCACAGAACGGATAAATCGCTTTGAATATTCACTTTTGGAAATTGGATGTAATAACTATTACAGTGAGCATTTTACTTGAAGGTAAAACGAGAAAACGAATGTCTCCAATTCATCATTGCATGTGCCAAAATGGCAAAAATCAAATTTTATGCGATAAAAGATTTCCGTGATTTATTAAATAATTTAATAAACAAAAAAATCTGAAAGCTTTCAGATTTTATATTACGCCCAAAAGTGTTTTTTTTTTTTTTAAACGTTTCGTATGTTACCTTTATTTATTAAATATCATGTTCTTCGCACTTAAACAATAAAATTCCATTCAACAGCAGTATCACAAAATAATTAAAAACAGTATATCTGTAGAATTTCCGATAAACAGTTTCACGCGCTTGCGATAATTCCCCCTCCCACCCCCCTCCGTACAGTGTTGACATTGCTCGCTTTGAAAACGTCGAGTCTGTGAATCAAAAATTCCTTAAAGGTTTACAAAATATCAAAAAGATAATAAAACAAATTAAAAATTTGTGCTTTTCAGATGCCCATGTTCGAGTGCAGGACTGCATTACTCAAAATTTGATGTCTCTCGGTACCGTTGTTTTTTCACAGTGCGAAAAACATACGTACATTCATGCAGAATTTTCATTATTTAATTTCTTTAAATATAATCCAGGGATCTAATATTTTGTGGCAAAAATTTGAAAAATGAAACGCCGTTTTATAGTGAACCACGCAAAATGGCAAAACGAAATTAAGAACTCTTCTGGGCAAATTCACCTTTGGGATTTAAATATACATTTGTAATAATAAAATTCCATAATCAAGAATACACTTAAAATTCTAACTGTATGTTCTTTTCATTTTTAATGGCGACGGTCTCTTATTTGAAAGTACGTGGAATTAATTCCACAGCCCCGTAGTCAAGTTGTTTCTCACGCCTTTTCTACACGTACAGTTATAGAATGATCTGGAGATATTTAAAGCGAACTGGAATGGCTGACTAGGTTGACGTCATTTCTTCGAAGCTCCGCCTTTCCGGAGGCTATAAAAGGACTCGCAAAGGAATATCGGGGTCTTTTCGTTAATGTAACGCTGCAGTAAACTTCATACAATAAGTTATTAGTAATTCTTTTTTATTTACTCCGGAGATAAAATTTTTGTAACTGCTATTTCAATTGACCAATAATAAATGGATCCTGTTTTTTAAACTTATCGTATGATAATTTAAGCCACGACTACATCTATGATTCTTCACCAATCTATTTATTCCGGACAAAAGCTGGTACATCATATATATATATATATATAATTAAACTTAGATAATACAATCAATTAATCAATATTATTTAGTATATATATATATATATATATATATATATATATATATATATATTCCACCCCCTTAACTTATATATACATACATACACACATTCAAGAGCATTTGGGCTAAAAATATTTAAAAACAGTACATCTTTAGAATTTCCAAGATTCCTGTCTCGCGAGGTGGAAACAAAAATATTTTATTCCGCACAGTGTATTGCCACTGTTCGCTTTAAAATCGTTGAGTTTCTTAAAAAATTCGTTCTTGAAAAATTCGTTCAAGTTTAAAAAATATGAAATAAATAATAAAACAAATTTCAAATTAGGTCTCGCGCTTCCAGCTGACCGTAGTCGGGACTACGTTGATCTAATTTGATGGCTCTAATATTTCACAATGCGAGAAACATACACACATTCATGCAGATTCTTCATTACGTAATTTCTTTAAATATAATACAGGTCGATAATATTTGATGGCAACAATCTGAAAAGTGATGCAGCCATTTATAGGGATTCTATGCAAAATGCTGTTTCCAGTCTAATAGCCCTCCTTTACTGATGATAAAAATGCAGAAATTTTTACCATCAATAAAGAATTAAATACCAGATATTATATTCTCTGCTTCTAAGTAATATTTACAAGCATTTGTTTTCATTTAAGCGCTTTATCTTTCGCATGATATCTTATCTCTTTAAAAATAATTAATTAAATATGTAAAACAACTAAAGTTGATATTCACCTCATTTTCAGAACGTACTTTTCACAATGAGTTTGATTAATTATTGCATCCTAACATAATTATCAAGAAGAAGAGACAAGATGCCAAGATTATGTCTAATTGATTAAAATTTCATGAATTTTTTTGCCACTTTTCCTCTTGAGCATTAAAAAAAAAGCATATTTAATTACTAAACAACTTGAAAGTTGACAAGACGTGTAGGATGACTAGGAGAATTTTAACAACGCAAATAAAAATCTAATCTCCGCAACCTGCAAAAAATACCTTTTTTTTTTTTTTTTTTTTCGTGCTGTTTTGAATACATACACTGTTCAGACTTTTATTAGTGTTAGAACAAGTTTATACCTTGGAGGGGCCGCTTGTTAATTAATGTATCAAAGCGAATGACAGCAATCTGATTTAGAAATAAATGCATTTCGTGGAAGATTTCTTAAAAATGAAGTAGTTATTTTTAAGAAAATATTATAAAGTAAAAAGAACTAGTTTATTTTAAAGAAAATATAAAATAAAAATAACTAGCTTATTTTTAAGAAAATATAACAAAATAAAAATAACTAGTTTATTTTTAAGAAAATATAAAATAAAAATAACTAGCTCATTTTTAAGAAAATATAACAAAATAAAAATAACTAGTTTATTTTTAAGAAGATATAATAAACTAACAATAACTAGTTTTATTATTATTATGCTATTTTATTCCGTAAGCATTCTTACGTAACAAAGAAAAAACAGATTTTACAGGCCCACCAGCGGCCGAGCGGTAAAGTCGCTGAACACTGTTAGTTCGGTCCGAGGTTCGAATCCCGCGAACGGGCTGGCTGCATGGGCGTTTTCGTGGTTTTCCCCATGTGTAACGTGTATACGAGCCAGTTTCCCTTAGAAAGTCCTCCACGAAGGCATCCCTCCTTTTAGGCAGATAGCCCTCGAGGCTTTGTCATAATCACACACACACACAGATTTTACAAAAATCAGGAAATTAAAAATTTTTATACGCCTCCCCCCAACCCGATCTCTACCTTCGTATATAGTATATAAGGTATTTCTCTCGCCTTCTTAGCATGCCTTCGTGGTGTACTAGTCAGCACGCTCGGCGCGTGTTCGAGAGGTCAGTGGTTCTAGTCCCGGCGAGGCCATTGTTCATTTTTCACTTCTTCAGCATCGAAATAACCTAATATCTCTTACAAATAAAATCTTTTGGTGTCTTTTCAGAAGTTGGATGATTAAAATTAACAACAGCAGAAATTTACCTGTCCACCCTTCCATAGAAGGATAAACGGAGAGGGTAGCAAGTAAATAAACGCTTACCGTTATTCAAGACCTCGCAACTTTGCCCGCCTTATTCGGACGTTAATTTTTTCTTCTTTTAATTTGCCTTCAATTGTCTTACAGTTGGCGACCGTTAGGAAACAGGCACCATTGAAGTGCCGAATTATTTGTAGTCGGAAATGTCGGAAAAGTTAAAATGAAATTTTACACCTATCACATCTGCTTCTTATTGAATCTGCCCCGACTGCAATATTTCTCTTCATTATATATATATATTACACATATTAATATATGTGTGATGTACCAGCTTTTGTCCGGAATAAATAGATTGGTGAAGAATCATAGATGTAGTCGTAGCTTAAATTATCAGACGATAAGTTTAAAAAACAGGATCCATTTATTATTGGTCAGGAGAAATAGCAGTTACAAAAATCATATTTCCGGAGTAAATAAAAAAAGAATTACTAATAACTTTTTGTATCAAGTTTACTGCATCGTTACATTAAAGAAAAGACCCCGATATTCCTTTGCGAGTCCTTTTACAGCTTCTGGAAAGGCGGAGCTTCCAAGAAATGACGTCAGCCATTCCAGTTCACTTTAAATATCTCCAGAACATTCTATAACTGTACGTGTAGAAAAAGGCGGGAAAAACAACTTGACTACGGGGCTGTGAATTTAATTCCACGTACTTTCAAATAAGAGGCCGTCACCATTAAAAATGAAAAGAACATACAGTTAGAATTTTAAGTGTATTTTTGACTATGAATTTCATTATTACATAGATATATATATATATATACATATTGTTACGAATTTTATATTTAGATAGGTAATTTTAGTAGAATTATAACTAAAATTGTTGTATTTTTCTGTGTAAAGTAGCGCGAGACAAATTTTTAAAAGAAAGCTATGCTGGAAAAGTTAGAATACTGGGGTACATGTATTGAACATTGCGTGAATGGGTATCTCAGTAATTTGGCGAGATTCGCCAAGCTGACAACAGTTTCGGAGACTTATTTTGCCGTCAAATTACGCGAGAAACCGCGAAATTCAACCCATTTCGCGACATTTTTGTCCGGTCCCCTGTACCATTTGTAAATGTTGGTACCACGTACTTTATTATATGTATTTTCTTACCGCTAATTTATATTTAACATTCTACTGATTTTACTGTAACACAACCAGCTATGTACAGTTTGTTTTGAATTTTGGATCTGCTCTGCACCCGATTACGTATGGCACCATACTATTTGTGATTACTTACCACTAATAAATTTAACTAATTACTGATTGTACTGTCAGCACAAAGAGCTATGTACAGGTCCTTTTTTCTAACATATGCCTCATGTTCCTTGACGCGAAATTTTAAGGCTCTCTTAGTTTGGCCAATGTAAATTAAACCACACTGGCAAGGAATCCTATAAATACCACAGGAATTCATATCCGGAATGGGGTCCTTGAGTATGGAACTCGGAATTTTATTGATGGGAGAATAAACAACCCATTTAAAATTTCGCGTCAAGGAACATGAGGCATATGTTAGAAAAAAGGAAACACAGAAGTCTTCTGTTGCTCAACAGTGTTGGTCCGAAAACAACACTTTCAGTTTTTCTGCTGCCAAAATTATTCAAAAAACATCTTCCATTGGAGAACTGGATTTTCTAGAGGCATTTCACATTCATAAAAATCTTTCTGTTCTAGTTAACGATCCTAATTCCAATCCAAATTTGCCTTCGGCCTTTAAAAAAATTATGTTTTAGTTCTGGTTTCACCAACAGATGGCGACACTTGCTTATTCTTGTCCAGGCTTTCTTACCTTATCTAATCATTATTTCCTATCTGGTTCATTTGCGGTTTTGCAGCTGAAGATGGTGGTTCGGTAAAACCATCGAAACTAGTCCTGTGAAAATTTTGTAAATATAACGCTGATTTTTGTTGTTTGACTTCTGAATTAGTATTTATTCGGCGTGTTATTGTGTCTTAACAAATAGGTATGTACATATTATTTTTGAATATTATATTTACTTTCTGCAATTGATTACACACGGTACTTCATGTAATTATATACCACTAATGCGTATAACAATTTACTGACTGTACTGTATGCACGAAAAGCTATGTACGGATTGTTTCGAATATTGTATGTACTCTCTGCATCGGATTACACACGGCACTTCTCTGTATGTAACTACTCACCACTAATATACTACAATCTACGGATTGTACTATAAGCACAAATAGCAATATACAGTTTGTATTGAATATTGTATCTACACTTGTTTGCACACGGGACTGTACTATATGTAATTACTCCCTACAATTGTTTGCACACGGTACTTTACTATATGTAATTATGTAATTACTTACCACTAATATTTATCACTACTTTCTGATTATAATGTATGCACAAATAGCTTTGTGCAGATTGCTTTGAATATCATATCTAATCACTGCACTTGATTATACACCGTTTGTACTAATGTCAGCTTTACTCATCCACTACTATTATACCTAATCAAGTACTTATGTTTAATGATCCACCATTACATTATGTAATCATGTTCTGTAACTTCTGAATGCACATTGTAGCACGAAAGTGCAAAGACGTTTATGTCTACAAAAATTGTGACTCTCTAACATTTTAAAGAATTTTTATGCGTTCCCGGGCTGCGTAATGGAGTTCTGTTTCCGCTGTAAGGGCATTATTCTGATAGGTATAACCTTAGGTCGGAAGCCTTTACAGCGGTGATCGGTGATCGGTCCCTGTATCACCGTAATATGTATTGAAACTGAATAAATGTAATTGACTGAATGTTAGCTGTAACCGTAATTCTATCCTCGTATTGCTTTCCAGTATTTTCCAGTAGCAGAAAGTACTAGAAATATCTCGCGCGGTCAGTTGAAAACTATTTTTTAAGGCCGAAGAGAGAGCATCTGCCCTCAGTTGATTAGTCAGCTCCTGTTGTTATTGTTGAGAGTTCAGCGTGAGATCGATTAGCTTTCTCTTTAGATACGCTTCGCATTACGCTGTATATAACTAACGTTCTTAGTAGTTTGAAGTGTATCGTAAGTTTCATTTCCAGATCATCACATATAGCAGCTGAAAGGTACAACTTGGAATTTTTGAAGACGGATTTTGAATTCCTATGAAGAATTAAGAGTTCTGGTTCATTATTCTTTCACACAATATAAAAGTATAACATCAGTTTAATATAATTAATTTTTACTTTAGCACATACCATTTTTTCATTTAGTATATGTTTTGTATGCACAATTTTCACAATATCTCAAAAAACGAAAAAAGATTTGCTATCTCAACCAAAAGTCCTTGTGACAAGGTCGCATAGATGTTCCTTGTCTTGGTTTCGACCAGTAGGACCGGACTCAGAATGTATTCGTGCCTCTTTCCTGGCACAGAAGAAATCCTACTGCAGCAAAGTCCCATTGTCAATTGTTTTGTTTCACCCTCCAGGGTCATACCAAAGGTTCCAGAGAAAAAAAACTCTTTTACAGTGGTCGGATCGTGGTCGCCTTTTGTTGCCGACCAGAGGAATCCTACCCCGGATTCAGCGAAGAAGTGACACCGTGCAAAGAATATGTATTGTTAAGCAGGAAATCTTCGCAGCAGCAGGAGTGGCTCCCTTCGAACGAAAAGGGACACAACTGCGCATGCGTGAAATATCTGTCGCCAAAAAGCTCGAAACTGATGTCGAAGTTCGAACAGATTCGACGGTCACGTTTATCAAAAGTTTAAAGCTGTGTGGCTCCATTTTTTCCCCCTACATATTGACAGATATAAAATCAGACATTAAACTGCGATATGGATAATACAAGTTCAACTGGTAAAGCAAAAAAGCACGAAAATTCGAGTTTAAATTATCGCGAAAAGTAAAAGAACGATTCATGTTAACCCGTATTCCTCAATTTCCTGTACACGTGGCGGAGGTGGAAAATCTCGGCCAGGTACATCACAAAGGGGGAAATTCTCGCCAACAGGTTCCATCGCCAAATCCGGAATCCATTTGGCGAATTGTCCCTCCTCTTTCTAGCGGCGTAGAAGACAAACTGGTTAACATTACGTCTATGGAGCCTAGACTTTCTTTGACCAAAGAAAGTCTATACGTCTATGGAGCCTAGAAAGTCTATACGTCTATGGAGCCTAGAAAGTCTATACGTCTATGGAGCCTAGACTTTCTTTGACCAAAGAAAGTCTATACGTCTATGGAGCCTAGACTTTCTTTGGTCAAAGAAAGTCTAGGCTCCATAGACGTAATGTAAACCAGTTTGTCTTCTACGCCGCTACAAAGAAGAGGGACGATTCGCCAAGGGATTTGGCGACGGAACCTGGTGGCGATAATTTCCCCCTTTGCGATGTACCTAGCCGAGATTTTCCACCTCCGGCCACGTGTACAGGAAATTGAGGAACACGAGTTAAGATGGATCGTTCTTTGACTTTTCGCGATAATTTAAACTCGAATTTTCGTGCTTTTTTGCTTTACTAGTTGAACTTGTATTATCCATGTCACAGTTTGATGTCTGATTTTATATGTGTCAATATGTAGGGGGGAAAATGGAGTCACACAGCTTTAAACTCTTGATAAACGTGACCGTCGAACCTGTTCGAACTTCGACATCAGCTTCGAGCTTTGGCGCTTTTTCGCGACAGATATTTCACGCATGCGCAGTTGTGTCCCTTTTCGTTCGGAGGGAGCCACTCCTGCTGCTGCGAAGCTTTCCTTCTTAACAATACATATTCTTTGCCTTGACACCGTGAGGGTCAGTCATGTTTTTGCAGCGAGAGGCGAAGGTGGTTTTCAAGACTGCATCAGCTTAAACGTTCCTGTTGGGACTATGGGAAGTTACACGAAGAAGCTATGAACATTTCGTGTGTGCTCTTGACCTAGCACATTCGTGTTGTGACCATTTCTGAAACTACTGAACTATGTCCCAGTCTTAACTAAGTCCAAGTTCCAGAATGTTTTTAAGATGTTATCGCACCTGTTGAAGTTACGTTTTTCATTAAAATTCATGTTGTTGTTTATAACTTGAGCTGGGAATTCTTTTCGACACTGCATTACAACAGGGGCTTGGGGTAGCGGGTTTGGCCATTACACTAAATCCCATTTATAAGGCTAAATGAGTTTTTGTAGCTACCATGTTCTTCTTGGGAATTCAAGCCCCTTAGAAAAGATGGAAAGCTAAACTATTTTTGTGAACTATTAAGATGGCGCATGGAAAAGCTGGCTTTTGGCGCCGCACAGTTGATACATATCGCGCAGCTAGTACACTATCCTCCTAAATACATATCGCGCAGCTAGTACACTATCGTCCTTAATCATCGTGGTAATGGAAATCAGATAAACGGTAAAATACGTAAGATATTCGAAGATTTGGACAACAGAAACAACAAATTTTATCCATATTTCTCATTCCCAAGCTCATCTTTTCTCAATACCTTTGCCTTTATGTAAAGGATTTACATATTTGTTGAAATAAATATTGGATGCCATATTTTTAGAGTGAAAAATGCGACAGGTTATAAAAAGTGAAAAACTGCAATGGCGGACGAAAAAGTTATTATATTTTCTGGCTGGTCCACTTTAAGAATTTATTCCCACCGTGGAAAGAAATGACTAAAGATAAGAATAACGAGCAGAAAATTCCTTCGCCGAGCACCAGTTTCGAGGACAGCTGACTTATCGCCCCAAACTGATTACTTTGAAAATCTAATCTCACTGTACTTGAGTTATTGTCGCCGTCGGACCATACTCAGCAGCATTTATATATCGCCAGTATAGCTAGCAAGTTATTCATCAAATTTTAGAAGAACAAAAATAAAAATGAATACAGCGAATAAACGAAAAGAACATCAATGGAATAAACGAAAATATTCCACAATCAGAATTTCTCACTACACAAACAATATTTAATACCGTATTTTCTAGTGTATACCCTAGCGTTTTAGCGCTAGTTTCTGAACATTTAAAAAACATTCTCATAATTTTTTTCTTTTAAAATGTTCGCCTAATTTTCCCTTCCTCTACTTCTTTTACGATGCATAGTTCCCCCCCCCCCCTGAACGCTAGTTTATTAGTGAATTGATTATTTTTATTTCTATTCAATTTGTATTTGCATTTATGTTATTGGAGTTTTATCGATTCTATTTTGTTTTGCATTTATTGTTTCAAACGTATTTAGTAAGGATTCTTTGTTAAGCTATCCGGGCGTGGTAGGTGTTCTTACCCTTAAGAAGCTTTTCAAACATGTGATTTCACCTTGCTTCTTTTATTTACGTTCCAGCTCATTGTAGCCTCATCTACTACGGACGTGCTCCGATTTTTCGAAACCCGAATCTTATCTTCGGGACCATTCTTATTTCTTTCTCCGATGTCTCTATTGGAAACTTCGGTTAAGATTCATTCGTGTGAGGTGCCTCCGGGGCTTTAGAAGGTAATTAAGCCAATAACCGTTTGATAGCGGCTCAATATCCGTCAAATACAGTCATGGGAGTAGTATTATGTTTATTCGAATGCAGGTCGTTTCTCCACATAGGCACGTATCCGAGGATATTTCTTTCCTGGAAGAATGTGGGGTCATGATGTGTTAGATACCAATCTACATAAACTGGTCTGGCCAGTGCAAATGTGCGCCACAACAAAACAGCGTCACAGATAAAACTGGTAAAGCCCCGCCGAGAATACCAAGCATCTGGCTCCTTCAGGGATCTCCAGTTTATTTATAATTTTAAAAGGATACAAGAAATTAGTAACAATAACCAAAGGCACATTATGAGAGTAGACTTTATGGGTAACACAGGTTGTTGATGCAGATAATCGACGATGAGTTTAAATTTGTTTCCCTTCGATGTTTCACTAGGAATCTTTTAAATTTGATACCACAGTTATTTGATTATCTAATGTGACATGTCTCGACTAGAGACCATGTAGAGAGATAGTGGACTGGATTCTAGCTAGACACAGGATCTTGACAAATTGCTGTTGTTGCTAATGCTCACTTGTCTGATCCAAACCGAAGAAATTCCTCGTGGCAAGGAGTGCAAGTTTCCTCCAGCCGTTGGCAACAGTCTCTAGCACCTTACAGGTGTGAGTGTGATTTAGCTAGGGTTCCGCACCCAATTTTGATGGAGAGCACACTGGGTGGACGGGTCCGAGGGGTCTCCCGCCCCTCTTCCCCAACAACCAACCTCTCAAGAGGGCTTTCGATTCGCCGCATATTTAGAGTGCCTCATGCTGCACGGACACTATACATTTACAAACATCCATGCCTTCTCCGGGATTCGAACCCGAGCCCTTCGGCACGGCACTCAGTGACGCTAATCGCTAAAACTGGTTTAAGGGTTTTGGTATAATGTTCGCAGTTTTTAACTCTATGCCAACTTGGTATAAGAGTCGACCAATCAGAGCGAACGCGCGAAACATATTGAGTGGGACAGCTGTAGGCACATCCACGCATGCCCAAATTTAGCTTCTCTGGCTACGCTTTAGACCCTGTCTCGCAGGTGTGAACGGAACCCCACATTTTATGCCTTATACCATTTAGACCAACCTCTGAACGGAGCCTAATGGTCACAAGGGAACATATGTTTAGTTCAGTCCGAAGCTGATACAAGTAAAGATAATAACTTTTACACCGTTTTACAAATTTTTGCGATGAATCTTTTAAATACCATTCACCGATTTTTAGCTCATTCATATTTAATCTAAATCCTAGAAAAGAAAAAGGTCTATAATTTTCTATTTGCTTAAGCTTTGAATTTAAGAAATCGTTCTCTACTGTCTGCATAACAGCAACGCCTACCTGATTGTCGATGACACCGATGACATAGTCTACGATGTCATTGATGGTTTCGGGGCCAAAAAGCAAATAAAATAACAACATAGTTTTGAAATGCTGGCATTTAAGTTTTATTTTCAAACTAGAGTTTTAATTTACTTCCCATTTTGAATTGTTTGTACATCACGAGGGGTGGCAAATTCAGGAACCGCCCCGGGCGGTGAAAGCTGTAGATACGCTACTGGCCTAAGATAATAAATATGTGTATAAAAAGTGGCAATACAGGAACAGCAAGAAAGGATAAAAATTGGAAGCATTCATACGAATGTATCTCACGTGCCAACCGCGAAAGGAAACTTGACACTTTTCCGGAAGGAGGGGTGGTGGTGGTGGTGGAGAAAGAAATAAAAAGAACGCACAAAACGGACAAAATATATCCTTCAAATCCTATTCTCACAGGCCATAATAATAAATAACTGGAAGATATATAGCAATAGGGGGGATTTCCTCCATCTTGTTGCTTTTTATTTCCAGATTGCAGTCGATCTGCTCCCGCTAGAGTGAATTTATTTTTGGCCCAAGCTTCGATTTCTGTGACACAACAAGCAAAACAAATTTCCCATCCGGCAGTCGCAATAAGATGCCCGGAAGCGGGGGGGGGTACGAAGAGGAGGGAAAAAAACGGGAGCGGTGGGGATTAGGAAATGCCATTCCAGAGACGTTATACACAAACCCAGCCGTTTGATACATTATATATTGCCAGGGAATACGACACAGCGATGTGAGAGAATACGCGTCAGGCCGTAATATTACTTTCTTTTCCTCCCGCTTTATCAATCTATCTATCTATCTCACTTTCTCGCACTATCCCACAATAACGATTTAAAGGGAAATATAACATAAGTGACAGCTGTTGCACCAGAATGTATCTCCCTCAAACGGTAAGTTTCAAAGAGAAAAGAAGTTATATTCCTCGGGTTCGTTGCACGGAAATACAGAACGTTTAAAGGCATCAATCAAACTAAAGCAAAAAAGTACTGAATGGGGAAAGGCAAAGAATATCGTATTTCCTCGCATATATCCTCCTTTTTTTCTTAAACTAATTTTATAGTCCAGAAATCAAGAGGGGAAAATTAAGCGAATCATTTAATTTCCGAAGCATGTGGTTAAAGTAACGACACTAAATGAAAAGGA
The DNA here is from genome assembly GCF_044657685.1 of Stegodyphus dumicola. NCBI lineage: Eukaryota > Metazoa > Arthropoda > Arachnida > Araneae > Eresidae > Stegodyphus > Stegodyphus dumicola. The sequence continues at coordinate 19,605,778 of NC_140777.1, read as the reverse complement.
GTCACTAACGTAAATATTAGAAGGAAAGTGAATCCTATGTTTGGAAAGTTTCTTAAGTGCGAGAACAACTGTGACGTACAAGTGACTTGACAAGGAAGCTGCACAAAATACGTCACAAAAAATAAATGCGAGGGAAAATAAAAAGAATTAAATGCTAATACAAAAATGCAGATAATACTTGAATAAGTTGAATAAAAATAATCAAAGGCCTGCAATTTAACAACGTTATTGAGCAGCAGGAGGAGAGATTAAACAAAATTTTTCAAAATTAGAAGGGAATTAGGCGAATAATTTTAAATTCTTTTACAAGAGTTAAGCAAATATTTATTTTATGATATAATAATAATAAAATGTAATATAATAATAATAATTTTATAATATTGTTACGGATTTGGCATTTAAATAGCTAATGTTAGTTGTTTAAACAAAATTGTTTTATTCCCCGTGCACTGCTGCGCGTAACGAATATTAAATGAAAGCTAAGCCGGCAAATTCAAAATACAAGAGCACGTGAACTTAACATATAATAAATTAATATCTCTTTTTAATTTCTTGAAACTTCTTGAACAATGTCGCATGCGATTTAAAAAGCTTATAAAAGGGAGGAAAATCTCTCAATTCAGTTATCTTCGCCATTAGCTCATGCACTTCTGGACTCACACTTCGAACTTATTCTCTTTTCAGCGCCCAAAGAGCAAACATCTAATGACAGCCGGAACACATCAATCAGAATGCTTGATAATCTCGGCATAAGTGTAACTTGGAACTTGGAACAATTCAGTTAGTGAGTTATTATTTTACGAGTTTGTTTAGAAAACTGCTCTTGTTGACTGTAGCGAATTCGTGGATTAGCTTTCTCTAGCCGTTTCGAATTACGTTCAGTTGAACGTTTGAGTAGTTAAAAGATAACTACTGCGAGATATTGTAATACTTTACGAATTTCTGAGGAAATTTAAGAATTTTAACTTATTTGTTGTGATATTAATAAATTTTGTTCATTTTTCATCGGACTTGTGCATTCATTTCGTAACGAACCCATATGCACGCAACAATACAATAATAAATATTTAGATAAGTATTTGTATTAGTATTCGTAAGTAGGTGTTAGTGCTGGTATTGTAGGTGCTGCTTTGGTAGACGGTTGCACGGATTTTGGCGATTTTTCTTTTGGCAAGTAATACAACTTATGGTAAACCCATTGCTGGATAAGTTATTTATGGTAACCGATACTTTGTTGTCATTTTATTAAAAAAAATAATGCGTTTTATTATGCATAACTTCCGTGTTTTAAATATTATTTATGGCTTCTAAATATTAAAAATCAATTTCATTTTACATTTTTATTTGAAATAAAAATTTTGTTGTTTATAATATTTTATATAATTTTATGTTGTGGATGATGTAATCAATGACGTCACCTTACTTAAAAAGTAATTAGTTTTATTAATATCTATAAATTTAATCTAATGTTTTAAACATTATTTATGGCTGTTAAATATTAAAATACAATTTAATTTTGCATTTGTTTTAAAAATGATTTTATTATGAATGATTATTCAAATAATTTTAATTCTATGCGTGATGTAATCAGCTCCCTGATTGGTTACTGAATATTTATGCATTACCGCGCCATTTTAAAATTTTATTATTCATCTCTTCGAATTCGTCAGATTTCAAATGGAATGGATATCTCTGTTTCGAAGATGAATGTTGTTATTGGTAATTACCAAGAATTATAGGTATTGGAATAAAAAAATTGCCCTTTGAGACCTTATTTTGGCAAACGTGTCTTTCCTAATCACAGATTTATTTATAAATTGTTAATAGCGTCAGAGGAAATTTATTTTAAATTTTTTGAGGAAACCTAGCTAATTGCTTCTTCAATGAAGTGCGAGATATGTGGATAACAGATGAAGATGGTTAAAAGAGCCGATTCAATTATGATTTCGATTTTTTTGTGGTACTTATCAATAAACAAGAGGTTAAATTACTCAAAAAATGTAAGTACATATTTTTCTTTTATTTTATAATTGTATACTTACATTGAAGTACATATTTTTCTTTTATTTTATAATTGTATACTTCAATTTTTGTTAAAAAAATTAATACACTATTTTCAAAAATTGCTGAGATAATTATTGTCACATATGTTTTAATGTTAATTATATTTTATATAATGTATTTTAAAGTATTTGAATTTAATAATTTTCTAATTCTTTTAAATGTTGGTATGATGGTTTTTAATTCGATATTCAATTTCATTAATATTTTAATCTAATTATTATTAAACGTTGGCACAATGTTTTCATAGCGGTGTTTTTATTCTCTTTTTTGCTATATGAAAGTAATAATAGCCTTACTTTAGTATTTTATACTCATAGTAAATGTATTTATTTACACTTGCCTGCCATCTTAAAAAACGACATTTTCAACAAAAAATTAATCCATTACTTTTAACGATATTTATTTTTTTTAAGTTTCGAATACTTTACTATGCGTAAAAACAGCGTTTTGCAAGATGGCTGACGATTGTGAAAATCGGGCCAACAATTGCGCAACGTAAATCGCCAAAAATCCGTGCAACCGTCTACCAAAGTAGCACCCGTAAGTATTCAACCACAAGTAGTAGATTTTGGAGAAATAGCAAATTGAATTTACGATATACCCATCAATAAACCACTCGCGAGCACTCTCGTCTCGTCATGTTTTTCAAGTGCCCTCATCTTATAATGATTCTGCATATTTACTAACCCCAGGTCCTCTTCGGGATTTGAAGCCCAACGGTATTAAAGCCCAACGTTGGGTCCCAACGGTAGGACGACAACAATGCTAAGCACTATACTGATGAAGGCGATATTAGTAAAACTTAAATCATAAATGCAACAGCGTGGAGAAGCAAATTTACTTCTCAAGTAGTAAATAACGAATTTTCATGTGAAAATAACGAGCTGCCATTTAATGAAAAGGAAGAGTTATTTGAACTCCTTGATGACATCCTATTTAAAATTAAATTCTCAGCAGAAAGTAATTCTGGACCTCATTACCAGTGAAAACGAAATGTGGTGAATCGCACATTGGTGTTTAAAAAATTATAATTCAGTTTGTTTCTGCGTATATGCAGAGGCCGTTCGCACATTTTTTAGACGATTTTCATTGTATTTACAGAAATATTTTACCTAACCTTTTTGTGTTTTAAATGTTCCATTTAATAATATATTCCTTATCCTTTATTATCTTTCTATACAGTAATTTCGAAGAATATAAAGACTTTTTAGTATTTTATGAGTTATTTTATCCCATTACTGTTGAACAACTTTCCAAAGTCCAAGGAGGACTAGAGGTCGACGTTTGGACAATTTGCCTCTAAAAGTCCCAAAGCGCAAAAATCCGTGGATGATATATCGGGAGATGTAGCAGGGATACGAGTGAAAGGTATAGTCCTGATACACGTTTCTTATTGCATTTTTTTCTGGGACATTAACAGTGGTTTTTGACGTGCTGCTGATTGCTTTGTCTTGATGCAGTTCTTCTGAATGATGGCATTGTGGGCTGAGAGAAAGGTATTTCATATTTGAAAACTGGGAAAACATATGTTCCGGATAAAATGTGTAGTTGACCTGAACAGTTTTCTGCACTCTCTTTAATTTTTATTTATGGTTATATGAAAACCACCAACAATCATAAATCCCTTTGAAAAACTTTCTTTAGATTCTTTGAACCATGTTCTAAGATTTTTTTCTTCTCTTTAATGATAATAAATTGATTTTTTATGGCAGTAATTTAAATAGACCCAAGATTCATCTACTGCGACAACATTTTCCCATTTTTGTCCGCATAATTGTTTCTCATAAAGAATTCTGCAGCGTGTTCTGCTTTCGGCGATATGTCGCGGAGAAGGACGATGCACATTACGTTTCTTTGCCTTTTTAAAATTCAAATCAGCATTCTTTTAACATTAAAGTTCTTACCTTTGCAACGTTCGAAACATTCCGTTTTTCCCTTGGGTATATATTTGGAAAAATGTTTCTTCTCGAAGGCAAGTTTTGACGTTTTTTTAACTTTCTCATAGACAATATTATCTATCGCTGCTTTAGATATCATGGCTTTCACATCATTTTTAGCTCAAAGGAACATTAGCTCAGAAGGGCTTTTAATAGCGTTTTGGCATTTTGCGTTTTAATAAATAAACGTAACACACAAAAAGGTAAAAAAAAAAAAAAAAAAAAAAAAAAAAAAAAAAAATTTAAAAAAAAAACGCCCCTTTGGGCGTAATATACAATTTGAAAGCTTTCAGTTTTTTTTTTTTTTTTTTTTTTTTTTTTTTTTTTTTTTTTTTTTAAATAAATACGAATAATTTTCTTCGAAAAGAGCACAAACATAGCCTTCCGTCCATTGGTTCTTTAAAAGCGCCATTTTGCATTAAAAAATTGTCAAGTAGCAGATGATAATTTACACTTTGAAAATTACAATTTTAAAGCAGACGATTTTTTTTTTTTTACAGCAAAGCATAGTCCTCTAAAAAATGTGCGAACAGCCTTTGTATCCGAGAAAGAGTTTTCGTTACTAAACTCAAATAAAAACAAAGTATAGAAATCGACTTGGTGTATGTGTCGATCTTCCAATTAAGCATACAACCAAGCACAGAACAGCTGTACATGAATCGGCAGGCTGATCCATCTCATTAATATGAGTACTAATATTTATTTAATTTTTGGTTAATAAGATGAAAATTATCAAAATTCTAATAGCCTTCCCTTATTAGAAACAAATGTAATTTTCCTATTAATTTAATTGACTAACACCGGTATAGTATTAGATGAATCTTCATTTGATTGTATTTAAAAAAACACAAATATGCTGATAGTAACATAAGTTACAAAATTTCTTTCGAAAGGTGACGAGAATCAGGTGGCCCGCAGTATATTGTAATTTTATAAAAGTGGTCCATACCTGAAAAATGTTTGACAGAAGTTGCTTTGATTAACCCAGCATAGCAACAACTAGGCAACCTAGGGAGACAATTGCGCAACTGGAAAATGCAACATTATATAAACAGCAATCTACATAAACCAACACTATGGAAGAGAATAAAGTTTCAATCAACGATCATAATAACATGATTTTTTTCTGAAATACAATCGGTATTTAATTACAGGTATCGGATTATAATATTTAATTCACTAGACGCCCGAGCTGAAATAGTCATTACTAGCTGTTACTCGGCAGAATAAACAGAATAAAAACACGAATTAAAACACTTTGTTTCCTTTAAGTAGCTGTAGTGCTACTTAAAGGAAACAAAGTGTTTTAATTCGTGTTTTTATTCTGTTTATTGAAATGCTTTTGGATGCACAATATTTTTCTTTCCATCTGGTGCGGGCAATTTAACTTTACTACCGATATAACAAAATTCCTGGTGCTTCATTTTTAAATTTGAGGGCTCCGCAATACAGTATAATTTATTCATATTTCCAACGACCAACCTGGATGAAGACTGTAATCATGAGCATCGTAAAGGAATGCATCAAGATGTAAATCAGCGTGCAGTGTTCGTCAAGATCGAGTAGTACGTACTCGAACGTTTTTCCAGTCTTGCTTCTAGTTGCCAGTTTGTTTCTGAAGTTCGTGATGACCCCCCTTTTTTTTATCGTGCTTAATCCTTTGCGGCACAGTGTGTCCGGTCTGAACACACCTAAAAATTTCTGTACGCACAGAAAAATTGAATGAAGAAGGATTTATAGGATACTATAGGTTACTCTGAACCTTCTTTATTTATAGTAGATAGCAGCTCAACACAAACCAGTCCATATATTTTAGCCATGTTGAGTTTAAGACCCTCATTTTTCAAAGAAATCTTCCAGATTTTTTTAGGGTATAAAAGGAATTGTTTGAAAAGAAATTTTAATGTTATTTTTTTGGCTGTATGTTAATCTCCTTATTCTATATAAGTTTTACATTTTTACCTTGAAATCTTGCTTAAAATCAAACGGCGAACCCTAGGTGTGCCCAGACCGGGCTCACCGATCGTCTAGGACAACTGAGAGTCTCTATTCTTTAGTTCTCCGCATCTCATCGGTCAGTTCATTGACAACAATGCTCGTTTCAGCACTCTTTTCGAAGCTCTATTCAATCAGTGTGCCCACTTTGGGCACACCCACAGAATTAAAACGATAAGTGCTATCTTCACAAAATTTTACTTGTGTACTCCTCTAGGCCTAATTAGACTGCCTACCTTTTTAGTCCAAAGGGATTTGAATCCCGAAGGACTATTAGTTTCCTTTTGGCATTTTGCGTCGGACGGATAAATGTCGGTTCACTTTTCAAACTGTTGCCATAAAATGTTAGAGTCCTGCATTATATTTGAAGAAATTAAATAATGAAAATCTGCGTAAATGTATGTATATTTCTCACATTGTCATAAAATAACGGTACATAGAGTCATCGAATTTTGAATAACGTAATCCTCCAACGAATATGAGCATGTGGAAGACCAAATTTGAAATTTGAAATTTGTTTTATGATCGATTTCCTATTTTTTAAAACTTTGACGAATTTTTGATTAACAAACTCAAGGATTTCAAAGCGAGCAATGGCAACGTTGTGCAGAAAAAGCATTTTTATCTCCAGCGCGTGAGTCTCTGTATCGGAAATTCTAAAGATATGCTCGTTTTAAAAGTATTTTGCGATATTGCTGTTGCACTGGATCTTATGGTTTAAGTGCGAGGAACATGATATTTAATAAAGAAAGGTAACACACAAAATGTTAAAAAACGCCCCTTTGGACGTAATTTAAAATCTGAAACATTTCAGATTTTTTTTTTTTTAAATCGAAACTCCAACTTTAAAAGATAGCGTGCCGGAAAGGGTTACGGTGCAAATCGAGCAACCGTTTTTGCTCTAGTGGCGTAATTGATTTCGCAGCAAAAGTAACGACTATTACAAATTCACTTTCATAAGCGAAGAAAATGCGCGTGATGCAATAACACGCATGTTGATACGTGCATGTTATTGTGTGAAAAATTAAATAAATACTTTACGCTTTGCTGAAGGATAACACACTTTGAAATATTTTAATGTGGGCAGTGAAACATATTTATCTTAAAAAGCTGAGGTTTTTTTTTTTTTATTAAATTCGAGAAAAATTAATGTAATTGCGTTTTCCCAAGTGGCAACGCAATTTTTTTATTACGCCGAGTATTCTGATTAAATTTGAAGCATATATATCTTACGCTTTTGCAGAGTGGTTATGCAAAGCTTTCAGATCCTGAGTTTTTAGTTAGAAGTTCGTTAAATTCGCGTAAAATGTATGTATATTCATTTTTTTTTTTGGAAAAAAGTGGGCGTTGACCTTTTCCAAGATTCATAAAAGAATTGTAGAATTTTTGGTGACGATAGTTATAGTAATGACTGAGCGTATCGCGAACAAACAAGCAAACACACAACCACACATTCTTCTTTATATATATTGTAAGATTTTCACTGTGTAATTCTCAGTTACTGTAGAAAGTGACGAATCTTAAGAACTAGTTAGCGAATAATCGCTTAAGTTCGTGTGACAAGAAACAAGAAGATGGAAGGGTAACTAACTCTTTATAATTCCAATACGATTTAACAAAACTCCGTCTTGGAGTATACAATCAAAGCCGACACTCCGGCTTGAACTTAAGAGACTAAGAATTAAACTAAAACTAAGATTAACTAAAGAAATATAACCGAAGCTATCAAGATTCTGAACTAGTTGGCCCCTTAACTCTATTTGACTACGAAGCTTATAAAGGGCCTGAGTACGGCCGAGCGTAATAACAGCTTTGAGAGAGAGTGTGGCCAGAAGGCAGACGCGCGTAATTCAGAGACTCTGATTCTCTCTCTATAAGACCAAAGAACTTAGCGGTTAAATATCGCTCTTTCTTATTATGTATTCAGACGTGATTCTAAAACTACGTTCTGGCCGGAAGTAGTAAGTTGAAGTTAAGAATTTGACAGGAAAGGAGCTTAAAATTTAACTGTTAATAAAATTAACAGAATCCTTACAATATAATAGCGGAAGTATCCGATACCAGTTAAGTTAGGTTGAAAGTAATGTATTATTTTACTCATAAGATCATTTGAAAATGTATAATAGCATATTATATGTCATAAGGAATGTGATGCATCATTGTAATACATAAATAATGCCAAGGAAACAAATTAATATTCAATAAATATACCACAACTGACTAGAATCATATGGTATATATACCCATATGATATATGGAATTGCCATTTGGGTCAGCAAAAATAAAAACAAATACATCATTATTTTGAGCTAAATGAATTATTTTGAGCGATATGAAACCCACATAAAAATTTCAATAGAAAAATAAACTAATTCTTTCTCATTATATCGGCAACAATGGCACGCAGCCATTGTTGCTGATATCAGCACTGTTGCCACTCGGAAAAATGAGGGAGGAAAAATTACCGTTTTAAGCGTTTTTAATTAATATCTCTGATTTTAGCTATTTTTATTTGGGAAAAAGTGGACATTTACCTTTTTCGGGACTCAGAAAAGAACCGTAGAAAGTTTGGTGTTGATAGCTTTAGTAGTTACTGAGTTATTTGAGTTATTAGCGAACAAACACACACACAGACTTTCTTCTTTATATGTATAAATAAATAAATAAATAAATAAATAAAAAATCTGAAATGTTTCAGATTTTAAATTACGTCCAAAGGGGCGTTTTTTAACATTTTGTGTGTTACCTTTCTTTATTAAATATCATGTTCCTCGCACTTAAACCATAAGATCCAGTGCAACAGCAATATCGCAAAATAGTTTTAAAACGAGCATATCTTTAGAATTTCCGATACAGAGACTCACGCGCTGGAGATAAAAATGTTTTTTCTGCACAACGTTGCCATTGCTCGCTTTGAAATCCTTCAGTTTGTTAATCAAAAATTCGTCAAAGTTTTAAAAAATAGGAAATCGATCATAAAACAAATTTCAAATTTGGTCTTCCACATGCTCATATTCGTTGGAGGATTACGTTATTCAAAATTCGATGACTCTATGTACCGTTATTTTATGACAATGTGAGAAATATACATACATTTACGCAGATTTTCATTACTTAATTTCTTCAAATATAATGCAGGACTCTAACATTTTATGGCAACAGTTTGAAAAGTGAACCGACATTTATCCGTCCGACGCAAAATGCCAAAACGAAACTAATAGTCCTTCGGGATTCAAATCCCTTTGGACTAAAAATAATAAAAAAAAAATGTATAATTATTTTAATGAAGCCTGCCAATATAATTTCATAAAAACATTAAATGTTTTAAATTAGATAAGACCATGAATAAAGTGATTTTTCTTTATTTAAGTCAATCAGATTTTAAAAAAAAGAACATTTATTGTTTTTAAAAATTTATTTTGTTAATCAATAGCAGATAAATTAAATTTGAAAGATAAACACCTTACACTTTGCCGAATGGCATCACACTGCCGCGTTTAAGATAAAAATGATTTATTTCGAGCAAAGCCAGCATTCAGAATGAAATTGAAGAGATAATAAAATTTTAATAGTCATAAAAGGTATTACTTCCAAACTCGATTGAAGAGAACTACCAAAATTTTAAATCAGGCCTTCTAATTTATTCCATTGAAAGTTTGATGTTTATGTGCCTATTAAGAACTGCCACAAAAAACGAATTAAAGCATCTTAGTAAAACTAATGTAGGAGTTGTTAATGAGAAGTACTAGAACGTAGCGAAAATTAAAAGCAATAAATTTTAAGCAATTCTTTTTTCCCTTCACTTCCGAACGTAATTAGCAACCACATCCTAATCACGAAAACATCCTTAGAGATATTTACAACAGAAGCTTGACACAGACGATACACGACGGAAAAACAATTGCCAAAACATTTTTGGCAACGCGAATAGTCTCACGTGATTACAAGACGAAAGATAAACTACAAACGATAAAAAGAAAGGAGTTAAAGAGGCTGCCATTAAAAGATTAAAAAAAAAGAAACAAAATTGAGCGTATAATGAGGTGTCGTTTATCTTTAAATCTTTTATATAATTTTTCTTTTTTTCCGTTCTTTTCTCTAATGAAATCTTTTGAGATCTATTGATTGGAGAGTTGAGCTTTTCGCCGTTTGCTTTAACGTCTTTCGCAGAGAATGGATTTCTCGTCTGTGAAATATTATAATGCAACGGAGAAAATTTAATTAGAGAAGCACGCGTCACTCTAATTGCATTGCATTGCGGAAATGCCGGAGAGGTTGAGTTGAGGGCATCCGCGGCTTCTGCAAATCTTCATAAACTCCAAAACCCGCTGAAGTGAAGGCACGTTTTGAAGCGAAGAAAACGTAAAGGAATTAAATGATATAGCGCGATTCTTGATAATGCAGATTTATTAGTAGAAAGTCAAATGAAATTAGATAAGAGATTTGAAGCATTTTTATGAGGAAAATCAAGTTTAATGAGGTTAATTAAGCTATTAATCAACACGCGCTAGACGAATGCAATGAACAGGAGATATACCGCATTCCTCCACTTTTTTAACGAATTTTGTAATCCGAAATTCGAGAAGCGAAAATTAGGCGAACTTTCGAGTATCATTTCCGAAGAACGAGGTTACAAATAAATGAAAAGTAGTTATAGCAAATTACTGGTAACTATTTGCAATATCATTGCTTTCAAAGAAACCTACATTCCAATAAGAATACACACTAATATTAAGACACCTGACGATACTGAGCCGATAACTGACAGCCAGCTAAATTACCTCGTAAAGCCCCAGGGGCACCTCACATGAATAAGCATTCACAGTAGTTCCCAAGAGAAACATCGCAGGAACGAAGGACAAGGGGGGACAAAACGCACGTATTTCGAAAGCTCCAGATTAGTAGTCGATAAGGCTACAATGATCTAGAACGCAAATAATAGAAGTAAAGTGAAATCACATGTTCGGAAAGTTTTGAGTGTGAGAACACTTGCCACATCCCCGTTGTTCAATCTGCACGAGATACGTTTTACATCATACATACGAGGAAAAAGTAAAAGGGATGAAATGCTAATACAAAAATGCAGATACAAATCAAATATACTGAATAAACATAAACAAGGGAATACAATTTACCAATAAATTAGCTCTCCGAGGGGAAAACCATGTACAACAGAGGACGGAGAAAATGATACTAATATTTTTGAAATTTTCAAAACCTAGCTCTAGAAAGCGAGGGCGGGGTAATTACGCGCCCATCCACCAATCATTCACCTGAATATGTACACATCTAAGTCCAATTTTCAATTTCTTTTGTATTTATTTTATGTTTTGTGCGAACGTGATAAAATTCGAATTAACAAACTCAGCGATTTGAAGGCAATGTCTTTCAAATTTAATCAGAAAACTTCGCGATTTAAAATAAATCTGTTGCCACTATCCGATATGAAGTATTTTTTTCTTCTGGGTGCCACAACCTTGCCATGTATCTGTTATAATTAGCAAACTAATCGATTTAAAAGTAATAAACGCAGTTCTTCATCCCTATTATTAATACGAGGCCATTTCGAAAAGTAAAGATACAGTGGCTGGCATACCTTTAAAAAAAAAAAAATTATTTAGAAAACGTCAGTTACATCTTATTAACTGGCTTATTTATTATTTTTCGACATAATCACCCCCGTTATCCAAACATTTGTTAAGTCGGTGCACAAGCTTTTGTAACCCACAGTCATAGAAGGTTGCGGCCTGTTGGAACCCAGCGCGCACACAATTTCCTGTACCCTAACTTGACAGTCACAACTTCATAAAGAGTTGTCATTGACACTTCCGGTATGATTTGATGCAATTCTTTCAATTTGAGACGTTAATTCGCACGAATTGCTTCCTCTGTTCTCTGAAGAAGGGCATCAGAGATCACCAGATGGCCGACCTGTTCTTTGTTCGTCATGGACATCGGTCCTACCTTCAGAGAAATAACGACACCATTTCGTTACATTTTGTCAATTCATAATGTTTTCAAGCAAGCACCAAACTATCTAGGCCGAAGTGCAGAAAGCAAGTGTCTTGCGTTCAGGATGACATCTTAATTAGGGATGACTTAGTTTCGGTTTTCAATGCATTTGACTGGATAATTAATAACACTGTAAAAACATTATTGGCTGCTTGAATTTTAGTTCCATTTACAGAGGCGTAGCTAAGGTCCAGCGCCCGGAGACACCTAAAGATTTTGCGCCCCTTGCCCCTTTCTGTGTTCCAAGAATGGAAAACATTTCATTCTGAAATGTGCATCATCTATTTGACGCCCCCTGGATGCTGCGCCCGGGGACGGATGTCCCCCCCTGCCCCGCCCTAGCTATGCCACTGTCCATTTACGTCACCAGCGTTATGTGAAAGACACATGACATATGTATTAGTCTCAAAATGATTTAGTGCAGGAAAAGGCGTTACTGTTTTTAGAATAAAGATGAGAAATACTTAAGTTAAAATTAAGCATTAAGGGGCTAATGCTAATTTCAATTATAATTTATATTGTTACGAATTTGGTATTTAAAAAGCTAATGTTAGTTCAATTATAAATTAAATGGTTTTATTTCTCGCGCAGTGCAGCGCGTGACGAATATTAAAAGAAAGCTAAGCCGGAAAATTGAAAATACAAGAGCGCGTGCATTAAATAAATAAATATCTCTTTTTGATTTCGAGAAAGTACTGGAAAATTCTAGCGCGTGATTTTAAAATCTTATAAAAGGAGGAAAAAATCTCAGTTTGTAGTTACTATAGAAATTGCAGCAAAGCGCCCAAGAGGCATCTTCCATAACAGCAAATGGTGAAATGTGTATATATTGTACATAGTACTATTATCTTTATTTTATCTTCATTGTGTCATTTTACCAGTGTCTTTGAAACTTTATAGACTTATGGACATGATCCGTGTACCTGGATCTTCAAAGCACTGATCTTATATTTGTCATTTTCGTAATCTTCTTATTGTTATATCAGAGACTTTGTAATATTGTGAACTTATGGACATGATCCGTGTACCTGGATCTTCAAAGCTCTGATTATTTATTGCTAGTGTAAAATGTTTTTCACCATTTGCCACTTCGCTCAAATATCGCCGTCCCTATATGTACATAGTATATAGTTACAGTAACTCATGTGCCTCAGTGTTGTACAAGAACTTTAGTGTTTAATTTCTCAGACCAAGACATCACTGAATTGTGATATCTACTATTTCAAGATGCATTGGGCTGTGGACAGTTCACGGGAGGGTGACTCCCACGTGACTACCACTGTCCAATCTGTGTTTTACAGAAAGGATGAATTTGAATATTTTGTTTAGCTAATCTGTTGCACTTAGTTGTGCCATTTGTCTTCATTTAGATCGCGATATTAGTTTAATTATTCCAATCTAGATAACCTGTTTCAAAACTTGATAATTATTAATATTTCCAATATTTCTCATTGTACGCGTAAGCTGGTGACCACCCGCGTGACAGGCTCCTGCCAATCATCTCCCTAACTCCACCTACATTTCACAAAATTTGACAAGTTTCGCCTAGTTGGCGCGGCGTAAATCGCCTTAATTAAAAACTTAAAGTACCAACGCCTTAGGGCAATTTACCAACAGAGACGGTTAAAGTAGAGGTTGGCTACTAATTGCCGCCTAGCCATTGACTCGATTTCGATTTCAGTTTGTAGTTGTTGCTTAGTTTGTTGTTGTTTAGAAAACTACTGTTGTTGATTGTAGCAATTCGCGGATTAGCGTTCTTTAGCTGTTTTGAATTACGTTCTATTGGACATTTGAGTAGTTAAAAGAAAACTACTGTGAGATATTGTAATACTGCATGATAATTTGAGAAAATTTAAGCATTTTTGTTGTGATAATAATAAATTTTTGTTCATTTTTCATCGGACTTGTGCATTCATTTCATAACGAACCCGTACGCACGTAACAATATTTACATATTTTTTATCTTTTTTACGTATACATATTAATAAAGTGCCGTCACCAACACGCTTGAGTCTTAAATTTAGATGCTTTCAAATTTGACTACGATTCCTTATTATTACTACCTTGAAATAGGAAAATGTCGAATTCGAAAGAATAATCGCGGCTAAAATATTTCGAGAATTCTACATCTTTAAAACTGAAACATAAGTAGCAAAACTGAAATACTGAGAGCTAATAATAATAATAATAATAATAATAATAAACTTTTGCTGATATGACTAGCACTAAATATGCATTAAAAATGCTGTACTCCAAAGAATACTGGCGATTTTCACGTCAATTTTTAATAAAATACATTCATCATTTTATAGCGCAGATACCATTTAACAAATACATTTACCATTTTCTAAAAATATGACTTTCATCGTATATATCGTACAGAATATTACGCCTTAAAAGAATTCATTGTATTACATTTTAAAAGAATTCATCGTAAGAGAATATTACGGTAAATATAGGAAAATGGATTATTCACAGCCATTTGCCGAACAGAGTTATATTAAAGCGAAGAATATCTTTCATGTCTTCTTTTCCGGCTGAAATAATCGCTCTTTATGCACCTTAAGAAGCCTCTTTTCTTCGGTTTTCCTTCTTTCGCTCTTATTCCGGAATAACTTAAACGGAATAACAAACCGAAATAAATTCCGGAATAACTAACATGAATTTTACTTTCAACTTTTAGCCATCTTTAACGAAAGGTTAAAAATCTAATGGATACCTCACTTGTACGAAACATAAAAATTATACTCTTTTTTTTTTTTTTTTATTATTATTATTTCATTTAAACTTAATTTCTCGAATTTCATTAGAGATATATTTCTCATTCAATGAATTCACTTCTCACTTCGCAGCAAGGCAGAAATGCATAAAACCTCAAAATATCTTCATTAGGAATTGAAAAATATAAAACACTAAATACAGTTAAAACAATTTTTATAATTAAAATTAGAGTTTCTACGCAAAAACAAGAAATCCGGCTATCAGACAAGAAGGCAGATATTTTGGCGAACAAAACTAAAAGTTTTCTTCTGGTCCCACTCGGCAAAAAGACACTGAGGGTGCAGAAAGACTTAATTCACTATTCTGCTAAATTTCAAATGTAGACAAAATATGGCTGCTGTGGTAAAAAATTTAGGCTTAGCCGCACTTCAAAAACTTTTAAATTGTCGATAATTCTATAACTATTGCATGCAGATTAACTAAAGGCATAAAAACTTTAACCGGAAGATAAGAATAACATAATTCAATCATATTTAAAGCAAAAAATGCACAATTTGCCAACATATAAGAATTTAAAAAAATTGAGCTCACCGAATGTACTTCTGGTACGGCTGATTGAAACCAAAAACGGAGGCGCACAACTACATGTTATAGCTGTCCTATATACAAAATTTCAACGTTCTGAGGCTACTCGTTCTTGAGTTATACAAGATGCGTACATACATGCGTATGTACGTACGTAGAGACGTCAGGAAAAATCTCTTCCGAATCCATTTTACAATCTGTTTTGTGAAAAAGAGTCCTTTATTCTGGCCGTATGTACAGATGTAACAGAAAAGCATCGTTGAATTGCATTTGATAGCAGTGAAAATGGATAATTTCGTTGAAATATGATACTCGGGATTTTTCGCGATTAGAATACTTCCTTTACTTTGGAAAGCGTGAAAAGAAACGATTTTTGTTGCAAACCTCCAGAAAGCGTAAAACTCAAAAACGCGAGCTGGAACATTTACGTAAGTGGAATACACTTCTCAAGAATGATTTTGTCCGAAATAAAATATATTGAATTTACGGTTAGGTTTGTTTGTTTGCATGTCGCATCCTTCTATTACGCAACGCCATTCAGCATACCAGCGCCATCTACAACCATCGATCATGATTAAAATGTATTTGTGTCTTCTCTCTCCCGCTCAATCATACTGCGCATGGATCTACACAGACAGGCCTGGATATACGAATCTCCAGTCTTAATCCGTCAGTAGCACAGAAGATGGACTGGTGTTCAAAGTTGCAATTATCCATGACTGCACAAAAATCACCTGTCGCTACAATGTGTCGCATATTGAAGAACACTGTGTCGTCACAGGTGATAGGTGACGGAGGACGGGGACGCCTGGTGTTTAACATAGGTAAACAGGCGTGTGTCCCACGCCCTCCCCTATCTAGGAATAACAACTCCCTGGGGCCCCGTGAGGCTGCCTCGGGAGTTTATAATACAGATCTAAAGATCAATACATGGCCAAACAGGGCCATGTATTGATCTTTAGATCAATAGACTGATCTTTAGATCAATAGAACAGAACTGTGTCGTCATAGATACATTTGTGTCGCATCTTGATTTGGTTTGGTTTATTGAGATTACAGCAAAGCGCACTAGGGCTATCTGCCTAAAGAGAAGGATGCCTTCGTGGAGGACTTTCTAAGGGGAACTGGCTCGTATACACGTTACACATGGGGAAAACCAATAAAACATACATGCAGCCAGCCCCGTTCGCGGGATTCGAACCTCGGACCGAACTACCAGTGTTCAGCGACTTTACCGCTCGGCCGCTGGTGGGCGTGTCGCATCTTGAATGCACAATTTAATTTTAGTAAACGTTCAACTAAGACTTGCCACTTCTAGTAGGTTATACGGTGCTGCGCCGGCCAACAGGTATAGTTGCTAGCGTCGATCACTGCCATAACGAAGGGCGTGGGTTCGAATCCCGATGAAGGCATGGATGTTTTGTAAATGTATAGTGTCGGTGCGGCATGGCGGCACTCTGAATATACGTCGAGCCGAAATGCCTCTCGTGTGGTTTGGTGGAAAGGAAGAGAGTGGGAGATCCCCTCAGTGTGCTCTTCATCAAAATCAGAAGCAGAAGTGAGCTATATCGCTCTGTAACCTGAATGGTGCTCAAGGCTGTTGCCAACGGCAGGCGCTCCTTGCCACGAGGATTTTCGTGGGCTTGGGCTGAGTACGTCAGACAAGCGAGCATAAGTATCAACATCATCATCATCATCATACGGTGTTACAAAGATTTCAAGACTACAAGACTTAAGTTACTTGAGAAATCGGAGTTTACATAATTTCCATTACCATGTAGTGTTGCGTGGCCCCAACGTGTCCAGCAACTATGGTAGTGACTGCTATGAACTGTAAATTACACAAACTCGTAAGAAGGGTTTAAATCCCTTTTTATTCCACTTTAGAAATAACACTGCGTTCACTTGACGCTCACAAACTACGCCGACCCGGCTGTTTAACCAAAACAAGAACTGTGAACCGACCCGGCTGTTTAACCAAAACAGAACTGTGAAACTAAAAATTAATGACAGGATGAATAAACAACCAGATCACTAACTACGAGGCTCTGAAATCGTAACTAACTTAACCGCGTTCTAAAATACAGCTGAGATTCAGCGAGCTTACTGGTTAAGCAGTTGAAAGATTCAACGAACTGCCGAGATAGGCACACAGGCCGAAACGCGCGGTTCTTAAATTTCTACCTAGCAACCTTCACGTTCGCGATTCAAGAAGCACACATACAATCTCGTTTCCCTTCTATTTAAACTCAACTTACTTCTGCTAAAATTTGAATATACTGCACGTTCTACTACAATCTACATACTCTGGCATTGGCAATTATAAGGGAAAGTAAAGGCTTGACAGGAAAGCTAGCTTAAAATAAATGTTAGTTAAAATAAATACAGTCAAAAGTCGTTAATTCGGACACCCATAATCCCAAATGATCTATAATCCGGACCTCAAAGCTAAAACCTTTCTGCGCATGTGCTGCGTTGGCACATGCGCACAGACGTTTTACGCGTGCGCGTAAGACCTTGACTACTGCGCATATGCGTGTGCGTAAGTGCAGAATACGTTTTCGCCTGCGCGTTTAATGTATAACGGACGGTGTAAGCTAAAATTATCTAATTATCTATTTCAGTTAATGTTAATGATTGCGTTGTTACTTAATCTTCGAATTGGATCCCGCTTATTATTTTTTGCAGACTGTAAGAGCAATTTTATAAAAGTAAACTTGAACTTTCGATTATGTCAAATAGAATTTCCGATGCTGGAACTTCCAAAGGACCTACAAAACGAAAGTATGTTTCGATGTCCAACAAACAAGTGGAATTGCTGCAAAAAATGGATAAAGACATGAAGAATGTGACAGAGAGGTTAGTGAAAACGAAAAAATTTCGATTGACAAGTTAGTCGGTATTCTCGGCACAGCAATTAACGGGACTTGAACAGCGGGACTTTGTAACTGAACAAGAAATTATGTCTGTTTATAGAATTAAAGAGAAAGTATTATCACATAAAATGAAGCAACTTAAACAGCTTACATTAAAAGAAATGTTTAATAAAGTAAACAAATAAATATTAAGCTTTTTTTTTTTTTTTTTTTTTTTTTTTTTTTTTTTTTTTTTTTTTAAATTTTGATACCCTTTAGATCATAATTGTTCTTTATTTCATAAATTACGGTTTCATATTTTTAATTTTAGAATTTCTGCATGCCATCTTACGAGATTTAAACTGATGATCTATAATCCGGAAAAATCGATAATCCGGAATCGTCGAAGTCCCGACGAGTCCGGATTAACGACTTTTGACTGTATAAACCCTACAACCATTTAAAACGAGCACGACTAAAGCACTATCAAATCCATAAAAAATCTGAAGGATTTTAAAGATCGCCCAAAACGATTTGTTATGGTTTTTTACGTTCTCGCTGGGCTCGCAGTCTACCAGTCTGCTACTGCCCTCACTCTTGCTAGCGTTACTATTAAGCACCATTTTCTTCCAAAATTTTAAAAGCAACATAGAAGCATATGTTTAGAATTCCCGTGCAGTGTTAAGCGTTGGCAAAAACGTTCCTGTATTTTTTTTCTTCCTGTCGTTTCTCAGTTCTTCATACCAATGTTCAATTTTCTTAGTTAGATGGCTTACAAAACCTTTTTAACCCAAACAGGCGTTAGCGCAGAAGGGCTTTTAGTCTCAAAACGGTATTTTGCGTCGAATCACTTGCGAAAGTGTACAAACGTCCGTATCACTTTTCAAAATGTAGTCACCAAATATTAGAGCCCGGCATTATATTTAAAGAAACTAAATAATGAATAATCTGCATGAATGGATATATTCATGCATATGCATCTGCATGAATATATGGATGGATGGCTCTAGTTTCAAAACAGTTTGAAACGGATACGACGCATTTTAAGTGATTCAACGCTAAATGCCGTTTCGAGACTAATATCCTATTCGAAACTAACGTCCATTTTGAGTTAAAAATACAAAAATATTTAAACATAAATCTAAAAAATCTGATGTGTACACCACATGACTTCCTTGTACGGAATATTAAATTATACGCATTTTTTCTTGCATTTCATTTAAACTGATTAGATTGACTTAAACCTACTTCGCCGACAGCGCATAAACCACAATAGAATAAATGCATTCTTTAAAATTCACTTTGTTTATCATAGCGACACTCTGGCGCTAGGTTTACTTAACAGTATTATATTTCGTTCATATTATAACTCAGAATGCATAAAATTTATATCATTTAAAGAATTATCTAATCGTTGCCACATGTTCTATTCAAATACTATAATCAAGCTAGAACGATGTATAAAAGAAATTAAGCAAACAAAACAGAAAAGTTACAGTTTTTCACAGACGATTCAGTATTTCTCATTCAATTAATTCAGTTTTTATTTCGCGACAAGGCGAAAATACATAAAACTCAAAATATCTGTATTAAAAATGACGAAGTAAATCTTAAACGCTTATTTCCTCGAAAAAATTCCAGAAAGGATTAAGCATGATTTAAATAATAAATGAAGGCGTTATCTTTGTTGTTGCGAAGCTAAGTTTCTTTAGATTGGCAACAAATCCGCTACTCAGCTGTTTTAAATGTAAACAAGAGCTATGGCCGCCATCAAATTAGGCTTAGCGGCACTTAAACAATTTTAAAATTGTTAATAATTCTAAAAATATTGCATACAGATTTACTAAAAGGCATAAAACCCTTAACCGGAAAATAAAAACAACATAATTCAATCATTTTTAAAGCAAAAAATGTACAATTTACAAACATATAAGAGTAAAGAAACTGAGATCACTCAGCCGGGTAATAGAGTGGATATATATATATAAATATATTTATATACGTTTGGTGCTGCCGATTGCAACCAAAATACGAGGTGCACATCTACATGTTATAGCAGACCTATATACAAATTGTCAACGTTCTGAGGCTACTCGTTTTTGAGTTATGGGAGATACGTACGTACATACGTTCGTACAGACGCCACGAAAAATTCTCTTCAGAATTAATTTTAAAGCAGTTTTATAATTTTTTTGAAGGAAAAGAGTATTTTATTCTGTCGTTACGTACAGATATGACGCAAAAACATCGTTAAATTGCATTCGATAGCGGTCAAAATGGATATTTTCTTTGAAATATGCTGCCTGAAACGTTTCGCGATTACAATACTTCCTTTTTACTTCGTACAAGGAAGTAAAAAGCAAAAACGTTAATTGCAAAAAAGAAGAAAAAAAGTGCTTAAGCCAGCTTACTAGGAAAGTTTAATATTCCTAGGATGTTAGAAAAATCTGAAAAAGTTGTACCAGCAATGATGCCTCCCTGGAGATAATTTTTGGCGTTCCATCATTATCTTTACATAGGCAATGAAGATTGCTTCTTTACATTGCTGCGAGATCTTCTTCAAGCTTATAATATTCCAATATATGTTCATTTTTTAAAAAGCTGTATTGCTAAAATAAGAATATTGGTTTTTCAAGGGTTTTGTTTTTCAGTTCATTGAAAACAGGTAGAAGTCGAAGCAACTGTGGCTTTCCCGCAGGTATACAGGTACCACCCGCTCTTGCCTAGTGTGAAGCCCCTTCCCGATTTTGATGGTAAACACCCTGGAAGGGCTCCGAAGGTCTCCCACCCCTTCTTCTCCTATCACCTTTCGAGAGGATTTCCCGCTCGCCGTGTATTTTGAGTGCCGCTTGCCGCACAGACACTATACGCTTACCAACATCCTTACATTTTCGGAGATTCAAACCCGAGCGCAGTGATACAGCCGAAAAGAGTACTACCACTATACTGATCAGGGTGACCCCCATTGAAAAACAGGTACAGAAACATATAAGAGTAAAGAAACTGAGATCACTCAGCCGGGTAATAGAGTGGATATATATATAAATATATTTATATACGTTTGGTGCTGCCGATTGCAACCAAAATACGAGGTGCACATCTACATGTTATAGCAGACCTATATACAAATTGTCAACGTTCTGAGGCTACTCGTTTTTGAGTTATGGGAGATACGTACGTACATACGTTCGTACAGACGCCACGAAAAATTCTCTTCAGAATTCATTTTAAAGCAGTTTTTAGTTTTTTTGGAGGAAAAGAGTCTTTTATTCTGTCCCTTACGTACAGATATCACGCAAAAACATCGTTAAATTGCATTCGAAAGCGGTCAAAATGGATATTTTCATTGAAATATGCTGCCTGAAACTTTTCGCGATTACAACTCTTCCTTTTTATTTCGTACAAGGAAGTAAAAACTATTTTTATTCTAAACTTCCGTTTACATGTTTTATCTAATTGTTATCGTTTGGTTATTTATGTGCAATTATTTACATTACGATTAAGCTGTGTAATACTATTACAAAGAAAAATGTAAAGGTTTCGATAAAGAAAACCATTTGTTTAAAGGGGGTCGAGACAAGAAAAATGTTAGCAATCCGTGAGTTTTACTTCGCACAAGGAAGTAAAAACTATTTTTATTCTAAACTTCCATTCACATGTTTAATCTAATTGTTATCGTTTGGTTATTTATGTGCAACTATTTACATTACGATTACGCTGTGTAATACTATTACAGAAAAAAATGTAAAGGGTTCGATAAAGAAAACAATTTGTTTAAAGGAGGTCGAGGCAAGAAAAATGTTAGAAATACCTGAAATGCAGCATTATACTTCTTAATCACTTCGGCGTTTTTTTTAAACCCCCAAAATAATGCACCTGCTAATAATAACGCCTCCTTACGCACAGCCAACGAAAACGCGGCAGTAAATCCACGCTTTGGATGGCCGGCATCTTACCACACAAACCTTCATCAGCGACGAAAGCAACAAGAAAAGAAAGAAAACCAGGCTCTTAAAAAATATTACAAGGGAATAAAAACACTAAAACAACTCAGATTCTCTAGTAAATCTCGTCACTCAATCCCAGGAAAGAGGATAAAGACAAAAAAGAACGTCGTCCCGCTCCTTCGAAGGGGGATTAGAACTAAGCCCCAAAAATCCAGCTTAACTTTTCAAAGGGCGGCGAGGAGGATCAACGGGAGACGGGGTGAGGCGAACAAACAACCGACCCAAGCAATGAAGACGCAGGTTTTAACTGGAAAAACAGCCACTACGAAGAAAAACGAGCCATATAACAACAATCCAATTGAGTTTCCGGGAGAAGACTGATGAGGAATTATAGTCTTTTCCCTTCCTTCGCAGGGGCTGCACAATTTATCGCCCCAAAACCATGGAAACGGCAATTGGCTGAAAGCGAAAATGTAAATGAAATGCGAGAAAGAATATACATTGCAGTTTTCTTTTAGGCTCCCGTACGTTAAGAAACGAAGGGGTGGTATTGGAATTAAACTTGAAACCCGCGTTATATGTACTGGAAATGAGCGATTTCCAAACAATTACATGTACACCTTGCACACAAAAAATGGGAAAGTTCTACATTTCCCATTCTACTACACCGACTGTCGAAATTCAACTTGCGTTTTCCATGTCTAGAAAGCGCGACTTAGGAGATATATTAGATTTATATATAGCATTATTCTAGCATAGGTATTTTGACACAAAATCGGACCTTTTTCTAAAATGACATGCCCATTTTTTCCCATACAGTCAAAAGTATTACACATACAAATATATGAGATATATGAAAATAACCGCAAACACAGCAAGGTTTCTGCTCATTCAACAAATTTTCTATATGTTTCCCCTGGGTCGCACGACACAGATGCAGACTTTAAACTCAACTCCTTCCGCGCATTTTACAGAGTCATCCCGTCAACGGTCATCACTGAAGCATTAATCTGTTCTCTCTTCTAATGTTTTTGGTAGTGGGATACATAAACAAAGTTCTGAATGTGTCGCCAAAGGAAGAAGTTTTGGGGCGGGTTGGGAAACACGAGGCGATGAAAGTCGCTCGGGGGGAAGGGTAACGATGCAGGCCACATTTAATCCCAACGGGTGTGCGCCGTTACTGACGCCTGAAAGCACTTTTCAAATCGACAAGTCTGTGTCGTGAAAAACGGTGAAGTGGTTAAAATATCTACACTTATGTGCAAGAAATAAACACTTAAATGTAGAACATGTAGCCAAAAAATTACATTAAACCCAAAATAAATAATAAAATTACCATACTAAAAAGGAATATATAAATAAAATAAATATATAAAGCAATATAAAATGCTACAAAGAATACTATCAAAAAGGACTAAAATATTTACACACACACACACACACACACAAAAAGAAAAAAAAAAAAAAAAAAACTGAAATGTTTCAGATTTTAAATTACGTCCAAAGGGGCGTTTTTTAACATTTTGTGTGTTACCTTTCTTTATTAAATATCATGTTCCTCGCACTTAAACCATAAGATCCAGTGCAACAGCAATATCGCAAAATAGTTTTAAAACGAGCATATCTTTAGAATTTCCGATACAGAGACTCACGCGCTGGAGATAAAAATGTTTTTTCTGCACAACGTTGCCATTGCTCGCTTTGAAATCCTTGAGTTTGTTAATCAAAAATTCGTCAAAGTTTTAAAAAATAGGAAATCGATCATAAAACAAATTTCAAATTTCAAATTTGGTCTTCCACATGCTCATATTCGTTGGAGGATTACGTTATTCAAAATTCGATGACTCTATGTACCGTTGTTTTATCACAATACGAGAAATATACATACATTTATGCAGATTTTTCATTATTTAATTTCTTCAAATATAATGCAGGACTCTAACATTTTATGGTAACAGTTTGAAAAGTGAACCGACATTTATCCGTCCGACGCAAAATGCCAAAACGAAAGTAATAGTCCTTCGGGACTCAAGTCCCTTTGGACTAAAAAAAAATCTGAAATTTTTCAGATTTTAAATTACGTCCAAAGGGGCGTTTTTTTAACGTTTTGAGTGTTACCTTTTTTATTAAATATCATGTTCTTTGCACTTAAACCATAAAATTCAGTTCAAGAGCAATATCGCAAAATAATGTTAAATTAAGCATATCTTTAGAATTTCCGATATACACAGTCTCGCGAGCTGGAGATAAAAGCATTTTTTTTCTATATAACGTTGCCATTTCTCGCTTTTAAAGCACTGAGTTTGTAAATCAAAAATTCGTTAAAGTTTTACAAAATATAAAATCTATAATAAAACAAATTCCAAATTTGGGATTTCAGATGCCCATATTCGCAGTAGGATTTCGTCATTCAAAATTCGATGGCTCTATGTACCATTGTTTTCTCACAATGCGAGAAATAGACAATCATTTATGCAGATTTTTCATTATTTAATTTCTTCAAATATAATGCAGGACTCTAACATTTTGTGGCAACAGTTTGAAAAGTGAACCGACGTTTATAGGAGTCCGACGTAAAATCGCAAAACGAAAACAATAGTCCTTCAGGGACAAAAGCCCCTTTGGACTAATAAATAATAAAATTACCATACTAAAAAGGAATATATAAATAAAATAAATATATAAAGCAATATAAAATGCTACAAAGAATACTATCAAAAAGGACTAAAATATTTACACACACACACACACACACACACACACAAAAAAAAAAAAAAAAAGGTTTTTCTAGGAGGGGGAGGAGGCAAGAACTATTAGTGACAAAAATTTATATAACAACTGTTAGTGAACATCGCATTTTCGGCGAACACACAAATAAATACAGGAAGTTCGAAAAGTTTTCTTTAGCTTTTACTTAGCCCAAACAAGATATTTCTTTTATTTTTTATCCCGAGCCGAACATTCTGTAGCAGTTAAGAGCATTTGTCAGGCTGATGACGAACGTTAGAAAGAAAAGGCGTACACAGAAAGGCAGAAGAAAAGGGGGAAAAAATTAGGGAATTTCGTCCGAACGTTCGGATGACTTGTCGAGGACAGGAGTAAGAAAGAAGATGGACGGCAGCTCCTGGAGACAAAAGGGTCAAAGGCTGGAGTAAATTGACGGAAAATGTGCCAGTTCTCCTCCGCCCATCTCTCGACCATTTTCTGGTTTTTCTTTTCCTTTCTACACATTATTATTCCCCTTCAGAGAACAAGTCATTTCATTCAATTGGGTTTTATATTTGAAGAATTCATTTTTAGTGCCCAAGTTCCTGTACTTAGAATGCTTGCTGTCACTTGAAGATAATGAGAGACGGTTTCAATCAAGGATCTTAGCGGCCCACATAATAATGTCAATATCTCGACATTATTTTTAAGTATAGTTATTGGCCCAAAGGGTCAATTTGCCCAGATGGGCTATTAGTTTCCTTTTGGCATTTGGCGTTGATTCACTACAAACGGTGAATCATTTTTCATATTGTTGCCACCAAATATTAGAGCCCTGCTTTATATTTAAAGTAATTAAATAATGAAGAATCTGCATAAATGTATGTAGTGTTACGAAATGTACAGGCGCGATAGGATGGATAGCTTCCCCACAAAGCAGTTTTAGGGTTGCCATAAAATGGCAAAGGAAGGCAGGGTTGCCACATTTGGCGAGAAATCGCCCATTTGGCAATATATCATGGACGGTTGGAGAACCTTCTGGAACGAATTCTTACCGATTTAGCCCAGAATGTTCTCGAACACAAGCCGAAGTTAGTTTGTGCCTCGAGATTGCCAGATAGTTAATGTCTCGAGTCGATCGAGTTGACAGTCGGGCAGCGAGCGCCGACGGGGTCGTCGAGTTCACCGAAGGAGTCTCTTAGTGTATCGCGGTTAATGCATTGTCGAGAGAGCGTGTTGAGTTCCGGGAACAACTGAAGCAAAGAGCTGTGCTCTGTGTGTCGTCGAACACCGTGAGTTGAGTTGTAGAGTGAAGAGTCTCGAGAGTACGTGGAGTTCCGAGAACGACCGAGTAGAGTCGGGAGCTGTACTCTGGTGCTTTGCAGAGAAGCTGTCTTCACCGTTATTGCCTGACAGTTGTGAGGGTTGTGTCGCTGATTGTTCCAGGGTGTTTATAGTAGATCTTCGACGACTGTAAAAAGTGTTTTGGAGCTGTCCTGATTAATATTGCTAAATAAAGTGTGTTTCGATACTTCATCAAGTGTCGTCGTTATTCACTCCAAAACCGTACGAACGTGAAAGAAGAAAATAACGTAACAACTGGTGCCAGAAGAATAAAAAAATGTAACACTATGTTTCTCGCAGTGTGATAAAACAACGGTACCTAGAACCACCCAATTTTGAATGACGTAATTCTACTGCGAATATGGGCATCTGAAAGCCCAAATTTGAAATTTGTTTTATTATCGATTTCATATTTTGTAAAACTTTAACGCAGTTTTGATTAACAAACTCAACGATTTCAAAGCGAACAATGGCAAAACTGCACGGAAAAAAAAATTATCTCCAGCGCGTGAGACTGTGTATCAGAAATTCTAAAGATAGGCTCAATTTAAAATTATTTTGCGATATTGTTCTTGAACCGAATTTTATCGTTTAAGTGCGAAGAACGTAATATTTAATAAGTAAAGGTAACACACAAAACCTTAAAAAAACGTTCCTTTGGGCATAATATAAAATCTAAAAGGTTCCAGATTTGTTTATATTTTTTTTATAAATTTTTTCTAATAAATACATTTTTTATTTATGCTCTTACAAAAGAA
The DNA here is from genome assembly GCF_044657685.1 of Stegodyphus dumicola. Classification (NCBI taxonomy): domain Eukaryota; kingdom Metazoa; phylum Arthropoda; class Arachnida; order Araneae; family Eresidae; genus Stegodyphus; species Stegodyphus dumicola. The sequence goes on along the minus strand of NC_140777.1, from coordinate 19,578,854 downwards.
TAATACCGTTTTTGTAATAAATGCTTTCCAAATATACAGAGTTATTCTTTTAGAACTGACCTATTTCATTGTTTTGTTAAAAAGAATTCGATTTTAATGCGGTTTGCGGCAAAAGATTCAGGAAGCAGGAAAATTTACTGCTCCATGCCGTTTTTGGATGTACAACGCCAAATAAAAAAGAGAAGAAATAAGAAATAACCAAAACCGCTAAGTGCTGGACAAGGAGGGATGGCTTGCGCCTGTAAAATGTCGAAAACTCTGGATTACCATGTGGCACACCAAAAGTGAGAAGCTATGCCAGATCTTGTTTCTAAAATATATAAACTTCCGGGCCGGCTCTCTGGGAACTGTTGCTCTGGATTAGAGAGGGCGCCGGACATAAACCTGCTTTATTATGTTAAGCATCAAGTGTCCCTGACCTCTGTCACCAGTCACCAGCATGTCACATGAAACGTACATTATAATATCTGTTGGGAGCGTTCCGAAAAGTAACAATGTTGTACATTGTAATGCACCTTCTAAGAACATGGTTGTAACACGCACCAGTGTACCACTTCGTGTACATCGTTCCATTCCTTCTCAATTTAGTGCTGTTAAGTATACCCTAATTTTATAACAGTTATTTTAAGTTTATGAAGCTTTCTTATCTCTTCTAGCTTCAGCTTACAATTCCTTACCAGAATGAGTTTTTAGATTCGCTTTAAATGCAAATGAGAAGTAGAAAGTATTTAAACTCCACTGACTTCGAGAAAGACAGTAAGGATTCCTGAATAGCGGGCATTTGCCTTTTGCCTAAGTCTGCCTAACTGTTACTACACTCGGCCGTATTACGTGCCTTTTGATAGCTTCGCTGGCTAACTTAATATCACAGGCTAAGTAGTTTAAAATTGTGTTAGCTTCGGCTAAATCTCTTTAGTTAGTCATTAGTTAGTTCTTATTTCTTACTTTTTAAGCCGAAGTGGAGGCTTTATTGTACGCCCTGAAAAAGGGCCAACTGTAAATTTTCATTTTGAGTTTGAGTAATGGCAGCAAGGCTATTTAGACTTAAGAGTGTTTCAGAACAGTTAACTAGATGCGGGAATGTATTTTCAGGATTATTTCATTGTTAGGGTCCTTGATTTTTTTAAGATGCCCCTTTGCCTTCATCGAGTTCCTTTTTCACTAAGCCTTTTCTTGTTGTTACTTAACAATTTATTTTGTTCGCGTAAGCTATTTACTGAATGGTACTTTTTTCGACCGGATATTCTGTAATAAAAGATACACAAAGCAACATTTTTATTTCCATCCTCTTCGTTTTTTTTGGGGGGGGGAGGGAAGGGGCTTCAACAGAAAATTCTTTTCTAAGTGCTTATTCTTTCCTACAATGGGTAACTTTCTTCTTTTTATCTTTTACTTATGTTTCCGTTTTCATTGAAAACAGATTCTTAGAAGAGTATGAAGTTCCCCTCTCTCTGGAATAAAATGATATATATTTCTTTAAAAAGATACCCGAGTTTTTGAAATTTTAAGAAATGGCAACATTTCAATGGCCCGGAATAAGAAACTAAGTCTGTTAAAAAAAAAAAAAAAGTTGTGACATCGCGTGATAACCAAACATATTCCAAGTCCATTTCTAAACAAACACATCTTTTTTTTTTTTTTTTTTTTTCCCTCGTTGTAATAAAAGTGATTTATGAGCGAAGGTCCTCGATCAGCCCTCACATGGAAATGTTACGAAAATAAACCAAAAATAAAGTTCTAAGGACACAATCTGAATGCAGAAATGAGAAGGAAACGAGTGGCTGAAGGGTGTTTTTGTTTTCAAATTGACATTACTCAGAACCATTTGTAGCTCGATTTCTCTGGAATGCCACCAAATTTAGTAGCATAACTAATGACGACAAGGGAAAAACGTTCCTTCGAAAATAAATAAATAAAAGTCTGAAAGCTTTCAGATTTTATATTACGCCCAAAGGGCGTTCTTTTAACGTTTTGCGTCTTAACTTTATTTATTTATTATTAACTATCATGTGCTTCGCACTTAAATCATAAAATTCAATTCAACAGCAATATCAGAAAATATTTAAAAACAGCGTATCTTCAGAATTTCCGATACACAGTCTCGCGCGCTGGAGAGTACAGTGTTGCCATTGCTCGCTTTGAAATCCTTGAGTTTATTGATAAAAAATTCGTTAAAGTTTTACAAAATATGAAAGAGGTTACAATACAAATTCTTGTAAATTTGGGGCTTCAGATGCCCATATTCGAGTGGAGGACTACGTTATTCAAAATTGGATGTCTCTGCGTACCGTTGTTTTTCCACAGTGCGAGAAACATACATATATTCATGCAGATTCTTCATTATTTAATTTCTTTAAATATCACGCAGGGCTCTTATATTTGGTGGCAATAATTTGAAAAATGAAGCGCCGTTTTATATTGGACAACGCAAAATGCCAAAACGAAATTAATAGCCCTTCTATGCAAATCGTCCCTTGGGTCTAATAATAATACCGATAAATGTAGATAGTGGAAAATGTACCGATGTTCAAACCTACATTAGCTGAGAACTAGACCAATCAATAACAAAGACGAATTTTCAGTGCAACACCTCTTTAATGCAGCACACGAGCTCTCTCAAAAGGTTGCAGAGATGCTAATTTCAGTACACCACAGCTCTATATTCAATAGAATCGCTTCTTCTGACCTCTTCCAATGTGAGCACACACTACACATCCTGTACATAACATTCTCAATGACCGAAACACCTCTGTGGGCTGCAGATTCATAGTTTCCACTGATCAGGTGCATAACTCCTCTTGGATTATCCTTAGATCGGAAGCCTGGTCAATCTGTTGCCAAGAATTTTCAGATAAACCCGCGATATGTTGTCCATTACAGTTGTCGAGGTCGGCACCCCCACCAAGAGAGACCAAGTACTTTAAATAACGCTCAGGAAAAGTCACACGGAGTTGGATCCGAGGACCAAAGCGGCCATGCAAGTGCGAAAAGTGACACTCTCTTCCGTTAAGTGATGGCGCAACAGTCGCTGTACCGATAGACCAATATGCGCTGGTGCTGCATCCTGCATGAATGTTACCCAATAACAGCAATTGCCTCTACTTAAGCTGTGGAATGACAAAATTAATCAGTAGATACTGGTCAAAACTAGTCTTTGCGTGGGAACGTGGTCCTGTTAGGGTAATGTTCGCAAACAAGAATGGTCTGCTGATAAAATCTGCTGTGAAGCCACCTCCAACAGTGACTTTTGGTGAATGAAATGAGATTTCACGAACTACATAGAGTTGTTTGGATGCCCGAATTCGAGAATTGCGAATATTAACAGTCCCATTTAGGAAAAAATGGGCCTCATCTCTTCACGGAATTCTTCACAGCGAAGCCACCATTCTGGCAAGAAGTGTCAGAGTAGATTAAATGAACATAATCGTTGTGTTTTAATTCCTGCACGCGGCTTATCGTGAATGGGCAGAAGTGAAGCAATTTCCGCAAGATTTTTCATAACGTTGAAAGCTTTATATATCCAACCGGCGGGCTTTTTCCCGGGCATTACTTTACTACCAGCAATGGTTCCATAGGTGCCGTTAACAATAGCAGTCGCGACATCAGAAACTGTTCTGACACTGGTTTCCGCCATCTAGCAAACCGAATTGCTAAAGATCCTGTTTTTCAAACTCTTGTATCATGCCTTTCAGTGTACTAATTGACAGAGGACCTTTACGTAGGTTGTTACGACTTCTGAACTTAAGAAGAGAGACGACTGAGTTCGATTGATGACGATAAAACAACTTCACAAGTATGGCGCGTTGAGGTTTGAATCCAGCTAACATTCGGCATGGTTTCAGTGTTTTTCCCTTATTTTTATAGACTAAGTTATTAATGCTGTTGACGTTTATGTTACCAAGACATTGCATTTTAAAATTTTATCTGCATTTCATGCAAATTTTCAGTTACGTAGAATAGAACAGCGCCACATTTCCTCCTATCGGCAACTTTCGTAACAAATATTTCTTTAACGGATTCTTTTAATTTTCTTCCACGAAGTATAGGAAGTATTGTGTAATCGCAAAAAATTTCGGATATCAAATTTTAATGGAAATTTCCATCGCTCTTGAATCAATTTAAACGATGTTTTTGCATGACATCTCTACGTAAGGACAGAATAAAGGTCTCTTTTTTTCAAAACGGATAGTAAAATACACTCATGTCCATAAATTAAGGATAATGCAAAATCAGGCAAAGGAAAAATTAGAAGCAAAATAAATTTAACTTATTTGTAAAGCTTATTTATTAAACAAAAGGTAAAGAGCAAAAAAAGATGCTATATGTTTGATATTATTAAAAAAATTAGCGATTTTTTCTCCCTGGAGCAAATTACAAAAAAAAAACCTATTTACAAAAAACCAATATTACATGGTTTGTATGATTGTTAATACATTGTATGTCTCCCAGACGATGCAATACAGTCCGTACAACGCCTAGGCATGCTGAATCAATTAATAAATTATCAAATTATCGATCCGATCTTGGAGGATATTACACCACTCAAAAAGCAATGCTCTCCGAAGTTCCGGTAGACATGTAGGAGGAGGTTGACGGGCTGCAACTCGTCGGCCAAGCATGTCCCACACGTGCTCTACTGGATTCAAGTCCGGTGAGAATGCTGGCCAGTCCATACGGGTGATATCCTCAGATTGAAGGCATTCGCTTACGATGTTTGCACGGTGAGGACGGGCGTTGTCATCCATAAACACAAATTGTGCGCTCATGACGCCCCGAAACAAACGTACATTTTGTTCCAGAATGACGTCCCGATAGATTTGGCTTGTCATGGTTCCAATTTGAACATGCAGGTCAGTTCTGGAACCCAGAATAATTCCACCCCAAGCGAGCACTCCTGCACCACCGTAACGGTGTCGTTCAATGATGTTTTCTTGGTGATAACGGGTACCTGGAGCTCTCCATATGAAAGTCCGGCGAAAATCAGACTGCAAGCTAAACTTGTACTCGTCGGAAAACATCACACAAGGCCACTGTTGCGGTGTCCACAATGCATGCTCTCTACTTCAGGCTAACCGCAGGCGACAGTGAGTTGCAGTAAGTGGAACGCATCTGACAGGTCTACGGGCATATAGACCAATCTGCCCTAAGAGTCTGTACACGGCCTGCCTTGAAATTGTCGTTCCAGTGGCTGAAGAGAGCTGACGGAGACGGGTCTGAGGCTGTGCTCCGCCTGTTTCTTTTGGCAGTAACTGCCAAATACCAGTCCTTATTCGGCGTTGTATTTCTGGGGCGACCTGTGCTGTAACGTCTACTCACATTACCATCACCTTGGAATCGTTGCCAAAGCCTGGAGATGACACTCTGGGCAATTCCAAGTTCGTCTGATACTTCCAGTTGGGTACGCCCACATTCCAGACGGCCGATAATTCTACCACGTAAAAAATCATCCAAATGCGTCCTTTGTGTCATAACTATTCGGTTATTGCACTGAAATGCTTATAAAGCGCCTGCGAACAATTTTACTTCTTTGCCTGTATTCCTTATATATCACTCTCTTACACTCTCCTCATTGTGACGTACGATCGGGGTAATCTGGTTACTTCCTGAAATTTGCATATGATTCTTGAAGATGTGTGTAGTGATTTTACAGGTGATATATTTATTTTAGAGTTCGATTTCCGCGTGACTCCGAATTATCCTTAATTTATGGACATGAGTGTAGATTTAAACGGGTTTTTAGAACAGAATTTTTTGTGAAGTCTGTACATACGTATGTACCTCGCATAACTCAAAAACGTGTTAGTACTACACTGTTCTATAGTTTTATTTGAGATTGGTAAAATTTTTCAAAATTCACCTTGAACCAAATGAGGAGGACTGTCAGTGGCTACCTGACCATTTTGAAAAAAAAAAAAAATAAATAAAAAAATAAAAAATAAAAAATAAAAAATAAATAAATAAATAAAATAAAAAAAATTACTCCTCCTTAAACGAAGCTTCTTCACTCTGCGTAAAACCAGGACAACGTCCAGTACTTCTGATAGTGTACAACAAATAAAATTCTGCTATTTTCTGTCCTTAATAGAGTAGCAATTTTAATGGCCTGCACAGTAGTTATGAGCTACAAGTAAAATTTTAATATCTCACGATTCGAATCAAAGCAACTAGAACATAATGAGAAAAATAGTACATTTAAAAATACGATCAAACGTAGTACATACCATCCATGCGTAAGGATACTTCCTACGCGATAGATACTTTATTTAAATACAAATACATACCTGAAAAAGAAAAAAAAAACATATATATATTGGTTACACATACTTTAAGATGAAAAAGGTTAATTTAACTTCAAGTAAAAATATCACTGAATAAAATAGATTTAATAAAAATACACGCAAATAAAATAAAAAGATAAATGCAAGAAAAAATCGGCTTTTCAACGGACTCCTACTATTTCATATATGAAATCTTTTTACTCCCCCAGGCCTTCATTTTCACTTCTTCTACGATGTGTAAGCAGTATTGTAATCGCGAAAGATTTCGGGTATCATATTTCAACGAAAATGTCCATTTTGGACGCTAATGAATCCATCTGAATCCATCTGGCGACTAACTCTTATTGATTCCATATATAGCTGTAACCGTATCCGCCCTCCATATACTTTCCAGTAATTTCGAGAAGTAATGTTTTTGCGCGACATCTGTTCGCACGGATAGATTAAAGGACTTTTTTTTTCAAAAACGAATTGTAAAACGGATTCAAAATGGATTGAGAAGAGATTTTTTTTTTCGTCACGTCTGTACGTATATACGTATGTATGCACGTATCTTACATAACTCAAAAACGAGTAGCTGTAGAACGTTGAAATTTTGCATATGGGTCTGCTATAACATCTAGTTGTGCACCACCCTATTTTGTTGCCATCTACCTCACCAAACATAAATGTAAATAAATAATTAAATAAATTGTTTCATAAGAATAAATTGAATTTAATTAAAAAAATTAAATTTATATACAAATTTAATTAAATATTCTTTGCGCCATTGCTGCAAGGAATGAAATTTAAATTTAAACAAATTTAAATTTAATTTTTAACAAACACGTATAAAAGTAAAAAAGCAAATTTAAATCCTAAAAAAGAAAAAAGCCAAAATAATTTTTAAAAAATTTTTAAAAAATGTGCAAACATATAAAAGATTGAATTCATTATCAATATCATTTAAATTCAGAAGCATAATCAAGTGAATTTATTTTCATGGATTGATTTTGCACTTGATTTGATTATGCTTCTGAATTTAAATGATATTGATAATGAATTAAATCTTTTATATGTTTGCACATTTTTTAAAAATTTTTTAAAAAATTATTTTGGCTTTTTTCTTTTTTAGGATTTAAACTTGCTTTTTTACTTTTATACGTGTTTGTTAAAAATTAAATTTAAATTTGTTTACGTTTAAAATAATTAAATAAACATATTGTTACTCTGTTACGCGGCTCGGTCAGCTCAATTTTTTTAATTCTTGTATGTTCGTAAATTGTGCATTTTTTGCTTTAAAAAAGTGATCGAATAATGTTGTTCTTATTTTTCGGTTAAGGTTTTTATGCCTTTAATAAATCTACATGCAGCAGTGGTAAAATTATAAAAAAATTAAAATTTTAAGTGGTGCTAAGCCTAACGTAACCGCCATTTGTTTACATGTGAAACTTTTAGCAGACCAGTGAATTAAATCAGTTGGTGTACCAACTTGAGTGTCATTTTGCCTAATGTGACCAAAAGTTAACTTTCACTTTTGTGTACCGAAAATTTTGTCTTTCTCCCCGCTGACCGATTTGCTAGTTTTTGCGCGTGTAAACTCTAATTTTAATTGTAAAAATTATTTTTTTAATTGTTATCTATAATTGTTATGGTGTTTTAGACTTTCCTGGACTTTAAAATTTTTAATAAAGATTGCATTTTTATCTAGTTTTTAGCCTTGCCGCGAAGTAAGAACTGAATTCATTGAATTAAAAATATATGTCTAATGAAATTAGTAAATGAAATGAGTCTAATGGAATTAGTCATTAGTAATAAATGCAAACTGTAAAGTTAATGAAAATTAAGACTTCCTCACATAACAGCGTAAATGTAAACGGAGCCAATCCTCGATTAATTGATGATTTTGTAGGTGTTTTATTTTTTATCACAAATTTTTCCTACGACAATGTTTTAAACTTGCGAAGCTTCTGAATCACTTTACTTTCGACGACGTTTTATGCACTCTGTTCAAAATATAGACAAGAAACACTAAAAGAAAAGGTACGCATGTAAAAAGAGGAAAGCAGCGGTAGCTCCGTGTAATTCGAGATTAGCCAAAGCGAATAAAATGAGCGGAAGACACCATCTGCACGACGATATGCGTTGGAGAACTGCCGAGATGCTGCAAACTGGTGCAAGACAATCCGCTGTTGCGAGAGAGCTGAATGTGGACCAATGAGCTGTGGAAGCGCTACCAAAGGGACCCAAACCCCTGTAGAAGACGTGGATCTGGATGCCAGAGGATTACAACAATGACAGACGATCGCTTCCTTTGCTATATTCAAGACGCCGTAGATCGCTGACGACGAGACAGCTGGCGTCACATCTTTCTGCTGTTGAAGAACGGCCCGTATCCCGCCAAAGTGACGCGTGGATTGAATGTTCAACGACCTGTGATTCCCATCGCATGCCAGAGGGCTGTTGAACTGGGCCCGTGAACATCGCAGTTGGACACCATAGCAGTGGGGTCTATCTTTACGGATGAGTCCCGATTTACCATCCAGAATCACTTCCGAAAAGCGATGATATGGACACGCAATCGGGCGCCAAACATGGTCAAAAAAGACCATTACAGAGGAGAAAGTTTACTTGTATGGGCTGGCATAAACGCGAACGGCCGCAATGACCTGCACGTTATTCCTGCTGGTTCTATCACAGTCGTCCGATATCGCGACAAAATTCTACACCGTCTCATGCATTCTTTTGTCGCAGCAATGGGTGCAGACGCGATATTTATGAACGATAACGCCCGCCCGCATAGAGTTCGCGGAGTGGTGCGAAGTTATCTAAAGCGTGAAACCATTCCACATCCACGTCTGCTAGATTACCGGACTGGAATCGCATAGAGCAGTGATTCTCAACCTTTTTCTGTTGCGGCACACTTTTAACGATTTCAAAATTTGACGGCACACAAACAGAAAGATAAGTTTAAAAGTTGTTTACTTACCTATAATACACTGTGTAAAATAGTTTATGATAATAATTTTTAATGTTAAATAAAATAATATATACTGCAAAAACAGCAGTACGTTTATTAAGGGATTAATTTGCAAGTTAATAATAAGAGTACTTTTAATGAGGAATTCGAGCTTGATATTTTTGATAATTTCATTTATATTTGGTCGTAAAAATGACAATGCTACTCTCATATCGTCTTCTACATTTAACAATCTCGGTCTTTTTTTCGTTTTTATGTTGGTTAATACTGAAAATCCGAATTTCCACAAATAAAATGTAGAAAACTGTAATAATATTTTTAAAGCATTTTCGGCCATCATGGGATAATCGCATTTAATGTTAATCCAAAATGAATTAATTGATTCTTCCGAATATTTTAAAATTAAATCTCGATTATTAGAAAGCGAAATTAGTTCTTTCTCTTCGTCCAAAGTTAATTCAAATACAGAAGTCTTCGGCAACAAAATCGGCTTGGATACCACAATTGAAGTGCTTATTAATGTCTTATAAACCGAATTTCGCCAATTCTCATGTGTACCGTATAATGGGATAAAACCCATTATAAGTTATACTATAAACATTTCTAAAATTTGGCGGCACACTTTAAGAATTTGGCGGCACACAAAAGTGCCGCGGCACGGTGGTTGAGAATCACTGGCATAGAGCATGTGTCAGGCATATCACGACAACAGATAGCAGGTCACAATGTGCCTCCAGGCACCCTCCACGAGCTCCGACATGAATTACTATTAGAATGGTGCTATTGCCAAAAAAAAAAAAAAAACATCAATGACACATTAGCTAGCTTGCCTCGACGTTGTCAAGCAAGCATATCAGCTAGAAAGGTATCGTACTCGTCATCAGCGTGATGTTTCCATTGCGCATTCTTCCATCCATTTGATCTTTCGCGATGTGGTCGTAATATACGTGTTTTTGTATGTCTTTGCTTTATTGTTTGCTATGTGGTCTAGTAATGCCACACCAAACCTCAAGGATAAATTTCACGCATATCCATTAAATAGTTTTTGTTTTATTCCGTGTTTTGCCTTTGTTGCTCAGTTTTTTGAGCAAGAGTGTATCATACTGGTTTCTGTTTGCTTTCTTTCCTCCTATAATGCTTAGTACGGCGTTTTATTCGGCGACGTTTCCATCCGCGATATTTTCACATGTAACCTTCCTGGTTACAGGTAAATCTTCAAGGAAGGATAAAAAATGCGCGCGAGAGAACAGATCAAACCAAAACAATCCTGCAAACAGAAAAATCCAAGATAATCTTTCTAGCTTTGAAGTCATTAATAAGGTGGCGAGGAAAAAAATTAGTCTGGGTTAAAATGCGCGAAAGACTTAACTTTCGGTAACCAGCTCGAATGACAAATGGAAAATAAAAAACGAAAAGTCTCATCTTCGTACGATCGATAGAAGCATTTCGAAAAATCCTATTTGAAACTTTCATAAACTTCAACTAAATTGGGAAGCTAGTGAAGCGTCAGCATCCAATGACAGCTAATCTTGGCTAGAAGCGGCCGCCATCTGATGCCGCCCTCTGATCGTAACGCCGGGGCGGAATTATCGGAATTTTCGTTGATTCAGAGATCTCCGATATCTTATTCAGGGAATCGATATCTTAGTGAGAGAATCGATTTCTTTCGCACGACGATGACGGCTGGGAAAGATGATAGCGGTCGAGGCATCCGCGGCTAAAGGAATCTTTTATATATAAGCGTCACTAGGAAGCGAAGAGAAAAAAAATCTCTTCCTTTGATATCTAGTCAATTTAAAAGCTTCGCTAAATCCTTTTTTGTGCAAAGAATATCGTTTATTCATACACCCGTCAATTGAAAAGCCAGCTAACTGAACAATGGCTTGATGGAAATGCGATTTTTATTTTATTTTATTTTAGCACACTAAACCAGTCGCCAGAACTAATATCCGATTTATATAAAAACTAGCTCGCTTACTGTGAGAAAGTGACAGTTAAAAATTCTGCAGCCTTTTGCTAAGTGAAGAGTTATTATACTCCTCACTTAGCAAAACGCATGTACCCCTCACTTAGCAAATACATCTTCCTATATCCCTAAAACTATTAATTTCCTTTTGTGCAGGCCTTGAAACTAATTTTTTGAGGAAGCAGAAAAACTACCAATTTCTTTGGTGGAGCATTCAGTACAACAATTTTCTTTTGCGAAGGCCCTAAAACTGTTATTTATTTATTTATTTATTTATTTATTTTGTTTAAATTCTGAAACTAATTTTTGTGGCATCCCTAAAATTATAATTTTTGAAGAAAACTTAGAAGAGTAATTTTTCTTTTGTTCGGCCTCTAAAACAATAATTTTCATTTCGTGGGTTCCCCTAAAACTATGATTTTTGGTGAAAACTCCAAAATTATAATTTTTTCCGGAACAGTCAAAATAGCAATTTTCTTTTCAAGAACACCCAAAATTATAGTTTTCTTTTGCAAAAGTACTAATTTCTTTTGCGGGGGGGGGATAGAATTCCTAAAGCAAAAATTTTTATACAACCCTTAAAAGTATCATTTATTTTTGTTCAGCCCCTAAAACAAGAATTTTACTTTGTGAATCTCAAAACACTATTATTTTTTGTCGAACCTCCAAAATTATAAATTTTTCGGTACCCTCAAAGCAATAATTTTCTTTTAGAAAAGTCTAGAACCATTATTTATTTATTTTTTCAATTCTGAAAAGTCTCATCTATCAAGTATAAATTTTGTAGCAGCTCTAGAAAAATATTTTCTTTTGCAGAAAAACCTAAAATTATGTAGCCCCCTTTTTTTTGGTCGAATCCCTGAAATTAATTTTTCTATAATCCTTAAAAATATAACTTTCCTTTCGTTCAGCTGCTAAAACAATAATTTTATTTTGTACTTCAAACATTTTAGGTGTTCTACAAAATTTCTAGTTTAAGGAACCCCTTAAATAACAAATTTTGCAGAACTCCTAAAATATTTTTGCGGAACACTTAAAATTCTAACAGAAAAGAAACACGCCAAAGTGAAACATAAAATTAGCAAAGCAACAACTTTGTGTTTCGCGTACATTTAACCAAGAACTCAATCGATTTCGAGGGCAAACAGGTACAGGTCCCTCTTCATCAGGAGAAACGAAATCTGTAATAATCAAGATCAAAGACATCTACTGATATTCTTTGCTTTTCGCAGATTTCTTAGCGCTTAAACAATATTTAAATTATTGATAATTCTACAACTATTGCATGGAGATTAATTAAAGGCATGAAAACGTTAACCGGAACATAAGAACAACATAATCCAGTCATTTTTAAACCAAAAAACGCAAAATTTAACAACATATAAGAATAAAAAACTAAGCTCACCAAGCCAGGTAACAGAGTGGGTATATATATACACGACTGGTGCAGCGGATTGCAAAGAAAAAGGAAGATGCACAACTACATTATAGCAGTCCTGTAACCAAAATTTCAGCGTTCTATGGCTACTCTTATTTGAGTTATGGACAGACGTCAAGAAAAAAAAAAAAAAATCTATTCTGAATCCATTTTACAATCCGTTTTGGCCAAAACAGTGCTTTATTCTGTCAGTACGTACAAATATTACGCAAAAACATCGTTCAAGAGGTTTCGAAAGCGACTGAAATGGATATTTTCTTGAAATAAAACACTCGAAACAATACTTCCTTTGCTTCGTAAACGGAAGTAAAAATGAGAATTTAAAAGTGTTAATATACAGTATTACTAATGATGAATATATTTATATATTTAAAGTATTCTCACATAATAATGAAGTAAAAACTTAACAATTTAAAGAGTCCATTCAATAAGGTTTCGCAGAATTCTGACACAGTTTATGAGCATATGAATTTTGAATAAAAACCTTCCGAAATTTTGAATAAAAACCTTTTCAGAGTATCAAATTTGATACGGTGGGCCTGCAAAGCCAACAGACGGAAACTGAAATACTCCTATAGGAAACGCTGGGAGAAAAGAAGTTGAATGACCTTACCAAAGATTCTTACGGAGTCTACGGTACGGTGGTTATTCACAACCGAATCAATGTCGTTTTCTTCTGCGATCCATGATAACTCAACTGAAATATAGATAAATAATAGTATATAAGAGAGGTAAGATACAATCACGACGGCCGAAAACAGATTGTATATGCCAGGAAAGAAAGGGAGTCTCCCGGTACAATATCGCCAGTTAATTGGATGGACAGAGAGGGGGGGGGGAAGCGAGATTTATATACGGGCTCATCCCTACCCCCACTCCCCACCACCACCATCTACTTCTCCGGATAAAATCCAAGATCCAAGATAAAGGCTAAGAAAAAAGTTCATATACTTCTACACGGTACAAATTTCTTTGCTTGAAATCGTGAAGAAACCGGACATGTCACAGTCGAATAAAACTTAGATGATGAAAAACCGCAATTATTTTTTTCTCTATCTCTGTTATTAAAAAATGAAAAATCTTTGTATGGCTGTATACATACAAATGGGAAGATTTACGTATATGCGGTAAATATACGTAATTTTCACCAAAAATTTACGTAAATTCTTAAAATGTACGTATATTGTACGTATTTTTCACGCGCAATTTACGAATGCATGCTGCCTGGGTATGTATGTATGTATGTATTTATGCATGTATATCCTCAAATTATAGAAAAGGACTGCACCTACAGCCACCAAATTCTGAACGCACACAGTTCTCAATCCAAACATCTAACACCTCGAAGCGCGAATTTTGAATTTTAAATTTGTTAGCATCAAATTAAATTTGTTACAATATTAGACTTCATACTCACTTTTTTGTGCATCACTTTTCAAATTAAAGGATGTTGCCTCCAAATGTAGTTGCCAAGCATTATTTTTTAAACAAATAATTATTATTCCAATGAATAGAAACGTCACTATAATACAAAATTTTCGATTCTATTTTATTAGATAGTGTTAAGGACGGAATGGACGGAATTCAAACAAAACCGATGACAGTTTGATAAAATTTATTTTCCACGCAAAAAAACACTTTACAGTTCTGGAAATTTCCACAAAATTACTTCTACAGCTGTTTTCAGTACGACAGAGCACAGTCAATAATTATCACTTCAAATTGCTAAGAAAGTTAACCACAAAGCAATTTAAAGCGCATTTAAACAGCGAAGCTCGCACAGAGATCTTCCAATACTAAAAACTGAGCTCTGAACTGAAAATTGATTCTCTCTCTTGACTCATATAATTTTCCCCTGGCCGCGTGAAAATTTCCAATACCTTCAATTTCACGAAACTGCTGAAAGGCTTATAAAGTTCCAGAGACATATAACCGAATACAGTTGCAGTTATATAGGCATTTAAACCAATTAAAGTTACGCAGGTATCCATCTCAACATGTCGCCAAATAGCCGCTACGTTTGGCAACTAGTTGCGATTTTACCTCACTGTTAACCCTTTCCGGCACGCTATCTTTTAAAGTTGGAGTTTTTATTAAAAAAAAAAAAAAAAAAGGTAACCAGTCTAATTTATTTATTTTACCTCACAGTAATCTATTCTACCTCACTGTTAATCCTTTCCGGCACGCTATCTTTTAAAGTTGGAGTTTTGATTAAAAAAAAAAAAAAAAAAAAAGTAACCAGTCTAATTTATCTATTTTACCTCACTGTTAATCCTTTCCGGCACGCTATCTTTTAAAGTTAGAGTTTTGATTTAAAAAAAAAAAAAAAAAAAAAAAAGGTAAGCAGTCTAATTTATCTATTTTACCTCACTGTTAACCCTTTCCGGCACGCTACTTTTAAATTTGGAGTTTTGATTTAAAAAAAAAAAAGGTAAGCAGTCTAATGAGGCCTAGAGGAGTACACAAGTAAAATTTTGTGAAGATAGCACTTATCGTTTTAATTCTGTGGGTGTGCCCAAAGTGGGCACCCTGAATGAATAGAGCTTCGAAAAGAGTGCTGAAACGAGCATTGTTGTCAATGAACTGACCGATGATATGCGGAGAAACAAAGAATACAGACTCTCATTTGTCCTAGATTATCAATGAGCCCGGTCTGGGCACACCTAGGGTTCGCCGTTTGATTTTAGGCAAGATTTCAAGGTAAAAATTTAAAACTAATATAGAACAAGGAGGTTACCATACAGCCAAAAAAAATAACATAGGAATTTCTTTTCAAACAACTCCTTTTATACCCTAAAAAAATCTGGAAGATTTCTTTGAAAAATGAGGGCTTAAAAAACGAAACATGGCTAAAATATATGGACTGGTTTGTGTTGAGCTGCCATATACTATAAATAAAGAAGGTTCAGAGTAACTTCTAAATCCTCTTTCATTAAATTTTTCTGTGCGTACAAAAGAAAATTTTTAGGTGTGCCCACACCGGACACACTGCGCTGCAAAGGGTTAAAACAGATTTACCTCTGTAACATAATAATATTTCCGGCGGAGCTTCAAGATATGTGCTTTTTTGAATTTTTTGAGGACGTTCATGTTACTTTATACAAAATTCGTAACAATATTATTGCCCGTGTGTAAAAAACTATTTTTCTAAATTTATACTAATATAATCAAATGCTCCCTTTATTCTTTTCCAATAGAAATTCTAAAAAAGTGAAAGTGTAATTGTGGGGTCTTAATTCGTGTTTATTTACTAAAAATTCGCTATTGAGTTTCTGGATTGAAAACATTACCTTCCTTTATATTTTGGCAGGAGGCTAAAAACTCATCTCAAGATTTAACCCAATCGCTAAGTTTAATATATACTCTGCGATCGAATTCACTGACGTAGAATCCATAAAAAAATCGTAGAATAAAATTATTAACAAAAGAATAAAAAACGTTTTTTCTCCTTTCCCTTTAGCAAATCTATGAATCTTTTCAAAGATCTAGCTAGCAATATATATTAATGTGCAATTAAAAAACATTCTTTTTTCCATTAGTTCAACCAGAAGGAAAAATTCTGAAAACGATAATTAAAAGAATTATTTAACATGTACTTTTTTTATTCTCAAAAATATTTAACAACGATAAATACTGAAATAATCACGTACAAATTTAATTGCAGATGAAACATGAAAAATATAAATTGCGGAGCATCAAACTCTAATCGTTTGATTAAAGTCATGTCAGAAAATATGAAATAAACATATAATTACAAAGAAATATTTTTAAGGATTATTGCAATTAGTTTGGGCAGCTGCTTTGCATTCCAATTAAGAAAAAAGAAAATATGTATCTTAATTTTTTTAATTAATAAAATGTGTACTTTTTTTTTCTCTCGTACGAAGGAGGAAAAGCTTAAATAATTGCAACCCACGGATTCTCGATAAATTTTCAGAATTTAAGCTTTTTCCTTTAAAAAAAAAAAATATATACGGTAGAGGGGTACACATAAATTTTTGTACTTCACAGAAATAATTCCTTATGAAATGCATAATAATAAGAATAGTTAATCCGTCATTTAAAAAAAAAAAAAAAAAAAAAAAAAAAAAAAAAAAAAAAAGAGAGAGAGAGAGAGAGAGAGAGAAAAGGGGGGAAAAAAAAAGGTTAGCCCGCAAACTAAACGTCTGAGGAAAAAAAAAAGAAAAGTTTAGCATTTTTATCACTACTTTATGTTAAATTTTATTTTTATCAATTTATAATTATCATTTTTAAGTGATTTCTTAAATTCTTGATCATTTCCGAATTTCAGACTTCGACTTGAGTTTACAACAATGGCGTAGCTCGAGGGGGCGATCCACCCCAGGCAACATAATTTTTGGAAGCGGTTTTTTTTAAGAGAAATATTTTATAGGGGACTGTCAAATGGATCGTCGAGGACGGTGAAGAATAATGAGATTCTAAATTATCACGCGAAATTTAATAGAGAAGAAAAAGCGTTATTTTCTAGATAAAGTACTAAAAAAATCAACTGTGATTTCAACAGCTACTTAAATTTGCCATGCCTTCTTTTATTGCATCGAAACTTTTGAATGCAAATTACAAGTTGTAGAGACATTAGGAATTTTTGGAAGCCGGAGAGATGAAAAATATACAACCGCCTTCGCCGGGAATCGAACCACGGACCTCTGGAATACCGGCCCAGTATGTTGAGCACTACACCACGAAAGCACGCTAGGGAAGTGCGAGAAATACCTTATATACTCCTCTTTTCAAAGGGCGACTAGGGTTTTAGGGGACCTAGTCGCCAAATCCTGGGTGTGGAGAATCATCATCCACAACCCTTTTCAGTTCGGGCGCCACTGTAGAGACATTAGGAATTTTTGGAAGCAGAAAAGATGAAAAATATGCAACCGCCTTCGCCGGGAATCGAACCACGGACCTCTGGAATACCGGCCCAGTATGTTGAGCACTACACCACGAAGGCACGCTAGGGAAGTGGGAGAAATACCTTATAAAGTATCAACTAAATTATGATCACGGTCACTTTCATAAGAAAGAATTTCTCTTTAAGAGAGAGGTATCAGAGTTTTATTTCTGTTACTGTTAGAGAACCGAAACAGAAATGTGGAACGGCGGTTCTTTGCATTTTTTGCAGTTATTTGTTTGTATATCAAAATGGAAGGCAAGTTTAAAGATGGCCCCCAGGGAGGTAAAATTAGGGACCGCCCCGCGGGGCAAAAGTTATGGCAACGACACTGATTGAGAGTATGAGCTTCTAATTCTATCTAATTAAAAGGCCCACCAGCGGCCGAGCGGTAAAGTCGCTGAACACTGGTAGTTCGGTACGAAGTTCGAATCCCACGAACGGGCTGGCTGCATGAGCATTTTCGTGGTTTTCCTCATGTGTAACGTGTATACGAACCAGCTCCCCTTAGAAGGCATTCCTCCCCGAATTTCCCGAATTTCCGCCACGAAGGCATTCCTCCCCTTCGGCAGATAGCCCTCGAGGCTTTGCCATAATCACACACACACTATCTAATTAAATGCATTTCTAACTTGTTAACAAACTGTTTCTAATACCAGGGGTTCCCGACGGATTCGATGTTGACCCCCTGAGGGCCAATGAAATTCTAAAGACGGTCAATGAAGATCAAAGGGTCGATAGGCGCATTACATCGGCAATTGATCGGCAATATCAAGACACTACTGAACGCAAAAATATTTATTAATAAAACTGATAATTAATTGTTGATTGATTTAAAAAAAACGACATCACATATATATAGTATGGAAGAAATCATATAAAAGAAATATATGATAAAAACTACATAAAATTTTATTTTAGTAATTATTATTATTAAGTATTAGGCAATTTATTACGATTCATTAAAAAAAATTGATGAAAAAAAAAAAGTTTTTGGAATCTCTGTCCTATACAGTGCTGACTTAATTACACTAAATAAACGCATAGTAAGTGAATAATAAGTCCCATATTCCTCTCTTAAAAATGAAATCGGAAACTTAATTACGTGCACGAAATTTTCAGTATTTAAGTTTGGCTTTTAAAACGAGTTAGCGCACTATCAAATAGCATCATCCGGGATAGCGTTATTCGTGTTGTACAGCAAACGGCGTTAAAGCATCTTTCGATTTTTTTGTGTCTCTCTTTGCCCATGGAACGCTTGGGTTTTTTTCGTTAGAAACAGATCCCTCTCATGCGACAACAAATTTATTTTTCAGTTTTCTCATCCTTTGTGTGTACTGTTTTCTCTTACTAGCATGCTTCTATGTGAATAATACTTAGAGACAACTCAAGTTATCAACAACAATGAGACTGCCAAATAATGTCATATACTGTAGACAGTAATGACATATACCGTAGTCCGTTACTTTAAAATAGGCACTTCAATGCCACTACTTTTACCAAATCAGGGTTCATAACCATGGCAACAGCTGCTGTGGGGAAAAGGTCGAACTTCCTAGAAGTTCCAGACTTTCCCTGTGCAGTGATAACAACACATATTATGGTAGTAAATGAGGGGAGGGTAGCAAAAATCTTGAAGCGCCTGTTTTAAAGCAATAGACTATAAGACAGGATATCTCCCAGTGCTTCCAAAATGTGAGGAGATTTTCGGTAAGTGTGTGTGCTCCGCTGGATATTACTTCGAAGGTAACAAGGTTATAAGTTTTTGTATTTTAAACTGGAATTTTTTTATACACATTTTCCGCAATCTGTTTAAACATGCTAAGTTCCATCTTAATAACACACATACACAAACCAAAAAAATTCTTACGTGCCTAGCACATAACCTTCCGCTGATTCAGTGTTTTAAATAGCAACAACCTTTAAGTAAAGTACCACTTCCGGTCTTCAGGTTTACGTAAAATCTAATGAAATCCTTACACGAATACAGAAAAGGCTAATCTTTGGAATATGCTAACAGGTAGTTTGGCGATATTTTGGTAAGGCGATAAAGGTTACTAGCTAGGACTTTAGCAGTGTACATGGATGAAGTCAAGAGTGTGCGCAATGCCATTTTGTGCAATTCTGGGATGTTTGTTTAAGTGAAAATAGGTCGACGTGTACATGGATATCGTGTATGTGCAATTCTTAAAAAACGCGGCAAGCAGTGGGCGATTCTGCACTTTCTCACAATTTCGCACCTAATCTTCGTCATGATTAAGCACTTTTGTTCCATTAAAGTTCTAGCATAAGCGTAATTCGGCTAGCAGATTGTTGGAAAAAAATGTTGAGGGGGAAGAAAAAAAAAAAAAAAAAAAGAGAGAGAGAGCGCCTTTACTTCGGAAAACAAAATGGCGCTCCCCCCAAAAAAACTAGCAGGTTGCTGTAGCAGGGTTGGTCGCCAAATTTTCGCCAAAAAATCGCCAAGTTACCATAATCCGAAGATTAACCACAGAAAATTAAAATACGAAACAGAAATTTTTGGAAGTTTGACAGTTCCGTCACAGTGTACGAAAAATTCGTCATACACATACACACAAGAAAACATACAGGCATTACCATAAAAAAGTGAAAACGTGTTGCGGGGAACTTAATTCGTCCTTATTAACTGAAAACTCACTATCGAATTTTTGGACCGAAAACATTACCTATATATATATATATATACATTAGCAGGAGGTAAAAACGTAAATCACAAAGAACTGCGATAGTGGTGCAAACAATACGGTCAGATTCTATTTCAAAACAAATGCAGATTAAAAGCTCGCGTGCTAGAATCTCATTTGAAGCGAAACCTTTAAAGTATTTCGCAATAATTTAAAGCGAAGCACGTGGCAATGCTTCTGGGCAGGCGATAAGCATCAGCATAAAAGTACAAACTTATAATTGGAATCATATGCGTATGCGTAAAGCCAAGCGATGATAAGCTAATAACTAGTGGTTTAAGAATTCTTTAACAGGAGAAGCAATCAAAATAATTTACAGAAAGGAACCAAAATATCAGAATAAATACAGTCCTAACGTGACATTTCAAAAGTAAAAGATACTAGAACAACGTAAACGTTAATTAACTTAAACACACATAATTCTGGACTTGACGCGTAAGTAATACTCGACTATTGAAAATACGCACGGATGATGTCATAATTTTTATTTCATTTATTATTGCTTCCTTGCAAGAAGTAACGGAAACACTGTAATCGCATAAAATTTCGGTTATCAGATTTCAAAAGAAATATCCATTTCGACCGTTCTCAAATCCATTTTGACTATTTAATTGCGTGACGGTTTTACGTACGGGCAGAACAAAGCACTCTTTTTTCCAAGATAGATTGTAAAAGGGAGTAAAATGGATTTAAAAGGGATTTTTTCGTGACGTCTGTACGTACAACTGTACGTAAGTCTGTACGTAATCACTCATAACTCAAAAATAATTAGGCATAGAACGATGAAATTTTGTATACGAGACTGCTTTAACATCTAGTAGGGGCACCTCCCTTTTTCTTACTGTTATCGAAAGTACCAAAAGTATACAATGCAAAGCGGAATATACTTCTTTCATAAGCCGACTTCTCAGATTAAATTTGAAGCATAAATATTTTACGCTTTGCAGGGTAGCAAAGCTTTACCGATGACCGTTGATACACACCCCTGCACTTTATATTGTACAAAGGCTGTTCGCACATTTTTTAGACGATTTTGGTAAGCGGTAATAAAAAATCCTTTGTTGCAAAAGAAGTAATTGAAATTGTACTATGTTTCTAAAAGTCAAAATTATCGTTCGTGGCTTGAAAGTTTTGTTTTTATTCAAAATGGGGAATTTAACAAAGCAGTGGTTCGAAGGCCACATTTACGCTCTTTCCGAAGAGAAATATGCATACTCCGTTATCCAAAAACGATGGGAGAGTCATGGTTTTGTGATATCTAAAGCGTCGATAGGTAATATCAAGGAAACAAACGTCAAATTGGAGCCTCAAGTGGGACAAAAATTCCAAACAAGTATCCAAGGAAAAAACGGACATCTTCGACTATTGCAAAGGTACGTTGTTTAATGTTAAAAGAAAAGTCAAAGGACGGTTGCAAAATCATTAAAATGCTCGTTGTCCACTGTAAACAAAATGATAAACGTTGATTTAAATCTTAAGAAAGCGAAAAATCGCGATGTGCATCGTCTTCTTCCAAAGCATATCGCTCAACGCAGGACAAGCTGCAGAATTCTATATGAGAAACACTTATCCAAAGAAAAATGGAAAACGATTGTCACAATAGATGAAGCATGGGTGTATTTAAATGACTATAAAAAAAGAGCCATTTATTATCATAAAAGGGGAGAAAAAATTTAAGTACATGGTTCAAAGAATCGAAAGAAAGTTTTTCTAAAGGATTCATGATGGTTGCTGGTTTTTCTTATAATGCAAGTTAAAAATAAAGAGAGTGCAAAAAATGTCAAGATTAACTCCAACTACTATAAGGAACAATGGAAGTTAAAAATAAAGAGAGTGCAAAAAATGTCAAGATTAACTCCAACTACTATAAGGAACATATTTTATCGCCAATTTTTCTAAATGAAATACCATCGCTTTACCCACATTGCCATCCATCTGTGAGACTCAATCAGGACAAAGCTAGCAGTCACACATCAAAATCCACTGTAAATTTCCTAAAAGAAATGGAACAAAAAAACTGGTATCAAGGCCATACCCTTCACTGATATCCTACTAAATCTCCCGATGTGATTTTTGTGCTTTCGGACTTTTAAAAACTGCATTATCCAAACGTTGTCCCCGAACCCTAACAGGACTCTGGAAAGCTGTTCGGTAGGAATGGGACAGAATAGCTCTTCTGCCACTTCAAAAGGCATTACTATCCTAGAAATTGCGGTGTCGAAAGACAGTTCAAAATAAGGGATGTCAAACAGAACATTTAAAACACAAGAATTTTATGTAATTTAGTTTTGTGAGTACATCGTCTAAAAAATGTGTGAACAGCCTCTGTAGATAATTTTAATAAAAGCCTTCTTTGTATTAATAATATTAACACCACCATGATCATGATTATGATAATTTATTCAAGACACAATTCCACTGTAGTTTTTTCCGTGAGGATCCATGAGACATATGATTTGTTTATGAGGATCCAAATGACGTTTCGCAAAATAAGTCATTTAATAATTAATTCATCCATTATAGCTGCACGTTTTTTCTGCAAAACAGTGGCTTCCCCCCTCACGATCTCTTGATATCAAAAAATTTTTATCGTGGGGGGGGAGGAAGACGGTTTTTAGATGAAATAAGCCTTAAGCTAGGAATTAAGAATTAATTTTACGCAGTAGTCTGGACGATAAAACTTCGCTAATATTCTTTGCAGAGGTTAAGTTAGGTTAACTGAATACGGCAAAGCTCATGAGGGCTATCTGTCAAGGTGGAGGGATTCCTTCGTGAACGAAGGAAAACTAGCTCGTGTTCGGATTATACAAGGGAAAACCACGAAAACACACCATGCAGCCAGCACGTTCATCTGAAATGAAACCCGGGTCGAACTCCCAGTATTCAATGGTCTTGGCCACTAGAGCACTGGTGATGCCTCATATATGATGAGAAGAAAATAAAACAGAAGGCCAGAGTTTAAAAAATTGTTGATATTAGTATGATCTACTGATTTCAATAGACTTCCCCCCAGGACACTTTAAAACCTGGGCAGAACTGCACAGTTAGCGGGGCCTGACTTTACACCTGTGCGACCAATGAAGAATTTCTGAGGTACCTATTTCTGTACCTGTTTTCAATGGGGGTCACCCTGATCAGTATAGTGGTAGTACTCTTTTCGGCTGTATCACTGCGCTCGGGTTTGAATCTCCGAAAATGTAAGGATG
Source organism: Stegodyphus dumicola (assembly GCF_044657685.1). Classification (NCBI taxonomy): domain Eukaryota; kingdom Metazoa; phylum Arthropoda; class Arachnida; order Araneae; family Eresidae; genus Stegodyphus; species Stegodyphus dumicola. The sequence goes on along the minus strand of NC_140777.1, from coordinate 19,555,396 downwards.
TTGGTAAGCGTATAGTGTCTGTGCGGCAAGCGGCACTCAAAATACACGGCGAGCGGGAAATCCTCTCGAAAGGTGATAGGAGAAGAAGGGGTGGGAGACCTTCGGAGCCCTTCCAGGGTGTTTACCATCAAAATCGGGAAGGGGCTTCACACTAGGCAAGAGCGGGTGGTACCTGTATACCTGCGGGAAAGCCACAGTTGCTTCGACTTCTACCTGTTTTCAATGAACTGAAAAACAAAACCCTTGAAAAACCAATATTCTTATTTTAGCAATACAGCTTTTTAAAAAAATGAACATATATTGGAATATTATAAGCTTGAAGAAGATCTCGCAGCAATGTAAAGAAGCAATCTTCATTGCCTATGTAAAGATAATGATGGAACGCCAAAAATTATCTCCAGGGAGGCATCATTGCTGGTACAACTTTTTCAGATTTTTCTAACATCCTAGGAATATTAAACTTTCCTAGTAAGCTGGCTTAAGCACTTTTTTTCTTCTTTTTTGCAATTAACGTTTTTGCTTTTTACTTCCTTGTACGAAGTAAAAAGGAAGTATTGTAATCGCGAAACGTTTCAGGCAGCATATTTCAAAGAAAATATCCATTTTGACTGCTATCGAATGCAATTTAACGATGTTTTTGCGTCATATCTGTACGTAACGACAGAATAAAATACTCTTTTCCTTCAAAAAAATTATAAAACTGCTTTAAAATTAATTCTGAAGAGAATTTTTCGTGGCGTCTGTACGAACGTATGTACGTACGTATCTCCCATAACTCAAAAACGAGTAGCCTCAGAACGTTGACAATTTGTATATAGGTCTGCTATAACATGTAGATGTGCACCTCGTATTTTGGTTGCAATCGGCAGCACCAAACGTATATAAATATATTTATATATATATATCCACTCTATTACCCGGCTGAGTGATCTCAGTTTCTTTACTCTTATATGTTTGTAAATTGTACATTTTTTGCTTTAAAAATGATTGAATTATGTTGTTTTTATTTTCCCGTTAAGAATTTTATGCCTTTAGTAAATCTGTGTGCAATATTTTTAGAATTATCAGCAATTTTAAAGTTGTTTAATTGCCGCTAAGCCTGTTTTTAATGGCGGCCATTGATGTTTACATTTGAAACAGGAGACTAGTGGATTTGTTGCCAATCTAGAGAAACTTAGCTTCGCAACAACAAAGATAACGCATTCATTTATTATTGCCAATTAAATCATGCTTAATTCTTTCTGGAATTTTTTCCAGGGAATACGCGTTTGAGATTTACTTCGTAATTTTTAATATAGATATTTTGAGTTTTTATGTATTTTTGCCTTCTCGCGAAGTGAGAACTGAATTAATTAAATGAGAAATACTCAATCGTCTGTGAAAAACTGTTTCTGTTTTGTTTTGTTTGCTTAATTTCTTTTATACATCGTTCTAGCTTTATTATAGTATTTGAATAGAACATGTGGCAACGATTAGACAATTCTTTAAATGATATACATTTTGTGCATTCTGAGTTATAATATGAAGGAAATATAATACTGTTAAGTAAACCTAGCGCCAGAGTGTCGCTATGGTAAACAAAGCGAATTTTAAAGAATGCATTTATTCTATTGTGGTTTATGCGCTGTCGGCAAAGTAGGTTTAATTCAATCTAATAAGTTAAAATAAAATTCAAGAAAAAATGCGTATAATTTAATATTCCGTACAAGGAAGTCATGTGGTGTACACATCAGATTTTTTAACTTTGTTTACTAAACATCGCTTTCTTCGCACTCATGCCACATAAAGGTCAACGGCAGAATCAAAATATACTTAAAAACAGCCCTGTTTAGAATTTCCCACGGATTGCTAGAGATTGCGATATATATCGAGACTTATATGAAAAGAAAGCTACGCCGGAAAATTTAAAATACAGGACCACACGCATTGAACATTTTAATAAATAGATATCTCGTAATTGTACTTTGCTATCCACAAAAATCGAGAAAATGCGAGAATGTTCTCGTGCATTTATTTAAAAAGCTTATAAAAGCTGGAAAAAACATCTCCATTCAGTTGTTTACTTAGTGCTGTTACTGACTGTAGCGAATTCGCGGTGAGATCGTTTTTTCTATTAAACGTTTTAGTAGTTTGAAAGATAACTACTGTGAAATATTGCCATGTTGTACGAATATCTCTGAGGAAATTTCAGCATTTTGTTTTATTAGTTGTGATAAGAAAAAATTTTATTCACTTTTCATTGGACGCAACGATATATATGTGCATATATATTTTAAATATCCGCTGTGATATTTCTTCAAAAATAATACATGGCGAAAACATTTGGTGAGAATTTACTTTTACTGATAAGTAATACAGACACAAAAGTGCTATACAAAAAAAGAAGCATAGGGAGTAATAGCGCCTCTGGTGCTATAAAAAAAACAGTACATAATAATTAGAAAAAGTACTGTTATTAATAATGCGGCACTGTTTTCTAATGCACTAAGGTACAGCAATTTTGGAAAAACTACTCTCTTCATACACGAACTGGACATTTGCTCAATAGGAAAATCCATACACTGGACGCATAAACTTGAACAAGGTCTGGTCAACAACGCGAAAAGGCAATGCTTGTCGCCATTTTAAAGATAATGGTAAACCGGCAAAAATCATCCTCACTGGCGATCATTGCAGGTAACATGATAAAGAAGGGTTTTCAGAACTTACGTCGATGAATAGCCGAACATTACAATTTTTACCAACCCGTGACCAATTCAATAAAAATAAATCATCATAACCAATTTCACTACACATACAGTAGTCTCCCTACACATTCAGATACTGTTATCGGATAGACGAAGATCCACCTGCTAGTATACGAAAACATGGAAAATAAATTCCGTATTGGGTTAACGTATTGGGATTGGTTAACACTGTTACGAATTTTGTATTTAGACATGTCATTTTAGTTGAACTATACTCAAAATTGTTGTATTTTTCTGTGTAATGTAGCATTAGACAAATTTTAAGAGAAAGCTATGCAGAAAAAGCAAAAATACAGGAGTACGTGTATTTAAAATTTGGTAAATGGGTATCTCGGTAATTTGTATTGAAACTGAATAAATGCAATTGACCACTATGTTAAATGTAACCGTAATTCCACACTTTCCAGTAATTTCGAAAAACAGAAAGTACTAGAAATATCTCGCGTTCGGTTGAAAACTATAAAAGGCCGGAGAGAGAGCGTCTGAGGTCCAGTTACTTAGTTATTGTTGTTGCAAGTTGTTTAGTTACCCGTGAATTAAGATATCTGAGCTAGCTTTTTCCTTAGATGCGCTTTGCATCGCGTTGTATTTAACGCTTCTAGTAGTTTGAAGTATCACTACTGATTATACTGCGTGATACTGCGAACAATTGTAAGAATATTTCTGTGGAAAATTCCAGAGTTCTAAAATATTTCTTTTAATAATGATAATAAAAAAAATATTAGCCTATCATCGAACTTCCGCATTCAACCTATTACGAACCCGTACGTACGAACCCGCAACAATATAACAGAATATTAATATGCTTATTGGGAACAATTTTTTAAGTAAAATAAAGCCGCCATATAAAGTCAAAATAAATTTAAAAAATTGCCGAATGACTGCAAAAATGTCACCAAGCAAGTCAGCAAACTGCTTGCTTTTTATATTAGTCAACGATTTAAAAATAGACAAAAAGGCAACCTTTTGTTTAGCTTGGCGTAGATTTTTAATAACGTTGCTGATTTCGAGAACAATCAGATACAGGTCTCTCTTCTTCAGATAGAAGGTGTCTGCCAGGGTCCTTCTGAAACAAAAGCGAGCACATCATGTCATAAACCTATAAAGTATTTCTCCCACTTCCCTAGCGTGCCTTCGTGGTGTTACGGTAGCACGCTGGGCCGGTATTCCAGAGGTCCATGGTTCGATTCCCGGCGAAGGCGGTTGCATATTTTTTATTTTTTCTGCTTCCAATTAACCTAATAACTCTACAAGTGGCGCCCGAACTAAAAGGGTTGTGGATGATGATTCTCCGCACCCAAGATTTGTCGAATAGGTCCCCTAAAACCCTAGTCGTCTTTTAAAATATAAGGTATTTCTCCCACTTTCCTAGCGTGCCTTCGTGGTGTAACGGTAGCACGCTGGGCCGGTATTCCAGAGGTCCGTGGTTCGATTCTCGGCGAAGGCGGTTGCATATTTTTCATCTTCTCTGCTTCCAATTAACCTAATGACTCTACAAACCTTCTAAAGAATGTAAGAAGAAAACAGCGAAATGCTGATATAGGGAATGCCTTTTGTTTTATGATAAAGGTACAAAATGGGACAAATAATTGTATTTTCTCCCTCTTTATAGCATGCCTTCGTGGTGTAAGGTTAGCACACTGGGCGCGTATTTGAGAGGCTCAGATTCGAGTCCCGGCGAGGGTATTGCTTATTTTTTATGTACTCTTGCTTGAAAAATACCTAATTCCAGGGTTCATAGCCACATTTTAGTTAAAAAAATAAGCACCTATAAGCACTTTTCAAGCACATTTTAAGAAAAAAAAAATAATAAGCACCTGTCTAATTACATCAGACACAACTGCATAACCTTAAAAATTAGAATTGTAATTTAAAATATGAGAAATGAAGTACTTATTAACAGAGAATAAGCATTACCTCAACCATGGAAAATAATTACTTTTTTTTTATTTTAAATAATAGTTCAATTTACAGAACTAGTTTACAATGAGAGAAAAAAAAAAAACTATGAAGAACTAAACTATATTACAAGATTTAATGATGAAATTTCAGTTCAAAATAGAGAAAATAAATAATAATAAGGTATATTTATTGTATTCGTTTGGAAGCTAATAATAAATACAATTTATTTTTCCACTCATATTGATATTTAAATAATTTAAATCTAAATTTTGAACATTCTCTAAATTTTCACTAAGTATATCAGTTTTCTCTTAACAGAAATCGCAAGCAAAATAATTTAAGTAAAAAAGAGGAACATTTCTGAAATCAGAAGCCAGAAATTTGCTTCATGCAGCCATCTTTAATAGTAAAAGCTTAACTAACCCGCATGCTTGGAATTGGCGAATATTCGGACAGTCGAGCGTAACTTGAAGGAGCGGGGGGGGGGTAGACTGTAGCCGCTCTTTAGATTTTTCCGCTAATAAATGCTTTTGACATTTCAATATGTGCATCATATAAAAATATAAAAATAAACCAACGGAACTAAAAAATATTTTGTTTAGCAAGCACAGTAAAACTCTTTCAGTTAGTAAGTAAGTGTTCATAAACAAATCTGGGACTGAACATCAAAATTAATTATCTCTGCAAAATATCGCAAACGTTATTGCGCAATACATGCGCCGTAATTCTTCCCTACGTGATATTACGCAATCGGAATCAACAACTGTCGGTACTGGGAGAATAAAGAACTAAATAACTGGAGTGTTTTTAATATTTTGACTATTCGATTACTTTCCCTTTATTTAAGCCATTCCGAATAATGTTCTTTAGAAAGCTAATCTGTGTTAAAACACAACCATTTTTGGAAGTTTACTATACTTCAGCAGTTACTGCAACTATGTTATTATAAACACTCATACATATGCTCATAATATAAGCATAACGATCATAATAAACATGAATATGAACTGACCAAGCAGAACGAGAAAGCAAATTTTTAAGATCTTGATAGAAATTCAAACGTGTGTAGTATTTGGGTGGGAGGAAAAGAATGCCGAATGTACCGGAATTTTCTACTGATTTCGCAATTCTTTGACCAATAGAACGACGGCACCTGTCTGTACTCTTCGTGCTTATCAAAGGTTATGTTAATGCAGAGAAAGGGGGGAAAGCTATTTCCGGGAGTATGATTCACCATCTGACATTCCATATTAGGAAGAAAAGTTGTTTATTTAGTTTCGGCTTTGGTACGGGGAAAAATAGCGAGTTCATTAAAAAAAAAAAGCACTAAAAGCCAAAAATAAGCACTAAAAACAAAAAAATAAGGACTTTAAAGAAAAATTAAGCACCTATAAGGGCCTTTATATTTTATTTTCAAATATAAGGACTTATAAGCACTTATAAAGACCGCTACGAACCCTGTAATTCTCTACAAGTTCATAAATGAACTTATGTAGAGTGCTTGCCGACAATAACGCCTTTTTCATAGTTAAAATGCTGTAAAAGTGCCTGTTTATATGTTTCTAGTTATATTTGTAATAAATGAATTAAATTAGTTAAATTCTATCACTGTTTTGAAGGATACCTTTTTCTTCGATTAATGTTATCCAAATAGCCGCGAAGAAATGTGATCACACTGTACCTACATTTTATAACACACTTACACCACTGTCGCACGAAACAAGACTGGCACTTTTATAACTTTTTTTTAACTCTATTCCTGCCAAATCCAGGAAGAGAGATGCTCATTTCCGTAGCGGGATTGGGGCTGTCTCCTTGGGCCTGAACGGGGCTTCCGGACATCTCCCTGCCTGTCACTGGGAGAAAGCCAACCAACCTCCACCCCCGTACAACTTCCTTTTTTGGTTTTGGTTTTGTTTCCCGGCATTCCTAAGCAAGGATTCTTCCGCAGATATCGACGGACATTTATTGAGAAGCATAAAAAGCAATGCCGAGTCAGAGAGACACAATACGTGGCTTCGGGGGGTCACGTTACCCAACAGTTTCTTGCCAGATAAAAGAAGCTACAGGAATTCTATATGTCCCCCTGGTCCAATATACCACGTTTCTGCGAATAAACGAGAAAGGAAACCCGAATCCGAGGCTTTTATTACATGACAATCGGACCGTAACGAATATCACTGAATTCTGGGAGAATCGAGAAAGGCATTTACAACGTTAGCGGATATTTTTATCATTAAACATCATATATACGTTAAGAACTTTTCAGCGTGAGATTCTCTTAGTGTTAAAATCGTTTTTATTGGGTTCAAAGTTTATGTGTAGGTGCGAAGAAACTGATGTTTAAGGGGTGTTGGAACCCCAAAATCTTCCAAAAACTATGATTTCGGATTTTTGCATTTTCAAATTCTCTACACTTTTATCTTTCTAAAAATAAAATTTTTAATCTCTATGGAAATTACAACTGTAAAAAAATCTACTTTTAATTTGTCATCTACTGCTTTGCTCAATGAGGATTTTTACATAAAAACACCTTTTTCCCCAAACGTGATTTTTTTATACTCGATGTACCTTTTCTCAGGAACTACTGCTCACAGGTATCTAAACTTTTTATGGCTTATTTATTAGGTTCCCTAATATTTACTGAAATGAGCTTTTTGTAATAAACTTAGAAAAAAAAATTTAAATTTTTTTGTGTGAGAAAAGTGCTAAATTTTACGATGCCAACAAAATATTCTGTAATTTACTCTAAAATTCAAAATGCTTCAAAAGCTCATTTCAGTATAATCAGATGGTATACTTTAATTACATAAAAAATTTCAAGCTTGTATCTGCAGCAGATTTTGAGAAAAGGTACATCGAAAATGACCAATTTAACATTGTCGGTGTAGGGGTTTCTGATACCCCTTAATAAATAAAGTTGAAAAGACAAAATACATATAGGCTTTATTTACGTTATTAACCGCTTATAATCGACTTTATAAAATTCCCAATGTTTTAATGAAACCAGCTAGTAATAAATAATAATAAAGCTAAAGAATTGAGCTTTTTTATTAGAAATTGTTTAGATTATGAATCCATAACAAGCAGATTACAATATGAAAGGGAAATTGAATATCTTACGCTTCGGCAAATGGCAATACAGTGGCCTCCCGGAAGATAATACTATTTTATTTCGAGCACTGGTAATGCATTTATTTTAAATCACGCTGCCTGTTGATTAAAATTTGCAAGACAAACACCTTACGCTTTGTAGAGTGTCTACCAGTGGCGTAGCTAGAACTTCCGCTCGGGACGGTTCCTGAATTTAATGCCCCTCTTGATATACATAACAATAACAACGAAAAAAAGTGTAGCCAAATAAATATAAACTTGACGCCTTTTTTTTTTTTTTTTTTTTTTTTTTTAGAAAAACGCATATAAGGTTATTTTCACATTCCTTTCCGCATGCCTTCGTGGTGAAACTGGAAGCGTACTTAGCGCGTGTTCGGGAGATCGTACCTCGTACCGGAGCTCGTACCCCCGCAAGGCTATTGCACATTTTTCACATCTCCAGGATTAAAAAAAAAAACCACTAACGACTCTACACCGTTAACACTAGCATTTCAAAATTAAATTATTATTAGTTCAAAGAAGCTCTTTGCCCAGAAGGACAATTAATTTCATTTTGGTATTTTGCATTGATACACTACAAGCCTTGTTTCACTTCTCCAAATTTATCGCCAAATTCGGCGACTTTTTGGCCCGGCCTGTGCACCACCGTAATAAGTATTGTAACTGAAAAAATGTAATTGACCATTATGTTAGCTGTAACCGTAATTCCACCCTCGTATTGCTTTACAGTAATTTCGAGAAGTATAAAGCATTAGAAATATCTCGCGGCTAGTTGAAAACTATTTAAGGCCGAAAAATTAATCCTTAATTTATGGACATGAGTGTAATTAATTAATGCAAAATTAGAAATAAATTCATTTTAATTAATGATATTTAAAAATATAAGTAACATATCTGCTTTCGAAGAGGACAAAACTAAGGCTGATCTGCAAAACATTCCTAGTTTACAACAAAAATGGTCCTCGCTTGAAAAAAAGTTCTAGAAACGCCGTTCTAAACTTTAAGATCTGTAATGGCGAAACAGCAGTTGCAGCTTTCCCTGTAAAACGTGTTTCCCATCGCATATCTCGTATCAGCAGAGAAGTGAGCGTTACCACAGCATTATTTAAATGTTAAAGAGAGGATACAGAAATACAGTAGGTGCTGCTTAATGCGATCGACGTTAATGTTAATCAGATGCTGTTTTCGAATTTCCAAAGCCCCGCCCGTATGTACACAAAAACATAGAAAATACATCGCTTATTGGGATCAACGATTCGGTTAAAATGGTTAAAATACTACTGAACAAATGTTTGAAACTAAAGTCGCCGAATAAAATATTTCAGTTTGGCCAAAAATTGAAAGACACAAAAATATTCCCAAGTAACAAGTTAGTTACAGTAGGGCTTCCTCAAAACACAACACTGGTCGTCGATTTTCTACCTGCCAGTTGCTCGGGCTGCCCGTCGCAGTCGGGACATTACCCAGCGAACCTAAAGGCTCTAACCTCCGGGCTACTAGAGCCACACTGCTCTAGGACTAGGCGACGGGTTACGTCACCAAACAGTTTGATTTCGATTTCAGATCACCATTTAACCCTTTTATTGCCTAAAGACAATATATCGTTGCGTATCTAACGGCACATTACTATTCACATTGTGAGAAAACTCTACTTTAAAATAAATATAACAAATAGCTTAATTTCATTGTAAAAATATATAAGTAATAAAATATATAACTAAACAAAATATTCTGGGTTTTCGCAATGTTTTATATTGATGTTATTCGTTTTCAACAAATACTGAAATATAATTGGCATTATTAGCCCAAAGGGCGTTAGCCCATAAAGGCTATTAATTTCGTTTTGGCATTTTGCGTTGGTTCACTATAAACGACGTTTCACTTTTCAAATTCTTGTCACCAAATATTACAGCCCTGCGTTATATTTAAAGAAACTAAATAATAAAGAATCTGCATGAATGTATGTTTCTCGCATTACGGCACCTAGAGCCATCCAATTTTGAAAAACGCAATCCTCCACCCGAACATCGGCACCTGGACGCCGGAATGTCAAATTTGTTTTATTAGCTATTTAATACTTTGCAAAACTCTAATGAATTTTTGATTAACATACTCAACGATTTCAAAGCGGACAATGGCAACACTGCATGGAAAATAATGTTTTTATCTCCAGCGCGCGGAACTGTCTGTCGTAAATTCTAAAGATATGCTGTTTTTAAACATTTTCTGATGTTGCTGTTAAATTGAATTTTATGGTTGAAGTGTGAAGAATATGATATTTAATAAATAAAGGTAACACAAAATACGTCAAGAAAACGCCCGTTTGGACGTAATATAAAATCCGAAAGCTTCCAGAATTTTTCTTTTTTAATTTTTTCTTTATTTCACTACATGCAGCCTTTTGGATTTTGTAAATATCACTTTTAGTTCAGCTTTTAAGAACTTTTTCCAAAATCCTATCAAATCGATCAAAATGGACCGGTATTCACATAGACACGATATATTTGCTCGGCACTGAAAAGGTTAAAATTAGGCAAAAAAAGAAGCTTAGTTTGAAGTAGATTTTGAATAACTACCAGTTTTGAGAACGATCAGGCACAAGTCTTTCTTCTTCAGGAGCAAAAACATTCTGCAATATTTTCCCTCTTTGGGGAAAAAATATTATCATCTATAACAGACTACGGTTGCTTTTCCTTAGTTAAAAATTTCATGACATGTTTTCTTGGATGGCCTGCGAATTTTAAGATTAGAAACACAGCATCGGCCAAATAATTTCCAGAAAAATTACGAACAGTTCATGAAAAGAATCTGCATTTTCCTAGTTAAAATGTTTCTTTATATTTGCCTTGTTATTTTTACATAGAGCTAATTAAATTTCATTGCTGTTTTGGAGGTCATTTTTCCCTCGTTGTTTAATGTTATCATTCGGTTAATATTATCAAAATAGCGACGGATAAACGGGATCACATTAAGCGGTGCCTACTAATACGCCATATTCAGAAATTATGGCTTTGATTCTCGATCGATGTAAACTCTTCACACATTTCCCCGAATATCCATTCTTCGCTGTAATAAATCCGGGACGAAAATTACGGATTGAGCTTCCGGACCGCTTTCCAGATCCATCACACATCGAATTCCGGATAATTAATCCGCGGAAATAAATATCCGGCTATCTCCGAGGAAACAAAACACCTCATCATTCGGACATCTGGTAACTCGGGTGACAGAGTAAGCCAAGGGATATTACGAGTATAAAATCCAGATAACGCCTTGACTCGATATTTAAAGCTCTTCCGCATATTACCGCAAGATAATCGCATTCTGCAAGCTCCCCCCCTCTCAGCGACACGGGAGGGCGTTATAAACGAAGTCATCAGTCTTTCGTGGTGTCGCGTCCCCCGTCATTTTTCATAGCTCCAAGTCATTTGCCAGCGAGTCGCCGCTGAGCCCCCGAGATAAGACCCAGCCGGATAGTTTCGCCAGGGTGTTAAGCGAACTGAAATATTTAAAAGGGATTAGCCGTCAGGAGTTAATTGCGGGGTGTCGGATATCTGATGGTATTGCGCCCCAGGCGACACGATGCAGAGAAAGCAGATACTGACCCCGAGCACTTACAGGCGAGAGAGAAGAGTCCCCAGCGACCCTCGGAAACGAAGAAAGTATCAAGAACGTAGCTGGGGAGATAATGAACCTGGAACTGCATCGGATGTGCTTAGTTCGGTTTATTATTAAGCAAGTTTACCTCCCACGCATACAAGTTCTAAAAAGTGAATTTCAGAAGAAGAAAAATTTTTCATTGACTCGTTTTTAATTTTGAAACATACGAAGTCATCCGTTTAAGTTATATATTTACAGTTTTAAATTCGCTTCATTACAATAAATAGAGTCAAGTCAGTTCGTTAAAGTTTTAAATTCCGTTTACTAAAGTAAGTAAGGTCAGGTCAGTTCATAAAAGTAAAGTCAAATCAATTCATTAACGTTTTATATTCCGCTCATTGAAGCAAAGCCATTCCATTAAAGTTTTAAAATAAAAAGATTCAGAAGAAAAATTTGTCATAACTTCATTTGAAAACATTTTCGTCGATTCATTTTGAAATTTGAAACATATCGTACATGAAAATTTTAAAATATTGAGTTTCAGAAGAATAAAAAAAATTTTTATTCACTTATTACCAATTTAGAAACGTATGACACATTAAAGTTTTGAAGTAGTGAGTTTCCGAAGAAGAAAAAAAAAAAAATCATGGCCTCATTTTGAACTTTAAAACATATCGTACAACTTGTAAACACCCTCGCAAAATCTGATTACATGGCTTCACTGTGTGGCGTATTAAACATTTACAAGGTACTATTGACAGGGGCTTTCCACCCAACATTATTCATCAAGCAGTTAAAAAATTCTCATCTCAACACACTAAAAAGCACACTCTTGTTTTAGGAGATTATAAAAATTCTGTTGTCATTCCCTTCTTTCCATCAATTAGCTATAAAGTTGCACATATTTTACAGAAATTTAACTTTCGGGTTGTTTATTCTCCCATCAATAAAATTCCGAGTTCCATACTCAAGGACCCCATTCCGGATATGAATTCCTGGGGTATTTATAGGATTCCTTGCCAGTGTGGTTTAATTTACATTGGCCAAACTAAGAGAGCCTTAAAATTTCGCGTCAAGGAACATGAGGCATATATTAGAAAAAAGGAAACACAGAAGTCTTCTGTTGCTCAACACTGTTGGTCCGAAAACCACACTTTCAGTTTTTCTGCTGCCAAAATTATTCAAAAAACATCTTCCATTGGAGAACTGGATTTTCTAGAGGCATTTCACATTCATAAAAATCTTTCTGTTCTAGTTAACGATCCTAATTCCAATCCAAATTTGCCTTCGGCCTTTAAAGAAATTATGTTTTAGTTCTGGTTTCACCAACAGATGGCGACACTTGCTTATTCTTGTCCAGGCTTTCTTACCTTATCTAATCATTATTTCCTATCTGGTTCATTTGCGGTTTTGCAGCTGAAGATGGTGGTTCGGTAAAACCATCGAAACTAGTCCTGTGAAAATTTGGTAAATATAACGCTGATTTTTGTTGTTTGACTTCTGAATTAGTATTTATTCGGCGTGTTATTGTATCTTAATTTACAAGGTACTTTCTCCTTCATTCCAACATGCTTTCGTGGTGTAACGGTAGCACACTCGGCGCGTATTCGAGAGGTTCAGATTCGAGTCCCAAGTCCCGGCGAGGGCTTTGCTCATTTTTCATGTAATTAAAAAAAAAAAAAAAAAAAACTTAATACTGACTGGAATTACTTCGAGGCCCATATGCGGCCCGCGGGTCGCCGGTTCGGGACCAACGCAATTGATTACTTTGAATAAAATGTAACGAAGGCAAACTGAATTTAATTATATATATAACTCATCGTCAATAAAATCTCAAGAAATACAATATATTTCGTTTCTCGAAGAATGAATACTGATTAAAACCCCTATACACAATTATTTGCTTGAGAAACTAAAGATTATAACCCTCTTAAACTTACGATTTTGAATTTAAAAGTGGAAATAGTACGATAGAAAATTACAACACAATTCGTAATATAAATTTCAACGAAAACACATTCTTTCGATATTCTTTAAAACTTAAGAACGTTACGTATCTAATAAACAAAAATTGATTCTTCCTTCAGCCATTATTAAAAGAGGCTTAGCGCATAACAGCCTGACAGACGATTTTACATAAAAATAACTCTCGAGAAAAATTCTTACCTGCAAGTGACAGTTAAGCGAGCTACAAAGCGAAACTACAACATTTAAAAAGGAATTTTCTGCAGCGTAACCCAGTTTCTTAAACACACTAATTTTATTTCGTGAAACCCAATAACTTACAAAAGAAGCTGAGCAGAGTCCGTGTCCGAGCTTCACATAAAATGCCAATTTTATGGAGATAAATTCACTTACGCGAAATGTTACGGCGTACAGACATTCGGGAGCGGAATAATGTAGCTCGTTACGTAAGTGGTAATTAACGCAATCGATTATCGATAGCTCTGTTTCTGAAATAATCGATAGGGCTCAGTTTAAATCCTACGCCCTGGTTCATGTTAGACGAGTGTCGAATGGATTGAGCAAGTAAAATGAGAATCAGAACAGCGCACTTAACGAGATATTTATTTGCATAATGCGTCAGAAGCCAGCGAGGAATTTAAGTCGGTGCGAAATTCTTTGTTCCCCAGGCAAACAAAGAAAGGATAATTTGTGACGTCTGTTACGAAAATGGTTACATTCAAACGCAATTTATAAACAAATGAAGGTATTTCAAACAGATAACACAGACCAATTTGTTCAATATTAAATAAAAAATATTTTGTACACCGTATCTCTCCGCGGATTTCTGAATATTTTAAAAACATTCGCATAATACTCCTGTTCAATGCGTTTAGAGAACGAACTCGCCTAAATTCTACGCCCACGGAGCTACTATTTTCGTCTTACTAACAAAGACAAAGCCTCGCAAACTACTTGCGAAGCTCACATCGAACATTTCCCCAAAACAACATATCTTTAGAATTTCCCATACAGAATCTCGCGCGCTAGAGATAAAAATGTTTCTTTTCTCGTACAGTGTTGCCATTGCTCGCTTTGAAATCGTTGAGTCTGTTAACCAAAAATTCGTTAAATGTTTACAAAATTTGAAATAGATAAAAAAAAAATTCGAAATTCAAAATTCGGCCTTTCAAGTGCCAGTGTTCGGTTGGAGAGCAATGTTATTGAAAATTTTATGGATCTAGGTACCATTGTTTTTTCACAATGCGAGAAACATTCATGCACTCGTGCATATCCTCCATTATTTAGTTTCTTTAAATATAATACACGGCGATAATATTTGGTGGCAACAGTTTGAAAACTGAACAGTAGAAAGTGAAACGACGCAAAATGCCGTTTTAAGACTAAAAGCGATTTAGGACTAAATGCTCCAAGGGCTTAAAAAATTTCCTACACCTTGTTAAGAAAACTGAAGACTGATATGATGAATTAAGAAAAGGCTGAAAAAATAAAAAATATATAGCATAGCCTATCGGAAATTCTAAAAATATGCCGCTTTTAAAAACTTCGTGATTTCGCTGCTATGTGGAGAGTATGATAAGAAAGTGATTACTAACTTCTTGCTTTTTAACTTATTAAACAAATTTAAAAAATAGCAGTTTCAAAAAGTAGTATCACAGTAGCAAAGAGTAGTAGCACGGTATCAAAGGGTAATAACAGCATCAAAGAGTAGTAGCACAGTAAAGAGTAGTAGCAGTATCAAAGAGTAGTAACACAGTATCAAAGAGTAGTAGCACAGTATCAAAGTATAGTAGCAGTATCAAAGTGTAGTAGCAGTATCAAAGAGTAGTAGCAGTATCAAAGGGTAGTAATAGTATCAAATAGTAGTAGCAGTATCAAAGAGTAGTAGCACAGTATCAAAGAGTAGTAGCAATATCAAAGAATATTAGCAGTATCAAAGAGTAGTAGCACAGTATCAAAAATAGTAGCAGTATCAAAGAGTAGTAGCACAGTATCAAAAAAAATAGTAGCAGTATCAAAAAGTAGCATCAGTATCAAAGAGTAGTAGCTCTTTGCTTTTTAACTTATTAAACAAGTTAAAAAGCAAGAACAAGAAGTTGGTAATAAAAGTTAATATTCCAAATTTCCCGATGAGCAAAACCAATGGTAAAATGTTCATTATCAGAAATTTTAAAAAATGTTAAAAATATCACATTTCGTTGTCGTTCTGTTTGTTTTGTAGGCTAAGATCAATACTGCAAGTAAAATGTATTTAAAATATTTAATGTTTTATTTAAATAGAAGTATATTCAATATTAATTTTAAAAAACACCATATCCAAAAACAGAAGGTATGCCCAACATCCATTTTTTTTAGAAACCATACAGCAGCAGCATAACAGCACATAACTTTGATGCGAAAAGTTTTCAGGTGTGCTACAAAAGTTTGGAACGGCTTGGAAAAAAGAAAGGGAAGGTATAAAACATCAAGACTAGAAAAACATCGATGCATAGGTTAGACAATGAGCCATTTCAAATAAACATATAGTCTTTCTTTATATGAAATGGCAACAATCAAGGCGTTAAATGTTCTGTTTCTTTTCCCTGCTGTGAGTTGCTTAAAAGAGTAATCGTAAAAAAAGAAAAATATATATGTATAATGATTATAATGACTCCAGCTAAGGTAATTTCTTGGTCCATCTACTAATTAAAAAAAATAGCGAATAAAAATTATCTTTATAGCTTCTTAGTTTGATAATTCACTTAGTTTGATATTGACTTCGTTTGATAATCAAAATTCTACTAACTTCGCACAGAATATAAAACAAACAAAAGAAAAAAAAAATTGAAAGGATTCAGATTTTAACGTCGCACCACCAGAGGGTTTGTTAAGAGTTTTTTATGAACTGACTCCTGCTGGCACAAATTTTTCACGTTAAATTGTCCCTTTAACGTTATTATTAAGTATCGCTGTCTTTACACTTACTTCACGTAAAATTAAACAGTAAAATTGCAAAAATGTTAATGTCAACACAGATTTAAAATTCGCGACAGAGTGCTGCACATTTTACTATTTTTTAATAGTCTTTTCTCAACTTCATTTGTTAAATAAAACGTTCCCTGCACATACGCCACTTTAAATTCAACAGCAAAATCACAGACAGATTAAATTCAAAAGAAAATTTAAATAATTTATCAGCTAACTCCGGCTGGCTGTCTACTTAGCAGCGCTTTGTATTGCGTTGTGTTTAACGTTCCTAGTAGTTTCAAGTAGTGCAACTACTGCTTTTCATGCTACTTCTCTTTGATACTGCTACAAATCTTTGATACTGTGCTACTATTTGATACTGCTATTGTTCTTTGATACTGTGCTACTACTCTTTGATGCTTTTATTACCCTTTGATACTGTGCTACTATTTGATGCTGCTACTGTTCTTCGATACTGTGCTACTACTCTTTGATGCTGTTATTACCCTTTGATACCGAGCTACTACTCTTTGATACTGCTACTACTCTTTGATACTGTGCTACTACTCTTCGATACTGCTACTACTCTTTGATACTGCTACTATTCTTTGATACTGTGCTACTACTCTTTGATGCTGTTATTACCCTTTGATACCGTGCTACTACTCTTTGATACTGATACTACTTTTTGATACTGCTACTATACTTTGATACTGTGCTACTACTCTTTGATACTGTGTTACTACTCTTTGATACTGCTACTAATCTTTGATACTGTGCTACTACTCTTTGATACTGCTACTACTCTTTGATACTGTGCTACTATTTGATACTGCTATTGTTCTTTGATACTGTGCTACTACTCTTTGATGCTGTTATTACCCTTTGATACTGTGCTACTATTTGATGCTACTACTGTTCTTCGATACTGTGCTACTACTCTTTGATGCTGTTATTACCCTTTGATACCGAGCTACTACTCTTTGATACTGCTACTACTCTTTGATACTGTGCTACTACTCTGATACTGTGCTACTACTCTTCGATACTGTGCTACTACTCTTCGATACTGCTACTACTCTTTAATACTGCTACTATTCTTTGATACTGTGCTACTACTCTTTGATGCTGTTATTACCCTTTGATACCGTGCTACTACTCTTTGATACTGATACTACTTTTTGATACTGCTACTATACTTTGATACTGTGCTACTACTCTTTGATACTGCTACTACTCTTTGATACTGCTACTACTCTTTGATACTGTGATATTACTTTTTGATACTGCTACTTTTTTTTATACTGTGCTACTACTCTTTAATACTGCTAATATAAATTGTTACTATACACTACTACTCTTTAACACTGTGCTACTATTTGATACTGCTACTACTATTTAATACTATTACTACTCTTTCATACTGCTACTACTCTTTGATACTGTGCTACTACTCTTTGATACTGCTACTATTTTTTGATACTGTGCTACTACTCTTTGATACTGCTAGTACTCTTTGATATCGTGCTGCTTACCTCAATGTTAAACAGATTTGTCTCTGTAATCCTATTTTTCGGGTAAAGCTTTGCTTTCTTGAGGCCATTCATGTTACATTACACAAAATTCGTAACAGTAATACTTAGTCTAAGCAATTTTTTTCCATCTGCACATTATTTCTCTTTACATGTTCTTAGCCTCAAATAAATGCTTAGCGTAAAGATACTTCTCCATTTTATGATTACTTAGGATATAGCCTTATAAATTATTCTCCTAAAGATTAAAATTTTACGGCCCTTTTGAAATTTCTCCTAGTCGCAGTATGGGAACATATATTTTTCTCACACACATAAACGAAAACAGTAATATTTGAATAAGAAATACCATTACTCCAAGAACATTCTTGTTGATTCTTGATAATATACTTTCGAACAATCTGATATGGAAAATGGCGCGTCCCGCCGGCATTCTTATAAAAGCAAATATTTCTCTATTCTATTCACGCTCATACTAAAAATAAAACAAAATACCTTGACGTTTCTTGTAGAGAGGCAGATAATAATAAAATTTTCCTTCGCAGAACTTTATTTAAATAAACAAAAGATGTGTGACAAACAAAAAAAAACAAAGGAGGCTTTCTCAAGATAGGTAAAATACGACACATAACAAGTAGAATTTTTTTTTCCCGATATATCCTTCTAAATCCACTTCACTACCTAGAATACAATACAAATATTATATAAATCAACGCTTTTATAAAGCGATTAAATTTTAGTAACAGGATACCTTCTCCCTGTATTCATCTATTTTACTTTCCCTCGAACAATGCTTTAAATTGTAAATTTTTAATTTTTACAATATTGCTTAACTGCTGCCACCAAATGAAAAGTGAACTTTTAAATATTATTGCTGCTTTTGTTGTTGTCACTTATAACACTTGTCTGATAGCAACATTGTGAAGAACAAGGCCCACGAAATTCATTGCGGCAACGAGTGCAAGATTTCGCCTGTTGTTTTAAAGGGCCTTGAGCACCATACAGATGACAGTACGACTTCGCTCAGTTCCGCCCTCAATTATGATGGAGAAATACCCCTGGGAGACGGGTCCGAGGGTCTCCCACCCCTCTTTCCCTATCACCTACCTCTCGAGAGGCCATTCAGCTCACTGCATATTTATTTAGAGTGAGCCCGTGCCGTTTTAAAGACACTACACATTTACAAATAACGATGCCTTCTCCGGGATTTGAACCCTGATCCTTCGGTAGCGGTC
This sequence comes from Stegodyphus dumicola, assembly GCF_044657685.1. Taxonomy (NCBI): domain Eukaryota; kingdom Metazoa; phylum Arthropoda; class Arachnida; order Araneae; family Eresidae; genus Stegodyphus; species Stegodyphus dumicola. The sequence goes on along the minus strand of NC_140777.1, from coordinate 19,536,355 downwards.
AGTGTCATTGTCCCGGTTGCGTGGCACCTTGAAGTATTAACGGAAGGCAAGTAATTACATAAGTAAGTAAGGCAAGCCTTTTTATTTGATTTTTCAAATGACTGAAAACAAATCTTTATCTTTTTATTTCAGTGCTCTGGGATATAACTAACATTAACTCTAGCTTCAGTTGAGCCATTTCTTCCACTAAGATGTTATGCTAATCGGTTTTCAGAAAGTTTAAACTCCCGATTCTTTCTTCAGTAAGGATTGAAGATTAAGAATTTTTTTCCCTGAATAAAACTTGGAAGAAAAAAGGGGGAGCGACTGGACGGAAGTGAACAATTTTTTGTAAAATCGACAAAAATCTTTGAAAAATTTTTTTTTTAGAGTTTTAAAAATGTGCGACATAACGAATTGTGTGAAAGTCAAGGGCCATCTGCATATGGCCCATGCGGGAAAAAATTGTAATAACGAGACCTAAACCAAATAATTATCATGTCTATTTTAAATAAAAGCTTATTTTATAGAAATCTTTTAATGATGTTTTATTTTCTGCTTTTTAGTCTCAAATAATATTAACAACGTAATTTAGTCATTATTGAAACATAAGCAACAAATCAGAAGAAAATTAAGAATAAAGAAAAATAGCTAAACACAATTCAGAGAATGAGGAAATCGCTTTGAATATTCAGTTTTGAAAATTGGATTTAATAACAATGTTACAACGAGCGTTTAACTTGAAGCTAAAATGAAAATACGAATATTTCCAATTCGTCAATAAATGTGCCAAGAAGGCAAGGTCAAACTCTCTTTTTAGAAAGCATTAGACTGCAACACATTCTTTAAAAAATGTAGAAAATCGTTCAATTGATATATTTTTATCAATCTCGTTTGAAAACAGAGCGGAATTTTGTTTTATAATTTGCGAAAATTCAAAACGTCATATCTAATACACTTTTAGATGTTGAAATTTTCAAATCAGAAACGTCAGACAGTTTAAAAGATAATTTTAATTTTAACAATTTAAAAAAAATTCACCAAAAATTCAGAAATTATGTTAACATTTTCCTGCAAATTTCATTGAAAACTTTTTTTCAGCTACACTTAATGGTGCAAACAGTAATCATAGAGGAAGATATGCGCAAAAATCGATTAAACGTTAAAAGAAAAAAAAAAAAAAAAAAAAACTTCAATTGAATTAAAAAAAGGAATTTTGCTTCACCATATATATGGCAGTGTCAACTACCAATAGTGTGTGTAGAAAATTTAAACTCTACAGCTTACCAAGACATATGTTACGAATCGATAATAAAACTTCATTGATAGTGAAACATCACGAGTTAACTTATAAAGGCAGTTTCTTTCTCCTTTCTGCATGCCTTTGCGGTGTAACAATTAGCACACTCGGCGCATATTTGAGAGGTCCGTGGCCCGGCGAAGGCACTGCTCATTTTTCCTTCTGCTGCTGAAAATAATCTAATGTCTTTACAGTGGCGTCCGAACTAAAAAAAAAGGGGGGTGCATGACGATTCTTCACCATCAGAATTTGGCGACTGGATCCCATAAACCCAGTCGTCCTTCAAAAACTCAATGGCATAACAACCCTAACGGGCCAAGGCCTGCAGTACTCGAAATCTGCTTTCTTGACCGTGGGCCTCGGGGTGCGTAAGCACATGCCCTGAACAAGTGGTCATCTTGGTCGCAGAACCTCTAGTGTTTAGTCCCCAAGAGAACTTAGTACTCATTTTATCGACCCAAGTGATGGAAATCAAGGGACAGCTTGTCGCAGAACCTCTAGTGTTTAGTCCCCAAACGAACTTGGTACTCATTTTATCGACCCAGGTGATGGAAATTAAGGAACAGCTTGTAGCAGAACCCCTAGTGTTTAATCCCCAAGCGAACTTGGTACTCATTTTATCGACCAAGTGATGGAAAAAAAAAAGGAAGTGGATGATGATTCTTCATCATCAGAATTTGGCGACTGGATCCCATAAACCCAGTCGTCCTTCAAAAACTCAATGGCATAACAGCCCTAATGGGCCAAGGCCTGCAGTACCCGAAATCTGCTTTCTTGACCGTGGGCCCCGGGGTGCGTAAGCATATGCCCTGAACAAGTGGTCAGCTTGTCGCAGAACCTCTAGTGTTTAGTCCCCAAGCAAACTTAGTACTCATTTTATCGACCCAGGTGATGGAAATCAAGGGACAGCTTGTCGCAGAACCTCTAGTGTTTAGTCCCTAAGCGAACTTGGTACTCATTTTATCGACCCAGGTGATGGAAATCAAGGGACAGCTTGTCGCAGAACCTCTAGTGTTTAGTCCCCAAGCGAACTTGGTACTCATTTTATCAACCCAAGTGATGGAAATCAAGGGACAGCTTGTCGCAGAACCTCTAGTGTTTAGTCCCCAGGCGAACTTAGTATTCATTTTATTGACCCAAGTTATGAAAATCAAGGGAGAGCTTGTCGCAGAACCTCTAGTGTTTAGTCCTCAAGCGAACTTGGTACTCATTTTATCGACCCAAGTGATGAAAATCAAGGGACAGCTTGTCGCAGAACCTCTAGTGTTTAGTCCCCAAGCGAACTTGGTACTCATTTTATCGACCCAGGTGATGGAAATTAAGGAACAGCTTGTCGCAGAACCTCTAGTGTTTAGACTCCACGCGAACTTGGTACTCATTTTATCGACCCAGGTGATGGAAATTAAGGAACAGCTTGTCGCAGAACCTCTAGTGTTTAGACTCCACGCGAACTTGGTACTCATTTTATCGACCCAGGTGATGGAAATCAAGGGACCGCTTGTCGCAGAACCTCTAGTGTTTAGTCCCTAAGCGAACTTGGTACTCATTTTATCGACCCAAGTGATGGAAAACAAGGGATGAAAGGCTGAGTGGACCTTGCCCAGCCCGGGAATCGAACCCCGGACCTGTGGTGCTGCTGCGCGATGCGCTAGCCACTGCGCCACCGGGTCTCAGTCGTCCTTCAAAAGCAACCTTACACTAATGGCTCTACAGTCGTGGCCGAAATAAAAGTGGTGCATGATGATTCTTCACCACCAGGATTTGGTGATTAGTTCTCCCAACCGCCTTTAAAAGGGGGAATATATAAGATATTTTCTCCCTCCTTTCTGCATGCCTTCGCGGTGCAACAATTAGCACACGCCGCGTATTCGAGAGGTCCATTGTTCGAAACCCGGCAAGAGCATTGCTTATTTTTCATTTCTCTTCCTTAAAATAACCAAATGTTTCTACAAACTAAATAAACATTTATAAAAAATGATTTTAAATAATTAACTAAAGATGCTTCTAATGTAATATACCTACGTTGTCAACGGAATAATTATTCGTGTTCATAAAAAGGCTGCATATTTGTTTTATAACTAATCCTACATTTCATGCAAAATTTTCCCTCTGATTCCTAAATGATTGTAATAATAGTATAAATTAATTTAAAAAAATACAACTGCAGTACCAAAGAAAAGTTTCTGAAATTTAATTCACTTGCTCAAAGAAGCACACGGCTCAGAATTGCTGGTATTGATGTACTGGTGTGTAGTCTCAGAAAAAGTATTTAAAACTTGCAGACCGTGTTTTCGACAATACAGAAAACTGCTTAAGTTTTTCATTGAAAGACATTTTCTGAATTGATTTCGAAAGAGGAGCCGAATACGTTAATATCGCACGCAATATGAACATTAATTTTGTTTTTAAAAAGCACAGAAGTCTCCTTGTATACCCAAGCGTGGAATCAATGACACGGATACGGTCGCGATTGTTCAAAAAGCAAACAAGGTGGATTGAATTTCTCCAGCAAAATAATGACAAGCTGGTAATTGCATTTTATTCTTAAACAACAAAGTTAGCACAAGTTTCATGAAAATAGTTTGAAATGGAATATCCCACGCTCAAAGCAGCAAATTAAAAAAAAGAAACCCCTATGAAGTAAACGATAGTAATATTTAAAAAAAAAATAAAAGGAAGAAAGGAAAAGAAAGTATATAATGATTTTAATGAGTCTAGCTAACGGCATTTCATAAAAATATTTAATATTTCTCATTACACATCTCATGATTTTAATGCATTTTCATTTAAATCAATCACATTAAAAAGAGGGAAAAAATAGTCTTAAGAACAGAGTTTATTACGTTTAAATCGCTTACTCAATAATTCTCTAGATTAAATCTGAAAGTTAAATAGCTTATGTTTTACTGAATGGCAATACGCGCGGAGTGGAAAATAAAAGTATTTTATTTCTGCCGTTGGCAGCACACTATTTTCAAAAATCCATGTTTGCTGATTAAAACTGAAAGATAAATGTATTACAATTTGCCGAATGGCAACAATTTGGCGCTGGAGATAAAAGCGTTTTACCTCGAATAGTGTTGCCACTGCTTGCTTCCAAATCGCTGAGTCTGTGATGAACTGAATTAAAAAAAAATCAAAATTCGGGCTTTGGGGTGCTGATGTTCGGGTGAAGGACTAACGCGTGGTAAAAATTCGGTGCTTTAGGTGCCATCGTTTTTCTGGATTGCGAGGAACACGCATTTCATTAATTAATTTGCTTAAAAATAATACACGGCGGTAATATTTGATGGCAACAATTTGAAAATTGATTCGGACAAAAAGTGCGTTTAGAGACTAATACCACCTCTGATGCTAAACAAAGTTTCATGAAAAATATTATGAGTTTATGAAAAACTAATGAGTTTTTTTTTTTTAATTTTAAGAAAAATGAATGGAACATCGCAAACTTAAAGTAGCAGTTCAGAGAAATCCTTATGAAGAAAACGAAGAAAGTTTTTTTTACATTTTTTTATAAACCTAACGCCTTCGTATTGTTTATAGGTTTCCAAAAATGTTTATGCCAATAGCCGCTCATGTTGCCAGTTGCAGAAATTATATTTTATTAAAAAAAGTATAAAATAATTTTAATGAATACAGCTAGTGTCCTGATGGTAGTTAAAAATATTATACCAAGAATTGCGTTGACTTCGTTTAAAAAATAACAGCCACATTAAATTTGGAAGAAAAATTAAATATCTTAAGCTGTACCGAATGGCAAGACACAGGCGCGTAGAAAATTTGAATATTTTGTTTTGCGCAGTGGTAACCCGCTTCTTTTAAACAGTCGAATTGGTCGACTAAATTTGAAACAAAAACATTTTATATTTTCTCTTCTGGCAACATATTGTTTTTAAACTACTGAGTTTGTTTAATCAAAAAATTTCATTCAGTTGGCATAAAATAGAAATAAATGAAAAAAAAAAAGTCGAAATTCAAAATCGGCTGCAAGGTACACATGTTCGGTTTTATTCGGGTTTTAACGATGCCCACCGGGTTTGTTAAGGTTTTTTTATATACTCTCGTTGAGTCGCAGTTTACAGATCTACTCTTGAACTCACTGCCGCGAAAACAATGTTTTTGTCTTTTGGATCTTATTATTAAATGTCGCTTTCTTCGAAATTCAAGTGTAAAACCACAAAATGTTTAAAAGCAGCCTATTTTTAGAATTTCCGATAGTGTATCAAATTTAATCTTTCTGTTTCTGAATAGCAAATAAAGTAAATGGAAGGTAATCAAAGCAGTTTTAAAAAACATTTTTACATTTTTGATCCGTCTGATTTAAATAAAAATGTATTTAAATCACGAAATGTTCTATTAAAAATATTAAATATTTTTGTGAAAGGACACTAGATGGACTCATTAAAATCAATCACAATTTTTTTTTTCTTTATGAGGAATCTTTTAGGGCGCTCGAACGACTTGTTTTCAAAGAAAAATAACGTAACGAATGTAAAACAATGCACGGTAACCCCTAACATTCTATCGGGAATTCTAAAGCGGACATTCTATCGGAAATTTAAGAATTCTAAAGCTGTGTTGTTTTTAAATATATTGCGATTTTGCTGTGTAATTTTATGTGATCTAAGTGCAAAGAAAGCGATACTTAATGATAAAGCTAAAAAGACAAAAGAAAAATTATATTAAAAGACGTGAGTCCAAGAGCAGATTGGTAAGCTGCGATGTTCAGCGAGAAAATTTAAAACCTCAAAATATCCCCTGGTGCGAAGTAAGAAATCTGAAAACTTTCAGATTTTCTTTCTTTCTATTAACTTTCTTTTTCTTTTCCAGCTTTATTAAATATAATTTTCTCTCCATTTAAACCACATAAAATTCCACAACTATACCGCAAAATATTTATAAACAGCATATCTTTAAAATTCCCAATAGATTGTTAAGTACTGGCATATATATTCGCTACATTATTTCTTTAAAAATTAAACAATATTTGGTGGCAAAATACTTTTATTTGAGATAAAAAAAAACTAATTCGGACAAAAGAGTGAATATCGAAAGTAGAAGTTCTAGCTTTTTTTTTTTTTTTTTTTTTTTTTTTAAAGGCTTTGTAGATTTTATATTACGTCCAAAAGGGTTTTTATTAACGGTTTGTGTTATAAGATATTTCTCCTGCCTTCGTGGTGTAGTGGTCAGCACACTCGGCACGTCTTAGAGAGGTCCGTGGTTCGAGTCCCGGAAAGAGCATTGCTCATTTTTCATCTCTCTTGCTTCGAAATAACTTAACGTCTCCACAGTGCGTTACCCTTATTTATTAAATAACATGCTCCTCGCACTTAATCCATAAAATTCAATTCAACAGCAGTATCACAAAATAATTTTAAAAGAGTATATCTTTAGAATTTCCGATATACAGTCTCAGGCGCTGGAGTGTTCAGTGTTGCCTTTGCTCGCTTTGAAATCGTTGAGTTTGTTAATCAAAAATTCGATAAAGTTTCTCAACAAAATATGAAATAGATAATAAAACAAATACGAAATTTGTGCTTCCAGATGGCCATATTCGGGTGGAGGATTACGTTATTCAAATTTTTATCTCCTCTAGGTACCGTTGTTTTATCACAATGCGAGAAACATACATACATTCATTCAGATTCTTCATTATTTAATTTCTTTAAATATAATACAGGGGGATAATATTTCTCATATTGGTCACTCAAGAGCAGTAAAGTTATTTTATCTTGTGTCACCAAATAAGGAGGAGTGCAGCGTAAGAAAATTGCCGTGCAGTCATTCAGAATGCAATCTTACTATTTCAAGATGGAAATAAATTCCGTTTGTATTAAAATGAACGTTTACATAAACTGAACTAAATGATCTAATTGACTAACTGAAGTGACCTGAATCGTTATCGATAACTGAAATTTCATTAAAATCTCATCACAATCACACCAAATTTCAAGAAATTTAAATTTGCCACTGCTCATTTCCACTAACTGCCACAGTAAATATTCGTAATCGTGGCTTAGTCATAGCATGTTAGATTAGTCAATGAATTATTAATGAACGACTTACTAATGGAAATTACCACGAATATGCATGGTTTATAGCTTTCAATAAATAGTCATTATTTTCCTTAAACAGATTTAAGAAAGCAATTCAAGGAACATAACTTAGTTTCTAAATGGTAAAAAAAATATGTAAATACACTCGTTAACATAAATTAAGCGAAAATCACAAAAATGACTATTACTTAAAAAGTTACACGTAGAACTTATTGAAACTAACTCACAGTATACAACAGACAGTAAGGTATAAAATAGCACGAAAAGAAATTACCAGACAATTATGGTGTTATATAAATCAGAATACATATAAAATGAACAAATCGGATGTGTCAGTTTGGTATAGGAAAATTACCTTCAACATAGGTATGATCTCCCCTAAAAGCAATGTAACACATACAGCGATGTACTATGCGGTCAGTAATGCGGTCTATTAGTTCCGTAGGACATGAAAGCAATTGCTATTGTCATGCAATTGCAAGCGCGGCAAGCATCTGAAGAAAAGGACTGACAGGAGCTATGCGTCTTTCTAAATCATCCCAAACATGTCGATAGGATTCAGGTCCGGAGATCGAGGTGGCCACTCCATGCGCTAAATTGTTTGCTGCTGAAAATAATCATCACGAATTGAGCCCTGTGCGGTCGACTGTTGTTGTCCTTTAGCACGAAATTATCAATGCAAAAATGCTTTATACCGTATTGTTTCAAAACTGTTCGCTTTGAAATCGTTGAGTTTGTTAACCAAAAAATATCTGATGTGTACACCACGACTTCCTTGCACGGAATATTAAATTATACGCATTGTTTCTTGCATTTCATTTAATCTTATTCGATTGGATTAAATCTACTTCGCCGACAGCGCATAAACCACAATAGAATAAATGCACTCTTTAAAATTCACTATAGTTGTTTACACCATAGCGACACTCTGGAGCTAGGTTCGCTTAACAGCGTTAGATTTCGTTCATATTATAACTCAGAATGCACAAAATTTATATCATTTAAAGAATTATCTGATCGTTGCCACATGTTCTATTCAAATACTATAATGAATCTAGAACGATGTATATAAGAAATTAAGCAAACAAAAAAGAAACAGTCTTTCACAGACTTTAGTATTTCTCATACAATTAATTCAGTTCTCACTTCGCGACAAGGCAAAAATACATAGAACCTCAAAATATGTATATTAAAAATCACGAAGTAAATCTTAAACACTTATTTCCTCGAAAAAATTCCAGAAAGGATTAAGCATGATTTAATTCGCAATAATAAATGAAGGCGTTATATTTGTTGTTGCGAAGTTTAGTCCCTCTAGGTTGGCAACAAATCTACTACTATGCTGTTTCAAACATGTCCGCCATGTTATTTAAAAATTAAGCTTAACCGTACTTAAACAACATTTAAATTGTTGATAATTCTACAAATATTGCTTGAAGATTTCCTAAAGGCATAAAAACCTTAACCGGAAGATAAAAATAACATAATTCAATCATTTTTAAAGCAAAAAATGCACAATTTACAAACATATAAGAGTAAAGAAAGTGAGATCATCGAGCCGGGTAACAGAGTGGATATATATATATATATTTATATATATTTATATACATGAGGCCGTTTGCAACCAAAATACGAGGTGCACATCTAAATGTTATAGCAGTCCTATATGCACAATTTCAACGTTCTGAGGCTACTCGTTTTTGAGTTATATGAGATACATACGTACATACGTACGTACAGACACCACGAAAAATTCTCTTCAGAATTCCTTTTAACGCAGTTTTATTTTTTTGGGGGGAGGGGGGAGGAAAAGAGTGTTTTATTCTGTCCTTACGTACAGATGTCACGCAAAAACATCGTTATATTGCAATCGATAGCGGTCAAAATGAATATTTTCGTTGAAATATGCTGCTTGAAACTTTCTGCGATTACAATACTTCCTTTTTACTTCGTACAAGGAAGTAAAGATGATTAAAGATTTACGAAGTACGAAATAGACAATAAAATTAATTTGAAATTCAACAATTCGGGGTTCCAGGTGCCAATGTTCGGGTGAAGGACTACGTTATTCAAAAATGGATGGCTCTATGTACCGTTGTTTTTTCACAATGCAAGAAATATACATACATTTCACGCATACACATTTTATTTCTTTAAATGTAATATACGGAGATAATATTTGGTGGCAACCATTTGAAAAGTGATACAACGCATTTAAGTGTTTCGAAGCAAAATGGCATTTCGAGACGCAAAATGGCCATTCGGACTAATAGTTTTACAAAAGGTAATAAAACATAAATCTAACAAACCACATCCTTTTTCAAAACTTATTTTAATACTCTTAATCTCATTCTTATTTTTAATTTATTTTGCAATTATTTGTACAGCGATTAGGTTTTATGCTGTATATTATACAGAAAAATGTAAGAGAGTCTTTGAGGAAAACCATTCTTTTAAAAGTGCTCGATGCAAGAAAAGGGTGGAAATTCCTGACGGACCTGGACCTTTAACGAAGCTTTAACCGTTCCTCTTCAAACAGGTCTGCTCAGAAAAGCAAAATGCCCCCCCCGAAAAAAAATAATCGAAAAATCCCAAGCTATTTAGAAAGCGGAAAGCACTTCTCAAAAAGAGAACGTCAGATTTTAACCTCGTTAAGGACTGTATTATAATATACATGGTCGGCATAGCTGATAGAAATAGCTGATTTTCAAGGCGATGAGGGGAAGATATCATAAGATTTCTTAACTAAAAGTAAAAAAAAAAAAAAAAAAGATTTTAATTAAATATTTAATTATTTTCCTCCAGGACTAATTCTTAGTTTCAAACAGAATTAATTTTGGTGAATCTTTACATGATGGTAACTTGGCGATTTTTTGGCGAAAATTTGGCAACCAACCCTGCTACAGCAACCTGCTAGTTTTGTTTTGGACGCAATTTTGTTTTCACGAAGTAAAAGGAATTCCCCCCCCCTCAACATTTTTCCAACAATCTGCTAGCCGAATTACGCTTATACTAGAACTTTTATGGAACAAAAATGCTTAATCATGACGAAGATTAGGTGGGAAATTGGGAGAAAGTGCAGAATCGCAAACTGCTTGCCGCGTTTTTAAGAATTTCACATACACGGTATCCGTGTACACGTCGACCTATTTTCACTTAAACAAACATCCCAGAATTGCACAAAAATGGCATTGCGCACACTCTTGACTTTATCTATCTACATATCACCCTATTTTTACTTAAAAAGTGAAGGAAAATTGACAAAAATCCAAATCTTCTTACTCTTGTAAAAAGCGCCAAACAAATAAGTGGGCGATTCTGCGCTTTAGCAGCGAAATTTTTTCTAAGTGTTTATTATTTTTAAATCACGATCGGAATTTTCCGGAAAATGTCACAAGACATGTCTCATGATCTCTCATTTCTCTTCGAACTGTGTACTTCTCAGATTATTACTAAAGTCCTACTTAGTAACCGTTATCGCCTTACCAAAATGTCGCCAAACTACCTGTTACCATATTCTAAAGATTAGCCTTAATTTTCTCTCAAATTTAAAAAAAAAAAAACAATAACAAATGTGCTAGTGTTTTATAAAAAGATAAAAATTCCTTAGAAGTTACACCAAAAAATATCTTGCTTACGCAATTTCTGTATACGAAAGAACTAAGCGAAATAAGAGTAAATTATATAGCAAACAAATCAAAAATCAGAAATTTTGCTCCTTTTGCTTTATTAAAAGAAACTTTATAAATGAAAAAAGCTCTGACATCTGAAATTTTTAATCAAACAGAATATAAAACAATCGCCTGCTGTAACAGGAAGCTACTTTAAATACAAACCGAAATTTCAACAAAACTTATCATTACAGTTATAACGAAAAACAAAGAAGATTAAAATAACAATGAAATTTTGCTAGCAACAGCTCTGGCCAGAATTTATCAATAATTTCAAAAGATATACACCGCCAAAAAAAGTAACTAAAAAAAATCCTACAAATTGCAAAAGCAACTAACAGCGAAGGATTTTCAAATATGGAAGAAGAAGAAGACATAGAATTAATCTAAAAATGACAAATGAAAAATTATCTGATCTAATAACACCAACCAACAGTGAAAACAGTGATAATAAAATAGATAAAGCGCTTTTAACAAATAAATTAATGAATAAAATACGATTAAAAAGGTATTTAAACAAAAAGCTTTTACTCAAAATGGCTATGATAATTAATGCACTAAAGAGGATAAAATTAATTTATCTTAAATTAGTTTAATGGGAAATATAAATTAAATAATTCTATTTAAAGAATTCATCTAAAATTTTATATTGCGAATACTGAAAGCGTGGAGTAGTCACGGTAAATTTAAAATAAAAATGGTTTACATATTTCACAAAGCAATTTAATGAATAGAAAATTAAAAACGATAATCTTATAAATTTCACAATGTAATTCAATTGATGGATTTCGTTATTTAGGCGCTCCGCAATTTTACTGTGAATTCTGTAAATAAAATTATTTAATCTAGTGTTCCCATTAAAACATATAATAAATTATTTTTCTCCTTCTAGTACATTTAATATACTGCCAATTTAAAAAAAATAAAAACAAAAAAACTGAAAGCTTTCAGACTTTGTATTACGCCTAAAGGGGCGTTTTTTTAATTCACAGACACATACACGAGAGCAACTGAGCTAATGCCACAATGTGCTAAAAATATTTAAGAACGACATATCTTTAGAATTTTCGATAGACAGTCTAGCGCGCTGGATATAAAAATGTTTTATTCCGTACAGAATTGTCACTGCTGGCTTTGAAATCGTCGACTCTGTTAATCAAAAATTCTTTTTTAAAAGTTTTACAAAATATGAAATCGATAGTAAAACAAAATGGCTCACATATGTGATGAGACACTTACTTTTCCATCAAATATTTATCCAAAAATTTTACTTTTTAAAAGGTTTTAATATTTTATTGGATTTCCTTTTACTTTTAAAACATGATTTAATCTTCTTGGGATAGATTCGACTAATTTATTTTTATTTTTTTTTTTATTTTACCCCATTCTTCTTGAAGCACCGATTTTAATTGTTGTTTTGAAGAAATGGTGTGTTTGCGAATTTTTGATTCCAATTCTTGCCAAATATTCTCTATGGGATTTAAGTCTGGAGATTGTGGTGGTGTTTTTATTATTTCAGGATAGTTATACAGCAGCCAGTCTAACTTTTAAAGCAGTGTGCTTGGGGTCATTGTCTGGTAGAATTTAAAATATGAAGGTTCAATTTTCGTGCTGAACATTTTAAATTTTGATTTAAAATGTCAATATACTTGTACTGATCCATTATACTGTCAATAAAACCAAGAGTACCAACTCCAGCGGACGACATACAGCCCCATACCATAACTCCTCCTCCACCATGTTTTACTGTTGGCACCAAGTTCTGTTCGCAAAATTTTTCCTGGGTTTTCTCCACACACACCACAATTCTACCGACAGAACCAAATATATTAAATTTACTCTCAACAGCAAATATAACTTCATTCCAGTAATCAGAATTCTTATTTATGTTGGATTTTGCGAAAACCAGCCTGAGTTTTCTATTCTTTTCACTTACGAAGAATTTTTTCCTGGCTGCTCTACCGTAATATTCAGCAGATCGAATTACTCTTCTAATAGTCTCAGGATTAACAATTACTCCATATAATGCTTGCAAATCAGCAGCAACTTTAGGGGCACTCATTCCTGGATTTTGTTTTAATGTTTCGAACGATAATTCGCTTTATTCCATTGGATAGCTTTGATGGTCGGCCAGGTCTTCTTTTATCCTGAATCATATGATTCTTTTTATATCGTTTAATGATATTGAAAACTGTTGAATGACTCAAGTTAACTGTTTCAGCAGTTTCTCTGATAGATTTTCCACGTTTAATATGCAAATTAATAACTAATTTTCGAATTTCAGGCAAAGTTTCTTTTCGTTTAGCATTCATGGCTGCACAGAGCTAAAAAACATAAAAATTCAAAAACAAACTGGAGAGAAATATTGCAGATGATTTTACAAATTATTGCCAATTGCTTTTGAGTAAAAATAAAAACCCCAAAGAAAATTTTTATTGTAGTACGTAGTAGTATCTAATGATGTCCCATCACTTACGTGAGCCATTTTTTGCTCCGTTCTAAACAATTGTATTTTTATTAAATTAATATTTTAATATTTTGAGAAAAATGTATGTTATGTAATAATTGTTACTAAATTTAAGTATGAAACACACCCACAAAAAATGTTTACATGTTTTTTCAATTTATTTTATTACAGTTTCCTTTCGTAATGCACAAGTGTCCCATCACTTTTGTGAGACACTGTAGATTATAAAACAAATTAGAGTTTCAAAATTAGGGCATTCAAGTGCCCATGCTCGGTTGAAGGTCTACGTTATTCAAATTTCGATGGCACGTTGAAAACTAGGAACGTTGTTTTTCACAGCGCGAGAAACCTTTAAGCCTTCATGCAGATTCATTAATTTCCCTAAATATAATACTTGGCGATAATATTTGGTGGCAACAGATTGAAAAGTGAAATTTTGATATTAATAGCCCTTCTGGACTAATAAACTAAAAATAAAATAAAATAAAGTCTGAAAACTTTCAGATTTCATATTACGCCGAAAGGTTTTTTTTTTTAACGTTTTGTGTGTTACATGTATTTATTAAATATCATGTTCTTCGCGCTTAAACCACAAAATTCAATTTAACAGCAATATCACAAAAAAATATAAAAATTAAAATATGAAAACTTTCAGATTTTATACGCCGAAAAGGTTGTTTTTTTCACGAGGGATTCAAAACGGGATTTGAAAGTGATACAGGCATACAAATTCATTCGTCGCAAAATACCGTTAGACATTGTAACATTTCTGCGTCGCTACGCTACCAACATAACACCAGTAAGAAATCCAAAGAAACCTCGCGCATAAAATATCAGTGCTCGAAGATGCACGCAAAGGTAATTTTAATGGAACGCTTTGAAATCGCAGAGTTTGTTAATCATAAATTCGTTAAAGGTTTACAAAATATGAAATAGATAATAAAACAAATTCCAAATTTAGGCTTCCAGATTCCCATATTCAAGTAGAGGACTGCGTTATTCAAAATTTGATGTCCCTGGGTACCGTTGTTTTTTTCACAATGTGAGAAACATACATTTATGCAAAGCTCTAATATTTGGTGGCAACAATTTGAAAAGTGACTTTGATAGCGAGCCAACGCAAAATTGTGTGGTTGACTACAAAAGTGAAAAAACTGTAACAAGTGTCTACTGATTAAAGCAGTAATAAAAATCTTTTCCATAAACATCTCTTTCGTTTCCTTCTCTTTTACTTACAACCATATTTAGGTTTGTTTAAATCTCTACATATAATAAAAGAAAGAGTCTGTCTGTGTGTGTGTGTGTGTCTTTCGTTCGCGCTGCGCGTAAGCTAGTAGACCCACGGCTACGAAATTTGGTACATAGGTGCATCTAGACAAGAGCCAGTGCACCTCGAAGCATTTTTTCGAAATTTGAATTCGAATTTTTTTTATTTTATGTTTTGTGACGAAATCGCGTCATTTTGAGACATAATGGGCTATAGGAAAGCGAGATTTTACTTTACACACTCCATTTTCACATCGTCATGAAACGTAGGCACTTAGCTATTTTACGAACTTAAAATAAATTTCGTGTTTCAATAAATCGATTCAATACGAATTTATTTAACAAAGTGAGCTTAACACCTTTTCAACGGGATTTTTTCTAAAAAAGCTTATTTTTAAAAATGTACAGTTTATTTTTCTTTGATTTTTGGACACGTTAAACTTTCATCCTTGCGACTGCTTCTACAAAAAGAATTTTGGAAAAAATGATAATATTTTGTATTTAAAAAATTTTTTTTAAATGAAGCTTCCGAGTGCACTTCTCACATCTTTAAAAATGAGATTTTGGCAACGATTTTCCTGTCTTATTGTTGTTGATAGATTTTGAATGAAATCGCATCACTTTGAATAATTTCATTCTTTTAGAAATATGGGTTTGGCATCAATTTTTTCATCGTATTTATTATGTCACTGTTTTTAAGAGATTGGCATATTTCATTGTCATTTTTTTTTATATATAATACTTTTTTTTTTTTTTTGTAAAGTTGTTCTGCAGAGTAAAACTCTGTGCGAAATTTTTTGTTTTTTGAGTTTTTTTTTTCATGTTATCTTTTGCTTATTTCACTATTTGTAAGATATTAAAAAGTTTTGCATGATTTTTTTTTTTTCTTCAACGGAAAGTTGGTTAATTTTTTTATTAGGATAATTAATATTTGTATTAAGGGATATAGTTTATTTAGTTATATAGTTATATAGTTATTTTTCTCTTGAAAATATAAGATAAAATATCATTAATTATACTCTGCTTTTCAGAATTTTTTGTTTTTTGTATTCTTTTATGTTATTTATTGCTCATTTCACTGTCTTTAAGGTATTGAAAAATTTTGAGTGATTTTTTTTAGGAAACAAAGTTCTTAACCTCCTTTATACCATTTGAGGTTCTTAAGATTTTGCAAAGCGAAGTTGGTTAATCTATTTATTAGGATAATTAATATTTGTATTAAGGGATATTGCTTATTTCATTGTAATTTTGTTCTACGTAATAAGTTGTTCTGCAGAGTAAAATTCTAACCAGTTTTTAAATTTAACGTTTGGTGTTTGTTCCCTTCAGCCATTTTTCCGGCACATTTAAAAGCCAGACGAAGGCTGGCGGCGAAGCTGCTAGTTATAAATATGTGCTTAATCTTAGTTATACGCAACACATTTTTTCCCGATAAAAACATCATTTTGCAGAAGGGGATTTTGCCGTACGCGTAATGTACTATTGACGTTAACCTTGTGATGGGCAAGAGTTTACTGTTTTCATTTAATTAACTTCCAACAAATAACAAATTCATACGTATAACAGAGACAACAATCACTTCTATCAAAATTAAAATTTCCGTCAAAACATTTTTCACGTTCTGCTACTGTCGTCATAAATACAACACAGCAAGTGGTCGAAAAATCTTCACCGGCATCAGCAAGAATTGGCAATCCAGACACCTCTTCATCTAAAAACAAATTCAGACACCTGCGCTTTACTTTTCCAATAAAACTATTGCCACCTATTCCAAACGAATCGATGAGCTGCGAAGTTGAGAAAGCAAGTCGATGAAACTGCCCGTGTCACAACCATCTCAGAAAATGACACGTTTTCGAGCGTCGCACGTGCCTCCATAGATAAAAGACAGAGCCCGATACAGCAGTGGATGGATTGTGTTCTAAGCTTAGGGATGAAAAAAAAAAAAAAAAAAGCATATTGTGTGTTCTATATATTTAATGAACTACCGCTGTTTACTGCCACAGAGTTTATATTTGACATTACTACAATGCCTTTTTTGTGTAAAGGCTAGCAAATTTTTGTCAAGAAATGTTTGCACACGTGAAAATAAATAAACATGCTTCATAGACTAGCTGTATACGTGTTATTTTATATTATTAAATATTTTTTCACAAAGTATATGAAAACCTCATTAAATGCCATTAATTAATCCAACAATTAATTACCGATAAATGAATACAGTAAATAATGGGAATAATTAATTATAATTCCTCCATCAGTCAGCATTAATTTAGAACGGAGGGCTAATATTAAAGGATTAATTAAAAGCCTATAAAAGCGGTCTAAAACAGTTACATAAAAGGTTAGGCAAGGGAATTTGATTATGGCAGAGCACACAAACGATGAATGGTCTTACACAAACGATTAATGGAAACAAGGGTCTAAAAGGAGGAATGCTTTTTTAAGAAAAACTGGCTCCTATCTACTTTACGCATAGGGAAAACTACGACCAACTAACTATAAAGCCAGCTCGTTCGTCTGCCATCGAACGCGGGTCGATCTCCTAATATTCAACAATTTTGACCAATCGTCTATTAATAGGATTATTATACAATAAAGTTAATTTTAGTTAATTTAATTATACTAATTATTTATATGAATTAAACCTAATTATATTAATTATATTAAAAGTTAATTATATATATATGAATGTAAGCCCATTGGCAGACCTCTGACTTGTTTAAAAAGTTGATTCTGAAACCTGATGTAGTTATGAAAAAGTGTGCATTTTAGGTAGGTTTTCCATTTGTTAAGAGTCATAATTGTGAGCATATCAGAGAAGAGTTTAGGCAGATCAAGTAGACTGGTATAGATTTCTTCTAGAGGAAGTGAGGTATATAAGTTTTTAAAGTCATAGCAGGTAATGTTTTGGATATTAATTGTTTGAATGGCATTAATGACAGGAGTGTTATTATGGATGATCCAGCAACAGTTATGATTAGTGTTACAATCGTTGAAAATAAATTTACAGATTTTTTAAAGTTGAATTGAAAAATAATAGTCTACATTTTTCTTGTAATTACTAAACTCACACTTATAAGAATATATCCCGATTTTAAGGTTGATTTTAAAACTTGACTGAACAGCCAATTTCTTAGTAAATTCTAAATAGCAATTTTACTTCAATTCATCTCACATGAACTCAACTTAATTAATACATCTTGATAAAAAGATTTTTTTTTTGTTGTAACTCTTACTTGAGAAACACTTCTGTATTTATTAATTAATGCTAATTGATTGGAAATTCGTTTGTTCCCCTTGAAAATTCAACTAATTTCCGGTCAATGACGATAATTACTTGGTTTATTGATTCACTTTCAATTATACCTTTTTAATACTTCCATTTTAAATTTATTCAAGATTCAGTTTTTAAATATGCTAATGAGTTACATAATTTCAATAGAATTCTAACCACTTTTATTAAGGAGATAATATAGCCATATTGAGCTCATTGAGCTGGATAACAGAGTGGCATATATATATATATATATATATATATATGTTACGGTGAAACACCGAAATCCGGAGAATGTCGACTTTAACCGGTGAATGCCAACATTCACATAGTCTCTTGGTGTATGTCCGAAATATTTTCCAAATACTCTTATTTCTGACTTACACCGGTCAATGTCGACATTCACCATGTACTAATGGTGAATGTTGAACATATAACAATATTATATTTTCTTCTCCGTCATTCAGTCGCGAATTAACGCACTCGAGACTTGAACTAAGAACTTAAGAACATGAGAACCTAAAACACACAATACATTCAAAATGAGAAAGGAAAATAATAGAAGTTAAAACTTACTTAATTATACAGTACGTTCTAAATGAGAAAATAAATAACAGTCATAAAAAACTTACTAAATTACGTGATTCAAATGTTATTTATTGCAACAACTTAAACTATTATGGCACTTTATGACCTCTCTTTTCGACTTTCACCAGAGCATATCTGTGATTGTCGACATACACCGTTGAGGGTCCGAATATACAAGAATGTAGTGAAATATTCGGTCTTTCACCGACGTATTTGATGAATGTTAATATTCTCCGGTGAAAGTCGACATTCTCCAATTTCGGTCTTTCACGGTAACATATAATACATATACTTTTGCTGCGGCCGATTGCAACGAAAAAGGGAGGTGCACAACTAGATGTTACAGCAGTCGCATATGCAAAATTTCAGCGTTCTTCGGACACTTATTTTTGAATTATGCGAGAAACATTCGTCCATACGAGCAGACGTATCTACGAATTAAAAAAAAAAAAAATCTGTTGTCAATCCATTTTAAATCTATTTTACAATTCGTTTTGGAAAAAGGAGTCATTTTATTCTGTCGGGACGTGCAAGTGTCACGCAAAAACATCGTTCAAATGAATTCGACAGTGGTGAAAATGGATATTTTCTTTGAAATATGATTGCCGAAATTTTCGCGATTACGATACTTTCTTTACTTCGTACAAGGAAGTAAAAAGGTTTCATATGCATTAATATTACTTATTCACCAGCAAAATCAAGCTTTTTCACGATTTTGGGTTTAAACCCCCATATGGTTACATAAATCTATAGAGTATAAACAGGCAAAAAATAGACAATTTCAACTTGATTCACAACAACGCTTTTAAAGAAGACCTTTCAAAGAACTAAATACAATTTCCCCTCAAACGCAGCGTCAGCTTAAATTACATTACAAGAAGAATCGCAGGTCCTCTTTTGTTTTTGACACTACGCCATTATGAAACATAATATAAGGATGGCAGCAACAGCAGTAAAAAAGCAGTCACAAGTCACGCGAAATGTCCCTGGAGAAACAGAGGAAACAACTCCCTCAAATTAAAAGTCATCTCTACCGTCAACACAACAGTGAAAGAAAATTTATTCTGAATATTCAGTGAATTTATATATGAATTATTCACACTAGTTTCTCCGCCCGCTTTCCCAGGAAAAGTCTCCTATCTCTGAGTAAATTAAAAAGGAATACTTTGTTTAAAACACATCTAAAAAGTGCCATGAACTCCCAGATGCTTTTATTATAAGCTTTCATTAAATTCACTCGCGTTTCATTGTGAATGAAGCCGCCCAGCGGCCGAGCGGTAAAGACGCTGAACACTGGTAGTTCGGTCCCAAGTTCGAATTCCGCGAACGGGCTGGCTGCATGGGCGTTTTCGCGGTTTTTCCCATGTGTAACGTGTATACGAGCCAGTTTCCCTTGGAAATTCCTTCACGAATACATCCCTCCCTTTAGGCAGATAACTCTCGTGTGCTTTGCCATAATTGAATAATCCAATCCATTGTGAATGAAATTTTGTTACACAATTTTTAACCTACTTCCTGATAAGCTAAACGAGTTCAAATTTAATACCCACTACGCACATTGTTGGTAGATGACAATACAATGTGGCGAATGATATTTATTTATTTATTTTATTTTATTTTATTTTATTTATTTATTTATTTATTTCAAAATTCGATTCAGACTTTTACTATTTGCTCCATCGAATACATCGGAAAAAAATATTTTCAATGAAACTTGTACTTAAAAATCGTAACTTAATTTCTAAATTTTCGGCAAAGTTTTGAAAATCGGTCGACTTTTTCACATTTACTATTTTCAAATTTCAACACCTAAAAATGTATCCGATATAAAGTTTGAAACTTTCACAAACAATAAAATAAACTTTGTGAAATCTTTTAAAACAAGAATGATCAAAAGATTAAGTAATTTTCTATATTAAAAAAAAAATGTGTTGCAGTCTGAAGCAGACGGGGGAAAAAGTGTTTTGAGTTTGACATCTTGACGCATTTAATGATGGATTGGCGATATTTGTTTTCTTACTTTAATTTTATGTGAAATGCTCATTGTAACATTATTATTATATAATATTTTAGGAACCTAAATATTCAAAACTACTTCTTCATTCTCTGAATGACGTTCAGTTATTTTTCTTTATTTTACAATTTCATATTTTATTGCTCGTGTTTTG
Organism: Stegodyphus dumicola; assembly: GCF_044657685.1. Classification (NCBI taxonomy): domain Eukaryota; kingdom Metazoa; phylum Arthropoda; class Arachnida; order Araneae; family Eresidae; genus Stegodyphus; species Stegodyphus dumicola. Next base: position 19,515,583 of record NC_140777.1, on the reverse strand, counting down.
ATAATAACTAAATATTTCATTATTGATCGAGACTAAAAACAGAAAGATTGGTTTAGTTGATAATGGCAAAGCACACTAAGGTTATCTGCCTAAGGGAAGGGACGCTTTCGCGGAGGACTTTCTAAAAAACAGAAAATAAAATACAAATAAAAGAGAAAAGAAAGCTTTTATTAAAATGGGTATAGATATTTAAAATAAACGTTCATAAAAACAAAACGTGGTGGTTTAACGAAAATCACTCGGAGTTGCATATATTTTCTTATACCTATCTGCCGAGGACGAATTCTGCAAGATACGGTTTCACGTTATATATCTCTACAGAATATACGTAATTAGTTACTTTTGTAAAGGAAGTTCAAAAATATAAAATGTTCGATATTCATATTTTTAATGTCATAACCATTTTGAGACATTTTATTTTAATTAAAATCAGAACGTATATCTCTTGCTGTCTGTATTAAGAAACATGATTCAACACAGTGCGTGCGATCTCAAATAATATTACATACACAGATTAGAACGTTCGAGGTGAAACCTATTTAAATAAGCCTGGAAACATCCATAAACAGTAATAATTTGGTTTAAGTAATATCATTATATATTTCCATACTTTTTCGAACTGGTATGCGTTTTACGGTGCTTCCGTTTGTTACGAAATGTACAGGCGCGGTAAGATGGCTTCCCCGCAGAGCAGTTTTAGGGTTGCCATAAAATGGCAAGGTAAGGCAGGGTTGCCACGTTTGGCGCGAAATCAACATAATTGGCGATATACCATGGGCGGATGGAGAAACTTCTGGAACGAATTCTTACCGGTTTTGCCCAGAATGTTCTCGAACACAAGCCGAAAGCTATATAAACCCTGCTGGTCCGCAGTCAATTAGTGTGTGTGTGAGTGTGCTTCATCAAGAGGGCAAATGCATCGGCTGGAGTGCGAGTTAGTTAGTATCGAGTTGGTGTCTCGTCTAGCGAGTCAATCCCTGCGGAGTCGATCGAGTTGACAGCCGGGCAGCGAGTGCCGACTGGGTCGTCGAGTGCATCGAAAGAGTCTCGCAGCGTATCGCGGTTACTGCATCATCGAGAGAGCGTGTTGAGCTCCGGGAACGACTGAACCGAAAAGTCAGGAGCCGTGCTCTGTGTGTCGTCGAGTGCATCGCGAGTTGTAGCGTGAAGAGTCTCGAAAGCTGTACTCTGGTGCTTTCCAGTGAAGCTGTTTCTAGCGTGATAGCTTGATAACCTGAAATTTGTGTCAGCGTGTTTATAGTAGATCTTCGACGACTGTAAAAGCTGACTGGAGCTGTCCTGATTAATATTGGTAAATAAAGGGTGTTTCGATACTTCATCAAGTGTCGTCGTTATTCACTCCAAATCTACGAACCCCGTACGAACGTGAAGGCAGAAAATAACGTAACAACTGGTGTCAGAAAAGAAAAACGCAACACGTTGTTTTCCCTATGTGTAAAGTTAATAATAGCCAGTGACCTTTTGAAGGTCCTTCACGAAGGCATCGCCCTGTCTAAGAAGACAGCTCTACTGCGTTTTGCGTATTTAAATAATCCTATGCAATAGATTAATTCGGATACGTATTTATTACTTAAAATATACATAAATTAACTTCAAAAATATATTAAAGGAGCTAGAATGCAAATACTACAGTACGCCAGCATATGAGTTATCAGAGTTATCAACTACAGTAAACCTTTGCCAAGTGCGAATATACGGAACGCGATATCTTAATTGTTTCCATTTAAAAAATTTTCAGTGTTGCCATTTAATTTATATCCGGTTCAACTTTCAGTTATCAACACTGAATGAACGCTTCGTACCACAAGATCAACCACAAGTTATCAAAGATTTTTAAGGATTTTCATAGATTCAAAATGAAGCCAAAGAAATCCTACAAACTGCAAAAGCAACTGGCGGCGAAGACTATCCGGACGTGGATGAAACAGAAGTCAAAGAAAAAAATTAATGACGAACGAAGATTTGGATGATCTCATACCACCATCAGACAGTGAAAGCAGTGTTATAAGAGAAGGATAAAATAAAGCGCCTTTAACTTAACAAGAATGGTTGAAAAAGGCAAAAGAACAAACAAATTTCTCAATGGAGATTGACCTAACTGGATGGAGAAAAAAAAAAGGGGGGAGGCACTTAACTCAACGCACTTTTATCACGAAATATTTCAAAAGTTGCATCAGTCGTTATCCCAAACAAAAATCACCAACTTTTCTACTTCTTTGCACGAAGGAAGTATTGCAATTGCGACATTTTTCCATAACATCTGCACGTACAGACAGAATAAAAGCCCCTTTTTTTTTCCGAAACAGATAGTAAAATAGATTTAAAATGGATTCAAAAAAGATTTTTTCGCAACGTCTGTACGTACATACGTACCTATGTACGTATCTCGCATAAAGCGTTGAAATTTTGCACATAGGACTGCTAAGACACGTAGTTGAGCACCTCTATTTTGGTTGTAATCGGCCGCTCCAAACATATGTATGTACATATAGGTGGTTATCGAATAACGGTAACACCTGTGAATAAAAGTGGCATTTAAGAATGAGTTTTGTAAGCAATAAAATATTATCCTAGTTACCAAATGTTTTTAATATAAGAAGTATATATCATAGTAGTATCAGGTAACTTTAGTGAAGTTGATATACGTCTTGGATTTTCGTCTGAAGTGTAAAATAGCAGACCTCACAGAGTGTCAAAGAGGCCAGATTGGTCAGAACTCGACTAGTTGGAGCAACTGTGACTAAAACACTTAAGCTATTAGGCGATTCTAGAGGTACAAGAGTCTAGTCATGACAGCGTATGCAGCAAGACAAGCTGGGCAAAGCAAAATAGTGGACGGGCGGAGAGGTTAAATGAAAGGGACCGACGGGTACTGAAGCGGACTGTAATGTCTAAAAGGTAAACAACTGCAACCCAAGTGACTGCAGAGCATATTCTGCATCTGGACTCTCCAGTGTCAATAATTACAGTTAGAAGGCACTTTCATAAACAGAATATTTACGTCAGAGCAGCTATTCCCAAGCCACTTGTCTCACATGCTAACGCCAAATGTCGTCTACAACGGTGCCACAACTACAAAAACCTGGTCGATTACTAAATGAAAGACAGTTATATGGTCAGAAGAATCATCTTACACACTTCCTTACAACAGGACGGGTGCCACGTTTGGGGGACACCTGCACAAGCATATGATCGTAATTCTATCCTTCCAACTGTCAAGCATGGAGGTGGATCCGTCATGGTATGGGCAGCCGTGTTATGGTTTTCGGCAGGTCCAATCGTAACTCTGGAAGGAAGGATCACTGGGGAGAAATACAGAGAAGTTTTACTTGATCAGGTCCATCCCACGATGCAAACTTTCTTTCCTGCAGGAGATTGAATTTTCCAGGATGATAATGCTCCTATTCATGCAGCCAGACTTGTCCAATTATAGTTTGATGAACATGAGGATGACGTGAAACATCTACCTTGGCCCGCACAGCCCCCCCCAGCCTTAACACAATGGAACCGCTACGGTCTATTTTAGAGCATTCGACCCGGAATCCATCCTCCGCCATCGTTATCTTCCACTCTTGAAACTTTCACGATACCTCCATGAAGAATGGTACAATATTCCTTTACACACTATTCAGCACTTGGATTCGATTTCCATGCGAATCCAAGCTGTATTACATGCCAAAGACTGTCCTAAACTATATTAATAAAGAATTCCCGTGTTTCCATTATTTTGATATTATATTAATATAGAATTCCTGTGTTTCCATTATTTTCATATTATATTAATAAAGAATTCCCCTCTTTCCATTATTTTACTTTTATATTAATATAGAATTCTTGTGTTTCCATCATTTTGATAACCACCTGTATATGGGAAGAGTTTTTTATATATATCATCTCCTAGGAAAATAAACTTAATCAAAAGCTAATCAGTAACCATTCTATTACACGGCTCGGGAGCTCAGTTTTTATTGTTACATGCTGGTAAATTGTGCATTTTTCGCTTTAAACGTCATTGAATTATGTTCCGGTTAAGGTTTTTATTTGTTTAGTTAATTTGCATGCAATAGTAGTAGAATTATCTGCAAATTAAAAGCTTGTGTTATACCTAACAAGGCCCATCATTTCTCCAGAATATATATACTACAAATGATTTTCAGAGGGCATTTTCTTGCGATTACTTTTGCTTGAAAAGAGACTTTCTTGCTTCTGTGTCTTTCCTGACCTTCCCTTCTCACTTATCGTATATCACAGAAGAATCGAGACATTTGATTCGATGCGAACGTTTCTCAAATCTATCTCCCGGGAGTGGGGTGGAAAGAGTATCGGATTTTCGGGACGAGTGGCTTGACAAATAAAATGTCTTTTTACACAGCAGTACTTGCTCGGAGATATTTCATGTGGCAGTTTGTGGCAATGGGTGAGATAGAGATGAGCAGCTTTTAGTTGGTAGTTATTTTTGCATGGACGCCATTAAAATATTTTCTAGTTCTCATTTAGAAGAGAAAAACAAATGGCTTAACTCTGTGATATTTTTTTTTTTTTTTTTTAATTGTAGCGATCTCCAAATTTTTTTGATCGTTTACTTCTAAGGGGAAAATAATTATAAGTTGCATCCCATGTAATGTAATGAAAGGTAATATAATACATATAATAAATATAATGTAGTGTACTATAATATTTGTGTATATAATATAAATTTTGTATAATATAACTAGAAAGCCCGGCGATCATACGAAATGACCGCTGTTCTAGATATTATAAATTGTGATTAAAATGATTTGTGCAAAGATGTCTGCTAATTCAAACTGAATTACCCAGGGTAGGCGGCGAGGACGCCCCTTTGCTTACTGCCCCACGGGATTTTCCCCTTCTACTTGCTTAATTACTTAAAGTAGAGTGCAATGAAGGAAACCACTGGCAGTACATTTCTTAACAGCCACGGCTAGCTCAATAAATAAAGGTGATTTAAATAATATAATGTTAATTCACATGTCAAAGATCTCTTTGGACACAACATTTCTTGTGCAGATCTTCCCATCATTTTTAAGCTCGCCTTCCAGAGCACCATCAATTATTTTTAATTTTACGTCCGTTCTTTCACGAACTCTTGCACAGGCAACATAAAGTTGATCGTGTCCAAATGCAGGCTCAGGTCAAAAAATGCCAACACGCTTAAGCGTTTGGCCCTGAGACTTATTGATGGTCATAGGAAAGGCAATTTTTACGGGAAATAGTCTATGTTTCAATTGAAACGGCAACCCTGAGGCGTTTCAACGTCACCCTATTATCATCTCCTCCGAAGCGACTGGCTCCCGGGCTTAGCGAAACACACCATTGGATTCCGCAGGTCCGTGGCACGCCGTGTTGACCATTCGCATCTTCGTAGGACTTTAATTAGCAGAGATATTAATTAAAAACTAATTTTTCCCTACGTTTTCCCTACATTTTTTACTTTCTTTGTTGAGTTTTCAATATTAGAGTGATTTGGCTACATGCCAAATTCTTTTTTTTCTCGAATATCTACGGAACGGCCCGAGTTGAAATTCGAGACGCGTATCCCCGGATTTCAAAAAATTCTCCGAATCCATCGATACCGTTCTCATCTTCGCATGACTTTAATCGGGCGAAATATTAATTAAAAACTGCGGAAACGTTAATTTGCGCGGTCATTTTTCCGAGTGGCAACAATAAACTATCGGCGACACATACTTTAGCCGCTTATATATATATAATAAAGATATAAATGTAATCTAATATAACATAATATAATGTAATATGCGTGTGTTTTAAAGGTGTTACAGTTATAACGTCAAGCTTCCCAGACGCTAGTGATACTAGACACAGCGACTAATGAGAAAACCTCGCACACACGTGATACACTCGCAAGAGATCGTGAGCCTACTTCTTTGACGTAGGAAGATATGGATATTTGCAAACGTATAGTGTCTGTGCGGCATGGGAGATACTCTAAATATGCGGCGAGCCGAAAGTCTTCTCGTATGGATTGTTGGAAGGGGAGAGGGGTGGGAGATAAAAAAAAGCTTTCAATCGGTAACGCAAGATCTTTCTAGTAAATTCAGCTTCTCGAGATTTCTGGAAAGCAAAAAGAGTGGAATTAGGGTTACAGCTAATACAGTGTTCATTTACATTTATTCAATTTAAATATAAATTACCGAGATAAACTTATACTCAATGTTAAATGCCCCTACATTTTTACTTTCCTGGCTTAGCTTTCTCTTAGAATTCGTCTCGCGCTGCATTGCACGGGAAAATAAAATAATTTTAATTTTAATTCTACTAAAATTAGCTATCTAAATATCATTTCGTAACAATAAGAATTTTGTGAAGATTAATTACGGAAATATCAACTATTAAAAATGAACTATATATCCGCAAGAAAAATCACATTCTCGAAACACGTATTAAAAGGACCCAGAAACATTTCACATTCGACAGTACCCTAAGGAGTAAATAAAAATGCTCATTACTTAACTATTTAATCATATTCTGGAAGCCCCAGAGGATCAGGAGTTATGATTCGAGAAGCTGTAGGCAACTTTCTACGTAAATTAAATGAAAAACTCGAGCTAAAATATTCTATTAAAGAACGTTAAAAAAGGAAAAAATAAATGCAAATTTTTATCTCGTTGAATTAAATAGAAGACTATGTTAAAAGTACTGAAAGACTTAGCTAAAGGGAATAATAAAAAGCCCAATAGATGGAAGATTAATATAATTTAAAAGCAGTGTAATACAAAAGCCGAGAAATGCATTAAACTGCTTTATCAATCTACATCCATTGGAACTTAATAGTGAAGCGTTTCAATAAAGCTAACAGAAACACAAAAATGAAAAGACATTTTACACTATCTTAGTGCCAAAATTATCTTAGTGCCAAAATCTTATCTTATTAGTTATCTTAGTGCCAAAAATGTAGGGGCACTAAGATAACGTAAAGTAAAATTTAGACAGTTAAAATGTGTTTTACTTACGGTTACATTTAGATCGACGAAGAAGAGCTGCATTAAGCTCATGGCTTAAGGAAAAGACGCTGAGCTTAACCATTTAATTAATTAAAAGATAGTATTAAAATTAAAAGATTTAGAACACTAAACCTTAAGCGCAATGAGTTGGGAATTTAAAAGACAGTCAAAAAGCATGAAAGGGAGATGAATGACAAAACTTTTCAAACAGCAATTCTTTTATACGAGTTCAAACAAAGATATATATAGGTACGTTACAAGCCATGTATAAAAGCCGGCATTCTATAGAAAATATAGGCATTTTATAGAATGCCGTAAACTGGCCAGTAATGTATGAAAGGATTAAAATTTCATGCATTTCCTATAGGCATTCCTTAGAATGCCAAATGACAAACGACAAAGTATGTAATACATTTCCGATTCGTTTTTCGAATATCCATACATTTTAAAAACATTCATACATAATCCATACATTCAATACATTCCTTATATAATTCCATAGTTTTCATAGATTTTCATATATTGTTTTCTTTAAGAAGAAAGGGATAAATTTTGTTTTGTATACTTTCATTTTTATTTACATACAGTAAGACCCCGATTAACGCGGGGGATACGTTCCATCGAAGTAGAGCGTAATGCGAAACAGCGCTAAGCGAGGCTGTCTTAACATGTAAATAATGGGGTTAGGGGAAGACGGATAAAAAATGGTTAGGCATTAAATTTAATAATGTTTTTTTAATAAAAATAAAATCAAACATTTATTTCTTACAAAAATAAAAACAATATAAACGCATATACTTTTAAAAACAAATAAAATTCTCAGTCAGTTCATTCAGTCTATTCTGGGTTTCCAATTTTCTGCCTTTTTGTTAAGAAGGCATTATGATAGATTGGCTTAATGGCATATTGCGTTCAGTTTCGTCGTCAATCCATATAGACAGTCGTTTTTCCATTTCCTCTATAATGTTATTTCTAGAACGGGTAATTCTAGTTGCAGAGCTTGACGTAGCTGCAGTTGCCGATGACAGTATTTTTTCTTTATTCTTAAGAATTGTCCTTATTGTTGAAGTTGCCAAAATCAATGCAGCACTAATTTGAGATTGACGTTCACCAGAATCTAATCTTCTAATCACTTGCATTTGAGTTTCCAGTGAAATGCTTTTTCTGGTTGCTTTCTTTTCTTGTTTTTTATTATCACCCACGATAAAAACTAAAGATCATAATATTTGTCACTGTATTAATCGTTATAGTATTATACAAATTTAAACTTACAATAATGTCAACAAATGTTGTTTCAAATGATAAAAAGCAAGAAACACAACTACACTGTTTCGGATATGTTATTTGGAAACCTAGCGCTGCGCACAATTTCGGAGAATCCCCGGGTTGAAATAAAAGAGCGCTAAACCGAAACAGCGCTAAACGAAACAGCGTTAAGCGGGGTCTTACTGTATTTTGAATAAAAGTATTTGAATGAACGCTGTCATTAATTTTTTAAAATAGCAATTGTATTTTTCAGGAACGCACGCCTTTTTTTATACTCTGCATAAACAATCTTTGTTATTCTATAGGACGCTTTATATAATAATTCTCATATCTCGCACTTTGCCTAAAAACGCCAGGCACTGTATAAAATGCTTAAGTATTCTACAGAATGGCGGCGTCCCATACATTACCGTTAATAGGGTTAAAATAATTAACAGAAGCACTGGTAGTAGTTAAAAATAATACATCAAATTTAGCTGAGGTCTATTTGAATACAATTATACTTTTTTGGTTTATTTGCTTATGGCAAAACACTCGAAAGCTATTAGCCTAAGGAAAGGGCTGACTTCGTGGAGGATTTTCAAAAGGAAACTATCTCATATATCAACATTACACGAGGGCATTTCGAAAAGTAAAGATACACCGTACGCCAGAGGAAAAGAAAAGTTTTGGTGAGCAAGTTGGTAACACAGGTGTTAACCTTGAACCGTTAGCTTTCTCCTCGCGGTCGTTCGGCATTTCAACGTTGATTCTGGTTGGAGAAGGTCGTGTTTAAAATGGCTGCGCCTATTCAGAATCCCGCCAAATGCGAAGTGCGTTCCGTCATACGTTTGCTTCATGCAAAAGGTCGGCGACCAGCGAATATTCACAAAGAAATTGTTTCTGTTTATGGGAACATTATCAATCAACGAAATGGTGTCGTCGTTTCTCTGAAGGTAGGGCCGACGTTCATGACGAACAAAGAACAGGTCGGCCATCTGATGATCTCTGATGCCCTTCTTCAGAGAACAGAGGAAGCAATTCGTGCGAATAGACGTCTCAAATTGAAAGCATTGCATCCGATCATACCGGAAGTGTCAATGAGAACTCTTTATGAAGTTGTGACTGTCAAGTTAGGGTACAGGAAATTGTGTGCGCGCTGGGTTCCAACAGGCGGCAACCTTCTATGACTATGGGATACAAAAGCTTGTGCACCGACTTAACAAATGTTTGGATAACGGGGGTGATTAGGTCGAAAAATAATAAATAATCCAGTTAATAAGATGTAATTGACGTTTTCTAAATAATTTTTTTTTTTTTTTTTTTTAAGGAATGCGAGCCATTGTATCTTTACTTTTCGAAATGCCCTCGTATATGGGGAAAATAAGGAAAACGGCCCATGCAGCCATCTCGTTCGCATGGAATCGAAATCCAAGTAGAACTACCAGTGTTCAGTGACTTAATCGCTCGGTCGCTGGTGCTTTTGTTCTAATGACTTAAGGACACAGAAAAGTTTACAAGGTATTTTCTCCCTTCTTCCAGCATGCCTTCGTGGTGTAACCGTAGCACAGTGCCTATTCAAGAGGCCCAGGTTGGAGCACCGGCAAGGACGTTGGTCATTTTTCATGTCTCCTGCTTCAAAAGAACCTGATGACTCAACAAGATATCCTCTTTATAAGTTGCACCAGACTGCAAGCCACAACTAAATCTTCGCAAAGAATTTTTTTTTCTTCCCTTACGGCGTGTTTTCGTAGTGTAATTAAAAACCTGACCTGCAAACACTCGAAATATTCGGAATCCGAGTTCCGACGAGACTATAAATAAAATATATCGACAATTTTTTAATCATAATAATAAGTTACTGATTAATTTGTTATAATAATTTAAATAAAATATACCGAGAATTTTTAAACATAATTCTGGTTGATTTGATGTAAACGGGGGGTTGATGGAATTTTAAAGGGGTTTAATTATGATTCAGAAGTCAAACAACAAAAATCAGGGTTATATTTACAAAATTTTCACAGGACTAGTTTCGAAGGTTTTACCGAACCACCATCTTCAGCTGGTTTAATTATGATTAAGTTGATATCTTAATAGGCAATGTATCGGGACATTTAAAATCCCTTTACTTTAAAAAAAAATATTAATAAAATTGATAATTTAACAATGTTTACTAATATAAAGCTATGAAACAAATATAAGGCGGAAAATGTACGGAATGTATTGAACATATTTTAGAAAACAGTAATATGTTTTTAATATATATGTTACCGTGAAAGGCCGAAATTGGAGAATGTGGACTTTCACCGGAGAATGTCAACATTCACCAAATACGTCGATGAAAGATCGAATATTGCATTACATTCTTGTACATTCGGACCCTCACCGGTGTTTGTCGACAATCGCACATATGCTCTGATGTAGGTCGAAAAGAGAGGAGTATATGTACACTCCTCTCCATTCGAAAAGGAATTGTTCCACAAATAAATGCAGTTGTAAAAGCAAGGGCTTCTTGTGCAATTCAAAGTGTCATAATAGTTTAAGTTGTTGCAATAAATAAGATTTGAATCACATAATTTGTAAGTTTATAACTTCTATTATTTTCCTTTCTCATTTTGAATGTACTGTGTGTTTTAAGTTCTTATATTCTTAAGTTCTTCTTCTGAGTCTCGAGTGCGTTTTTTCGCGAATGAATTACGGAGAAGGAAATATAATATTCTTATATGTTCAACATTCACCATTAGTACACGGTGAATGTCGGCATTCACCGGTGTAAGTCAGAAATAAAAGTATTTGGAAAATATTTCGGACATACACCAAGCGACTATGTGAATGTTGACATTCACCGGTGAAAGCCGACATTCTTCAGATTTCGGTGTTTCACCGTAACATATACACTTTTCATCCAATAAGTGCATTATAAAAAATGTAAAAACACAATAATATAAGAATACACAACAAAAAAAAAAAAATAAAATAAATACGAAGAGCACAAAACTTCCACAGAATATACGTTGTTATATAAAAGACACTTGCAACGATTTAAAAGGAGATTTTAATGTTCGCTTCCAAGACACTGCAAATGTGAATGTGCCAGCATGGCACACGGAGGACCTGAACTGTGATATATTATTGATCTATATTATGATGCAAGAAGAGTTTACTGCGTTCGAAGGAGGACATTCAAGGGCAAATGTTATTCAAAGCACAAAGGTGCGATAAGTTTTGAATATGAAAAATCATCCCCATACGAAATTTGTCATTAAACCAACATCACTGACTTCTCTTACTTTCTTAGTTGAAGCAGGCTTTATTCAAGTCAGTAATTAACTATGGGAAACAAGAAACAAGTTAAATATTTTTGAACGAGACAATTCAAGAATTAAGTTTAGCATACCGATTCTATGCCAAATATTACAAAAATTACATCAGTACTTCAAGCGCACCCATAACGTTTACTAAAATCGAATTTTTGTGCGATTAGAATCTGTGATTAGTTTTCTAAAAACTTCATAATTTTTCTAAAATTAACAAAACATTTGTAATTAAGGAACTCTTTTTAGTTTTTTGTAGGTATTGTAGCTGTCTAAAATTAATATTTAAAAAATTGAAAGCTTTCAGATTTTATATTACGCGCAAAAGGGGCCCTTTTTTGACACATACATGCCCGTTTCGAGAGCATTTCGGATAAAAATATTTAAAAACAGCATATCTTTAGAATTTCTGATACGCAGTCTCGCGCCCTGGAGATAAAAATATTTCACTCCGTAGTGTGTTGCCATTGCTCGCTTTGAAATCACTGAGTAGTTTCTTAATCAAAAGTTCATTTTAAATTTCACAAATTTACATGAATCAAAAAATTCAAAATTCAAGTTTCAGGCTTCCGGTTGCCCATATTCGGGAGAAAGACTACGTTATTAAAAATTCGATGCCTCTAGGTATCGTTGTTTTTTCAGTGTGAGAAACATACATACATTCATGTAGATTCCTCATTATTTATTTTCTTTAAATATAATGCAGGGTGAAAATATTTGGTGGCAATAATTTGAAAAGTGATATAGCCACTTATATTGCTTCCGCGGAAAATGCCGTTTCGACACTAGCAGCCTTTCTGGGCTAATAATAATATTAATATTTCTGAAATTAACGACAATAATAGAAAGATATTGAAACACAACTTAAACCATAAAACTCAGTTCAACAACAATATCGCAAAATTAGAAGAGCATAACTTTAGAATTTCCAATACACAGTCTCCCGCGCTTGAGATTAAAAAAAAAAAAATTTTTTTTCGTGCATTGTTGCCTTTGCTCGCTTTGAAATCGTTGATTTTGCTAATCAAAAATTCTTTAATGTTTGAAAAAATATGAAATAGATAATAAACAAGTTCCAAATTCTATATTCGGGCGTCCAAGTGGCCATGTTCGGATGGAGGATTACGTTATTCAAAATCGGATGGCTCTAGGTACCGTGGTTTTTTCACAGTGCGAGAAACATACATATACTCATGCAGATTCTTGCTTATTTAATTCCTTTAAATATAAGGCAGAGATCTAATATTTGGTGGCAACAGTTTAAAGCGTGAACCGACGCAAAATGCCAAAACGAAATTAAAAGCCCTTCTGGGCAGATGGTTCCTCTGAGCTAATAATAAACGAATTTTTTCGCAAATTTTGTTCATATTCTTAATCTCATTGTTATCTTTAAGCTATTTGTGTGCAATTATTTATACTATGATTATGTTATATGCTGTACATTATACAGAAAATTGGAAGGGAGTCGATAAAGAACACTATTTTTTTAAAAGGTGTCGGTGCAAGAAAAAGATTCGGAATAACCGTTCTAAAGAACACCATCACACCAAAGTATTGTAGTACACGTTATAATCTATCTCATCTCATTAGCCAAGATAAGCACCTCTACATCAGACTAAACCAGTTATACCCTTCATTTCCAGTATTAATCGAGTGAATAATCGTAATCGTAATCGCAAACGCATTCCATTTGCTTTCAAATAAAGAAAAACGCTACTGCGGAATGTAAAAGTTAGTTACTTCCAGACAATGACACTAAATAACTTAAAGAAATCTAAAGCGGCCAACTTGCTTGCTTGGAAGCAGTAGCAGCAGGAGACAAAGATCGAGATAAAGAAGACCTGTAACGTGATGAGGGCGCTTAACACTCTACATAAAGCCAAGTCCATCTCGGAAAGTACCCAACCACCAGAAGACAAAGCCACCGTCCGAAGATGATTGGAAAACAGACCAAAAAGAAGAAAGAAGGGGAAAAAAAAGACTCTTTGGAAGTCATTCCAAAAGCAAGCTAGACGGAATTGGCTCGACTCCCATAAGGCTCTTAAAAGCGCCATGAAGACAACTCATATTACGTGATTCGTTTTCAGGAACACAGGAACAAACCATCTTTAAAGGAAGCGAGTTCCGTTGTTCCTTCGGCTGTCTTGTCCTAATCTCTGGCGAGAAGGAAATCTCTTTGTAACAACAACAGATGGAGGGAGAGAGGCTGGAATCCCAAATCCCGATGTTCATTTTCCCAGCGCCAATTATCGTTATTGGATATCGCGTTCCGAGGCGGGGGTGAGGGAAGATGAAGGAATGTTATTGGTTATGATACGATGCTTTTGATGTTCGTTTACGGAATTCGGAAGCAAGTGGAAGGAGATGTTCCTTGTTTATTTTAGGGTAACCTAATTAGAGAAGACCGAGTTTTCATATCGCGAGATTATCATTCCCAAAATCGTTACACCAGCGAGACAGAATAGAAATTAGAGCATTTTCTAGAGGTGAATCTCTTGCGGCCATGAAATTCCTCTCGAGAATGTGGATACTAATTAAGATACGCTAAAATTCATAACAGGTACTTTAACGCAAAAAACAAATTGCAGATTGATATTACAACATCAAAATAAATTAGACATGGCGGAAAAAATTCATTTTCATTTTACATATAAATGTTATATATGTGAGAATATAAAACTTTTTAACTAATCGCCTGCCAATAAACAGCAATACCATATATTTTCCAAAGGATGCCTTTTTGAAACTGGCAGTGATGAGAGTTTAAAAATTTTAAAGAACTAACGGTCGGTTGTGCTTACGTTTTTGTATGTTGGTGCAAAGTAAAATATTTGTATTAATTTTTTATTAGCCCAAAGGGACCGTAGCCCAGAAGGGTATTAGTTTCGAAACGGCATTTTGCGTTGTTTCACTATAAATGTCCGTTTCACTTTTCAAATAGTTGCCACCGAATATTATCGCCCTGTATTATATTTAAAGAAACTAAATAATAAAGAATCTGCATGAATGTATGTTTCTCGCATTACGGCACCTAGAGCCATCCAATTTTGAATAACGCAATCCTCCACCCGAACATCGGCACCTGGACGCCCGAATGTCAAATTTGTTTTATAAGCTATTTAACACTTTGCAAAACTCTAACGAATTTTTGATTAACATACTTAACGATTTCAAAGTGAGCAATGGCAACACTGCATGGAAAATAACGTTTTTATCTCCAGCGCGCGAAACTGTCTGTCGGAAATTCTAAAGATATGCTATGATATTGCTGTTGAATTGAATTTTATGTGGTTTAAGTGCGATGAACATGATATTTAATAAATAAATGTAACACACAAAACGTCAAAAAAAAAAAAAAAAAAACCCCGCCCCCTTTGGGCGTAATATAAAATCTGAAAGATTTCAGATTTTTTTCCCTTAATATTGTATTTTTTTTTTATATTTTTTATTTATTTTTGTATTACATATGCTGGAATAATAAAACTTTTAACTAATTGCCTGCCAATTGACGGCCAATACCGTGCATTTTTTAAAGAATGCCTTGTTGAATTTGGGTATGATAACAGTTAAAAGTTCTGAATAAAGTTTGTATTTTTGCATGCGGTGCAAAGTAAAGATTTTGTGCTAAATTAAGGGTACATTTATTAAATGGGAGTAGTTATTCATTGTTAATACTTCAAGTAGAAATCGAACGAGACATTTAATACTTTAGTTGATTTTTTTTTTTTTTTTTTTTTTTTTTTTTTACCACCGAAAATTACATTTTTCATGCCCTTTGACATGGATTCAAATAATGTTTTTCGAGTAAGAATATTCTGTTTCGTACAAATCCTCTATAAGAATTGATTTCAGTAGAGCTTTTGAAGAAATGTCATGTTCCTCTAACTTTTCTTTAAAAAATTTCATATATGTTAGATAGGTCCAAAGAATATGGAGTCCGATGATTAGTTCAAATACTATAATTAAGTCCAGAGAATAGGATAAATTTTGTCAACGTCAGAGCAGTTATATAATATGAGTAATTACAAGCGAACATTTACGGCTGTATGTTTAGGATCGTTATCCTGATAGAATTTAAATGTATTTTGCATTCGAAGTTTCTTGAACATGCTTTCAGGTTTCTATGAAGAATACTGATTTATTTAGACTCGCCTAAATTGTTTGTTATACTAACTATACTTCTCATTCCAAAGGCGGTGTTTTCAAGTTTAACAGCACACAATTAGATTTTTCGGATTAAATTTTTTTATTCCGCTTTCGCCACAAAACAATTTACCCATCGGACTTAAATGTATTAACTGTGATTCGCTCGCAAGTAAAGCATTGTTTTAACATGATAAATCCTTGCTTACCATGATTTTCCAAACACCTGTGACTCGTTTTCTTGTTGGCGAAGAATTTCCTTTTTACTGATCGCCCATTGTATCCATGTGTTCTAATGATTCTTCTAAACGTGTTATTCTTAAAACGCAGTACAACGTTCTAAACGTTAACTTTTATTGCAAACTTTCTTCTGACGACGTTTCACACCATTAACAGTCGGGTTTTGTCTGATTTTTCGTAGGATAAATCTCAGATTCCTTCGTATTAATTTGGAATCAGGTTGGCACATTTCAAGCTAGACTGCTTGCATCGACTGCATAGACTTCAGCGCATTTCCAGCAGTTCCACGCAATTTTCACGGTTTTATAATATCAAAGACACTTGAACGCTCTGTTTCAAGCAGGAGCTGTGAAAAATCAGCAATGCCTTCGCCGGGACTCGAAGCAGGACCTCTCGAATACGCGCCTAGTGTGGTACCATTACACCACGAAGGCATGCCGGAGGGAGGGAAAAAATACCTTATATACTCATCCTTTATAGGGCCACTGGTGTTAAGGGGACCCAATCGCGAATCGCGGTGAAGAATTATTGTCCACCACCTTTTAGCTCGGGCGCCATTTGAATAGGCATTAGGATCTTTGATGCAGGAGAAGGAAAAAACGAGCAATGCCCCGGCCGGGACGCGTAATGGCAGACCGCACATTGAGTTGAACAGTGTTAAACGAATGTCGCATACTGCGCATGCCCAGAAAACAATTTGGCGTAATTACTATGTTGGCGCGATTTGAAAAGAAGATAAATACGGTATATGGTAGATGTACCGCCATCTGATTGTAAACAAATCTGGCGTTTAAATGTTCGTAGAGTATAATGTAAATGTAAATTAATTACTGTGTTAAAATACTATTTTTTGCTGTACAGCTCAAACAACTAGAAAGCTGTAATTATCGCGAAATAATGTGAAGCAGTATTTGCATTCAAAATGTAAAATATAATACTTATGAAATTCTGCACATTCCTTTGGAACTGTACAAATTTTCGTTCAGAAAAAGACGGAAATTTAGGATATATTAGTTGAAAATTTATTCATTATACTTTTAAGCAATAAAAACAATTCGGGATTTACCATACGTTCCATTCGTACATACATAAAGAAACACTGAGGAATATAACAAGTGCTTGCAAATAACACTGAAGAAATTTTACAACTCTTTAATGCTAGTTATTAAATTCTATGAAATGAGAAAATTAAAACGCGAATATAGGCTAACAAACTGAGCGAGATACTCCAGTTTACAATTACTGAATTATAACATGTAAACAAATTACATTTAAATAACGAATTATTACGAACGTATGTTAACAAATATTAAATGCACTGTTATTGACAAATTAAAATGAAACATATATTAGAAAAATAAGCAAGTGCAATCGGCATGGACGTTAAAATAACTAATAAGCAGAGTTCCACAACACTGCAGTTTTTAAACATCACTCGAACACACTCGACAGCCATGGAGATCACGAATAAGCTAACGTAGGGTTGCTTAGTCGCCAATATTTCTCCCCGCGCCAAAGGTACACCATCAAGCATGCGCAGTAAGCGAAATTCGCTTAACACTGTTCAACTCAATGTGCGGTCTGCCATTACGCGGCCGGGACTCGAACCTGGACTCCTCGAATACGAGCCGAGTGTGCTACCATTACACAACGAAGGCATGCTGGAAGGAGGATGAAAATATTTCACATACTTTTATCATATTAAAAATGATGAACAGTTAGGTTTCTAACAGAACTTGTTGTTAGTTTAAACCATCCTGCCAAGTTCATTTCAGATATCCTATTTTGCTGAACAAGTAATAATTTCAAAATGCAGATGATGATTTTTGTCATGTACTTTCATGTGACATGAAACGAAACTACATCGGTTAAAATACCTCAAAAAGATTTTCGAGTTTCCGAATTATTATGTGAATTATCAGCTAATATGTTTTGGATAAATTATTTTATAATAAGGAAAGTTTTGATAATATTCATTTTGTAACAAGCATGGCTTAAAATAGAGAAAAAATAACATATTATAAAAATATTTCAAAGCCATGCTTCAAAATTTAGTACAAGATCCAAGCAAATAAATTTCAAATATATAACAATCCGAAAAAAATGTGCGCCACTAATTATTCCCAATCGTCGCCAAATTTTTCGCTTCATTTTTCAAATGCCATAAAATTGCCAGCGTATACTATAGAGGAAAGGAAAATAGTCAACCACTAGCTACCAGGCCGCAGCCCTCGGCAGCCCCGGCTGAGCAGACGGCATTTATAAAATGCAAAAAAGAGATATACATGTGCATACAAGGCACTTGAAGAAGAGTAATGGTTAGGGGAGTCTACTGCGGAACGAAGGGGGCCGGGGTTCGAATCTCGGAGAAGACATGGATGTTTGTAAATGTATGGTATCTGTGCGGCATGGAGGCACTCTAAATATGCGGCGAGCCGAAAGTCCTCTCGAGAGGTTTGATGGAAGGGGAGAGGGGTGGTCTTCCTCGAAAATGGGGTGGAAAATAGAAGTCCAACCTCTCTTCGGAGTAGGCTCTGGCAACCATTGTTCCATGTAATACGGACAAGACAACAGCAACAACATATTCAGAAATGTATGTGTGTATGCATGTATGTGTGTGTGCATACACACATATACGTAAGTACATACATATATACATACATACGCACGCGCGCACACACAGAGACATAAATTACACATGTGCAGTTCTGATTCCGGTCCCGGTAACAGAATAGTACCAAAATTTCTATCCAGTTTGTAACTATTTCACAAATTCATTCAGTTTCATTAATACCATATGTCTTCGCATACATTTCAGGCTCTTTAAATTAAAAAAATATTCACATAATTTTCCCCTTCCTCAATGCGTTCAGAGAGCAAACTTCCCTAAATTTTAAAATGGATTCGTCTATAGAGAATTCTTTTCGCATTACTAACAGGGACAAAACCTCGAAACCAACGTGCGAGGATCACGCCGAACCTTTCCCCTTCTAAATGTGGAACTTTATGCCAGCCTAATACAAAAATCGACAAATCACAGCGAAGAAAAAACTAACTGGCATTCAGTCTACGATTTTGCTTGATTGACTGCACGTTCACCAACTTTAATAACTTATGGGTCATTCGAGGCCTAATGAGTAGCAGAGAGAACAAAGAGAATGGGTAGGTATCAAGTTACAGAGAATTAAAAATGAATATATCTTATTAGGTACTGTAAGCTAATATTATTTATATTGTTGCTGAAATGTAAATTTCCTTTAAAGAAAATAATATTTAATACTTACCTGTCGTTTACCCACAATTAATTTTCATTTGCTATATTTTTACTCCAATCGCATCTTTCGAAATTTCCGTTATTTGCGCAATTTTTTTCCCTCGATTTTCGGTAATAAAATTAGCACAGATAGGGGGCAGGGCTAAAAATTAATATATTTCCTCAATGAAGAAATACACTTCTCTATACTTTTCTTATTTGTTCAGCCTGAACAACAGTCGTTTCCGAATAGGATAAATAATATTAATAATTAATAAAAATTCTCCAGTTTTATTAAAAAATTTTTAAACATCAAATTTAAATTTCTTTCATTTCCATGATTTACTTTATATTATTGAAACATCCTAAATATATTTTTTTTTAACGCAGCTCCAAGAGACTGGAGTACTGAAAATCAATTTGGAAGAAAAAAAAATCTCGTTAATGATGTTTCGAATTAATCCCTTGTTTTTAAAATTACATTTCGAATTAATCCCTTGTTTTTAAAATTACATAAGAACACTTTTCAATTATTCTTCTAAATCTTAATATTACGGAAACATTTTTAGTTCCATTCAGAACCCTTATTCCGCCATCAATTCTCATAATCCGCTTCGAAATCAAAGTTAAAAAATATATATATAAAAAAAGGGCAGAGATTACATTTTACCTCTTTTACTTTTTAAAGAGGAGAGAAAACAAAAACTTTTCCATTTATTCAGCGTATTTGCATTTATTGCCCAAAACCACGTGACGGATTTTTACGCAAAAATTCCTTTTCCTCGAAAACTTTTATTTGGCGCGTGCGGTTTTTGAGCTTTTTAATTAACTTCGAGAGAACACTTCTTTTTATTGAAAGAGAAAACTCTCCCACACTTAAAAATTTCCTTAATCCTTTACGCGCTTTTTATTCTCTTTCCGATTTTTCTATCGGCGAGCAGAGTTTCCAATTAGTTTCAAATCAAACAACCTAGTAATTGATCACAATATAAAAGCTCTGAAAATTTTGTTTAAAAAAGAAGTTTTGTCTCGACATTCGCGCTTGTTTATTTTTCTTTTTTTGCTTTCTTCGATATTCAAAGTTTGTTTCAGATTTCTGGCAACTCGCTGGTGCGTTTTTAAATCTCCAGTAACGAGTTTTTAGTTGTTAAACTGTTTCGCGTCTCGTACACCAAACCACATTTCGGTAACAAGTTTTAACTTAGCTTAAGCATTTCTACCTTTTTTTTTTTTTTTTTTTTTTTTTTTTTTTTTTTTTTTAAATTTTAAAAACTGTTGTTTTGAAATACGATTGTGACAGACCTTTCTAGATTATAAAGAAGAACAGTCTTCTGCAGCGGCCTTGTCGAGAATGTTGATTTGGCACATTTTGCGTTTAAGCATTGGCGAGAAACAAACATTTACGGTTATCTGCGCATATCCGAGTCCTTTTTAAAACATTATTACGAATTTTGTATATATATACAAATAATTTTAGTGAAATTATATGTAAATTGTAAGATAATGTAAATCAAGATCCTCAGAGTGCAAAGCATCGACTAAGAAATAAAGTTACGGAAGTAAGACCATTTAACATTGAAGGTAAATGGGCATCTTGACAATTTGGCGAGCAACGTCGAGCTGGCGATGTTTTTAACGGACTGATTTTGTTCGCAAAACAGGCAAGAGAGAAAAGTCGCGATCATTTGGTGACATTTTTGGTCCGATCCTTACGTAACAGTAACTGGCGATGTTTTTGAAGACTAATTTTGTTGGCAAATTTGGCAAGAAATTGAGAAAAGTCGCGACCATGTGGCGACATTTTTGGTCCGATCCTTACATAACTGTAACTTGCGCGAGCAACGTTGAGCTGACGATGTTTTTGACAACTGATTTTGTTGGCAAATTTGGCAAGAAATTGACAAAGGTCCAGCCCATTAGGCACGAAATTGACAAAAGTCGTGGCCATTTGGCGACATTTTTGGTCCGATCTTTATGTAACTGTAACTTATGTGCGCAACTGTGTACGAGCGACTTCAAGCTGACGATGTTTTTAAAGACTAATTTTGCTGGCAAATTTGGCAAGAAATTGAGAAAAGTCGCGACCATGTGGCGACATTTTTGGTCCTATCCTTATATAACTGCAACTTGCGCGGGCAACTGAGTGCGAGCAACGTTGAGCTGACGATGTTTTTGACAACAGATTTTGTTGGCAAATTTGGCAAGAAATTGACAAAGGTCCAGCACATTAGGCACGAAATTGACAAAAGTCGTGGCCATTTGGCGCCATTTTTGGTCCGATCTTTATGTAACTGTAACTTATGTGCGCAACTGTGTACGAGCGACGTCAAGCTGACGATGTTTTTGAAGACTAATTTTTTTGGCAAATTTGGCAAGAAATTGAGAAAAGTCGCGACCATGTGGCGACATTTTTGGTCCTATCCTTATATAACTGTAACTTGCGCGGGCAACTGAGTGCGAGCAACGTTGAGCTGACGATGTTTTTGACAACAGATTTTGTTGGCAAATTTGGCAAGAAATTGGCAAAGGTCCAGCCCATTTGGCAAGAAATTGAGAAAAGTCGCGATCATGTGGCGACATTTTTGGTCCGATCCTTATATAACTGTAACTTGTGTGTGCAACTGTGTGCGAGCAGTGTTGAGCTGACGATGTTTTTGAAGACTGATTTTGTTGGCAAATTTGGTAAGAAAGTGACAAAAGTCGCGACCATTTGGCGACATTTTCGATCCAATCCGTATGTAATTGTAACTGTGTGCGCCTTCAATTTTGAGAAATCAAAGGTACTGGAAATTTTTCAGCAGACGAAGAAAAACTATATAAGATCGGAGAGAGCATCAGTTTTCAGTTTAATTCCCAATTGAGTTTAGCTTAGCATATAGAGTTATTGTCTTGTCCATGTATTTCATGAAGAACCTCAAGAAGGTTAGACTTCTATTTCCACCCCAATTTTGACGAAGAGTACTCGGGGGCGGAGGATCTCCCCCCTCTTCCCTACCACCAAACCACAGGAGAAGACTTTTGGCTCGTATTTAGAATGTCCCCACGCCGCAAAAGACACTATACATTTAAAAATATCCATGCCTTCTCCGGTATTCCAACCCGTGTTTTCAACGTTCGTAGTAGAAGTAGTAACCACTGTTTGTGCTCTACCATACTGAAAAGCTTTTGTGTGAAAAATTCCAGAACTGTTAACTGTTTTACTTATTTCATTAATTAATTATTTTTGAAAAACAAATTTCGTCAAGCTATAATCGATTCTGTCTGCATTTAATCCCTTACAAACTCGTACGCACGGAACAATTTTTTGGGGCAGAAGTAGGATTGAATGCAGGTGCAGAGAGCGATGACGAAGCAACTAACACTCTAAGGTTATTTCCTCCCTTCTTTCCACATGCCTTCCTGGTATAATGAAAGCATACTTGACGCCTATTTGAGAGATTTGAGTCCTAGCGAGGGCACTGCACATTTCTTCACATCTCTTGCTTCGAAATAACCCAATGACTTTACAAATGGCGTCCGAACCTAAAGGTTGTGGATGATAATTCATCGCCACCAGGATTTGGCAACTGGATCCCCTAATTCCCGGACGCTCTATAAAAGACGAATTAAATAAGGTATTATTGCTCTGCTTTCGTCACACCTTCGTGGTCGAGTATGCTTCCAATTGTACCACAAAATTGGAAGCATACTCGACGGATATTTCAGAGATCAGGTTCGAGTCCCCGCAGGCGCACTGCATATTTTTTACATTTGCTGCTTCAAAATAATCCAATGACTCTACAACACAACTGGTCATATTGCAAGGAAATCCATTTACATGTTCCATGATCAAAAGTCCATTACTGCCGCCACTCACTGCAGAAATCTGAAGTGCTTAAAAATGGAGCGTCTCAATATCTGGCAGCCTCTGTCCTACGAGATGGCCATTAATTAGTTTCCCTCCTTCTTGATGGTAGCGGGCTTAGCTTCCATGTCTTGAAGTATTCTGCAGTTCCTTCGTACGTGGCCTTAACTACCGCAATTCTAGTACTTTAGGATCTGTTTCTTGCCATACATATTTAAGGCAGTGACTTGCTTAGTTAAATCGTCTAGAAAATCAGTCATTTGATTTACTTGTTTCTGGACTTGAGCAGCTGTGAGTGAGTGGCGGTCTATAGGAGTTGGCTTGTTGGTCTGCCTTCAATTTCCATGGAGTACACTAAAGCTCTTTTTACATTCTTGACATCCGCCATTCGCAGGGTCTTTTTGTATCTCAGGATCCTGGATGCCATGGACGACGTACTACAGGGGCAGGATTTCACATGTTTCCGCTGGGCAGTCCGAAAAGGCGAGAGGAGACTGACTTTCAATATCCGTCGGTTTCTGTTGGCAAGATTTTAATTAACGCCTGCTGGTCTTTCAAACGCATCTCGCCGAAGGGCAGCTCTAACGCTTTAGGATACAACTTAGAAGTCTAGCCTTTGGTTTTCGGCCAGTTTGAAGGATATCCGCTGCTCTTGCAATCAGAGAAGCGGCGAGATACCAGGCCTTAGTTTCGGAATCCTATCTGTTTGCCACTGTAGAGAACTGAGTCTTTTTTGCACCTGCCAGGAGGTGTTTCCATCACACGTGGATAGCTTTCAAGGGTCGACAAGACATAAGCAGGAATTTAAAACCGTCAGAATTCCTTGTTGCTATCACTAATGATTTCTTCAAGCTGCCAACTTCCTTGGCGACAGGAACTTGCCAACTTCCTTGGCGACAGTCCGCTCTGAACTAAAAAAAGACTGAGAACTGATACTCTCTTCGATCTTATATAATTTTTTTACGTTCGCCGATAAATTTCCAGGACATTTAAATTTTCGAAATTGCTAGAAGGCACTTATTTTTCCGGCCAATCTTCACAATTTTGAGACCTATCATGTTATATTATGCGAGAGATGTTACAATTTACATATAATTTCACTAAAATTGTTAACATATGTACAAAATTCCTATCAGTAACTACAACATAAAATTAATCTGTTAATTCTAACAAACGAAAAGCAGTTAACGAAGCCTGTCGTTATCAATTACGTCAATTCACACACAATAAACTCAAACTACAGTTACATCTTTAGAATTCTATCATATGATTTATTTTTTACAATGCTATTAAGAAATTAAAGAGAAATATAAATGGATAACTATATTTAATACATACTGTAATGTAGTGGGAACAGTATGACAGAAAGAAGACAGTGTTTAACAAAAAGAATTTAATATAAGAAAGATTAATAGAAGAATAATTTAATAGAAGAATAAAAAAAGGATTTAAGAAGTCTTTATAAAAAAATTAATAGACAGTTAAACTTTTTCTTCTATGTAAAGAACATATTTTTGGCACCTTGTGTTTATACTTTTACATTAAAATTTCTTACAGAAAATATGGCAGCGCTGTTATAAACAAATTAGACACATAAATATGATCAAACATGCATACCACTCGAATAAACATAAATTTCCTAGAAGACATTTCATTCATTTAGAATACATACCTGAAAGAAAAAAAGAAAATTTTAAGTATACAATAAAGCTAAAATTTACTTGCAAAAATATGAAAAAATATACAAAATTTAAAAAAAAAATTACAACTAAAATAAATTCAGTAAATGAAACTTTATAAAAAAATTTACATTTATTAAGCAGTGTACGAAGCAGTTTCAGCTGAACAAATAAATGCAAATTTAGGAATACTGATATCATTAGTATACACTAATAATAATATAAAACATTGTTAGCAATTGTGAAAATCTTATGATAGTAGAATTTTGTAACTACATAAAACTTACTGAAATTTAAACTTTTATATATTTAATGAAAAACAAGGGCATTTAAAATCGATAATTTATTTGCATAGCAGATATTAACAACAGGCACAAAAAAAAATTTCTCTTTTAGGGAGGAAGAGAAAATAGGGATCACAGAAAATATTAATAATGTAGAGTCATTCTTTTTTTTTTTGGAAGCAGGAGACATGAAAAATACGCAGTGCCTTCGCCGGGATTCGAACCTTCGAATACACGCCGAGTATGCTAACCGGTTAGCACGTTCGGCGCGTATGACCATTTGAGCAAGCCATTCATTGCAACAACCATTATTTTTCTATTAAATTATATTATTGTTATCTTCTTGCATTCCTTTATTATCTTATATTCTAGTGTTATGTAATGGTATACTAGTGTGTATATTACAGTGTAGTTTTATTATTATTCTTATGTGTCTCGCACCGTTTATAATCTATTTTTATGTAACTATGTACTATTTCGAGCCCTTGTTTGGCCATCTATTGTTTGCAATTTTGTTCAATAAATGCTGGGCCTGGGCGGTTGGTGAGCACATGCTTCCGGGGGCTCTTTTGGCCTGCTGAACTGCCACCCGGATGATCCGGTTGCTGGGTTTCGGAGCCGGGTGCGAGGAGCCCATTCGGCTCTAGATAGAGGTGGACGTGTTTCATATGCCAACTAACCATTTTGGTAAAGAGATGGTGCACACGTCCCCTGTCAACTACACAAACTACAGAAAGGCGGGAGAAAATACCTTATATACTCCCCTCTTTTAAATGGCGACTGGTGTTTATGGGACACAATTGAGAAAACCTGGTGGTGAGGAATCATCCTCAATCACCTTTTTTCTTTTAGTTCGGGCGACACTGCAGAAACATTAAGTTTTTTTTTTTTTTTTTGAAGCAGAAGATGTGAAAAAGGAGCAATGCCCTCGCCAGGACTGGAACCTGGACCTCTCGAACACGCGCCTAGTGTGCTAACAAATACACCACGAAGGCATGCAGAAAGGAGGGAGAAAAGTACCTTATAATACAATTCCATAGAGTATGCATTACAATTATATATATTATATCTGCAATACAATCGCGTAGAATATAATGCAACTCTCTGAGTACGTGCATTATACGTAGATATAATATACTGTTTTAATTTTTCATTATTAATAATCTACAACGTCATTTTCAACTTTTTTCCAAAAAGCAATGACGAATAGGTAGTCCCCCCCCAACACACACACACAAAAAAAATTAAGCGTCGTAATTTTATCGCTAATTTGGTACCGTTTAATATTTGCAAGCGCAAGGTCTCCTAAAAACGTTGGGGGTATTATTCTTGACTTTTTGAAAGCACATTTATCATTATAATACAAAAAGAGTGGCTTTCGAATTATCGATGACAGAAATGCTTGTTATAGGATTCCTTGATGTTGACTAATGAAATAACGCAAGATTATATCCCTTGAAAAGTGAACCTAAATTTGCTCTTCGCAACATCATTCTTTGCTTATTTTAATTTTTAATTTTCATGTGTTTCCTTGTAACTATTTCCCACACCTACGGTAACTTTAGCCATAGGTTTTACTTTTCTCCAAATCCTATTACATTCCAAATAAATTTTATCCCGGAAGTTTTAATTTAATTTCATTACCTCGACTAGCAATCTCAGCCGTGTTAGCGCCGAATTTAAGTTCTGAAAGACCATTTTGATAAATTTTAACTCCTATTATATATATATATATGTGATGTACCAGGTTTTGTCCAGAATAAAAGATTGGTGAAGAATCATACATGTAGTCATAGCTTAAATTATCAGACGATAAGTTTAAAAAACAGGATCCATTTATTATATTTCAGGGCAAAAAGCAATTACAAAAATCTGATCTCCCGAGTAAATAAAAAAGAATTACTAATAACTTTTTGTATGAAGTTTACTGCATCGTAACATTTAAGAAAAAGCCCCGATATTCTTTCGCGAGTCCTTTTATAGCCTCGGGAAAGGCGGAGCTTCCAAGAAATGACGTCAGCCTCGTCAACCAATCCAGTTCGCTTTAAGAATTCCCAGAACATTCTATAACTGTAAGTGTAGAAAAAGGCGGGAAAAAACAACTTGACGGTTTTGTGGCGGGAAAAAACAACTACGGGGTGGTGGATTTAATTCCATGTACTTTCAAATAAGAGACCATCGCCATTAAATATGAAAAGAACATACAGGAAGAATTTTAAGTGTATTCTTGACTATGGAATTTTATTATTACACACACATATATATATATATATAATTTATTTACTAAAGAAACATTGATTATGTTGTCTCCTAATATAAATTTAGTAGAAGTATCAAAATAGCGGCAACCCATACGTATTTTTAGATCATTCAACATTATATAATATATATATGTGTGTGTGTGTGTGTGTGTATGTAAGATATAAAAAATGCGCATCCGTATAACTGGCAACCTCAAAACTGACTATTCTAAATTTGTTGCTCTCCCCATAATTCATGTGTTCTCCCAAATTCGAGATCTTTCCATGTTACATAACTCTGCTTGAAAAATGGAACTCAAACCTAAAATTAATGTGTAAGATTAAAACAAATATGAAAGCAAACTTCTAATTTTAATTGGCTATAATCTCTTTTATTTTTGATTCCATTTGGAGACTCCCTCTCTCTATCTTAAAAATAGCGCTATAAGTCTAAACTGTGTCATTCAAATTAATCATGCGAACCTACGTAACGCTTCATGCAGGTATCTCTTGCCAAATCATTAAATTGTAAACCAAAACTGTTTTAACTGGAACTGAAACTTTTGACTCCCTCCCTTCTTCCTCTGAATAGCTGCGACACTTTCGCTTACGCTTTCTTCCTGGCCAGAGGCGTTGCGGCTACCTTCTTTGTTCAAGGAATATACAAAATATAAAATATCTATCTTTCAAATAATAAATCAATAATAGCCCTTTAGCTTCTGTCTTCATTCTAAAAATAACGCAGCAATAATTTTTCTAACTAAATGAAAAAGATCCATTATCTAATCTGTACTGCGCACGGATCCATGAAATCTGAACCCGACATCCGGACATTAATCTGTCATGTAATCTGAAATGGAATTCGGTATGAAAAGGTAATTGCGTCGCAGCTCCCTCTCTTTTTTACTTGCTTCGTTTCGCTACTTTACATTGCCGCTAGCCACGTACAGTTTACTTTTCTAAATTTCGTCCATTCTTTAAGAAATGTGAGTTGTATAAAATTATGGGGTGCACAGCGCACCCATATTGATGATGTACATCTCAGCGCACCCATATTGTTTATCCAGGAATGAAATTATGTGTGGAATTTATCGTTATGTGTGTTCTTCGAGTGTCATCATGCTAACTACAGTGTCTCAAAAAAGTGATGGGACACTTGTGCTTTACAAAAGGAAACTGCAATAAAATAAATTTTAAAAACATGTAAAATTTTTTGTGGGTGTGTTTCATACTTAAATTTAGTAACAATTATTACATAATATACATTTTCTCAAAATATTAAAATATTAATTTAATAAAAATACAATTGTTTAGAACGGAGCAGAAAATGGCTCACTTAAGTAATGGGACACTACGTACTATGCAACAAAAATCGTCTGAAGTAAGCAATAAAAATATCTTTTGGGGTATTTATTTTTACTCAAAAGCAATTGCCAATAATTTATAAAATCGTCTGCAGTATTTCTCTCCAGTTTGTTTTGGAATTTTTGTGTTTTTTAGCTTTGTGCAGCCATGAATGCTAAACGAAAAGAAACTTTGCCTGGAATTCAAAAATTAGTTATTAATTTGCATATTGAACGTGGAAAATCTATTAGAGAAACTACTGAAACAGTTAACTTCAGTCATTCAACAGTTTTCAATATCATTAAACGATATAAAAAGAATCATATGATTCAGGATAAAAGAAGACCTGGCCGACCATCAAAGCTATCCAATGGAATAAAGCGAATTATCGTTCGAAATATTTAAAAAAATCCAAGAATGAGTGCTCCTAATGTTGCTGCTGATTTACAAGCATTATATGGAGTAATTGTTAATTCTGAGACTATTAGAAGAGTAATTCGATCTGCTGGATATCACGGTAGAGCAGCTAGGAAAAAATTCTTCGTAAGTGAAAAGAATAGAAAACTCAGACTGGCTTTCGCAAAATCCAACATAAATAAGAATTCGGATTACTGGAATGAAGTTATATTTGCTGATGAGAGTAAATTTAATATATTTGGTTCTGACGGTAGAATCTTGGTGTGGAGAAAACCCAGGGAAGAATTTCGCAAACAGAACTTGGTGCCAACAGTAAAACATGGTGGAGGAGGATTTATGGTATGGGGGTGTATGTCGTCCGCTGGAGTTAATAATCTTGTTTTTATTGACAGTATAAGGGATGAGTACAAGTATATTGACATTTTAAATCAAAATTTGAAATCTTCAGCACGAAAATTGAACCTTCATAACGATTTTAAATTCTACCAGGACAATGACCCCAAGCACAGTGCTTTGAACGTTAGACTTTGGCTGCTGTATAACTGTTCTGAAATAATAAAAACACCCCCACAATCTCCACAATTTAAATCCCATATAGAATATTTGGCTAGAATTGGAATCAAGAATTCGCAAACACACCATTTCTTCAAAACAACAATTAAAATCGGTGCTTCAAGAAGAATGGGGTAAAATCACTCCAGAAATCATAAAAAAAATTAGTCGAATCCCTCCCAAGAAGATTAAATCATGTTTTATAAGTAAAAGGAAATCCAACAAAATATTAAAACCTTTTAAAAAGTAAAATTTTTGGATAAATATTTGATGGAAAATTAAGTGTCCCATCACTTAAGTGAGCCATTTTCTGCTCCGTTCTAAACAATTGTATTTTTATTAAATTAATATTTTAATATTTTGAGAAAATGTATGTTATGTAATAATTGTTACTAAATTTAAGTATGAAACACACCCACAAAAAATTTTACATGTTTTTTAAATTTATTTTACTGCAGTTTCCTTTTGTAAAGCACAAGTGTCCCATCACTTTTTTGAGACACTGTAGGCAGTTTTCAAGCAACGCATTAAAAATCTCTTCAAGTTATAATGCCGAGAATCAAGTTATAATGCCAATCTGTTGCAACTTACTTTGTGCCAAGTCATCTTATTATATATGTGATGTACCAGCTTTTGTCCGGAATAAATAGATTGGTGAAGAATCGTATAGTCGTAGCTTAAATTATCAGAAGATAAGTTTAAAAAACAGGATCCATTTATTATATTTCAGGAGAAAATAGCAGTTACAAAAATTAAGATCTCCGGAGTAAATAAAAAAGAATTACTAATAACTTTTTGTATGACGTTTACTGCATCGTTACATCAAAGAAAAGACCCCGATATTACTTTGCGAGTCCTTTTATAGCCTTTGGAAAGGCGGAGCTTCCAAGAAATGACGTCAGCCTCGTCGGCCATTCCAGTTCGCTTTAAATATTTCCAGAACATTCTATAACTGTACGTGTAGAAAAGGTGGGAAAAACAACTTGACTACGGGGCTGTGAATTTAATTCCACGTACTTTCAAATAAGAGAACGTCGCCATTAAAAATGAAAAGACCATACAGTTAGATTTTTAACAGTATTCTTGATTATGAAATTTTATTATTACAAATATATACACAAACAGGGAGAAATAATAAGGAATATAAAGAAAGTTATACAATTTACTATTAGAGGAAGCGTAACTCATAGTATAAAAAATTTCCTTTCTCCATCTTCCGAAAAACTTTTTTTTTCCCGGTAACCATAGAAGTGTCGGAAATAAAACCGTGCCGAAATTCATCGCAGGCATCGGCTGGAGTAATCGTTTTTTAGTAGAGGTTACGATTGGTTTTTTATAGTGTGCAGTTTCCGGGTTTTATTTCTCTCCCCCCACCCCTTTCTCAACTTTCTTTTCCGAACACATTCTGCCCCGCTCCCATAGCAGCGAATTCTCTTCACGGGCAGACGACTGAATGGAGCTGTGAGAAAATAAAATAACAAAATTATGTTCTAATAGACATTTTTTCGAGCAAATAATTCTGGCGGACATTTTCTTTCGCCTCAGTTTTTCTTCGACCGGGCCATATGCCTTAGCCCTAAGGGAGAGAGGGGGGATGATGATTTATCGATAGAAGAAACCTATAAAAAGAACAGGACGAAAGGGAAAGATGCATGGAAAGAATTAAAAAGATGATGACAAAAAAGAAGATGTATAGGATACTGTTTTATTTAGTGTTTAAAAAGATATAATTGTGCAATATGTTAAATTATCACAGACAGGTTACTGGTAAAATATTGCGGAACCAAAATAAATCGGAATAAATAATCATAAAGTTTTTCTACTTTAAAATTTTACTTTTTGAGTTTCTAGCCCAAAAGGAGTATTTAGTCTCGAAACGCGATTTTGCGTTGTGTCGTTTTTCATTCGAATCCTTCGGTAAAATGTAATATACGTATCTTTCGAACTGAATCTGTCTGTTACGGATTAACAAACTAAGCTACTGAAAAGAAATAGACGCAGTTCTTGAGAACATTATTTTTTTACATTCCAATCGGATAGATTTCAAATGACGTTCTACATTTTTTCATTTTTGAAATATACACAAGACGCAGAACTTTCCTATGTGAGTTTCAAAGGGTGTTTCACTGATGTCCTAAAAATGTTTCGCTTAGTGTGTGGTAGGTATTAACTTTGAAACGCCTCCCGCCCTGTACGTGGATCCCGTGGAATAGTTTTTCAAAATTTTACGTAGACATTGACCTTCCTCTTGTTCTGAAGGTCAAATATGCAAAATTTCATTACGATCAGAATACAACTGTAAGTATAAATGAATAAAATTGTATTTACATATATAGACACAAACAAACAAAAGGACACTCTACTTTATATAGATATTTGATTGATTGATTGATATATTTGTCAGTTTGATTGAAAGAGATATATTTGACAGATTAATTAAGAGAGATATATTTGATTGATTGATTGATTTTTATTTATTTACACGTACAGAATAAAACTACACGTTTAAATAAATAAAACTGTACTATTTATATACACAGACACAAACAAACAAAAGGACACTCTTCTTTATATAGATATTTGAATGACTGATTGATTGAGAGAGATAGCTAGAGCTAGATAGATAGATAAAAATACGAAATCAAACTTCTAATTTTAATTGACAATATCCCCTTGGTTCTTGATTTCAATCTGGTTATTTCGGCTTTCCATTTTCTACATAACGATGATGACATTCTCAAATTTTTATTCTCCCCCCCCCCCTTTCAAAGAGATAAGCGACAGAGAAGCCTTTAAAAAGAGAAAAAATGCTTTTAAGAGACAGAATGTTAAAGCTTTAGAAAATGAAGAGAAACACGATTTGAAAAGTTCAAATAATAAAATTTGAATCCAAATAATTTTCAAGTTATTAAAAATTTTTGAATATAATATTT
The DNA here is from genome assembly GCF_044657685.1 of Stegodyphus dumicola. Lineage (NCBI taxonomy): Eukaryota > Metazoa > Arthropoda > Arachnida > Araneae > Eresidae > Stegodyphus > Stegodyphus dumicola. The sequence continues at coordinate 19,483,088 of NC_140777.1, read as the reverse complement.
TTGACAATACATACAACTTCTAGAGTCCTAGTAAAATTTTCTGTCCAAAAGTCTTTGTTTTTCTCTGTGTGTGTTCACATTATCATAATACTTCTTAAAATATTTTTCAAAAATTTTGCATAGAATATAACAATTATAAAAAGTATATGCTTATTACTTGTTTGAAGTAATCATAGCAAATCTAAAAAAATAATGCCGCAATAATATTTATATTTATAACTAACATTTTCAACATTGTAAATTTTATAGCACTGTTATTGAAATTATAGATGATTTGTTGTTATTTCATTCGTAATTCTTCATTTTATACAAACTGGTAAACACCACAGCTTTCTTCAAATACAAATATGTCCCCCTAACCATCCCATTAATTGACTGATGTAATGGATTCACTAGTGGTTCTATTACATCCATTACTAGTGAGAGTTCGACAGTTAACTATAAAGGCCTCCGTTCCTTACATAAGATAACTGGCCTTTGAGAACTGCACTAATATATTGCATATTAATAATAATAACTCTACATTAAAAAAATTACGCTCAAGCCCTTCAACTTTATATTGTATGAAGAGGTAAAAGTAACAATTGTACAGATGCAAAAAAAAAATTTTTATTTAATACATTTTATAAAATATATTTCATCACAAATACAATTTTATTTCATTTTCTATATACGTATTCAAAATTATTTCATTCCTATATCATATTATCTAAATCTCAAAATTCTTATTATTAATTTAAAGGTTTTTAAACAATAATCCAAAAATATAATTATTAATCATATTAAAATTTTATATACCTTCCTGAATAAAATAATTCAAAACCTTTAAATTTTGTTACTTAATTTATTAAAAACTGAATTTCTAACGTCATAAAATGTTCCTATTTTAATAAAACAGCGGAACATATTTAAAATCCAATATAAGACAAAAACAGCATTTTGTTCTCAAATTTCAAAATAGTAAATTATTAGGAATTCTAAAATCTTCTACCTAGACTAACGAATGGTCAACTTATCTATTTCACGGCCACGAGAAACCTTTAGTTTACACCATTGGATAGGTCTAGGTACCACGATGATCAAAAGGTTTTAGTTTACAATATATTAATTTAAGTAAAATTTAGTTTAGAGTATAATTTTTAGTTTACACTGTAGTAATTTATCATAGTGTAAACTAAGTGTAATAATTTTTCACATAAAATATGCGTAATAATTTATCATAGTGTAAACTAAACAGAAGGAAAATTTTAAATTTTAACTATAATACTTTTATCAAAGTGTATTATTTTTAGTTCAATTAATAATGTTGCGTGCGAACGGGTTGCACACAGGTCCGATGATAAGTTAATAAAATTTATTTTATCAAAAGGAAACACTACGCAGTTCTGGAACTTTCCACAAAAATACACGTACAGTTCTTCACAGTATCTCACAGCACAGTCAGTAGTGACACTTCAAACATTTAGAAACGTTAAACACAACAAAATGCAAAGCGAATCTAAAATGCAAAGCGAATCTAAAAGGCGAAGCTCTCCAAAGTCGCTATGAGCTAACAACAACTACAACTACTATTACGGGTAGATGTTTTTTCCGGTCTTATAAAATTCTTCACCGGGACGCCAAGATATTTCTAGTATTTTCTGCTTCTGAAAGTTACTGTACGCCATATGAGGGCTGGATACAGTTACAGTTACACATGAAATCAATTACAATTATTCATTTACAATACTTATTACGGTGATGTAGGGAACGAACCAAAATGACACCAAATGGTCGCCAAGTTTGGCGACTTTTTGAGATCTCTCGCTAAATTTAGCGATAAAAATGAGTTGCCAAAAGCGTTCCCAGCTTGGCATATCTCGCCAAATTAGCGCAATAGCCATTTACTTAATGTCAAATAGACTTGCATTTGTTTTCTTACCTTTCCGTCAAACTCCGCCACTTTTCCACTTTTCAAAAAGAAATACAATTTTAAATATAATTTCACTAAAATTATCGGTGTACGTACAAAATTCTGAACAATAATTTTTATTTTACGTATTGATAAATCCATTTTAAAAAGCATTAAAAACAGCACGAAATAACATTAAAATGCTCGCAATATTTATGAATTTAATACTACTTTAAAGTATTGAATTATTATACACCTTTATAAATACAATGATACTCTTTACGTTTTTATCTTTTCCATCAATGAAAACAGCGTAAACAAATTTCAGAAATTTTTAACTAAATTTAAATTCAAAATGTACAGCCCACAGCATATCAACGAAACATGAAAATGGTATAATAATATAAAAATATAAAACTCGAAAATAATAAATTAAACTTTTCAAGTGCCGGGCGTAATCCATTTCTCGCGCAACACACAATATCGAGTACCTTTCAATAGCTGTAATATTCAAGCTTTAGAATAATAAATGCTTCGATTATTTAGAGAACACTTTTACCCCCATTTCTAAATACTGAAAAGACGAATAACAAAAGAAAAAAAATTCGAAATTGAAATAAACCACATTTCATTTCACGAGATGTTAAAACATTTAAACTTGCAGATAAATAAACACATTTATTTAAATTTTGTAAATAAAATTTTTCGTTGAAGGAAAGACAGATATAGATCCATAGTATACTATCGAGAGTTTTTATAGAACTGTAATAATTTAGAATTGTGGGTAAGAGAAGAAATCTGAATGGTTTCAGATTTTAAATTACGACCAAAGGGGCGGGTTTTTTTTTTTTTTTTTTTTTTTTTTTTTTTTTTTTTTACGTTTTGTGTGTTACCTTTATTCATTAAATATCATGTTCTTCGCACTTAAACCATAAAATTCAGTTCAACAGCAGTGATGACGCAAACTAATTTTAAAATGAGCATATCTTAAGAATTTCCAATACACAGTTCCGCGTGCTGGAGATAAAAGGGTTTTTTTCCTCCCCCCCCCCGTAGCTCGCTTTTAAGTCGTTGAGTATCTTAATCAAAAATTCGTTTTAAGTTTAACAAAATATTAAATCCATAATAAAACAAATTTCAAATTTGGGCTTTCAGATACCCATATTCGTAGCAGGATTACGTCATTCAAAATTGGATGGATTACGTCATTCAAAACTGGTCATTGGAGGTACTGTTGTTTTATCACAATGCGAGAAACATACATACATTTAAGCAGATTTTTCATTATTTAATTTCTTCAAATATAATAATATAATACAGAACGATAGTATTTAGTGGCAACGATTTGAAAAGTGATACAACCGTTTAAAGTTTTCAACGCAAAACAAAAACAATAGTTCTTCAGGGAAAAAGTCCACAGTTTGCACACCTCATTATGTGTGTCCATAGCAATTTACACACCGCTGTGTCGCAATTATCCACAAGTCAATCACGAAATTGCAATTGGGAAGTTCATTGTAATATGTACACTATTTTACTATTATCCACAGAAGCAAATGTTTTGTAAATAATGACTTGGCTCCCAGATGATAAAAAAAAGAAGGAAACTAATTCTTAAATTTTTCAATACAATTCTAAATTGTGCAAAACTACAAATTTGTTAAACAGTTCCAGTCAATACAAATTGACTGGTATTCCAACAATATAAAGCACATATTCTAAAATAAAACGTCTAATGGAAAACAGGAACTAATTCCCAATTAAAATAGACATAAAATACATACAGTGGATTATGTGTGTATGGATAAAATATGGAAACACCTTGTGAAATGCATGTTTGAAAAGAAAGATTGATTTTAATGAAATATGTAGGTGGCGCTGGCGTTTTTTACTACTGACGCCACCTACCACTTCGTAAATGTGCTAAACAGTTCAGTTGTTGTCGGAGTACTGTTATGCGAGGTTGTCATTGCATTATGTCAGAGTTAACAGACTTCGAACGTGGGCAAATTGTTGGAGCACGTATGGTAGGTGCTTCCGTAAGCAAGGTAGCCGAGGTGTTTAGTGTTTCAAGAGGTACTGTATCGAAGATTTATTCCGCATATTTGAAAAGCGGAAAAACATCATCTGCTAAATCACAGCGCGGACGAAAGTGTGTCCTGAGTGACCGTGACAGACGATCATTAAGGGCAATTGTGACGAAAAATAAGAAGACCACAGCTGCAAAAGTTACTGCTGAAATGAATGTTGTGTTACCGAACACTGTGAGTACCAAAACAATTAGAAGGGAGCTTCATAAACAGGGAATTGCTGGCCGTGCTGCAATTGAGAAGCCAATCATCAGTGATGCTAATACCCGTAACAGGAAAAGGTGGTGTTTAAGTCATAAAGCCTGGACTATAGAGCGGTGGAAGCGAGTAATATGGTCTGACGAGTCTTCTTTCACATTGTTTCCCACTTCTGGCCGAGTTTACGTCTGGAGAACGCCATCTCAAGCCTATAATACAGACTGCTTGTTGCCAAGAGTGAAACATGGCGGAGGTTCTGTTATGGTTTGGGCAGCCGTATCGTGGTTCTCTGCTAGCCCATGATAACTGTGTCAGGGCACATGACTGCCAAGACTTATGTGAACATTTTGGCCGATCAAGCTCACCCCATGGTACAAACTTTGTTCCCCGATGGTGATGGTGTCTTCCAAGACGACAAAGCCCCTGTTTACACAGCTCACATTGTCCAGAACTAGTTTTCTGAGCACGAGGATGAGTTGTCCCATCTCCACTGGCCACCACAGTCACCAGAACTGAATATTATCGAACCTTTGTGGTCTACATTGGAACGGAAAGTGCGTTCTCGTTATCCACCGCCAACATCGTTATCTGAACTTGCCACCGTTTTGCAGGAAGAATGGTATAATATTCCCTTGGCAAACATACAGGAACTGTATTTATCCATTCCGAGAAGACTGCAAGCTGTTTTGGATGCCAACGGGTTTCCTACACCATATTAAGCAAAGAAACATGTTTTTTTAAAGGTGTTTCCATACTTTGTCCAACCCCTGTAATTATTCAGCACATATTATATACCAATAGCCCCTTTGGACTAAAAAAAGAAAGCTTTCGGATTTTATAATACAACCAAAGGGATGTTTTTCATTTACACACATACACGTTTCGAGATCATTTGGGCTAATGTCCCTTTGAACTAAAAATATTTAAAAACAGCACATCTTTAGAATTTCCGATAGACAGTCTCGTGCCCTGAAGTTAATTTTTTTTTTTTTTTTTTTTTTTTTCCCGTACAGTGTTGCCTTGAAATCGTCCAGTTTGTTAATCAAAAATTCGTCAAAGTTTTACATAATACGAAATAGACAATAAAACACATTCCAAATTCGGGTTTCCATGTGCCCATGTTCGGGTGGAGGAATACGTTCTTCAAAACTGGATGGCTGTAGGTACCGTCGTTTTTTCACAATGCGAGAAACATACTTACATCCATGCAGATTCTTCGTTATTTAGTTTCCTTAAATATAATATACAGGGCAATGATAATAGGTGGCAACAGTTTGAAAAGTGATACAACGTATTTAAGTGATTCCACGCAAAATGCCGTTTCGAGACAAATAGCCTTTCTGGGCTAACGCCATTTTGGGCTAATAATGACCGATGGTCGTAGACGGTGCTGGCATAGTGAATGCGTATTGCGTGGTAGAACTATATGACTTGCAGATCAAATTAGCCGAAGATAGCCTCCCCTTGACTAACGCCCGAGAGGACAGACATATTGTGATATATAACCGTACAACCACATCACGAACCATCAGTCAGGAAATAGGCATGTTTGCAGCACGCCTTGTATCCGTTCGAACGGTGCGTCGACGTTTGCAGCTGCATGGACTATCAACACGACGACCATTACTTCGATTTCTCTTGACAAGGCAGCACAGGCGACTCTGGTGCGCCAAACGACAAAGCTGGATCCAAGAGTGGCACAACGTCGTCTTTTTAAACGCCCGGTTCTTCGTGCAGTATTCTGATAGCTGTATACTTGTCTGGAGTTTCCGAGTAGACCGCATGTCGTTTGCTTGCCTTCGACATCAGCATAGGGGCCCTGCAGCTAGTGTAATGTTTTGGGCAACTACTGGGTACACGGATCGACCGTAATTTGAAAGCAGATTGGTACCTCCAACAAAATAATGCAAGACCACATGTTGCACGTCGTGTTCTGACCTTCCACGATACACAAGGTATTTGATCGCTGCCCTGGCCTGTCACCTATCGAAAACACCTGGTCATGGGTTCCTGAGAGACTGGCCCGCCATCCATCTCCAGGTAATACGCTTGATGAAGTGTGGCATTGACAGAAAGCAGCATGGAATGACTTGCCCGTTTATATCTTCCAAGCCCATTTCGACTCTATGCCTCCTAACTGGGTAAGGGCCGGTTTAGATGCCAATGATGGCAGCTGTTTCTACTAATTTCGCACCCCAGTTAAACCCAAACTGCTTACAAATTTAATCTTTATGCCATACTGTTTACGTAGAATACGTTTTTTGTATTTGCCTTCCTTCATGGTGTTGCAATTTTAATGGCCAGCAGTGCATTACGAACCCATCAGCACGCAACACTTTGCTGCGTTCAAAAAATATTTATCAATATTTTTTTATCAAAAGAAATACTTCAGGGTTCTGGAATTTTCCACGGAAATATTCGCACAAGTATTCACATATCGCACAGTACAACCAGTAGTTACTATTTCAAACTACTAGCAACGTTAAACACAATGCAATGCGAAGCGCATCTAATGAGAAAGCTAATCTAACCTCACGCTGAATTAACAATTCGCAACAATAACAACCACTAAGTAACTAACTACTGACAGCAAATACTCTCCCCGGCTGCATACAGTTTTCAGCCGGTCGCCGAGACACTTCCAACAATTTCTGTCCCTCCCAAACCACCGGAAAGCAATACGAGAATCGAACCACGGCTACAGCCAGCATAGTGATCAATTACATTTATTTATTTACAATACTTAGTATGGTGATACAGGGACCGGACCGAAACGTCATCAAGTTTGGCGGCTATTGGCGATTTTTCGTCAAATTTGGCGAACCATTGTCAGTTTGGCGAGATATCGCCAAATTACCGAGATACCCATTTACTCAATGTTAAATGGACTTGCCCATGTATTCTTTCTTTTTCGGCATAGTTACATTTACACAGAAAAATAAAAAAAATTCACATATAACTTCACTAAAATCATCTATCTATATACAAAATTAGTAACAATATATATATTTATACATATTATTATAAGGTTCCTTTTTTAGCAAATTTTAAACTCTCGATCTAACGATAATTTATTACAATTAGATTTATAATTGCAACCCCAATTTTTAACATTCATCTTGAATTTGCCTGAAGCTAAATCGTTAGATGTAAAAAAAAAAAAAAAAAATCAAAAATTCTGCGGTTATTTCGAGCGTTACAATTATCTTACCGTAGCTAGCTATAAGAAACGTATTGTGAGGAATTCAGACTCCCTTTGATTAACGTTATTTCCTTATGCAAAAAAAAAAAAAAAATGCTCTAATTGCTAGAACTGTAATTGCTCTCATCTTTATTACTCCATTTTCATATCTCAGAAAACGAATTACGAGCAAGAAATTCGCTGATTCTAATTAGCAAGGAATCTTTTTTTTCCCTCATCCATTGGCATCATGAATAAAAGTTAATTTCATTATTAATGGCACACAGAACACAAATTACGATGATCGTCTCGAGTAATTACAGTAGCACTTCTCAAACGAAGTTCCCCGTAATTTCAGCGTACCGACTTTTGCGAGAAATTGCAATGAATGACGCAATCATGTCATCTATATGTTTAGTTTCATATTTGTAATTTTAGTATACGCCTTATATATATATATATATATATATATATATATATATAAGGCGTATATATATATATATATATATATATATATATAAGGCGTATATATATATATATATATATATATATATAAAAGAAGCATGTTTCGTATATGCTTGATGGGTTTCAAAGTCGGGTGATCGCCATGCCCATTCCACACGATAACAGTGTTTCCGATTTAAATAACAGCGGAATGGGTACAGGTAGAAGATAGGCCAGCGCTTCTGTAGTACCACAGGTCAGTAATCTCGAACTCAAATTGCACTTAGGACAAATGAACGATCTGAAAGTAGCGGACTGCCTACATTTAAAGAAAATTGTTAACAAAACAGAATTCGTTAAATAAAATTTAAAAAATTGCTAGATGGTTATCAAAACATACACGTAAAATGACGCAAAGATATAATTCAAATTTATGTTTTTTTCCTCATAGTCAAAGGCGGGTATTTTCAAGGAATTTCTACTGGTCTCAATTTGCAATTTGTGTTCAATACTGACAACTAAAATTTTCAGATTCGCATTTACTGAAATAACTGTCAAAACTTGAGAAAAAATAATTACAATCTATTCTCTTTATTTTATTTATTACGTTTTTCTATAAAGTATACAGGTAACGGAAGACTTGGACACCAATACTTTTGCCGTCGTATTGGACTGTTAGACAGATGTAGTCACAAGGTCCCGGCTGTGATAGAATCCGCTTCACGCTGTGGTTTAGCAAGGAATGGTTTGGTTTGGTTTATTTATTTACGACAAAGCATACGAAAGCTATCTGCCTATAGAAGGTTTAGCAAGGAATGGTTTGGTTTGGTTTATTTATTTATGACAAAGCATACGAAAGCTATCTGCCTATAGAAGGTTTAGCAAGGAATGGTTTGGTTTGGTTTATTTATTTACGACAAAGCATACGAAAGCTATCTGCCTATAGAAGGTTTAGCAAGGAATGGTTTGGTTTGGTTTATTTATTTATGACAAAGCATACGAAAGCTATCTGCCTATAGAAGGTTTAGCAAGGAATGGTTTGGTTTGGTTTATTTATTTATGACAAAGCATACGAAAGCTATCTGCCTATAGAAGGTTTAGCAAGGAATGGTTTGGTTTGGTTTATTTATTTATGACAAAGCATACGAAAGCTATCTGCCTATAGAAGGTTTAGCAAGGAATGGTTTGGTTTGGTTTATTTATTTATGACAAAGCATACGAAAGCTATCTGCCTATAGAAGGTTTAGCAAGGAATGGTTTGGTTTGGTTTATTTATTTATGACAAAGCATACGAAAGCTATCTGCCTATAGAAGGTTTAGTAAGGAATGGTTTGGTTTGGTTTATTTATTTATGACAAAGCATACGAAAGCTATCTGCCTATAGAAGGTTTAGTAAGGAATGGTTTGGTTTGGTTTATTTATTTATGACAAAGCATACGAAAGCTATCTGCCTATAGAAGGTTTAGCAAGGAATGGTTTGGTTTGGTTTATTTATTTATGACAAAGCATACGAAAGCTATCTGCCTATAGAAGGTTTAGTAAGGAATGGTTTGGTTTGGTTTATTTATTTATGACAAAGCATACGAAAGCTATCTGCCTATAGAAGGTTTAGTAAGGAATGGTTTGGTTTGGTTTATTTATTTATGACAAAGCATACGAAAGCTATCTGCCTATAGAAGGTTTAGTAAGGAATGGTTTGGTTTGGTTTATTTATTTATGACAAAGCATACGAAAGCTATCTGCCTATAGAAGGTTTAGTAAGGAATGGTTTGGTTTGGTTTATTTATTTATGACAAAGCATACGAAAGCTATCTGCCTATAGAAGGTTTAGTAAGGAATGGTTTGGTTTGGTTTATTTATTTACGACAAAGCATACGAAAGCTATCTGCCTATAGAAGGTTTAGCAAGGAATGGTTTGGTTTGGTTTATTTATTTATGACAAAGCATACGAAAGCTATCTGCCTATAGAAGGTTTAGCAAGGAATGGTTTGGTTTGGTTTATTTATTTATGACAAAGCATACGAAAGCTATCTGCCTATAGAAGGTTTAGTAAGGAATGGTTTGGTTTGGTTTATTTATTTATGACAAAGCATACGAAAGCTATCTGCCTATAGAAGGTTTAGCAAGGAATGGTTTGGTTTGGTTTATTTATTTATGACAAAGCATACGAAAGCTATCTGCCTATAGAAGGTTTAGCAAGGAATGGTTTGGTTTGGTTTATTTATTTATGACAAAGCATACGAAAGCTATCTGCCTATAGAAGGTTTAGTAAGGAATGGTTTGGTTTGGTTTATTTATTTATGACAAAGCATACGAAAGCTATCTGCCTATAGAAGGTTTAGTAAGGAATGGTTTGGTTTGGTTTATTTATTTATGACAAAGCATACGAAAGCTATCTGCCTATAGAAGGTTTAGCAAGGAATGGTTTGGTTTGGTTTATTTATTTATGACAAAGCATACGAAAGCTATCTGCCTATAGAAGGTTTAGTAAGGAATGGTTTGGTTTGGTTTATTTATTTATGACAAAGCATACGAAAGCTATCTGCCTATAGAAGGTTTAGTAAGGAATAGTTTGGTTTGGTTTATTTATTTATGACAAAGCATACGAAAGCTATCTGCCTATAGAAGGTTTAGTAAGGAATGGTTTGGTTTGGTTTATTTATTTATGACAAAGCATACGAAAGCTATCTGCCTATAGAAGGTTTAGCAAGGAATGGTTTGGTTTGGTTTATTTATTTATGACAAAGCATACGAAAGCTATCTGCCTATAGAAGGTTTAGCAAGGAATGGTTTGGTTTGGTTTATTTATTTATGACAAAGCATACGAAAGCTATCTGCCTATAGAAGGTTTAGTAAGGAATGGTTTGGTTTGGTTTATTTATTTATGACAAAGCATACGAAAGCTATCTGCCTATAGAAGGTTTAGTAAGGAATGGTTTGGTTTGGTTTATTTATTTATGACAAAGCATACGAAAGCTATCTGCCTATAGAAGGTTTAGCAAGGAATGGTTTGGTTTGGTTTATTTATTTATGACAAAGCATACGAAAGCTATCTGCCTATAGAAGGTTTAGCAAGGAATGGTTTGGTTTGGTTTATTTATTTATGACAAAGCATACGAAAGCTATCTGCCTATAGAAGGTTTAGCAAGGAATGGTTTGGTTTGGTTTATTTATTTATGACAAAGCATACGAAAGCTATCTGCCTATAGAAGGTTTAGTAAGGAATGGTTTGGTTTGGTTTATTTATTTATGACAAAGCATACGAAAGCTATCTGCCTATAGAAGGTTTAGTAAGGAATGGTTTGGTTTGGTTTATTTATTTATGACAAAGCATACGAAAGCTATCTGCCTATAGAAGGTTTAGTAAGGAATGGTTTGGTTTGGTTTATTTATTTATGACAAAGCATACGAAAGCTATCTGCCTATAGAAGGTTTAGCAAGGAATGGTTTGGTTTGGTTTATTTATTTATGACAAAGCATACGAAAGCTATCTGCCTATAGAAGGTTTAGTAAGGAATGGTTTGGTTTGGTTTATTTATTTATGACAAAGCATACGAAAGCTATCTGCCTATAGAAGGTTTAGTAAGGAATGGTTTGGTTTGGTTTATTTATTTATGACAAAGCATACGAAAGCTATCTGCCTATAGAAGGTTTAGTAAGGAATGGTTTGGTTTGGTTTATTTATTTATGACAAAGCATACGAAAGCTATCTGCCTATAGAAGGTTTAGCAAGGAATGGTTTGGTTTGGTTTATTTATTTATGACAAAGCATACGAAAGCTATCTGCCTATAGAAGGTTTAGCAAGGAATGGTTTGGTTTGGTTTATTTATTTATGACAAAGCATACGAAAGCTATCTGCCTATAGAAGGTTTAGTAAGGAATGGTTTGGTTTGGTTTATTTATTTATGACAAAGCATACGAAAGCTATCTGCCTATAGAAGGTTTAGTAAGGAATGGTTTGGTTTGGTTTATTTATTTATGACAAAGCATACGAAAGCTATCTGCCTATAGAAGGTTTAGTAAGGAATGGTTTGGTTTGGTTTATTTATTTATGACAAAGCATACGAAAGCTATCTGCCTATAGAAGGTTTAGCAAGGAATGGTTTGGTTTGGTTTATTTATTTATGACAAAGCATACGAAAGCTATCTGCCTATAGAAGGTTTAGTAAGGAATGGTTTGGTTTGGTTTATTTATTTATGACAAAGCATACGAAAGCTATCTGCCTATAGAAGGTTTAGTAAGGAATGGTTTGGTTTGGTTTATTTATTTATGACAAAGCATACGAAAGCTATCTGCCTATAGAAGGTTTAGTAAGGAATGGTTTGGTTTGGTTTATTTATTTATGACAAAGCATACGAAAGCTATCTGCCTATAGAAGGTTTAGCAAGGAATGGTTTGGTTTGGTTTATTTATTTATGACAAAGCATACGAAAGCTATCTGCCTATAGAAGGTTTAGTAAGGAATGGTTTGGTTTGGTTTATTTATTTATGACAAAGCATACGAAAGCTATCTGCCTATAGAAGGTTTAGTAAGGAATGGTTTGGTTTGGTTTATTTATTTATGACAAAGCATACGAAAGCTATCTGCCTATAGAAGGTTTAGTAAGGAATGGTTTGGTTTGGTTTATTTATTTATGACAAAGCATACGAAAGCTATCTGCCTATAGAAGGTTTAGTAAGGAATGGTTTGGTTTGGTTTATTTATTTATGACAAAGCATACGAAAGCTATCTGCCTATAGAAGGTTTAGCAAGGAATGGTTTGGTTTGGTTTATTTATTTATGACAAAGCATACGAAAGCTATCTGCCTATAGAAGGTTTAGTAAGGAATGGTTTGGTTTGGTTTATTTATTTATGACAAAGCATACGAAAGCTATCTGCCTATAGAAGGTTTAGTAAGGAATGGTTTGGTTTGGTTTATTTATTTATGACAAAGCATACGAAAGCTATCTGCCTATAGAACCCCAGAGGGAATTAGCAGTTTTCTGCAACTTTACCACTACTGTGTGTACTGTGTGACTGCGAAAAGGAAAAATTAAGTGACATCACAGAGATCCAGCATGTACGCTGCCAGGATATCCAGGATAGTCTTGACTTCTGTGATCAATTCCTTTTGTATGATGATATAACGTTGGTATGGGATTCTGTGACCTAAAATCTGTGACGGTGATTGGATGTCAAAGCAACAGCTCGTCAAGTAATGTTCGAAAGTTTCCGTGCCACCGAAGATACACTGGTCCATGGTCCTTCGGCATCCTTCATGAAAATAGACCGTCACCTGTAATACAGCATGTTAGCTGAGCACTAGAAGTTCATCTTTTATTGCTGACTTCGGGAAAGAGTAGATAGGTGGCGCGGTTTTGCGGTGCATGGTCCCATTCGTCTTACCATTTCGCTTTAGTCCAATTATTGACGACTCTTTTGAGGTGACAGAATAGTAGGGGCAGATGTTTCGAATTTGCTACAATGTTGCGAGTTGGCAAGGTCTATTTTTATACCAGGTAGCTTGTGGCTCGTATTCCTCTCATTTGTAACCTTTGCCAATGTAGCTGCTCGCTCATTTCTTCTATTTGCGACCTTTGTTTGTGCCTTTATCTAGTGCAGGTGGAAATTCAGGTGTCTGAAGCGCCGTAAGTCCCTCTGAATGTTACTGATGATATAAGAACTGTGGACGGGATTTAGGATGGCACGTAGCACTAACAGGCTATGTAGAAACTAGCGATGTAGTTTGGCATGAGGTATTGCCGTTGCTAGTGAGTGCCCTTCTGCCTGTAAGTTCTTGAGTGAAAGTTGTGCTTTCCCTGTATGAAATTCTTGTTCATTAGTGTACTGAACAAAGGCACCGCCAGTTCTATTATCATGGCCTGAACCGTCATTGTAGTACCAAAACGTAGTATTGGAAATGGTAAACTGTTGTTGCAGGTACATATTTCTATGGCAAACTTCTCTAACTGACGAATGAATGTGCAGCTTGTTGTTCGATGCTTCATACGCATGTATGTAGGTGGAACCATGTGTTGTGGAACTGCGTTTGTTTCCGTAATTGGAGAGGAATCTGTAGTGTAGCTGTTATTTTTGTATATATATGCGATATCATGAGTCCTGCTAGGATATCTGCTGTAGCTGCAGAAGCTGTACGGAAGGCACGCGTACCATTAATGGCAAACAGTCTTTGGATGCTTAGAAGACGTTGTACTTTTCTATTTTGCAGGGTCAGTTCTTGAGGTCCATTATGAGTGGCATCTATGTAAGACCTTATATCCCATGTCAGTCCGAAGTATTTGAGTGTTCCGGTGATTTTAATTCTATGAAGCACACAGCCTTCATATTTCATGAAGCATATATTCTAAGACGCATACATAAAAAAATCTGATGTGACTTCCTTGTACGGAATATTAACACATGACTTCCTTGTTACGGAATATTAAATTATACGCATTTTTTCTTGCATTTCATTTAAACTTATTGGATTGAACTAAATCTACTTCGTCGATAGCGCATAAACCACAATAGAATAAATGCACGCTTTAAAATTCACTATATTTGTTTAACATGTAGAGTTCCTAAGTATATAAATATAGTAATTGTAAAGGCTAAGTTGCTGTTGAACGTGAAGAATCTTAAGTAACGCTAAGCGAATAATGGCTTAAGTTCGTATGGCAAGAAACAACAAGATGAAAGAGAAACTAACCCTTTATTATTCAAATAAGATTTAACAGAACTCCGTCTTGGAGTGAACAATAAAAGCCGACACTTGGGCTTGAACTTAAGAGGCTAACAAATAAACTAAAACTTATCTAAATTAAAGAGATATAGTCGAAGCTATCAAGATTCTAACCGAGTTGGCCCCCTAACGCTAATTGACTGCAAAGTTATCAAGGGCCTGAGGACGGCCGAGCGTAATAACAGCTTTGCGAGAGAGTAGCCAAAAAGGCAGACGCGCGTAAATCAGAAACTCTGATTCTCTCTAACTCAGCAAGTAGAACTTCACGGTTAAATACCGCTCTTCCTCATTATGTATTCAGAGTGATTCTAAAACTACGTTCTGGCCGGAAGTAGTAATTTGAAGTTAAGAATTTGACAGGAAAGGAACTTAAAATTTATCTGTTAATAAAATTAACATAATCTATACAACCATAGCGACACTCTGGAGCTAGGTTCATTTAACAGCGTTCTTTTTCGTTCATATTATAAGTCAGAATGCACAAAATTTATATCATTTGAAGAATTATCTGATCGTCGCCACATGTTCTATTGAAATACTATAATAAATCTAGAACGATGTATAAAAGAAATTAAGCAAACAAAAAAGAAACAGTTTTTCACAGACGATTCAGTATTTCTCATTCAATTTATTCTGTTCTCACTTCGCGAGAAGGCAAAAATACATAAAAACTCTATATTAAAAATTATAAAAAAACTCTATATTAAATATAAACTCTATATTAAAAATATCTATATTAAAAATTACGAAGTAAATCTTAAACACTTATTGCTTCGAAAGATTTCCAGAAAGGATTAAGCATGATTTAATTCGCAATAATAAATGAATGTTTGTTGTTGCGAAGCTTAGTCTCTCTAGATTGGCAACAAATCTACTATTCTGCTGTCTCAAATGTAAACAAATATGTCCGCCATGTTACTTAAAAATTAGGCTTAACCGCACTTAAACAGCTTTTGAATTGTTGATAATTATACAAATATTGCTTGCAGATTTCCTAAAGGCATAAAAACCTTAACCGGAAGATAAGAACAACACAATAAAATCATTTTTAAAGCAAAAAATACACAATTTACAAACATTTAAGAGTAAAGAAACTGAGATCACTGAGCCGGGTAACAGAGTGGACATATATATAAATATATTTATATACGTTTGGTGCGGCCGATTGCAACCAAAATACGAGGTGCACATCTACATGTTAGAACAGTCCTATATACAAAATTTCAACGTTCTGAGGCCACTCGCTTTTGAGTTATGCGAAATACGTACGTACATACGTTCGTACAGACGTCAGGAAAATTTGCATTGCCTTGTGTTCAATGTTCTGAGTAATTTGAAGTGGTAGCTACTGATTGTACTCTATTAGATTGAGAAGGGCTGGCGGAAATTAGCAGAAATCTGAAGTGTTTTCGTAAAAATAAAGTTACGTAATAAAACTATAATCAGTCAAAAACGACTTTATAAACAAAGAAAGAAATATTGTATAAACCAACTAACTTTTGCATCATTATTAACGCTTAATTCCCCCCCGGAGGGGAGGAGGGGGGAGCGATCACCAGAAACGAGGAAAATGTCACACAAGACAATCTTCTGTCCTTCCGAGCTACGGAAATTCTTCTACCCCCCTCGCACAAACGACGGAAGTTTACGAAGCCAACACTAATTTAAAAAAAAAAAAAAACCCCTCCCTTTCGACAAAAGTTCGAAAACCACCAATAAGAATCTTTAAAAAAGTGCATATAACAAATGGAATTTTTACGGCCATACAGAAGTGTGGAGCAATATTTCATCTGAATTATCATCCTTTACTACTATTTGCATTGCAGCACTAAAACATTCTGTAAGAGTTCTTTAAAAAAAAAAAAATAAAATTCCTTTAATTTTTTTTTTTTTTTTTTTTTTTTTTTTTTAAAGTCCAAAATAGAAACAAGGAAAAAGAGTAACAGAATATGAATCTCTGGAATAAGCGCATGAAAAACGATAGCTAGTGTTGTTCCCTCCCCTTTTTCTCCCTACTTAAAGTGAGGAAGGGGGAGGGAAGCAACAACATAAAATAAGCCACGTCGTCTGCGCTCCAAACGACTGCTCCATTCCAAATGGAGACGTAATTACAAGGGATTCTTCAGGTCAAAGTGAAAGTACAGTTTTCGATATGGGATTTTTATGTAAAAGGCTACAAAGAGTGAAGCTTTTCGGATCGAAAACCTTAGCTTTCTTTTAAAACTCTTTTCATTATTGTTATTATTATTAATTCAATACTTTGTTCAAGGGGTAAAACGCAAAAGCGTGTTTTTTTCTTTTTGTTCCTAATGGTTTTGTAATGGGTCTCTGCTGTTTCCGTTTTTGTTTGTTTTCGTTTGCTGAATCCATATCCCTCCCCTCTTCCATTTTAACCCTCCCTCCTTTGGAACTAGAATGGATTTATTTCGTTATTTTCCTGGGTCTTTTTCGGGATCACTTAACAAAATTGTTTTGAAGAATTTCGCTCGAATCGAACGAAGAACAGAAGCTTTTTGCAATCAACTCCCCACCCTCCGATGATATTTTTTAACCTTTTAAAGTACCAAGTTCATCGAGTTATGAACGACGACATAACTTATTTCTTCAAACTTGGATTTATACAGCAAAAACAAACGGATATGTGACGTCACTTAAAATAACTAAAGAAAAAAAATGCTACAAATTTATTGATTAAAAAGAGAATTAATCAAATAAATAAATCGTAAAACAGACTCCCAACCGGTGCTGTACATAGTAGAGAAAATAACAAGCAAAACAAAAATATAGGCTAGGAAAACATTTTCTGTATAAAAATCATATATGAGACACGACAAAATGAAGGTAACATTACTATTGACAGCTAATTTTAACAAGAGAAGTCCCGATAAATATGAATTAATTAATCGCATTTCCTCACGTATTTTTCCCTTAGCATTTTAGCAATAGGTTCTGAAAATTTTTTTAAATATTATCGTAATTTCCACCTTCGTCAACGTGTTCAGACAACGAAGCCCCCTTAATTTTAAAATGCATTTATCCACATAGTGATCATTTTCGTCACACTAGCAGAGACAAACCTTCGTAAACTACCTGTGAAGGTCACGCCGAACCTTTCCCTTCCAACCGTTGAGCTTTATGCCAGCCCACTAGAAGAACCTATACATCACGGGGAAGCAAACATAAACGGACATTCGGTCTATGACTTTATCTAGTCGGCTGGCCAGTTACCTTCTCTAATTATTTATGGATTCCAGGCCTTGGGAGTTATAGACACAACAAGAAGGGAGAGATTCAAGTTAGATAGAAGTAGAAATGAAAATATCTCATTAGACAACGTAATGTTAGAATTACAGTGTAATGGAATGCACAGTGTAATGTTAATATTATAGTGTTATAAGGTATTTCTCCCGCTTTCTTACTATGCCTTCGTAGTGTAGTGGTCCGCACGCTCGGCGTCTATTCGAGAGGTCCGTGGTTCGATTCTCGGCGAAGGCATTGCTCATTTTTCATCTTTCCTGCTTCCAAAAAATCCTAATGATTCTACAGTGTAATGAAATGTCTTATTGGAATGTACGTTCTTTGAAAGAAATATTATTATGATAGTTACCTGTAGTTTCATCGATGACTTCTTTTCACTGGTTATGTTTCAGGGGCGTAGCTAAAGGGGGGAGCGGAACATCTGTTCCCGGGCGCAGCATCCAGGGGGCGCCGAACTGATGTAATGAATTTTTAGAATGACATGTTTTCCATTCTTGGGAAACGAGAGGGGAGCGAGATCTTCAGTTGGCCCCGGCGCTGAAAATCCTAGCTACAACTCTGTTATATCTTTACTGTAACCGCATTCTTCGGAAATTAAATAATTCGCCAAATTTTCTCCTCTCAATTTTTGGACGATAAAATTAGTAAAGAAAAGAGGGAAAATATAGTATTAATGATGGATCCTACGAACAATTCAGTCACGAACAGTGGACGCAGTCAAATGACCAGTGTTTAAGCTTATAGAGTATTAAGTATTGCCATACTTTTTCTTTTTAATATTCGCTATACTATTCACATTTCGAATGTAAATTGATGGAAGAATCCGAGTGATGAAGGAATATCTTCACCTGTAAAAACCTTTACTGCTTAGAGTTGTAAAAAAGATGTGTAGAGCCATTAGGTATTTTGGAAGCAGGAGAGATGAAAAATGACCAACGCCTTCGCCGGGAATCGAACCACGGACCTCTGGAAAAATGCCCCCAGCGTGCTGACCACTACACTACGAAGGCATGCTAAGAAGGCGGAAGAAATACCTTACAGGTGTTAACATTTTGCTCTTCCGGCATGCTTATACACAAAGTTTATACAAACTATTAACGTACAAAAATACAAAATCAGTATTTGAAAATACTGGAAAATATTTAAATGTTCAGTTTAATCATTCTTTTTTGAAGCTGTGTATGGCGACCATTTGTAAAGCCATTTAAACTAAAATCCTAAGTTTAAAAAAAATTTATTTCAGAAAACAGGAAAGATGTTGTATTTATTTATCTAAAAATATGAATTTTAAAATTCCGACAGTACAGTCAACAGGATGTCATATAAGCCTTACTATTATGATGTAGTATTATGATTTGCATTTCCCGAAATTTTTTAATGTTAGTTTTAAGATATTGTGAGATATATGAGCTTTAAGGCATTAGCTGTCTACTTTAGCTATTATTTATTGCTACATTCATTATTATTTTCAACGTTAACAGTGACATCTGCATCTTTCTCAATATAAACCAAAAAGGCGGAAAGAAAAATATGGCGAAGAAGGGGTAAGAGAAAAAAAAAAAATTGTATGGTGTGGACGAACTCGGCTGATCAGTGTTTACATTTACAGGTAATGTTTTCGAAAATGAGAACAATTTTTAAAAAAAAAAATTTTATATTACGCCCAAAAGGCCCCTTTTTTAACATTTTGTGTGTTACCTTTATTTATCAAATATCATGTTCTTCGTACTTAAACACCATACAATTCAATTCAACGGCAATACCACAAAATAGTTAAAAACAGCATATCTTTAGAATTTCCGATACACAGTCTCGCGCACTGGAGATAATTTTTTTTTTCCCCCGTACAGTGTGTTTCCATTGCTCGCTTTGAAATCGTTGAGCTTGTTAATCAAAAATTCATTAAGGTTTTACAAGATATGAAATAGATAATAAAACAAACTCGATATTCAAAATTTAGGCTTGCAGGTGCCCTCGGTTGGAGGACTACGTTATTCAAAATTCGATGGCTCATTATTTAATTTCTTTAAATATAAAATACAGATTTGGACATTTAAGTAGTTAAAAGATAATATTTGGCGGCAACAAATTGTAAAGTGATTGCGATAGTTACCTGTAGTTTCATCGATGACTTCTTTTCACTGGTTATGTTTCAAGGGCGTAGCTATAGGGGCGGGGGAAGGGAACATCTGTACCCGGGCGCAGCATCCAGGGGTGCGGAACTGATGTAATGAATTTTTAGAATGAAATGTTTTCCATTCTTGGGAAACGAGGGCAGAGCGAGATCTTCAGTTGCCCCCGGCTCTGAAAATCAAATTGTGGGCTATAATATTTGGCGGCAACAAATTATAAAGTGATTCAACGTTTTCTGTGATAACGCGCGTTTGGACTAACAATCTGAGAGAGATCATTGAGCAGTAAAAAATATTTGTTCGCTGCTCCGTGTATTCCACAGTTGTCATCAATATTAACGCATCAAAAAATATTATTCGAGATATAACATCAGGGACCGGAAACAAAGGTTGAACATTGGACAGGACACAGGTACGTTTGGCTGCTCATTTTACTGTAAAGCACCATTCGGTTCGTTGCAGAATCGGGACGTTATCAGTAAACTGGAAATACACAGACTCAATTTTTTGTAAAAGCAACGGAAAACAACGATCGTGGAATATCCACTAGACCATCATGCAATAGGTCCTCAGATGGTACTTTACGAGGAGGTCCGTTTCCGAGCAAATTCCCTAAGAGCCAAATACAGTAACAGTTAAAGCCTCTTCCTCCGCCTCAAATAAAACAAACTCGAGTGAGCCTCGAGAAAGTTAATCAACGTTTCTCTCCGAAAACTAACCATTTAGTCGCGTTCTTCAGCAAGAGAAACCCCGGTCTCTCCCTGACTCCAGGCTGAAGGAGAAAACGTAATTTGCATTCCCTGATGGTTTACTGATAGGGGCGGCCATTATCGTCAGCAGTTTCTTTTGTTCTCTCTTTAAGACATTCTCTCTAACGCCCCCTTTTTGGGTGTTTTTTTCTATTCCTCTGGAAAGGGCTCCTCTTCACTGCCTTCTATTACCTAAAGGAACAGATGGCTGGTCCATTAGGGGGAAAGTGTCGGGGGGAGGTAGCTCAAATTGAGGCTTAATACGTCAGACGCTGATTTCGTAGCAGAAACTTTTAAAATTGCAACTAGAAAACAGTTTTTTATTTTTGGTCCTTCAACAGAAATACGATTAGGAACAAAATACGTAAGGTTAAATAAGGGAGATATTAAAAAAAGTCTAATGGAGGCAACACATTGCATTCTGTATACCTTCCAGTCCCTTAAGAGAAGCACACGATATTCTTAATATTTTTAAATAACACCAAAATAACGAAAAACGGCAAAATCAAAATAAATTTTAAATGGATTAGGTTATCGCTTCAAACGCTCCATAAAACTTGAAAAGGAGAAAAAAAAAAAAAAATGCAGCATACTTTTGATGTTTTCAAAATCTCCTTTATTTCTTTCAAAAGTGTTTTATTAATATAATATATCTTAAAAAAATAATAAAATAAACAGCAACCAAAGTCTAAAAATTAATTTTCTTTTTTCCCTTCTCGTCTAAGCTATTAACGTCACCTGTCTCGTGTATTTATGATGACAATTAAGGAAATGAAGGCATCTCTGCATATACTGAAGTAAAAAAAAACAGTTATAAAATAATTATTTTTAAAGGTGAAGTTGCCAAAAAAAGTTCTGAAATATTCAGAAATATACCCTCTTCAAAAAATACCACTTATGCTTATTAAAATATAATTTGTAACACGGTACTGCCAGAAATCAGAAAATCTCCCCTCTTAAAATGCTCTAAGAACCTTACTCGTCTTAGAAGTACGTGCAATAGCTATTTAGCGCTCGGTTCTGAAAATTTTAAAAATACTCGCATTATTTTTGCAATTCCTCTACTATACATAGTTTTTCCCTACGCGGGCTAGTTTATCGGTAAACTGTGTTCTCTAGATTATTTCTATTTGTATTCAGTGCGTTCAATTAATATCTGTATTTTTGAAAAGAAAAAGAAACGAAACTTTAGAATTAATTCAAATTTATCGATTTCGAATTGCCCAAAATGTTATTAATTTACTGAGTTATGACTGTACAAAAATAATAATAACGGCACTATTATTTTTTCATATCCGTAAAGTTCTTTAATACAACTACGTTTCGTTGCCAATCAAATATTTAAGAAGTTTGCGGTTTCATTACCAGCCAGTTGACAAATTATCGTTCAGGAGAGGTACAAAATAAATAAATAAATCTGAAAGCTTTTAGATTTTATATTACGTCTAAAAAAAGTTTTTTTCCCCCATGCACATACCGTTTTGACAGCATTTGAGCTAATGTACCTGTGGGCTAAAAATATTTAAAAACAGCATACCTTAACAATTTCCAATAGACAGTTACAGTTTCGCGCGCTCGAGATAAAAAAAAAAAAAAAAAAAAATACATATCCCCGTGCAGTGTTGCCACTGCTCGCTTTGAAGTCATTGAAATAGTTAATAAAAAATTCGTTAAAGTTTTACAAAATATGAAATCTCTACATAGAATAAAAGAAAGAGTCTGTTTGTGTGTGTGTGTCAGTGTGTCTTTCGTTCGCGCTGCGTGTAAGCTAATAGACCCACGGTTACGAAATTTGGTACATAGGTGCATCTACACAAGAGCCAGTGCATCTCAAAGAGATTTTTTCGAAATTGGAATTCGAATTTTTTTTAATTTTATGTTTTGTGACGAATTCGCGTCATTTTGAGACATAATGGGCTATAAGAAAGCGAGATTTTACTCTACAGATTCCATTTTCACATCGTCATGAAACGTAGGCACTTAGCTACTTTACGAACTTGAATTAAATTTCGCGTTTCAATAAATCGATTCAATACGAATTTATTTAACAAAGGGCTTAATATCTTTTCAACGGGATTTTTTCTAAAAAAGTTTATTTTTAAAAATGTACAGTTTATTTTTCTTTGATTTTTGGACACGTTAAGCTTTCATCCTTGCGACTGCTTTTACAAAAAGAATTTTGGAAAAATGATATTTATTTATTTTTTTTTTTATTTATTTATTTTTTTTTTTTTTTTTTTTAATTTAAACGAAGCTTCCGAGTACACTTCTCACATCTCACATCTTTAAAAATGTGATTTTGGCAGCAATTTTCCTGTCTTATTGTTGTTGATAGATTTTTGATGAAATCGCATCATTTTGAATAGTTTCATTCTTTTAGAAATATGGGTTTGGCAACAATTTTTCATCGTATTTCTTATGTCACTGATTTTAAGAGATTGGCATATTTCATTGTCATTATATATATATATATATAATACTTTTTTTTTTTTTTTTTTTTTTGGATAAAGTTGTTCTGCAGAGTAAAATTCTGCGCGGAATTTTATATTTTTTGAGTTGCTTTCATGTTATTTTTTGCTTATTTCACTATTTGTAAGATATTGAAAAGTTTTGCATGATTTTTTGTCTTCAACGGAAATTGTATTAAGGGATATAGCTTATTTCATCATAATTCTTTTCTTTTGAAAATATAAGATAAAATATCATTAATTATACTCTGCTTTTCAGAATGTTTTGTTTTTTTGTATTCTTTTACGTTATTTATTGCTAATTTCACTGTCTTTAAGATATTGAAAAGTTTTGAATGATTTTTTTAGGAAGAAAAGTTCTTAACCTCCTTTATACCACTTGAGTTCTTAAGATTTTGCAAAGGGAAAATGCTTAATTTATTTGTTAGGATAATTAATATTTGTATTAAGGGATATTGCTTATTTCATTGTAATTTTGTTATACGTAATAACTTTTTTTTATGAAGTTGTTCTGCAGAGTAAAATTCTAACCAGTTTTTAAATTTAACGTTTGGTGTTTGTTCCCTTCAGCCATTTTTCCGGTGCATTTAAAAGCCAGACGAAGGCTGGCAGCTAGTCTATAAGAAAACAAATTCCAAATTCGGGCTCACAGGTGCCCATATTCGGGTTGAGAATTATGTTATTCAAAACTGGATGGCTCTAGGTACCCCTGATTTTTTCACAATGCAAGAAACATGTATATTCATGCAGATTCATTATTTAGTTTCTTTAAGTATAATACAGGGCGATAACACTTGGTGGCAACAATTTGAAAAGTGATTAGACGCGTTTAGTGATTCGACGCGAAATGCCGTTTCGAAAGTAATTCGAGCGTTTCAGCTACCGCCATAATGGGCTAAAAATATTTAAAAACAGCATATCTAGAATTTTCGATAGACAGCTTCGCGCGCTGGAGATAAAAATGGTTTTATTCCCTACAGTGTTCCCACTCCTCGCTTTCATACTGCTGAGTTTTTTTTCAATCAAAAATAATAGGTTCTACACAATATGAAATTGTCTGTGCGCAACGGAGCAGGCTTCCGTCCTAGAAATCCATCCGGAAAGATGCCTGTTCGGTGGAAGAATCTCAGGGTAGGGCCGACAAACGTAGCCTTATTCGTTGTTACCAGGGCCGTTCCTAGCGGGCATCCAGTGCGTAAATGAACGCGTGCGCGAAAATAAGGAGGGGCTGGACTCTCGCGATACCATGCCTAAATACTTTATTCATTAAATTCCTTATAAGCACTAGTCACATGTAAGTACTTAGTGAGTATGATATAAAAATTTTATTAATCTTTGAACAATTTTTTTTTGGGGGGATGGCAATCTTAGGAAAGTACGCGGACAGCCAATGGCTTAGGAACGGCCCTGGTTGTCACTAAAGAATATCATGATCAGGGTAGGTTATTTTTCCTTAGTCATCCTGCATAGGAATGCTACGGCATGACTGCTGACGGTACGGTCTGGGCGAGGCTCGCGTGTGGCCCCTCAAGCCGGACTTTAGATACCAATTGACCGGACTCTATACCAATTGACCATCATGGTAGAGGGATGATGCCCACGCCCTCCGTCACTTATCACTTATAGGAATGCTACGATTCTTCGTGAGGGGGATTGCTTTTGACAATAATATAGCTTCGTGGTTTGAATCACTAAACGAGTCCATAGTCACAGTAAAGGTAAAAAGGGTATACACAATAAAGCAAATTCCAAATACGGACTTCCAGGTGCCCAATTTCGGGTGGAGAACTATGTTATTCAAAATTTGATCACACCAGGTATGGTTGTTTTTTTCACAATGCTAGAAACATACATATATTGATATAGATTCTTCATCATTTAATTTTTTTAAATATAATACAGCGCGATAGTATTCGTTGGCAACAATTTGAAAAGTGATTCGGGGCAAAATGCCGTTTCAAGACTAATAGCCTCTCTGGGCTAAACCATTCGGGCAAAAAGATTGTAGAGTCATTAGGTATCTTTTTTGGAAGCAGGCGAGATGAAAAATTAGCAACCGCCTTCGCCGGGAATCGAACCACAGACCTCTGGAATACCGGCCCAGTGTGCAGAACCACTACACCACGAAGGCACGCTAGGAAGGTGGGAGAAATACCTTATATATTCCCCCTTTAAAAGGGCGACTGAAGTTTTTAGAGAACCCAATCGCCAAATCCTAGGTGTGGAGACATCCAACACCCTTTTAGTTCGGGTGCCACTGCGGAGACATTAGGATTTTTTTTTTTTTTTTTTTTTTTTTTTTTTTTTTTTTTTGGAGCAGGCAAGATGAAAAATTAGCAACCGCCTTCGCCGGGAATCGAACCACTGACCTCTGGAACACCGGCCCAGCGTGCAGAACCATTACACCACGAAGGCAAGCTAGAAAAGCGGGAGAGATACCTTATAAGCTAAAAACATATATATAATTACAATAGCTGCCGCTGAATGTGATCCCATTTGTCGATGGCTATTATTTTGATAACATTAAATTATGAGGAAAAATATCCTTCAAAATCGCAGTGCATTTTAACTCATTTAATATAAACGTAACGAAAAACATATAAATAGTTACTTTCAATGGTATTTTAATTAGGAAAGTTCAAAATTTCGTTAATCAACTGTTCATAATGTCTTTAACATACTATCATGTCATGTATGATAGTTACCGTTATAGTGTTATAGTGTGATAATATCTTTATCACAGTATCGTATCATAATATAATTAGTTCATTTATGAACTGGGTAATATTAAGAACATTTTTGGAAATTATGTGGCCAATGTTATATCCCTAATTGTAATACTCGAAAGGCATTTTTCATTCACTTATTAATGTAAAATTTAAAATTAAGCAAAAAGAAACCTATGTTTGGATGCGTAGATTTCCCCCCCCCCAAGGGGATATTTTTTTTCTTTTCTTCTCCTTACTTCTCTTTCTCTTTTGTTAAGTAACAAAGTAAAAAACTTCCGTCATTTTTTTTCGGGGTGGGGGGCTCCTAAAGAAGAGAAACCTGCGTCTGTTCATCCTTAAAATAGACAGAATTATTCAAAATCTAAACCAAAGTAAGGTTTTTTTTTGGGGGGGGGGCTAAATTTCGGTTTTTAAGTAAGAAAATAAAAAAATTCCGTCTTTTTTTTTCGGGGGGTGGGGCTCCTAAAGAAGAGAAACCTGCGTCTGTTCACCTTTAAAATAGACAGAGTTATTCAAAATCTAAACCAAAGTAAGGTTTTGGGGGGGGGGCTAAATTTCGGTTTTTAAGTAAGAAAGTAAAAAAAATTCCGTCCTTTTTTTTCGGGGGGTGGGGCTCCTAAAGAAGAGAAACCTGCGTCTGTTCACCTTTAAAATAGACAGAGTTATTCAAAATCTAAACCAAAGTAAGGTTTTGGGGGGGGCTAAATTTCGGTTTTTAAGTAAGAAAGTAAAAAAAATTCCGTCCTTTTTTTTCGGGGGGTGGGGCTCCTAAAGAAGAGAAACCTGCGTCTGTTCACCTTTAAAATAGACAGAGTTATTCAAAATCTAAACCAAAGTAAGGTTTTGGGGGGGGGGGGCTAAATTTCGGTTTTTAAGTAAGAAAGTAAAAAAAATTCCGTCCTTTTTTTTCGGGGGGTGGGGCTACTAAAGAAGAGAAACCTGCGTCTGTTCATCCTTAAAACAGACAGAGTTATTCAAAATCTAAACCAAAGTAAGGTTTGTTTTTTTTTGGCTAAATTTCAGTTTGGTTTATGTGATTACGGCAAAGCTTCAAAGGCTATCTGTCTAAGGAGAGGAATGCCTTCGTGGAGGACTTTCCAAGTGAAATTGGCTCGTATGTACGTTACACATGGATAAAATTACGAAAACGCCCATGCAGCCAGCCTGTTCGCGGGGTTCGAACCTAGGACCGAACTACCAGTGTTCAGCGAATTTACCGCTCGCCCGCTGGTGGGCCTCGGCTAAATTTAAATGGTTGACTAAAATCGAAAACAAGCTGTTTGGCGACATTTTCTAATATTTAACAATTTTCTTATCTATTTCGACTGCATTTGGCGGCTTTACTTTGTAAAAACGTATTATATTACATTCTGATTATATTAACTGAATTGTTGATCAAATTAAGCGATGCATTTTTCACGTTTTCATATACAAACGGGCGGGAATCCGGCAGTTCGATAACAATATCCGAATAACAGCAATAACCGCGATCACAAATAAGCGACGTTAAGTGTAAAAATTTCAACGGTAAACAAAACATTAAGAAGAAGCGCATTTCTTAAATTAAGGAAATATACTCCCTATCCGAGAAAAAGCGCTTGTTCCTCAATAACTATGTACAACCGAAAAATAAGTAGTAAATAATAAAACATCAGGTACAAGAATTCGAATCAATAGAACACAATGGCTTCTCGTCACATCTTCCATCTGGTTGGTGCACGGAAAAGGGCAAAGCCAGTTAGTTATTTCGAAAAACGGAACAAAAGCCAATAGTCATCCATCGGAGCACGAAACGTAAATAGAAAAGAAATGCAATGCTTAAATAATGACATCGTTGACTCAGAAATACCTGGAAGAAATAATTACACGGCAAAAATCGAATAGCTAGTTGAGCATCAAAAGGAAGAGGAGAAACAAAAGGTGGAAAAAGAAATATAATTTCGTTGAGTCTTTTGAAAGAATACAATTAAAAATGTACCAGTCGAGGGATGCAATTTGAGAAACTTGCTTCACAAACACGAAAGGAAACTTAATGAACTAAGAATTCGAAGATAATAAATGTTACCTCTGAATACACTCTCAAGTCTATTTTGAAATGAAATTAAATAATAAGGAAGGCAGCTTAAAATCAAATCATTCAGTGTTACAAACTTCGGAAAGTATTGCTTCCTTTTACAGAGTAGAGGAAGCACTGTGATTGTGAAAAAATTCGGTTATTAGACTTTCGGATATACATATTTTGAGCGTTTCCTCAATTCATTTTCACTATCTTTCGTGTGACGTCTCATATATATCTATGCGATGTATCAGCTTTAGTCGTAGCTTAAATAATCAGACGATAAGTTTAAAAAACAGGATCCATTTATTATTATTCAGGAGAAATAGCAGTTACAAAAATCAGTAAATAAAAAGAATTACTAATAACTTTTTGTATGAAGTTTACTGCATCGTGACATTTAAGAAAAAGCCCTGATATTCTTTAGCGAGTCTTTTTATAGCCTCTTGAAAGACGGAGCTTCCAAGAAATGACGTCAGCCTCGTCAGCCAATCCGCTTATAAAATTCGCTTTAAATATCTCCAGAACATTCTAAAACTGTACGTGTAGAAAAGGCGGGAAAAACAACTTGACTACGGGGCTGTGGATTTAACTCCACGTACTTTCAAATAAGATACCGTCGCCATTAAAAAATGAAAAGAACATACAGTTAGAATTTGAAGTGTATTCTTGACTATGGAATTTTATTATTACATCAGATATATATATAACAGGGTAAACAGGATGTTTACACAATTTTGATTTTCTCCGTGAATTAAAATACAAACGTGATTGGAATGAAATTGGAATACGGTTTAATTATCGTCTGCAGCATTAAAAATATTGTTACGAAATGTACAGGCGCGGTAAGATGGCTTCCCCGCAAAGCAGTTTTAGGGCTGCCATAAAATGGCAAGGGAATGCAGGGTTGCTAGAGAAGGCATATTTGGCGAGAAATCGCTCATTTGGCGACAAAAATGGCGATATGCCATGGACGGATGGAGAACCTTCTGGAACGAATTCTTACCGGTTTAGCGCAGAATGTTCTCGAACACAAGCCGAAAGCTATATAAACCCTGCTGGTCCGCAGTCAGTTTAGTTTGCCTCGTCGAGAGGGCGAGTGAGAGTGTGCCTCGTCGAGAGCGAGATAGTTAGTATGGAGTTGGTGTCTCGTCTAGCGAGTCAATCCCTGCGAAATCGATCGAGTTGACAGCCGGTCAGCGAGTGCCGAGTGGGTCGTCGAGTTTACCGAAGGAGTCTCTTAGTACATCGCGGTTAGTGCATCGTCGAGAGATCGTGCTGAGCTCCGGGAACGACTGAACCGAAGAGTCAGGAGCTCTGTGTGTCGTCGAGTGCATCGCGAGTTATAGTGTGGAGAGTCTCGAGAGTACGTGGAGTTCCGAGAATGACCAAACAGAGTCGGGAGCTGCACTCTGGTGTTTTTTCAGTGAAGCTATTTCCACCATTATAGCCTGATATCTCACCGTTATAGCCTGAATAATCCTGTTTTTTTTTTTTTAAACTTATCGTCTGATAATTTAAGCTACGACTAAAGCTGGTACATCACATATATATATATATACCCTTACCTGACTTAAAAGTCTTTTTCCGGCATTTATTTCCGCAATCGTTTATCGCAGACACAAGTTACAGAAGTGAAATGAATGAAGAAAAATTTAAATGAAGAAAATATTCATGTTTTGCCAATTTCAAATTTAAAAAAAAAAGTTCATTTTCCACAAATAACGAAATCTAACATTTAATGCCGTCTCCTGGTTCGTAAACCATGTCTAGACGCTACAGTTCTGCATTTTATCCTACGATATTCTACTTCAATTTCTCAAAACAAAATAGAAAATTTTATTTAAACAGTTTTCCATCATTTATCAGAAATCCTACAGCATAATTGTCTTTATCTTCGAATCAGGTAATCCACAATGCGTTTCAAAGAAAAAAAGAATAGCAAACCCTAGCAAATTACATACGAAGGTCACGCCGAACCTTTCCCTTCTTTGGAACTTTATACCAACCTAATTTAAGAACCTACCCATTACAGCGAAGCAAACACGAACCGACATTCGGCCTACGATTTCGCCAAGTCGGCTGCACATCCACCTTCTCTAAATATTGATGGATGATTTAAGGCCTAAGGAGTAGCGTGAAAACAACAACGAGCGATATTCAACTCGCAAGAAATTAGCATTGATGGTATAGTATATTGTTAATATTTATTGATTTATTAGCTATTATATTGTTAATATTATTGTAAGGTTTTTTATTTTATGCTAACCAATTATTTTTAGTTTTACTTTTCTTTCCCTCCAGATTTCAGTTTCCTGGCGGAATGTCAATTTGTTATGACGTAGATGCTAATCTAAACGTGTTACAGTAGCAGTATTTAAGCAGCGTTTCAAGAGTTCGTGAGGAGTAGTAGCCGAGTTAGTTCCGACTTTATACTGCGTGTGTGAATTTAGCTTTCTAGTCGGCGTTAAGCATTTCACTTTATACTGATATTTCTCGGCTAGGCTTTGCTGCGTTCAGTTAATTTAGCGTTAGTTAAGCTAAGAAGCTAGGCGTTAGCTATCTCAATTTAATAAGCATTTAATTTAATTAGCCACAAGTGGTGGTGAATTGTGAGCACCAAGGCCGTGCATTCCTTCACTTTACTTAAAGTAAAAGGTTATTTAAAACCTTCGGCCCACCAGCGGCCGAGCGGTAAAGTCGCTGAACACTGGTAGTTCGGTCCCAGGTTCGAATCCCGCGAACGGGCTGGCTGCATGGGTGTTTTCGTGGTTTTCCTCATGTGTAACGTGTATACGAGCCAGTTTCCCTTAGAAAGTCCTCCACGAAGGCATCTCTCCCCTTAGGCAGATATCCGTAGTGTGCTTTGCCATATTTAAATACACCACCACACACCTATTTAAAACCTTCCTATTTATTCTTGAAGACATAACGAGATTTTGCTACTTCGTCTTCTACGTAGAGTCTACATTGTATGCTACCTAAAAGAACAAGGAGACTCTATACTACTATGCATTCTTAATGGAATGTATGTTTCTTTAAATGAAATAACATTCGACAGTCTTCTGCAGTTTACCCATGATTCAGTTTCATTTGTTATACTCTTACTGTAACCGTGCTCTTCGAAAAATTAAATTATTCTAATAATTTTCCCCTCTCGATTTGCAGACGATAAAAAAAGGGTGAAATTAAGCGAAAAAAATATGGTACCCGGCAAAAGTTTTTACAATTTCATTTGGCTTTTCGGACAGGCATAAAATTCGGAAATAGAAAAACATTTCTAAAGACTTCAGGTACATGCCAGGACCGAAATTTGCTAGATAATTCAATTACCACTACAAAAAATAAATAAATAAATACAGAATAAACGCAAAAATTGTTCTTTGCTTGGTAAACATCTGCAATCACAGAATTTACGTCTTAGAACAGCTGAAATATTTAATTTAACAACTTTTTTTTTTAATTCTTACAAAAATGTTCGAAGAATAAACAAAAGAAAGAAAAATATAAAAGAAACCTGCTGATAAAATAGCGAAGGCACATGAAAATGTTTACAGAATAAAATCTTTTTGAATGAGATGATATGCGCCTCTGTTTCCGATTCTCCGAGAATGGTTCTGCTTTCAGTAAATTTTCAAAACAGTTGAAAGAACATGCAGTTATTCTTTGCACAGCCTCAATCCCTTCAAAATAAAAAAAAATTGGTAGCTGCATTTGATTGGAGGACGGTTTCTCAAATATGTTCTGCAGCGATGGAAGAAATCTTACCCCCATTCGAAGTCAAGAGGCAGAGCGTTTCCATTCTGCTTTGTTTAAAGATATGCAAATTACGAATGTATCCTACAACTGAATGCATGCAAAAGTTGTTTGGTTTTCACTTCGGGACGAATTTATTTTCCACCAGAGAATATTTGCGGGATAGAATTTTTTTCCCTCCTACTTTTGGAATGTATAAAAGAAAAAGCTTAAGGGGTGGGAATATATGCCCAGCGCTCTTGAGAATTAAACAGCCAAAGATGAGTAAAGAACCCTAAAAATTTCTGATGCCGCTAAAATCAAAGAAATTGTTCCACAGTATTTACTCCACATTGGGTCCGAGTGGTAAAGTCCCTGAACACTGGTTGTTCGGTTTTTTTTTTTTTTTTTTTTTTTAATTGAAATTTTTAAATCCTTGTGCACCACATAGTATTACATAAGGCTTACAGAGGTAAGTAAAAAAAAAAAAAAAAAAAAATACAACAACACAACACAAAATAAAATAAACTTAGAAATTCACAGATGATACGTAAGAGATAAATTTACAGAAAAAAGAGAAAGCCATTTTATGTTGAACAAAAACATGAAGAGGGGGAGGAAATGTAATATTCACAGAGTTTAACTTAGAAATGAGTTCCTTTCGTCCTTCCTTGAGCTTTGAACAATAGAACAACAAATGTTCGACATTTTGCACTCCCCCGAAACTGCATGAACAGAAGTCTGTACTAGATAATCTAAATCTCTTCAGATATGAATTGAATTTACCATGTCCAGTTAGAAATTGAGTAACTTCAAAATTGCAGAAAAAGTGTTTATTATTCAGTCTGTGAGGAATGGAAGGAAAATATAGTTTAGTCAAAGAGGCAGTAGTAGAATTCCTGTATAGTTCATTCCACTCGAGTATTGTATCATCCCTACTTTTGTTCTTGTAAAATGACTTAGGAAATATCATTGGAGTAATTACTTGAAGATGTGTAGCTTGTTTTGCCAACCAATCAGCCCGTTCATTTCCTAGATTGCCAGTGTGGCCACGTACATGAGAAAAGATAACATCAAAACCTTTATTATTAAGGTCTTTAAGAAGAGCATGGGAAGTCACAATTAATTTATTATATGAGAAGATATTCCTAAGAGAAAATAAGGATGAAAGAGAATCAGTGCGAATAAGAAATTTAGCACTTAGCGAACAGTTGTTAGATATCCACTTAATTGACTCACTAATGCACAGTAATTCGGCTTGGAAAACACTGCATTCATTGGGAATTCTAAAGAGTTTGTATTCCAGTTCAGAACCATTATGGAAAACGACATAAGCTAATCCAACTCGATTATTAATTTTACTGCCATCTGTATAACACACAACGGGGAAATTATCATCAACAGAATTGTCATAAATGATAGTTTGAATTGGCAAACGATTGGCAGGATGAGGAAGATCTTCAAACAACACCTTGGCATCGAACATAAATTTGCTGATGGTATCTTTAAACTTTTTGTCATTCAAAACATGAAGGTCAATCGGAGGAAATCCTGAAATTGCGAAACAGGCTTCATAGCTAATTGTTCTGTAGCCACGCACAACTCTTAGTAAAATTCTTCTTTGAATTCTGCGAAGTATATGGGAATTAATCTTCTTTTCTAAAGCTGTTCTCCACACTCTAGAAGCATAACAAATAAAGGGGACAATACCCTGCTTATAAATCATATCAATAACATTAACTTTTAAACCAAAAGTATTGCAAGAGACACGATTAAGTCCTCTAAGTATATTTTCACACTTATTGGATAAATACATAATATGATTTTTCCAACAAAACTTATGATCAAGAATAACGACTAAATATTTAATTTCATTCACCATTTCGAGTAAGGTATTATCCAAGTACAGTTGTTGGTTTGTATAGCTGACATGCGTTCTTTTAATTATCATAATTTTAGATTTATTAGGATTGAATTCCAATTTCTGTTCTCTGGACCAATTGGAAATAATAGTAAGGGTGTTTTGAGCCGTATTAAAGAGAGTAATGGGTCACTTCTCTTGAAAGCAAATTAGTAGATCATCAGCAAGTTTGGGGTTCGATTCCCGACGAAAGAGGCAGCTGCATGGGCGTTTTCGTGGTTTTCCCCATGTGTAACGTGTATACACTCTACTTTCCCTTAGAACGTCCTCCACGAGGTTAAGCAGATAGCCCTCCAGTGATTTGCTATAATCAAATAAACTAAACCCAAACTAAGCCATTCTACACTGCACTAATGAAAGTAATCTCAGTTAGTTTTCCAGAAACAATATTAATCAAGCAGCTGAACACAGATTCTACGCTAGTTTCTCTTTCCTCACCAGGTGCTTTGGCGGTGTAATTGGAAAGGACGTCCGGCTAGCAATCGGGAGGTCCGAAGTTCGAGTCTCGGCTAGGTTTCTCAACACTTCTCTTGTTCTCTTCTTGAAAAACCTAATAACTTTACCAGATGGTTCATCCAAAGCTCGGTTTTTACAAGAAGTGGGAAAAACACCGCTCTTTTATGGGATCGGCTAAAAAACACCAGATTCAATTCAAGAAGTAAATGTTTCTGTTCACTCACTGAACTGAATCACTTTTTTTATGATCCCCGAATTACTAATAATAACCTTAATGAAAAAAGTCCGGAACAAGGGATAAATCAAGAGCGATTAGAGAGGGTGGAGCGAAAGAATCCAGCGAGCAGTGGGATCGGAAGACCTTACACTTAGACTCGGCTCCTGGGATACATAAACTGTCTTCGCAGGACTAGAACCACCGATTCTTCGATGGTTCGTTCACGCTCAGCTGGAATCGTACGGTTATTGTCAAGTCTGTCTCGGGCTTTGTGATAATTACATATTCAATATTCTAAAGGTTAACCTTGGGTGTCTCGCCTCCGTTGGCCAATTGTAATCGCGAAATGTTTCAGGCAGCATATTTCAACGAAAATATCCATTTTGACCGCTATCGAATGCAATTTAACGATGTTTTTGCGTGATATCTGTACGTAAGGACAGAACAAAAGACTCTTTTAATCAAAAAAAAAATTATAAACTGCTTTAAAATGAAGAGAATTTTTCGTGGCGTCTGTACGAACGTATGTACGTATCTCGCATAACTCAAAAACGAGTAGCCTCAGAACGTTGAAATTTTGTATATAGGACTGCTATAACATGTAGATATGAACCTCGTATTTTGGTCACAATCGGCCGCACCAAACGTATATAAATACATTTATATATATATCCAGTCTATTACCCGGCTCAGTGATCTCAGTTTCTTTACTCGTATATGTTTGTAAATTGTACATTTTTTGCTTAAAAAATGATTGAATTATGTTGTTCTTATCTTCCGGTTAAGGTTTTTATGCCTTTAGTAAATCTGTATGCAATATTTTTAGAATTATCAACAATTTTAATGTTGTTTAAGTGCCGCTAAGCCTAATAATTTTTTTTGATGGCGGCCACTGCTTGTTTACATTTGAAACAGCAGAATAGTGGATTTGTTTCTAATCTAGAGAAATTTAGCTTCGCAACAACAAAGATAACTCATTTATTATTGCCAATTAAATCATGCTTAATCCTTTCGGGAATTTTTTCGAGGAAATATGTGTTTGATTTACTTCGTATTTTTTAATACAGATATTTTGAGTTTTTATGTATTTTTGCCTTGTCGCGAAGCGAGAACTGAATTAATTGAATGAGAAATACTCAATCGTCTGTGAAAAACTTTCTTTTTTGTTTTGTTTGCTTAATTTCTTTTATACATCGTTCTAGCTTTATTACAGTATTTGAATAGAACATGTGGCAACGATTTGATAATTCTTTAAATGATATAAATTTTGTGCATTCTGATTTATAATATGTACGAAATACAATACTGTTAAGTGAGCCTAATGCCAGAGTGTCGCTATGGTAAACAAATATAGTGAATTTTAAAGAATGCATTTATTCTAGTGTGGTTTATGCGCTGTCGGCGAAGTAGATTTAATTCAATCCAATAAGTTTAAATGAAATGCAAGAAAAAATGCGTATAATTTAATATTCCGTACAAGGAAGTCATGTGGTGTACACGTCAGATTTTTTTGTCTTAAATTCAATTTTAAAATATGCTCTAGTCGAATTTGTGAGAAATGGGAGAAACTGCGGAATCAAAATTCTACGTTAATCGGTGCGCAACGCCTAGGCTGCGCGTGACGCCGAGTTTATGCAATTCTCCGATTTTTTGTTTTAAAGCAAAAACAGATTGCTCTGAAAATGGGATGAAGAACAGGAAGGGAAAAAAAAAAATATTTCGAGAAAATGTGTTTTATTTTTAATGTACCTTATAATTTTCATTTAATAATTAGAATTTGCATCTTAAATTGCTAAAAGAGTGTTTTCCCTTTCTATGCTTAATATTCTTGCTGACTACCGATAGTCATACCTATAGTCTGAAAATCGTTTTTCAAAAAAAGTCACGAATATCCCCACTCTGCATCCGTAACTTTTATTTTACATCTGCTAGGGAGAGGTAGGTCAAAATGCGTCAAGGCGATTGTGTTAATACGTAAGTACATTTTTTTTTTTTTTTTTTTTTGCCAATTCAAAAAGAGCAAGAAAAGAAAAAAAAAAAAAACGAAGTAGAAGTAACAAAGCAAGCCCCATTGGAAAATCCATAATGTGAAGAAACTTATATTACTACACGAGTGAATAAAATAAATTTATATTTATTGAATCATAGCTTTTTGAAGCGCTTGCCCAATCATCTTAGAAGACACCTACATGGTTCTATTAAAAAAAAATTAAAATCTAATCATAGTACGCATAACTGAGAGTTCAGTATACGTCATTATATAGAGATATGCCTCTACGCTATATGCAGGAATATTTCAATATGAAATCTCTTAGGGTTCTGTTAAAAGAATACCTTGAAGATATAATACTTAATCAGTACTTTATGTAGTCAATTAAGAAGATAAGAATAATATCCATTTACAGCACATACGACAAAGAAAGAATACCTGAAACAATGGCGTTCATTCATGGACCGCACTTCATCTTCGGGACATAGCTTGCAGTCCGCCCATATTACCATCCATTGTTGGGGCACTTCCGATTCCTCTTCACATGAACAGAAATAAATACCTGAACACATACGAAGCCACTTACCTTTCTTTCATTCACAATAAAGCGACAGGCGAAATGGCAAAATCAAAAAATGCCCAGGGCATGGGCAGGCTGGAGGGAGGAGAGAATGATTGATGGAGGAAGACGATGGGATTCAGGAAAAGAATATGATCTATGACAGGAGGATGTTGGATGGATGGGTGGGCAGAGTAAGTGCATTCTTTTCGGAAACTGTATCAGTGAGCTCGAAATGACAGATATATCTGAAGCATCCTTTACGGAAGGGAGTGGGTGCCTTTTTACGTGAACCATTTTACGAAACGTGTTACGGGATTTCAAAGAGGAGGGGGAATGATATTCTATTGTTGTATGTCTCACGACAAGATTACTCATCTGTGATAGTGGAAAATTTTCCTTGCAGAATTACTACTTATACACTAAATTCTCTCTCTAATACACTAAACACTCTTGACGATTAAACTGAAGTACCTGTCCCATTTTTTTGTAATATCGCTGAACTTGTCTTTCATTTATAAAACTAGTCACTTAAATTAAAGAATTTAGCTAGGTTTTTTTTTTTTTTTTTTTTTTTTTTTTTTTTTTTTTTTTTTAATGTGATGAAAGCAAAACCTCGAAAGCTATCTGTCTTAGGGAAAGGATGCCTTCGTGGAGGACTTTCTAAGGTAAACTGGCTCGGATACACATTACACATGGGGAAAACCGCGAAAACGCCCATGCAGCCATCTCGTTCGCGGATTCGAACCTCGGTCCGAATTACAGTGTTCAGCGACTTTACTGCTCGACCGCTGGTGGGCCTAGTGTAATTTCGATTTAGTGGCACTCCCGCACATGACACTTGCACACAAATCGAAAAGCAGCGACTCTTGCGCATAAGAAACATAGATGGGTAACAGTAATTTGTATAATCCCACCCATAGTCGTAGTTGCCCACAAAACCACATCTTGATTTATCATTCGATAATTTAAAACAGGGACTTTTTCTGTTAATAACTTCTGTTAAATAAATCAGTTTTTTATAAAAAAACTAGCGGGCTGAAGCCCGCTATTCATTGTTCGTGTGTATAAGAGTTCCTAATGTAATTTCGCCGGTATTCGAAAGTTGGAACGAACTACCAGTGTCCAGAATATACTACATACACGATACACATGCGTAAAATCACGAAAACACCCATGCAGGCAGCAAATTTTCGGGATTCGAAAGTTGGAACAAACTAACAGTGTCCAGCGGTTTTGCGCGGGCAGCACCCGCTTTATTAAATTATGCGTCCAGAATATACTGCATACACTATACACATGCGGAAAATCACGAAAACACCCATAGAGCCAGGCCGTTGGTCTTTATTCGAAAGTTGGACCGAACTACCAATGTTCAGCGATTTTACCCGGCTGCGCCCGCTTTGTTCGCGTATGCATCTAAAAGATACTGCATACACGTTACACATGCGGAAAATCATGAAAACTTCCATGGAGGCAGCCCGTTCGCCGGGATTTGAAAGTTGGAACGAACTACCAGTGTTCAGCGGATTTGCGCGGTCTTCGCCCGCTCTATTCCTGTATGCATCCAGAAGATACTGCATACACGATACAAATGCGTAAAATCGCGAAAACACCCATGCAGGACAACCCTTTCACGGGTATTCAAAAGTTTGACTGAACTACCAGTGTTCATCGGTTTTGCGCGGGGTGCGCCCGCTTTAATCACATATGCATCCAGAAGATACTGCATTCGAAAGTACTCATGCAGCCAGCCCGTTCGCCGTTATTCGAAAGTTCGACCGAACTACCAGTGTTCAGCGTTTTTGCTTGAATATTTACTTCGATATTCTTAATAACGTATTTATTATTTTTAATATATATCCCAACTATTAAAATACTTTTAAAAAAAACCTTTTTTCATGATCTACATAATATTGCAATACGAACTGCGAGCAGCATTGCATAAACAAATCAGTATTTTATCTGATTCTTTCCCCCTA
The DNA here is from genome assembly GCF_044657685.1 of Stegodyphus dumicola. NCBI lineage: Eukaryota > Metazoa > Arthropoda > Arachnida > Araneae > Eresidae > Stegodyphus > Stegodyphus dumicola. The sequence goes on along the minus strand of NC_140777.1, from coordinate 19,444,307 downwards.
AAGAGTAAAATTATGTGCAAATAAAATATAAGAATTACATTTTTTAAAAATATTTTTCTTTATTTTATTTTTTATTTTCGTAGTACTAAAATCAATTATTTTTTAACATAAATAAAGATAATTTCTAAAATGTTTAGACGAGAGGCATATTAGTTATATAAAACACATCTAGGGTCTATAAAATTTTAAACACATCTAGGGTCTATAAAATTGGTCAAATATTTCTGAAATTCTGACCAATGCTTTCGGTGGAACAGCGAACAACAAGAAAATTTCTGTTACTAAGAAATCTACCATCAGAGCAGAAATGGACAATACTCAATAAAAATCCTCCCAATAAATCATAAGGTTGACTGATTGTTTCCGACAGGTTGTACGGAAATGTCAAGAAAATTCCATGTTTCCGCAAGGATGATATGCGCAAATGCCATTAAGTCGGAAATGCTATATGCGCAAGTGACACACCACCGTAATTTCGAAGGTTAGATAAAATTTCCTCTTTAAGCAAAGATTATAACTCGTACGTAGTTTTATATTTTTAACCCAAAGGGAGTTAGCCCAGAAGGACTATTATTTTCGTTTAGGCATTTTGGGTTGAAAACTTTGAAAGGTTGTATCATTTTTCAAATTGTTGCCACCAAATATTATCACCCTGTATTACACTTAAAGAAATTAAATATTGAAGAATCTGCACAAATGTATGTAGGTTTCTCGCACTGGGATAAAACAACGGTACCTAGAGCCATAAAACTTTGAATAACGTTCGTCTCCACCCACGCATCTCGAAGCCCGAATTTGGAAGTTGTTTTATTATCTATATCATATTTTGTAAAGCATTTATGAGTTTTGATTAAAAAAATCGACGATTTCAAAACGAGCACCGGCAACATTGTACGAAAAAAAAATTTTTTTTTTAACTTCAGCGCGAGACTGTGTATCGGAAATTCTAAGGATACGCTCTTTTGAATATTTTGTGATATTGCTGTTGAATTGAATTTTATGGGTTAAGTGCGAAGAACATGAGGATTCTTTCCTTTTACTAATGAAGGATCAACTCTTTTCAAAAGTCTCAATTATAGCCCGAATTGAATGAAGATTTTTATCTTTTTCTAATTTTCCTTACTTTTTCGCCAGTATTTAAAAAGTTTCGATTAAACCTGTCGAAATTCAGTTTTAATAAATTAAGACTATTAAAATAATTTCTTACTTAACATTTAAAAACATTTAAAAAAAACATTTAAAAAAACATTTAAAAAAAATCTGAAATGTTTCAGATTTTAAATTACGTCCAAAGGGGCGTTTTTTAACATTTTGTGTGTTACCTTTCTTTATTATATATCATGTTCCTCGCACTTAAACCATAAGATCCAGTGCAACAGCAATATCGCAAAATACTTTTAAAACGAGCATATCTTTAGAATTTCCGATACAGGGACTCACGCGCTGGAGATAAAAATGTTTTTTCTGCACAACGTTGCCATTGCTCGCTTTGAAATCCTTGAGTTTGTTAATCAAAAATTCGTCAAAGTTTTAAAAAATAGGAAATCGATCATAAAACAAATTTCAAATTTCAAATTTGGTCTTCCACATGCTCATATTCGTTGGAGGATTACGTTATTCAAAATTCGATGACTCTATGTACCGTTGTTTTATCACAATACGAGAAATATACATACATTTATGCAAATTTTTCATTATTTAATTTCTTCAAATATAATGCAGGACTCTAACATTTTGTGGCAACAGTTTGAAAAGTGAACCGACATTTATGAGTCCGACGCAAAATGCCAAAACGAAACTAAGAGTCCTTCGGGATTCAAATCCCTTTGGACTAAAAATTTTCAAAATTAAAAGTTTACTTCAAAAAATTTCTTTCGTACTTTATTTCAAAAACATTTTCAATTTTTACAATCCTTAATAATTTGCAACCATTTTTTCACATTACGTTACAGTTAGCAAAAACATTTTTTGAAACAGTACACATTTTACATTACTTTAAAGTTTACAGAATACGTTTTTTTAAAATAGATCTAACAGATAGCAGCTTCCCATTCAACTTTACCTTATATTAGCGTTAATTTAAAAACTTGCTATTTACTTGCTTTTTTGGTATTGTTTTAGTATCATTTATGTATTTTTTAAAAGTAGTACCTAGTTTCTCTTTTATTTATTTGCATAATTCGTGTCGGGGACTTTTTTTGTAGGCAAGACTTTCTAAATTACTTTAGTTTTCTAAAAAATTTGGTTTTCTACTCTTAATTGATATTAATTTTTAGTCTTTCTTTCCTAATTTCTCTAAATTCCACATGTTTAAATTTCTTTTTAGTAATTCACAACTTTTGGTTTTAAATTTTCCTTTTACCCTTGCCTACATGGATGACGAAACACGAATTGAATGATTGAAGAGTTAGGTTTAGAGGCAACTTCCCCTTGATAAGTCTGTCTCCTGCCTGCTCAACAATTATTCACTTATGCATTTTTATAAATTTTTAGGATTAAAAAATTTATTGGAATTATATATTTATTCATAGATTTTGATACTTTCACTCGATTTACATATGCTCTCAGAATTTAAATGATACTGTAGATTACTTCGCAGCAATAATTAATCAGTTATTTGTAATTCAATTTCATTTAAAATTTAACTGACTTTAAATTTGCTTTTTACGAATAGAGAATGTTTCTTAAATTCAAATTTCATTCCTTGCAGCAATGGCGCAAGAGAATTATTTAAATTTAATTTAACTTTACTATTCTTTTGAAACAATATATATATATATATATATATATATATATATATATAAATATATATATATATATATATATATATATATATATATATATTTGATACTTCTACTAAATTTATATTAGGAGATAATATAATCAATATTTCTTTAGTAAATAAATTATTATATATATATGTAATGTACCAGCTTTTGTCCGGAATAAAAAGATTGGTGAAGAATCATAGATGTAGTCGTAGCTTAAATTATCAGACGATAAGTTTAAAAAAACAAGGATCCATTTATTATTGGTCAGGAGAAATGGCAGTTACAAAAATCAGATAACCGGAGTAAATAAAAAAGAATTACTAATAACTTTTTGTATGAAGTTTACTGCATCGTTACATTAAAGAAAAGACCCCGATATTCCTTTGCGAGTCCTTTTACAGCCTCTGGAAAGGCGGAGCTTCCAAGAAATGACGTCAGCCTCGTCAGCCATTCCAGTTCGCTTTAAATATCTCCAGAACATTCTATAACTGTACGTGTAGAAAAAGGCGGGAAAAACAACTTGACTACGGGACTGTGGGTTTAAATCCACTTACTTTCAAATAAGAGACCGTCGCCATTAAAAAATAAAAAGAACATAAAAGAATGAGTGTGTGTTTGTTCGCGATTAACTCAGTCATTACTAGAGCTATCGTTACCCAACTTTCTACAATTCTTTTCTGGGTCCTAGGAAAGGTGGACGTCCACATTTTTCTTTAAAAAAAAAAAAAAGAGAGAGAGAGAGAGACACAGAGATTAATCAAAAACTCTGAAAACCCTAATTTTTCGCTCCGCATTTTTCTGAGTGGTTACAGTCTCGCAGGCTGGAGATAAAAATCTGTTTTATTTCGAGAAATGTTCGCTTCCAAATAGTAGGCCCACCAGCGGCCGAGCGGTAAAGTCGCTGAACACTGGTAGTTCGGTCCGAGGTTCGAATCCCGCGAATTGGCTGGCTGCATGGGTGTTTTCGTGGTTTTCCCCATGTGTAACGTGTATACGAGCCAGTTTACCTTAGAAAGTCCTCCACGAAGGCATCCCTCCCCTTAGGCAGATACACCACACCACACCAATTAGTGGCAGCAATTTGTGGTGCCACACCACACCACACCAATTAGTGGCAGCAATTTGTGGTGCCACACCACCACACCACATTGGTGCCACACCAATTTGTGGCACCACACCAAAAGGTGTGGTGTGGCAGATACATCAAACCTTTTGGTGTGGTGGTTAAATACACCACACCACACCAAAAGTAGAGTTTCAAAAAATTATGGAAATTTCCAAAATTTTCAAAATTTATGGAAAGCCATTTCGACTACTCCCATCTTCGTACCACTATAATCAGCCGAAATATTAATTAAAAACTCTGAAAACACTAATTTTCGTACTCATTTTTCCGAGTGGCGACAGTCTGGCGCGTTGGAGATTAAAATGCTTTATTTCGAAAAGTGTTACTACTACTCGCTTTTAAATTCTAAGAAATTTGTTAACAAAAAATTTGTAAATTTTACAAAATCTATCTATATATATATATAAAGAAAAATGCGTGTTTGTGTATTTGTTTGTTCGCGTTATTGATTTCTGATCAATTTTTCCACATTTAATCGACTAATATTGAATATAGATAAAATACTGGATGGAACTTCAGCTTTTACGATCATTCTATTAGAAAGACGAAAATTATTAAAAACTGCATGCCATTATTGCTGATATAATGAGAGAGAATTGGTTTATTTTTCATCGAAATTTTTTATGTGGGTTCCATATCGCGTTAGAGTGAAAAATTTATGACTATGAATCATATTTTTCGCATCGTTATCAAAGAAGGATTACAACGGTATCATTCTCTCTCTTGTTAGATACATTACTCTCAATCTAACTTAACTGGAGTCGGGTACTTCCGCTAGTTTAATATACACTCATGTCCATAAATTAAGGATAATGCAAAATCAGGCAAAGGAAGAGTCAGAAGCAAAACAAATTTGACTTGTTTGTAAAGCTTATTTATTAAACAAAAGGTAAAGAGCAAAAAAAGATGCTATAAGTTTGATATAATTAAAAAAATTAGCAATTTTTTCTCCCTGGAGCAAATTAAAAAAAAAAAAAAAAAAAAAAAACAATATTACATGGTTGGTATGATTGTTAATACATTGTATGTCTCCCAGACGATGCAATACAGTCCGTACAACGCCTAAGCATGCTGAGTATCAAATTATCGATCTGATCTTGGGGGATATTACACCACTCAAAAAGCAATGCTCTCCGAAGTTCCGGTAGACATGTAGAAGGAGGTTGACGGGCTGCAACTCGTCGGCACACACGTGCTCTACTGCATTCAAGTCCGGTGAGAATGCTGGCCAGTCCATACGGGTGATATCCTCCGATTGAAGGCATTTGCTTACGACGTTTGCACGGTGAGGACGGCCGTTGTCATCCATAAACACAAATTGTGCGCCCATGGCGCCCCGAAACAAACGTACATGTTGTTCCAGAATGACGTCCCGATAGATTTGGCTTGTCATGATTCCAATTTGAACATGCAGGTCAGTTCTGGAACCCAGAATAATTCCACCCCAAACGAGCACTCCTGCACCACCGTAACGGTGTCGTTCAATGATGTTTTCTTGGTCGCAACGGGTTCCTGGAGCTCTCCATATGAAATTCCGGAGAGAATCAGACTGCAAGCTAAACCTGGACTCGTCGGAAAACATCACACGAGCCCACTGTTGCGGTGTCCACAATGCATGCTCTCTACTCCAGGCTAACCGCAGGCGACAGTGAGTTGCAGTAAGTGGAACGCATCTGACAGGTCTACGAGCATATAGACCAATCTGCCCTAAGCGTCTGTACACGGTCTGCCTTGAAATTGTCGTACCAGTGGCTGAAGAGAGCTGACGAGACAGGTCTGAGGCTGTGCTCCGCCTGTTTCTTTTGGCAGTAACTGCCAAATGCCGGTCCTCATTCGGCGTTGTAACTCTGGGGCGACCTGTGCTGTAACGTCTACTCACATTACCATCATCTTGGAATCGTTGCCAAAGCCTGGAAAGTACACTCTGGGCAATTCCAAGTTCGTCTGATACTTCCAGTTGTGTACGCCGACATTCCAGACGGCCGATAATTCTACCACGTAAAAAATCATCCAAATGCATCCTTTGTGTCATAACTATTCGGTTATTGCACTGAAATGCTTATAAAGCGCCTGCGAACAATTTTACTTCCTTGCCTGTATTCCTTATATGTCACTCTCTTACACTCTCGTCATTGTGACGTACCATCGGTGTCATCTGGTTACTTCCTGAAATTTGCATATGATTCTTGAAGATGTGTGTAGTGATTTTACAGGTGATATATTTATTTTAGAGTCCGATTTCCGCGTGACTCCGAATTACCCTTAATTTATGGACATGAGTGTATAAAGGTAACCCACAAAACGTTAAAAGAATACCCCTTTGGCCATAATATAGAATGTGAAATCTTTCACATTTTATTTATTTTTTTTTAATTTTAATTTTTTATTTATTCTCTTCTTGCCCCCCCCAAAAAAGTAAGAAAATTAAGTTTGGTATAAACTCGTCTCCTTCAACTAGGTAGTCGCTGTGATCACACATACTTAAACATTTTCTCTACACAACAATTATAGCAATACCGTCTTACATCTTCTCTTCACAGATTCGGATCAGTGGACACAAAGTCTGCCGTAACCGTCATAATTTATGAAGCAATTCGAAAGCGCAAGACTTGCAAATAAAAAAAAGAAGAAGAAGAACACAATATTCACACGCAAACGTTTCAACAGCGAGACTTAATTAGACACTACACCAGTTATATAATATTTATGCAATTTTAAAAGGAACACGTTTGAAGAAAAGTACTTCATCTGAAATTCAACGATGAGTGTAATTACCTAAACAGGAGAAAGAAGTGTCCATGGAATCCTTGCTTAGCTGAACTTTTGCTCTAATTTCAGAAATACGAGTGGGTACATGTTATGCAAATCGGACCAAAACAGAAAAATAGTACAGGCGATGTTATAATTAAAGATTATCTTCATCCAATAATTACGTGTAATTTAAATAACGGGTCACCGAATCTATAAAAAGAACTGCTCTATATTCTGTTTTGCAAAATTTTATCAAACAGAACTTTTTTTACTCTTACTGTGAATAGAAGAAACATAAAATATTATACGGTGGTGTAAAAGTTTGTTAACGCAGCTATTTATTTGTTTACATGTTTTCTTTATGAATTTTTGTATTTTTAAGCATTAGCTTATATATTTGATTAGTGATTTTTTAAAATAATTTTTAGTTCATTTAATGTATTTTTACTTCCTTGTACGAAGTAAAAAGGAAGTATTGTAATCGCGAAAAGTTTCAGGCAGCATATTTCAACGAAAACATCCATTTTGACCGCTATCGAATGCAATTTAACGAAGCTTTTGCGTAATATCTGTACGTAAGGACAGAATAAAAAACTCGTTTCCTCCAAAAAAAATTATAAAACTGCTTTAAAATGAATTCTGAAGAAAATTTTTCGTGGCGTCTGTACGAACGTATGTACGTACGTACGTACGTATCTCGCATAACTCAAAAACGACTATCCTCAGAACGTTGAAATTTTGTATATAGGACTGCTATAACATGTAGATGTGCACCTCGTATTTTGGTTGCAATCGGCCCCACCAAACTCATATAAATATATTTATATATATATATATATATCCACTCTGTTACCCGGCTCAGTGATCTCAGTTTCTTTACTCTTATATGTTTGTAAATTGTACATTTTTTGCTTTAAAAATGATTGAATTATGTTGTTTTTATCTTTAGGTTACCGTTTTTATGCCTTTAGTAAATCTGTCTGCAATATTTTTAGAATTATCAACAATTTTAAAGTTGTTTAAGTGCCGCTAAGCCTTTTTTCTATGGCGGCCATTGATTGTTTACATTAGAAACAGCAGACTAGTGGATTTGTTGCCAATCTAGAGAAACTTAGCTTCGCAACAACAAAGATAACGCCTTCATTTATTATTGCCAATTAAATCATGCTTAGTCCTTTCTGGAATATTTTCGAGGAAATAAGTGTTTAAGATTTACTTCGTAATGTTTAATATACATATTTTGAGGTTTTATGTATTTTTGCCTTCTCACGAAGTGAGAACTGAATTAATTGAATGAGAATACTAAAGTCTGTGTTTTTTTGTTTTGTTTGCTTAATTTCTTTTATACATCGTTCTAGCTTTATTATAGTATTTGAATAGAACATGTGACAACGATTAGATAATTCTATTCTTTAAATGATATAAATTTTGTGCATTATGAGTTATAATATGAGCGAAATATAATACTAAGTGAATCTAGCGCCAGAGTGTCGCTATGATAAATAAATATTAGAGTGAATTTTAAAAAATGCATTTATTCTTTTCTGGTTTATGCGCTGTCGGCGAAGTAGATTTAATTCAATACAATAAGTTTAAATGAAAAGCAAGAAAAAATGCGTATAATTTAATATTCCGTACAAGAAAGTCATGTGGTGTACACATCAGATTTTTTACTTAATGCTTAGTTTTGAATAACATAATCCTCCACTCGAATATGTGCATCAGGAAGCGCAAATTTGCAATTTGTTTTATTATCTATTTCATATTTTGTAAAGCATTTATGAGTTTTTTATTAAGAAACTCAACGATTTCAAAGCCAACAATGGCAACACTGTAAGGTTAAAAAAAAAAAAAAAATATCTCTGGGGCGCGGGACTGTGTCCCGGATATTCTAAAGATATGCTCTTTAGAATTGTAGAATCTTTTTAAACAACTTTTTTTGTCCTTTTAACTTTATTGTTAAACATGGCTTTGTTCGCACTTACTTCATATGAAATTTAACAGCAAAATTACAGAATTTTTAAAAGCAGTCTATGTTTAGAATTCTCGGCACAGTTTTTAAGGGTTCTCATAGATATTTTTTCAGTTCTTTCTCAGTTCATTTGACTGCCATGAAGACTATCTATAAGAATCGGAAAGTTTCGTGGCAGAATTCTGACCACCATGTATATTATATGAAATTTGTGAAAATTAAAGAAGATGTTTATTATACTGATTTTGATCTAAAATTATAAGACTGGGCATGGCCACTTTCCTATTTAATTTAAAATAGTTAGTTTAGAGGAATCTGACACCTGCAGATTCTGTAATGAACTGGGCATTGTTAGGCACTTTTGCCCTTATTTTGCTGATATTCGTGAAGAATTTGGTTATAGTGGGAAATTTAACGAAGACCGAATATTCAATAATTACGATTTATTATCAATTTTCTTGTTAAATGTGAACAAAATATGAAGCTGATAGCTTATTAGGAAGCTCGTTAAAAATCGATGATAAAATTTCGCTCACAATGAAACCCCTTGAATGAACTGAATAAAAGATTACAAAAATAAAAAAATCTGATGTGTACATCACATAACTTCCTTGTAAGGAATATTAAATTACACGCATTTTTTCTAACACTTCATTTAACCTTATTGAATTGAATTAAATCTACTTCGTCGATAGCACATAAAAACCACAATAGAATAAACTCACTCTTTAAAATTCACTCTATTTGTTTACCATAGCGACACTTTGGGGCTATGGTAAACAAATACTTAACAGCGTTACATTTCGTTCATATTGTAACTCAAAATACACAAAATTTATATCATTTGAAGAATTATCTAATCGTTGCCACACGTTCTATTCAAATACTATAATAAAGCTAGAACGATGTATGAAAGAAATTAAGCAAACAAAACAGAAAAGAAGCAGTTTTTCACAGACGATTTAGTATTTCTCATTCAATTCATTCAGTTCTCACTTCCCGACAAGGCAAAAATACATAAAAACTTAAAATATCTATATTAAAAATTACAAAGTAAATCTTAAACACTTATTTCCTCGAAAGCATTCCAGAAAGGATTAAGCATGATTTAATTCGCAATAATAAATGAAGGCGTTATCTTTGTTGTTGCGAAGCTTAGTCTCTCTAGATTGGCAACAAATCTACTATTCTGCTGTTTCAAATGTAAACAAACATGTCCGCCATGGTATTTAAAAATTAGGCTTAACCGCACTTAAACAGCTTTTAAATTGTTGATAATTCTACAAATATTGCTTCCAGATTTCTACCTGATGACAGTTAAATTAGATTGACAGTAATGCATCTAACAACAGATAGAACGATACCGCTGTAAGCCTTCTCTAATAACGACGCAAAAAATACGACTCATAGTCATACATTTTTCAGTCTGAAACGATATGGAACCCATAAACAAAATTTCGATAGAAAAATAAACTAATTCCGTCTCATTATATCAGCAACAATGGCACGCAGTTTTTAATGATTTTCGTCTTTCTAATCAAATGGTTACGCATTTTTTCTACGCATTTTCAAGTTCCATCCAATATTTCATTATATTCAATTTTAATGTGACAAAAACTTTATCAGAAATCAATAACGCGAACAAACAAACACACAGATATTCTTCCTTATATACGAGTATATAGATTTTGTAAAACTTACAAATTTTTGATTAACAAATTCTACGATTTGAAAGCGAGCAGCAGCAACACATTTCGGAATAAAGCACTTTTACTTTCAACGCGTGAGACTGTTGCCACTCGGAAAAATGAGTGCAAAAATTAATGTTTTCGGTGTTTTTAATTACTATTTCGGCTGATTAAAGTCGTTTGCAGTCGAAATGGCTTCCCACGAATTTTTGGAATCGGGGATAATGTATTTAATGTTTGGCAATGCCATTTTTATTTCATTGTAAAACTTTTAAATTTTTTATTAACAAATTGTACGATTTGAACGCGAGCAGTGGCAACAGCTTACGAAATAAAGCAGATTTTCATCTTCGGCTCCGAGACTGTTGCCACTGTGAAAAGTGAGGGCGATAATTATCATTTTTCCGAGTTTTTAATTAATATCTCTGATTTTAGAGACTTCTTTTTTGAAAAAAATGGACGTCGACCTTTTCCAGGACACAGAAAAGAATTGTTGAAAGTTTGGCGACGATAGCTATAGTAGTGATTGAGTCGTTAGAAGGCAAACACATATACTTCCTTCTTTACATAATATAGATTACAATATGAAAAGTCAATACTTAATGTGTTACAAAAAGATGCCCGCAACCAGAAAACTGTCAGTAGACAGGAAAGATACACAAGATCAGAAGTTAAGATTTTCCTCTTTCTAACTGAACGAAAAAATTATACAGCAAGAAGTAGCTACTATTTTCTAAAGCTAACAACTATCCGCTTTATTTGCTTTACCTACGTCACCAGAATGGAATCAAATGATTACGGAAAATAAGAGAACAGCCCGAAAGAGTGCAATTATTCGATCAATAAATGGAGATCTGAGCAGAGATAAAATAACATATCGATCACTTATGGATGATGGACAGATAGAGGTCGAAAAAATTACTTTCGGAAAAGAGGGAAAATATAGCTAGTGATCGATATAAAAAAATATCATATAAGAGGACAAATACATTTATTTTATAAAACTTACTTGGCAATAGAAATATAGTGATCGGTGAGATAGAACGGAAGAGAAATGGCAATAGTTCGAATAAATTGATTGAATAATAAAGCAAAATATAAGGCGGCAAGAATCAATATAAGAAGCAAATGCCAGTGAAAACGTTTCAGCATGCCTTCGTGATATAACTAGACGCACACTCGACGCATATTCGAGAGGTCTGGAGTTCGAATTCTGGTAAGGGCATTGCATATTTTTCACGTCTCCAATAAAAAAAAAATTAATTAATTAAAAAAAACTGATGCAGGCAGCTCATCCTTGTAAGGAATATTAAATTATATGCATTTTTTTCCTGCATTTCACTTAAACTTACTTCCACGAAATTCGTCAGAGATCTATTTTATCATTCAACTAATCAGTTCTCACTTTGCGACAAGGCAAAAACACAAAAAGCCTCAAAATATCTTCATTAAAAATTGAAAAATATGCAAAAACATAAAACAGCAAATACAGTTAAACTAATTTTTACAATTAAAATTAGAGTTTCTATGCAAAAGCAAGCAATTCAGCCGGCAGGCAAGAAGGCAGATCTTTCGTGCACAAAACTGAAGGTTTACTTCTGGCCCCACCCGGCAAAAAGACACTGAAGATGCAGAAACTGAATTCATTTTCAGCTAAGTTTCAAATGTAAACAAATATGGCTGCTATAGTTAAAAAAAATTACGCTTAGCCACACTTCAACAACTTTTAAATTGTTGATAATTCTATTGCATGCAGATTAAGGCATAGAAACTTTAACACCAGAAGATAAGCACACCATAATTCAATCATTTTTAAAGCAAAAAATGCACAATTTAACAACATATACGATTAAAAAAAACTGAGCTCACGGAGCCGAGTAACAGAGTGGGAATATAAAGTATATATATATTCTTTTGGTACAGCCAATTGCAACCAAAAAGGGAAGTCCGCAACTATATGTTATAGCAGACCTATATGCAAAATTTCAACGTTCTGAGACTACTCGTTTTTGAGTTGTGCAAGATATATACAGTACGTAGACGACAAGAAAAAAATTTATTCTGAATCCGTTTTAAATCAATTATATAATCCTTTTGGGGGAAAAACAGTCCTTTATTCTGTCCTTCCGCGCAGATGTCAGGCAAAGACATCGCTAAATTGCATTCGGTAACAGCCAAAATAGATATTTTTGTTGAAATGTGATACCCGAAATTTTTCGTGATTACAATACTTCCTTTACTTCGCACAAAGAAGTAAAAACCGAACGACTCTCATGGAAATTAACCAGTTATTTTATGTTACGAATCTTTAATGTCAATTTTCCCTTTCCGTTTTCCTGCCAGAATGCAGATTTTAGCTAGCGTCTATTTAAGTCACCGGTTGGGATTGTTTTAATCAGAGCATGTTCTGCCTGTTCAAGAGCCACGTTAGTAGTTGTTATTTTACGATAGCTTTCTTATCTACGGCGTTGCTTTATCTTGCAGATTGCACTGTCACGTCGTTGTAGGTTAGGGTCAACTTGGGCGTTTAAATATCTCTGCGAAGCTTGTGGACACTTAGATTTAGTTTCAACTTAAAATTCCACTCTTGAGATTACGCCATAAATGTTGGCTAATTTGTAAGCACCGGAACTGCCTTCTGTTCATTTTTATTTGAGTTCTTAATAAAAGGATCTTTTACACCCTTAGTACGTTTCCTTGCTTAGTACGTTCCCTTGGTACGTTTGCTTATCTAGACTTAGCGATAAGTCGCTTAGACCTACACAGAGTCTTGATTCAGCGTATGTTACTACAACAAGTGAGATTATAATTCACAAAATAAACGACATAAAAATGTCCTCAACTCGACAATAAATTCTGGATTAACCGACGACGACATTTACGATTAACTCAAAATTCCGCTTAATCCGAGGGCACTTAAAAAACGCGGGAAAGATGTATGTGAGGGATGTTAAAAAACACAGGAAAGACGAATGACTAAATTCCAGTTGATCCCAGGGCAGATATTAAAAAAAAAAAAAAAAAAAAAAAAAAAAAAAAAAAAAAAAAAAACCTACTGGAAACGTGATTGTAATTAACCCTGAAAAAAAAAATGTGAAAGCTTTCAGATTTTATATTACGCCCAAAGGGGCGTTTTTCTTACGTTCTCTGTGTTACCTTTATGTATTAAACATTATGTTCTTCGCACTTAAACCATAAAATTTTGTTCAACAGAAATAACGAACAATAAGTTTAAAATGAGCATATCTTTAGAATTTCCAATACACAGCCTCGCGGGGGGAAGGGGGGTGATCATATTAAGCGGGGCCTACTGTATCATGCCTGCATGATTTAAATCTGATGGAAATCACAGACACGAGAGATTTTTCATTGTTCTTGTTTTGGCTACACAATTAAAAATATTCGAACTTTACTTAACAATCCGTATTTAAGAAAATACTCAGATTTATACAAGATCTGAAGTCTATATGGAAGCCTCACGACATACTTACAGTATTTTCTTGCGCATTTTTCCCTCTTGCATATTTTGTCTTCCTTTCGAAACTAAGTTCTGAACTCATTCTTGTATTGTACACAGTTCCCCCCTGGGAACTAGATTATTGGTTAATTGTATTCTCTGGATTACTTTTATTTGAATTAAGTGCATTCAGTTTGTATTTGCATTTTTATATTAACATTTCATTCATTTTACTTTTCCTTGCATTTATTATCTGAAGCGTATTTTATGCAGATTCTTCGTTAAGCTACCCGAACGTTTCAGGCGTTCACACTTCAGAACCCTTCCAAACATATGACTTAACGTTACTTCTATTATTTACGTTCCAGCTCATTGTAGCCTTGCCTACCGCTGAGGTCTTCCATTTTCCGAAATTCGGGTTTTTTCTTTGCGCCTTTTCTATTGTAATGTTAATATTACTTAAATTAATATATAAGTTATTGTTAATATTGCAATGTTATTCTTAGCGTAATGTAGGTTCTTTTTTAAAAAAAAAATATTGTGATCGTTATTAGCAAGTTATCCATGAATCCTTTTCATTTGTTATGTTCTGATTGTAAAAACGTTTTTCGAAAATGACACGACTATTTTTTCCCTCTCCATTTTCGGATCATAAAATTGGTTTAAAAAAAAAAAAAAAAAAGAAGAAGAAGAAGAAGAAGAAAGAAAGAAGAAAAAAAAAAAAAAAAAAAGAAAAAGAAATGGGGAAAATAAGGTATCACTTTTTCTTGATGATCAACAGTAACATTCATGACAATCAGTGTTTCAAATCTGTCCTGTCATTCGGTGAAAGCAACTGCGAAGAAAGCTGACATCATTCTCAAACGAATTTCTAACTCTTCAAACACAAGAACATTTGATGGAGCGAAACAATTCCAACAAAACACACCTTTCTGGACTAAAAGGATGTCTTAAAAACTATATTAGCGTCGATTGGGAAAGCAAACAAAAGGGGGAAAAGAACAACCGAATGAAATTTTGGACAAAAGGTGAGTGATAACATTCAATGGGCAACGAGGTAACAACAGTAACAAACGACAATTCCCAGTTTTATGTGCAGAAATAAGAACATCTGGCAAAAGAGGAAGAACAAGATAAATCGACACACGTCAAGTACCCGTTCGATAAAGAGGATTCAGAAAAACAAACCCCCGAAAAACTGCAGCCATTACAAACCACGCACAGGTCGGATACAAATTCTTTAGAATAAAAAACGCATGTTTTCAGACGTTTAAAGAAAACTGAGAGGAAAAATCCTAGCAGATAAGTTATGATATTGCAAAAACTGCAAGATTTTATTTCATATAAATATTCTATTTGTAAAACTGACCCAATGTTATGACTTGAATTTTTAGCCAAAAAGCGCAATTATTCTCGAAATGTGATTTTGCGTTGTTTCTCTTTTCATTTGAGTTTGTTGCCATTCGGAAAAACGCATAATGAACAAATTAACTTCTTCAAAGCAACAGCAGTTCTTAAGAATAAAAATATTATCATTTAGTTTTTACTTCGATTGATTTAAATAAAAGTGAATTGAATTCATGACTTATCCAATTAAAAACGTCGGTATTTTTACAGAATAATATTACATACTTTTTGACTTTCCAAATATATTTTTAGCCCCAAACGGCTATCAAGCTCGAAATCCGATTTTACGTTCTTCCTCTTTTCATTTGAGTGTGCTGCTAGTTCTTAATATTATTATTATTTACTTTTTAATTTCATTCATTTAAATAAAAGTGAATTGAATTCATGATATATGTAATTAAAAACATCGGTATTTTTACAGAAGTTTACACACTTTTTGACTTTCCAAAATATATTTTTAACCCAAAACGGCCATCAAATCTCGAAACCTGATTTTACTATGTTTCACTTTTCATTCCAGTCTGCTGCCATTATGCAAAATGGAAGATATTTATCTTTCATATTTAATCTATTTATTATTGACTAACTAAATGAGCTGTAAAAGCAATAGATGCAGTTCTTCGGAATAGTATTTTTTGACGTTTTAATCTAATTGTTTGAAATAAAAATGCATTTAATTCATGGATGTCTAATTTAAAATATTCAATATTTTTTTATAATTACATTACATATTTTTTTTGCTTTTCAAATATACGCAAGATATATAACGTTCCCATGTCAGTCTCAATCAGAGATAGCCCATCTGGTTCCTACCGCCCACTAGTGGGCGATTTAAACTTTAATGGTGGTCGGTAGAGGCCACTTTTGCCCATTCGATCATGAAAGTCCGTTCTCTATCTCCTGTTTCCACATATTTATAAGGCTTTGCCACTTCTCTTAGGTGTTTATTCGACCGCGTCTGGCATGGGGGGCTTATTTATAAACTTATAAATCTCCCTATGGATAAAGAACTGATTCAGCTAATTATGTCTTTCATCACTAATAGGAAATTCACGGTGGCTATTGGAAAGGACATCTCCAGTTTACGCACCATGAATGCAGGCGTCCCACAGGGGTCCATTTTAGGGCCCGTCCTGTATTTATTTTATGTTCATGACTTCCCTAGGGCTCACATTGGCAGAAATCAGTTTCTTGGGTGCTATGCGGACGATACGGCATTAGCCGTAAAGTCCGCAAACGCACACCATGCAATCAAGAAGTTACAGGAGCTTCTACCAGTGGTAGAAAAGTGGTGTACGACTTAGAGGATTGCTATTAATGCCAGCAAGTCGCAATTATTAATGATAAGGAGGAAAAATACACAGTTGACTATTAATAGCAAGCTCTTCTTATTCTCTGAAGAGATTCCTAGAGTTAGTAAGGCGAAATATTTAGGAGTAATGCTTAATGAAAGATTAAAATGGGGAGATCATATAACAGAGGTCAGAAGAAAAATTTTCACTGTTGTAAATAGTCTCATCTCTATATTGGGTAATTATTCTAGCTTAGACCTCAGAAAAAAGAGGCTAGTTTATATCACCGCAATTAGACCATTGATGACTTATGCGTCGCCGGCCTGGTGCACGGCTACCAAGCAGGATATAAAAAGACTTCAAATCATGCAAAACAAAGTCTTAAGGCTTATTCACCCACGCTCACTTTTTTGTGAGCAATGCTACAACTGCACTGTGACTTAAAACTGGACACTCTAGAAGAGCACCTGAATAAGATCAGCAGGAAATTCTTCACGAAAACTCTGAACTGTGACCATATGAGAAATTTTGATATCTTTACCTACGAAATATTGAATGAGGACGCCAAACTGCGCCCACTTGCGGCCCACCTAAACAGGGACTCGAACTTTCCCACCTAGTGCCCACCTGTAAATAATGTACCACCTAATGTGTTTATTAGCATTCTTAATTTTGTATCTTACTCATTTATTGTACTGTGTATTTCTTAAATTCACTAGTTTTATTCACATTCTACACTCATTTTATGACTCCCACTTAGTCACGCCTTTACTTGCTAGTGAGCTCTTGCGTTGCTGGTCTTCCTATTCTTTATCCGTCTTTGCTCCTCCTTACGGCGGACATTATGTGAAGATAGTTCTATGTTATTGTGCCCATCTGGCATAAATTTGATTGAGCCAGATAAACTACTGATCTCAGTGGTATTCTGGCTATAAGTTATCAGTCAATTAGTCTTAGGTGTTGTTCTGCGACTATAGCTCGCATAATGGTATTATCACAAAGCGTGAGGCTAGGAGAATATTCCCCCCCCCCTTTTAACCTTTTGGAGGTAGGAATTAAGATGGAGTGGCCCTAAACAGGTTTCTCCCGTACCCTGCTCTGAAGCACCGGCGATCCCTACGTGGTGACCAAAACATTGGGTCATTTACCATTAAGTTTAATGGGTTTTGACGAGATCGGATGTAAATATTTTGTAATTACTTCGTAAATATACATATAAATGTATATATTTTCTTTTTCTACAACACTTCAGAGTCTTAAGTATATGAAAACAACCTATTTTTAAACAATATTTCATTCTGAACGGAATTAAATGCTATACTTTTCACAGAACAGTTTCCTCAGAATGGTTTAATTTGAATGAAATATTTTCACAAGTTTTCGTTAATTACATTAGAAAAAAAAATTAAGGTAATTCGATTTGATTCGGTTAAGGTACAAAAATTAAGATCAAAGTTTATTGTATTATTAATATTAAAATTATGCATTATTTCTTTTCTATTTATAGAGCTTCTTCCTAAAATACTTTCTTAAATATGACATGATTTTTTGGCTTCTGAGGCATCTTTTAAATCGAAAAATATAAGTCAATTTTTAATTAATGCTCTATTCCGTTCATTATAAGTTAGAGAATTATTAGAAATTAGCGAAATACTTTAAATAGTACTTCACTTTCTCTGAACATTTCTGAAAGGAAATAAAATAAGGATTTTATTTTTAATTAACCCAAATAAGTAAAACGTGTAAGCCCAAAGTGATTATTTTTCAGATATATAAAATTAAAACCATGAGTTTAAAATGAGCAGCAGTGAAGCCTCTCTTCTAAAAAATTGTAAAAGGTACATGTTACAATAATATATGGATGTGAAAAAAATTTATTTTACTTAAAACATTTTGGCGTTTGGAACATAAAATAAAACATAAATCGCACTTAAACTATAAAATTCAATTCATCAGCAATATCATAAAATATTTAAAAAAACTGAAAGATTTTCAGGTTTTAAATTACGTCCATAGGGGTGTTTTTTAACATTTTGTCTGTTACATTTATTTATTAAATATTCTGTTCTTCGCATTTAAACCATAAAAATCAGTTCAAGAGCAATATCGCAAAATAATTTTAAAATAAACATATCTTTAGAATTCCGATACAAAGACTCGAGCGCTGGAGATAAAAATGTTTTTTTTTTCGTACACTGTTGCCATCGCTCGCTTTGAAATCTTTGAGATTGTTAATCAAAAATTCGTTAAAGTTTTACAAAATAGGAAATCGATAATAAAATCTTGGTGGCAACAATTTGAAAAGTGAAACGCCGTTTACAGTGAACCAACGCAAAATGCCAAAACGAAAAAGACAGCCCTTCTGGGCAAATTGCCCCTTTGGGCTATCGTCTGCTACTTTTCAACTTATTCTGCTATCAAAATCACCATGTAAACAAGCTGTGGATTGGAGGATATGTTTTTGCCCTTTGCGGAGAGAAATATTCCCATTCCGTAAATCAAAAATATTGTGAAATGCACGGTATTAAAATTTACAAGTACAAAATAAGCAACATTATTAATTGAGAAAGGAAAACCGTCAGTCTTCACTTCGACATAAAGGACTACAAACGAATTTCCAAAAGAATTTCGAAACAGTTTGTAATGTTTCGTAAGTTATATCGTTGGTAACAAAAGAAAATACGCCGACACAAAAAAAATTTGCAAAGTTTTTAAATACATACGTCGCAACAATAAATCAAGATTTACAACATTAAAAAAGCTTTAAAAAAAAAGCATAATGTTCACCAGCTCTCGCCAAGGCTTGTGGGTCAACACAGAACTATTTATACAACTCCTATACGAAAATTAATTCGAAGAAGATAAATGGAGATATTTTTACCCTCGATGAAACACGGATTCACATAAATGACTGCATCAAAAAAGCAACAGTATTTTTTATTTCCTTAATAAACGTTTTTCATTTTGCGTTAAAAAAATTAACAATTCTGGCCTCTCAGATGTTTTCAGATTGTGCATTTGGCCCGCATGCAATTTGAGTTTGAGTCTGAATATGTTGTACAGCATATTATTGTAATCTGAGTAAACACGATTTCATAGTTCTTGAATGCCTTCTGAAATGAGAAAAAAATCCATAAACTACAAAGTAATTTTTTTTATTGCTGCTCTCTCCTAAGAATGCTCTAAAATTCTTAATTTCTTATTCGCCGCATGTAATCTTGTGAGGTTAAACCCAAATAAAGTACATGATAACGTACAAAAAAACCACTCTTTTACACGGAGTTGAATTGATTGTTGTTTAATGTTTAAGTCAGACCACAAAAATGGGGAGGGGATGAATAAAGAAAGAAAGAACTAAAGGAATTTAATCACAAAAATGTCCTAAAATTTGTTCAATATGCTATAAAACTCTTTAATTGTCTTAAGTTTTAAGACGAAGGATTTCAGCCACCAGGTGGAGCTTTTTTAATTACCCAGTGCAGCCAAACGCAAATTAACCAACTAAAACAAATATTACTTTAGCATTAAAGCGAGTCAGCAAGACGGAGGTTGCCCGAAGAAGAAAATTTCTTTCTCGGCAAGATTTTTCAATTTTATGGAGTGCGAAATTCCAAAGTAAATTAAAAGTTTTTAGCCTCTTTCTCAACTTGAGCCCTTCATAGAATCTAATAGCTGCTTTAATGCGCACGTTAAATCAAAGCAAGTTGAAGCATAAAGAAGCAGATAAGTGTTAACCTTAACTGTTTACTTTGCGGAGAATCTAATAAGTTGACTGTCACTTCAAAAGGAAAAGAAACGAGATTTCTCTTGGATATAATAACATTGTACGAATAAATATCGCTCGCATAAATAGCGAAGGTTATGAAAAATGAGAAACATAATAATTAGACCACTTGAGAAATGAAGATTTTTTTTAATCGCATTTCAAAGACACTCTTCGCACAGCAAGTACAATCACAAGAGCTTTCCGTACTGTTTCTACAGAAGTTATTTGCTTACTTGCTGGCATTCCGCCACTCTCAATTTTTTATAACTTTTACTATGAAAACTTTTTACTCAGCTATGGTTTTAAAAAGATTTTAACATGTGAAAATGGTGATGTTTTGAATGGTAACGCCTTGACAGGAAAAGATTTTATTAATATACATCCAAAAGATTTCAAGGGTATTCCGTACAATAAAGATGATGTGAATACTAGCATGACTGATATATACAGTGGGTACAAAAAGTATTTGCACACATGCATTTTTGTTCACAATTTATAAGAAAATGCATTAAGAAATATAAAAATTGGCATTTAAAAAACAGAATAAGCTTATTCCTTTAAATTTATTACAAAAAATACAATAATATTAATAAAAAACATTTTTTACAACAATATTAAAATATCTTATGCCAAAAAAGTATTTGCACACTCAGCTCAACTTTAGCAAATTTGCATTTTTATGCTATTATTTGACAGTCATCCCGCAGTAAATAACATACGTAAGACGATTATAAAAGGAGGTGTTTTCGAAACGTTATCACTTGATTGTCGATTTCAAATTGTAATGGCACCTAAGAAATCTGAATTGCCGATTTAGTTGCGAGAAAAAAATTGTTTCTCTACGTGAAAATGGCCTACGTTATCGAGAAATAGATAAAAAAAAAGTAAATGTTTGCTTCTCTACTGTTCGGTATGTTATAAAACGTCATAAAGAAAGAGGATCTACATCCAATAACTTGCGCTCTGGACGCCCAAAGAAACTTTCACTGTAAATTAAGCGAAAAATCATAAGAGAAGCATCCAAAAATCTATTTATTAGTGCAATTACTTTAGCCAATGATGTCGCTTCAACATCTAGAGTTCAAATCTGTGCCCAAAGTGTTCGAAATGTCCTGCACGATGCACACATTTATGGGAGATCTCCAAGGTAAAAACTTCTCATAATCGAACAAAATAGACTGAAGAGACTTGAATTCGCTAAGAAATATATCAATAAGCCAATTGATTTCTCGAAAAATGTCATATTCTCCGACGAGAGTAAGTTCAATATCTTTAAATCAGATGGCAGGAAATTAGTTTGGAGAAAACCTTGTAATGCTTTTCATACCAAAAATATGTTACCTACAGTTAAACATGGAGGAGGTTCTGTTATGATTTGGGGGTGCATGGCTAGCAAAGAAGTTGGTAATTTATGTTTCATTGATGGGAATATGACAGCTCGAACCCATATTGATGTGTTGCGAGATAACTTGCCACGAAGTGCAATAAAATTGGGTATCAGTAATTCGTACTATTTTCAGCAAAACAATGATCCCAAGCACATCGCCGGTATAACACGTATGTGGTTGCTTTATAATGTACCCAGAAAACTTGCCACTCCACCCCAATCAGACTTAAATCCTTTGGAAAATTTGTGGAATTCTTTGGATTTAAAAATAAGAAAAAGGAAGATTTCAAGCAAATCTTTCCTTAAACAAGCCCTTATTGAAGAGTGATCGAATACTGACCCTACTATTACAGAAAATTTAATTAAATCAATGCCAGCAAGATTACAAGCAGTAATAGATGCTAAAGGAATGCATACTAAATATTAGTTATTTGAAATTTGCTTATATATTTTATTTCTTTTGTAGTCATGCAAGTGTGCAAATACTTTTTTGACACGAGGTATTTTATTTTTATTACAAAAAAATCATTGTTATTTATATTATTGTAATTTTTCTGTTTGTTTTGGATGATTAAACTTATTCTGATTTGGCAATACCAATTCATTTATTTGTTAATGCTTCTTTTTATGAAATGCAAACAAAAATGTAGGTGTGCAAATACTTTTTTTACCCACAGTACACTGATGGCTCCGGATATGAAGGTGGAACTGGTTGCGCTTTTGTTATTCTTTATTACGGAATCGAAATCTATACTAGAAAAATACGATTAGAAGGAAATAAACCAGTGTATCAAGCTGAAGCGTTTGCAATTAGAGAGGCACTGCGGTGGAGTTATAAAAACTTAAAACAGTACTTTACAATACATATTTATTCTGATGCTCTCTCGGCCCTATAAAGGCTTGGAAAATCCGTAACCAAGCACTAGACTTCTTTTGGATATAAAAAACATTTATAACAAAATAAGAGAGAAAAATGGTATATATTTTCATTGGGTCAAGGCAAATATTGATGTTCTCGAGAATGAAAGGGCGGATATGCTAGCTAAAGAGGGTGCCCTGGGAGAGGGTGATATTTATGAGGCTATTAATGATTCCAGAAGAATTACCTTGAGAAAAATGAAAGCAAGTATAATTGAGAAATGGGCTCGGGAATGGAATGGTTCAAATAAAAATAAGGGTTACTTGAGGATTTTGACCATAAAAAGAAAAATGGATCTATTTAATCATATAGATACTATTCAAGTTATCACGGATCATGGTAGATTCCCGGCCTATTTAAAACGTTTTAATCTCCAGGGCAATGATCAATGCTTGGCTTGTGGGAAATACGGAAATGCAGCTCATTTTATGGAAGAATGTAAACTGACCGAGAGTGTGAGGACGAAATTTGGAAAAATAAATGAACAGAATGTAACTGAAAAGAGAAAATTCTTGAATAGCTATGCAACAGAAATGATGAGGATTGTGAATGAAAACAAGACTATCATAGGAATAGGACTTTAAATATTTTAATCTTTTATTTATTTATTTATTTATTTCATTATTATTATTATTATTATTATTATTATTGTTGTTGTTGTTTGTCTGCGTCGGGTGTGCTGCGTTAATAATGAGGCCGATTATTGTCGGCCAGGAGGGTTGCAGCATACTCGTAAACTAAACTAAACTAAACTAATCGTTTGTGCTTTACTTAAATGGTACCATGTGTTAAAAACATAAATACAAGTTAATTACACGTTCTTTTCTCATTTTTACTGCCGCCCAACATATTCTTCCATTACTTACGTGGCCTTTCATTTTCTTTGAGTTATAGTAATGTTTCTCAACCCTATTTATTTCATGCACTCATTTCACTCTTCCTAGATAAGCATGCGCCCGCTTTCCTTTTCAAAATTCAAATATATGGAATCGCCCGATCGGTATAGTGGTTAGCGTAGCTGACTTCCATGCCGAAGGACCCGGGTTCGAATCCCGGAAAAGGCATGGATGTTTGTAAATGTATAGTGTCGGTGCGAAATGGCGGCACTTTAAACAGGCGGGAGACAAAGGTCATCTCATGTGGTTTGGTGAATGGGGAGAGGGGTGGGAGACTCTCGGACCGGAGAAACAAAAATTAAAAACATACAAAGTATAAAAAAAATATGGCAAAAAACCTGAAAAAACAAAATGCAAAAACCTAGAAAGGCCAAACGAACAACTAATTACAATCATCTTAACACACATTTATTTAAATTTCTTACACACATTTTACACACATTTATTTATTTAAATTTAGATTACCTTTAAAGTGTTTAACAAATTAAACGAGAAAAAACATTGAAAATGTTCATAAATACATACCAAAACTTGAATATTTTTTTTATTTATTTATTTATTTATTTATTTTTTAATTTTTATTTTTAAACTAAAGCTAACTACTGAACAAGTAAATAAAATTCATTCCCTCTTGGTTCGCGGTTAATGTTGTAATCGCGGTCAAAATTGTCATTCGGATATTGTTATCGAATGGCAAATTCCTATCGTTCGTATAGGAAAATATGGAAAATACATCGCCTATTATGATCAATCATTCGGTTAAATTTATCAAAGTAATTACGGATTAAATTTGTTAACTGAAGTAGCGTCGCCAAATAAGGTTAAAATAGATTATAAAAGCTGCCAAAGGACAAAAAAACATAGCCAAGCAGGTTGACTTCGATTTCAGCTAATCATTTAAAAGTCCGAAAAAAAAAAAAGCAAGCTGAATTTCATTTAGACTTTGCTTAATTCAATCGATTTTGAGGGTGATCAGACACAGGTCCCTCTTGTTCAGGAGCAAAAGTACTTCAGCAGAAATGTTTTCCCAATGCTCTTCAAAAAAAAAAAAAAAAAAAAAAGAGACAGCGAGACAGAAAATTCCCTGAGAATATCTACGCCAAACTTAGGTTGTTTTTGTCCCTAATTTAAAATTTTGTTTTTGCATGTTCCCTTCCAATGAATGAGCGATGCTCTTCGAGTATTAAGAAAGGGCACAGCATCGGTCAAATAATTTTCAGAAACGTTATGAACAATTATAAGATATTTTCTCCTACCTTCCAGCATGCCTGCGTGTTGTACCGGTAGCACACTCGGCGCGTATTCGAGAGGTGCAGGTTCGCGACTCGGCGACGGCCTTCCACATTTTTCACATCTCCTGCTTCAAAGTATCCTAATGACTGCACAGTAAGGACGAACTAAAAAGGTGGCAGACGATAATTCGCCAACACGAGGATTTGGCGACTAAGTTAAATAATCTTCAGTCGCGCTTTAAAAGGGTAGTAAAGATATTTTCTCTTACCTTCCAGCATGTCTTCTTGGTGTAACGGTAGTACACTCGGCGCATATTCGAGATGTCCAGGTTCGAGTCCCGCCGAGGGCATTGCATAGTTTTCACATCTCCTTCAAAGTAACCTAATGACTATATACAGTTCATAAATGAACTGATGTAACGAACTGTCTGTACGAACGTATGTACGTACGTTCGTGCGTACGGACGTATCTCGCATAACTCAAAAACGAGTAGCCTCAGAACGTTGAAATTTTGTATATAGGACTGCTATAACATGTAGATGTGCACCTCGTATTTTGGTTGCAATCGGCCGCACCAAACGTATATAAATATATTTATATATATATCCATTCTATTACCCGGCTCAGTGATCTCAGTTTCTTTACTCTTATATGTTTGTAAATTGTATATTTTTTTGCTTTAAAAATGATTGAATTATGTTGTTTTTATCTTCCGGTTAAAGTTTTTATGCCTTTCGTAATTCTGGAAGCAATATTTGTACAATTATCAACAATTTAAAAGCTGTTTAAGTGCGGTTAAGTTTTAAATAACATGGCGGACATATTTGTTTACATTTGAAACAGCAGAATTGTAGATTTGTTCCCAATCTAGAGTGACTAAGCTTCGCAACACAAAAATAACGCCTTCATAACGCCTGATGTAACATTTTGAACAGTTCAGAAACACGCTTTTTTTATATCACCCTAATTAAAATGTCAAGAAAGTAGCTATATGTCTCTAATTATAGTTTAGCCCACCAGCGGCCGAGCGGTAAAGTCGCTGAACCCTGGTAGTTCGGTCCGAGGTTCGAATCCCGCGAACGGGCTGGCTGCATGAGCGTTTTCGTGGTTTTCCCCGTGTGTAACGTGTATATGAGCCAGTTTCCCTTAAAAAGTCCTCCACGAAAGCATTCCTCCCCTTAGGCAGATAGCCCTAGTGTGCTTTGCAGTAATTAAATAAGCCAAAGCCAAGCTAATTATAGTTATATTAAATGAGTTTAATTCCATTTATTTTTTGAAGAGCATTTTTTGTCTCATCTTTTTAATGTTATCATTCCGTTAATGTTATCAAAAGAGCGAGAATAAAGGTAAGCAGCGCCTACTCTAAGTAAATCTCGGTATACACAGAAAAGAAATTTAAGAACCAGATAGATAGAGGTGCTTTTATTTCTCGATATCTCAATCTTTTATTAGTTACATACAAATTCCTTTTAACTCGGAAAAGCGCCAATGGCCAAACATGGCGTTATCCTCGCTTTGACCGAAGGGGAATTCCGTTGTTCGATATATCGAACTCCTGACAACTTTGCGTCCCTGAAAGCTTCACCGATTATAATAGACAGATATTCCCTCTTCTTCTCTTTAGCAATGAAAAGGAATGAAAATGGCCTTAGTTCAAATCCACCGCGACCCATTGTCAGTAGTTGACAACTATTAACGCGACGTGTAAGTGAGTAAGTACCTCGAGAGCCCTGTTCTTCCAAAAGCATAAAAGTTTTTAATCAAGTTTGTAGAAGCACATTAAAAATTCTGTTCCCAGATGAAAAGCATGTTTAACGAATATAAATTCGCGCGTGACAGATTCGTTTCATTTCACTGAGTAGGAAATTCCTTGGAAAAATTTAATTCAGTGACGGATCTCGAGATATTTAGAATTCCATCCAAAACTATTATTATAAAAAAGGTAATATGTGTAATGATTTTAATGAGCTCAGCTAGGGTTAGTTCACCGCTTCAGCTAGTAATTAATTCATTAGTAAAAACAGAAATGAAGAACTGTGTTTGTTCATTTAAACTCGCCTAGTTTGATAATCAAAAACAGACGGATTAAATTCGGAAGAAAATTAAATATCTTACGCTTTGGAAAATGGCAACATACTGTGGCATGGAAGATTAAAAACATTTTATTTCTGGCTGAGGCAATACATTTCTTTCAAATCGCTCATTCTTCTGATTAAATTAAGAAAGATAAATATCTTACGTTTCGCCGAGTGGCAACACATTTCTATCTAATCGCTGAGTTTGTTAATCACAAGAAGGTTAGAATAAATGAAGTAAGCATGACGTCACAAAAGTGAAACCAAGTAAATGTCAACCATGGACCTTATAAGAAATAGACTAACCCAAATGGGTTTTCTCCCTCGTCTGAGGCGTTGCCTGCTGTCACCTTGATCACATCCGGAGGAGTAGGGACGACTTGCAGAAATTTAACATTGGTTGACTATTGCAGCGTGTATAATTATCAAGAAAAAGCTGTATGTAGCGCCTCATTTCACAAATTAGAATTTCTACATATTTTTATTTTTGAAATTAAGATTGATTTTTAAAACTTTAGCATATTTATCAAGCATAATTAACGTTTCAAATAATTACAAAGCTATTGCATGCTTTCAGGGCTGGATATTTTTTTAGCTTTTCCTATGCTGTAAGGAAATTTGTAACTACTTCTTTTAGAAAATAATATTTTAAATCTGAACTAATAGAAAATTTCAAACAAGCAATTTTCTTTTGCAATTTTTATGCTTTTCATTGGTGTAAATAAGTAAAAAGTACTAAAATATTTAAAAACGAAATTTTGAAAGTTTTGTTTAAAATTCTAAATTGTGATGCTTTTTTAAAATTATAGATGAGTATTATAGCACAATTTATTATCTTTATTTTATCTTTTTTCCCCTTCATTACGCTTAGAATATTTTATGCTCCGAATTTTATGAATTATTAAAATAACTAATCCACTTTAATGTTAACAATTTAATGATCATATAATCAAATAAATATGATCGTTTTGTAATGTTATTATAGTTTGGAAAATCACTGCCTGAAAATTTTCATTAAATTAAAAAAAAATATCAGACTTTGTTTAATTTTACCTTATTTATTTCAAAGCATCACGTACTATCAATCTTATTTAATTTTACTTTATTTTTACGCAAAATTAAGTTCATCAATTTTGTGCTTAGAGTTTTTACCGTTTTAGCAAAGTAAAGAAGTTTGTACAAGAATTACACGTGAAAAAAATGCGCGAAATGCAGTAAAAAGTGCTTTAATGAGATATATTAAATCCTATTTGGAAAAAACTGTGGCTTTCATAATATCTTCACTATACAACGTATCACATTTAATAATTAAAAAGAGTTATGTGATACAAACGCCATAGGTTTAAATGTTAAAGTAAACCAGATCGTCCCTACTCTTTCTTGCCGACATGTCGGTGACGCGCGCCCCGCCCACTGGATTAGTCTATTTCTTATAAGGCCCATGATGTCAACAACGTGACGTCACGACTCATCATGGCCGCCGTACAGCGTACTTGTAAGCCTACGAAACATATCGTTAAATAGAATAACACTGAAATTGAGAGCAAACATTAACGTCCGCGGGTTCAGAAAAGTAACTTTAGGCATAATTTGCATAACATACCATTAAAATTTCCATTAGTCTTTTAGGTTTTACCATACATACATTTGCCTTATAGTTACCATTTACACATTTTCATATACCTAAATTTTATTAAATTTAAAGAGATATTTGTAATCATTGTGATTTTTTCTATGAAACAAGTATTTAAAACCATTTAAATTAGAACGGGAGACTTATGAACATTCAGTCATGAAGGCTAACATGTAGACAAGATCGATTAGAATGTAAACAAAGCCAAACAGAAGCTTGCCTGTGGCAGCCATGGGCCTTATAAGAAAGAAATAGACCAACACAAATGGCTTTTCTTCCTCTTCTGACGCATTCCCGGCTGTCACCTTGACCACATTCGGAAGAGTAGGGACAACTTGCAGAAACTTACAATTGTTGTCTATTACAGCGTGTATAATTGTCAAGAAAAAGTTGGTTGTAGCGCCTCATTTCACAAATTAGAAATTTTAGATATTTTTATTTTTGAAACTGAGATTGATTTTTTAAAGTTTAGCATATTTGTCAAGCATAATTAACGTTCAAAATAATTATAAAGCTGTTGCATGGTTTCAGGGCTGGATATTTTTTTAACTTTTCCTATGCTGCAAGGAAATTTGTAACTACTTTTTTTAGAAAATAATATTTTAAATCTGAACTAATAGCAAATTTCAAACAAAGAATTTTCTCCTGTAATTTTCATGCTTTTCATTGGTGTAAATAAGTAAAAAATACTAAAATACCTAAAAATGAATTTTTGAAAGTTTTTGCTTAAAATTCCAAGTTTTGCTGCTTTTTTAAGATTATAGATGAATATTATAGCATATTTTTTTATAAAGGAGTTTCATTTCGATTATTTTTCACAATACATCATAGTGATAAACACTTTTAATACCTTAATAATTTTTATAACTCGAAAACGAGTAGCCTCAGAACGTTGAAATTTTGTATATAGGACTGCTATAACATGTAGATGTGCACCTCGTATTTTGGCTGCAATCGGCCGCACCAAATGTATATAAATACTATATTTATATATATATTCACTCTGTTACTCGGCACAGTGATCTCAGTTTCTTATATGTTTGTAAATTGTACATTTTTTGCTTTAAAAATGATTGAATTATGTTGTTCTTATCTTCCGGTTAAGGTTTTTATGCCTTTCGTAATTCTGGAAGCAATATTTGTACAATTATCAACAATTTAAAAGCTGTTTAAGTGCGATTAAGTTTTAAATAACGTGGCGGACATATTTGTTTACATTTGAAACAGCAGAATTGTAGATTTGTTGCCAAGCTAGAGAGACTAAGCTTCGCAACAACAAAAATAACGCCTTCATTTATTATTGCGAATTAAATCATGCTTAATCCTTTCTGGAATGTTTTCGAGAAAATAAGTGTTTGAGATTTACTTCGTAAATTTGATATAGATATTTTGAGTTTTTATGTATTTTTGCCTTGTCGAGAAGTGAGAACTGAATTAATTGAATGAGAAATACTAAATCGTCTGTGAAAAGCTGTTTCTTTTCTGTTTTGTTTGCTTAATTTCTTTCATACATCGTTCTAGCTTTATTATAGTATTTGAATAGAACATGTGGCAACGATAAGATAATTCTTCAAATGATATAAATTTTGTGCATTCAGAGTGTCGTTACAGTAAACAAATATAGTGAATTTTAAAGAGTGCATTTGTTCTATTATGGTTTATGCGCTGTCGACGAAGTAGATTTTATTCAATTCAATCAATTTAAATGAAATTCAAAAAATGCGTATAATTTAATATTCCGTACAAGGAAGTCATGTGGTGTCCACATCAGATTATTTTAAAATTTAATTCTAGTTTTGCATAAGATTTTTTTATTTACTGTGAATTTAATTTATTAGCCCAAAGGGGCGGTATCCCAGAAAGGTTATTAGTTTCGAAACAGCATTTTGCACTGTTTCATTATAAACGTCCGTTTCACTTTGAAAATTGTTGCCATCAAATGAGAATCATCATCCACCACCGTTTTAGTTCGGGCGCCACTGTAGAGACATTAAGATTTTTTGGAAGCAGAAAAGATGACAAATGAGCAACGCCTTGGCCGGGAATCGAACCACGGACTTCTGGAATATGCGCCTAGCGTGCAGACCACTACACCACGAAGGCACAAGGCGGGAGTAATACCTTATAAATAAAACAAATTCTAAACCGAATTTTGAAAATTTCGCTGCACCATATAACATTATCATTGAGAAATGTTTGGAGATCTTTAGTCTGCCCGTGGGTACAGACGTCATGCAGAATGGACTCGAGAACGGTCAAAATGGATATTTCCGTTCATATCTGAACGCGAAAAGTTTGGCATTTATAATATTCCTTTACTTCGCATAAGTAAATTTTAAAAAGATATCGCTAATTTGTCAATGAGTGCACTAAGATGGCAAACTCAGAACGGTTTTTCCCCCGTATGATTCAGACTGCAACATAATTTTTAAGAAAATGTAGGAAAACCCTCAATTAATATCCTTTTTTATTATTATTATTCTTTTAAAAAAAGGCGAAAAGTTTGTTTTATAATCTGTGAAAACTTTATAATTTTATATCCGAAGCATTTTTAGATGATGAATTTTTAGAATCTAAACGTCAAATAGCCAAGGAATTTTAAAAAAATTCGCCAGAAATTTAAAAATTAAGTTAAAAGATTCATACAAACTTCACTAAAAACAATTTTTTTCGGCTTTATTCGATTATACAAACAATAAAACTCTGATATGTTTAGTTTCTTCGTTAAACGAAGATATATGCAAAAATTATTTAAACGTTAAATGAAAAAAAATCTAAATGAAATTTTGAAAAAATCGCTTCACCATATTGCATTGTCGTATCGCAAACAGTGATATACATAATTTGAACTTAGTAAACTTACCATGAATTAGGTTAAAAATCGATAAAAAATTCCACTCACAGTGAAACATCATGAGTGAAATTAATAAAAGCTCATTAAAAAAAAGAGTCAAGAGTTCAAATTAAATGCCATTACTAAATCGTACACGTCGGAAAAAGCTGAAAAACTCTCTTCGAAAGAGCAGACATTGAATGGTTAGAACACAGAATTCTGATCACGACGTTGCCATGTAAAAGAACAATTTAAGGCGACCTCTTGCGTAAATTTGCGAGATACGAATTGCTAGTTTTTAAAAGAATTACGGTTAAAACAAAGATTTAAACCAAAATAAGCGCTTTGCTTAAGGGGACTCATACACCTTAAAACCCATAAGATGTTCGAATAGGTGACTGTTGCAAGAATTGGGATAACTTATTTATTCTAAAAGCAATTACTACCAACTTTTTACAACTGACTACATAATATAGCTTCTTTCTGAAAGAGTAATCAGAAAGTTTGTGTTGCCACAAATATTTTTATAATTTAATCCCCTTTGTGACAACATTTTTCGTCATGTTTCCAACTTGCGCGCGCAGTTTAAAATATTCTGTTTCATAAGTTAATTCCATATTTAATATATAGCTTTTATAACATTTGGAAACTACTGTGAACCTAAAATTCTAAAAATTTCATGTTAAATTTTTATTTTATTTTGAATTAAGTTTATAAATGTATTTTATTAAAAAAATTTGTAATGTTTTCGTCCATAAAATTTTTCAATATTAAAATTTTTCAATATTAAAATATTCATCAGATTGTTGGTTCAGTTAGAAAATAGTGCCCATATAAAGAATTCCATCCAATTTCAAGTATGTACCATTAGCCATTTTTAAAATATCGTGCGCGCAAGGTGGAAACATGGCGAAATATTTTACCACAAAGAGGATTAAATTACAAACATATTTGTGGCAACACAAACTTTCTGGTTAGTAGTTTCTAAAGCAGCTATATTATGTAGTCAGATGTAAAAAGTTGGAAGTAATTGCTTTTAAAATAAATAAAATATCCCAATTCTTGCAACAGTCACATATTCGAAGATCATAAGAGGTTTAAGGTGTATGAGTCCCCTTAAAAGAATGCTACTTAATCACGCTGGCTAAAACTGATTTTCACAGCTTTTCAGATAAAGTAGATTTTATGCTGACACCTGATTATGCATGCTCATAAATGCACGCGTAGGCGAGTAAAACCAAAAAGTGATGGATAACAACGCAGTTAAAGAAAAAAGACACAGTTAAAATAAAAAAAAAAACTCAAAGCTTTCAGATTTTATATTATGCCCAAAGGGGTATTTTTTAACGTTTTGTGTGTTGCTTTTATTTATTAAATACAATGTTCTTCGCATTGAAAGCATAAAATTCAATTCAACAGCAATATCACAAAATATTTAAAAACAGCATATCTTTAGGATTTCCGATAGACAGTCTTGCGCGCGGGAGATAAAAAAGTTAGTTTCCGTTTAGTGTTGTCATTGCTAACTTTGAAAGTGTTGAGTTTGGTTATTAAAAATTCGTTAAAATTTTATAAAATATGAAATAATAAACAAATTCCAGATTCCAAACTTTGTCTTCCAGATGCCCATATTTGGGAAGACTACATTATTGAAAATTTGATGTCTCTAGGTACCGTTATTTTTTCACAACGCGAGAAACATACATACATTCACGCAAATTTAATAAAACTGGTATTTGCGTATTAGCGCAACGACCTTGCCGCAGTTTTGCAATTATTTTTCAGAAGAAAAAATGCTTCGGTGAATTTTCGGATTGCAACTTGCATATGGCTACCTAAAGAACTGTTATGCGCATGATTGCCAAAATTTGGCGACTTTTGAAAATTTGGCGGTTTCTACTCGGTTGTGATAATACGTAAGTACCATAAAATTTACCATGCAAACCATACAAACATGGATTTTTAAACTGTTCTTCTCAGAGGGAAATATTTCTGCTATTTTCAATATACGGATTTCGTTTCTATGAGATGTAAAAAACATATATTCCCATTTGAAAGCAATATTTGTTGCGAGCCAAACTCACACTGAAGGTAATGCGGTGGATAAATAAACAACGAAATCTGAATAATTAGCTTTTAAGTAGATTAGAACCTGCTTTATACTGCCAAACGTGTTATGGCTCCATTTGTGAAACTACTACAAAGTCATGGCCATTACTTTTTTATTTAAAACTTGAACACAACTTGTGCGTACAAATCAAACCCCAGAACTTGCGGGTATTCTTAAACATGAACTTGAATTTTATAAATTAAAATAAGTTCATAGTCTGAGATTAACCATTGGCACAAAATTTCTATAGCGCGACTTAACTTCGACAAGGAAAATGACTAATGCCGAAATTCTAACTTATCAAAGCAGGGCGATGGAAAAAGCTGTGTGCGTCGCTGCTAAAAGTTGTATTTCTTGGCCGAGCTCCTGTCAGTAAAAACCGTATACTGGAATATAGTAAAATTCTAGAGCCGAGAGTAGATTTTCGAAAAGCCACAAGTCCGTAATTATATTATTTCAAAAGCAGTGAAACATCTGAATCTAAATAACCGGTCAATGGCAGTTTGCTTTCAGCGGATGATGATGTGTGTAAGACAAAATGCAAAGTCTTGCGACGTCTTTTTTTTTTCCTTCTAATTATAGCTTGATGCCGTAAAAATGACTCTTTTCAGTTTTTAAATATTCAGATTCTTCCCCAATACCTACTTTTAAATGTTGATCTATCACAGCTTCGTATAGCTCATGAAATTTCGGATTCTTCTTAAATCTGCGTCACAGCGAATCAAACATGGACCTTATAAGAAATAGACTAACCCAAACGGGTTTTCTCCCTCGTCTGAGGCGTTGCCTGCTGTCACCTTGATCACATCCGGAGGAGTAGGGACGACTCGCAGAAATTTAACATTGGTTGCCTATTGCAGCGTGTATAATTGTCAAGAAAAAGCTGGTTGTAGCGCCTCATTTCACAAATTAGAATTTCTACATAGTTTTATTTTTGAAATTGAGATTTATTTTTAAAAATTTAGCATATTTATCAAGCATAATTAACGTTCCAAATAATTATAAAACTATTGCACTCTTTCAGGACTAGATATTTTTTAGCTTTTCCTATGCTGTAAGGAAATTTGTAACTACTTCTTTTAAAAAACAATATTTTAAATGTGAATTAATAGAAAATTTCAAACAAGCAATTTGCTCTTGCAATTTTTATGCTTTTTATTGGTGTAAATAAGTAAAAAATACTAAAATATTTAAAAACGAATTTTTGAAAGTTGTGTTTAAAATTCTAAATTGTGCTGCTTTTTTAAAATTATAGATAAGTATTATAGGACAATTTCTATAAAAGAATTTTATTTCAATTATATTTCATAATACATCATAGTGATAAACACGTTTGACTCCTTAAAAATGTTTATACATTTAATTCTAATATTAAAATTGTATTTAACCGCAATAATTAATTTTGCTTGTATTTTATAGTAATTATTTTTTTTAATTTATTTTTAGTTCTGCATAAGATTTTTTTTATTTAATGTTAATTTAATTTATTAGCCTAAAAGGGCGGTAGCCTAGAAAGGCTGTTAGTTGCGAAGCGGCATTTTGCGCTGTTTTACTATAAATGTCCGTGTCTTCTTGCAAATTGTTATTACCAAATATTATCGCCCTGTATTATATTTAAAGAAATTAAATAATGAAGAATCTGCATGAATACATGTATGCTTCTCGCACTGTGACAAAAAACAACAGTATCTAGAGCCATCAAATTTTGAATAATTTAATCCTCCACCCGAGCATGGGCATCTGGACGGCCGAATTTCGAATTTGTTTTAATCTATTTCATATTTTGTAAAACTTTAACGAATTTTTGATTAATAAACTCAATTCAGAGCGAGCACTGTACGGAAAATAACAGTTTTATCTCCAGTGAGGAAATTCTAAAGATATGCTGTTTTCAAAGGTATGTGGTTTACGAGCGAAGATATTCAATAAATATAGGTAACACACAAAACTTTAAAAATAGGTTCCTTTTGGGCGTAATATAAAATCTGAGTGCTTCTAGATTTTATTTTATTTTATATTTTCCCTTCATTACGCTCAGAAAATTTTATGCTCCGAATTTTATGAATTATTAAAATAACTAATCCACTTTATTGTTAATAATTTAATGATCATATAATCAAATAAATATGATCGTTTTGTAATGTTACTATAGTTTGGAAAATCACTGCCTGAAAATGTTCATTAAATTTAAAAAAAAAAAAAAAAAAAAAAAAAAAAAGAATTATCAGTTCTTGTTTAATTTTACCTTATTTATTTCAAAGCATCACGTACTATCAATCTTATTTAATTTAACTTTTTTTACGCAAAATTAAGTTCATAAATTTTGTGCTTACAGTTTTTACCGTTTAGCAAAGTAAAGATGTTTGTACAAGAGTTACGCGTAAAAAAAATGGGCGAAAATCAGTAAAAAGTGCTTTAATGAGATATATTAAATCCTATTTGGAAAAAAACTGTGGCTTTCATAATCTCATCACTATACAACGTATCACATTTAATAATTAAAAAGAGTTATGTTATACAAACGCCATAGGTTTCAGTGTTAAAGTAAACCAGATCGTCCCTACTCTTTCTAGCCGACATGTCGGTGACGCGCGCCCCGCCTACTCTGGGTTAGTCTATCTCTTATAAGGTCCATGGAATCAAATCTTTTTCGATTGCCTCAAAATGATACCGTTATTTCTCAACACATTCGGACGTCGGATCAACTTCTAAATTATTTTTTACTTGTAAATAACATCTGTGTGATGTTAAAGGTTTCTGACACACTATACGCGCTTTTTATTCCACTTACCCCCCCCCCGAATTTAGTTTCTACATCGACAAAAGATTCAGAAATTCGGCAACAATTCCCACAAGCATCCATTCATAAAGCATCCACAAATAAATCTTAACTTTTAATGTTTTTCTTTACCAAACTGTTTCATAAAATTATTATTAGTCCAAAGGGGCAATTTTCCCAGAATAGTTAATTTCTTTTTGGCATTTTGCATCGATTCACGATAAGTGTGGTTTTACTTTTCAAATTGTTGCCACCAAATATTATCGCAATGTATTATATTCAAAGAAATTAAATAATGAAGTGGTTCTGCATGAATGTACGTATGTTTCTCGCACTGTGATAAAACAATGGTGCCTAGAGCCATCAAAATTTGAATAATGTAATCGTCCATAGAATATGGACATGTGGAAGGCCTAATTTGAATTTGAAATTTGTTTTATGATCGATTTCATATTTTGTAACATTTCAACGAATTTTTGATTAAAAAACTCAAATATTCCAAATCGAGCCATTGCAACACTGTACAGGGGGGATTTTTTTCCTCCAGCGCGTGAGACTCTGTATCGTAAAATTTAGAGATATGCTCATTTTAAAATTTATAAGGTATTTATAAAGCTCCCACCTTCCTAGCGCGTCTTCGTGGTGTAGTGGTTCTGCACGTTGGGCCGGTATTCCAGAGATCCGTGGTTCGATTCCCGGCGAAGGCGTTGCTAATTTTTCATCTTGCCTACTTCCAAAAAAATCCTAATGTCTCTACAGTGGCGCCCGAACAAAAGGGGCTGTGGATGACGACTCTCCACACCCAGGATTTGGCGATTGGTTTCCCTAAAAACCCCAGTTGCCCTTTAAAAGGGGGAGTATATAACGTATTTCTCCAACCTTCCTACCGTGCCTTCGAGGTGCAGTGGTTCTGCATACTGGGCCGGTATTCCAGAGGTCCGTGGTTCGATTCCCTGCGAAGGCGTTGCTAATTTTTCATCTCTCCGGCCTCAAAATAACCTAATGTTATTGTAAATTATTTTGCAATATTGCTGTTGAACTGAATTTTACGGTTTAAGTGCGCAGAACATGATATTAAATAAATAAAGGTAACACACAAAATGTTAGAAAAAACCGCCATATTGGACGTAATTTAAAATCAGACTTTTTTTAAATATTTTTTTATGTTTTTGAATAACATCATTAAGTTTCTTAACTAATACGCAACGAAATAAAGTAATTATTCTAACTATCAACTTTATAACATGAACTGAAATAAATTAATTACTTTACCATATTTCATACATATATTTTACTTGCATAAAACCCGCACCACCTCCCTGTGAGAGGCGTATGTGCCTCGCGAGCCGCGCTATAGCCATGCCTGCTCTATAAGAATGTGAAGAATTTTAAGATAATATGTAATTTCCGTAAATACGAAGACTTTTACGGACTATTTTTTTAATGTTAATTTACGTAATGAATACGCATTTACTGCAAGGAAAAAATATGTTTGAACTCCTTTAAACAACAGATTATTTCTGAATACGTTTAAAAGGTTAGTTATATGTTCAAAACCGAGTTACATATTTCGAAACTACTTCAGTTATTGGAGATATCGAGAGCCCACCAGCGGCCGAGCGGTAAAGACGCTGAACACTGGTAGTTCGGTCCGAGGTTCGAATCCCGCGAACGGGCTGGCTGCATGGGCGTTTTCGTGGTTTTCCCCATGTGTAACGTGTATACGAGACAGTTTCCCTTAGAAAGTCCTCCACGCAGGCATCCCTCCTGTTAGGCAGATAGCCCTCAAGGCTTTACCATAATCACACACACATCCACGGAGATATCGAGAATTTCATTTAGGTTACGCAAAGCTTCTATTATTATTTTTATTACGTTCAATGTTAATATCACTTTATTGCGTTTTTCCTCAGATGAAATATCTGTACATTTTAGAAAGCTAAATATTTCTAACATTTCTTCGTAGTCTAAGATGCTAAATTGAGCTTAAAATTTCTTTTTCACTCATTATTCTTGCAGTCGCAAACATCATTATCTTTATCAGATAGTTAGCTTTCAGATTCTGAAGCTTCATTTCGTAATTACCGCACTTCCTCGCGTAATCCCCCTTCCCCAGCTTTAAAAGACAAGTTCTGAAAATTTTAAAAACTCCCCCCCCCTTTTTAATGCACATTATGTTTCCCTCCGAGGGCTAGTTTATTGGTAAATTATATTACTTTGATTATTTCTATTCGGTTTGTATTAGCATTTTTATATTAGCATTTCATTCATTTTATCTTCTCTTCCATGTCTTCCTTGAAAGGCATTTTTTGCAGATTCATCGCAAAGTGACCCAAAGGTCGCAGGTGTTCTCGTCCTTAAGAAACTTTTCAAACACGTGACTTCCTCTTACTTCTTCTGTTGGTGCTCTAGCTCTTTGTAGCCTTATCGACTGCGGTCAAAACTCATTTATGTGAGGTACTTCTGGGGCTTTAGAAGATGCCGATCAATTATCATCAGATATCAGCCCGATATCCGACAGATATTGTAATTCAAATATTACTATGTATTCTTAAGGTAAATTTTATTTTTTAAAAATAAATGCCAACCAGTGGCCGAGTGGTAAAGTCGCTGAACACTGGTAGTTCGGTCCGGGGTTTGAATTTCAGCGAACAGGTTGGCTATACGGGCGTTTTCGTGATTTTCCCCATGTGGAACGAGTATACAAAATAGTTTTCCTTAGAAAGTCCGCCATGAAGGCATCTCTTCCCCAAGGCAGATGGTTACAGCCGAAAACATCGCGGCAAAAACATCGCGGGCGAAAACGTCGCGGAGAAAACAACACAAGGCGAAAACGTCGTGCTACAAAACATCGTGGGAGAAAACATCGCAAAGAGAAAACATCGCAGCTCTAAAACATCGTGGTACAAAACATCGTCGTCGAAAATAAAGCGGTTCAAAAACTTCGCAGTTTAAAAACATCACCGTCGAAAATATCGTGGTAAAAAATAAAGTACCTACAAATCATCGCATGACGATAACATCGCAGACATGCTTTTTTCAGGCTTTAATAACTGTAAATGGATATTCCCATAATGATTTGTGAGCGCAAGTGATGTAAGGAAGGATAATTTTTACTTTTTTTTATTAACTAATGAATTTTTGCTGAAAAACTAAGAAGGAAACTTAAGCATAGAAAATTAAATGCAACTTAATAGATTATAATTTTTATGAAAAAGTACCTGTAAAAACTTTATAAAAAATTATTTATTAATGGTCTTTGTTAGTTAACTATGTCGGTTTAAAATTCTATTAAGTGCTATAAGTTGCATTAATTTTCTATGCTTAAGTTTCCTTGTTATTTTCTCAGCAAAAATTTAATAAAAAATATGAAAGTAAAAATTATCCTTCTTTACATTTTGCGCTCACAAATCATTATGGGAATATCCATTTACATATTAAGCCTGAAAAAAGCATGTCTGAGATGTTATCGTCATGCGATGATTTGTAGATACTTTATTTTTTACCACGATATTTTCGACGACGATGTTTTTAAACTGCGAAGTTTTTGAACCGCTTTATTTTCGACGACGATGTTTTGTACCACGATGTTTTAGAACTGCGATGTTTTCTCTTTGCGATGTTTTCTCCCACGATGTTTTGTAGCACGACGTTTTCGACTTGCGTTGTTTTCTCCGCGACGTTTTCGTCCGCGATGTTTTTGCCGCGATGTTATCGGCGGACACCAGGCAGATAGCCCTCGAGTGCTTTGCCCTAATAAAATAAACCAAATCTTCTTTTTAAAATATTGTAATAGTCACCAGTAGTTTATCCATAATGAATTTTATTTGTAATGCTGATAAACTGTAACCGCGTTCTCTGGAAATTAAATATTTCACCTATTTTTCCCCTCTCGATTTCTGAACGATAAAATTATTTTTTAAAAAAAGGCGTAAAACATGCGAGGAAATACGGTACTGTGAACCTTTTTTCGGAAAATGCATCGTACGGATCAATTTGTTGAAAGAGAAATGAATTTATGGCTACTTCAAGAGGTTTTTTCCTTTTTTAAAACCTTCGAAACAAGTCTCGAAAATTTATGAATATTACGCTGATTTTTGTTGTCCTAAAACATCCTTATAAAATTTATTTAATTTTTCAGCCTTTGTTTCTTTCGCGACAGATATAAACAGCAAAACTTGGTTTTTCTTCCCCCCCCGTAACGATAAAATATGTTATAGGGGAATAAAATTCAAAATTTCTCAACAATTGATCTATTATTGTTGTTGTTGTTACCAGTCTCATTTGTCTGACAACGGTCAGCAGAAGCACACGATATTCATCCTGGCAAGGAGTGAAATAACCCTGTCGCTGGAAAGAGCCTTGGGTACCATATAGATGACAGTCTGACTTTAGATCAGCTCCCTCCCCCGAAAGAGCACCCCAGGGGTCCGAGGGTCCCCCCTTTCCTTACCGCAATCTCTCGAGAAGACTTCGGTTCTCTGCATTCTTAGAGCACCCGCATACCGCACAAATACTTTACATTTACAAATATACCAAGTGTGACACACACAAAAAAGAGACTGGTCCAATAAATCATTGTACATTTCTCCGTGACATTATCACCTTCAAAACAGTCCTCTTCAGGATTCACACACTTCTGCATTCTGTGCTGCCATTGCTGGTAACAGTTCTGGAACGAGGTTTCTGGAAGGCCTTTCAGGAGATTCTCCGTTTTTGCCTGAACCACTTCAACTGAGGTAAAATGGCTTCCCTTTAAAGCAAGATTTAACTTTAGGAAATAAATAAAAAAAAAAAAAAAAAAAAATCATGGAACCAAATCAGGTTAATAAGGAGGATGCTTCATCACAATCATGTGTTTGCTGGTCAGAAACTGCTTCACAGATAGCGGGTGCATTGTCCTGGTGCAACAGCTATCCATCACTCCACAACTCTCGCCTTGTTTCCCTAATTTTTTCACGAAGACTTTTTAGCAATTCAATGTAGTAGTGTTGATTAACAGTCTGACCGCTGGGAACACAATCCTTATAATTCCATTAATGTCAAAGAAGACAGTTAACATTGCCTTGAATTTTGATTTTGACATGCGTGCTTTGTCCGTTCCCCCTGAAAACCGTTTATGCCATTCAAACACACGTGCGCGAGACAAAGTTTCATCTCCATAAGCCTTAGTTGACATTAGAAATGTATCCGTGGCTGATTTCTTAAGTTTCACAAGAAACTTGATGTTGATTCGCTGTTCGGTTTTTTAGATTAGACATTTTTTCCGGCAGAATGCAGTTGCACGTGTTCACTCAATGACGCAGTACTCCCTACTGGTGCGATTGTTTAAGTCGAAACTGACCGCATGGATGGAGGAGGTGTGTGGATGACATCACCAAAACAATTGCGCCAACTCCACTCTTTTTTCAAGCTACACAGTCTCGTTTTTACATCCTTGTACGAAGTAAAAAGGAAGCATTATAATGGCGAAAAGTTTCAGGCACCATATTTCAACGAAAATATCCATTTTGACCGCTATCGAATGCAATTTAACGATGTTTTTGCGTGATATCTGTACGTAAGGACAGAATAAAAGACTCTTTTCCTCCAAAAAAATTATAAAACTGCTTTAAAATGAATTCAGAAGAGAATTTTTCCTGGCGTCTGTACGAACGTATGTACGTACGTATCTCCCATAACTCAAAAACGAGTAGCCTCAGAACGTTGACATTTTGTATATAGGACTGCTGAACGCTGCTCAAGTGGACTGCCGCCCTTAACTATAGTAAGCCTTACGGTATTTGTTTCCACTTGGCAGATGCTGTCTAATCATGACTCGCTGATCCGACAGCATTTATTATTTCAAAATCTTAGGTTTCATAATCACTCATTATTTTACATAGGTTTTTAGTATCTATAACTGCCTGGTTGTTAACTCAAGTTCTATTTTAACTACTACGCTGCTAACTATACTACACTACTTTAACATGGGCAATGTTGCTATACTTCCTTTTCACTACAATACTACTTCAATGTTTTACACTAGACCACGTGCACCTCGTAATTCGGTTGCAATCGGCCGCACCAAACGTATATAAATATATATATATCCAATCTGTTACCCGGCTCAGTGATCTTAGGTTCTTTACTCTTATAATTTTGTAAATTGTACATTTTTTGCTTTAAAAAAATGATTGAATTATGTTGTTCTCAGCTTCCGGTTAAGGTTTTTACGCCTTTAGTATTGTATGCAATATTTTTAGAATTATCAACAATTTTAAAGTTGTTTAAGTGCCGCTAAGCCTAATAATGTTTTTGATGGCGGCCATTGCTTGTTTACATTTGAAACAGCAGAATAGTGGATTTGTTGCCAATCGAGAGAAACTTAGCTTCGCAACAACAAAGATAACGCCTTCATTTATCATTGCGAATTAAATCATGCTTACGTAATTTTTAATACAGATATTTTGACTTTTTATGTATTTTTGCCTTGTCGCGATGTGAGAACTGAATTAATTGAACGAGAAATACTCAATCGTCTGTGAAAAACTGTTTCTTTTTTGTTTTGCTTGCTTAATTTCTTTTGTACATCGTTCTAGCTTTATTATAGTATTTGAATAGAACATGTGGCAACGATTCGATAATTCTTTAAATGATATAAATTTTGTGTATTTTGAGTTATAATATGAACGAAATATAATACTGTTAAATGAACCTTGCGCCAGAGTGTCGCTATGGTAAACAAATACTAGAGTGAATTTTAAAGAATTCATTTATTCCATTGTGGTTTATGCGCTGTCCGCGAAGTAGATTTAATTCAATCCAATAAGTTTAAATGAAATGCAAGAAAAAATGCGTATAATTTAATATTCCGTACAGGGAAGTCATGTGGTGTACACATCAGATTTTTTTTTTCCCTAATGTCACACCTCGTCCAGGCCTTCTCCGGGATTCGAATCCGGGCTCTTCGGTACGGCAGTCAGAGTTACCTCACCCCTATCTTGGGTAGGCAGCTTTAAATGACCTACTGCAGCTGATCGAAAATACTAAGCCCTAAACCTTTACAGACGCGCCACAAATTTTTGTCATCCCATTTCGCTGTACCCAAAGAAAAAAAACTTTGTACCAGACCAATACCATCTGGCGCGTTATGCGTAATTACGTGATTAAAATCCTTAATAATCAAATATTTACGAACTCGAAGATGGAACAATGGTTTATAGAATCACTTTAACCAGTGGAGGGAAGAAAAAAAAAAAAAAAGATAAAAATATTCCTTGCGTGAACGAAAGTTAATGAGCTGTTAAAAATAATACTCAAACAAAGTGATTTCTTAAAACTTTTTTTAACGAATCGGTAAGAATAATTAAGAGGAGAAAACTTTCAAGGAGAAAATGAAGGGTTTGAAAATGAACAATGGTTTGGACGCCACAGTTAACAATCATGCCATCATCACCAGAGCTAGAGTTAACAATCCAGAAGTAAAAGAAATTTTCCTCCCTTGACAGACTAATGATTTTTGAATGGCGTTGATGAAAAAGAAATAATAAAGTCTGATACAGGTAATTTTTCTCCTAAAATGGTAAAGTCAAAGGAAAAAGAAATAATAAAATTTTACCTCATTCAGTGTTAGACAGCTGAATTTACACTCTGTCTCAAACAATTCCACCCACCTAGAAAAACTGCATGATTATAAAGGAAGCCCAATATGAATAATGAAGAAGTAATTAAAACTACACTAGAGGCCGGTTAATGTGTTCGCGATTATTGTTATCAATCGGAGGTTATCCGATTATGTACAAAAAAAA
This sequence comes from Stegodyphus dumicola, assembly GCF_044657685.1. Lineage (NCBI taxonomy): Eukaryota > Metazoa > Arthropoda > Arachnida > Araneae > Eresidae > Stegodyphus > Stegodyphus dumicola. The sequence continues at coordinate 19,400,422 of NC_140777.1, read as the reverse complement.
AAAAAAAAAAAAAAAAAAGAAAGAAAGAAAGAAAGAAAGAAAAGAAAAAAAAGAAAAATACATCGCTTATTGTGATCAACGATTCGGCTAATACAATCAAATTATAATAGAACAGAATTTTAAAACTGAAATAAAGTCGCCAATTAAGGTCAAAATAGATTACTACGCAGTTTATAGATTACAACACATTATATTTAAAAGCATAAATTGCGAAATAATTTCTTTTTATATTGAGAACTTTTTTTTTTAGCCCAAACGGGCAATTTGTCCAGACGGGCTATTAATTTCGTTCTGGTATTTTGCGTCGGTTCACATTTCTAATTGTTGCCACCAAATATTAGAGATCTGGATTATATTTAAACAAATTAAATAATGAAGAATCTGCATGAATGTATGTAAGTTTATCGCACTGTGGAAAAACAACGGTACCTACAGACATCTAATTTTTAATAACGTAGTCCTTCGTTCGAATATGGGCATCTGGAAGCTCAAATCTGGAATTTGTTCTATTATCTATTTCATACTTTGTAAAAAATTTATGAGTTTTTGATTAAGAAACTCAACGATTTCAAAGCAAGCGACGGCAACAATGTACCCTCCCCCCCCCAAAAAAACTGAATGCTTTCAGATTTCACATTACGCCCAAAGGGGCGTTTTTTAACGTTTTATGTGTTACCCTTATTTATTAAATATCACGTTCTTCGCACTTAAAACTCAATTCATCAGCAATATCGCAAAATAATTTTAAAATGAGCATATCTTTAGAATTTCCGATACAGAGTCTATCGCGATGGGGATAAAAAGTTTTTTTTTCCGGGGGGGAGGGGGTGTGAATTAAAATTCGTTAAAGTGTTACAAAATATGAAATCGATAATAAAACAAATTTCAAATTCCACATTCGGTCTTCCAGATGCCCATAGTCGCTGAACACTGGTAGTTCGGTCCGAGGTTCGAATCCCGCGAACGGGCTGGCTGCATGGGAGTTTTCGTGGTTTTCCCCATGTGTAACGTGTATACGAGCCAGTTTCCCTTAGAAAGTCCTCCACGAAGGCATCCCTCCCCTTAGGCAGACAGCCCCAGTGAGCTTTGCCGTAATTAAATACACCAACACCAACACACCAGATGCCCATATTCGGGTCTAGACGTACGTTATTCAAAATTTGATGGCTCTATGTACCGTCGTTTTATCGCAATACGAGAAACATACATGCATGTATGTAGATTTCATTATTTAATTTCTTTAAATATAACACATGGCTCTAATATTTGGTGGCAACAATCTGAAAAGTGAACCGACATTTATAGTGAAGTAACGCTAAATGAAAAAACGAAATTAACAGCCCTTCTGGGCTGACGCCCTTTAAGCTAAAAAGCATTTTGATCTCCAGCGCGCGAGACTGTGCATTGTAAATTTTAAAGATATACTAATTTTAAAATTATTTTGCGATATAGCTGTTGAATTGAATTTCATAGTTTAAGCGACAAGAACACGATATTTAATAAATAAAGGCAACACACAAAACGTTAGAAAAACGCCCTTTTGGGCGTAATATAAAACCTGGAAGCTTTCAAATTTCTTTATCTTTTTTTTTATTATTATTATTTATTAGGCTGGCATAAGGTTTATTGTTCGATAGGAAAGGTTCGGTGTAACCTTCGCATGAAGCGAAACAATCACTAGCACTCACACCGTTTTTTAATTTATGGGAACTACGCATAGAAAATGGGAAATTAAGCGAACATTTTCTAAATTTTAAAAACCTGGCGCTAAAAATCTAAAAGCAGAATAAGCGAAGAAATATAGTACTCCGTAAATGACGCCCGAACGCTTAACATCCATATATAATAAATATCTTAACTGAACTGCCAACTTTTTCGATATCATTCATATAGAAAAGAAAGTTTCAGGCAGTATTCAAAACTAATATTACCCAATGCCAAACCGATAAAAAGATGATCTCCAAAAACTGAGTCAAAAAGCAAGGCAAGGAGCATTCTTTAAAGCGCAAATGCTATCAGATTTTTTTTTTTTTTTTTTTTAAATCTATATGACATTTACAACGCAATTTCCTACACTTCTTTTCGGAATAAAAGGAAAACTCCCGAGAGATCTTGGATTTAGGAAACGGGACAAATCCTTGAGTGAAAACACGAAAAGTTTGCTTTTAAGTGTCGTATTCCGTTTGAAAGGAAATCAAAAAATAGACGAGGAATGAATGCATTGTATGCTTGCTAAAATGCCTAAAAAATCTATCGAAGAGTACAGTGTTTCTTAACGTCTCGCTTTCACTTCAAACTGGTATTTCATCGGATGTAAATACAGTAAGACCCCGCTTAACGCGGGGGATACGTTCCATCAAAGTAGAGCGTAATGCGAAACAGCGCTAAGCGAGGCTATCTTTACATGTAAATATTGGGGTTAGGGGAAGATGGCTAGGAAATTGGTTAGGTATTAAATTTAAAAAGTATGTTTTTTTTAATAAAAATAAAACCAAACATTTATTTCTTAAAGCCCAAATTAATACCACATTATTATTTCTTGCAAAAATAAAAACAAAATATAAATAACAAAACGAACATTCTTAAAAAAACAAATAAAATTCTAAGTCAGTCATATTTAGTTAGCCTTCCGCGTTTTCAGTGTTCTGCCTTTTTGTGACAAAAGCATCTAATGTTGTTTGCCTTTTTCTTTTGCGTTGTTCTCTTAAAAGTTCTTCATAAACGGATAGACCATCTCTAACACCACGCCTTACTTTCGAGCTCCTGTCAAAATTCGGATCATTTTCAATGAATTGATCCATTATTTCAGTTATGGTAGACAAACTCCTTTTTACAAACGCCATCGAAAGTTTTTTTTGCTCTTCTTCTGAATCACTGCTGTCAACATTTTTGTTTTCTTCTTGTTCAGTTAATTCCTTGAGCTCATCATTAGAAAGACTTCTTGAATTATTTCTTCGACATCTTCCACATTTACCCCTTCAAAATATGTCTGTACAATACCGCACCAAACAAGAAATACAAGTACACTCACTCTTTCGGATATGTATTTGAAACCTATCGCTGCATAATATTTTGGGGAATCCCCGTATGCTGCGAGCAATTTCGTGGAATCCCCGGTTTGAAATAAAAGAGCGCTAAACCGAAACAGCGCTAAACCGAAACAGCGCTAAACGAAACAGCGTTAAGCGGGGTCTTACTGTAATTTACGGATGTAAATAATTTATGATAGGCATCTTTACTAGCATTTGACGGAGATTTAAAAGTGCCCAAAGAAAGACAGGGACTGTTTTATGAGATTACTTTTAGTTCCTTCATCGTGTTTCACTGTGGTTGGAATTTTGTCATCGATTTTTAACTTACTTCCAAAATAAGTTATCGAGCTCAAATTTTGTGTATGAGAATAGATGGCAATGGGATGTGGTAAACGATTTTTTTTAATACTTAGATCTAATATTTAAACAATTCTTCACACGAGTCTTTGTTTAACGAACAAACCAAACAAATCAAAATTTTATTGTTTCAACCAAAGAATAGAGGGAAGGAGAAACTTTTTATTGAATCTTGTATGAAAACTGCAATTTAATTTTGGAATTTTTGAAAATCGCTCGATTTTTTACAATATTTGACGATTATGGCTTCCAGCATTCAACATCTAAAAAAGTACCGGATATAAAATTTTCACATACTATTAAAAAAAGAATATTTCGCCCTCTTTTAAAACAAGAATGGTTAAAAAAGTATTAATTGAGAGATTTCCCACATTTTATTTAAAACACATATTGCAGTCTGAAGCAGACGGAAGCAAAATGCGTTTCACGCAAAAAAAAAAAAAAAAAAAAAAAAATATGCCGTCTTGGCCCACTTATTAATGAATTCAGGATATTAATTTTTTCGTTTTAGCTTCAAGTAAAATGCTCGTTGTAACATTGTTATCGCATCCAATTTCCCAAACTAAATATTCAGATTGATTTTTGTTTTCCTTCTCCGAATGATTTTTCTTTGTTTCACAATTTTCTTATGATTTTTTGCTTGTGTTTTAATAACGACTTTAATTTTCGTCATTGGTAAATGCAACCGAGACTAAAAAACAAAGAATAAAATACAATAAAAAAAAATCTGAAATGTTTCAGATTTTAAATTACGTCCAAAGGGGCGTTTTTTTAATGTTTTGAGTGTTACCTTTATTTATTAAATATCATGTTCTTTGCACTTAAACCATAAAATTCAGTTCAAGAGCAATATCGCAAAATAATGTTAAATTAAGCATATCTTTAGAATTTCCGATATACACAGTCTCGCGAGCTGGAGATAAAAGTTTTTTTTTTATATATATAACGTTGCCATTTCTCGCTTTTAAAGCATTGAGTTTGTAAATCAAAAATTCGTTAAAGTCTTACAAAATATAAAATATATAATAAAACAAATTCCAAATTTGGGATTTCAGATGCCCATATTCGCAGTAGGATTTCGTCATTCAAAATTCGATGGCTCTATGTACCATTGTTTTATCACAATGCGAGAAATAGACAATCATTTATGCAGATTTTTCATTATTTAATTTCTTCAAATATAATGCAGGACTCTAACATTTTGTGGCAACAGTTTGAAAAGTGAACCGACGTTTATGAGTCCGACGCAAAATCGCAAAACGAAAACAATAGTCCTTCAGGGACAAAGCCCCTTTGGACTAAAAAAAAAGGTTTTTCTACAATAAAACTTTTATTTAACATGGATATGATCATGAATGCAATAAAAGGAGAATAAAAAAACTTGTCATACAGTTTAATAGGAATAAATGATTAAATAATAATAATATTAACAGAATTCCTCTACAGTTTTATATCGCAAATAATAAAAGCATGCAATGCCTATGATAAATTAAAAAAATAATGGCTTCAACATTTCACAACGCAATTTAATTAACAAATTTCGTTATTTAGGCGCACGGCGCTTTTATTACTAGCGACACATAATTGTAGCTGATTTCCCTAAATAGAATTATTTATTTTAAAATTTAATTAAAAAAAATTTGAAAGCTTTCAGATGTTATATTACGCCCAACAGGACGTTTTTACCCTCCTTCCCTTTTATAAACATATATGCATGTTTCGAGAGCATTTACGATAAAAATATTTAAAAACAGCATATCTTTGGAATTTTCTATAGACAGCCTCGTGCGCTGGAGATAAAACTGCCCCCCCCCCGGGCGCACAGTGCGTTACCAATGCTCGTTTTGAAATCCTTAAGTTTCTTAATAAAAAATTCGTTTAAGTTTAAAAAATGTGAAACAGATAATAAAACAAATTCGAAATTCAAGATTCAGGCTTCCAGGTGCCCATACACTGGTGGAGCTTTACGCTATTCAAGATTTGATGGCTCTAGGTACCGTTGTTTTTTCACAATGCGAGAAACATACATACATTTATGGAGATTCTTCATTATTTAATTTCTTTAAATATAATACAGGACGATCGTATTTGGTGGCAACGATTTGAAAACTGATACAGCCGTTTATTGTGAAACGATGCAAAACGCTGTTTCGAAAGTAAAAGCCCTTCTGGGTAACGCGCCTTTGGGGTAAAAATGTGAACAAAATAGCTTGGTTAATATATATTTTTTTAATCATTTTTGCTTTAAAAGAGGGAAAAGGTTTGTTTTATAATCTGTGGAAATTTCAATACTTCATATCCGATGCATTTTCAGAAGGTGGAATCATAAAATCATTACGATCAAATGGTCTAAAAATTCGAGAAAAATTTTAAATCAGGTTTTAATTTGCATACAAGTTTCACTGATAAGATTCTTTTCGCGGTCTATTCGATGGAACGAACAATACATTTCTGGTGCGCTTAGTTTGTTCGTTAAACGAACATATGCGCCAAAAATCACTTAAACATTAAATTAAGAAAATTCTAAATGGAAGTTTGAAAAAAATCGCTTCAACATCGTCATCCACAAACAGTATGTATACAAAATTTGAACTCTACAGCTTATCGGGAGTTATGTTAAAAATTGATAACAATATTAATGAATTAAATAGAAGCTTAGTAAAAATGCAAAAGCCAAAGCTTACAGCTATAGAAACCTTAAAAAAAATATATTATCTTACCTATTATAAATACCTCATACAAAGAGTTTTACGATGAAATTAAAGAAGAGAATAATAGATGACATTATTAATTTACAAATTTAATTCTAAAGTCAACCTTGTTTACATACCACATAACAGAATCCATATATTTATAAATCAAATAACTCCGCGCGGAATATAATAGTAATTAAAAAAAATTCTATTTATCTAGAAATGCAGATATAAAATGAGAAACAATTGGTAAATATTTCGCTCAGCGCAACAAAGCCGTTATTCGTTAGATACATTTTTACTGCGATGAAATAATACCTCTCATATAAAAGGTTGTTTACTTTTAATCATAGCAACAGCATTTAATTATTTTCAAAGAATACAAATCCAGTCGGATAAAGAACGAGATACGGATTTGCAACTTGCTCAACTAGCTTTAAAAATTTCTTACATGCTCTAAATTTTTAATAAAAGTTATAAATATATAATGTCAGTCGCAGCAGCGATTCGAGTAAGTGAAGCGTAGAACATAATTCTGAACTCTTATTAATTTTTAATTAATTCTTCCTTCCAAAAATTTTAGATTGCGAAACTTAAAAAAAAAAAAAAAAAAAAAAGTGATCATTAAATATTCCTGGCTTAATTTCTGGAACGTGGATGAAATTAATAAAAATTTTCAAAGCGGGGTTTTCAGAATGCAACATAAAAATCTAATTATTTTTTTTGTCTTGGTAACATTTAAATATTTTAATCAGCATAATAAGTTAGAAAAATGAGGTTATTATTAAAATCAGATTCAATTAAAAGATTTCATATTACATTCCTAATAAACTTTAAAAAGGAGAAAAAAGCAGTATCTAAGTAATAGACAATGGTACAATTCTCCAAGACAAATGAATTAGAAAATCGGAAAAATAATTTTTACGAATAAACATGAATAAATAATAATAAATTAAACAAAAAAAAATCTGAAAGATTTCAGATTTTAACGGTCGCCAGGAACTCTACCAATCTGCTGTTACAATCACTTCTACTAACCCCCATTTTTTTGTCTTTTTAGCTTTATTATCAAGGCATCATTTTCTTCGCACTTTATTTCTTCACACGTCGTATATTACAGTTTAAAATCAAAATTACAAAAAAATTTAAACGCAGCATAGCAGTATATGTTCACAATTCTTGATGCGGCTTTGAGAGTTGGCATACAATTTTTTTTTTTTTTTTTTTTTAGTCCAAAGGGATTTTAGTCCCGAAGGACTATTGCTTTCGTTTTGGCATTTTGCGTCGGACTCATAAACGTCGGTTCACTTTTCAAACTGTTGCCACAAAATGTTAGAGTCCTGCATTATATTTGAAGAAATTAAATAATGAAAAATCTGCATAAATGATTGTCTATTTCTCGCATTGTGATAAAACAATGGTACATAGAGCCATCGAATTTTGAATGACGAAATCCTACTGCGAATATGGGCATCTGAAATCCCAAATTTGGAATTTGTTTTATTATAGATTTTATATTTTGTAAAACTTTAACGAATTTTTGATTTACAAACTCAATGCTTTAAAAGCGAGAAATGGCAACGTTATATATATATAAAAAAATACTTTTATCTCCAGCTCGCGAAACAGTCAGTGTATATCGGAAATTCTAAAGATATGCTTAATTTAACATTATTTTGCGATATTGCTCTTGAACTGAATTTTATGGTTTAAGTGCAAAGAACATGATATTTAATAAATAAAGGTAACACTCAAAACGTTAAAAAAACGCCTCTTTGGACGTAATTTAAAATCTGAAAAATTTCAGTTTTTTTTTTTTTTTTTCCCCTCCAGTCTTTTTTTAGTTCATTATATGAATAATCAGTTTTCTTATTAAGATGGCTTGCTTTACAAAACGTTTTTTGACTTTTTATTATTAACGTCTTATGTGTTTACTTTATTTACTAAAATTCACGTTCTTGGCACATACGTCACATAAAGTTCGATAAATGAGATTAAAAAATCGCAAAATATTTATAAACAGCGTATCTTTAGAATTTCCGATGGACAGTCTCGCACGCTCGAGATAAAGATATTTTTTCCCGTACAGTGTTCCCACTGCTCGCTTTGAAATAGTTAAATTTGTTAACCAAAAATTCGTTAAAGTTTCACAAAACATAAACTAGATAGTAAAACAAAATCGAAATTCAGAACTTTAATTTTCAAGTGCCCATGTTCAAGTGGAGGACTACGTTATTCAAAACTGAATGGCTATAGGTACAGTTCTTCTCTCACAATGCGAGAAACATGCATACATTCATGCAGATTCTTCATCATTTAAGTTCTTTCAATATAATACAGGGCGATAACTTTTGGTGGCAACAATTGGAAAAGTGAAACGGACATTTATAGTGATTCAACGCAAAACGCCGGTTCGAGATTAATATCGCATTCGGGACTACCGTGCGTTTTGGGCTAATAACGTCACTACTGAAAATCGATAATAAAACAATTCTGAATAATAAAATTGGCATTACATTGATAATAAAGATGAAGTAATACTCAAAATATTTCGTTAATTGGACAACAACGACTACGGAAGTGTATTAGAAGACATAATTAAAGATATATTTTTCAATTTTATTAATTTTCCCATTCCTATGCTATATAAGAAAATACCCTATTTCCTCACGTACAGTACGAACATAATAAATGAAAAGTTATGACATTTTAACTACTGGTAATATCACAATAACAATTCTTTAAAAGAAGCATATACTGTTATAAGAACAAATAATAAAATTTACATATATCTAATTAGATACCTTCACTTATGCATAACTTGAATCTCACCAGTTCTTATTGTTGCCTCTACTACTGCTTAGGTCTCAATTCTTCCATTAATATTTAGAAAAAGTCAATGTGCACTGGACTCGATGAAATCGACACTGGATGTCCATTCGTGTTTCCTTCGCTGTGGTAGGCACGTTCATGTATTAAGTTGGTAAAGTCCAAGAATTACAAAGGAAATGTTCGGCGTGATCTTCGCATGTGAGGGTTTGTTTCTGTTAGTAAAATAAAAACAATCACTACGTGGACGAATCTATTTTAAACTTTTGGGCAGCTCGCTGTCTGAACGCATTCAAGACGTTCATCTAAATCTTTACCTAAATCTAAATCTTAACTAAATTTTGCGTGAAATATGTGATATATTATTATTTAATAAATTATTCTAAATTTCATGTTCTTAGGCTAATTTAATTTTAAAATTTTCTTACACTTTTATATGGAGAAAATCCCGCTTAGTGAAGTAAATCTTTTATTTATCAAAGTACTTTTAAATACAATGAAAATTAAATTAATAATTAATGTACATAATATTTGTGTGGATAAATTTAGGAATCTACCTAAAACTGAATTAAACAAAATTAAATACAAATACTAACTGTCTAAACATCGCATGAATCTTCATATGAAAGTCTAAAAATTTCTGCAGTAGATTTAAACAATTCAGATTAAATGAAATTAAGTTCAGTATAATGTAATAAAAAATTTAATTGAGATGAAATGAAATTTAATAAGTAAAAAAAAAAAAAAAAAAAAAAAAAAAAAAAAAACTGAAATTTTTCAGATTTTAAATTACGTCCAAAGGGGCGTTTTTTTTAACGTTTTGAGTGTTACCTTTATTTATTAAATATCATGTTCTTTGCACTTAAACCATAAAATTCAGTTCAATAGCAATATCGCAAAATAATGTTAAATTAAGCATATCTTTAGAATTTCCGATATACACAGTCTCGCGAGCTGGAGATAAAAGTATTTTTTTTTTTTTTCTATATAACGTTGCCATTTCTCGTTTTAAAGCATTGAGTTTGTAAATCAAAAATTCGTTAAAGTTTTACAAAATATAAAATCTATAATAAAACAAATTCCAAATTTGGGATTTCAGATGCTCATATTCGCAGTAGGATTTCGTCATTCAAAATTCGATGTCTCTATGTACCATTGTTTTATCACAATGCGAGAAATAGACAATCATTTATGCAGATTTTTCATTATTTAATTTCTTCAAATATAATGCAGGACTCTAACATTTTGTGGCAACAGTTTGAAAAGTGAACCGACGTTTATGAGTCCGACGCAAAATGCCAAAACGAAAGCAATAGTCCTTCGGGACTGAAATCCCTTTGGACTAATTATTCCAAAAACTATTATAAGTGGAGTAATGGGTTTCATTAAGTTAATAAATTTCATTAATTCCTGAGAAGCATTTTTATTAGTAAAGGCTACAAATTAAAAACCGGAACATTTCATGATCTACCCGGAGATGTATTAAAGAGTCAGCAGCTACGAGGGAAGGGAAAATGGCGCGAATATATATATATATATATTTTAATTTTTCAAAACGTGGCTCTAAAAGGCTGTGTAGAAAAATATGCGAGTAAACAATAACATTTTCTCGGACGAAATAATCAAAATCGGATGAAAGAATATATTTTTATCAGAACGTAAATTCTCTCCGTCATAAATGAATTCGCTTTAGCACTTATTCCAAGTTTTTAGAATTTTCAAGGTAGGCTTAAAGCAGTTTCATAGTTTAAAACACAATTACCGTTTTCCTCACGTTTTCCCTCCCCTTTTTAACCAATTTTATCGTCTAAAATCAATAAGGGAAAATTATGCGATTCATTTGATTTCCGAAGAAAGCAGTTACAGTAAAAACATAACAAAGGAAAATGAGTAATTTTTAAACTACTGATGGTAACTATCGCAATATAATTTCTTCAAAAGAAACCTATATTTCAAAAAAAATACACAATACAGTAGAGTCCCGCAAACTTAATTTCCGATATGTCGACATTCCGTTTAACTCGACAACTTTTAAGGAACGTTTTTAAGATATCTGTTTGGCAACAGAGCAAATATTACATACAGTACATATAATTATTATTTATGCGTACGTCTTTCCTTTCCTGTTCAAAGATTTCAGTGTTCTTTTTCTGTAATTTTTTCCGTTTTTGCACTGTGCCATTAATTCTTGGAATTGCCTAACAAATTTTAAGATAAGTTCTAATAGCTGGCAACGCTGTTGCGAGAAGGCATCAGGCAGTTACCGGTTTGTGGGCAAAAGCTATCTGCTAACTTGGAAAATGCTGGAATATTCATCGATAATTTCCACCAACTAATTGAAAAGGAGGGCATATCTGGAAATCAAATTTATAACTGTCATGAGTCTGGTCTGAATTTTCGAATGCTACCTTCGAAAACGCTAGCATCCAGGAAAGAAAAATCGGCACCTAGGTACAAAAGAAGCAAGGAGAGAGAGTCACAGTCTTGGCATGCAAAAATGTAACAGGCAGCCATGAGATCAAACTAGCGCTTATAGGCAAATTGAAACATGGGGCCGAAACCAACTATGATCTTCCTGTTTGGTACCAGAATCAGTCAAATGTATGGATGCCATGGAGGAAGGGTGTAATACGCTCGAGAAACTGAAAAAAATACATATGTTGGATAGGCACCTCATTTTTGGAGTGAAATCGAGCAGATAAGCCTCGTTCGTTCCTGGAGAATATTGCTGGACGATTCAGGAAACGAACTTCAAGAAAACAGATGAAAGACAGAAAATTGTGAAACAGTTGACTTACTTAAGAAAACTCCAGGCTGCAAGGAAGTTAGTGATGGTGATGTTGACGAATGGATAGGATAAGATGAAAATTGTGAAATTTTAAAACATGCAGAAATAGTTGCACTAGTGAAAGAAAATGTGGATAAAAATGACGATGAATCAGAAAACGAAGCGACTGAAGACAACGGAAAAGCTAAAGTGATGACCCACACTGAAGGTCTGAAGGCTACTGAAGGAATGCTCCGTTACATGGAGGAGCAAGGTGCATCTGGTATGGACATCGTGTTCCTCTGCCGCCCACAGGATGAAGCTGCACGACGACGGAATAAGTGTGAGAGACAATCTACCAACACACGATATTTTTCTACTAAGAACTACTACTGTGCTTTCCAATACTGCCCTTTTTATGACTCCCATTATGCTAGAACTTGACAATAAAAAACCAACATTAAATTAATTCTATGCTATACTTTTCCGTGTCCAATATTGTGCTAAAGAATGCAAGACTGTGCTGTCTAGAGTAATTTACAACTAAATATTAAAAGCTCTGTAAACACCATCCCTTATACCATAAAACACGACTTTTCGGAAACTCGACAGTCCCTCAGTATGTGTACTGAGGGACTGTCGAGTTTCCGAAAAGTCGTGTTTGTCGTGATATGTCGAGTCGTGATATGTCGAGTTTGCGGGACTACATTGCAGTATTAAAATTACGATATCCGATCGTTATTGATCCGATATGTGGCGTATATCTGAGAGTAACTGAGCTGGCTCAAGTATTTTGTAAATCCCCAGGGGCATCTTACATGAAGGAGTCTTGACCACAGTTCCCACAATAGAAATCGGAAGAAAAGAGAAAGGGGACGAAGAAAAGACAGGGATTCCGAAAGATCGCTCATATCAGCAGTAGATAAGGCTGCAATGAACTGGAATGTAAATAAAAGAAGTAAGGTGAAATCACATGCTTGGGAAATTTTCCCCAGCGACACCTCACATGAATAATTCTAATCCGAGAAGGACACCGCAGGCAAGACGGTGAAGAAGAGGTTGCGAACAAAAAACATGCATTTCGAAAGATCGAACATATTGGCAGTAGATAGGACTACAATGAGGTGAAAGATAAATAATAAAAGTAAGGTGAAATCACGTGTTTGGAAAGTTTCTTAAGAGTAAGAACATTTCCGACGTCCGGGTAGCTCGACGAAGAATCTGTACAAAATACGTTTCAAATAATAAATACGAGAGAAAATAAAATGGATGAAACGTTAATACAGTATAAAAATTGCAATACAAACTAAGTACACTGAATAAAAATAAAAATAATCAAAGGAATACAATTTTTCAATACAGCGGCTCTCAGAGGGAAAAACTATGGACAGGAAAAGGAAGAAATGATACGAATATTTTTTTTAAACTCCTCGGAATCTAGCGCTAAAATGCTAGGGGAAAAAAATGCGCAAGGAAATGGGCTACATCGCAATGTTATAATGCAATTCATTTGCAAATGCACGGAGATGCGTTAATCAAGTCCGATATTTAGCCAAGCAGATACATATTACACATCGGCTTAGCCAAACTTCGGATTCAGATACATATTACATATATGATAATGTTCACTCTACGCGCAATTAAATGGGAATCGCAGGATCGTACGGGAAACTACCATTAAACATTGTCAATGATAAACTCATTGTTGATTTAGCAAAATGGAGCTTCTGCGATGTGAAATATCCTTTGCCATTTAATATCTCCACAGAATTCAATGGATATAAAATTTATTTAATATGGCACGTCATTAAAAAAAACATCCTTCTCGCAGACATATCCCATGATTCATTTCGGCAGCAGGTTCGCTATCACATTTGACAAATGACAACAACAGTTGGACACCGGAATGTTATCCACCATCCACAGACGAGTCGTTAACTGTCAGTGACAAGGATGGCACTAGGGATTAATTAGTTCTTGCAAATGCATTATGAATCAGATCGGGATGAAACGCGATTGGATATTCCAGAAATTAGTTGATGGAAATGTAAATACTTTTCGGAAGACACTTGGAACCATCATGAAGCGTTCCATTTACGCTTCAGTGTGAAATTCATCCAACAGTCCACAGGAGTCATATCAATTAAAAACAAAACAATAATCGTATTTTAAATTAAGGACAATGCCATGCTCCAACGGTTTGGGACTTAAGTATTCACCTATAAGCAAAAACTACTCCTGAAACTACAAAAAAAAAAAAAAAAAAAAAAACTACTGTCCCATTTCGGCCTTTTCTCATTTATACTTTTTGAAGGTTGTGGAGTCATTAGGATTTTTTGAGACTGGAAGACGTGAAAAACGAGCAGTGCGCTCGCCGGGATTCGAATCTGGACCTCTTGAAACCGAAAACAAAGATGCTTCTTAAGGTTCATAAAGAATAATTACTTCAGGTGAAAAATAAATCGTTTCTTATATTTTAATGCATATAGTAACTGCGTTCGCAGATGGTTGTAAAGAAGGGGAGGGGGAAAGCTCTCTGTTACATTAGTTTCAAACAGCGCCTGAAATTCCTAAGATTTTTAAATATTGTGTATGTAACTGATCATTTTTTACTTCCTTCTACGAAGTAAAAAGGAAGTATTGTAATCGCGAAAAGTTTCAGGCAGCATATATTTCAACGAAAATATCCATTTTGACCGCTATCGAATGCAATTTAACGATGTTTTTGCGTGATATCTGTACGTAAGGACAGAATAAAATACTCTTTTCCTTCAAAAATTATAAAACTGCTTTAAAATTAATTCTGAAGAGAATTTTTTGTTGCGTCTGTACGAACGTATGTACGTACGTACGTATCTCGCATAACTCCAAAACGAGTAGCCTCAGAACGTCGAAATTTTGTATATAGGACTGCTATAACATGTAGATGCGAACCTCGTATTTTGGTTGCAATCGGCCGCACCAAACGTATATAAATATATTTATATATATATCCACTCTATTACCCGGCTCAGTGATCTCGGTTTCTTTACTCTTATATGTTTGTAAATTGTACATTTTTTGCTTTAAAAATGATTGAATTATGTTCTTATCTTCCGGTTGAGGTTTTCATGCCTTTAGTAAATATGTATGCAATATTTTTAGAATTATCAACAATTTTAAAGTTGTTTAAGTGCCGCTAAGCCTAATAATTTTTTTGATGGCGGTCACTGCTTGTTTACATTTGAAACAGCAGATTAATGGATTTGTTGCCAATGTAGAGAAACGTAGCTTCGCAACAATAAAGATAACGCCTTCATTTATTGCGAATTAAATCATGCTTAATACTTTCTGGAATTTTTTCGAGGAAATAAGCATTTGAGATTTATTTCGTAATTTTTAATATAGATATTTTGAGTTTTTATGTATTTTTGCCTTCTCGCGAAGTGAGAACTGAATTAATTGAATAAGAAATACTCAATCGTCTGTGAAAAACTGTTTCTTTTTTGTTTTATTTGCTTAATTTCTTTTATACATAGTTCTAGCTTTATTATAGTATTTGAATAGAACATGTGGCAACGATTAGATAATTCTTTAAATGATATACATTTTGTGCATTCTGAGTTATAATATGAACGAAATATAATACTGTTACGTAAACCTAGCGCCAGAGTGTCGCTATGGTAAACAAAGTGAATTTTAAAGAATGCATTTATTCTATTGTGGTTTATGCGCTGTCGGCGAAGTAGGTTTAATTCAATCTAATAAGTTTAAATAAAATGGAAGAAAAATGCGTATAATTTAATATTCCGTACAAGGAAGTCATGTGGCGTACACATCAGATTTTTTTATTTGACCGTTGAAAAATCTCTCCACTATAATCTGGTTAAGACACACACAAATTTGACAGTTTATTATTGGCAACAGTAGAAGTTAAAGAACTCAGATTTATTGAAAACTAACTTCAGTTGATTTTATTTTCTTCTTATTAATTCCATAATATATCTTGTTGCGTTCTTTACTTTTACAGCTAAACATTCTTTATTATCTTCTTTCAATAAATCTTTCTTTAATGTTGCTGCTTATCTCTTGCGCTGTATTCTTAGTGTATCTCTAATTTTAAATTTATTTTTTGTTCAGACAAAATCAGTACGTCGCTCTTACAACCTCTCGTCGTCGACTCCAACTTAAGCCTAAAAGGTCTCTTACGAAATGTCCAGACGCGGTACGATAGCTTCTCCGTAAGGCTAGTTTAGGATTGCCATTAAATGGCAAAGGAAGGCAGGGTTGCCACATTTGGCGACAAAATGGGCGATATGCCATAGACGAATGGAGAACCTTCTCAAACGAATTCTTACCGGTTTAGCCCAGAATGTTCTCGAATACAAGCCAAAAGCTATATAAACACTGCTGGTACGTGGAGAGTTATTCAGTTAGTCTGTGAGGTGTCTATCGATCTGATAGTCAGTCAGTGAGTGCCGAGTTGGTCGTCGAGTGCACCGAAAGAGTATCTTAGACTATCGCGGTTAGTGTATCGTCGAGAGAGTGTGTTGAGCTCCGGGAACGACTCAACCGAGGAATCGGGAGCTGTACTCTAGTGCATCGCGAGTTGTAGCGTGGAGAGTGTCGAGAGTACGTGGAGTTCCGAGAACGACCGAGCAGAGTCGGGAGCTGTGCTCTGGTGCTTTGCAGTGAAGCTGTCTCCACCGCTATAGACTGACTGCCTGAAGGCTGTGTCGCTGATTGCTACAGCGTGTCTAAAGTAGTTCTTCGACGATTGTAAAAACGTGATTTTGGAGCTCTCCTGAGAATACTGGCCAATACTGGTTTGCACATACTTCATCAAGTGCTGTCGTCGTTATTCATTTCAAATCCACACGAACGTAAAGGAAGAAATAACGTGACAACTGGTGTCAGAAAATAACATAACAGGTGTTAAAACGTAACTCGCGCCAACACTCATGACGTCATGAAAATATTGTGTATTTTTGCATAACTTGACTCTACTGGGGCTCAACCAATATTTGAAATAAATAAAATCTGAAAGTTTTCAGATTTTATATTACGCCCAAAGGGGCTTTTTTTAACGTTTTTGTGTTACCTTTATTTATTAAATATTATGTTTTTTGCACATAGACCATAAAATTCAATTCAACAACAATATCACAAAATAATTTTAAAAGAGCATATCCTTAGAATTTCCGATACACAGTCTCGCACGTTGGAGATAATTTTTTTTTAAGCCGTACAGTGTTGCCATTGCTCGCTTTGAAATCGTTGAGTTTCTTAATCAAAAACTCAAAAATGCTTTACAAAACATGAAATAAATCATAAAATAAATTCCAAATTTGGGCTTCCAGATGCCCATATTCGGGTGGAGACGTACGTCATTCAAAATAGGATGTCTTTAGGTACCGTTGTTTTATCACAATGCTAGAAACATACATATATTTATGCAGATTCTTCATTATTTTATTCCTTAAAATATAATACAGGGCTCTAATATTTGGTGGCAACAATTTGAAGAGTGAAACGCCACAAGATGCGAAAACGAAATTAATAGCCCTTCTGGGCTAACGCTTATAAATAAATAAATGAAATGAAATGAAATAAAAATTCATATATTTTTGTTTTGTTTTGTTTTGCAATGGTCTCCTTTAAGAATCAAATAAGCCATAAACTAAAAACTATGGATTCTGGGGTTACTGAACTATAATGAACTATAAGCGTTCTACTAAGACATGTTTTGCGTCCTAAAATTTGTTGTCCCTACGACAATTATTGAGGAACGTAAACTTATGTTAAAATTCATTTTTCTAGGTGGAATAAAAGTCACATTTTTAAAAATCTGTAATAATCTATAAAATAATGAATCTATTTTATTAAAAAATGTGACAGCTGTATCACTGAGGTTTGTCACAATATTCTTTTGAATATTGTATTCTTGCAACAGATTTAATGCTATCCAAATTGTGAAAAGTTTTCAGTATTCCAGTTTTCATGATGTAGAGTTCTCAAAATATTTTTGCCGTGATTATACTTTACAAAGCGACATGTTCTTACTTTAAGATAATAATACTAATACTGAATTGTATTCAAATTTTAAAAACATCTCTTTTTCTGTAAGAGTTGTAATTACCAATATCATAAATAGTTTATCTAAGCTGTGCTTAAACTGTTTAAAGGTCAAGCATTATTGCGACATCGCTTTATATATTTCACATGACTTTCTAGCGCGCTTTCGGATTTTACGTTGGTACCGAATGAAAAGGCGTAAGTGAGAATCGTTCTTGCTGGACTATCAAGAAAGGCTGAAATGGTACGATTTTTATCAAAGCCTCAACTGCGACATAACCAAGCTACTGGACACCAATAAAGTAAGCTAAGGACTTCAAGCAGATGCCTTATAATTATCATACCAGTAATAATCCTATGCTAAACTAAAAACTAAACACTAAAAACAAACTAAACTAAACTAAAAATAAACCTTCAAAGAGCTATACAAACGCTCTAGGTCTAGATTTTACGAACTTTTGCAGACACGCATAAAACTGTTCTCAAACAGCGAAAATTATTTGGAGTCGAAAACAAATGGCTATGGACGAAGGCATTGTGTGAACACAGAATTCTCACAGTGATCACTGTGGCAGCATCGATTCTTGTAACGTTATCGCGCGCTGCCACGTGCGTCGAAGTGTATAAAAATTGGAAGGACTGGTTTGTTTTTCTTTCTTGCTTTTTCTTCTGTCTGACGTCGTGTTAACGCGTGTGTGGGCTTTCGCATCACACACTCAGCTCTCGCCATCGTTCCTGCATATTTTGCACGTGGAATGTCGTCGTATTTTTGCAGAGAAAGAAGCAGAATGAAGAGATCCAGTATCTAGAGGAAAATACGTGTTTTGAGACTCACTACGTCCTGCAGCCGTGAATAGCATAAAATAAACGCTCAAGCAGAATATCAATAGGTGTTCGACTTCAAGATGGGCTTGACCACCGATGGGTCACCACGTGACGATAAGTGTGCAAAAAAAAATGTGAATGTGAAAAAAGAAGAGCTTGCACGTGTTTAAGAAGACTGCGCGACAATACGAAAATGTATATGAGAAAATTTCGACTGCATATAATTTTGATGAGACAGGATTGCAGTTTATCTACGAGTCGTCTCGTTTCGGTATCCATCGAACATTCCATTTTAAGTTATCACGTTTTGTGCATCTAAGTTCTGATATTTTATATGTGTGTGATAAATGTTCCTTATTTAATCCAGAAAATGTGTTTGATAAAATAAATGTGAGATTGGAAAAAGAGAGCATTCGACTCATGCATGCATTATTCATAATAAGTCATGCATGCATAAGTCATTTTATTCTATTTAGTAAAGATCATGCAATGTACTAACCACTAAATTTTAGTTTAACTATTTACGCGGAATTAATTTGTATTTGATATTCTTAGTATCGTCACTTTAGGCGGTCACGCCAACAACACCACATTAATGGTGCAGTAATATAACAGGCATGTACCGCTATCGTCTTATTTACGACGAAAGAAAATGAAAACTTGTTCAGACAAATTTAGACACTTATTTCCTTCAGGAAGACATTTCAAAAATCGTTGCTACAGCTCCATCTAGCATGCTGACTCCTTCCACCTCTAATACAGAAAACCAAAGAATTATCAGCTGTTTCGTCTGAAAGACTTTCAGCTTTTTCTGCTCATTTAGCGAGTTTTATTTTTTAAAAAAGTAATCAAATAATATTAAAAAAGTAAAACTATTATCATTAAGATTGGTTACAGCCTAAAACATCGCAGACGAAAATGTCGCGGAGAAAACAACGCAAGGCGAAAACGTCGTGCTACAAAACATCGTGGGAGAAAACATCGCAAAGAGAAAACATCGCAGTTCTAAAACATCGTGGTACAAAATATCGTCGTCGAAAATAAAGCGGTTCAAAAACATCGCAGTTTAAAAACATCGTCGTGGAAAATATCGTGGTAAAAAATAAAGTATCTACAAATCATCGCAGACATGCTTTTTTCAGGCATGCTTTAATAAGTGTAAATGGATATTCCCATAATGATTTGTGAGCGCAAGATGGAAAGAAGAATAATTTTTACTTTCAGATTTTTTATTAATTAATAAATTTTTGCTGAGAAAATAAAAAGGAAACTTAAGCATAAAAAATTAATGCAACTTATAGCACTTAATAGAGTTTTAAACCGACATAGTTAACGAACAAAGGCCATTAATAAATCATTTTTATAAAGTTTTTACTGGTAATATTTCATGAAAAGTATAATCATAAGTTACATTTAATTTTCTATGCTTAAGTTTCCTTCGTACGTTTTCAGCAAAAATTTATTAGTTAATAAAATATGTGAAAGTAAAATTTATCCTTCTTTACACCTTGCGCTCACAAATCATTATGGGAATATCCATTAACAATTATTAAAACCTGAAAAAAGCATGTCTGCGATGTTATCGTCATGCGATGATTTGTAGATACTTTATTTTTTACCACGATATTTTCGACGACGATGTTTTTAAACTGCGATGTTTTTGAAACGCTTTATTTTCGACGACGATGTTGTGTACCACGATGTTTTCTCCCACGATGTTTTGTTGCACGACGTTTTCGCCTTGCGTTGTTTTCTCCGCGACGTTTTCGTCCACGATGTTTTTGCCGCGATGTTACCGGCGGACACCATTAAGATTATAAGCCACTTTTGTGGCAACTACTTACGTCAATAAATGTAATAAGTAAAAAATTATAAATAAAAATTAGAATTATACTGCTTTGAGATTATCGCTGTTTATAATAAGATAGCTCGCTTATTAAAGTCTGAAGCTTCTGACGAAGAGATTTATTCCTGAGAATCTGCTGAAACCATTCACGAGCATTGTTTGTTGTATAGGGCCAAAAATGTAGATCTTTGGTTATTTGACGCTAAAACAAATAGTGGTCTAATGTATCTGGCAAGCTACAAATGCAACTGTCAGTGTTATGTAGCCCAAAAACGAAATATGTAGGCCGCAAAAGGTCCATGAGCTGTCAGAAGATAAGTCACTGCACTATTTGCAGAAACTAATTTACGCGAAGGGGATGGGTAAGAAGGTAAATGTTCTTCTTCCAGTGACTTCTTGTGACCATAAAAATTTCAATTGTGACATTAGACCTTTTTCTAAATGAGATTTTAAGTAAGAAATTGGATTAGGTAAGGAAGTAATTGATGTTAAAATACTGTTTGCAGCTTCTCGTATTAGCTGATCAGCGATCTCACTGCCGACATGCACGTGTCCAATATACAGATGGAGGACAAAATCATGCGAACACCTGTGAAAAAGTATGACGTATTTCACACCTGCAGTACAGTCGCGCCACCTGCAACAGAAATCTGCCACCTAAAGGGTGTGAAGACGAAGGTATCAGTCTCTCAACAGCAGTCACCTTCGTTGCATGCTTCGATCGAACGGTCTGTGAGAAGTTGAAATGTCAAGCCTCTCTTCTAAAGAGGAATGATAGTTGGAGTGCGTTTAAGTGAAGCATCTGTTACGGAAACAACAAACCTTGTGGGGTGCGCAAGGAGTATGGTATCAGCCGTTATGACAGCGTACACGAAAGTGGGTAAGACGCCGTCTTCGAAGCACAACAGTAGCCGAAAGTCAAAGCTGGCTGATAGGGATAGACGGGTCTTGAAGCGCATAGTAACCCGAAAGCACAAGCAATCGTTATCCAAGATAACATCCGAAATGAACAGTCATCTCCAGGACCCCGTTTCAACAAAAACTGTCAAAAGGGAACTTCATGCTGCGAACATTTATGGCAGAGTGGCAATTCGTAAACCCTTGGTGACAGCAACTAATGCTTTCAAGCAACACCAATGGTGCAGAGATCACAAAGCTCCCACAGCAGTGGCAACAGTGATGACTGCCTCTTGCCGACTGTAAAGCATCGGGGTGGCGCCATTATGGTATGGGTTGCGATATCTTAGAGCGATCTTGGACTACTTGTTATTCTGCATGGGAGGATCACATCCTCTCACTATCTAAGCATTCTAGGGGATCATGTCCATCCTTATGTCCAGACCGTATTCCCTGGGGAGCGACCGCTTTTTCAAGACGAAAACGCCCATATCCACACTGCTAGGTGTATTCAAGAATAGTTCGAAGAGCATGACGATGCAACTGAACATCTCGCTTAGCCCCTTCAGTCTCTGGACCTGAATATTATTGAACATTTATGGGCATATTTGGAGTCCAAACTTCGTTCCCGATTTCCACCTCCATCCGTACTTTCGGAATTAGAGACCACTCTGCAGGAGGAATGACTTAATATTCCTTTAAATATTGTCCATGACCTTTATACATCTATCCCACGTCGCATCCAATCTGTACTTCAGTCAAATGATGGTCCAACTCCCTATTAATAAAGGTTTTCCATTATTTGACAGGTGTTCGTATTATTTTGTCCTCCATCTGTAAGTTTGGTTTTGCAACTGATGGAAAGTGCGTGAACAGATATTGAATATCTCTCGTTAATGGAAAGCGACTTTCCCCTACTATAGCTTGAAGACTCAAAGCACTGTCAGATACACTGGTTATAGAAAATATTTTTGCAAATTTAATTGCCCCTTGAATTTCTAATAGTTCTGCCTGGAACATGGAACTTGATTTGTTTAATTTTGCTTTCTAGGTTTTAATTTGCGTTTCCATTGTAAAAAGAGCAAAAGGCACAACCTTACACGCAACTCTGTTGGATCCACCTTTCATACAGTCTCCTCATCACCAAATATTTTCTTTACTTTGTAGCGTCGCGCGCCTCCAAATTGCACGCAACCAAGAGGTGACTGTGAAAACTGGATAAAAGACAGAGTCTTGTTAAGGGTTTAAGTCCCTTTTTATTCAACGTAATAAATTACAAGTGCGTGCTCTTGACGCTCACAAACTGCGCCAACTCGGCGGTCAAATAAAAATAATAACCTGAAAAGAAACTAAAGACAAGACTCTAACTACGAGGCTCTCTAAAAGTAACTAACCTCACCGCGTTTTACAATACCGCTGCTAATTCAGCAAACTTGAAGATCACGTGAACGATTAACAATTCTTCCAGGCCAGCACACAGGCCGAAACGCGGGGTTCTTCAATTTCTGGCTAACTACCTCCGCGCTCGTGAAGTAAGAACAGCACACCTCGAACTCGTTTCCTTTCTATTTAACTCAGAATACTTCCGCTGATAATTTGAATCCTTGCGCGTTCTACTAAAATTTACATACTCTGGCATTGGCAGTTCCAGGGGAAAAATAAGGCTTGACAGGAAAGGTAGTTTAAACTTAAAATAAATGTTAGTTAAAATAAATATAAACCCTACAACTTATCCATGAGTCTATAGAGGGCAAGTCAGACGCTGAAGGATCAGCTCGGACAAAGGGATATTAGCAATTACATCCGAGATTCCAAATGCGATAATTTAAATGTACACTGACGACTATTTGGCCCACTTGAGATTCGGAGTCTGACATGACTAACTTCGGATTCTAGACTAACACCACTTTCAACTTAAATTCATCCCTTGAAATCTGGGATAGGTGCATATCCTTAACTTTCCCGCTGAACGACAGGGTTCAATTACCTACTTCCATACAGAGGGAGTGAGGTACATACATTTATAAAAAGAAAAAGGCAAAGAAAAAAGAAAGCGGAAAACGTAGAAAAGGAGGAGGAGAATAAAGTAGAGAAAAAGAACTTTAACTCAACCTGTCATGACAACGTCGAGAGGAAAATTGTTCGAAGCGAGGGCGATTGATGGAATATTGGAAAGATGGAACACGATACTCGGCTGTGACAGGCAATTCCCACCCCTCGCTCAAAGGGTCGGAATGGAAGGATAGATTCGGTGATGAACGACCTGAGGAAAGAACACTTTGTTTTTACAAGAAAATTACCGAGACGCACGACTTCATGTATACTTTATATATAAAAATGCTAACTTTCGTTCATCGCAATTATTTGGAGTGTCTTAAGAACAGTTTTAAAAATTACAAACAATAGGAAGATGATGAATTACCACTTAAGCACCATAGTTACGAAGAAATTTAAAAATAGAACTTTTAGTTGATCATTTCTGCAGTTACTAAAGAATGAGGAGTGACATATAGTTATAAAATCTCATTTATCTATCACTTTTTTACTTTTTTTTTAAAAAAAGCGTCTTTTTTTTTTTTTTTTTTTTTTTTTTTTTCCCCCATACTTACTCTCTGTTGCCATGCAGTGGTATAGCTAGAGCCTTTTGCCGCCCGGGGCGAATCTTCAGTTTACCGCTCCTTTTCATGGATAAGCAAATAATTTTAAAAAGTCACAACGATATACAGGGGAATAAATTAAAATCCTACGTTTAATTTTTGAAGAAAAAATTTTAATTTGAATGTTTTAAAATTATATTAATCTTATTATTTTATTGTTGTTCGTTTGTTTTCAAAACCATCACTGACATTGTAGAGGTCTACAGGGGGTGTTCATACATTTTTGTAACGAATTTCCAAAAATTTATAAATAAACAAACCTTAGAACTTTTTTTAATATATTAAATATTTTTAATATATACTTTAATATTTAATATATTATTTTAATATAAATTTTTAATATTTAATATATGAACTATCATATTACATCTTGATTTTTAAAATAAAAGTCCTTTCCTAAAACATCAAGGTTGATTTTATTCCACTCTTCCTCCACAATCTTCCAGTGTCCATCCAGTGTTTTGGGATGAAAGAACTTGCTTTAACTCTTTCGCATCGAGAGATGGCAAAATCTCAATTCCCCAAACATCGAAAACGCCAGTATCTAAGAATTTCGCCTGAAATGCTTTTCCTTCCCCCATGACAAGTTGAATACGACAGCGCTAACAATAGCCTTACTTAAGTAAAGCGATAACTTCTTTCTTCGACGCTTTGACACTGTGTGAAGCTCCCCCTTGGGACGGGATTGCAACTTTGGGCATCAAAAGCTAAACACTGACAGTAAACAAAGGAAAGGAAGGAACAAAGGAAACAAGGAAGCTACTTTTAGTAGCTTCAAAAGAATGATTGATATGTGATTTAACAACACCTGAAAGAATGAGTAATGCAGTAACGTGATGGGGAAAAGCACTGGGTAGGAAATTATTCAGGCGTTTCGGGCGTCCAGCCGATGTCTAAATGTTTGGGCGTTTGGGGCGACTTCGATGCGAAAGAGTTAAAAGTCTAAATTCACAATAATTCATACGAGACACATCAGCGGACTTGGGTGGGATGCATTTAAAGCGTATAGTTTCAATTCCGGTTCCATTTCTCTTTTTTTTTTTTTCCCAAAAAAGAGAGCAGTAGATTTAAAGAAACCTTATCCTGATGGAACTTAACACAATGAAGATCGTTTGGATAAAAGATTAAATTTCTTCCTTAAAAATAGATGATAGTTGACATTTTTTTCTACTTCCCTTATTTTGAGTTTTCCGTTGTAAAAGAATCCAGTAATAACAATAAAACCTTCCTTCTTTTCTTGGAACCAACATATTAAGTCTTTTTCTCTTCTTTTTCGGTTGTAAATCCATCTTTTTCTATTGCAATCAAATATGTACATCCAAACCTCATCAACTGTAACTATATATTTCCATTTTTTAGCTGCCAAATAATTTTCATACAATATATAAATCAGATTTTATAATTTTGTTCACGGTTCCAACAAAACTATTTAAAGTTTTTTCAACAACTGTTTGCGGGGCTGGATTTTCCTTTAAAACATGAGATGCGGCTTTAGATTTAAAGAGCTGTACGTAAACTGGTCGGGTACGCATTTTTTGCCCTTTTCCTATTTTTTAATAATTGAATAGGAGTATTTCTCTTTCGACAGCGCAAAAATATAGCCTTCGATCCATTGCTTATTTTTCAGCGACATTTTAAAGAAAAGAATATTTTTAATGCTTTCGTACTGTAATGATTTCTTACTATAATATACAGTGGATGGACAAAAATATGGAAACACCTTGTGAAATGCATGTTTGAAAAGAAAGATTGGTTTTAATGACATATGTAAGTGGCGCTGGCGTTTTTGACTACTGACGCCACCTATACAACTTCGTAAATGTGCTAAACAGTTCAGTTGTTGTCGGAGTACTGTTATGTGAGGTTGTCATTGCATTATGTCAGAGTTAACAGACTTCGAACGTGGGCAAATTGTTGGAGCACGTATGGTAGGTGCTTCCGTAAGCCAGGTAGCCGAGGTGTCTAGTGTTTCAAGAGGAGCCGAGGTGTCTAATGTTTCAAGAGGTACTGTATCGAAGATTTATTCCGCATATTTGAAAAGCGGAAAAACATCATCTGCTAAATCACAGCGTGGACGAAAGTGTGTCCTGAGTGATCGTGACAGACGATCATTAAGGGCAATTGTGACGAAAAATAAGACCACAGCTGCAAAAGTTACTGCTGAAATGAATGTTGTGCTACCGAACCCTGTGAGTACCAAAACAATTAGAAGGGAGCTTCAAAAACAGGGAATTGCTGGCCGTGCTGCAATTGAGAAGCCACTCGTCAGTGATGCTAATGCCCGTAACAGGAAAAGGTGGTGTTTAAGTCATAAAGCCTGGACTATAGAGCAGAGGAAGCGAGTAATATGGTCTGACGAGTCTTCTTTCACATTGTTTTCCACTTCTGGCCGAGTTTACGTCTGGAGAACGCCATCTCAAGCCTATAATACAGACTGCTTGTTGCCAAGAGTGAAACATGGCGGGGGTTCTGTTATGGTTTGGGCAGCCGTATCGTGGTTCTCTGCTAGCCCCATGATAACTGTGGCAGGGCACATGACTGCCAAGACTTATGTGAACATTTTTGGCCGATCAAGTTCATCCCATGGTACAAACATTGTTCCCCGATGGTGATGGTGTCTTCCCAGACGACAAAGCCCCTGTTTACACAGCTCACATTGTCCAGGACTGGTTTTCTGAGCACGAGGATGAGTTGTCCCATCTCCCCTGGCCACCACAGTCACCAGACCTGAATATTATCGAACCTTTGTGGTCTACATTGGAACGGAAAGTGCGTTCTCGTTATCCACCGCCAACATCGTTATCTGAACTTGCCACCGTTTTGCAGGAAGAAAGGTATAATATTCCCTTGGCAAACATACAGGAACTGTATTTATCCATTCCGAGAAGACTGCAAGCTGTTTTGGATGCCAACGGGTTTCCTACACCATATTAAGCAAAGAAACATGTTTTTTTAAAGGTGTTTCCATATTTTTGTCCAACCCCTGTATTTATTATAACTAAGCAGAATAAGTTTACAGTGGCATACAAGGCCTTCAAGAACACAAGGACATAAGTAACATAGTCATTAATAAACCCTAAAGAAAGCATGTTACAAGTAGTACCTACAGCATTCAAACAATAAACCGAGTATACTGTCATAATTTGCACTGAAAATACGAAATACTTTCAAAACTGAGTCCAACTAATTTAAATAAAACTATGGTACAAACAAACAAACAAAATATAATACATCCATTACTGTATTATACACAATTAATTTCAATTAGATTCACAATATCAAGAAGAAACATTCAATTAATTTCAAACAAACAAAATATAATACATCCATTACTGTATTATACACAATTAATTTCAATTAGATTCACAATATCAAGAAGAACCATTCAATTTAGAAAAAATGCATAAACTAAGACAATAATAAACTGCCAAATAAAATTTCTTCATATGAATTCAGAATTAAGAACCAATAACTTTGATAACTGAACAATATTATCATAAAATACACTGAACCTGAGATATTATTACAATACAAAACATAAATTTGATTTACACCACGAACGCATGCAGAAAGTAGGGAGAAAATACCTTATAAGGTCCCCCATAGGCCAACTTCTGGTACCGTATAAGGTCCTCCACGAAGGCATCCCTCTTAGGTCAGATAGCCCTAGCGTGCTTTGTCATAATCAGATAAACAAAACTAAAACAAATTTGCTCCTCGGTCGCTGGTTAAAAGAATCTCGCTTGTTCATGTTACACTCGTCGCTTAAGTCTAAAATTTTTGAAAGGGCGGTAGACAATATGTATTAAAAAAAACAGTTATTTGTAAGCAATGTAAATATAAACTCTTTTTATGTTTGTAGACTATAATTTGTAGCAACAACTGCAATTTATCTATTTTATCTACTGTACATTATCAGGTTCAATTTTCCGTCTTACTCTCTTTGGGAACATGCACAGACCTGACTCGGAACAGGGAGCTTACTAAAGCTATGTTCAATAAATGTGGGAAGTAGACAAGATACACAGGAAGGGTATACGAAACCCTTTATTTTTCACTCTTTACAATAATTTCCGTACTTCGGAATACAGAGACCAACCACTTGTGGTCTGAACGTAAGAATATAAAAATATTTAACTAAACTCTAACTTAACTTTGGAATAATAAACAAGGGCCTACGTGGAAGATTGGCCTTATATTAACAGGAAGCCGTATGTAGTACAGAGAACTGTTAACACTACAATACGTTTAAAAATTATCACGAGAATTAAACCTCTGGCCTGGAAGGCAACCAGCAACGGAGTAAAACTGCTAAGGTAAGCGGCCTGCTTCGACTAACTCCTTCCTCTCTTCTTGCTTGGCAAAAAGCCACAACTTAAGTACTTGGCGTTCGCCAGACAAATTTGCATAAATAAGTTAAAGCTTTTAATTCTGGCCGGAAGTAGAAAATAAGAAGTGATAGTAAAGATTTAAAATAAAAATAAACGTTAGTAAAACTTAAGATCCTTACAACATTATCTATTTTATCTACCTATTTTTGAACGAAAAGAAAATGGAGCTGTGCGAGAGCACTACCGCGCTATGATTTTCTGAGGTTTCAAACTGGGCTAAATCAAGAAGAATGTCTTCAACAATTACATTTAACACTTGAAAACGAGCTCCAACTCGTACAACTGTATTCAGATGGTTTACCGAATTTCGTAGAGGTCGAAATTTTCTCCAGGATGAAGAATATACCTGAAGTCTTTTGTCTGGTATGTTTTGCCTCGTTTGCCTGGTATGAAATTTTCTCCAGGATGAAGAATATACCTGAAGTCTTTTGTCTGGTATGTTTTGCCTCGTTTGCCTGGTATGAAATTTTCTCCAGGATGAAGAATATACCTGAAGTCTTTTGTCTGGTATGTTTTGCCTCGTTTGCCTGGTATGAAATTTTCTCCAGGATGAAGAATATACCTGAAGTCTTTTGTCTGGTATGTTTTGCCTCGTTTGCCTGGTATGAAATTTTCTCCAGGATGAAGAATATACCTGAAGTCTTTTGTCTGGTATGTTTTGCCACGTTTGCCTGGTATGAAATTTTCTCCAGGACGAAGAATATACCTGAAGTCTTTTGTCTGGTATGTTTTGCCTCGTTTGCCTGGTATGAAATTTTCTCCGGGATGAAGAATATACCTGAAGTCTTTTGTCTGGTATGTTTTGCCTCGTTTGCCTGGTATGAAATTTTCTCCAGGATGAAGAACTTAACAGCAGTCTTTCTGAGTTATAGACTCAAAATGTATGGGCCATACAAACAATATCAGGGGCAATCGTTTTATCTACCATATGATTCAGAACGAACTTAATACTGGATCACAGTTATACATAAAATGGACCATACATAGATGGATATATACATAGATGGAAATTATACATAAAATTATACCTGAAGAATTCCATATAATAAAAAGATAGTTTGTCTTTGAGTCTCCTATATATTAGAACAGCAAAACTTCTGCGTGTCAGAATCAGTAAAGAAAAATCTAAAATTATTTAATAATGGTGAACAGCACTCTATTTCCAAAATCATAACTGGCGATAAAACGAAAGTACCGTTTTTTGACATTCCAACACTTCAGGAAAATATGTATACATGCGTATGTTGTATACATACATTCCTTGACGTGTTGGAAAGTATGTGTATATATATATGTATATATGCGTATGTATCGATTCGTATGTTTGTGTTTTTGGACATACCTTCAAATCAACAATGGCAGAGGACAACAAATAATGAAAAATGTAATGCATTCCATATTTTCCAGAAGTAAAGAACTGGTCAAAGTCATCAAGACAGACAGAAGACATTTTCAGCTATCTGGAACATCACATTGGTCTACCAGAAAGGTACCTAGTGTCCTACACACACAGGTCTTCCAGAAATCCTTTAAGAAATTAATCTAAATAAATAAACACAAAAATCTGAAAGCTTTCAAATTTCATATTATACCCAAACGGGCGTTTTTTTATCTATTAAACATGATGGTTTTCGCATTTAAACCAAATAAAATTCAATCCAACAGCAATATCACAAAATATTTAAAAACAGCATATCTTTAGAATTTCCGACAGACAATCTGGTGCGCTGGAGATAAAAATATTATTTTCCGTACAATGTTACCATTGCAGGCTTTGAAACCGTTGAGTTTTTTAATCAAAAATTCGGTAAAAGGTTTTACAAAATATGAAATAGATAATAGATAGACAACACAAATTCGAAATTCTATCGTCTAGGTGCTAATGTTCGGGTGGAGGTTTACGTGATTCAAAATTCGATGGCTCATTCGATGGCTGTATAATTTCCATCGTTTTTTCACAATGCGAGAAATATACGTACATTCGTGCAGATTCCTCATTATTTAATTTCTTTAAATATAACACAGGCGATAATATTTGGTAACAACAATTTGCAAGGGGACACGAACATTTATAGTAGAACAGCGCAAAATGCCGCTTCGAAACTAACAGCTTTTCTAGGCTACCGCCCCTTTGGGCTAATAAATTAAATTAACAGTAAATAAAAAGAATCTTATGCAGAACTAAAAATAAATTTTAAAAAATAGTCACTATAAAATACAAGCAAAATTAATTATTACGGTTATATACAATTTTAATATTAGAATTAAATGTATAAAAATTTTTAAGGCGTCAAAAATGTTTATCACTATGATGTATTATGAAATGTAATTGAAATAAAATTCCTTTATAGAAATTGTGCTATAATACTCATCTATAATTTTAAAAAAGCAGCACAATTTAGAATTTTAAACAAAGCTTTCAAAAATTCGTTTTTAAATATTTTGTACTTTTTGCTTACTTATTTACACCAATAAAAAGTATAAAAATTGCAAGAGAAAATTGCTTGTTTGAAATTTTCTATTAGTTCAGATTTAAAATATTATTTTCTAAAAGAAGTAGTTACAAATTTCCTTACAGCATAGCAAAAGCTAAAAAAATATCCAGCCCTGAAAGCATGCAATAGCTTTATAATTATTTGGAACGTTAATTATGTTCGATAAATATGCTGAATTTTTAAAAATCAATCTCAATTTTAAAAATAAAAATATGGAGAAATTCTAATTTGTGAAATGAGGCGCTACAACCAGCTTTTTCTTGAAAACTATACACGCAGCAATAGGCAACCAATGTTAAATTTCTGCAAATCGTCCCTACTTCTCCGGATGGCATATTTCACAAGTGCACATCAACGTAGCCACTGAGGGAGGGGTTTCGAAAATGGACCAATGAGCTGCTATTGCTCTTGTGACGCTAAATCTTCGTGTGTGTGAGCGTATATTGTTTACGTTTTAATTCGCATTTGTTTCGCAGTTATAAATATATGGCGTAATAGTAGAAAATCTCGTAGTGCTTTCATTTTCTGAGTTTAATTAATCGCTGACATTTCACTTTCGCAGTTTTTATCACACATAATATTAGGATTGATGTTCACGGCATATTATGTGGACTAAGATAATTCAAGTGTATATTTTTTTAATTGAGCTGAGAATGACTGAAAAGTGTTACAATGAAGCTAGTGTTTTCTTATTTCAGTGTTTGCATTCCTTTGATTTTTAAAGTGTAAGATTCAGAATACATATAATCTGATTATATCCATTGTTACCATTAAAATTCTGCATTGGTTATTATTATAGAACATCTTTTTCATATGGACTGCAATAAAGAAGTGCTGACTTCTATTTACATTTATAATTGGTGTAAAAATTTTTCTCATCCGCATAGTTTTATGTAAAGATTGCATTCGAGCTCAGATATTTATCACGTATTTCTTTCTTCATCTTATTTACCACTTATTAAGTAATATTTCACATCGATATTTTTGCGAAGTATCCAACATGTATTAGTCAAACTTCGCAATGAAAAGTTTCATAAGTAATCGACGATACTTTAATTAATTATAGTACAGAAAATTGCGTGGCAGAATATTTTCAACCATCTTGCTTAAATCTTAAAGCACGCGAAAGGTCATGTGACATGACAGAAATATTACTGGATGCTCACTGGTTCATCCTAGAAGCCACTCCCTCGGTGGCTACACAGATGTGCACTTGTGAAATATGCCTCCGGATGCGATCAAGGTGACAGCCGGCAACGCCTCAGACGAGGGAGAAAACCCGTTTGGGTTAGTCTATTTCTTATAAGGTCCATGATTGAAACACGTCTACGTCACTTCCTGGGAATACCAAAATGGTGAAGTCACTTCCGCTTGTCATGTGATCCAACACCATTGCGATATCACTACACACTAAGTTACACCCCTTTGTAATATCACATCTGCTACATGAGAACGGACGCGTAAGGTATTTATTATTATTAATTTTTTTCGAATTTAATCTGTTACTGAAACCATAAAATATTTTTATGAAATCATATCAGCTGGACGCAACGAAATTACACTCACTACATTAGATAAAATCAATATATGCATTTTTCTTTTTTATAATAACAGTTTGAGAAAAGTAGTCAAAAATAATAATAACAACAATAATCTTGAAACGCTTATTAAAACTAGGCCATACTCTTGAAACAGCTAAAATAAGAAAACACACTGCAGGACTAAAATTTAAGACAGCGAATGCAGACAAAACAAAACATTTCCTTCCAGTTATTATCTGCACTCAGATAAAATAACGAACAATGGCCGGATCTTTCTCACAAAAATTCGCCTGAGCGATTTGTAGCCACCGTATTGTCTAGAGACTCGTTCAACCGTCTCGAACTCTCAGGAAAGATAAATATTTGTAAGAGCAAGTTAAGAATGAGTACTACTCCAGGGGATTAAAAGGTGAGAAATAATTATTTGGACGAAAGAAAATGCTGTCCCGAAATGCTATTCGAACGCAGCTGCCTCTCAATAAAACGAATTCGTTGTTCCCAGCGGAATTATATCTATGGCAAAATGTTAGCGAACAGAAGTAGAAGAATAAACAAGAAGTCGCTAGAAATTGGAGCTCAAAAATGCAGTGAATTCCAATTAATTCGGACACTTAGAAACCGTAAAATTTTGATATAACTAAAACGTGTACCTGAACTACACAAATATTACTTTTACGAAAAGTACAGAGTTATATCGGACAAATATTTACAGAAAATTTCATTATTATGATGCGAAATGATTCCAAGTACATGTCTAAGACGAATACTTAAATAAATTTGTTATTTTAAAACCAAAGCTATACAGTTTTCGTAATATATGACATATGAATCAGACTTCATTAATTTTAATAACGCTGCAAACATTTATAAGGATTATCATTTATAAATGCAGTATCAATAAAATATGTTTGAATTTATGTTAGTTAATGAAGTGGATATTTTATGTTAATATTTTACCCGCAATAAACTTTTGACTCTTTACATGAATAAAATTATACGACACGATGACTTATGACAAAGAACACAACCCGTTTATTTTTCATCAAAACAAATCTCAAAATCTACCAGTTGGTTGCCATCTTACGAAAATTAAAACGCATAGAAATTAAAGATAAGATTAAGAGGAAACAGAGGACGCTAGAGTTAAAATTCTACACTATTAAAATCTGTGCGTGTCTGTTTGTTTGTTTGTGGCATTATTTCCTCGGCAACGTCTGGAGTTGAGTTTCGAGAAAAGTCTCCCCCCCCCCCCGGATTCCAAAAATTCGTAGGAAGCCATTTCCACCATTCTCACGATTTTAATCAGCTGAGCTATTAATTAAAAACTCTGAAAACGCTAACTTTTGCTCTCAATTTTCCGAGTGGCAACAGGAACTCGAACTCTGAAGTTAAAAATGTGCTTTATTTCGAAAAGTGTTGCCACTCAAATTGTTCAAATTGTAGAGTTTGTTAATAGAAAAAAAATTTGCAAGTTTTACAAAATACGAAATAAAAATAGCATTGCCAAACATTAAATATATTATTATTATATAAGGTTTTCTGATGATGTAAAATGTGACGTCAATGTATGTCCAAAATGTTTCGTTAATGTCAGCATTTTAAATAAATAGATGCTGTTGGAAACTTTTTCTTTCAGATTAAGACATGCTGGAATGAGGAAGAAAATAACTTATGTACTCCCCTTTTAAAGGGCGACTACGGATGAGGGGACCGAATCGACATATCCTGGTGGTGACGAATTATTGTCCATCATCTTTTTTAGCTTGGGCGCCATTTGTAGAGTCATTAGGTTATTTCTGAAGCAGGAGACGAGGAAAATGTGCAAAGCTCTCGACGAGACTGGAACCGGGACCTCTCGAATACGCGGCCGAGAGTGCTACCGTTCCCCTACGAAAGAATGCTGGAACGAAGGTGTTGGTGTACTTAATTATGGCAAAGCACACGAGGGTTATCTGCCTAAGGG
Organism: Stegodyphus dumicola; assembly: GCF_044657685.1. NCBI lineage: Eukaryota > Metazoa > Arthropoda > Arachnida > Araneae > Eresidae > Stegodyphus > Stegodyphus dumicola. The sequence goes on along the minus strand of NC_140777.1, from coordinate 19,366,075 downwards.
GAGAGATGCCTTCGTGGAGGACTTTCTAAAGGAAACTGGCTCGTATACACAACACATGGGGAAAACCACGAAAACGCCCATGCAGCCAGCCCGTTCGCGGGATTCGAACCTCGGACCGAGCTACCAGTGTTCAGCGACTTTACCGCTCGGCCGCTGGTGGGCCCGCTGGAACAAAGGAGAAAATATAAGATATTCGTTAAAAACTAAACCTAAAGATGAAATTCAGGTGGCTTTTAGTACATATTCAGACTTGTCCGTATTTATATTTTACAAACTCTCGCGGATAGCGTTGAGGATGCACCACCACGCACGGATAATCCGCAAATGGGATAATCGAGAGTACACTATGTATCCCCCCCAAAAAAATTCGAAGCTCGTAAATTCGAGCAAACGGAGAATACCAAAAGAGGTATCTACACTTCTATAAAGTCAGAAAAGAAAACAATGTTAACAAAATTTAAAACTTCTCCCCACTTTCGCACCTCGCCCAGAGCCTCATAAGGTGACAAAAAGTGAAGTCGTTTCATAAAACGAGGCAATCCGTGGTGGGGAGAACCCATCTCATCTCGGCAGCTGCGCTAGAGATATTACGACGCACTCTGCGGTAAAAAGGAGATAAAAAGGGCTGCCCGACTCGGATAAGGCCCATTTATCAATCGGGAGAGGTTTAAAAAATTCCTCCAGAAAAAATTTAGGTTAGACGACAATCACAATGGTAAGAAATAATACATCGAGGGAAATTTTAGGGCGCCATAACAGACGATGGGCATAACCAAAACGGGTACAAACTACCGTCTGGAACAGGTTTCCTAAACCCATAAAAGCTTTCAGGGGACAAATTCTGGTTCCTTTAGAGATGCAAAATAACATTCCCCGGCCATTCTGTACACTTTTATCGAGTCACGTCTTTTACTGCAAGGATTTCAGTTGCTTTTGAAGTTTATTTTGTCCTTACCATTTCCACGCTCACTTTAAAAGAGAAGGAATTTTGAGATATGGCGAAGTAGTTACAGATTTCAGAAAAATATAATACAGTTCGGGCTATTCAGTCTATGTCCAAACAGTGTATAATTTGATTCCCATGCCGCATATACAGGTGGTGCCGCTTAATGTGATTTCGTTTGTCACCAAATGATAGCATTAAACGATGAGAAAAAATATCCATCAAAACAGCAATGGAATTTAACTCATCTATATAGTATATATAAAGAAGAATGTCTATGTGCTTGTTCGCGATTAACTCATACACTACTATAGCTATCGTCACCAAACTCTCTACAATTGTTTTCTGGGTCCTGGGGAAGGACGACGTCCACTTCCTTTCCCCCCCCCCAAAAAAATTGCTAAAATCAAGATATATTAATTAAAAACTCTGAAAACGCTAATTTTCCCCCTAGAAAGCTACTTTACTCTTTTTTTATACTCTTCTTTAAAAACATCCAAGAATTATTGCATTATTTGTTCAATCATAAGATATTCGAGTTAATTTTTATAAAGGCCATTTTTGGCAATGACCGAAGTCTCCGACAATGATAAAGCATTTCACAATTTCCGGCAATGACCGAATAGATTAGATCCGAATAGAAATACTTTCAGTTTAAAATACGAAACGCTTCAAAAATAGTAATAATAATAATACTGGTTTAATTTGATTTTCTTTGCTTACATTTACTTTGACGCAGAAAGGCTAACTAAACTACGCCCTCTCTAGCTACATAACATGCATTTTATATTGCATCAATAACACATAATGAATTAAACATTGAGGCACAACTTAAAAACGGAAGTCAAATCTTAGCTGTTTCATATTTAATATACCTCATTTTCTCGCGTATCCCCCCCCCAGCTGTTGAACTCTAGGTTCTGAATTTTTTTTTAAAAATTCAGATAATTTTCCCCTTCCTCTACTGAACATAGTTTTTTCCTCTGAGGGCTAGTTTACTGTTAATTGATTATTTTTATTTCTGTTCAGTGTATTCAGTTCGTATGGGCATTCTTGTAGCAGCATTTCATCAATTTTATTTTCTTTAGCATTTACAGTTTAAAAGTCTTTAGCTCAGATTCCTCATTAAGCTGACCCGACGCGGCAAGTGTCCTCACACTTAATTTTCCTAACATGTGATTTTACCTTACTTCTGTTATTTACGTTCTAGCTCATTGTGTAGTCATTAGATTATTTTGAAACAGGAGACGTGAAAAATGTTCAGTGCCCTCGTCGGGACACGAATACGGCGTCGAATATGTTTCCAGTTACACCAGGAAGGAGAGAGAAAATACCTATCCCACTTCTCCGGGTTCCTCTGATGTCCCTCTTGAGAAAGGCGATCAAGACTCCTTCATGTCAAGTGCCCCTTTGGCTGTACAAGGTAATTCAATCGTACGACATATCGGCTCAAAATCAGTCAAATATTACTACGTATTTTTGAGTTTTTATTGAAATGCACATTTATTTTTTAAAAAAAATAATACTGTGATAGTTGTCAGTAATTTATTTCTAGTTAATTTTGCAATGTTATGTTACCGCGATCTTCAGCAAAAATTAAACGACTTGCAAAATTTTCCACTCCCGGTTTTCGGACGATAAAATTAGTTAAAAGAAAGAAGAAAATATGCCAGGAAATACGGTATCTGGATACTATTAGTATTATTTTGTTGCTTTTCGGTGTTTTATGAATTTAAAAAAAATTTTACTCTTTTTCTAGCTATCTAAATTCAAGCTGAATTAAAAACTCATAATACACAAGTCACATATTCAAAAATGTGATTTTGGCAACAATTTTTCTGTCTTATTGTTGTTAATAGATTTTTAATGAAATCACATCATTTTGAATAGTTTCATTCTTTTAGAAATATGAGGGTTTGGCAACAATTCTTCATCATATTTCTTATGTCACTGTTTTTAAGAGATTGGCATATTTCATTGTCATTTTTATATACATATAATACATTTTTTTTTTTTTTTTTTTTGATCAAGTTGTTCTGCAGAGTAAAATTCTGCGCGGAATTTTATGTTTTTTGAGTTGCTTTCATGTTATTTTTTGCTTATTTCACTGTTTGTAAGATATTGAAAACATTTTCATGATTTTTTTTTCTTCAACGGAAAGTTGGTTAATTTTTCTATTAGGATAATTAATATTTGTATTAAGGCATATAGCCTATTTCATTGTAATTTTTTTCTCTTGAAAATATAATATAAAGTATCATTAATTATACTTTGCTTTTCAGAACTTTTTATTTTTTGTATTCTTTTATGTTATTTATTGCACATTTCACTTTTTTTTTTAAGATATTAAAAAGTTTTAGTGATTTTTTTAGGAAACAAAGTTCTTAACCTCCTTTATACCATTTGAGTTCTTAAGATTTTGCAAAGGGAAGTTGGTTAATTTATTTATTAGGATAATTAATATTTGTGTTAAGGGATATTGTTTATTTCATTTTAATTTTGTTATACGTAATGACTTTTTTTTTATGAAGTTGTTCTGCAGAGTAAAATTCTACGCAGTTTTTAAATTTAACGTTTGGTGTTCCCTTCAGCCATTTTTCCGGTACATTTAAAAGCCAGACGAAGGCTGGCAGCGAAGCTGTTAGTTTATTGATAAAATACCTTATTGAAAAGTTCACCTTCATAAATTTACTTCATTGCAATTCATCAATGACATGGTTTTCCAATAAAACTTCATGACACACTTACCTGTAAAGAAAAAGAAGGCAAAATTAATAAAGAGGAGGGGAAAAAAGCTTTAAACATTAAAATTTTATATCTAAGAATACATATAAATGACAAGCACAAAAGAATCGTTTTTAACCGGCAGCAAATGGGACCGAGGTGCCGATTCCGGATAAAAGGTTTTCCAGATAACTGAATATTATTTCTAGAGCTTACTTGCTCATGTTTTGTGATACCATATGCAGAAACTGCACCACTGTTTTCTGATCAATCAGTCTAAATTAAGTAAGTAAATTCGAAAATCGTACTGATTATTTAACATAAAAAATCTGATGTGTACACCACATTTCTTCCTTGTACGGAATATTAAATTATACGCATTTTTCTTGCATTTCATTTAAACTTATTAGATTGAATTAAACCTACTTCGCCAACAGCGCATAAACCACAATAGAATAAATGCATTCTTTAAAATTCACTTTGTTTACCATAGCGACACTCTGGTGCTAGGTTTACTTAACAATATTATATTTCGTTCATATTATAACTCAGAATGCGCAAAATTTATATCATTTAAAGAATTATCTAATCGTTGCCACATGTTCTATTCAAATACTATAATACAGCTAGAACTATGTATAAAAGAAATTAAGCAAACAAAACAAAAAAGAAACAGTTTTTCACAGACGATTGAGTATTCCTCATTCAATTAATTCAGTTTTCACTTCGCGACAAGGCAAAAATACATAAAAACTCAAAATATCTGTATTAAAAATTACGGAGTAAATCTTAAACGCTTATTTCCTCGAAAAAATTCAAGAAAGGATTAAGAATGATTTAAATAATAAATGAAGGCGTTATCTTTGTTGTTGCGAAGATAAGTTTCTCTAGATTGGCAACAAATCCGCTACTCAACTGTTTCAAATGTAAACAAGAGCAATGGCCGACATCAAATTAGGCTTAGTGGTACTTAAACAATTTTAAAATTGTTGATAATTCTAAAAATATTGCCTACAGATTTACTAAAGGCATAAAACCCTTAACCGGAAGGTAAAAACAACATAATTCAATCATTTTTAAAGCAAAAAATGTTCAATTTACAAACATATAAGAGTAAAGAAACTGAGATCACTGAGCCGGGTAACAAAGTGGATATATTTATAAATATATTTATATACGTTTGGCGCGGCCGATTGAAACCAGAATACGAGGTGCACATCTACATGTTATAGTAGTCCTATATACAAAATTTCGACGTTCTGAGGTTACTCGTTTTTGAGATATGCGAGATACGTACGTACGTATGTTCGTACGCACGTACGTACATACGTTCGTACAGACGCTACGAAAATTTCTTTTCAGAATTCATTTTAAAACAGTTTTTTAGTTTTTTTGGAGGAAAAGAGTCTTTTATTCTGTTCTTACGTACTGATATCACGCAAAAACATTGTTAAATTGCTTTCGAAAGCGGTCAAAGTGGATATTTTCGTTGAAATATGCTGCCTGAAGCTTTTCGCGATTACAATACTTCGTACAAGGAAGTAAAAACACATAACATGATTTTCCATTTCAGAAAAACAAAATTAAACAAACATTTTAAAACATGCATATGTGTTATCAAATGAATGTTATCTATTTCTTAGTATGACACTATATAACTTCGAACGTCTGCTTTCTTGTAAGACTGTCGCGGTAGTTTTCAAAATTCGTTGTGTATACAATGAAGCTTCATAACCATTATAAGGTATTTTCTCCCTCCTTTCACCATTCCTTCGTGGTGTAACGGTAGCACACTCGGCGCGTATTCGAGAGGTCCAGGTTCGAATCCCACCGAAGACACTGTGCATTTTTACGTCACCCGCATGGAAATAACCTTATGTCTCTACAGTGGCCCCCGAACTAAAAGGTCGTCGATGATGATTCTTCACGACCAGGATTTGAATATTATCCAAATGTAAATAGTTTAATTACGTATATTTGTAATGAGCATATTAATTCATGGGTGCAATATTGTAAGCATGTGCATTTTATAAATAGAATATTGTGCAGCATATTGTGAATAATGTATTGTACAGCACACTGTGTATAGTACCTTGGTAAAATGTGTAAGTGCTCGTAGCATGCAGAGCTATGCTTTGAACCGCAGGAAGCATAATAATTATAATTGTAGTACTACAACTTAATGTATTCAAGAGCATAAGAATGTAAATATTATAGTAGTTATATGAATGTAAATATTATTGCATTCTGTAAATTTTAGTGTATTGAGTGATTTATATATAGCAGTGTGTTAACGTGCATATTACGAAATGTATAGTGCATGGTAAATACGGTATTTAATGTATCTAGCACATGTTATTTTTTAACTGCAATCAATTTAATCTGTAATTTTTTTCCCTAAATGTGTATTTCTAACAGTGTTTTTATAAGCTTTTTGTATTAAGATTTATGTTGTATATAACAAAGAGTTACTACTACTCCTATATTATTTAATCAAGAGTAATGTTAATATGTAGCCAAAACACACAGTGCATTAAGTGTAGAAATGAGTTTTGTAAGGTGTCCTAAATATAGTGCAGTGTTAAATGTAATATGTATTACAAAAATTTTAGTGTATTGAGTGTTTTATATATAGCAGTATGTTAAGGTGCAATGTAACTAGTAGAATGTTTAATTACAAAGCTATTTTTGGTATGTTTTAAGAATACAGCAAAATTTATGCCACAGTTAACTTTTAACATGTTATTTAATCAAAAGTAATATGGGCTGTACTGTGTCCTTAAATCTGTATTTTGTATATTATAAGTACAGCACAAAGTAAACAAAGAGGCTTTCTGTGTGCAAAATGTGTAATTTGTTTGTAATGTGCAATTTTGCTCTTTATTTAAGAGCTCTTAATTTGTATCAAGTTATTTATTTAAGTCTGTCTTATATAACGAAGTTATATACTATATAATCCAGTTATGACTTATTTAAACAATTACATTGTTCAGAATCTATGTTGAATTGTCAAGAATAATGTTCAGCGTAATATGTTGCAAAGAATATATAGTGTATTAAGTGTAACATTGAGTTGTAAATGAGCCTTAAGTACAGTGCTATGATCAACGCAATGCATATTATGAAATGTATATTGTAGCGAGTATGTGTAGCAATGTGTTAACATGCGATGTTTAGCTAGGAAAATGTTTAATTTCGCATGCAGAAAAATCTATATTTTGCCCTTGTATGGTCATGTACTTTGCGCTTGTATTGTTTTCGGAGTGTAGCTTCAGATAGTTGAGGGATCCGGACGATACCCGACTAGTCTATGTAAGCCGTCCGGGTGTCCGGACCTGCTCTCACCTGTCCCCTTATCCCTTGTCGCCCTTTACAAGGATTATTATTATATTATTATAAGGGCCCAGCCCCGATCCTCCTAGCCGGCACAAACCAGCCGTATGATCAAAAAATGGGACTGGCCAGAAAAAAATAAATTAAGGGGGGGGACATATAAAATTCAAAATCCGAGTCTCAGTGCCGAATTCCAACTCTATCTTTGCTCGTATTTATAATCTTCATTATTGTCTCAGCAAAATCTTTCAAATTTGAATAGTTCCTTTTAAAATCTACCTTAAATTTCTTTCTATATGTCTCTCTTGCACTCCGGGTAAGCGTACATTCATCGACGAAGTGCCTGGCGTCCCCAAACGTGTCACAAATTAAGCATTTATCATTATTCTGTAGATGAAACCGGTTAAAATAAGCCGGTGTGGTGTGGTGTATTTAATTATGGCAAAGCACACTAGGGCTATCTGCCTAAGGGGAGGGATGCCTTCGTGGAGGACTTTCTAAGGGAAACTGGCTCGTATACACGTTACACATGGGGAAAACCATGAAAACACCCATGCAGCCAGCCCGTTCGCGGGATTCGAACCTCGAACCGAACTACCATTGTTCAGCGACTTTACCGCTCGGCCGCGGGTGGGCCTTAAAATAAGCCGGGAAACGCCCATGATTAGTCAGTACTGATTTATATCGACATTATTTATAATATTCATCTTCTTGTTTAACTTTATATTTTTCATTAACACTTTTTTCTTATTAGACGACTCCAAGCGAAAATTCCATTCCGTCTAAATCCAGTTTTCCATTTCAGCAATCGTTTTTTTCTTGTATCTTGGATATCAAAATTATCAGTTTCATCACCAAGTGGCGCCATTTTAGCAAGGGTGTCCGCTCTTTCATTTCCGATCATTCAACTGCGTGCTTTTACCCAGTGCAATTTAACAATACGTTTTCTTTCAGCCTTTTTAAACAAGTCTTTTATTTCATTAATTAGTTGATTTTTATGATCTGGTTGGGCGAGTGCCTGAAACGCAGATAGGGCATCGGTATAAATATTTATAAAACATCGAACTGTTATTAAGACACAATAACACGCCGAATAAATACTAATTCAGAAGTCAAACAACAAAAATCAGCGTTAATTTACAAAATTTTCACAGGACTAGTTTCGATGGTTTTACCGAACCATCATCTTCAGCTGCAAAACCGCAAATGAACAAGATAGGAAATAATGTTTAGATAAGGTAAGAAAGCCTGGACAAGAATAAGCAAGTGGCGCCATCTGTTGGCGAAACCAGAACTAAAACATAATTTCTCTAAAAGCCGAAGGCAAATTTGGATTGGAATTAGGATCGTTAACTAGAACAGAAAGATTTTTATGAATGTGAAATGCCTCTAGAAAATCCAGTTCTCCAATGGAAGATGTTTTTTGAATAATTTTGGCAGCAGAAAAATTGAAAGTGTGATTTTCGGACCAACAATGTTGAACAACAGAAGACTTCTGTGTTTCCTTTTTTCTAACATATGCCTCATGTTCTTTGACGCGAAATTTTAAGGCTCTCTTAGTTTGGCCAATGTAAATTAAACCGCACTGGCAAGGAATCCTATAAATACCCCAGGAATTCATATCCGGAATGGGGTCCTTGAGTATAGAAGTTGGAATTTTATTGATGGGAGAGTAAACAACCCGAAAGTTAAATTTCTGCAAAATACGTGCAACTTTATAGCTAACTGATGGAAAGAAGGGAATGACAACAGAATTTTTATAATCTCCTAAAATAAGAGTGTGGCTTTTAGTGTGTTGAGATGAGAATTTTTTAACTGCTTGATTAATAATGTTGGGTGAAAAGCCCCTGTCAATAGCTATTGCTTTTAAATAATTTAGTTCTTCATCAAGGGCTAGTTTGGAGGAGCAAACTTGAAGAGCACGGAAAACATAGGAATAAAATGAAGCTAACTTTTGTTTAGTCGGATGACATGATTTAAAGTGTGGTGGAAGGCAAACCGATGAAGGTTTACGGTAAACTGTAGTACTGAAGTTGGATGTGTTACGTGTGACCAGAATGTCGAGAAACGGAAGAGAATTGCAAGTCTCAAGTTCAAAAGTGAACTGAATAGCAGGATCAATAGAATTCATTGTTGAAAGAACTCTATTTAAATCATCTTTATTGCCTTCAAACAGGGTAAAAGTATCGTCTACGTAGCGGAACCATGCCGGGAAGTTTAAAGTTTCAAACAATTTTGATTCATAATAATGCATGTAGATATCAGCCAGGATGGGACTGAGGGGGCTTCCCATGGCTAATCCCTCAGTTTGCTTGTAATATTTATTTTGGAAAACAAAATGTGTTTTGTTTTTGTGCAAATTTTTATAATTAATATAATAATTATAATTATTATAATAATTATAATTTCTGTTGTCATTCCCTTCTTTCCATCAATTAGCTATAAAGTTGCACATATTTTGCAGAAATTTAACTTTCGGGTTGTTTACTCTCCCATCAATAAAATTCCAACTTCTATACTCAAGGACCCCATTCCGGATATGAATTCCTGGGGTATTTATAGGATTCCTTGCCAGTGCGGTTTAATTTACATTGGCCAAACTAAGAGAGCCTTAAAATTTCGCGTCAAAGAACATGAGGCATATGTTAGAAAAAAGGAAACACAGAAGTCTTCTGTTGCTCAACATTGTTGGTCCGAAAATCACACTTTCAATTTTTCTGCTGCCAAAATTATTCAAAAAACATCTTCCATTGGAGAACTGGATTTTCTAGAGGCATTTCACATTCATAAAAATCTTTCTGTTCTAGTTAACGATCCTAATTCCAATCCAAATTTGCCTTCGGCTTTTAGAGAAATTATGTTTTAGTTCTGGTTTCGCCAACAGATGGCGCCACTTGCTTATTCTTGTCCAGGCTTTCTTACCTTATCTAAACATTATTTCCTATCTTGTTCATTTGCGGTTTTGCAGCTGAAGATGATGGTTCGGTAAAACCATCGAAACTAGTCCTGTGAAAATTTTGTAAATTAACGCTGATTTTTGTTGTTTGACTTCTGAATCGAACTGTTAATTTTTTATTAATCCAATTCAAAGTCTCTGTCAACGCGTACAGTTCTGCTTGATAAACCGAATTCATTGGTTTGAGTTTCATTCTCACATTGTCTATTTCCACTCCATGAAAATAAACGACCACAGCGCTACCCACTTCCCCATCCATTCCAGAACCATCTGTAAAAACGTCCATTTCGCCACCAGAAGGAAACTCAAGATCATAAAATAATCCAAATCGTGTCATTGGGTGAAAAATATCCTTATTCTCTTGTTGAAAGGCCTTACTTGTGAGTACCTTTTGTTCAATTTCAGTATCTATAATAATTTTATTAGCTAATAGAAACTTTTTATAGTATAATTTGTATAGAATTGAGAGGGGCGGACGCAGGCAACTTCAGTTGAAATTCTCTCCCTTCTTTCTGCATGCCTTCGAGATGTAACGGCTAGCACACTCGGCGCGCTTTGCAGAGGTTCAGGTTCGAGTTCCGACGACGGTATTGCACGTTTTTTCACATTTCCTGCATTGAAAAATCCTAATAACTCTATAACATCATGTTCGATCAAAGACAAATATTTCTCGAGAAATCTTATGAAAGTTTGCAGTTCTTCGTCAGCTTCCTTCCATGTAAATTCCTTACTCTGCGTGTCGTCTTCGTCTTCAATCCCTCCGCTCAACATCATCTTCCTCCTTTTATGTTCGGTAATTTCGCCGCCATTTTGAGAGAGAATAACGGAAACAGAATTATTTATATTCATCCAAGCCCGCACCTCCTGCTCATTAACAGCAATCTTCTCTGAGCATGTAAGTAAATCAAAGATGGGCACGTGCGCCAGACTTGTTTTAAAACCAACAGAATCTTTGTCATTTCACTTGTCATCTACGAACATGATCCTAGGCGACAATTCACACCAACAGCGATGCAAAGTTACAGTGGATGGACAAAAATATGGAAACACCTTGTGAAATGCATGTTTGAAAAGAAAGATTGATTTTAATGAAATATGTAGGTGGCGCTGGCGTTTTTGACTACTGACGCCACCTATACAACTTCGTAAATGTGCTAAACAGTTCAGTTGTTGTCGGAGTACTGTTATGTGAGGTTGACATTGCATTATGTCAGAGTTAACAGACTTCGAACGTGGGCAAATTGTTGGAGCACGTATGGTAGGTGCTTCCGTAAGCAAGGTAGCCGAGGTGTTTAGTGTTTCAAGAGGTACTGTATCGAAGATTTATTCCGCATATTTGAAAAGCGGAAAAACATCATCTGCTAAATCACAGCGCGGACGAAAGTGTGTCCTGAGTGATCGTGACAGACGATCATTAAGGGCAATTGTTACGAAAAATAAGACCACAGCTGCAAAAGTTGCTGCTGAAATGAATGTTGTGTTACCGAACCCTGTGAGTACCAAAACAATTAGAAGGGAGCTTCATAAACAGGGAATTGCTGGCCGTGCTGCAATTGAGAAGCCACTCATCAGTGATGCTAATGCCCGTAACAGGAAAAGGTGGTGTTTAAGTCATAAAGCCTGGACTATAGAGCAGTGGAAGCGCGTAATATGGTCTGACGAGTCTTCTTTCACATTGTTTCCCACTTCTGGCCGAGTTTACGTCTGGAGAACGCCATCTAAAGCCTATAATACAGACTGCTTGTTGCCAAGAGTGAAACATGGCGGGGGTTCTGTTATGGTTTGGGCAGCCATATCGTGGTTCTCTGCTAGCCCCATGATAACTGTGTCAGGGCACGTGACTACCAAGACTTGTGTGAACATTTTGGCCGATCAAGTTCATCCCATGGTACAAACTTTGTTCCCCGATGGTGATGGTGTCTTCCAAGACGACAAAGCCCCTGTTCACACAGCTCACATTGTCCAGGACTGGTTTTCTGAGCACGAGGATGAGTTGTCCCATCTCCCCTGGCCACCACACCAGACCTGAATATTATCGAACCTTTGTGGTTTACATTGGAACGGAAAGTGCGTTCTCGTTATCCACTGCCAACATCGTTATCTGAACTTGCCACCGTTTTCCAGGAAGAATGGTATAATATTCCCTTGGAAAACATACAGGAACTGTATTTATCCATTCCGAGAAGACTGCAAGCTGTTTTGGATGCCAACGGGTTTCCTACACCATATTAAGCAAAGAAACATGTTTTTTTTAAAGGTGTTTCCATATTTTTGTCCAACCCCTGTACAAACATGCACATACACTGTTACAAACATACCTACATAACAGTTCTAAGAAACTAGATGGTTACAACTTCAAGGGATGGTAGAACGTCGCAAAAGTAACACTTCTCGTAATACAGAGTTAAATGGAATGTGAAGTGAGAACTTTTGAAAACAGTGCATATGTTACGGTGAAACACCGAAATCTGGAGAATGCCGACATTCACTTAGTCGCTTGGTGTATGTCCAAAATATTTTCCAAATACTCTTATTCCTGGCTCACACCGATGAATGTCGACATTCACCATGTACTAATGGTGTATGTTGAACATATAAAAATATTATCTTTTCTTCTCCGTAATTCAGTCGAGAAAAAACGCATTTGAGACTTAAAATAAGAACTTAAGTACATAAGAACCTAAAACACACAGTGCATTCAAAATGAGAAAGGAAAATAAAAGAAGTTAAAAACTCGCGATTGTTGCCTCCAGAAAGCCTGAAGTGGGAAAAGCGAAAATGGGACACCACGCTTCACTAAATTATTGCGAACATAGGGGAATAAAAAGTAAAAATCCCTAAATATCCCTCGACGCTAATGAATTCCATACCATTTTTATATTTTTGGTCTCTAACCTACAACTGGTGACTGTGGTTCTTCAACGGCGCCGAGTCTGAGTATGCGAAACTTTTGAACGTTTGTAATAGCACATAGCCGAGCGCTCTGAAATATACATTAGATGCAGATAGCACTGAGAACATATTTAATCCGCCATGCATGGAATCGGAACAATTTTAAAAAGAAAATTTGTAGTACAGGAGCCATGATTGATGTTCTGGCCGAAAGCTTGGCCAAGTAAGCGGGTTATTTTTAACACTTGGATTGTCAAATAATGTGCGGCACGAATAATAAATTTAATTTTACATCAATTTACAAAATGAGACAGATAAGTAAAATTAAAGTACTCGCAAAGAAAAAGATAATCGGAAACTGAAACAATGTACTTTCATGGTTTAAACTACCGATTTTTGTAATTAATCGTAATCTCATTTAGAACTCCTCCCAGACGAAAGAAAAAAAGAAACGACCGTTTCTGATAGCTACAATCGATTAATGACTTAAAACTTTTTCCAACAGAAAAATTAATAAATGCTGACTTGAATACAAGAATATTCCTACACGCCGTACTCTCTGTTATTGCCTTTTCTGTCCCCCCCCCCTTGGTTTTTTGCGCAGTGTACATTTGTACACCATGGAGGTAGGAAAGGGAGGAGGGGCCATTCCGCGCTAGAAGTGAAGCACTGCTTTGAAGCTTGGGTCACCAGACGGGGTGTTCTTTGTTTACATTCAGAAGCTCGCTTGACAAGATTCTGATACTATTTCGACACACGACAGTTCCATAGAAATCGAAAAAGGGACACTCTCGCATGAAAGAAACATTCATAGTGTAATGGATAATAGCAATTTGTATAGTTTACTGACATTTACGCAAAAATCACATCTTGGTTATTTTTCGATAACTAACAACAGCGATTTTGATTATGAATTTGTTTTATAAAATTCTAAGCTGTTGCACTACAAAAATATAGATTTTAAGAAAATTGCTAAAAGAGATCTGCCAAAATTTATTTTCTAGAAGATTTGAAAAGTTTGAAACTTGATGGCTAAATGTAAATATAAAATTATGTATGTTAAAATATTTGTAATTAGGCACATAGGTCAGATTAAGTTTTTATTAAATAGAGTAACGCATGCAAGGGCTATCTGCCTAAAGAGAGAGATGCCATTGTGGAGAAATTCTGAAGAAAAACTGACCTTTGAGTGGGTATCAAAAATAATACTTATAATTTTCATTCAAATTATATTCATATATATTTTTTATGTAAAACTTTCGGGTGTATGCTAAATTAGTGTAAATTACTTTACACGAAAAATATAGTGAATGCACAGAAATTAAAGATTTGCACATGCCGTAAATGATAAATAGGAAATATGTATGGGTATTTATGCATGTGCTTGCAAAAAGCATGTATCTGCCTTTGACAAAATACTTAAAATATTCATTAAATTATTTATAAATGTATTTGAAATGAAGAATTTATTCACTTATAAACAACTGTGAAAGTACTGTGAAGAAATCTAATGATTAAATGTATCTAATTTATAATGATTATAAATGTTATCTAAATATATAATAACTTTAATATTGAATTGTAAACATAAATTGAAATCCCGTTGACAAATACGTTATAAAACTATTTAAGCAAGAATTGTTCGTATTGGAAAGGAATCTGTTAAAAGGTATTGTAAAGCAAATGCTATGAGGTGCGCACTTAAGAACGTAATAAAGAGTTTTGGAATATGTATTGTTGAAATGAAGGGTAAAAAAAAAAAAATCTGATAAGTATAATTAAAAGAATTATTCCCTTTACATTTTATAATAACTCAGTTACAAGTTTTAAATAATACTTTAAAAAAAAATTATTTTATTCCCTTTCAGAAATGTTCAGAGAAAGTCAAATACTATTTAACGTAGGGATCGCCGGTGCTTCAGAGCAGGGTACGGAGAAACTTGTTTAGGGCGACTCCATCTTACTTCCTACCTCCATGTGTACACCGCGGGGGGGGGGGACAGTTCTATATCCCCCGTTCTACTGCACCGTTTGCGAAATTCGAATTACGTTTTCATGTCTCGAAAGCACGACTTAAGATATATATTAGATTTGCATATAGCACTGTTCTAATATAGGTATTTTGACACAAAATGACTTTTTCTGACATGACATGCCAGTTTTTTTTCGATATTTCGATTCTACGACTCAAATTATACCTAAATATTACGTTTTGTAAAAACTGGTGCGAAATTTATGGAGAAATTTAAAAATTTATCTTCGCAGATTTTTTTCCGTTTGCGCCAAGAATAATTCACTTTGCGAACTTCTTTATTTTATAGCAACTTATTTTCCTTTCCTTTTTTTCATTGCAAACGAACGGAAAAAAAAAGTCATCGTTCATTATTTCTAATAATTGTCACAAACTGTGTAAACCACATTTCGCGTTATCATCGCTTATAACGAATATGCGAAATTTCAAAACGTGCCAATATGTAAATTCACATATATCTTGGGAAATTTTGAATAAAAAACTGAAATTTTTTGCGGGTGTACTTAGAAATACATCTTCTTTAAGATGATGGTAAAACTTGTATAGGTTATAATTAAATTTTTTTCGAAAAATTTATAGAAATTATTTTAAAATACAAATTTTAAAAATAAATCATAAAAATGGGCGAATTTTATTTATAATGAACCTTAATTTCGAATTCTGGAAGAAGGAATCAAGTACGTTTAATAAAAAAGAAATAATAAATATATATCAAATTCGGTTAACATTGAGGAGGTAAAATTTTAATTAACTACTGGTATGATTTTTTTAAAATTTGGCAGTTTCGCATAATTTCAGTGATAGAATCAAAATATGGAAAAACATGGCCATTTCATTTCAGAAAAGTCCGATTTTGTGTCAAAATACATATACTACTATACATATATTAATATATTAGAACATATTAGAATATTAATATATTAGAACATAAAATACATATATTAGAACAATGCTATATACAATACATATCTTATTTCGAGCCATAAAAAAAGCAAGTTGAATTTCCTCAATCGGCTCAATAGAACGGGAGATATAGAACTGTCCCTCTTTTTACTTCCTTGTACGAAGTAAAAAGGAAGTATTGTAATCGCGAAAAGTTTCAGGCAGCATATTTCAACGAAAATATCCATTCTGACAGTTATCGAATGCAATTTAACGATGTTTTTGCGTGATATCTGTACGTAAGGACAGAATAAAATACTCTTTTTCTTCAAAAAAAAATTATAAAACTGCTTTAAAATGAATTCTGAAGAGAATTTTTCGTGGCGTCTCTACGAACGTATGTACGTACGAGCGTACGTACGTATCTCGCATAACTCAAAAACCAGTAACCTCAGAACGTTGAAATTTTGTATATAGGACTGCAATAACATGTAGATGTGCACCTCGTATTTTGGTTGCAATCGGCCGCACCAAACGTATATAAATATATTTATATATATATCCACTCTGTTACCCGGCTCAGCGATCTCAGTTTCTTTACTCTTATATGTTCGTAAATTGTACACTTTTTGCTTTAAAAATGATTGTATTATGTTGTTTTTATCTTCAGGTTAAGGTTTTTATGCCTTTAGTAAATCCGTATGCAATATTTTTAGAATTAACAACAATTTTAAAGTTGTCTAAGTGCCGCTAAGCCTTTTTCATATGGCGGCCATTGATGTTTACATTTGAAACCGGAGACTAGTGGATTTGTTGCCAATCTAGAGAAACTTAGCTTCCCAACAACAAAGACAACGCATTCATTTATTATTGCCAATTAAATCATGCTTAATTCTTTCTGGAATTTTTTCGAGGAAATAAGTGTTTAAGATTTACTTCGTAATTTTTAATATAGATATTTTGAGGTTTTATGCATTTTTGCCTTCTCGCGAAGTGAGAACTGAATTAATTAAATGAGAAATACTCAATCGTCTCTTAAAAACTGTTTCTTTTTTGTTTTGTTTGCTTAATTTCTTTTATACATCATTCTAGCTTTATTATAGTATTTGAATAGAACATGTAGCAACGATTATATAATTCTATTCTTTAAATGATATAAATTGTGTGCATTATGAGTTATAATATGAATGAAATATATAAGTTAAGTGTTATATAATTATTGGATTATATAACAGTTAACTTCATTTCCGTTATATAATTATCATATAAGTTAACTGTCATATAATTATTAATACCGTTAAGTGAATCCAGCGCCAGAGTTTCGCTATGGTAAACAAATACTAGAGTGAATTTTAAAGAACGCATTTATTCTATTGTGGTTTTTGCGCTGTCGGCGAAGTAGATTTAATTCAATCCAATAAATTTAAATGAAATGCAAGAAAAACTGCGTATAATTTAATATTCCGTACAAGGAAGTCATGTGGTGTACACATCAGATTTTTTTTCTTTGGCGCAGTGTACGTACAGACATCCTGGAAGAAAATCCATTTAAACCGATTTTGAATCCATTTTACAATCCGTTTAGGAATGAAAAAATCATTTACTTATTTGAAATACAGAATCCTTTATTTACGTACAGATAAGGGGGGAGGGGGAAGAGTCAAAATGGATATTTCCGTTGAAATCTGATAGCCAAAATTTTTCGCGATTATAAAACTTCCTTTACATTGTACGAAGAAGTAAAAATTTGTCATAGTTTTACATTTTAGTTGTCCGTAGAGAAACAATGTACTCAATTTAAACAATTTTACGCTTGGTTCTCTGAAGCACATATGCGACGATCTCCCCAAGAAGTGTAAACGAGAAAATTAATAATCAGACTCCGAGTTACTTTCATTCCTTCACCAAATAAAAACATAAACTGAAATGAAGAAAGCCGACAGATGCAATGAAACAGAACAGAAACCGCCTCCGGGATCATTTGCATAAGAAGGCAGCGTTTTCGGAATACCAAACAAGAGAGAACCAAACAGCAGCGACGATTAAGCATTCAGGTTGCGAAGGGTCCCAGCTACAACGATTACCTCTTTCCTCGACACCAGCAGCTTGACAATTCCGGACGGTGCGCCATCACACGCTGAGCGGAATTCCTGATAGATGAGCTTCGTACCTGTTTGCATTAAATGAGTGGTGAAGTAAAGGGATATCGTAGAATGGTGCGCCCCGGCACAAAAAATAAAAAGCAAAGGAGGACTTTAAAGGATTTCCGGCCGTGGATCGTAAAAGAGTTGATGCTCCTAGATTGTCCACCCAGCTAACTCATTGAACGTGAAATGATTTCTTAAGTAAGTCTCAAGAGTTTCTGATTGAAAGATCCACCAAAAGTCAGATCTTGAGATGGGTGTTATTATTCAACATGCGGAATCGCTGTTACCATAGAATCTGATACAAATTTCTGTAGTCCTGAATAAATTACAAGTATTGGACGTTCATCTGCCACCACCATGCACCAACAATCATAAACAAAAGGTGTAACAAAGTAAACAAAAGGTGTCGCACGAAATGTTATACCTTGTGTAGGCGTTGGCCTAGCCTATGCAGAGTAAAGAGGCTTTTCTAGGGGAATTGCGTAGCTTTTTCGAAATACCATGTAGAGTCATTAGGATTTTCAAAGCAGGAAACATGAAAATTGAGCAATGCCCTCGCCGGTAATCGAACCTGGACCTTTCGAATACACGGCGAGTGTGCTAACCGTTACAACATGAAGGCATGCAGAAAGGAAGGAGAAAATACCGATTGGGCGTGGCTTGTCATGACCATAAGACCATCTTGTTTGGTTAGGCGGGTCGGGCTGTGCCCGCTACTGATACCTATTGGGCGTGGCCTGTTATGACCATAAAACCAACTTGTTTGTTTAGGTGGGTCGCTTCTGGAAACTTAAATCCTCCCCCTTTTTAAAGGACGACTGGAGATTAGGGGACCCAATCGCCAAATACTGGTGGTGAAGAATCATCAATCTCTCGAATACGTTAACGGTTACAGCAAGAAGGCATGCAGAAAGAAGGGAGAAAATACCTTGTAACTGTTTTGGAAATATTTGCGAAAAACTAATATAAAGTGTACTTAAATTCTGCTTCTAAGGTTCGCTACTGTTCTGAGAAGTTGATTTAACCTTTTGAAGACGGGATGTCATTATAGTGGCCATAGAGTCCTCTCTTTGAAAAGACGGGTTTGTCCACTTTAGTGGCCATGTCTTTTTCCCCCATTTTCTAGGCTGAAAAGTTGGGTAAAATGTCAAATTTGACGTCCCTGGGGTTTTAACCACTTATCTCTTTCAAAGATCTTCCTTTTGCAACATAGAGGCACCCCTCTGAAAGTCCACTAAACTACACACAAGAATCTTTGTTGCAAATAGGAGGTGATTTCTTAAAGGGGGGAAAAGCATTCGGTTCAAGATTCCCCGTCCTTTGGTAGCTTTTACTGCAACCAGCCTCAAAAGGTTAACGAGGGAATGAACACAACGCCATCTGATAGTTTTAATATCAACTAACTGCTGGAACACAACAACGGCGATGTCAAACTATGATAGATGGCTTAGTATTAAAATCGAAATTGTGTAGAAATATTAATATTTACTTTCAGTAAAATAACAATTATAAATTCGCTGCTTAGCATGAATTCAACTGATAGTGAAAACGTAACAAAGGCCATATTAACTCATGATTTATGAAGTGTACGCAAGATGGGTATCGGAAGTACAGGGCTCTAATAAAAATGCCTTGAGTATGGACTCCATGGGATGGTTTTACACAATCGTATGTAAACAGTGACCATCTTCGTGTACTGATGGTCAAGTGAGCAAAATTTCATCGAGATCGGAAAACAAAATAATTTTCTAGATTTGTATGACTTACAAATACACTGACCCTGTTCATTATTTATATAGATTTATTTACCATCGTAACGTTACAAAATAAATACATTGTTAAGTGCCTGAGCATGTAGAGTCATTAGGTTATATTGAAGCAGGAACCGTGAAAAATATGCTGTGCCCTCACCGGGATTCGAACACTGAACCTCTCGAATTCGCGTCGCGTACACTTCCAATTACAGCATGAAACCATCAGAAAAAGAGGAATAAAATATCTTATATACTCCCCCATTTAAAGAGCGCCTGGGAATAAAGGGACCCAATCTCCAAATCTTGTTGGTGATGAATTATCGTTCAGCATCTTTTTGTTCGGGCGCCACAGCAGAGTAATTATATTATATCGAAACAGGAGACGGGAAAAATGTGCTCTGACTCGTCGGGACTCGAGCGCTGGACCTCTCGAATACGCGTTGAGTATGCTACCAATTACACCACGAAGACATGCGGAAAGGAGGGGGGGACACCTTATCAGTATGGAAAGTGAGTTAAGAGCAAAATATACTCAATAGTTGCACCATTTTGTTTGACAATCTCTGCAAGCGAACCTTTGCATTGGCCAAGCAGCTCTTCCACACAAGTCTTCTAAAATTGCCCCACACAACTGCATGATAGCAGCAGTTATCGCGTGTTGTTATCACAAAGAGGTATTAGTGATAATAACAGATAACATACTTGTAATTTTTTTCTTGTCTTTCATGCTGGTAGTAAAGAAGAAATACAAATAGTGCGCCAGAGATGACAAACCAGCAGAATATCTACTGCCAGAGAAAAAGAATTTAAGTTCGAAAAAAAAAAAAAAAAAAAAAAAAAACTAAGCGGATTTATAGAGTAGCACTCCTAAAGCAAGGAACTCATACAATTTAAGAAGAAATTTATCTTCGAAACCATGCCTGAGAGATTGCTTTCAGTTAAAAAACAACCAGTTTCTGCCTCGACGCCAAACTGCCCACTCTTTCATTTTTGATGGAGATCGCTCTTTCCTTCGGATTTACCAAATCCCCGTGGTATCATTTTCCTAGTATTTCATCTTCCTCTGTTTTGTTATTCAAGACTCTTCAAGAAAGTTCTCGGCCCCTTCGATCTAAATTAAGGAGAAAAAAAAAAAAAAAAAAAAAAAGCAGCTGCTAGAGCATTTGAAAATTTCTATTTTCTGAATTTTCATCAAAAATACTTAATTTGCAGTTTCTTCTTAGTTAACTCTTTTACTTTTAGTGTAACGCGTAGTCATCGAGCTCTGATCTTTACTTCTCATGTCCAATGAAATTTGTCTAAAATGTTTACTTGTTTTATAACTAAATTTCAGGTAATAATAGAACTAAAATAATTACAGAACACTTTTTCGGTAAATCCAAGTAACATCCAAGTAACATTCGGTAAATCCATGTAACATTAGTTAAGTTTACCTAAACAACACTACTAAAATCCTTCGAATCGAAGATGATTCATTCATATCCAAGGGGGCCCAATAGCGGCCGAGCGATAAAGACGCTGAACACTGGTAGTTCGGTCCGAGTTTCGAATCCCGCGAATGGGCTGGCTGCATGGGCGTTTTCGTGGTTTTCCTCATGTGTAACGTGTATACGAACCAGTTTCCCTTAGAAAGTCCTCCACGAAGGCATCCCTCCCTTTAGGCAGATAGCCTTCGTGTGCTTTGCCGTAATTAACAATCCAATCCAATCCATTCAAGCACTTCAAAAACAGCCAGGCCCACCAGCGGCCGAGCGGTAAAATCGCTGAACACTGGTAGTTCGGTCCGAGGTTCGAATCCCGCGAACGGGCTGGCTGCACGGGTGTTTTCGTGATTTTCCCCATGTGTAACGTGTATACTAGCCAGTTTCCCTTAGAAAGTCCCCCACAAAGGCATCCCTCCCCTTAGGCAGATAGCCCTAGTGTGCTTTGCCATAATTAAATACACCCACACCATCAAAAACAGCCACGCTGTTCCATATGCTAGAGTACAATACCGCAAATAAGACTCGATTACTCAACATCCCATACGACCACTTTTTTACTTCCTTGAGCGAGAGAGAGGAAAGAGTTAGTAGAAGCAGGCCGCTTGCCTTAGCAGTTTTACTCGGTTGCTGGTTGCCTTCCAGGCCAGAGGTTTAATCCTCTTGATAATTTTAAACGTATTGCAGTGTTAACAGTTCTCTGTACTACATACGGCTTCCTGTTAATATACGGCCAATCTTTCACGTAGGCCCTTGTTTATTGTAATCAAGTCATGGAATTATTGTAATCAAGAAAAATTTTTGTTATCAGATTTCAACGAAAATATCCATTGTGACTTTTTGGGGTGGGGGCATGACGCCTGCGCGTACGAACATAATTTTCATGACGTTGTACGAACGCACGTTCATAACTCAAGAACGATTAGTCGTAGTATATTTTAGTTTTGGGTATGGGACTGCTATAACATCTAATTGTGCACCTCGCCTTTTTATTTATTGCAATTCGCAGTACCGAAAGTAATGTTGTACAGACATTAGGTATTTTTGAAAGCAGGCAAGATGAAAAATTAATAACGCCTTCGCCGGGAATCGAACCGCGGACCTCTGGAAATACCGGCCCAGTGTGCAGAACCAGTACACCACAAAGGAAGAAAATGGAAGTGGAAAGTGGGAGAAATACCTTATAATGTATATATATGTACACTCCCCCCTATTTAACGGAAATTAAACATCCTTAACAGGCTTTTATTTTTGCAATCATTGGTCGTAGTCATATACTTCCAATTGTTAATATTATTATTTACGTTTTCCGTCCTAAGACACAACATGGAAGGAAGGGATGCCCTCGTGGAGGACTTCCTAAGGAACACTGGCTCGAATTAATTAATACGTTACTCATGGGGAAAACCACAAAACAAAACGCCCATGCAGCTAGCCCGTTCGCGGGATTCGAACCTCGGACCGAACTACCAGTGTTCAGGTGTGTGTGTGTGTGTGTGTATTTAATTATGGCAAAGCATACTAGGGCTATCTGCCTAAGAGGAGGGATGCCTTCGTGGAGGACTTTCTAAGGGAAACTAGCTCGTATACACGTTACACATGGGGAAAACCACGAAAACACCCATGCAGCCAGCCCGTTCGCGGGATTCGAACCTCGAACCGAACTATAAGTGTTCAGAAACTTTACCGCTCGGCCGCTGGTGGCCCTATGCTTCCAATTACAGAAATGAATGATGAAAATGGTCACGTTCTGGTAATGATAAATATTATTTATATTTTTAATTTGGACAAATAACAAAATCTAACTTTTAATGCTGCCTCGCGGTTCCAGTAGTTGTATTTGAGAAAGTTTTATAGTCATTATGAAACATTAAAAATACAGGAAGTTTGACTCCGGTCCAATGATGACAAAATGCAACCGGTGCAGCAAAAATAACCGAGATATTTTGTAGAGACATTAACTATTTTTTGAAAGCAGGAGAAATGAAAAATGAGCAATGCTCTCGCCGGGACTCGAACCACGGACCTCTCGAATCCGCGCCGAGTGTGCTGACCACTACACCACGAAGGCATGCTAAGAAGGCGGGAGAAATAGCTTATATACTCCAACTTTTAAAGGGCGACTGGGGTTTTAAGGTACCCAATCGCCAAATCCTGCTGGTAAAGAAACATCATTCACCACCTTTTAGTCGGACGCCACTATAGAGATATTAAGTTATTTGCAAGTAGATGAAATAAAAAAATGAGCAATACCCTCGGCGGGACTCGTACCACGGACCTCTCGAAATACGCGTCGAGCGTGCTGACCACTACGCCACGAAGGCATGCTAAGAAGGCGGGAGAAATAACTTATAATTTAATTTCAGAATTTTCAAGTTTTGATGCCATTTTCAACTTGCCTTGGGGACCGATTAATTAAGTTAGAATAATTCGAGGAAATAAGTTTAAATGAAGAGAAGCAAATAATGTGTATAACATGATACATAACACAAGAGAGTCGTGTAAGACTCACGTCATTCTGCTGATCATGCAGAACGATTTCTGCAAGTTGTAAAGTAATTAGATTATTTTGTAAGGATCTTAAGTTTTACTAACGTTTATTTTATTTTAAATCTTTACTATCACTTCTTATTTTCTCACTTCCGGCCAGAATTAAAAGCTTTAACTTATTTATGCAAATTTGTCTGGCGAACGCCAAGTACTTAAGTTGTGGCTTTTTGCCAAGCGAGAGAGAGGAAAGAGTTAGTAGAAGCAGGCCGCTTTCCTTAGCAGTTTTACTCGGTTGCTGGTTGCCTTCCAGGCCAGAGGTTTAATCCTCTTGATAATTTTAAACGTATTGTAGTGTTAACAGTTCTCTGTACTACATACGGCTTCCTGTTAATATACGGCCAATCTTCCACGTAGGCCCTTGTTTATTATTCCAAAGTTAAGTTAGAGTTTAGTTAATATTTTTATATTCTTACGTTCAGACCACAAGTGATTGGTCTCTGTATTCCGAAGTACAAAAATTATTGTAAAGAGTGAAAAATAAAGGGTTTCGTATACCCTTCCTGTGTATCTTGTCTACTTCCCACAGTTATTGAACATAGCTTTAGTAAGCTCCCTGTTCCGAGTCAGGTTCTTGAATGTTCCCAAAGCAAGTAAGGCGGAACACTGAACCTGATAATTTTTGAAGCAGAAGACATGAAAAATGAGCAATGCCCTTCCCAGGACTCGAACCTGGACCTCTCGAATAGGCGCCGTGTTTGCTAACCATTACACCACGAAGGCATGCAGAAAAGAGAGAGAAAACATCTTATACACTCCTCCTTTTAAAGGGCTACTGGGCATTAGGGTACCCAATCGCCAAATCCTGGTGGTGAAGAATCATCATCCACCACCTTTTAGTTCGGCCGCCACTTTAGAGCCATTAGGTTTTTTTTTGGGGGGGGGAAGACATAAAAATGAGCAATGCCTTCTCTTGGACTCGAACCTGGACCTCTCGAATACGCGTCCAGTGTGCTACCCGTTACATCACGAAGACACCACGAATGTGGTAGTTTATCAATAGCTACACTGCGATAATTTCTAACGTCGCCTATGTAATGCAAACTGTATATTTTAACTACTGTATTGCTGTTGTTGTTGCTGTTACTAATCTCCATGCCTAAGAATATACTAGACGAGGTCCACGAGTCCATTCACCATTAGAAAATCAAAAACAAGCTTAGGAGACCCGTAAAGGTCCACAACAGACAACTCCAGGCACTCAAGGATATGTGCCGGTGACACTTAGAACAAATTGGGTGCATCTTGACACCCCTCTCAAAAGTAAGTCCCCTCAAGTGTCCACTGAAGAATCGGGAAAGTGTTGTCTGAACACATCTTTCGCAATCCATAGCAAGGGATCTTCCAGGACAATCAGCTTGTTACCAGGGATGAGTCGGGGGAACGAGTCAAATCTACTGTATTGCTGTAATTACAGTATGTATTTATGCGTAGGAATCTTCGTGCGCTTCCTTGTTCTGTTCGAAGATGCTTTATGGCATGGGTTCTCAACCGGTGGTACGCAAGAGAAAAATAGGTGGTACGCAAAGGAGCAAGATATTTTTAGCTATTAAATTCAAAAATTAAAACTTCAAACATCCTGATTGAGTGTTTTCTCTAACACTCGTAAATTTATGCGATCTGAGCTTTGCTCAAGATTGGTGGTGGTAATAGTACTTTGTAGTGGTGGTATTAAAGGATTTCAATTTTTGTTTAAATGGTACGCGTTAGTCAAAATTTTGATAACCTCTGCTTTATGGTATTCTCATTTTGCAACTTTGACTCTTCTCAAAGTTGAAACTTTGAGAAGAGTCAAAGTTTCAGCTTTGTTGAACTTTAAGTTGAAACTTTGGCTCTTCTCAAAGTTGAAACTTTGGCTCTTCTCAAAGTTGAAACTTTGGCTCTTCTCAAAGCTGAAACTTTGACTCTTCTCAAAGCTGAAACTTTGACTCTTCTCAAAGTTGAAACTTTGACTCTTCTCAAAGCTGAAACTTTGACTCTTCTCAAAGCTGAAACTTTGAGAAGAGTCAAAGTTTCAGCTTTGTTGAACTTTAAGTTGAAACTTTGGCTCTTCTCAAAGTTGAAACTTTGGCTCTGTGTGCCACCATTTCTTGTAACCTGTTGTATAATGAGTTTGATGGCACGTTTTGTTCTTTCGTGGAAATTCCAATTCCCCTCTTTCGTCCTCTCAACAAAATGGCTGAAGAATGACAGGTAACCGCTGTCGATTACCATTACGACTCCTTCTTTCTGTTGTTAAGCAGGTTTATGGGTCAGCTTATCAGGTTCAGTGTTCCTCCTTACTTGCTTTGTGAACATTAAATGACCTGACTCGGAACAGGGAGCTTACTAAAGCTATGTTCAATAAATGCGGGAAGTAGACAAGATACACAGGAAGGGTATACGAAACCCTTTATTTTTATCTCTTTACAATGATTTCCGGACTTCGGAATACAGAGACCAACCACTTGTGGTCTGAATGTAAGAATATAAAAATATTAACTAAATTCTAACTAAACTAACTTTGGATGAATAAACAAGAAACTTGAAGATTGGCCGTATATTAACAGAAAGGCCGTATGTAGTACAGAGAACTGTTAACACTACAATACGTTTAAAAATTATCACGAGAATTAAACCTCTGGCCTGGAAGGCAACCAGCAACGGAGTAAAACTGCTAAGGTAAGCGGCCTGCTTCGACTAACTCCTTCCTCTCTTCTTGCTTGGCAAAAAGCCACAACTTAAGTACTTGGCGTTCGCAAGACAAATTTGCATAAATAAGTTAAAGCTTTTAATTCTGGCTGGAAATAGAAAATAAGAAGTGATAGTAAAGATTTAAAA
Organism: Stegodyphus dumicola; assembly: GCF_044657685.1. Taxonomy (NCBI): domain Eukaryota; kingdom Metazoa; phylum Arthropoda; class Arachnida; order Araneae; family Eresidae; genus Stegodyphus; species Stegodyphus dumicola. The sequence goes on along the minus strand of NC_140777.1, from coordinate 19,339,564 downwards.
TAAAATAAACGTTAGTAAAACTTAAGATCCTTACAAGCTAAACTTTCAGTTTATTCTGGGTAGCGTTATATCCAGGTTTACAATTGTTGCATTGCGTGAAAATATCGAACAAGAAAAGAAAAGAAATTAAACATGACAACAGAACTTAAATTGGACTCTTCTGTAAAACTGTGTTTGGACTCTTCAGAGAAACTGTAATACTTCTTCCAAAAAGCTCGATATTTCTATAACTCGAAATCACTACACATTAAGTCGTTTCTGTGGGATTCTGCTGTAGTTAACAGTGCTAACTGCAATATCGTTGGGACCGGTACAGAATGCCGGAAAAGGCAGTTGTCTGTTTCCCGAATCCCGGAAACGGAATGTTCTCAGTTGTCTGTTTCCTTTTCTCGCGATTGTAGTATCGACATATCCCTTCCGGTGCATCCGGGAAGATGTTCTTCAAAAACCATGACCTTTATGACCTTCAAAAACTTAATAAAAGTTAACTTATAACTTCAGCCGCCCAGGAGGTGCCTCCACAACAAAATGGCCACCATTTCTAGCCTTAGGAGTGGCCAATGCTGAATAGTAGTGTCCGCCATTGGATTTAAAAAGGGGGGGGGGAACTTGGGACTTGAAAAACATAATGAAAGTTATTTTAACGAAATAGAAAGCTTCGAATTTTTAGCATTGTAAAATAAATCATGCTTTTATTAAAGATATCAAAGCAACAAAAACCAACGTAATTTGCGTGTATTAGCAGGAATTTATCGAATTCTTTTATTGCAAACATAATACTTTTTTTAAAAACAAACAACATGAATACAAAAATGACTGAGGCTACGAAATTTTCAATCATGCACATGAAAAATGCAATTTTTCGTAGAGATTTAAAAAATAAAGGGGGGACGGCAGAAAACTTGAAAGAATTCAGATATCGCACCAGAGGGTTTGTTATGCTCTCGCTGAAGCATTTACACAGTGGTAAACCAACCTGCTCTTGCACTCGCACATATTAGCGCAACTATTTTTGTCTTTTTAACTTTTATCATTAAACATGGCTTTCTTCGCACACACGCCACCAATAATTCAAAAGTGAAATCACAAAATCTGTAATATGTTTAGAGTTCCCAATACAGTGTTAAGTGTTGACGTTAACAGCCTATCACTGTTCTGTTTCGTAAAATCATTTACACATTTTTTTTTGGTTCTTTTTACCTTTATTTATTGAACGTCATTTTCCTCTCACCTCCGCCACATAAAATTTTAAAACCACAAAATATTTAAAAACAACCTATCTTTAGAATTTTCGATGAGTGATAAGTGTTGCCATATATATTTTTACATTCGCTATATTAATTCTTTAAAAATAACACATGGCGAAAACATGCGGTAGCAAGTGCTTAACACGTGACTATTGTTCCGAATTTTTGACAACAGAATATATTATTGGAGAGAAAAGCAGTCGTCTGAAAAATACAAATTTAAAGCACAACCAACATGTCACCCACGCTTCTGACAAGATGCACTCAAAATTCAATGCGATACATACGTATTCTAAATATCTCCTGCATTTTCCAGAGAAGCACTCAGTAAGATATTTACCTCACAAATAATGCATAAATGCGAAGAAAATACCAGTAAAGAAAATAAGATTTCCGTAAACATCTTCCTTCCCAACGCTACTCCTTCAATTCCTGTGAGAAATACAGCACTCAAAGCTTCGAAAACATTCAACAAAAACTCTCAGCAGCCCATTCTATAAGCGTTTGTTGTAAGCCTTGCAGTAAACTTGCAACGAAAAAAACAACTTCAAGAAGAAAAACATTTGCACTTAAGGGGGCTCATACACCTTAAACCCCTTATGAGCTTTGAATTATGTGACTGTTGCAAGAATTGAGTTATTTTATTTATTTTAAAAGTAATTACCTCCAACCGTTTACAGCTGACTACATAATATAGCTGCTTTGGAAACTAGTAACCAGAAAGTTTGTGTTGCCACAAATATTTTTGTAATTTAATCAGCTTTGTGACAAAATTTTTCGTCGTTTTTCCACCTTGCGCGCATGATATTTTAAAAATGGCTAATGGTACATACTTGAAATTTGATGGAATTCTTTACATGGGCACTATTTTCTAGCTGAACCAAAAATCTGATGAATATTTTAATATTAAACAATTTTATGCACGAGAACATTACAGATTTTTTATAAACTCAACTCCAAATAAAATAAAAATTTAACATGAAATTCTCAGTTTTTTTGGTTTACAGTAGCTTCCAAATGTTATAAAAGCTATATATAAACTATGGAATTAAATAATGCAACAGATAATTTTAAACTGTGCGCACAAGGTGAAATTACAATTAAAAACAGTTAAGCATTTTTTTTACAATTAAAATTAAAGTTTCTACGCAAAAAAAACAGGCCATTCGATCAGCGGGTAGGAAGACAGATTTGTCACTGACGCTAAAATTAGTGCACAAGCTGACTTAACTCACTATTTTACCGAGTTTCTAATGTAAACAAATGGCGGTTCGTTAGGCTTAACTCGCTACTTAGTTTGTTCATAATTCTACAACAATTGCATGCGAATTACCTAAAGACATGAAAACCTTCACCGGAACATTAAAATTAGATAATTCAATCATTTTTAAAGCAAAAAATGTAAAGGTTTCCCCCAAAACGGGTTGCAAAAAGGATTTAAAATGGATTCAGAAGAGATTTTTTCGTGTAATTCAGAAGAGATTTAGTTTATATGTAGGTAAGCATGTATGTATTTATCGCGCATAACTCAAAAACCAATAGCCTCACAACATTAAAATTTTGATATAGGACTGCTATAACATGTAGTTAGTTGTTCACCTTCCTTTTCGGTTGCAATGCATACCCACTCCATTACTTGGATCCCTGAGCTAAGTTATTTTTTATTCTTATATATTGGTAAATTGGTTAATTTTTGCTTTAAAAATGATTGAATTACGTTGTTCTTATCTCCCGGTTAAGGTTTTTTATGATCTTTAGCTAATCTGCATGCAATAGTTGTAGGAATTATCAACAATTTAAATGGGCCCACCAGCGGCCTAGCGGTAAAGTCGCTGAACACTGGTAGTTCGGTCCGAGGTTCGAATCCCGCGAACGGGCTGGCTTCAGGCTTCATGGGCGTTTTCGTGGTTTTTCCCATGTGCAACGTGTATACGAGCCTGCTTCCCTTAAAAAGTCCTCCTCGAAGGCATCCTTTCCCTTAGGCGAGATAGCCCTCGATGCTTTGCCATAATCACACACACAACAATTTAAAAGTTGTTTAAGTACGGCTAAGCGTAATTTTTTATATCATAGCACCCATATTTGTTTACATCTGAAACAGACCAGAATAGTGAATTAAGTCAGTTTCTGCACCGTCAGTGTCTTTTTGCCGAATGGGACCAAAAGTAAACATTCAGTTTTGTGCACCGAAAAATCTACCTTCTTGCTCGCTGGCCGAATTGTTTGTTTTTGCGTAGAAACACTAATTTTATTTGTAAAAATTGTTTTTTAATTGTTTTAACTGTATTTGGTGTTTCATATTTTTCTATATTTTTCAATTTTTAATAAAAATATTTTGAAGTTTTATGTATTTTTGCCTTGCCGGGAAGTGGGAACTGAATTAATTGAATGAGAAATATCACTAATGAAATTCGAGGAAATAAGTTTAAATGAAATGCAGCAAAAAATGCGTATAATTTAGTATTCCGTACAAGAAAAGCATGTGTCATCCAACAAGAGGATGGAATTACGGTTACAACTGACACGGTAATCAATTAGATTTTATTCAGTTTAAATACAAATTACCGAGATATCCATTTATTCAATGTTAAATGCATGTGCTCCTGTATTTTTACTTTTCTGGCATAGCTTTCTCTCAAAATTTGTCTCTCGCTGCGTCGCACGTAGAAATACAGCAATTTTAATTATAAGTCTACTAAAATTAGCTATCTAAATACAAAATTCATAACAATATTAACCGAACTGTTGATAACAATTAGCGATGTATAGGAAATTCTAAACATATACTGCTTTTAAAAATATTATGATTTTGCTGTTGACTTCTATGTGACGTAAGAGAGAGAAAGCTATGTTCAATAATAAAGTTAACATGGAAGAAAAAAAAATGTTAGAAGGAGTGTCAGTATTAGCATTTCATTCATTCAAGAGCAGATTGATAAACTGCGAGCTCATCAAGAGCATAAGAAACCTCAAAAAACTTTCTGGTGCGATATTAAAATCTGAATCCTTTCAGAATTATCAGTATTGTTATATTAATACTTATAGCCATAACTTATATCCTTAACAAATCTGTCCGTGTACATAACCAGTCAATGGACAGTCATTTTTTGACTAATCATTTCAAAGAAATGAACTTAAAATTCTTTAAATAAATGTGCACATACCTTAAACATGGAAAACATGTTTTTTCTAAAACTCCACGCAACTGCTATTAAGTGTTTTAAACGCGCGAATGAACGGGTATAATCGAAGAAAAAAACATCAATTTGAAGATGGAAACACAATTTTTTTTATTCAATGTCAAGACTGGATTCTTATCCTTTAATTAGTGCATTTAAAAATTATTTTGTATCTTTACATAATTACAATGCAGATTCCCTCCCCCCCCCGAGACGGCTGGATTAAGTAATGCAAAGACAGAGATTAATAAAAAAAAAAAAGAAGTAGAAGCCTATGCAGAATCTAAATTGCTCAGGTTAATTCACATTAAAGAAAATCAAAGAAGCGGAAAATTGTCAGATTAAATGTAAATTCTCAGATTCCCAGAGCGGAAACATTAAGCAAAAAATAAATAAATAAATAAATTTTATTTATATTTAATTTATTAAATTTTACTTTTTATTAGTTTCATAGCTTAAAATAAAATAGATCTGTATTCATTTAATAAGCTTCGGAAAATTTAATAATATGTTAATGTTACATTATTATAAAATTTAATAACTTAACATTCCGCAAGTTCCGTAATCAAGAAATATAATTTAAAAATTTCAATACACGTAAGGTGGTTGATTTTACGTTATTCCAAAAATCTCATTTAAACCTCAAAGCATCAAAAATGTTGTATATATAAATACTGCAATTTAATATTTTGTTTCCTAATTATTCAGAATTATTTTTATTTTTACAGAAGTGAATTATTAAATAAATAATAAAGATTAAAATAAATAACCTTAAGTACACAATAATTATTATTCGGAATAAAGATCTAAATTTACAAAGCATTTATTGCACTTAAATTGTTCGGTTTGCTAAGCGACGAAGTTTGAGACATCGACCCTGTGCATAGCTATTTGTAAAATCGCAAAGAATGTACTATATAAAAGATATTATGTTTAGCTCAATGAATTAATCTGCTTTAAAAAAAATGCTTCCCAAAAATAAGCATCAATATAAGTTTTGAAGAAACAATTTTATTATTATTAAAAGAAATAACTTAAAGTATATACCAAAGACTAATGTTTAAAGAAAGAATTTCATCATTATGATGAGAAATTATTTCAAAGTACATATTTTATTATTCTAAAATCAAACAACTGAAAGTACATGTTTAAGACTAACTAATATTTAAGAAAAGAATTTTGTTATTGTCACGCGAAATAATTCAAAATACATGTTTCGAATACACACGAATATTGAAAGAATTGTATGATTATGAAGCCAAACAACTGACAGTACACTTAAGAAAGAATTTTGTTAAATAATTCAAAGTACTGTACACGTCTAACACCAAAATTATTTAAAGAAATAATTTTATTATTCTAAAACCAAACGACCGAAAATACATGTCTAAGACTAATATTTAAGAGAAGAATTTTGTTATTGTCACGCGAAATGATTCAAAATACATGTCTAAGACGAATATTGAAAGAATTGTATGATTATAAAGCCAAACAACTGACAGTACGCTTAAGAAAGAATTTTGTTAAATGATTCAAAGTATACAACGTCTAACACCAATATTATTTAAAGAAATAATTTTATTATTCTAAAAAACCAAATGACTGAAAATACATGTCTAAGACTAATATTTAAGGAAAGAATTTTGTTACCGTGTTGCGAAATCATTCAGAGTACATGTCTAAGACGAATATTTAAATTACATTATTATGAAACCAAATGGATGAAAATACACGTCTAAGACTAGAATTTAGAGAAGAATTTTGCTGTTATGATAGCAAATAATTCAAAGTACAGTCTAAGGCGAACATTTAAAGAAACAAATTTAACTTTTTTCATTTTAATAACGCTGCACATTTATAAGAATTACCATTTAAGTTCAAAATAAATGAAATGTTTGATTAATTATATATATTATTAAAAATAAAATAAGGACTTAAGTGACTCAGAAATGTATATTTTGTTTTGAAATTGTTCAGTTTTCAAAGAAATTTATTTACAAACAGATTAAATATGGAAAATAAATTTATTTTTTTATTTTAAATTAGCATTGTTATGGTAAGAATTATACTTACGATAACCATTATTATGGCAAGAATGCGAATTTTTTTTTTAATTTTGATGAGTTTAAATACAGTTTTACATTATTTTTGTAACCATTACAAAATTACTGAAAGCTTTTACTACGCCTCAGAAAATCTGCAGGTTACGCTAGGTTATCTGAATATGGCGAATCACACCAGGGCTATCTGCCTTCAAAAATCTATAAATGGAGCCAAAAAATTTGAAGATGCGTACTTGTTTCATACTAAATATTCGCAGTTACAAATTACTGCAATAAGAACAATCTCTTTTTCGTGGATTCTGGCCTCGGTCAGATCTTCTGCAACAGCCCTCCCAGATGTATGAAGTCTACTTAGGGTTACCTGACTTATACAAGTATTCTCCCTTGAGAAGACAACATGTGTCTACTGTAAACAGAATCCTGTGGCCTCATCAAAGAAATGTGAGTTCGACCCCAAAATTCGGAGAATTAAGAATCTAGATGATAATGATTCTCAGAATCATAACATCCTAGCACTCGAAGAAAATATTGCTGTTTGCTCCAAAATGACCAGTCTAAGACTCACAAATTCCTGAATATCAACTTAAATGTGAATGAAAGAGCTAATATTTTCTTTAGGAAACTCACACAGATTGCAGAAAAATATGGACGAATAAAACCAGTGAGGAAAAGTATTTGCTCCCACTTAGGATTGTAGACATGATTGCTGGAGCAGAATTTTAAAATTTCCACTTCCTGGTAAATTGAACACTCCTTCGGACTTTCTTTGGACGTTCCTTCCCCAACCTCTCAGATATCCCGGTGGGAAATTACTTGACGAACGTTTTAGGTGATGTGATATAACAGCATTATTTTAAATAGGCGGCAAACGTAGCACTAGCGTTTTTTTGGAAATTAAATAGTAAAGATATTAGGATTTTTTTAAAGAAAGGTGTCAAGAAACTGAAGAAATGTGCAGTGGCCTCGCCGGGACTCGAACTTGGACCTCTCGAATACGCGCCGAGTGAGCTACCGTTACACCACGAAGGCATGCACAAAGAAGAGAGCAAATACCTTATATACTCTCCCTTTTAAAGGGCGGGGGGATTAGCGGACCCAGTCGCCAAATCCTGGTGGTGAAAAATCATCATCCACCACCTTTAGTTCGGGCGCCACTGTAGAGTCATTAATTTTTTTTTTTTAAGCAAGAGTCGTGAAAAATATGCAATGTCCTCGCCCGGAATCGAACACTAGATCTCTCGGTTAAGTTAGGTTAGGTTATTTAATTACGGCAAAGCCTCGAGGGCTATCTGCCTGAGAGATGAATTCGTGGAGAACTTTCTACAGGAAACTGGCTCGTATACACGTTACACATGGGGAAAACCACGACAACACCCATGCAGCCACCCCGTTCGCGGGATTCGCACCTCGGACCGAACTACCAGTGTTCAGCGACATTACCGTTCAGCCGCTAGTGGGACACTAGACAGCTCGACTACGTGCCGAGTGTGCAACTGTTATACCATGAAGGCATGCAGAAAGGAGGGAGAAAATACCTCATATACTCCCCCTTTTAAAGGGTGATTGGGGATTACGGTACCCAACCTCCAAATCCTGGTGGTGAGGAATCATCGTCCACCACTTATTAGTTCAGACGCTACTGTTCAGTCATTAGGAATTTTGAAGTCGGAAACATGAAAATTGAGCAATGCCTTCGTCAGGACTCAAACTTGGACCTCTGGAATAAGCGACGAGTGTGCTACCGTTTCACCACGAAGGCATGCACAAAGAAAGGAGAAAATACCTTATAAAATGACTCGTATCGTTTTCGCCTCTCAATTTTCGGAAGACAAAATTAATTTTAAAAAAGTAAAAGATACGCCGAGAAACACGTAAAAAGTAAACTCCCCCCCTTTTTTTTTTTCTTCTTTTTTATCATCAGATCGTGCACACTTAGAATACTAGATTAGATTTTAGGTGTCATGGACACTTAGAATACTGGGATGCATATCGAACGCCAATTTTAAAATTTTGCAAATTCTTATATGATGTGACTTGACCTTGACACGTAATGTAACTAAAAGAATTTTACTCCCTCTGCGATCATCATATTATATTATGCAAAATCTCTAAACCATACCGATAAGAAACATTCACCGCAATTTGAAATTCCATACGAAATATCCTAAAATAATTTTGAAGTAAACCCCTATTTCATTCTGAATTAATGTTTCTTCTGCTCATTTTTCATCTGGTGTATGAGGGGGTGAGGAACAAGCCCTTAAATCAGTTATGTCAAAATAAAAGACCGGAAGCGACGAACAATGTCGTCAGAGTTGCACCACTTCCTTCCTTACAGGGGGGAGGCGCTAAATTAGCAGGAAGCTAAGACAAAGAAGTTAAGTCATTAACAAGAAGTATTTTCTCACTCCCAGGGGGATAAAAAAATCAATACTCGAAAGTACGTCCAGAATGTTCGTGGGATTTTTGGAATAGAAGCCGCCTCCCCTCCTCTGCGAGTTGTAGAATTGATTACTCTAATGACCCCACCACACACACACACACACTTTCTCCTCTTCATATTTAAAAGGAAGGAACTGCGAATACGGTATTAAATTCCGCTTCTGCTCTTCGCACAAAAATTCTTGGTCTAATTCCAAAATGCATACATTTTCTTTGATGTTAGAGTAAAAGTTATTTTTAATTCACGCGCCTTTTTCTTTTGCTCTTTCCACAACGGATAAGCAGTATTATTTCTCATAGATGTTTATAATTTTCCTAACTATCTGCTACACAAAAAAAAAAAAAAAAAAAAGTTTTCAGATTTTACATTACACCTAAATTGGCGATGCCCTACCCCATTTACATACACATTTCGAAAACATTTGGGCTAATATCCCTTTGGACTAAAAATATTTTAAAATATTTAAAAAGAGCATATCTTTAGAATTTCCGATACCCAGTCTCGCGTTCTGGCGATTTAAAAAAAAAAAAAAAACTTTTTTTCAGCCCAAAGGGACAATTTGCCCAGATGGGCTATTAATTTCGTTTTGGCATTTTGCGTTGATTCACTTTAAGCGTTCTTTCACTTTTCAAATTGTTGCCGCCAAATATTACAGCCCTGCATTACATTTAAAGAAATTAAATAATGAAAAATCTGCATAAATGTATGTATGTTTCTCGCATTGTGATAAAACAACGGTTCCTAGACCCATCTAATTTTGAAAAACGTACATCTCCACTCGAATTGTGACATTTGGAATTTGTTTTCTTATCTATTTCATATTTTGTAAAGCATTTAGAAGTTTTTGATTAAGAAACTTAACGATTTCAAAACGAGCAACGGCAACACCGCACAGCGCGCGAGGCTGTGTTAAGATAATGACAGTCCGACCCTCCTGGCAGACTTTCCATCGCCCTCTGGCCTTTTTACGGGCTGCGCCAGAGTAAGCTAGGTTTGGTTTATTAGATTACGGCAAAGCACTCGAAGGCTATCTGCCTTAAGGGAGGGATGCCTTCGTGGAGGACTTTTTAAGGGAAACTGGCTCGTATACACGTTACACATGGGGAAAACCACGAAAACACCCATGCAGTCAGCCCGTTCGCGGGATTCGAACCTCGGACCGAACTACCAGTGTTCAGCTACGTTACCGCTCGGCCGCTGGTGGGCCCCAGAGCAAGCTAGAAACAACCACCTCCAACAAAACAAAGACATGAAGAACATAATTAAAAAAACTAAATTAAAATTTAAATGGCTCGTATCCACGTTATACATGGGATGCAATCAGCCCGTTCGCCCGAAATCGAATCCAAGTCGAACTGGCAGTGTTCAACGTCTTTAACTCTCTGTCGCTGATGGGCACACAAAAAAACCCGGATTTTGAAACATCCAACGCATCAGCAATAGATAACGCTACAACAACCTGAAACGTAAAGAATAGAAGTAAGGTCAAATCACGTGTTCGGAAAGTTTCTGAAGTGTGAGGGCACTTGCCACTTTCAGCAGCCCAACGATATCACCACGAGCACTGGGTAGTGTTATCTTGACAGATCGCTATTACTGTTGTGACTTATCAAGATTGCGCCTGTCGTTGGCAAGAGCCTTGACAACCATACAAGTGACAGTTCGATTTTGCTCAGTTCCGCCCCTAATTTTGATGGAGAGCACCCCGGGGGATGGGTCTCTCACCCTTCTTCCCCTACCACCAGATCACCAGTCATCCAGATCATTTTGTGTTCTCCTGCCCACACACAGCACTTAACAGCCTCAAGCAACCACGAGCCAGATTCTGGCCAAATTGGTTCCAGAATCTACAAAGTAACAGAGTTACCCAGCGGAAACTGAAAACAATAATTGACTACTGTACTAGCAATGACTCTTCTGACGCTGGAAGATAGTAGCCATAAAAGTCTATATAAGCTAGTTCAATAGGTCAGCAACAGAGTATGTGATATGTATGCTCAATATGTAATTTTGTATTTACGCTGTGCCAGGTTCTCATACATAAAGTTCGTACTGTATCTGAATGCTGTAATGTATCTGTTTATGTTTATATCTTTTATTTATGGTACCTAATTTATACTAAGGATCACGCGTACCTCAATGACATGCTTCTTGTAAACTTTAACTATCATGATAACGTATATGTATGGGTGTATATATCAATATGAGTGAGAGTATGTATACTTTCATTTGTTTCGGAATATCTATGTATGTAAGTGTGTATATATCTGTATCTGAGTTGGTATTTATATGTATATACATATATTTTGATTGCACTCTTCTTCAAGTGCCTTGTATGCACACGTATATACTTCTTTGTACATTGTTGTACTCTTCTTCAAGTGCCTTGTATGCACATGTATATCTCTTTTTTGCATTTTATAAATGTCGTCTGCTCAGCCGGCGCTGCCCAGGGCTGCGGCCTGGTAGCTAGTGGTTGACTCCCGCCGAGTAACCAATTCCGCATGGATATATCTATACCTGGGTCGGAAGCCAACTCAACGGTTTACTTCCCCTACCACCAACCTCTCAAGAGGACTTACGGCTCGCCGTATATTTAGTGCTTTATAGTTTCATTACACTAACAGTCTTATAAGTAAATGCTTTAAAAATAATCTTTCATCATTGTCAATTCTTTGTAACTGTAAAAGGTGTAATAATAAGCGTCACCATGCTTTCTAATAAAACAATTATATGTCAGCTTGCAACAATTACAATATACTCATTGGCGTAGATAGAGAGAAGAAAGGAAGGGCAGCTGTCCCGGGCACAGCGTCCAGGAGTCGCAAAACTGTTGTTACGAAATTTGAAGCAAACAGGAGGGGGCGCGAAATCTTCAGTCGTCTCTGGGCGTTGAAAACCATAGCTACAGCTCTTAGCAATGCCGCAAGGATGGCAGCACATTTAAAAATATCTATGCCTTCTCCGGGATTCGAACCAGGAACCTTCCGCACGGCAATCAGCGATGCTAACCATTATGCCCGTTAGGCAGGTTTATTGGAATGTACGTTTCTTTTAAAGAAAAAATATTGTGATAGTTACCGGTAGTTTATCGATGATTCCTTTTCATTTATTATGTTCTTGCTGTAACCGCATCCTACTTAAATTGAATTATTCGCCTCATTTTTCCCTCATGATTCTCGCCCGATGCAATTAGTAAGAAAAGGAAAAACAGACGCGAGGAAATATGGTATTACTTAACCTCACAGAAATGGAAAACTTCGAAATGAGATATTTTTTCGATTTAAGAACCACAGATACATACTTTATTTTAATTGTTTTGATGTAACAAACAGAAGCTGAAGATTCATAAACTCACCTTTCTTGACGTTTCTACGAGACAGTGGAAAATAATGTGGGAAAGACGCTCGAAAGCAATTTCGGGTTCGGGCTGAATCGGGAATAAAACGGTCAAGGTCGTTTCGGGAAAACGTTCATTCGGGACGGCACCAATCACAACGCAAAACATAAAAAGTTTTATCTTTGAGATAAACATCTCTCTTTCCCTTCCATTCCCATTTACAAATGAAGGAAATTACAACATACCTCAAAACGAGCATATAATTAACGTTTGAGCTAGTCGTGATTATTATACAATAGTAAAAGATTAGATCGCAATAATGAGCGAGAGACTGTCATAACAACCGGATGCAGTTTATAGTTTCATTAAACTAACAATCTTATAAGTAAATGCTTTAAAATAATCGCTCATCATTGTCAATTCTTTGTAACTATAAAAGGTGTAATAATAAACGTCACCATGCTTTCTAATAAAACAATTATATGTTAGCTTGCAACAATTACTCATTGGCGTAGATAGAGAGAAGAAAGGAAGGGCATCTGTCCCGGGCACAGCACCCAGGAGTCGCAAAACTGATGTTACGAAATTTGTAGCAAACAGGAGGGGGCGCGAAATCTTCAGTCGTCTCTAGGCGCTGAAAACCATAACTACAGCTTTTAGTGTACTCCCAATTACCCGGTTTGCTGATTATCCTTTCGTAGCTGCGCCCACGCATACGCACTTAACGCATGCGCGAGAGTGTACAAAAAAACGCATTCCCGCAAGTTCGAGCAGCATATTCCAAAACCCGCTAAATTGAGTCTTTAGGTTTTTGCAAGGTATATTTTAATTTTATAACAGTTATATTAATTTCAAAGCCCTTTCCTATCAATTCTTGCTTCCACTCGCAACTCCCTACCAGAATGAGTTTTTAGAATCGCGTTAAATGCAAATGAGTTAGAAGAAGTATTTAGGGAAAGTTCAATTAACTTCGATTGAGGAAGGAATCCTCAGTAGCGCCTGTTTGTCTTCTGGTTAAGTCACTCTCGAAGCCGTTACGCTCGACCGTTACGTGCCTTTTGATATTCGCCGGCTAGGCTAAATTAAAGGCCAAGTACGTTAAACAATTGTGTTTATCTTCGGGTAAGTCTCGTTTAGTTAATTACAATTTAGTTTCTTTTTTCCTTATTCTGAGTTAAAGCCCGTGTAGAGGCTTCCTGTAAGCCCGAGAAGGGACCTACTTTTATTCTTCTGTGAGTAAATAAAAAGGGTATTTTAATTCCTCTCGAGTCTACGTCCTTAAGTAGTTTGAACTCACCGATAGGTCCTCTACACAGTTCACTAGATCCCTCGACGTTTATCTTAGACAAATGAAATAAGGAACTGTACAGTTTAATTTCAACGACTAGCTCGTACAGTTCGTTCTGCATGTGCATAGTGGAAGTAAAACGAATAGGTAAAGGTATGGGGGACACCAGCGATGTACCATAGGTCAACTGGTAATGCCTTCCCATACTAACTCTTAAAAAATCTGATGTGTACACCACATGACTTCCTTGTATTGGAATATTAAATTATATGCATTTTTTCTTGCATTTCATTTAAACTTATTGGATTGAATTAAATCTACTTCGCCGACAGCGCATAAACCACAATAGAATAAATGCATTCTTTAAAATTCACTCTATATTTGTTTACCATAGCGACACTCTGGCGCTAGATTCACTTAACAGTATCAATAATTATATAACAGTTAACTTATATAATAATTTTATAACGGAAACTAAGTTAACTGTTATATAATCCAATAATTATATAACAGGTAACTTATATATTTCGTTCATATTCTAACTCATAATGCACAAAATTTATATCATTTAAAAAATAGACTTATCTAATCGTTGCCACATGCTCTATTCAAATACTATAATAAAGCTAGAATGATGTATAAAAGAAATTAAGCAAACAAAACAAAAAAAGAAACAGTTTTTCACAGACGATTGAGTATTTCTCATTTAATTAATTCAGTTCTCACTTCGCGAGAAGGCAAAAATACATAAAAACTCAAAATATCTATATTAAAAATTACGAAATAAATCTCAAATGCTTATTTCCTCGAAAAAATTCCAGAAAAGATTAAGCGTGATTTAAATAATAAATGAAGGCGTTATCTTTGTTGTTGCGAAGCTAAGTTTCTCTAGATTGGCAACAAATCCACTAGTCTCCTGTTTCAAATGTAAACATCAATGGCCGCCATTAAAAAAGGCTTAGCGGCAATCAAACAACTTTAAAATTGCTGATAATTCTAAAAATATTGACACAGATTTACTAAAGGCATACAATTAACCGGAAGATAAAAACAACATAATTCAATTATTTTTAAAGCAAAAAGTGTACAATTTACCAACATATAACAGTAAAGAAACTGAGATTACCGAGCCGGGTAAGAGAGTGGATATATATATAAATATATTTATATACGTTTGGTGCGGCCGATTGCAACACAAATACGAGGTGCACATCTACATGTTATAGCAGTCCTATATACAAAATTTCAATGTTCTGAGGCTACTCGTTTTTGAGTTATGCGAGATACGTACGTACGCACGAACGTACGTACGCACGTACGTACATACGTTCGTACAGACGCCGCGAAAAATTCTCTTCAGAATTAATTTTAAAGCAGTTTTATAATTTTTTTGAAGGAAAAGAATATTTTATTCTGTCCTTACGTACAGATATCACGCAAAAACATCGTTAAATTGCATTCGATAACGGTCAAAATGGATATTTTCGTTGAAATATGCTGCCTGAAACTTTTCGCGATTACAATACTTCCTTTTTCTTCGTACAAGGAAGTAAAAAAGGGGGGAATTGCAAGTTTTATACGAATTTACATAACTGAAGTAAAACGAATAATATTGGTTCGATCAAGGAGAAAGATACTTCGTAATACATAAAACGGATTTATATAACTGTGAAGATGGTAGTGAATTTTCTGGCGCAAAACCTTATGGGTTACATGCACCGTAATTGCGAGGAAGACGAGGCAATAACTGAAGTTGTAGAGACATTCGGTTATTTCGAACCACGAGACATGAAAAATTAGCAATGCCCCCGCCGGGACTCGAACCACGGACCTCTCGAATACGCGCCGTGTGAGCTGACCATTACACCACGAAGACGGGAGAAATACAGTATAAAGTTGCATGCCAAAAAGACTGAAAATGTTGATCAAGAAAACACCAAGGAATAGTTCGATGGCGTTAAGCCTTAGTTTCTGTGCTCGAGTGATGCTGATATCGTTTCGAATGTCATAAAAACAGACGAGGCAGAAAGTGTATTCGAAATACAAGAGAAGAAGATACTCATCCGATATAGCAATGACTTCTGTCGCAACTATACTGGACTTCGTCGATCAAAGGGGATTCGAATACGATGACAAAATAGCACTGAAATCCGACAAATATTTCAGCGTTCTCAAAAACTAAATAAAATTACTGATTACTGTAAGAAATAAACCCATACAATACGCATGAAAACTGATAGTGTGTATTTTTCAATTATGCGTAACCTGCTTCCCTGACATTAGACTGGATAATGAAGAATACACTGTGTACTGAAATTAAAAATTCTATTCTTTCACGTTCAAACCGTAAAAAAAAAAAAAAAAAAAAAAAAAAAAAAAAAAAAAAAAAAATCGCCCTAATAATTTTGATATCAAGGCTTAAGTCAGGTGGTCCCAACGAGGTTGAAATGAAACCGATGAAATTTTAAAGGGGGGAGGGCAATGATCATCAAAAGTCGATTGATTCAAAATAAGTTTAAAATAAATTACACAAACTGCAAACGGCAGAGTATTGTCGCCAAGTAAGGAATTAAGTCGCCAAACAGCATGCTTTCGATTTTCTGTCAACCATTTAAAATTAGGCAAAAATATAACTCTATTGATTTTGAGGGTGATCAAACATAAGCTACTCTTCTTCAGAAGCAAAAAGATTTCTGCGATGAAAACATCACTGCCAAACCAATTGCCTAATCTTAAATCTTAGACTGGTATTGTTCGCTTTTGATAAGGCACAGGCTCCGAGTATTAAAATTACGGTTACAACACTGGTCAAATTACTTCCAGAAACATTATAAACAGTTCATAAATGAACGCCAAGTCAACAATTCATAAATGAATTTTTGCCTTATTCTAATTAAAATGATATAATAGGTTTTTTTAGCCCAAAGGGGCAATCCGCCCAGAAGGGCTATTAATTTCGTTTTGACATTTTGCGTTATATAAAAAGGCTAATATATATAAAGCGAGCTGATCACTATAAAGGGGTAATCACTTTTTAAATTGCTGCCACCAAATATTATGGCCTTGTATTATATTTAAAGAAATTAATTAATGAAAAATCTGCATAAATGTATGTATGTTTCTCGCATTGTGATAAACAACGGTACCTAGAGCCATCGAATTTTGAATAACGTACGTCTCTACGATCTCCACCATGGGCATCTGGAAGCTCAAATTTGGAATTTGTTCTATTATCTATTTTATAATTTGTAAAGTATTTATGAGTTTTTTGATTAAGAAACTCAATGATTTAAAAGCAAGCAATGGCAACACTGTACGGGTGAAAAAAAAAAAATTCTCTCCAGAGCACGAGACGGTGTATCGGAAATTCTAAAGATATGCTCAATTTGAAATTATTTTGCGATATTGCTCTTGAACTGAATTTTATGATTTAAGTGCGAAAAACATTTATATTATTTAATATATAGAGGTAACACACAAAAATGTTAACAAAAATGTTAAAAAAAAGCGTAATGTAAACGGATTTTTTTAAAAGTATTTACTAATTTTTTTAATAGCTGGGGGCGCTTTATTTTATAGCGACACCATTTCATTATGCAAGCGCCAAATAGGTGGCCCACCGTTGTCTCCTATGAAGGGATGTTTTCATTCGATTTATGTTATCAAAATAGTCGTGAACAAAAGTAATCCTATTCAGCGGTACCTTCTATATCTACCTTGTGAGGGGAGAGGAGAAAGTGACATTCTAGTATACAAATGATGAAAAACTTAAGAGACAGAAAGGTACGTGTTCACCTTCCACTTCAGAAAGCAGAGCACTTACAATTTCAACAGTCGTGGCGTAACAGTATATGATGACCTCGACCTAAATATAAAAGTTGTTTGTAAGTAGAACACAAAGTTTAACAAAAAATAAATACATTTAAACGATTAACAGCGGCGAAGTTTATTAACAATATTAAAATTTCTAATACGTGTCTGCTTTAGTAAGCATGATGTTTATTTCCAGTTGTAAAAAATAATGAATTTAAGAGCGAAAAAATACTGACAGTGGTTAAAATACACACGAAAGGATTCGAATGTATATACACAAACACATACACACATACACACACACACACACACCAAAAAAAAAAAAAAATGAAAGGTTTAAGATTTTAAATTACGTCCAAAGGGGGTCTTTTTCTTAATCTTTTCTGTGTTACCTTTATTTATTAAATATCGCGTTCTTCGCAATTAAAATATAAAATTCAATTCAACAGCAATATCGCAAAGTAATTTTAAAATGAGCATATCTTTGGAATTTCTGATATAAAGTCTCGCGCGCTGGAAACAATTTTTTTTTTTTTTCGCCCGTACAGTGTTGCAATGGCTGGCTTTGAATTCGTTGAGTTTCTTAATCAAAAATTCATTAAAATGCTGCAAAACATGAAATCGATAATAAAACAAATTCCAAATTTAGGTTTACAGAAGCACATATTCGGAGGAGGATTACGTTATTCAAAATTGCATGGCTGTAGGTACCGTTCTATTATCACAATGCGAGAAACATAACGTACATTTATGCAGATTCTTCATTATTTAATTTCTTTAAATATAATACAGGCCTGTAATATTTGGTGTCAACAGCTTGAAAAGTGAATTAACGCAAAATGCCAAAATGAATTTAATAGCCCTTATGAGCTAACACTTCTTTGCGCTAAGTGTCCTCAAATATTTGATTTATATTATGCTATACATTAATTACCTGTATTTGTAGATTTTTCTGGTGCGTTATTAATTTTTTTAATAGTAATGAAAATAATATAAAGTCGCACTTCAAATACCTAAATCTTAAAATGCTTGAAATACACTCATGTCCATAAATTAAGGATAATTAGGAGTCACGCGGAAATCGAACTCTAAAATAAATATATCACCTGTAAAATCACTACACACATCTTCAAGAATCATATGCAAATTTCAGGAAGTAACCAGATGACACCGATGGTACGTCACAATGACGAGAGTGTAAGAGAGTGATATATAAGGAATACAGGCAAAGAAGTAAAATTGTTCGCAGGCGCTTTATAAGCATTTCAGCTCAATAACCGAATAGTTATGACACAAAGGACGCATTTGGATGATTTTTTACGTGGTAGAATTATCGGCCGTCTGGAATGTCGACGTACCCAACTGGAAGTATCAGACGAACTTGGAATTGCCCACAGTGTCATCTCCAGGCTTTGGCAACGATTCCAAAATGATGGTAATGTGAGTAGACGTTACAGCACCAGGTCGTCCCAGAGTTACAACGCCGAATGAGGACCGGTATTAGGCAGTTACTGCCAAAAGAAACAGGCGGAGCACAGACTCAGACCTGTCTCGTCAGCTCTCTTCAGCCACTGGTATGACAATTTCAATGCAGACTGTGTACAGACGCTTAGGGAAGATTGGTCTATATGCTCGTAGACCTATCAGATGCATTCCACTGACTGCAACTCACTGTCCCTTGCGGTTAGCCTGGAGTAGAGAGCATGCATTGCGGACACCGCAACAGTGGAATTGTGTGATGTTTTCCAACGAGTCCAGGTTTAGCTTCCAGTCTGATTCTCACTGGACTTTCATATGGAGAGCTCCAGTACCCGTTACCACCAAGAAAACATCACTGAACGACACCGTTACGGTGGTGCAGGAGTGCTCGTTTAGGGTGGAATTATTCTGGGTTCCAGAACTGACATGCATGTTCAAATTGGAACCATGACAAGCCAAATCTATCGGGACGTCTTTCTGGAACAACATGTACGTTTGTTTCGGGACGCCATGGGCGCACAATTTGTGTTTATGGATAACAACGCCCGTCCTCAAGGTACAAACATCGTAAGCGAATGCCTTCAATCGGAGGATATCACCCATATGGACTGGCCAGCATTCTCACCGCACTTGAATGCAGTAGAGCACGCGTGGGACATGCTTGGCTGGCGAGTTGCAGCCCGTCAACCTCCTCCTACATGTCTACCGGAACTTCGGAGAGCATTGCTTTTTGAGTGGTGTAATATCCCCCAAGATCAGATCGATAATTTGATACTCAACATGCCTAGGCGTTGTACGGACTGTATTGCATCGTCTGGGAGACATACCAACCATGTAATATTGGTTTTTTGTAAATAGGTTTTTTTTAGTCCAAAGGGACTTCAGTCCCGAAGGACTATTGCTTTCGTTTTGGCATTTTGCGTCGGACTCATAAACGTCGGTTCACTTTTCAAACTGTTGCCACAAAATGTTAGAGTCCTGCATTATATTTGAAGAAATTAAATAATGAAAAATCTGCATTAATGATTGTCTATTTCTCGCATTGTGATAAAACAATGGTACATAGAGCCATCGAATTTTGAATGACGAAATCCTACTGCGAATATGGGCATCTGAAATCCCAAATTTGGAATTTGTTTTATTATAGATTTTATATTTTGTAAAACTTTAACGAATTTTTGATTTACAAACTCAATGCTTTAAAAGCGAGAAATGGCAACGTTATATAGAAAAAAAATACTTTTATCTGCAGCTCGCGAGACTGTGTATATCGGAAATTCTAAAGATATGCTTAATTTAACATTATTTTGCGATATTGCTCTTGAACTGAATTTTATGGTTTAAGTGCAAAGAACATGATATTTAATAAATAAAGGTAACACTCAAAACGTTAAAAAAAACGCCCCTTTGGACGTAATTTAAAATCTGAAAAATTTCAGATTTTTTTTTTTTTTTTTTTAAATTTGCTTTCTGGAGAAAAAATCGCTAATTTTTTTAATAATATCAAACATATAGCATCTATTTTTGCTCTTTACCTTTTGTTTAATAAATAAGCTTTACAAATAAGTCAAATTTGTTTTGCTTCTAACTCTTCCCTTGCCTGATTTTGCATTATCCTTAATTTATGGACATGAGTGTAAATACATAGTTGAAATGTACGTGGGTTGCAAAAGATTATTTCCTGGCCGCCACTTTGAAATCACTGTTTTACATCGCCGATTTTTAACCTACTTTTTGAAAAGCTATCGAGTTCAAATTTTGCACACATACTGTTTATTGATGACAAAGCGGATTTCTTCCAAATTTGAATCGCACATTATTTTTATTTAATGTTTAAACGATTTTTCGCTCGGATCTTCGTTTAATGAACAAACTAAAAAATAGCAAAATTTTACTGTTTGCACCGTCGGATAGAGAGGAGAAAATACCTTTTCAACTAAACTTGCACGAAAATTGTAACTTAATTCCTGAACGTTTGGTGAATTTTTGAAAAGTCCTCGATTTTTTATGACGTCCGCATAAAACCCCATTTTCTCGATTATCTTTCGATAACTTGGAGCAACGAATTAGAATATTAATTTGCTTTAAAAATTTTAAGCTACTGGACTGCAAAACGACAGATTTTAACAAAATCTTTACATTATGGATGTGTTAACATGTAGAGAGTGGTAAATAGCTTAAAGAGACAGGCTCCTTTAAAATATCAAAATATTCGCCAAATAGGATGTCTTTTAAAGCTCAGTATTTGGCTGGTTTATAAGCGTGAAATTTTATCTACTCATTTCAATAGCCATAATAATTTATTATTATTTTTTTTTCTTTTTCCAAATACTACAATATTTTAAATAAAATACTTTTTTCTCGCTCTGAGTAGAAAAATATTGTACAATTAAAATCACATAAAAAAAAAAAAAAAAAAAAAAAAGAGAGAGAGAGAGAATCTGAAAACTTTCAGATTTTATATTACGCCCAAAGGCGCGTTTTTTAGATTTATAAACATATACTCGTTTCGAGAGCATTTGTGTTAAAAATCTTTAAAAACAGCCTATCTTTAGAATTTCCGATAGACAGTCTCGAGCGCTGAAAATAATTTTCCCCCCCGTAAAGCGTTGCCATTGCTCGCTTTGAAATAGTTGAGTTAATTAATAAAAATTTCGTTAAAGTTTTACAAAATTTGAAATATGCGAATTTCCGACAGACAGTTTCGTCCGCTGGAGATAGAAATGTTTCTTTCCGTACAGTGTTGCCATTGCTCGCTTTGAAATCGTTGAGTTTCTTAATCAAAAATTCGGTAAAGTTTTATAAAATACGAAATACACAATAAAATAAATTCGAAATTCAAAATTCCAGATTCTAGGTGTCCGCATTCGGGTGCAGGACTACGATATTCAAAATTTGATGGCTCTTATATATTTTTATTTTCGTATGAACTCCGAAATCGATTATTTTTTTAAAGCTAATTAAAGATAATTTACATTTTGAGGAGAATTATAATACTTCCTCCTGTCCCTGAAAGACTATTGCTTTCCCTTGGCGATTTTGCGTTGGTTCACTATAAATGTCCGTTTCACTTTTCAAACTGTTGCCACTAATAAATGTTAAAGTCCTGCATTGCATTTGAAGAAATTAAATAATGAAAAATCCGCATAAGTGTATGTATATTTCTCGCATTGTGATAAAACAAAGGTACATAGAGCCATCGAATTTTGAATGACGTAATCCTACTGCGAATATGTGCATGTGGAAGCCCGAATTTGAAATTTGGAATTTGTTTTATGATCGATCTCATATTTTGTAAAATTTTAAGGAATTTTTGATTAACAAACTCAAGGATTTCAAAGCGAGCCATGACAACGTTGTACAGAAAAAACATTTTTATCTCCAGCACGCGAAACTCTGTACCGGAAATTCTAAAGATAGGCTCAATTTAAAACTATTTTGCGATATTGCTCTTTAAGTGAATTTTATGGTTTAAGTACGAAGAACGTGATATTTAATAAATAAAGGTAACAGACAAAATGTTAAAAAATCGCCCCTTTGGACGTAATTTAAAATCTGCACCTTTCAGATTTTCTTTTTTAAACTTGTAGTGGATGACACTTAATGTTGCTACTTTTTTTTTTTTTTTTTTTTTATTTTAAGCGATGGTGCAATGGTTTCGGAGAAATAGTGCATGCAATAGTTATGAGAAGCTTAAAGATATAATTACCTCGAAATCCTACAATCATTTTCTTAATAGAGAAATCTAAAAAACTTACATTAAAATTAAAGTTTGTAAGTATACATAATTATGTATTTAAATAACATTGTTTACATACCGATACTTGTTATATGGACAGTGATGGTTTGACCTTTAGGTATCTCAATAAAGATGAAATTCATTTTAAGCAAATGTCCTAAGAAGAACTCGGGGGAGGGGGCTAATAACACGCATGAAACACCTCAGAGCAGATGTAGACACTATTTTTAAAAAAATCATGTCAATAAATCGCAATACTGACTAATTATTTTTGACAGCCTGTGCGAAAGTGCCGTTTATTGTCCATAAGGTAGGGTACGAACTGCGCCAAATTTGATCAAAGATCCTCGTCCCCCTCTTTTCTAATCTACGAACTGCGCGACATTTCCTGTCCCCCTATTTCTCTCCCAAGAAGTTTGAGTGCAACAAAAGTAATTTATCGCCATTAACGGGACATTCTATTGACGCTGGAAGCTATTATTTTCGTTTATCAGTATTATAAAAATTGTGCATGCAAAACAAATATTAATTTAAAGTCTGGCGTGTGCTAAAGTAAAAATAAATTTCTTTTACACTCATTTTAAAGTTTTATGATGCTTAAAGGAATGATGAGCCATATCTTTTTTATTCTCTGTAAGAATTAAAAACTTTCCGAGTTGTAGATTTTAATCGCTTTTTGAAAAGTAAAATTGATAGATTAATGACATACACAAAACTGATACATAATCAACGTATCAAATATCGGATTTGTAGGTCACCTTAAATAAGTTTCTTGTCTGGATAAATATTAAAAAATCTTCTTAGATAGCAGAATGGTTTTAACTTTCAAATTTACCATTTTAGATAAAACAGTTCTAATTTAATTTTAAAAATTCTCTTTATTAAATCTAAAAATTGGACTTCTTAAGTCGTTCTAAATTCACACTAATATTATTGCAATATATTCCCATATTAAGCTTTCCATTTTTATTCATTGAAGTTATTTTAATGTTATTTAACTTTGTTACAAATTCCATATTTTAATACTAGAAACGTTTAAATATTTATTCTGTTTTCCACCTGATGTACTTTGGCATACATTTAATTTCGAATACACATTTAATTAATAAATTAATAATTATGAGCGTCAGCAGAATTTTCATGATTAACCAAAAAAAAATCAAACTCCCTTATGGATATATCCTAATGGATTAAAAGGGAACTGAAAATCCCAGGATATGATTCCTTTTTTACATATTGTTGCATTGTACTCAAGTTTTCATGTATGTAGAATTTATATACTTTGTATTGTATTTATGCCAAGTTATATTTAAATCATAATTTTTACAAATTCTTGCATCACGACTCTAGTTAACAGCAGATGTTTCTAACACCTTGGCAAAGCTTAATCTTCAGCATGTAGCTTATTTTCCAACCTAGTTTCAGGCTGAATTATTTGTAAAATTAATTACTTGAAATTTAATGAAGTAAAAATACTTTTTTAATTTATTCTTTAAAAATATTGCAAAAATTTTCACCTTTACCTTAGCATATCTTTTTACAAATCCCTTTAATAAGAAAAAATAAGGAAAGAAATTAACTCGGTTTCGGTGATTGATACCTCGGTGCAAATTATATGTTACATATTTCCAAAAGCATAGAATTTATATGGATATCAATAAATTAAGGATTATTTCTCCATCTAATTTTCTTAACATGTTTATTCCAGAATTTTCTTTTCACCCTGTAGCGCTTAACTTTATGAGTTTTCAATAATCATTCAATTTCTCTAACCATGGCAACTTTGCATACCTTCTGACAAGTAGTTATATTTTTAACCACTGTATTTTAATTCCTGTTGACTATCAGTACATTATTCACTTGTTTCGCAAGTGCAACTTTTATTTTATACTCAAATCTACGTAAAATAGCATTAAAACTTCAGTTATGCGGAGCTCCTGATCGATCGCTTGTTTTAGATTGAATGAAATTTAGCTTAATGTTACTGTTAATTAGCTTGTTATTAATTTAATTATACTTTTCTAATTAATTATATGTTCAGATATTTCAAAGTACATTACTCAAACTTTTGCATCACAATTTTTAATTTTTGGTTAAAAAAATAAACTTTTATTTATTGAGAGGCCTGAGTGATTATATTAATTTGCAGTATTGTTTATCTAATTCCTTTCTTCTAGATAAATTTTAGAAAAAACTTCTTAGCGTAATAATTTAAATTTATTTACAATTTATACGTCAGTGTTCCAAATGCATAGTAATGTTGTTATAATAGATTTCATGCTAAGCTTTTTTTTTTAATTTAACTAAATTTAATTTCTGCGAACATTTACATGATTACTTTAATTAACAAAAAATATTTTAGCACACTTTAACACACTTTGATATGGAATGCTTTATAATTATTTAATTTATGATATTATTATAATGAATGAAAGATGTTTGTAATGCTAATATGTATGTTTACCAATACCTTTTATTTTCTTTGTTAGCTCTCGCATTTAATACTGTTATCCAAGTAATTAGCCTGCTTGTTAGACATTTTTTACTTGTTCTTGTGATATGTAATTCTATTTCTTTATTTTTATTTTCCTCTTGGATACAACTGGCTTCGAAAAGTTGAATTGTAACCCTGTAGGCAATAGAGGAAGAAATTTTGATTCGCGCAGTTGGACTACAGCACGAGCCGGGGGGGGATTTTCATTCGCGCAGTTGGAATACACCCGTCCATAACTGGTTGCATTTGTTCGAAAATTGTAGATTACCAAAGGCATGATGAGCGCAAATGCCGCTTGTGCAGAACTGCCACTTGCGAAGTGTCACATCACCCATAAAAATAATTGCATGTTAAAAACGAATGAAAAAATTTACGCAACCGCCGTCTTAAATAACGCTAAGGTCATGCGTTACTTTCTTACTACTTCTATTAATTCAATTCAGTTCAGATTGCGAAGAGAAATTCGCAACACTTGAACGTGATTTGCGTAAACTTAAGCAACTCACATCACATGCAGTCAAAACTAAGGCAGTAAAGCAGATAAAGAAAACCAGTTTCAGTTTCATGAAAGTTCTGCTTCCATAAATATGAAATGTTTGCTTTCTTTATTGAAACGTTACTTTCAGAATGCTTAACAAGCAAATCAGTCACGTTTACATTTCTGAGAAAAGAGAAAAAGAACTCATCGTTCGATAAAAAATTTTTTTCGTATACCGCATTTCCTTGCGCATCTACCCCCTTTTTTGGAATTAATTTTATCGTCCGGAAATCGAAACATGGTGTGAGGCGGACACCCATGACTTCCTTGCACGGAATATTAAATTATACACATTTTTCCTGTATTTTATTTAATCTTATTTCCTCTAATTTCATTAGAGATATATATCTCATTCAATTAATTCAGTTCTCACTTCGCGGGAAGGCAAAAATACATAAAAACTCAAAATACCTTCATTAAAAATTGAAAGATATAGAAAAACATAAAACATCAGATACAGTTAAAACAATTAAAAAAAAACATTTTTTTTTTCCAATTAAAATTACAGTTTTTACGCAAAAACAAACCATTCGGCCAGCAGGCAAGAAGGCTGATTTTTCGGTGCGCAAAACTAAAGTTTCCTTTTAGGCCCACAGGGCAAAAAGACATTGAAGGTGCAGGATGATTTTGATCCACTATTCTGCTAAGTTTCAAATGTCAACAAATATGGCTGCTGCGGTAAAAAAAATTAGGCTTAGCCACACTTCTACACGTATTGCACACAGATTAACTAAAGGCATAAAAACCTTACCCGGAAAATATGAATAACATAATTCATTCATTTTTAAAGCAAAAAACGGCCAATTTTCCAACATATAAAAATAAAAAAGTTGAGCTCCCGGAGCCGAGTAACAGAGTTGGTATATATACATATATACTTTTGATGCGGCCTATTGCAACCAAAAAGGGAAGTGCATAACCGCATATTATAGCAGTTCTATATACAAAATTTCAACGTTCTGAGGCTATTCGTTTTTGAGTTATGCGATATACATACATACATAAGTACATACAGACTGTAAGTACAGAAAAAAATATGTTCTGAATCCATTTTAAATCAATTTTATAATCTGTTTGGGGGAAGTCCTTTATTTTGTCTTTATGTACAGATGTCACGCAAAAACATCGTTAAATTGCATTCGATAGCGGTCAAAATGAATATTTTCGTTGAAATATGATATTCGGAATTAAACAGACATCTTAAGGCAATTGAGCCGGACACATCGCGTTCCGGCTCAGTTACCTTCTAGGGCCCCAGAGACACCTCGGATGAATAAGTCTTGAGCACAATTCCCAAGATAAAAGAAGCGGAAGAAAAGCGATCGACCAAAAGACTCTGATATTGAAAGCTGGAATCCATCAGAGTCAATAAAGCTACATGAGGCTGGAACGTAAATAATAGAAGTAAGGTGAAATCTCATGTTTGGAGAATTTCTAAGAACACCTGCAACGTTCGGGTAGCTCAAGCAAGTACCTGCACAAAATACGTTTCAAATAGCAAATGCGAGGGAAAATAAAATGGATGAAATGTTATTACAAAAAGGCCATCACTAAATATACTGACTAAAAATTTTAAAAACGAATTTATTTTATTTATTTTACAAATGTCAAACATTAGCCGCCTAAGACATTAGTTCAAGGGCTCTCCAGTACTTTTTAATAATGTTCTCATACAAAGAAAGTGCAATACAATAATTTAAATGCTCAAAAATCATAGGGTGTTTGTATTTAGAACAAACACATAATTTATAAACAAACTAATTTTTGAACAAAATAACAGTTTACTCCATAATTTGATGTAATAATCAGCAGATTCTAAATAAAATATACCAGCAATTTTTTAAACAAGATAATATCCTGAATGATTTGATGTAATAATCAGCAGATTCTAAGTAAAATTTATCAACAATTTCTGAAACATAATAATAATTTATCAATTTATTTGATAATGAGCAAATTGTAAATAAAATACATAAAAAATTTTTCATGCATAATAGTTTACTGATTAATTTGGTGTAATAATCAGCACCCGTAAATCAATTGATTAAATAAATCAGTTAGTCCAAAAAAATAAATGTCGACAGGCAGCCCGCACCCATACATCCACAAAAGCCGAATGGCCAATCTCGCACGCCCATCACGAAAATATTCTTCACAAAGAAGGCCAATCTCTGCTAACAAATAGAAGACAATTAAGACCATAGAAAACTAACTTCCGATATTAGCCGTCTCAGCTCCCCGAGGACTTAATGGACTATTAAAAAGATGGCTACGACAAGACTTAATTGGAACATGATGTCCGATTATGAGTGAATTTACGATAATTACCACCAGGATCGCTGGAGTAGCCCGATCTCGCAAGGCATTTCGTTAACCATCCACGATAAAATCAGTTTTTCTCCTTCTTTCCATTATTTATTTTTTCTTTTCACTTTCCTTCCGCCTTTAATTGAATGTCATTTTCTCTCCCAGAGACATGATTTCCCCAGAACGTTAAAGAGATTTATTCCATGTCCTAGCTGATTAGCATTTTCGTTATGCTCGGGATCTCTTGGGGGGAAAAAATAGTTTTAAACTATCTGAATGTTGCGTTTCGTCCACCTCCCTACAACCACCCACATGCACTCTTAATAACATTCGTCAGTGATGCCAAATACAGTAGAAGCCGCTCAATGCGATCGCAGTTCATGTTATAGTTCGGATATTATAACTGAATTATGAAGTCCCGCCTGTTTGTTTACGAAAACATGGAAAAAACATCGCTTATTATGATCAACTATTCATTTAATACAGGGTGTTTATAAATGAACGGCGCGGTTTTAAAAATTAATAATAAATACCTACAATGTAAGTATTGGCAACTGTCCAAGTTTCTGATGTGCTTTGTCATGCCTACTGCGCAGCCGCTGCGTCTGTTTCCAAGATGGCGCCGCAACAGGTAAAGGCTTCCTGTGTGCTCCGTTTTAAGGTGTCCAAGATCTGTAGTTTCAGTGCAGCGTGAGTTTCGTGCACGTTTCTTGTGCGGTCTCTCGCAGGAAAGTGCAAGGCCCATTTTTCTTCGAACAAGAAACTGTGATCGATGACTCAATTCCAGATATGTTGGAAACCTGGTTGCTGCCCCATCTGAACACCAATTATGATGATAACATTTTGCAACTGGACGGTTCATTTTCAGACAGACAGAAAGAAGTACAGGAGGCACCAAAACATCACCATGGGCAAAACTGGTACCGCCACACTGCACTAACCATTCAGTGCACCCTCAAGGGACACGCTAACGCCATGCTCGGGAATTTGTTTACATTGCAGCATTCGTAATAGTTACATATTAATGGTGCATAATTTGCATTACAAACAGTATTGGAATAAGGTATATTTTATACGGGTACTTTGCAGTTGCATGGATAAATACAATAAGTTATTTACAGATGTATATGCATATTTCTTTTGTGTTTCGGTTTCGAGCTTCGTTGGTGGGGGGAGTCATAATGGTACATGGTTCGTTGTTTGTTGGGTTTTTTGTTACACAGTTCGTAGTTCATAAGTTTATTCATAGTACAGTTCATAGTTTAGAAGTTCATTCATGCCTTATTTTCTGAATGAGAGCTTCTTAATCGCGTTCTTCACCAACGCTTGATAGGACGTGCTGCAACAGCGGCCAACAACTTTCTCCCCTGGCCATCCCTTTCGCCATTTGTTAAAGACCAAGTTTATGTAACACCAATGCCCGTGTCCCTTGAAGAAGTATGTGGTCGGATAAAGCATGTATTGCAGGCGGTCACGGCGTACATGCTATATCCAGTGTGTGAAGAATTTGATTACCGTATTGATATGTGTCGTATGACCAAGGGTGCACATATTGAAAGACTGTGATTAATGCTTCAAAAACTTGGGCAGTTGCTGGTGCTTATATGCTGTAAGGTTTGCTTGTATAAAGAAAAAAAGTTATTGTTACGAAATGTACAGGCGCGGCGAGATAGTTTCCCCGCAAAGCAATTTTATGGTTGCCATAATATGGCAAGGGAAAGCAGGGTTGCCATATTTGGCGAGAAATCGCCCATTTGGCGACATTTTGTGACAAAATTGGCGATATACCATGGACGAATGGAGAACCTTCTGGAACGAACTCTTACCAGTTTGTACCAGAATGTTCTCGAACACAAGCCAAAAGCTATATAAACCCTGCTGGTCCACAGTCAGTTAGTGTGTCTCAGAAAATGTGCCTCGTCTAGCGAGCTGTGCGGAGTCTATCGAGTTGACAGCCGGGCAGCGAGTGCCGAGTGGGTCGTCGAGTGCACCGAAGGAGTCTCGTAGTGTATTGCGGTTAGTGCCTCGTCGAGAGACCGTGTTGAGCTCCGGAAACGACTGAACCGATGAGTCTGGAGCTGTGCTCGTGTGTCGTCGAGTGCATCGCGAGTTGTAGCGTGGAGAGTCTCGAGAGTAAGTGGAGTTCCGAGAACGACCAAGCAGAGTCGGGAGCTGTACTCCGGAAAGCAGAGTCGGGTGCTTCGCAGTGAAGCTGTCTCCACCGTTATTGCCTGACAGTGTGAAGGCTGTGTCGCTGATTGTTCCAGCGTGTTTATAGTAGATTTTCGACGACTGTAAAAAGTGTTATTGGAGCTGTCCTGATTAATATTGGTTAAATAAAGTGTGCTTCGATACTTCATCAAGTGTCGTCGTTATTCACTTCCAAATCTACAAACCCTGTACGAACGTGAAGGAAGAAAATAACGTAACAACTGGTGTCAGAAGAAAGAAAAACGTAACATTATTTATTATTAATTTTTAAAACTCTGCCATTTATTTATAAACACCTTGTATTGCTCCGTGCGTATGGGTGCGTAGGGGTTCGATAGCATGCAGACAGAATCGATGGTAGGTTGATAAAATCTATTTTTTCCAATACTGTACAGCTCTGGAATTTTTCACAAAAGTACTCGTACAGCTTTTCTCATCATAAGAAAACACAATCAGTAGTTACTATTTCAAACTACTAAGAACTTTAAACACAAGACAATATAAAAGCCTCACTACGTAAGCTCGCAGAGTGATCTCTCAATGCTCTGAACTAAACTCTGAACTGATGCTCTCTACAAACTTATATAGTTTTTCCAGGCCGACGAAAAATTTCCAGTACCTTCGATTTCTTGCAGTTACAGTTACATATGGATCCAACCAGCTGGAGTTATACAGAGATCGAACCAAAATAACGTGAAATGGTCGCTAAGTTTGGAAACTTCTCGCGATTTCTCGCCAAATTTGACTACAGAAATGAGTCGCCAAACCCACTCCTAGCTTGGGGTTATTTCGCCTCCTAGCTTGGGCCATTTGCTTAACGTTAATGCACTTGTAACCTTATTTTTCCGGGAAAGCTTCACATTCTTGAAGCTTTTCAAGTTACATTATACAAGAGATATTACAATTTACGTATAATTATACCAAAATTATTTATATATATAGAAAATTTGTTACATATATAAAAAATACATTATCAAAGTATTATCGAAAAAAAAAATTTTTGCCCAAGTAAAGTCGCCATATTAAATCAAAACAGATTATAAAAATTGAGAAGTGTCAGAAAATGTCGCCAAAAGTTTCTCTTCGATTTTAGTCAACTATTAAAAATTGCGTAAAAAAACAACCCGTGTTTGACTTAGATTTTGAGGTTGATCAGATATAGGTAGATCTCTTTACTACAGTAGAAAAAAATAAAATTCTGCAGAATTTTTCCTGTCTCCCTCGCTTCTAAAAAGAAACTGAAACCATATGTACCGAACTAGGATTGCTTTTTGGTCTGATTATACATTTTCATATTCTCTTCTAGTGAATCAGGGATGTCCTCGAAATATCAAGATGAGGGGTATAGCATCGGTCAAATAATTTTCAGAAAAGTTATGAACAGCTCGCAAATGTTACTAGGTTAACGAAATGTTAATGTTTTTCGTTGATGGTTTTAACGAAATTCGAAAGCCATTATCATCATCTGATAAATAAATTTTTGCATTTCATTAATTAAAATACTGATTAAGTTACTTAATTTTATGTTTCATGTTGTTATCACTACAGGTCCTATTAGTCTCCAAACGCACTTTTCGTCCGAATCACTTTTCAAATGGTTGCCACCAAATGTTCGTTCAATAATGAAGTATGTGTATATATTGTTACGAATCGTGTACATAGATAGATGACTTTAGTGTAATTATATGTGAAATAATTAAGACACAGTAACACGCCGAACAAATACTAATTCAAAAGTCAAACAACAAAAATCAGCTTTATATTTTCAAAATTGAACGCGAATTTTAAAATATAACGCTAATTTTTGTTGTTTGACTTCTGAATTAGTATATGTGAAATGCTGTACTTTCCTGTGCAAGATAACATGAAAAATCCAAAGAGAAGAATACAGGGCCAAGTAAATCGGTACCTCGATAATTTGGCGAGATATCGCCAAGCTGGCAAAGTTTTGGTGACTAAGTTTCTTCGCCAAATTCGATGAGAAGTCGCCAAGCTTGGCGACCATTTGGGTCCGGTTGCTGTATTATTGTAGTAGGTATTGTAATTGAATAAATGTAATTGATCATTAGCTGCAACCGTAATTCGTCACTCATATTGCTCTTCCAGTAATTTCGAGAAGCAGAAAGTGCTAGAAATATCTCGGCGGCTCAGCGTGAGTTCTGAGTACTGTCTTAACTTCCCTCTTTAGCTGCGCTTTGCATTACGCTGTGTTTAACGTTCATAGCTGGATGAAGTGTAACTACTGATTGTAATTTGTGAACACCTGCACGAGTATTTCTGAGGAAAATTGAACAAACTCGGCGATTTGAAAGAGAGAGATGGCAACAGTTTTCGAAATAAAACGTTTTAAAATATGTAGCACGCCAGCACGCACCGGCGTGTTGCCATTTAGTAAAGCGTAAGGTATTTAACGCTGAAATTTAATACTTTCTTTAATCAGTAGCAAACCCAGTGAATGAAAAGCAAAAACATGAGCTCTTAAAAGTATTTTTACTTCCTTGTACGAAGTAAAAAGGAAGTATTGTAATCGCGAAAAGTTTCGGGCAGCATATTTCAACGAAAATATCCATTTTCACCGCTATCGAATGCAATTTAACGATGTTTTTGCGTCATATATGTACGTAAGGACAGAATAAAATACTCTTTTCCTTCAAAAAAATTATAAAACTGCTTTAAAATTAATCCTGAAGAGAATTTTTCATGGCGTCTGTACGTGCGTGCGTACGTACGTATCTCGCATAACTCAAAAACGAGTAGCCTCAGAACGTTGAAATTTTGTATATAGGACTGCTGTAACATGTAGATGTGCACCTCGTATTTTGGTTGCAATCGGCCGCACCAAACGTATATAAATATATTCATATATATATCCACTCTATTACCCGGCTCAGCGATCTCAGTTTCTTTACTCTTATATGTTTGTAAATTGTACATTTTTTGTTTTAAAAATGATTGAACTATGTTGTTTTTATCTTCCGGTTAAGGATTTTATGCCTTTAGTAAATCTGTGTGCAATATTTTTAGAATTATCAGCAATTTTAAAGTTGTTTAATTGCCGCTAAGCCTGTTTTTAATGGCGGCCATTGATGTTTACATTTGAATCAGGAGACTAGTGGATTTGTTGCCAAACTAGAGAAACTTAGCTTCGCAACAACAAAGATAACGCATTCATTTATTATTGCCAATTAAATCATGCTTAATCCTTTTTGGAATTTTTTCGAGGAAATAAGCGTTTGAGATTTACTTCGTAATTTTTAATATAGATATTTTGAGTTTTTATGTATTTTTGCCTTCTCGCGAAGAGAGAACTGAATTAATTAAATGAGAAATACTCAATCGTCTGTGAAAAACTGTTTCTGTTTTGTTTTGTTTGCTTGATTTCTTTTATACATAGTTCTAGCTTTATTATAGTATTTGAATAGAACATGTGGCAACGATTCGATAATTCTTTAAATGATATACATTTTGTGCATTCTGAGTTATAATATGAACGAAATATAATACTGTTAAGTAAACCTAGCGCCAGAGTGTCGCTATGGTAAACAAAGTGAATTTTAAAAATTGCATTTATTCTATTGTGGTTTATGTGGTGTCGGCGAAGTAGGTTTAATTCAATCTAATAAGTTTAAATAAAATGCAAGAAAAAATGCTTATAATTTAATATTCCGTACAAGGAGGTCATGTGGTGTACACATCAGATTTTTTTTTACCTTGTAATCCGATTTATTTAAATACAAATGCATTTAAATCACGAGATGTCTAATTAGAAACGTTAAATATTGTTCCGCGCGTACGGGTTCGTATTAGATTAAATGCCCAAATCCGATAAAAGGTTTATAAAATTTACTCTTATGAAAAGAAATATAACAGAACGCTGGAATTATTCTCAGAAATATTTATACAAGTGTTCACAATATCACGCAGTAATAATCAGTAGTTATCCTTCAGACTACTAAAACGTTAAATAGAACGCCATCCACAGCGCAGAGAGAGCTAATCCGAACAACAATAACAACAGCTGACTAAACAGCTGAGCTGAGATGTCTCTCTCCTGCTTTTAAAGCTTATAATCGGTCGCGAGAGAGTTCTAACAATTTCTTTGCTTCTCGAGATTTCTGGAAACTAACAAGAGGACGGAATTACGATTACAGCTAACACAGTAGTCAATTACATTAATTCCATTTCAATACAAATAAAAGAAATATCTATTTATTCAACGTTAAGTGCACTTGCTCTTATATTTTTACTTTTTCGGAGTAGCTTTCTTTTAAAATTTATCACGCCCTGCATTGCGCGGGGAAATAAACCAATTTTAATTATAATTCTAATAAATTAGCTATCTAAATTCGTAACAATATTTTTTATGAAATGACATTAGTTGGACTCATTAAAATCGTTATATATTTGTAATAATAAAATTCCATAGTGAAGAATACACTTACAATTCTAACTGTGTGTTCTTTTTATTTTTAATGGTGATGTTCTCTTATTTGAAGGTACGTGGAATTAAATCCACAGCCCCGTAGTCAAGTTGTTTCTCCCGCCTTTTCTACACGTACAGTTATAGAATGTTCTGGAAATATTTAAAGCGAACTGGATTGGCTGACGAGGCTGACGTCATTTCTTGGAAGCTCCGCCTTTCCAGAGGCTATAAAAGGACTCGCAAAGGAATATCGTGGGCTTTTTCTTAAATGTCACGATGCAGTAAACTTCATACAAAATGTTATTAGTAGTTCTTTTTTATTTACTCCGGATATCCGATTTTGTAACTGCTATTTCTCCTGACCAATAATAAATGGATCCTGTTTTTTTTAAACTTATCGTCTGATATTTTAAGCTACGACTACATTTATGATTCTTCAACAATCTATTTATTCCTGACAAAAGCTGGTACATCACATATATATATTTCTTTTATATATATATATAATTCTTTCAGGCGGCTGGCAACAGGAGTGGATAGTTTTCAAAGAAACAATACAGCAATTATACGTAAAAACATTTATGGCAAACCCAAATACTTAATCGGGAATTCTAAAGATAGGCTGTTTTAAAACATTTTGTGAATATTTTGCTCTTGACTGTTACGTCACATATAAGTGCAGAGAAAGCGATGCTTCATATTGTTGCGTTATACGGGTTCGAGGATTTGGAGTGATTGCTGACAATACTCGAAGAATCAAAACACAATTCATTTGGCAGTATTACACATGAGTGTTCTAAAGACACATTTACAGCCGTAATAAAATCTACGATAAACAAGCTGAAACAATCAGCAACACAGCTGTTAGGCTATAACGGTGAAGACAACTCATGGCAGAAGTGCAGCTCTCGACTCGGTCGATCATTCTGCAGCTAATCTCTGAACTCAAGACACTACTACTGAACTCAACATACTACTCTGCTCCTCAAGATGCTCTTCACGATATACTGCTACTCCGCATACCATGGAGGTAGGAAAGGGAGGAGGGGCCATTCCGCGCTAGAAGTGAAGCACTGCTTTGACGCTTGGGTCACCAGACGGGGTGTTCTTTGTTTACATTCAGAAGATCGCTTGACAAGATTCTGATAGTATTTCGACACACGACAGTTCCATAGAAATCGAAAAAGGGACACTCTCGCATGAAAGAAACATTCATAGTGTAATGGACAATAGCAATTTGTATAGTTTACTGACATTTACGCAAAAATCACATCTTGGTTATTTTTCGATAACTAACAACAGCGATTTTGATTATGAATTTGTTTTATAAAATTCTAAGCTGTTGCACTACAAAAATATAGATTTTAAGAAAATTGCTAAAAGAGATCTGCCAAAATTTATTTTCTAGAAGATTTGAAAAGTTTGAAACTTGATGGCTAAATGTAAATATAAAATTATGTATGTTAAAATATTCGTAATTAGGCACATAGGTCAGATTAAGTTTTTATTAAATAGAGTAACGCATGCAAGGGCTATCTGCCTAAAGAGAGAGATGCCATCGTGGAGGAATTTTGAAGAAAAACTGACCTTTGAGTGGGTATTAAAAATAATACTTATAATTTTCATTCAAATTATATTCATATATATTTTTTATGTAAAACTTTCGGGTGTATGCTAAATTAGTGTAAATTACTTTACACGAAAAATATAGTGAATGCACAGAAATTAAAGATTTGCACATGCCGGAAATGAAAAATAGGAAATATGTATGGGTATTTATGCATGTGCTTGCAAAAAGCATGTATCTGCCTTTGACAAAATACTTAAATATTCATTAAATTATTTATAAATGTATTTGAAATGAAGAATATATTCACTTATAAACAACTGTGAAAGTGCTGTGAAGAAATCTAATGATTAAATGTATCTAATTTATAATGATTATGAATGTTATCTAAATATATAATAACCTTATTATTGAATTGTAAACATAAATTGAAATCCTGTTGACAAATACGTTATAAAACTATTTAAGCAAGAATTGTTCGTATTGGAAAGCAATCTGTTAAAAGGTATTGTAAAGCAAATGCTATGAAATGCGCACTTAAGAACGTAATAAAGAGTTTTGGATTATGTATTGTTGAAATGAAGGGTAAAAAAAAATCTGATGAGTATAATTAAGAGAATTATTCCCCTTACATTTTATAATAACTCAGTTACAAGTTTTAAATAATACTTAAAAAAAAAACTTATTTTATTCCCTTCAGAAATGTTCAGAGAAAGTCAAGTACTATTTAATACCTATTTAATTATTAGTAAAGTATTTCGCTAATTCCTAATAATTCTCTAATTTAAAATGAACCGAATAGAGCATTAATTATAAATTGACTTACATTTTTCGATTTAAAAGAAGCCAAAAAATCATGTCATATTTAAGAAAGTATTTTAGGAAGAAGCTCTATAAATAGAAAAGAAATAATGCATAATTTTAATATTAATAATACAATAAACTTTGATCTTAATTTTTGTACCTTAACCGAATAAAACCGAATTACCTTATTTTTTTTTTCTAATGTAATTAACGAAAACTTGTGAAAATATTTCATTCAAATTAAACCATTCTGAGAAAACTGTCCTGTGAAAAGTATAGCATTTAATTCCGTTCAGAATGAAATGCTGTTTAAAAATATGTTGTTTTCACATACTTAGGACTCTGAAGTGTTGTAAAAAAAGAAAATTATATACATTTATATGTATATTTACGACGTAATTACAAAATATTTACACCCGAACGCGTCAAATCCCATAGAACTCAATGGTAAATGACCCAATGTTTTGCTCACCACGTAGGGATCGCCGTGCTTCAGAGTAGGGTACGGAGAAACTTGTTTAGGGCGACTCCATCTTACTTCCTACCTCCATGCCGCATACAAGGCAGGGTATTTATACTTTTAACCTGCTTTCGAGAACATTCTCGGGAAAACCGGTCAGAATTCGTTCTAGAATGTTACCGCTCCGTTTATGGCATAGCGTCAATTTTGTCGGCAAATGGGCTATTTCGCTCCAAATATGGCAACCCTGCTTTCCTTGGTACTTTTTGGCAACCATAAACCCGCTTTGGGAGAAAATCTTACCACAGCTGGACATTTCGTAACAATATGAAAAATAAAAAGAGGGGGGGGGAAATTGAGTTAACAGGAATTCAAGAGCAGACTGGCAATCTAGGATACTCAGCGAGCGTCTAAAATGCCTTAATAAATCCTCTGATGTGTGGAGGAAATCTGAATCACTTCGGATTTTCTTTATTTTTCTCCCACTGCATTCCTTCTGCTTTTAACGGAATGCCATTTCTATACCAGAGACATGATCTCCCCAGAACGTTGACGAGATTTATTTGACGTCATAACTGATCAGCATTAAAAAAAAATTGATTTTAATACACTAGAAGCACCGGGTGTTCTTTTTTTCAACAGTCATCCCAAAAGCACTCTCAACTACAACCGTCGCTTGAAATATGGTCCACAACAGAGCTGTTAGAGTGAGCAAGGAAGAGTTTTAATTACCAGAAGATTATTTCACCACATCATAATAGGCGAGCGGAAAGTGAAACGGTGATTTAAAAGATGCAAATTCGGAATTTTCACAAAAGCACTTCTAAAGAATTCCCGAACCTTCTTTAAAAAGGACCCCAGCAAGAGAAATAAACAGAAATGCCTCGCTTCGGAAATGGACTCGAATTACGATACGATAGGAGAAACAAGAATTTTTTAAAGGAGGTTCGGTGGAATTAATGTCTCTAATCTCCGCTGCCACTTTCGCAGCTAATTCCAACGAGAGGACCAGAAAAGACTAGTCCCCATTGGGGGATTAAACGTTTCCCATTACCCGACTCTTAGCAAGGACAGTCAGGCTTACTCGGCATAGTTAAGTGCAGAAAGATTAGAACATGCACAGTCGTAAAAGAAAAAAAAAAAAAAATGTTCCCATCAGGCTAGGGAAAAAATAGAAACTAATCGGGTTGCACAAGCAGGGGTGATTTAAAATAAAGCCATGATCATCGCGACTACTTCCGAGGCTCCATTAGATACAGTTTGTCGTTTACGTAGATTGGGACTCGCAGGAACAGTCTTTAAAATAATGACACGGATTCCTTTCAAAACAAGCGTCAACTTTGTCTTAGCTGAAATAATCGCAGATTGCTAGTCTTCCCAACAAATGAAAAGATTCTATGTATAACAAGACAGCTTTGCGATAATTACGACTAGCGGCAGAACTCCAGTTGAAGACTTTCTAATAAAAAACTACATTAAAATACAGTTCAAAACCTTTCTGTTTTAGTGTTTACGATTTTTCTTATATCATTGAGAATATCACATTAGATTTTGACTTGGCTCTCCAGAGCTAAAATAATCGAACATTTTTAGTCTTCCCAACAAAAGAAGGGATTCTTTACACTATAAGACAGCTTTGCGATAATCACGTCTAAGCGGCGGAACTCCAGTTGAAGTCTTTCTAATAAAAATCTGATGTGTACACCACATGACTTCCTTGTACAGGTGTCCGCCGATAACATCGCGGAAAAACATCGTGGACGAAAACGTCGCGGAGAAAACAACGCAAGGTGAAAACGTCGTGCTACAAAACATCGTGGGAGAAAACATCGCAAAGAGAAAACATCGCAGTTCTAAAACATCGTGGTACAAAACATCGTCGTCGAAAATAAAGCGGTTCAAAAACATCACAGTTTAAAAACATCGTCGTCGAAAATATCGTGGTAAAAAATAAAGTATCTACAAATCATCGCATGACGATAACATCGCAGACATGCTTTTTTCAGGTTTTAATAATTGTTAATGGATATTCCCATAATGATTTGTGAGCGCAAGGTGTAAAGAAGGATAAATTTTACTTTCACATATTTTATTAACTAATAAATTTTTGCTGAAAACGTACGAAGGAAACTTACGCATAGAAAATTAAATGTAACTTATGATTATACTTTTCATGAAATATTACCAGTAAAAACTTTATAAAAATGATTTATTAATGGCCTTTGTTCGTTAACTATGTCGGTTTAAAACTCTATTAAGTGCTATAAGTTGCATTAATTTTTTATGCTTAAGTTTCCTTTTTATTTTCTCAGCAAAAATTTATTAATTAATAAAAAATCTGAAAGTAAAAATTATTCTTCTTTCCATCTTGCGCTCACAAATCATTATGGGAATATCCATTTACACTTATTAAAGCATGCCTGAAAAAAGCATGTCTGCGATGATATCGGCATGCGATGATTTGTAGATACTTTATTTTTTACCACGATATTTTCCACGACGATGTTTTTAAACTGCGATGTTTTTGAACCGCTTTATTTTCGACGACGATGTTTTGTACCACGATGTTTTAGAACTGCGATGTTTTCTCTTTGCGATGTTTTCTCCCACGATGTTTTGTAAGCACGATGTTTTCGCCTTGCGTTGTTTTCTCCGCGACATTTTCGTCTGCGATGTTTTTGCCGCGATGTTTTCGGCTGTAACCCTTGTACAGAATATTAAATTATACGCATTTTTTCTTCCATTTCATTTAATCTTATTGGATTGAATTAAATCTAGTTCGCCGACAGCGCATAAACCACAATAGAATAAATGCATTCTTTAAAATTCACTCTATCTGTTTACCCTAGCGACACTCTGGCGCTAGGTTCACTTAACAGTATTATATTGCGTTCATATTATAACTATGTCTATGTCTATGTCATAACGCAATTAAGGGACAATTGGCATAGTGCGGCCTTTACCAATACATTATAAGTAGGGTGTCTTTAATGATGAGTTGAATCCAGTAAGATGGAGCGTACTTTTTGCACCTAGTGCAGAGTCTCTAGTAGAGAAGTAAACGTGGCCCCACGATGTGGAGGATCTGCAGATTGAGGATTTCTGCCGCTCGGCTGTGCTTGTCTTGAGAGAAGCTGCGAATTAATCTTGATCTGCAAAGTTCAAAATCCTCTCAATGGCTTGAAAAGCTAGGCAAAGTTTCTGCATATTTGATTTAGCTGATTTAATTCTCTGAACTATTGTGGTTATTGATTTCATGAGATAAAGGGTTTCCTGATCTTTGAAAATGTTAATGATTTCTGCTAAATTTTACTGCTTAACTTTGTAAGGTTTGCAAAGGTGTTTAGGCATTTCTCGATTAGTTTGGCCTGAAACTTGAATGAATTCGGGGAAGTCATCTTTAGTGGGAATTTCTTGTGGTTTTTTTTTTCTATCTTCTCTAAATGATTGAATCTTTTTCGGTATACCTTACAACGACGATAAGAATTCACATTATAACTCAGAATGCACAAAATTTACATCATTTAAAGAATAATCTAATCGTTGCCACATATTCTATTCAAATACTATAATAAAGCTAGAACGATGTATAAAAAAAAATTAAGCAAACAAAACAAAAAAGAAACGGTTTTTCACAGACGATTGAGTACTTCTCATTCAATTAATTCAGTTCTCACTTCGCGGCAAAGCAAAAATACATAAAAAGTCAAAATTACGAAGTATTAAAAATTACGAAGTAAATCTTAAACACTTATTTCGTCGAAAAAATTCCAGAAAGGATTAAGCATGATTTAATTCGCAATAATAAATGAAGGCGTTATCTTTGTTGTTGCGAAGCTAAGTTTCTCTAGATTGGCAACAAATCCACTATGCTGCTGTTTCAAATGTAAACAAGAAATGGCCGCCATCAAAAACATTATTAGGCTTAACGGCACTTAAACAATTTTAAAATTGTTGATAATTCTAAAAATATTGCATACAGATTTACTAAAGGCATAAAAACCTTAACCGGAAGATAAGAACAACATAATTCAATCATTTTTAAAGCAAAAAATGTACAATTTACAAATATATAAGAGTAAAGAAACTGAGATTACTGAGCCGGGTAACAAAGTGGATATATATATAAATATATTTATATACGTTTGATGCCAATTGCAACCAAAATACGGGGTGCACATCTACATTTATTAGCAGTCCTATGTACAAAATTTCAACGTTCTGAGGCTACTCGTTTTTGAGTTATGCGAGATACGTACGTACATACGTTCGTACAGACGCCACGAAAAATTCTCTTCAGAATTCATTTTAAAGCAGTTTTATAATTTTTTCTGGGGGAAAAGTGTCTTTTATTCTGTCCTTACGTACAGATATCACCCAAAAACATCGTTAAATTGCATTCGATAGCGGTCAAAATGGATATTTTCGTTGAAATATGCTGTCTGAAACTTTACGCGATTACAATACTTCCTTTTTACTTCGTACAAGGAAGTAAAAAATTACATTAAAATGTAATTCAAAACCTTTCAATTTTAGTATTTACGATTTTTCTTATATCATTGATAATATTACATTAGATTTTGGCTATAATAGCTATTTTGGCTCTCCATAGCTAAAATAATTGCAGATTGCTAAGTTTTCCCAATAAAAAAAAGAGAGAGATTCATTATATTATAATACAGCTTTACGATACTTACGTCTAAGCGGCGGTACTCCAGTTGAACACTTTCTAATAAAAACTACATTAAAATATAATTAAAAAATTTTCAGTTTTAGTATTTAAGCGTTTCTTTATATCATTGGAGTAGATCTGTGTGCAAAAATATATTATGAGATAATCCAAAACCTCTCACATTCGGTATTTAAAATAAGTATATGATGAAAAGCAACATATATTACATTTATAAGCATTCAATTTTATTCTTAAAACTATACTAAATGCAACGAGAATGAGCTCATTTCGAAGATGAGCTTTCGTTATGAAGCAGTTAAATGTATTTGCCTCAAACTTCGTTGTGTTCCTTTCATTCTTGCGTCGAATCACTTTTAAAATAAAAGGACGCTGCCACCAAATGTTATCACTATGCATGATTTTTAACGAAATAATACAATAAATATAATATAAGTAATATAGAAAGAAATGTATGGCGATACTTAACATTCAATCGGGAATTCCAAAGATAAGCTGATTTTTTTAAATTTTGTGGATTGTCAAATGACCTATTTGTAAATCCGAAATTATTTAAAGAAACAACAACAACAACAACAAAAAAAAAAAAAAAAAGAGAGAGAGAGAGATTTCTTACATATTTACAAAACAGCTTTATTTTTCACATCGGGAAAAAAAAAAAAAACCCTCGCAAACTACCTACAAAGGTCACGCCGAACCTTTCCCATCTAGCTGCCGATTTTTATGCTAGCCTAATACAAGAAAAGACCCATCACCGCAAAGCAAATGTGAAAACGCATTCGATTTATGATTTCGGCAAGTCGGCTGCACAATCATCTTCTCTAATTATTTCAGGCCTAAGGAGTGAAGAGACAACAGTATGGATGGGCGATATTAAGTAGAAATGACGATATCTTATTAGATATTATACTGTTGATATTACTATTACTAATGTGTTGTACGTGAATGCATTGTAGGTAATGAAATGTGGGTTTGTTTTCAGAAAATAATATTATGATAGTTACCGGTAGTTTATCGATGATTCCTTTTCATTTGTTATGTTCTTACTGTAACCGCATCCTACAGAAATTAAATGATTCGCAAGATTTTCCACACGCGATTTTCGGGCGTTAAAATTAGTAAAAAGAAAGGAGAAAAATACACGACGAAATATGGTATTACTAGCCACAAAAATACAAAACTTTCAAATGAGATATAATTCCGTTTAAATGCAATATATATATAACTTAGCTTAATTGTTTTGATACAACGAATTAGGGGTGAACAGTTATAAGCTCACCCTTCTATACGTTTATCCATGTAAAGGGTGTTTTTTTTAACTGACAATCCTGCGAAAGTCACGCCGAACCATTTCAAGAAGCGTAGCTGGTTGGGATGTTTTGGCATTGTTTGTAGCGTTCATTGCGAAGAAAAACAGTTCTATATCTCCCGTTCTACTGGGTCGATTGAAGAAATTCAACTTGCGTTTTTCATGTCTCTAAAGCGCGACTTAGGATATGTATTAGATTTATATATAGTATTGTTCTAATATAGGTATTTTGACACAAAATCGGACATTTCTGAAATGACTTGCCAATTGTTTTTCCATATTTCAATTCTACCACTCGATTTACACCAAACTGCCAAGTTTTGTAAAAATCACATGAGTAGTTTTTAAAAAATTAGCTCTCAAAATTTTAGCTCCTCAATGTTAATTGAGTTTGGTGTATATTTATTAATATCTCTTTCTTTATTAAACTTATTCTTCCTTTCACATTTCGAAACTGTAGTTCAGTCCAAATAAAATACGCCCATTTTTTATGATTTATTTTTAAAACTTGTATTTTTTAATAATTTTTTGAAACAAATTTTGAATTATAATCTATAAAAGTTTTACCATCATAAGTATATTTCTAAGCATACCTGCAAAAAAATTAAAATTTTTTATTCAAAATTTCCGAAGATATGCATGAACTTAAATGGGTTGGACAAAAATATGGAAACACCTTTAAAAAAACATGTTTCTTTGCTTAATATGAGGTAGGAAACCCGTTGGCATCCAAAACAGCTTGCAGTCTTCTCGGAATGGATAAATACAGTTCCTGTATGTTTGCCAAGGGAATATTATACCATTCTTCCTGCAAAACGGTGGCAAGTTCAGATAACGATGTTGGCGGTGGATAACGAGAACGCACTTTCCGTTCCAATGTAGACCACAAAGGTTCGATAATATTCAGGTCTGGTGACTGTGGTGGCCAGTGGAGATGGGACAACTCATCCTCGTGCTCAGAAAACCAGTTCTGGACAATGTGAGCTGTGTAAACAGGGGCTTTGTCGTCTTGGAAGACACCATCACCATCGGGGAACAAAGTTTGTACCATGGGGTGAGCTTGATCGGCCAAAATGTTCACATAAGTCTTGGCAGTCATGTGCCCTGACACAGTTATCATGGGCTAGCAGAGAACCACGATACGGCTGCCCAAACCATAACAGAACCTCCGCCATGTTTCACTCTT
The DNA here is from genome assembly GCF_044657685.1 of Stegodyphus dumicola. NCBI lineage: Eukaryota > Metazoa > Arthropoda > Arachnida > Araneae > Eresidae > Stegodyphus > Stegodyphus dumicola. The sequence goes on along the minus strand of NC_140777.1, from coordinate 19,294,984 downwards.
GGCAACAAGCAGTCTGTATTATAGGCTTGAGATGGCGTTCTCCAGACGTAAACTCGGCCAGAAGTGGGAAACAATGTGAAAGAAGACTCGTCAGACCATATTACTCGCTTCCACCGCTCTATAGTCCAGGCTTTATGACTTAAACACCACCTTTTCCTGTTACGGGTATTAGCATCACTGATGATTGGCTTCTCAATTGCAGCACGGCCAGCAATTCCCTGTTTATGAAGCTCCCTTCTAATTGTTTTGGTACTCACAGGGTTCGGTAACACAACATTCATTTCAGCAGTAACTTTTGCAGCTGTGGTCTTCTTATTTTTCGTCACAATTGCCCTTAATGATCGTCTGTCACGATCACTCAGGACACACTTTCCGCGCTGTGATTTAGCAGATGATGTTTTTCCGCTTTTCAAATACGCGGAATAAATCTTCGATACAGTACCTCTTGAAACACTAAACACCTCGGCTACCTTGCTTACGGAAGCACCTACCATACGTGCTCCAACAATTTGCCCACGTTCGAAGTCTGTTAACTCTGACATAATGCAATAACAACCTCACATAACAGTACTCCGACAACAACTGAACTGTTTAGCACATTTAGGAAGTTGTATAGGTGGCGTCAGTAGTCAGAAACGCCAGCGCCACCTACATATTTCATTAAAATCAATCTTTCTTTTCAAACATGCATTTCACAAGGTGTTTCCATATTTTTGTCCATCCACTGTATATACTGGCGCGTTTTGAAATTTGGCGTATTTGTTGAAAGCGATAATAACGTCAAATGAGGTTTAGGCACTTTGTTAAAATTATTTGAAAGGAGAACGAGTGAATATTTTTCCGGTCATGCACGATGTAAAAAGATAGGAACGATGTGACTTTTCCCCCGTTTTTCACAATGGAAGGAAAAGGAAAATGGGTTGCCATATATTAAGAAATTCGCCTAAGTGAATTATTCTAGGCGCAAACTAAAAAAACAGGCGCCAAGATGAATTTGTGATTTTCTCCGTAAATTTCGCACCAAATTTTACAAAATTTTATATTTAGGCATAATTTGAATCGCAGAATCGAAATATGGGAAGAAAAAAAAAAGGGGGTATGTTATTTCAGAAAAAGTTCCATTTTGTGTCAAAATACCAAAGTTAGAACAATGCTGTATATAAATCTAATATATATCCTAAATCGCGCTTTCGAGACATGAAAAACGGAATTTGAATTTCGCCATTTGGGCCAGTAGAACGGTTTTTTTCTCCCCCTCCCCGGCAGTGTACTTTTATGGGCGGCACTGTTTGGGAGAAACACTATTTTATAGATGTTAGGTGGATCGCCGATGCGTGTGAAGTATAATTAAATTCTTAAATGCCGTACGGAATTAAATTTGAGCAGATAAAATGTTTTTACTCTATATAATGTATTCAAAAAAATCACCACGTGATTTCCACAGCTGCATATTCTTATCATACCTTTTTAACATACATACATATATAGAGATTCTTCACTATTTAATGTTTTTTTTAATAATAATTTTTTAAATAATATTAATAATGCGAACATTTGGTGACAACAATCTGAAAAGTCATCTGGACAAAAAGTGAGTTTCGAAACTAACAGCAGCTCTGGTGGTACAAAAAGGGTGATGATGGAGTAAAGGTATTATATTATCATTCTCTTATCGCTGCGTTCTATGATAATATTTAAGCACAATATCGAGAACAATCATTCAATTTATTTTTCAGTACTTCAGTATATATTACATGCAAGAAAAGACACAAAAAATACGAAACTTCACGGAAGTTTTGAAAAGAAAGATTATTTTATTACTAATTCAAAACATGCCGCGCCCAACAATGCAATGCTCCTGATAAGACAAGGCAGAAGATCTGTTCCATCAATACCACATTGTTTTTCAGCCTCTTCAAGCGCGAAGCAGACACAAGCAGTGACCAAGCAACAAACCTTCCCCCCCCCTTTAAAAAAAAAAAAAAAAAAAAAAGAAAAGAAAAGAAAAACGAACGGACTGAAGCCGATATCCATTATTGCACCCGAGTGCAAAAATTTCTTTCCATTCCAAGAATTTCTTGAAGAACCAATGGTAACCGGGGTTTGCCCGATCGGCTGCATAAACAAAACAATTGGCAAGAACTGCAGTGCAGGAACGATTGTTTTCCTCTTTTATTTCTTCGCTTTTATCGGTTAAGCTCCCGTTCGGACCCCAAATGGCGAAAAGTCAGCAAAGTAATTGCGCAGACCAAGAATTCAAACTGGCAGAAAGGAAACTTTGGCTTGAAATAGTACAGCTCTATCGTTTATATTCAGTTCTCTTTCTCTTCAGGGAGCCATTACGAAGTTTCACGAAGTACTCGAATACCGCCATAAAAATCTGCATTATTTTCTGAATTATTTCTGAATCTCTTTTCTTCCTATTTCGGAATTATTTCTAACTGTTCCTAACACTCCGCAAACTGATCGTAAACTATTTAATTTTATTTATTTATTTATTTGTCAAAATTATGAATAAACTCCCAATCGGAATAATCTGATGGAGCCAAGTTTCCAGATAGTTAGTCTGTCGGGGCTTTACCAATTTCTCTGTGATATTCTCTGTGATATATATATATAATATATTTCCCTTATAATATTATTACTACTAAATTTTATTAGTATACTTTAATATTCTTATTATACATTCCTTATTCTCATCATATCTATATATTATGTATTATACACACTTGTCCCTGATTTCATCTGCATTGCTTTCTGGGATCTGACTTATATGCACAGCCAGAGTAAAGTGTAAAGTGACAGAAAAAAAAAAAAAAGAAAGAAAAAAGAAAGAAAAAAGAAAAAAAAATTAATTAATTAATTATAACAACTCTTCACCAAAAATAAGAAATAAAAAAAGAAAAAAGGGGAAAAAATAACAAAAAGAAAATCTGAGAGGTTTCAGATTTTAAATTACGTCCACAGGGGCGTTTTTTAAACATTTTGTGTATTACCTTTATTTATTAAATATCATGTTCTTCGCACTTAAACCATAAAATTCAATTCAACAGCAATATCGCAAAATAATTTTAAAATGAACATATCTTCAGAATTTCCGACACACAGTCTCGCACGCAGGAGATAAAAATGTTTTTCCCATACTGTGTTGCCATTGCTCGCTTTGAAATCGTTGAGTTTGTTACTCAAAAATTCGTTAAAGTTTTACGAAATACGGAATAGGTAATAAAACAAATTCCAAATTCTAAATTTGTGTTTCCAGATGACCATATTCGAGTGGAGGACTACGTTATTCAGAATTTGATGTCTGTAGGTACCGTTATTTCCCACTATGCGAGAAACATATTGTTACGTTATTCCCTTCCTTAACGTTCGTACGGGGTTCGTGTAGATTTGGAGTGAATAACCACGACACTTTATGAAGTATCGAAACACACTTTATTTGCCAGTATTATCAGGACAGCTTCAAAACACGTTTTACAGTCGTCGAAGATCTACTATAAATACGCTGACACGATCAGCGACACAGCCTTCAGGTTATCAGGCTATCAAGGTGGAGACAGCTTCCTGCAAAGCAGCCGACTCTGCTTTCCGGAGTACAGCTCCCGACTCTGCTCGGTCGTTCTCGGAATTTCACGTACTCTCGAGACTCTCCACGCTACAACTCGCGATGCACTCGACGACACACGAGCACAGCTCCCGACTCCTTGATTCAGTCGTTCCCGGAGCTCAACACGCTCTCTCGACGATGCACTAACCACGATATACTAACATACTCCTTCAGTAGATTCGACGACCCACTCGGCACTCGCTGCCCGGCTGTCAACTCGATCGACTCCGCAGGGATTGACTCGCTAGACGAGGCACATACACTCTCTTTTCGGTGAAGCACACTTGCTGACTGCAGACCAGCACGGTTTATATAGCTTTCGGCTTGTGTTCGAGAACATTCTGGACTAAACCGGTTAGAATTCGTTCCAGAAGGCTCTCCAATCGTCCATGGTATATCGCCAATTTTGTCGCCAAATGGGCGATTTCTCGACAAATGTGGCAAGCCTGACTTTCCTTGGTATTTCATGGCAACCCTAAAACTGCTTTGCGGGGAAGCCATCTCACCGCGCCTTTACATTTCGTAACAATATATACATTTATGCAGATTCTTCATTATTTAATTTATTTAAATAGAAAGCAGGGGTCTAATACTATTTGGTGGCAATTTGGAATGTGAAGCGCCGTTTTATAATGAACGACGCTAAATGCCAAAACGAAATTAACAGCCCTTCCGAGCAAACGCCCTTTGGACTAAAAATGCAGTCTAAATTATTCGAAAACAGACTAATAAATACTTCAGAAGTAATTCTGACTTCAAAATAAATTAAAATAAAAAATAATGAAATAATAATAAAGAGAATTAAAAAATAAAAAAGAAAGGAAAAACATGTGAAAGGATTCAGATTTTAAAGTTGCACCAGAGGGTTTGTTAAGGGTTTTTATGCTCTTGCTGAGCATCCCAGGTTACCAATTTGTTACTGGACTCACTCCAGCCAAGAGCGTTTTTTTTTAACTTTATTATTAAAACAACGCTTTACTTTTGTACCTGACTTATTACCTGTATGTTTAGCCGGATGTAATATGTGAGAAAAAATATTAAAACACATCTTCAAACAAGGTCCAAAAAATAAAGAATTGTTCCAAGAAGTTTTTTTTTTTTTTTTTTTTTTTTTTTTTTTCATATTTTACTTGCGTATGATTGCTTTGTATATTAATGTATTGTATTACAGCTGTAGCATATTTTCTTAGTATTATTATTTTTACAAATTATTTTATCATTACTTTTGTATTCTTATAATATATTTCCCTTATAATATTATTACTACTATAATTTTATTAGTTATAGTATACTTTAGTATTCTTATTATACATTGCTTATTCTTTCCAGATCTATATATTATGTATTATACATTGCTTCGTTCTGCAACACTATTGTTTTAGCATATGGGAATTATTTTTATCAATTCAGTATTATACGGCAGATAATATTTTGAACAAGCGAAATTATACTTTATAAAATTCAAAATACTTTTAAAGTATTTTATTTGTTTTTGTTATTGCTGTTTAATTAAACATGAAAACACCTAACTTCACCTCATTAGTTGATTATTTAATTGCGATTCTCTTAGTGCAATTTTAATTCTTCAAAGAAACTTATAAAAATAGCTAAGTTTGTTCGATCTCTAAATGAATATGTTATAATAATGCAGAGTCTTATCTTGCTAAAAGGAATATAATGTACTGTATCTCAGTTTAATTCTTAATAATTGGATAATATTTATCGTAACGACGTTTTCATCAAGACTATAGGGACATAGCAGACTTACTAACAGGTGGCTTAATAGTTACATCACTTCAGGATTTAAAAATTTTGAATCTTGAAAGCTACTCAAAACGAAAACAGTTGTTCGATATCTCAGTCCAAAAAATGAGAATTTACAATTACTTGCTTATAATTAAGTTTTAATGAAACGAATATTTTATAAGGTATTTTCTCCCTTTTTTCTGCATGCCTTCGTGGTGTAATTCGAGAGGTCCAGGTTCAAGTCCTTGCGAGAGCATTGCTCATTTTTCGTGCTTCCTGCTTCAAAAATCTTAATGACTCTATAATTTCAATGAATTTTCTAAGCATTTCGCATTTATAATCTATGATTATGATTTTATTACTTGAAATATTCAAAATTCAGTATATTTCTAAACCTTAGGATACAAAATATAAGCCAAGCGTTAAAAATCCGATGTTGTTTGAAACAATATGGAAGAATTTATGATTAATAAATTGAAATGTACTCATAAATTCTGCCATATTCTTTCAAACCCGTTAAGGGCTATATACACTTTTTTGAACAGCTAATTACAATATAAAAAGTGAAAAAACAAATTCATATAATAAAAGTAGTAATGTCGTATGATTGAAACAATTGCAAACTCTTTGTAACGAAAAGGAAATTTAGAAAGATGCTCTGAGAGTAATTGCATTTTAATTTCACATTTTGATAGGTACTGTCACAGAATCTGAAATTCCTTATATATACATATATATATATATATATATATATATACACAATATATATATATATATATATATACACACACACACACACACACAATTTTCGTAACGTTCTCTTCAAAAGACACATAATGGATAACAGAGAGAGAAAGAGAGGTAAACGACAGCATCCTAGCATGCAACAAGCAAAGCAGAAGAATGACTGTTCATTTAGAAGCTTGGAAAAATTTTTAAAGTTTAGATTCTTTAACAGAAATCTTGATCTATGATTTGATAAAGGATATCTGCATTGCCGGTTACCTTAGATCTTACTGATTAATTTTGTTTAATGAATGTTACTGATTAATTTTGAAATGGCGCATTTGAAATCGATATGTTATAAATAGTTACTGTTTCTAGGAGAGAAAGCGAAAGTACGCATACTAAAATGATAATAAAGAAGCTACTGACTAATTAAAATTAGAAGTTTGCTTTGTATGTTTTATCTTACACACACTTATTTATTGTTGTAAATTGTAATCACAATTCGTTTTTAGACCTCGATCAGCTTAATTTAAAAAATAATATTTTCTGCCTTTTGTGTCAAAACTAAGCTTTACTTAATACAAAAGATGGAAGTAAAAGAGAGGATACAAACTACGTAATTTTATTTTAAATCTAAGTGGTAACATAAATACATATTAGTAGAATGTTCTTTACGTTGAGGCTTATATAGTAGTGTTACGAAGTTACTTAGGAGTTTGCATTTATTTTCTTAAAATAAAAATACAAGCAATAAGCTAATAAATACTAGAGAGTAATTCTGACTTTAAAAAAAATACTAAAAATAATTTTAAAAAAATAAAGAAAAGAAAGTTTTCAGAATTTAACATTGTACTGGAGGGTTTGTTAAGGCCTCTTATATTTTTGCTGAGCTTGCAATTTATCAAACTGCTTTTCGACTCACCCCTGTTAATACAACTTTCCTGTATTTTTTACTTTACTAGTATCAAACATCGCTTTCTTTGCACATATGTCACATAAAACTCAACAGCAAAATCACAAAAATTTGAAAAGCAACTTTTTGTCAGAATTAATGGTAGAATGTTAAGTGTCGCCATATAGTTTTCTATTTTTACTTCTTTGTACGAAGTAAAAACGATGTATTGTAATCGCGAAAAGTTTCAGGCAGCATATTTCAACGAAAATATCCATTTCGACCGTTATCGAATGCAATTTAAATATGTCTTTCCGTGATATCTGTACGTAAGGACAGAATAAAATACTCTTTTCCTTCAAAAAAATTATAAAACTGCTTTAAAATGAATTCTGAAAAGAATTTTTCGTAGCGTCTGTACGAACGTATGTACGTACGTGCGTACGTACGTATCTCGGATAACTCAAAAACGAGTAGCCTCAGAACGTTGAAATTTTGGATATAGGACTGCAATAACATGTAGATGTGCACCTCGTATTTGGGTTGCAATCGGCCGCACCAAACGTATATAAATATATTTATATATATATATCCACTCTGTTACCCGGCTCCGTAATCTCAGTTTCTTTACTCTTATATGTTGGTAAATTGTACATTTTTTGCTTTAAAAATGATTGAATTATGTTGTTTTTATCTTCCGGTTAAGGATTTTATGACTTTAGTAAATCTCTGTGCAATATTTTTAGAATTATCAGCAATTTTAAAGTTGTTTAATTGCCGCTAAGCCTGTTTTTAATGGCGGCCATTAATGTTTACATTTGAATCAGGAGACTAGTAGTGGATTTGTTGCCAACCTAGAGAAACTTAGCTCCGCAACGACAAAGATAACGCATTCATTTATTATTGCCAATTAAATCATGCTTAATCCTTTCTGGAATTTTTTCGAGGAAATATGCGTTTGAGATTTACTTCGTAATTTTTAATATAGTTATTTTGAGTTCATATGTATTTTTGCCTTCTCGCGAAGTGAGAACTGAATTAATTGAATGAGAAATACTCAATCGTCTGTGAAAAACTGTTTCTTTTTTGTTTTGTTTGCTTAATTTCTTTCATACATCATTCTAGCTTTATTATAGTATTTGAATACAACATGTGGCAACGATTAGATAATTCTATTCTTTAAATGATATAAATTTCGTGCATTATGAGTTATAATATGAACGAAATATAAAAGTTAACTGTTATATAATTACTGGATTATATAACAGTTAACTTAGTTTCCGTTATATAATTATTATATAAGTTAACTATTATATAATTATTAATGCTGTTAAGTGAATCTAGCGCCAAGTGTCGCTATGGTAAACAAATACTAGAGTGAATTTTCAAGAATGCATTTATTCTATTGTGGTTTATGCGCTGTCGGCGAAGTAGATTTAATTCAATCCAATAAGTTTAAATGAAATGCAAGAAAAAATGCGTATAATTTAATATTCCAATACAAGGAAGTCATGCGGTGTACACATCAGATTTTTTTTCTCAGTTTATGATGTCAGTATGCAGTTTTATTAGCAAGATCTATACAACATTTTTGCCTTTTAATTTTATGATTAAAGATCGTTTTGTCCCCACTTACCCAGCGTAAATTTCAACAGCAGAATCGCAAAATATTTTAAAAACTGTATATTTTTAGAATTCCCGATGCAGTGTTGGGTGTTGCCATGCAATTTTCGATTTCTTCAGTGTTTTCCCAGTTCATATCAACTGTTCGGTTTTCTCAGCAAAATGTTCTAAACACTGTTTTTTGTCTTTATAACTGTATTCTTGAGCATCAATTTCTATGCACTTATGCCTCTGTTCCAGAACTGGCATTCAAGTGTTCTAAGCATCACAGTGTTCGGTACAGTGACCGATAAAAAGGGAAATCTTACTGTTTTGTGTTGTTATAATTTCTATTACAATGTAAATAAAACGCGAATCGGGATTATCTACTATTACACAAACAGGTAAACAAAAAAAAAAAAAAAAAAAAAAACTCGTGATTCCTTTTCCATGACATATCCACTTTTTTGCAGTGTAAAACTCGATTCACGTTATGGTTTCAAGAGCCCTGGTTCGAAGAAATAGTGAAGTTACCATTAAAACTGTGTTAAAGCATACAATTAAAAATTAACATTACGGCCACAGGTTTTTTTTTTTTTTTTTTTTTAGCGTTTTGTATGTTACCTTTAGTTATTTAAATATCACGTTCTTCGAACTTGAACCATAAAATTCAATTCAACAGCAATATCGCAAAATAATTTTAAAATGTGCGTATCTTTAGAATTTCCGATACACAGCCTCGCGCCCTTTATATATATGTAATAATAAAATTCCACAGTCAAGAATACACTTCAAATTCTAACTGTATGTTCTTTCCATTTTTAATGGCGACGTTCTCTTATTTGAAAGTACGTGGAATTAAATCCACAGCCCCATAGTCTTGTTTTCCCGCCTTTTTTACACGTACAGTTACAGAGTGTTCTGGGAATATTTAAAGCGAACTGGATTGGCTGACGAGGCTGACGTCATTTCTTGGAAGCTCCGCCTTTCTAGAGGCTATAAAAGGACTCGCAAAAGAATATCGGGGCTTTTTCTTAAATGTCACGATGCAGTAAACTTCAAACAAAAAGTTATTAGTAATTCTTTTTATTTACTCCGGATATCTGATTTTGTAACTGCTATTTCTCCTGAATAATAATAAATGGATCGAGTTTTTTTTAAAACTTATCGTCTGATAATTTAAGCTACGACTAAAGCTGGTGCATCACACACACACACACACACACACATATATATATATATATATATATATTTCTCGCTTTGAAATCGCTGAGTTTGTTAATCAAAAATTCGTTAAAAAAAATAAAGTGTTACAAGATATTAAATCGATAATAAAACAAATTCCAAATTAGGGCTTCCAGATGCCAGTATTCGGTGGAGGATTACGTTATGCAAAATTTGATGGCTGTAGCTACCGTCGTTTTATCATAATGCGAGAAACATACATACATTTATGCCGATTCTTCATTATTTAATATCTTTAAATATTACACAGGGCTCAAATATTTGGTGGCAATAATTTGAAAAGTCAACCAATGCAAAATGCAGAAACGAAATTAATAGCCCTTCTGGGCTAACGCCCTTTGAGCTAAAAATACAGTAGAAGCCGATAAATGTGATCGTGATTAATGTTATCATTCCGATATTGTTATCGAATTGCTGAAGTCTCGCTCGTTTGTATACGAAACAATGGAAAATACATCGCTTCTTGGAATCAACAATTCGGTTAATAAGATCAAAATGTTATGAAATACATTTTTTAAACTGAAAAAAAGTCGCCAAATTAGTTTAAAATGCACTATAAAATTTACCAAGTTGGTGAGAAATGTCCCCAAGTGAGAGATTCAAGTCAGTAAACATCTCGGTTTCGATTTCAGTCAAACATTTAAAATTAAACCAAAAGAGAAAAAAAAATTGGTTTGATGTACATTTTTAATAACTATATGGATTTTAAGGAAATAACACACAGGTCCCTCTTATGCAGAAGCATAAAAATGTTCGCAGAATTTTTTTTCCTACAGGGGAAAAAATTTCCCTGTGCATATCTACGTCAAACTAAGGTTGCTTTTTTTGCCTAATTTTATATTTTACATTTTCAAGTTGTCTTCCAATAAGGATTTTAAGGGGATCAAACTCAGGTCCCTCTTCTGCAGAAGCATGAAAATGTTTGCAGAATGTTTTTCCTTTGGAGGGGAGGGGCGATTTCTCAGTGCATATCTACGTCAAACTAATGCTGCTTTTTTTTGCCTAATTTTAAATTTTACATTTTCAAGTTCTCTTCCAATAAGGAATTCTCTCCGAGTATTAAGATTAGGGGTACAGCATCTGTCATATAATTTTCAGAAAAGTTATGAACACTTAATCCACCAACATTTTGCATTTCCCTAATTAAAATGCTGTGAAAGTACCTATTTATATGTTTCTTGATGCATTTATATTAAATCAGTCACATTCCATTTGAGCTTTGAAGGATACTTTTTCGTTATCACTTAATATTTTCATTCGGTTCATATTATCCAAATAGCCATTAGGTTCATGTTATCACCATTAAAAAACAGGTACAATTTAAACCATGTTGTACATACCACTCAAATGACATTATTCCTTATATGGAACTTCATTTGGATACGAATACATACCTGAAAGAAAAGTATAAATATATATTATGAAGTAAGAGTATCACATATGCTGAACATAGTATAAAGTGAGAGTATCAAATATGCTTACATAGTACAAAGCAAGACCATCAAATCTGCTTTACATAGTATAAAGTAAAAATATCATATATGTTATACATAGTATAAAGTAAGAGTATCACATATGCTACATAGTATAAAGTAAGACTATCATTATTAAGAGTACTGATCATTAATTAATTAATTTTGATTATTTTTTATTATTAATTAAGTTAAATTATTAATTAACGCGATGACTACGCTTGATTTAATTTTTTATTTTGTACCCTTATTACTTCCTTGTACGAAGTAAAAAGGAAGTACTGTAATCGCGAAAAGATTCAGGCAGCATATTTCAACGAAAATATCCATTTTGACCGCTATCGAATGCAATTTAACGATGTTTTTGCGTGATATCTGTACGTAAGGACAGAATAAAATACTCGTTTCCTCCAAAAAAATTATAAAACTGCTTTAAAATGAATTATGAAGAGAATTTTTTGTGGCGTCTGTACGAAAGTGTGTACGTACCTCCGTACGCACGTATCTCGCATAACTCAAAAACGAGTAGCCTCAGAACGTTGAAATTTTGTATATAGGACTGCTATAACATGCAGATGTGCACCTCGTATTTTGGTTGCAATCGGCCGCACCAAGCGTATATAAATATATATATATATATATATCCACTCTGTTACCCGGCTCAGTAATCTCAGTTTTTTTACTCTTATATGTTTGTAAATTGTACATTTTTTGCTTTAAAAATGATTGAATTATGTTGTTCTCAGCTTCCGGTTAAGGTTTTTATGCCTTTAGTAAATCTCTATGCAATATTTTTAGAATTATCAACAATTTTAAAGTTGTTTAAGTGCCGCTAAGCCTAATAATTTTTTTGATGGCGGCCATTGCTTTTTTACATTTGAAACAGCAGGATAGTGGATTTGTTCCCAATCTAGAGAAACTTAGCTTCGCAACAGCAAAGATAACGCCTTCATTTATTATTGCGAATTAAATGATGCTTAATCCTTTCTGGAATTTTTTCGAGTAAATAAGTGTTTAAGATTTACTTCGTAATTTTTAATACAGATATTTTGAGTTTTTATGTATTTTTGCCTTCTCGCGAAGTGAGAACCGAATTAATTGAATGAGAAATACTCAATCGTTTGTGAAAAACTGTTTCTTTTTTGTTTTGTTTGCTTAATTTCCTTTATACATCGTTCTAGATTTATTATAGTACTTGAATAGATCATATGGCAATGATTAGATAATTCTTCAGGTGACATAAATTTTGTGCATTCTGAGTTATAATATGAACGAAATATAATACTGTTAAGTGAACCTAGTGCCAGAGTGTCGCTATGGTCAACAAATAGAGTAAATTTTAAAGAATACATTTATTCTATTGTGGTTTATGCACTGTCGGCGAAGCAGATTTAATTCAATCCAGTAAGTTTAAATGAAATGCAAGAAAAAATGCGTATAATTTAATATTCCGTACAAGGAAGTCATGTGGTGCACACATCAGATTTTTATATTTTTAATATCTGACATAAAACTGCTTAGTACTTAAATACCCCTCTTCCAAAATTTTTAGCGTATTTTTTTTGTTTTTAGTAATACATTTTTGGCTTGACTAAAGCCTGCTTCTACTAAGTAAGAAGAGGGGAAGGGTCAGTAATGTTGGTTAGGTACTCCCCCCCCCCGCGCGAGAGGGTCTTTCTTTCGGATAACTTTTGAATTCCGAAACTTAGCGTCCCTATATGTTTCCGATGATACTTTATACGCTTAGATTTATATTAATAAACAATTAAATATCAATTTAATTATTAAATTTTTTCGTAACCAATGGAATCTTGATTATATCAATCAATTACTGCTGCACATTCCGCTGTCTACCAGTGACGTAATTAGAAATGTCATTCGGCCCCAGGCGGCATATTTTAAGGAGGGGTGGCTCTTTTTTTTTTTTTTTTTTTTTTTTTTTTCCCTGTGAAACAGAATAATTAGATCCTAAATTGCCATACGGATTTCAATTGAGAAGAAAAAACAATTTTTATTCAAAATAAATTTAAAAAATAAAAGTATTCAAAGAAATCACCACAAATTTCAACAGCTACATACTCTTATTACAACTTTTTTAGTCCATTCAGACTTTTGAATGAAAATTGCGAATATCAACTAAATTATGATCACGGCGACATTCCTCATTGCAAAATATTTCAGTTTTATTTTCGCCATTGCTAAGAAAATGAAAAGAGGAATGTGAAAGGGTACTCCTTTTGAATTTTTGTAGTTTATTCTGAAATACAATCTCCAGAACAAAGCTGCCCGCCAGCGGCCTACCGGTAAAGTCGCTGAACACTGGTACTTCGGTCCGGGGTTCGAATACTTGCGAACGGACTCGCTGCCTAGGCGTTTTCGTGGTTTTCCTCGTACGTAACATGTATATATGAGCAAGTTTTCCTTAAACAATCCTCTATGAAGGCATCCTTTAGGCAGATAACCCACGAGTCCAAAAAGCATTTGCATTTCAGATATCCTTCTATACTGTCTACATAACAGCAACGAGAGCAATGCAATAGAATGCAACACAGCCACTACAATGACATCGATGGCTTCGCAAACAAAAAAACAAACAAAATACAGAGGCTGTTCACACATTTTTTAGACGATGTATATTGTATTCACAAAACTAAATTACATAAAATTCTTCTGTTTAAATGTTCTATTTGACATCCCTTATTCTGAACTATCTTTCGACAACGCAATTTTCAGGATAATAATGCCTTTTGAAGTGGCAGAAGAGGTATTCTATCCCATTCCTCCCGAACAGCTTTCCAGAGTCCTGTTAGGGTTTTGGGACAACGTTTGGATAATGCAGTTTTTAAAAGTCCGAAAGCGCAAAAATCCATATGTGACACATCGGGAGATTTAGTAGGGATATCAGTGAAGGGTATGGCCTTGATACCAGTTTCTTGTTCCATTTCTTTTAGGGAATTTACAGTGGATTTTGATGTGTGACTGCTAGCTTTGTCCTGATGGAGTCTCACAGATGGATGGCACTGTGGGTAAAGCGATGGTATTTCATTCAGAAAAATTGGCGATAAAATATGTTCCTGATAGTATTTGGAGTTAATCTTGACATTTTTTTTCACTCTCTTTATTTTTAACTTGCCATTAGAAGAAAAACCAGCAACCATCATGAATCCCTTAGAAAAACTTTCTTTCGATTCTTTGAACCATGTACTTAAATTTTTTTCTCCCCTTTTATGATAATAAATGGCTCTTTTTTGTTACAGTCACTTAAATACACTAATTCTTCATCTATTGTAACAATTGTTTTCCATTTTACATTGGATAAGTGTTTTTCATATAGAATTCTGCAGTGTGTCATGCGTCGAGCGATATGCTTCGAAAGAAAACGATGCACATTGCGGTTTTTCGCTTTCTTAAGATTTAAATCAACGTTTGTCATTTTGTTTACAGTGGAGACCGAGCATTTTAATGATTTTGCAACTGTCCTTTGACTAGGGGGATTTTCTTTTAACATTAAACAACGTACCTTTGCAATAGTCGAAGATGTCCGTTTTTTCCTTGGATACTTGTTTGGAATTTTTGTCCCACTGGAGGCTTCAGTTTGACGTTTTTTTCCTTTCTTGTTGATATTACCTATTGACGCTTTAGGTATCATAAAAACATGACTGTCACATCGTTTTTGGATAACGGAGTATTCATATTTCTCTTCGGAAAGAGCGCAAATGTAGCCTTCGAACCACTGTTTTGTTAAATTCGCCATTTTGAATAAAAACAAAACTTTCAAGCCACAGACGATTATTTGGACTTTTAAAAACATAGTACAATTGCAATGACTTCTTTTGCAGCAAACGATTTTTTATTACCGCTTACCAAAATCGTCTAAAAAATGTGCGAACAGCCTATGTAATCATGTACCGTATTTTTCGGCGTATAACGTGCGTTGGTGTATAACACGTATCTATAATTTCAAGCTTCCTTTAAAAAAAAAAAAAAAATTAGATATATTCGCCACATACCGCGCACCCAATTCTTCAAGATGAAACCTAAAAGATACATGTGGAATGCTCTTTCTTATCTTTACATTCGCCTTTCGAACAATGGTAAACGGTACTGGCAAGCGATGTGTGGGTTTAAATGCTTGAGAGACTAAATATTCCGGCAAAAAGGGTGGTTTGTATTCAAAGCTATTGTCCAAAACGAATGCTCTTCTTGTAAAGCACTTGCAACCTGGAAGAATTCGTAGAATCAGGAGTTAGATGTTTTCTCTTTCTGTACTCACTTGAAGCCGTGATTTTGAAGTGAATCGCATTTTCATTAGTTGAAAAATACAGTTGACCTAGTGTTCCTTTTAGTAGTAAATATGGTTTCCGCGAAAAGAAACAAACAAGGTGCTTCTTTCAAAAGCAAAGCCATTCATTTTGCCCCCCCCCCCAAAAAAAAGAAAAAAAAAAAAAAAACTGGAAATCGTGCTGCAGCAATGTTGGTGAAAGATGGAACGGATAATGATTACTTCACTTATGGATCAAAATAACAATGACGGTGAAGATGAAACAGAATTCGATGATACGCCTGAAGATATAACGGAAGGCGAACATGACGCACTGTTCATCGTATCCGATAACGATGTAGAGACATTAGGATTTTTTGGAAGCAGGAAAGATGAAAAATTAGCAATAGCCTTCGCCGGGAATCGAACTACGGACCTCTACGGAATACCGGCCCAGTGTGCAGAAGAACTACACCACGAAGGCTGGCTAGGAAAATGGAAGAAATACCTTATATACTCCCCTTTTTAAAGGGCGACTGGGGTTTTCAAGGAACCCAATCGCCAAATCCTGGGTGTGGAGAAACCTCATCCAACACCCTTTTAGTTCGTGCGCCACTTGCAGAGTCATTAGGTTAATTGGAAGCAGAAAAGATGTAAAATATGCAACCGCCTTCGCCGAGAATCGAACCACGGACCTCTGGAATACCGGCCCAGCGTGCTACCGTTACACCACGAAGGCACGCTAGGGAAGTGGGAGAAATATCTTATATACTCCCGTTTTTAAAGGGCGACTAGGGTTCTTTTAGGGGACCTAGTCGCCAAATCCTGGGTGCGGAGAAGTATCACCCACAACCCTTTTAGTTCGGGTGCCACTTGTAGAGACATTAGGATTTTTTGGAAGCAGGAAAGATGAAAAATTAGCAATAGCCTTCGCCGGGAATCGAATGACGGACCTCTGGAATACCGGCCCAGTGTGCAGAACCACTACACCACGAAGGCACGCTAGGAAAGTGGGAGAAATACCTTATAACGAAAATATTTAATTTCATAACGTATGTCATTTCTTTCAAATAAGCAGCATTTTGGTGCATGTAAAACTCTATTTTTTCCCCTTATCTTTAAGCTACCATTTTTACATCATTTACATCCGGCGTATTACACGAACCCGTAAATTTCGGTCCCCCCCTTTTTTTTTATTAAAAGTGCGCGCTATACGTCGGAATATACGGCGCATCTTCAACATTTCTTAAACGTACAGTTCGAATTTACTTCCCTACATGTCATTTTGACACTTTTTGTAACATTTACTTGTGTATCATGAGGAGCAGCAAATTTAGGAACTGGCCAAGGTGGAAAACTCAGGAACCGCCCCGGGAGGCAAAAGCTGCAGCTATGCCACTGCTAACAGATCCCTTGAAAATGATCGCTGACCCCTTTAAAATTTCGGCGACCTTTTAGGGGTCAGTTTTTTTATCCATTGGGAGCCTCTACGTTACAGAATTGGGGGTTTCTGAATAAACAATTTTGAAAATATTCCACATACAATCACACACATACACAGAATTCTTATATCAACGGAAAGACGGAACCGGGTATTAAAGCAGTAAGTAACCATACGCTCCTACCGAAACATTAATTTTTATCAATTTCTGATTGTTTCTTCTTCATAACGTCACTCCCATATGTTAGATTCATAAAAAAATTATTTTAAGAAACGAAAGAAATAAAAATCCTCGGCAATCTATACATATTTAGAACACTTATCGATCAAAAGCGTGGGAAGAAATATAATTTCTAACTAAACTGAATTATACTCGTGTATTAGAAAGGAGAAAAGAATTCAAAAATAACAATTTCAAAGTCTAAAAAAAGCTTCGGATCATTATTAAGTTTCTTTCCAAGGAATGGACGAACTTTCAAACCTGAAGCACAACATGCAGCCCAAAATTTAAGTTGGGGGGGAGAGTAACTTTTTTAAAAGTAAATAAAGAATCGACGGAAGCAAGAAGAGATATCCGCGACTCGGCAACGCGGTTGATGATGCCAAAAAAGAGGAAAGAAAAATCTCTTATTTTATTATTATTTTTTAGTCCTTCATCCCGAGTATTGATTTTAGCATTAAATTTAGATTAGAAGCAATAAATGGATGGAGATCATGAATGGCTATCTGGCTATTTTCAATACACGGTATAACATATGGAAGAAAACTTTATTCATTACGATTTAAATTGGAATGGAGGTCTGTGTGCTGCGAGGAAGAGAAAAAAAAAAGTTTTATGCCCGCTGCACGATGAAATATAAGCGGAAACGAATTCTAAAAATATTAAAAACACTAGGAATTTCAAAATAATTTCTGTCGAAATTGGTTCCTCCATTTTGGGATGTTTATGTTACCATCAATGTATGAAAGACGACATTCTATACAATACCTAAGTACCTACTCTATTTTCGGTATTAACATACGTAATACCTTATGTAAAGAATAATCTATGTCCTGAAGAAAGCTAAAACCAGGTGGATAGAATTTACACTCAAGCAAACAAAAAATCGTCCACACTGGTTTGCTTAGTTTCTTCGCTAAACAAAGATACGTGCGAAAAATTGTTTAACATCAAATTTAAAGAAAATCCACATTGAATTTTGAAAAACATCGCTCCATTTTTTTGCATTGTCATCACCAACAGTGTGTGTACAAAATTTGAACTCGGCAGCTTATCAGGAAATAGGTTTATCGATGGCAAAATAAAAATTCCAACCACAGAGAGACACTATAGGTGGAAAAGAATATATATAAAAAGACATGTTGATTCTTTTTTTCTCCTCCTATAAATAAGACAGCTATTTGTTAGGTTTCACGCTTCTGTATTTCACCAAGAACAGGCTAATCGTCTCCCTTCGGACGATCGTAGCATTCACCTGAATCTGTACGAAATTTGGCTCCGGGTCATATAAAAGATTAAACATACCGGAACGAAGATCCGCCTGCTAGACAGTTTGAAAGGCAGAAGTAGTATACGATGCGTGTGACAGGTTTTTAACCCATCATTTATGCTCTGCCACTGAAAATGCTGCCCGTCAGTACCAACTACACTAAGACCCCGCTTAACGCAGGGGATACGTTCCATCAAAGTAGAGCGTAATGCGAAACAGCGCTAAACGAGGCTATCTTAACATGTAAATAATGGGGTTAGGGGAAGATAGGTAGAAAATTGGTTAATTATTAAATTTAATAATGTTTTTTTAATAAAAATAAAACCAAACATTCATTTCTTACAAAAATAAAAACAATATAAACGAATATACTTATAAAAACAAATAAAATTCTCAGTCAGTCATTCAGTCTATTCTGTGTTTCCAATTTTCTGATTTTTTGTCAAGAAGGCATTATGATAGTTTGGCTTAATGGCATATTGCGCTCAATTTCGTCGTCAATCCATACAGACAGTCGTTTTCCCATTTCCTCTATAATGTTATTTCTAGAACAGTTAATTCTAGTTGCAGAGCTTGACGTAGCTGCAGTTGCCGATGACAGTATTTTTTCTTTATTCTTAAGAATTGTCCTTATTGTTGAAGTTGCCAAAATCAATGCAGCACTAATTTGAGATTGACGTTCACCAGAATCTAATCTTCTAATTACTTGCATTTGAGTTTCCAGTGAAATGCTTTTTCTGGTTGCTTTCTTTTCTTGTTTTTTATTATCACCCATGATAAAAACTAAAGATCATAATATTTGTCACTGTATTATTAATCGTTATAGTATTATATATCAAATTTACAATAATGTCAACAAATGTTGTTTCAAATGATAAAAAGCAAGAAACACAACTACACTGTTTCGGATATGTTATTTGGAAACCTAGCGCTGCGCACAATTTCGTGGAATCCCCGGGTTGATAAAAAAAGAGCGCTAAACTGAAACAGCGTTAAGCGGGGTCTTACTGTATTCGTAACACACTGGAAACACACACTGGCAACATTCCCCCCCCACACACACACACCATGACGTGAGCTCAGCCGACTTCGGCTTGGCCACTACTAAGGCCAGAAGTGATGGTCACATTATTATGGAAGCACTTAATAAGTGGCCCACCTTTGCCTCCTATTAAGGGACGTTAAAATTTATGAGTAAGCACATCGTCTTAGCCCAAAAGTCCATTTCAATGTGTGCGGTATATATGAGTGGTATTTTGTATTTTCAGTCATTATAATGTAGTATTGTCATGTGGCTATGGTGTTATGAAGTATCACAAAGCACTCTCTTACTTTACATAGCAAAATGTTAACATATGTAATGATATATGTATATGCAATGATTGATTAAGTCGTTATTCATTATCAATGTTTACATATTTGTATAATATTTTCTTAATTAATTTGTATGACACAAATTAGAGTTCTTGTAAGATTTTTACCTGTAAGGTAAAATGTCAAATACGAGTAGCCCATTTTCTGTACAAATTGTCCCTATACTTAGCAAAAATTTAACATATGCATTGGTATATGTATATGCAATGAATGATTAAGTAATTACAATATAT
This sequence comes from Stegodyphus dumicola, assembly GCF_044657685.1. Taxonomy (NCBI): domain Eukaryota; kingdom Metazoa; phylum Arthropoda; class Arachnida; order Araneae; family Eresidae; genus Stegodyphus; species Stegodyphus dumicola. The sequence continues at coordinate 19,274,889 of NC_140777.1, read as the reverse complement.
CTATGTAGCATTTTGAATTTACAAAGCATGAATGTACCGGAAGGATTTAAACTTAAAACGGTAACATGTAAAAGTGAATAGCCCATAATCAGCAGAATGATGTATAAAACTGCTGTTACTCATTATCAATATTTGCATTTTGTATTTTGTAATCTTTTACTATTTCGTATGACATAATTAAGTGTAATTGTAAGACTTATTTTTAAAAATAGGTAATACGTCAAACACGTGTAGCCGATAATCTGTACAAATTGTTAATACTCTTAACAGGAGTTTACATGTGTATGTGTTTGTGTACATGTAATGGTAAATTAAGTATTTGTAATGTATCCTTGCAGCATCATGTATGATCTGAATACATAATGCATAAGCGTACTTGTAGGATTTGAATTTTAAACGTACAAATGTACGAATTTGAATTTCAAATATGTACAAAGTGAATAGCCCTTAATTTGCAGAATAATGTATTAATTGTTATAACTCATATTCAATGTCTGCATATTTGTATTTTGTAATCAATTTCTAAACAACATGACATATATAAGTGCAATTGTAAGATTTATACTTAAAAGGTAATTTGTCAAATACGAGTAGCCAATAATCCGCACAAATTGTTACTACTCTTAACCAAATTTTGCATATGTATATTACTGTAATAGACCTACGGTTTGGCGGATAATTCCAGGTATTTATAATGTCATAATTCTATAATCTTATTGTGATCAACTATGTAATTGTATGTTAACCTATGTAAAGATTCTGCCCTTGTTTGGCACTGTACATTTTACTCCTGGAAACAAATTAAGGCTGGACCCGGCATTTTGCCTTAGAGTATTCCTCGGGGGCACTTTGGTCGGCTGGACTGCTACCCGGATGAATAGGGTGCTGGATCTGGGCGTCTGGTGCGAATCTCACGTATCACCCTCTTCTGGCTTTGCTCTGGATGTTGGAGGACGTGGCGCTAAACCAATTAACCATAACGGTAAAGGGATGGTGCCCACGTCCCCCGTTCCTAATCCTAATCCTATTAAGGGACGTTAAAAAGACCCTCAGAGCGTTATTGGAAGTAATGGACACTTCATCTCGTGAGGCAGCCAGCAACACACACGCAATACTCATCAAGATGCTACAAATTTGCACTGAAATAAAAAATAGAATGTCATCAACAAGCATTTAATCTCCATCAAATATGTGTAAAATTCTATTCTATTTTAGTCCGTCTGCCCCCCCTAATTTGCAAATGTATCCAGTATCCTACTCTAATTTGAACAGTTTGCATTCTATCTGTATATACCAATATAGTAAATGTACTTTACCTCCATATTGCTCTTTCTTGTCATTTCTTCAACTACGCTAACATTCTAAGTAATCTCGGTGGTGTGGTGTGTGGTGGTGGTGTATTTAATTATGGCAAAGCACACTACGGCTATCTGCCTAAGGGGATGGACGCCTTCGTGGAGGACTTTCTAAGGGAAACTGGCTCGTATACACGTTACACATGGGAAAAACCACGAAAACGCCCATGCAGCCAGCCCGTTCGCGGGATTCGAACCTCAGACCGAACTACCAGTGTTCAGCGACTTTTCCGCTCGGCCACTGGTGGGCCCTAAGTAATCTCGGACAGTGCATGTTAAATCTGTACTCACTGATATTAATGTATCGTATACCGTACGGTATAGTCCAGCAATGTAATTTATTCTTTACGGTATTGTTTCCTCATCTGCATATCTTAAATGTAATGTAAACTGCACATGTCAAACTGTAAACTGCACACTAAGCAATGTATTATATACCACACTGTATTCTCATGTAATGTAATGTATCGTATTCTGTACTGTTTTATCATCTGCATAATTTAAATGTAATATAAGTGCAGTGTTATGTAATATAACTTCGCTTTCTAGGCAACGCATTTTTATTGTATGTAACATACATCAGCGAAATGTACGCAGCATCACCATGCAAGACGTCTACGGTACTTAAGGACACAACAGTTACCTCAGTCTAAGCTACAAACATCCGGTCGCGTAATGGCAGACCGCACATTGAGTTGAGCAGTCTTAAACGAATGTCGCATACTGCGCATGCCCAGAAAACAATTTGGCGTAATTACTATGTTGGCGCGATTTGAAAAGAAGATAAATACGGTATATGGTAGATGTACCGCCATCTGATTGTAAACAAATCTGGCGTTTAAATCTTCGTAGAGTATAATGTAAATGTAAATTAATTACTGTGTTAAAATACTATTTTTTGCTGTACTGCTCAAACAACTAGAAAGCTCAAATTATTGCGAAGTAATGTGAAGCAGTGTTTGCATTCAAAATGTAAAATATAATACCTATGAAATTCTGCACATTCCTTTGGAACTGTACAAATTTTCGTTCAGAAAAAGACTGAAATTTAGGATATATTAGTTGAAAATTTATTCATTATACTTTTAAGCAATGAAAACAATTCGGGATTTACCATACGTTCCATTCGTACATACATAAAGAAACACTGAGGGATATAACAAGTGCTTGCAAATAACACTGAAGGAGTTTTACAATTCCTTAATGCTAGTTATTAAATTCTTTGAAATGATAACATAAAAGCGCGAATATACGCTAACAAACTGAGCGAGATACTCCAGTTTACAATTACTGAATTATAACATGTAAACAAATTACATTTAAATAACGAATTATTACGAACATATGTTAACAAATATTAAATGCACTGTTATTGACAAATTACAATGAAATATATATTAGAAAAATAAGCAAGTGCAATCGGTATGGACGTTAAAATAACTAATAAGCAAAGTTCCACAACATTACAATTGTAAACATCACTCGAACACACTCGACAGCCATGGTGATCACGAATAAGCTAGCGTAGGGTTGCTTAGTCGCCAATATTTCTCCCCGCGCCAAAGGTACACCATCAAGCATGCGCACTAAGTGAAATTTGCTTAACATTGTTCAACTCAATGTGCGGTCTGCCATTACGCCATCCGGTCGGCCAGGTTCTCTCGAATTTACCTCTGAGTTGGCATTACTCTGCTTGGTTTGTCCTTAGGACGGAGGCCTTCTCAGAGGGTTTACCCTATTAAGGGACGGACAGTTAAAACCATGCCTTCTCCGAAATTCGAACTTGGGTATCGCAGTCGTCCCCCCAACCACTATACCATCCGGGCGGTTAATTGGCAACACTGAACAGCACTGTTTATTCGGAAGAACTTCATAACGGTGCTACACCTGATGCAAGATGGCCGCTATTCGAAACGACAAAAATCTTCATAACAGTACAGCAGCATAAGACAGCGAATGGAAACTGAAAACCAGTTGCTCGCTTGAAACCGATCGTTTGCAGCCTATGAAAGTCCGTTCATAAAAATGCTCATCTATGTTCCTTCATACAAAGAGCAGGCCCTGCTTTCTGGGCATATTGGCAATTTGAATTGCATGGAGAAATAATTTTCGTTAAGGAGATACTTGAATGTTTCGCGTTTTGTTTCACAATTACGTATATTCATTTAAACTATTAATTAATTTATAACTATAAATTGATTTTTGATTAGTTGATATTTATTTACTACTCATCCATTATAACATTAATTTTTTCACCATCTCTTCTTTCTTTTTAACAAAGAGCAACGTTTTCTACACAATTTCTAAAAAATAACTTTAATTCTTTTTCTAAAGAACTCGCTGATTGCGACTCTAAACATTTAAAAAACACTACAAAACAAGAAGATATTAAATAGAAGGATTCCAAATAGTCCATAACTAACAATAAAAATGCTTTTTTGTATTTGAAATCGACATGCATATATATTGATAGCCGAATGAAAATCGGACAGGATATTTAAAGTATTCGATAGACCGTATGAAAAATACAAATATTTAAGAGAATATTGAAGATTAAGTATCAGACAATTTTTTTATTAAATTTAAGGTTTGTAATTATTCTAGATCGCGCCCAAAGATAAATTTAATATATATATAATGAAGCACACTTAGATGTAATGATGTAAGAATACTGATAACGTAGATACTAAAGATGATGCTCTACAATAAAGAGCAAACTTGACAGCCGAGACAGATTAAATATTCCTTTTCATTTCAATTCATATTTGTGGCCACAATGCACTTGGCACTCTAATCGTGCCCGTTTTAAATATTTCATATTTCTCAAAGCGTTGCAATACGATGAAAAGCAGCAAGCAGAGGTGCATCCAGGCCGAGGTGCAAAAAGCAAGTGCCTTGTGTTCAGAATGAAATCCTAATTCAGAATGAGTTAGTTTAGGTTTCAATGCATTTGGTTGGATAATTAATAATGCTGCAAAATTATTATTGGTTGTTCAAGTTTTAATTTCAGTTACGTCACCAGCATAATGTAGAAGTCATATGATATGGATTAATCTCGAAATGACGCAGTGCAGAAAAAGGTACTTCTATTTTTAAAACAGCGAGGAAATACCCAAATTAAAATTAAGCATTAAGGTGCTATTGCTAATTTAAATTATAATTTACATATACATATTTTATCTTATATGTATATAATTGTATACATATAAAGAGTATTGTTGCATCAGGTTCTTCTATTTACAATAAAATTAATGTAAAATTCCTTACCTGCTGCATCTTCAGTGTTCTCGACGCCAGGCTTCTAATAATCACGTTTTCCAGTAAGAGTTTCTATTACAATTAGCAGGCCATCTTGTCTTTTAATTATTTATTCAAAGAAAACGCTAATATACACTATTTACAAGGTAAGGGATAATTATTTTAAGACAGTACATTTTTAACTCTGAGTCTTTACGCTCCTCAAAGCGGTTCCAATCTCGACTGCTTCTCGGAACTTAATTACAGCAAAAGTAAAGGAAGAGATGCCCGCCACCTAGTGGCAAGAATGTGACATCCTCCCACCTTTTGATTTTACCTCGATAAGATGGGAAAATCAAAACAAAATTTATCAATAATCAAACAAAAATTCAAGTACAACTTTCACAAATATGAAAAGTAACTAATGTTCTAAAATTAATACTTACAAAGAAGGATTACACATCTAAACATTTTCTGCATTACATTCATACCATATCCAGATAACATGTTCCAATTGACAACTGTTAGGACAATTAAATTTCTAAAATACTGAAAAGAAACAAAAATTAGTATAGCAATTTAAAAATATGTAAGAGGTTTTACAGTTTTACGTCCATATCTAGTTTGATAGTTCATATCACTGTAACACTTATCCGCAGAGTTTTTTATGTTCATGGTGAAGTCACTAAACAAGTTAGGTCTATCAAGTTCGAGAGGATAAATACGTTTCACAGGTCTTAGGAGTTCACCCGTTGCAGTTTTCACTTTGACAACACGTACTTCGTTGTCTTTCCCAGGATATAGTTCTACAACACGACCTATTGGCCAATCTATTCTCTTCTTGTTGTCGCTGCCGACAAACATCAAGTCATTTTTGTTGATAGTCCGAGTAGATCATTTAGATGGTTTTTGCACTAGGATAGCTAAATATTCATCACGAAATCTTTTGCGGAAATGTTCTCTTAAGTTCTGCAAGAACTTGTATCTTTTTGTCAGATTAATGGTATCCAGGTAGTCTAAGTCAGGCACTCCGACGTTGTGCACATCTTGTAGAAACATTGAAGGAGTTAGTACCGTCGTAAGATCATTTGGATCTTCTGAAAGGTACGTAAGGGGTCTTGAGTTAATCACTGATTTGATATCACAAAGTATAGTCAACATTTCCTCGTAAGAGACACAGGACTTGCCGAGAACATTTCTCAACATCTTCTTCACTGTTTGTACCAACCTCTCCCACCAACCGCCCCACCATGAAGCAGTTGGGGGATTAAACTTCCACTGTATTCTCATACTAGTTGAATTACATTCTATTTCTTTCCAATCTATCGATCTTAAAAGATTTTCAGTTCCAACGAAATAATATGCCATTGTCGCTGTAAATAATACTTGGACGACCTCTTCTGGCAATAAATCTCCTTAATCCCAAGATGAACGCATTTGTTGATAAACTTTCTATCAGTTCAAGATGTATCGCGCGATAGACCGCGCAAGTAAAGAGCAAGATCCATGCCTTTTTTCCTTTTCGTAAATATAGAGGACCGGCTACATCGACTCCGGTCACTTCAAACACCAGAGCATCTCTAACTCGATCTTCAGGAAGAGGTGCTGGAACAGTCTCTATATTCTTTGCGCTATATCTTCTACAGCGAACATACTTCATAAGAACTTTACGTACTGTTTTTCTTCCTCTCAGGACCCAGAATTTCTGTCGAATATTGGCTAGTACGAATTGCACACCAGCGTGGGATAGTCGCAAATGGTAATCTAAAATTAACCTATGAACTAAGTTATGATTTGAGGGCAATACAATTGGACAGAGAAAATTTTCTTCTTCCTCTCTTCTAGTAATCTTGGTCTTTAACCGAATAAGGCCATCTGAGTCAAAAAAGGTACAAAGGTTGCTAACTTTAAGTTCTTTGCCAAATGCTTCTATTTGTATTATCTTGCATATTCTCTTTTCTACAGTTTCTATTTCAGGGACTGTGAGTTCTCCTGATTGTTTAGAATCTGGCCTTCTGCAGTTGTTGATAAATCTGCATATCCAAGCAGTTATTCTTAACATTTTATGGTAAGATGAATATTTCTCAAAAAAATGTTCTACCCTTTGCGTATTTAGTGCAGAAATGACTGATTTCCTTTTTTCTGAATTCACTATTTCCATGTCCGATATTTCCCTTTGTATAGGCCATTCTTCCTGATTTTTCTTCAGCCAGTCGGGGCCCTCCCACCGTCTAACTGCTAAAAGTTGTTTGGCGGTGCAACTTCTTGATGGAAGGTCAGCTGGATTTTTTGTTCCAGCAATATGTTTCCACGTTTTTGGATCCATCAGTTTCCTAATCTCCCTGACTCTGTTTTCCACAAAGACAGCCCAGACAATCTCTTCCCTTTGAATCCATGTCAAAACTGTTGTAGAATCCGTCCAAAAATGCGTTTCCATATTTTGCCATTGCAAACCATTTAAAACAGAAGAGCATAGTCTGGCACCTATCGTGGCAGCTATCAATTCCAGACGAGGGATCGTAATAGATTTCACGGGAGCTACCCTAGACTTCGATGCCAACAGATGAACTTCAACTCCAGAATTCGTCACAGTTCTCAAGAAAACTGCAGCAGCATACACATTACTACTGGCATCACAGAATGTGTGAATGCTGCAGAACTTCCTATTGTCCTTGCTGGAATGTATCCAACGTAGGAGGGATATTTCTTTTAAGAGAAAAAAGCTTTTATGCCAATTCACAAAATTTTGTTTTGTACTCTTGTCGACTTCAGTATCCCAAGAAATTCCTGTTTTCCATAGGTTCTGCAACAATACTTTAGGATACAAGAGAACAGGACTCACAATACCAATAGGATCAAATATTTTGTGTGTTACAGCGAGAATTGTTCTCTTCGTTATTATACCCATTTCAAAATCTTCTAGCCAATTCAGATTCAAAGTTGAATTATCTTTCTGAGAGTTCCATAACAGACCCAATACGGGTAAAATAGTTTCATGTTTCAAGTTATCTCCGTTATGTAACCAACCTCGAAGATTAAACTTTCCTTCATACATTATTTCTCGAGATTTTTCGATGAACTGGATCATCTCGGATTTTTTGTCAAAGCTGGCAACAACGTTATCTACGTAGAAGCTACGCAAGAGTTTAGCTATTATCTCCGTATCATATGAAGAATTTTTCATGTACTTTTGTAGATGGAATTCTATAACAGCTGCCAAAAGGAAAGGACTACTCTTAACCCCAAATACTACCCTAGTATGACGAAATATTTTCGTTTTCCTTTCTTCCACATCATTCCACCAGAAAAACCGAAGCCAGTCTCTATCTTGAGGCCTTACACTGATCTGTAAGAAAGCCTTTTCAATGTCTGCTATAGCAGCAAACTTGCCTTCCCGAAATCTCAACAAAAGAGATGGAATTAGTTCTATCAAATTTGGTCCACACTCCAAACACTGATTTAGAGAAGGAGACGATTGTTTCCTCGCAGACGCATCAAACACCGGTCGAATTGGTGTTGAGCCATTTTCTTTGATCACCGGTCTATGTGGCAAATAATGTCCATAGTCAACCGCAACATTTTCTTTAACTTCTTCGATCACTCCTAAGTTACACCAGTCATTAAAAACTGCATTGTATGAAGAAAATAAATTTTGAGATAAAAGTTTCTGGGTGGCAGATTGTAGACGTTTCAACGCTAAATCCTTGTGGGTGGAGAGTGGTACATGATTCTCCGCCCACGGAAGTGCGACTTCATAACGCCCTTCTTCGTTTAGAGATACAGAATTTTCGAATTGCAATTTTGCTTGCAAATCCCCTTCCTCTCTAGCCTTTTTTGTAACTGGATCTGTTATTCCGATAACATCAAGCCTCCACAGTTCTGACAACGTGGCATCAGAAATATGTAAAGATAACGGAAAAGGAATTTTCTATTTCATAATTGTCAGTGTTCGCTTTCCCCATGACTGTCCACCCAAGTCTTGTACTTACAGCAACTAATCTTCCCCAAGGAAGAACTTCGATTTTACCTGTAAATAAATTTGCAGCAACATCTGCCCCTAACAACAAATGAATCTCTTGGGGGTTCTCCTGGAATAATCTGCAATTTCCATTTTCAAAAACATCACTGACGTAAATTCCTCTTCTTCTAAGTTCCCCAATCCAGTGTATATTTTTGATTTTAGGGACCGAAGAACATATTTTTCTTTCATCCAATACATTGATTTCGAAATTATACCATTTATCTACGCTACCCAATTTTATTCTATAACGTTTATGTTTTTCCGAAACTTCTATGCCACCGAAAAGTCCGTGGGTTACACTTTGTTCACCTAAGCTTCTTAATTGTAACCTTTCTGCTGCATACCTGCTTATGTATGAGTTTTGACTTCCGGTGTCAATTATCGCTCGAACAAATTGGTTATTCCCTCTTCCATATATGCGAACAATTAAAGTTTGCAAATATACTTTTGAACATCCTGCTTGATTTGAAAGTACTTTATTTTCTATCTGTTTGTCTTTTTTAATTTCCGAAACCTCGACAGAAGGATTTTGTTTATTACACATAATAGTTGCATGTTGTTTTTTACAAATAGAACAAGTTATTTTTGTTCTGCAGTTTTGAGCCAAATGGTGTAATTTTAGGCATTTATAGCAAACACATTTTCTTTTTAAAATGTCCCTTTTTTCTTGTAATGATAAGCCGGAAACGAAACTACAGTCATAAGTCTTGTGAAATTGATTACAGAAGACGCAGTTCATATTTTCCTCTCTGCATTCGGATTTTGTAAACAAATCTGTAGCGGTCGGAATCTTTGGTTTATTATGTCTATTTGAGAGACCATATGCGCTTTTCGTTGCAGGGGGGGAAGAAGACTGTCGCCGATCGGATACTTTTTGCTGTTGCGAAACCGTTGACCTCATGCGTTCACGGGATGAAAGTTCTGCGTGTAAAAATGACATTAAATCTTTTATGTTATAATCGGTGCCAACATTTTGTGTTCTATGAAATTCAAACGTTAATTCTGAAGGCAATAACTTCAAAATCATCGGACACAGCAAAGCGCTGTAAGATTCCGATACAACATCTAACGCTTCGAGACATCTAATCTGCGTTTGTACTTTATCATACAAGTTACGAAATGTTTTTATGTCATTTGCATTTTTTAATGATTCAATATTCAGCAAATTATTCAAAAAACCTGGCGTCCCTGTTCGGGCGCCATAAAAATGTTGCATCAGGTTCTTCTATTTACAATAAAATTAATGTAAAATTCCTTACCTGCTGCATCTTCAGTGCTCTCGACGCCAGGCTTCTAATAATCACGTTTTCCAGTAAGAGTTTCTATTACAATTAGCAGGCCATCTTGTCTTTTAATTATTTATTCAAAGAAAACGCTAATATACACTATTTACAAGGTAAGAGATAATTATTTTAAGACAGTACATTTTTAACTCTGAGTCTTTACGCTCCTCAAAGCGGTTCCAATCTCGACTGCTTCTCGGAACTTAATTACAGCAAAAGTAAAGGAAGAGATGCCCGCCACCTAGTGGCAAGAATGTGACAAGTATATAGAACATTAAATTATAATTTATATATACATATTTTATCTTATCTGTATATAATTTAATAAAGAATATATAGAACATTACCTCCTAGAAAATTTATAATTTTCTAGGAAATTTATAATTTTCTAGGAGGTATACACCTTTGCTTTCTAAAGTAAAATTTAGAAAGCAAAGGTGCACTATTGTATTAATTACTAATTTGTAAATAAATGCACTGGAATTGCCAATTAAAATGCAAAACAAAAGAAGAAAATAAGAGAATTTTTGCGGATTCCATACAAAGATCCCGACTTATCAAGGTGAACTGGAACATTTACAAGCAACTATCAATAATTCATGAAAAGCGCCTTCCGTCAACACGCATATCTGAACAAACCTTTTTCAGTTTTATAATATTCGAATTTAAATTTTAAAGTTCTGATGTGTGAGATAATAATTCTTCTTGTTTCTCTTTACTATATATATATGTGATGTACCAGCTTTTGTCCGGAATAAAAAATGGTGAAGAATCATAAACGTAGTCGTAACTCAAATTATCAGACGATAAGTTTAAGAAACAGGATCCATTTATTATTGGTCAGGAGAAATAGCAGTTACAAAAACATATTTCCGGAGTAAATAAAAAAGAATTACTAATAACTTTTTGTATGAAGTTTACTGCATCGTGACATTTAAGAAAAAGCCTTCGATATTCCTTTGCGAGCCCTTTTATAGCCTCTGGAAAGGCGGAGCTTCCAAGAAATGACGTCAGCCTCGTCAGACAATCCAGTTCGCTTTAAATATTTCTAGAACATTCTATAACTGTACGTTTAGAAAAGGCGGGAAAAACAACTTGACTACGGGGCTGTGGATTTAATTCCACGTACTTTCAAATAAGAGACCGTCGCCATTAAAAAATGAAAAGAACATACAGTTAGAATTTTAAGTGTATTCTTGACTATGGAATTTTATTATTACAAATATATATATATTTACTAAAGAAATATTGATTATATTCTCTCCTAAGATTAATTTTAGTAGAATTATCTTAAAAGAGTGAATTCATAGTTAGTAAGTTCAATTTTGAAAATTGTTTTAATATGTATGTAAGATATAACAAAATATGATAGCTGTTTGAAAAAAATAATTGGTGACCTCAAAATTAACATTCTAAATTTGATGATCTGCCCCTAAATTCATCTCTTCTCACAGGTTCCAGATTTTTTTATTTTACGCAACGTTTTAATGCAGATGCCTGTTGTCCAATTAAATTAATTGTAAACCAAAACTCTGAACTGAAACTTTTCCACCCTTCTTCCTCTGAAGTGCTATGATACTTGCCCCTTTTTACGCATAGCTCTCGTGCTGTCAAGACGCTTTTAAACCATGCTGCTGAAGGTGACATTCTAATTCAAAATGCAACTTATGTATTCAAATATAATTAGGAAACCTCTTGTCTGAAAAAGGATGATTTGAAAAGCGTGGAAAAAATAGAGATTGCGATTTTTCAAGATACGTTGTGCTAAATTGCGTCATCAAGTTTTCCACTCTGCTACCTTCAAGCCACTACGGTCTTCTCCGTCATCTACGCAGTGTTGTAAGCTGTTAACGTTCCAGTGCTTTCATCTACGCATTTTTTAAATCATCACATGTATATATCTAAATCAAAAATAAAAGTCGGAACGAGAATGAATAAAATTCTGTTCTTTCTATATGAAGGCCTAACCTTTCTTCTCCAGGTAAAAGTTACCAAACTGAATAAACGAAAATTAATGAAACTTTCAAAAACGAAATCTTTAAATGAAAATTACTTCGTGAAAAGAGAACACTTTTTTAAAAATTAAAGAATATTATACATAACAAAACAAAATAATTTTATATTAATCTCCTCTTTTAACGCGTCAAACAGACCTTGTCAAGCAAAAATGTTTTGAAGCCTTAAACCAAGTTGATTAACGAGTTCCGAATACATGTTTCGTTCCTCTGAATCATTTCAGACTCAAAACCGCTTTTAAGTATCGAACTTTCATTTTAAAACAAAATTCTAGAAGCACTCAAATGTGTGTGTGTGTATTTAATTATGGCAAAGCACACTAGGGCTATCTGCCTAAGAGGAGGGATGCCTTTCGGGGAGGACTTTCTAAGGGAAACTGGCTCGTATACACGTTACACATGGGGAAAACCACGAAAACACCCATGCAGCCAGCCCGTTCGCGGGATTCGAACCTCGGACCGAACTATCAGCGTTCAGCGACTTTACCGCTCGGCCGCTGGTGGGCGAAGCACTCAAATGTTCAGGCCTTTTCTTTACATGCATTCGTACTCAAATTAGATCAATAATTGTATACAAATGCTAAATAATAGTAAAAAAAAAACATTAAAAAAATCCAAAAAAAGCTAAAACAAACTAATTACTCAAACTAAATTAAATCAAAAAGAATATTCTAAATCAAGAATTAATGAATCAATTTTTTATTCAAAGTTGAAAATATATATATTCTTTTCAACTCATAGCAGTTTGTAATTTTGGAAAAAAATAAAGTTTAATTTATTGAAATAATAACTGAGTTCTCTTCCCAAAAGTATAACTGGAAAAACCGTTTGGATCGACGAAAACTTCGGCACCCTCTTGCAAGTCCGGCGTTTCTCATGAAGGTATCGAAGATTCCTCACATTTCTTGCTTAATTCATTCATCAGAAATTGAAAAGAAAGTCAGATTTACATAAGGGTGTGCGAAACTTTATTAAAAACGCCGGATTGCCAAAAGAGTGCCGAAGATGAGTTTCAAGTGAGAAACTGATCTTCAGTTTGGGTGAAATGAATACTTTTACAGGATATACAGGGTTATCCAAATTAAACTTCCCCAACTCAGAGGCCTGTGCAGAGTGTTGTATGGGTCATAATGTGATGAAATTTTAAAAACAGACACTTCAGATCATGGGCTCGAGATTTATTACACAAAAAAATTAGTAAAAGAAGTTGCCGATAGGTGTCGCTGTAACACTAGTAATGTGTTCATATTGCAGCAACGTGATTTACAGAAATAAAGCTTCTGCGCAACGTATCCAAAAGACGAGCCCTACAAAAGTGGAAGAAAGGTCTTGCACAGGCAGTTGTTTCCAGCTCCCTGATGCACAATTGCGACTTTGAAAGACAAAGCTCTGTTAGTGAAACTTTTCTACCAGAATGACGATAACTCCTGTGCTGCGATAAGAGCATTCCGTCGGCTGAAGATCTTACGCCGAGGACCAATGACACCACGCGCTCTACAAGACATGATGAAGAAGTTCGAAAGAACAGGACAGCTGGGAATTTTACCAAGTCGAGGACGACAGGTTGTGGAATCTGCACGCGTAGAAGACGTTGCTTTGGCGGTCGTAGACCCACTAGCCAATCGCCACATGGTGTTGTCAGTGTGCCAACTGTTTCTCGTGCTGTTGATATGCCCTATACGACCGTCTGGCGTGTGATGCATCTAATCCTCGGTTATTTTCTTTACAAAATCCATAGTCGTCATCAGCTGTCCGACGGGGATCCTGTAGTTCGGGAAACATTTGCGTTGCAGTTCCTTGCCAGAATGGAAGTCGATGCTGTTTGGCCGTGGAACATCCTTTGGACGGATGAGGCCCATTTCACCTGAATGGTCAAGTGAATACACACAACTGCCGCATTTGGGCAAGTGAAAACCCGCGCGCAATCCATCAAGTGCCCTTGAACCCTCCAAAGGTTACTGTATGGTGCGGTTTCACTGCAACATTCGTCATTGGGCCTTATTTTTTGGAAGAGGTGACTCCAACAGGGTTCAAAACCTGCTCTGTCACAGGAAAACGGTATCAGGACATGTTGACAACGTTTGTGGTCCCTGAACTGCAACAACGTGGCCGCCTCCAGGACACGATATTTATGCAGGATGGTGCACCTCCCCATATTCTTCGTGGCGTTCAACAGGTGTTACGGGCAACTTTTACCGATGCACGTGTGATCAGCCGCTGTTTCCCTACAGCTTGGCCTCCCCGCTCGCCTGATCTCACGCCATGCGACTTTTGGTTATGGGGATTCTTAAAGGATCGGGTCTACCGAGAAAACCCAGCAACCTTGGCACATCTGAAAGACGCAATTATTCGACATGTTCGTGGAATTAATGTGGACTTACTGCGTTCCGCTGTGGAACACACTGCTTTGCGAATGGAAAGAGTTGTGGGGAACCACGGCACACATATAGAACATCTGTAGAATGTCTTGTTGATCTGCAGCGCCCCCTATCGGCAACTTCTTGTACTAATTTTTTTTTTTGTTTAATAAATCTCGAGCGCATGATCTGAAGTTTCTGTTTTTAAAATTTCATCACATTATGACCCATACAACACTCTGCACAGGCTTCTGAGTTGGGGAAGTTTAATTTGGATAACTCTGTACTATCATCAACAACCATCTCAGAAAGGAAATCGCAAACGTGATGAACCTTCTTTGCAAAAGACGCCCTAAACTACGCAGCACAGCCTAAGATAGCATAACAAAGACATTCCCTGCGAAAGAAGTAAAACTGAAACAACGTCCCATTTTTAAAAATATCACAACACTACAATACAGCTACAGCAATACAGCTCTTAACAAAGGAAACCTTATGAGACCCTCCTGACTTACCAAGTTCTAAAATTCTGTCTTCAGAACAGATGTATATCTAGTACACATCTGTGTAACCTAATTTTTGACGAACAATTGTAAAACGTAATTCAATCATCGTACCTAACTGTAACAGAGTAAAAATGCAAACAGAACTGGAACTGTCCCTCACAGCATGTAAGTACGCGAGGCACCAACTGTGAAAGCATAAACGCTTTAAAAAAAGTCTCATGTGTACACACCACATGACTTCCTTGTACGGAATCTTAAATTATACGCTTTTTTTTCCTGCCCTTCATTTAAACTTATTTCTCATTCAGTTATTTCAGTTCTCACTTCGCGACAAGGCAAAAATACGTAAAAACTCAAAATATCAATATTAAAAATTGAAAGATATAGAAAAACATAAAACATCAAATACGGTTAAAACATTTTTTACTTCCTTGCACGAATTAAAAAGGAAGTATTGTAATCGCGAAAAGTTTCAGGCAGCATATTTCAACGAAAATATCCATTTTGACCGCTATCGAATGCAATTTAACAAGGTTTTTGCATGATATCTGTACGTAAGGACAGAATAAAAGACTTGTTTCCTCCAAAAAAAATTATAAAACAGCTTTAAAATGAATTCTGAAGAGAATTTTTCGTGGCGTCTGTACTAATGTATGTACGTACGTGCTTACGTACACCTCGTATTTTGGTTGCAATCGGCCGCACCAAACGTATATAAATATATCCACTCTGTTACCCGGCTCAGGAATCTCAGTTTCTTCACTCTTATATGTTTGTAAATTGTACATTTTTTGCTTTAAAAATGATTGAATTATGTTGTTTTTATCTTCCGGTTAAGGTTTTTATGCCTTTCGTAATTCTGGAACCAATATTTGTACAATTATCAACAATTTAAAAGCTGTTTAAGTGCGGTTAAGTTTTAAATAACATGGCGGACATATTTGTTTACATTTGAAACAGCAGAATTGTAGATTTGTTGCCAATCTAAATTTAGTAACAATTATTACATAACATACATTTTCTCAAAATATTAAAATGTTAATTTAATAAAAATACAATTGTTTAGAACGGAGCAAAAAATGGCTCACGTAAGTGATGGGACACCATTAGATACTACTATGTACTACAATAAAAATATTTTTGGGTTTTTTTTTATTTTTACTCAAAAGCAATTGGCAATAATTTATAAAATCCTCTGCGGTATTTCTCTCGAGTTTGTTTTGGAATTTTTGCGTTTTTTAGCTCTGTGCAGCCATGAATGCTAAACGAAAAGAAACTTTGCCTGAAATTCCAAAATTAGTTATTAATTTGCATATTGAACGTGGAAAATCTATTAGAGAAACTGCTGAAACAGTTAACTTGAGTCATTCAACAGTTTTCAATATCATTAAATGATATAAAAAGAATCATATGATTCAGGATAAAAGAAGACCTGGCCGACCATCAAAGCTATCCAATGGAATAAAGCGAATTATCGTTCGAAATATTAAAAAAAATCCAAGAATGAGTGCTCCTAAAGTTGCTGCTGATTTACAAGCATTATATGGAGTAATTGTTAATCCTGAGACTATTAGAAGAGTAATTCGATCTGCTGGATATCACGGTAGAGCAGCCGGAAAAAAATTCTTCGTAAGTGAAAAGAATAGAAAACTCAGACTGGCTTTCGCAAAATCCAACATAAATAAGAATTCTGATTACTGGAATGAAGTTATATTTGCTGACGAGAGTAAATTTAATATACTTGGTTCTGACGGTAGAATCTTGGTGTGGAGAAAACCCAGGGAAGAATTTCGTAAACAGAACTTGGTGCCAGCAGTAAAACATGGTGGAGGAGGAGTTATGGTATGGGGGTGTATGTCGTCCGCTGGAGTTGGTAATCTTGCTTTTATTGACAGTATAATGGATCGGTACAAGTATATTGACAGTATAATGGATCGGTACAAGTATATTGACATTTTAAATCAAAATTTGAAATCTTCAGCGCGAAAATTGAATCTTCATAACGATTTTAAATTCTACCAGGACAATGACCCCAAGCACACTGCTTTGAACGTTATAGCCTGGCTGCTGTATAACTGTCCTGAAATAATAAAAACACTACCACAATCTCCAGACTTAATCGCATACAGAATAAATCTTGCAGAGTCATTATATTTGGCAAGAATTGGAATCAAGAATTCGCAAACACACCATTTCTTCAAAACAACAATTAAAATTGGTGCTTCAAGAAGAATGGGGTAAAAGCACTCCAGAAATCACAAAAAAAAAATTAGTCAAATCCATCTCAAGAAGATTAAATCATGTTTTTGAAGTGAAAGGAAATCCAACAAAATATTAAAACCTTTTAAAAAGTAAAATTTTTGGATAAATATTTGATGGAAAAGTAAGTGTCCCATCACTTATGTGAGCCATTTTTTGCTCCGTTCTAAACAACTGTATTTTTATTAAATTAATATTTTAATATTTTGAGAAAATGTATGTTATTTAATAATTGTTACTAAATTTAAGTATGAAACACACCCACAAAAAATTTTTACATGTTTTTTAACTTATTTTACTACACAGTTTCCTTTTGTAAAGCACAAGTGTCCCATCACTTTTGTGAGACACTGTATATGCACCAGCAAAACTTGGTGAACATTATGTTTTTTAGATAAATCTTGGTTTATTATTTTATTTATTGTTGCTACATATGTATTTAAATACTTTGCAATCGATTTCTGCGTGGTGAATTTTCTCGTTACCAACGATTCAACTTTAGAAACATAACAGCACGTACCTTTTTCGAGCATTCCTTTTGGAATCTTCTTTCCACGTAAAAATAATAATTCATCTTTTTTTCCCCCTTTCCGATTAAAAATGTTGCTTATTTTGCATTTAGAAATTTTAATACCATGTATTTCACAATGTTTTTTGAATTATGGAACAGGAATATTTCTGTTCGGAAAGCGAAAAAACATATCCTTTAATCCACAGAAGAATAAATTGAAAGAAGAATAAACTGAAAAGTAGCAGACGATAGTTCTCATCTCAAACAATAAGCTACAGCCAGAAATTTTTATTCCAAAACATTTGCTTTTTTTTTTAATTCTTTACCGAAATCGTTCTTAAAATGTGTAAACAACCCTCTGTAAGTAGAATATTGAAAAAAATGGGGCTTTAAATTTTTCATAATTTATTGCTAAAAATAGGTGAAAATGACAAAGAATGAAATAATCTAAGAGCAACACAAGATTAACATTTTTACAGCTGGGCTCTAAAAAAGTTGAATATTAAATAACATAATGATTCGGAACTAGAAATAAAGCAATCCAGTAATAAATGAACCTCGACTAATCCTTAACTTTCAACCATTACTGACTTGCAGTGAAGCATAAACGAAATTCAGAAAGATAGCGCAGATGCCAAAGTTCTTACCATAAAACTGTAAACTTACATATTATACTTCTGTGAGAAAAGCTATTGCTTGATGACGCAAAGTTGATTTCTTTCGTTTTCATTTCCTAATTTATCGGCTTCGACTGCCTTACGTTGGGCTAAATTCATCGTAATTTATGAACCCTACTCACATCAACGTAATCTGCAATGGAAATCCTACATTTTTATTATTCCATAAACTTCATCCATTGTACGAACAGTTTACTGGCGGGAAATTCGTTTAGTTTAACGACATCCAATTGTTTTACTGCTCGTTAAATCAAACGGGACTGGATTTATGTCGCTTTTATTTGTTCTGTGTTTAATGTACGCGTCTGATGCACTTCGGGTATTCGGATCTCTCTGTGAATTAAAAAACGCGTGGTATTAAATACTGGAAATCGTTATTTCTTTCTCACGAACTTTATGAGAAGTAACTCCATTTACCGAAATCGCTTAAAATATCTATAAAAATATTAATAATATGGGCAAATTAGCGAACTAAATTCTATGAACAACATTCATACACAAATGAATTACTAATTAAAGGATAATAAAAATAAAAAATCTGATGTGTACACCACGACTTCCTTGTACGGAATATTAAATTAGTATACGCATTTTTTCTTGCATTTCATTTAAACTTATTAGATTGAATTAAACCTACTTCGCCGACAGCGCATAAACCACAATAGAATAAATGCATTCTTTAAAATTCACTTTGTTTACCATTGCGACACTCTGGCGCTACGTTTATTGAACAGTATTATATTTCGTTCATATTATAACTCAGAATGCACACAATTTATATCATTTAAAGAATTATCTAATATTCAAATACTATAATAACGCTAGAACTACGTATAAAAGAAATTAAGCAAACAAAACAAAACAAAACAAAACAAACCAAAAAAAAAAAAAAAACAGTTTTTCACAGACGATTGAGTATTTCTCATTCAATTCATTCAGTTTCCACTTCGCGACAAGGCAAAAATACATAAAAACTCGAAATATCTGTATTAAAAATTACGAAGTAAATCTTAAACTCTTATTTCCTCGAAAAAATTCCAGAAAGGATTAAGCATGATTTAAATAATAAATGAAGGCGTTATCTTTGTTGTTGCGAAGCTAAGTTTCTCTAGATTGGCAACAAATCCGCTACTCAGCTGTTTCAAATGTAAACAAGAGCAATAGCCGCCATCAAATCAGGCTTAGCGGCCCTTAAACAATTTTAAAATTGTTGATAATTCTAAAAATATTGCATACAGATTTACTAAAGGCATAAAACCCTTAACCGGAAGATAAAAACAACATAATTCAATCATTTTTAAAGCAAAAAATATACAATTTACAAACATATAAGAGTCAAGAAACTGAGATCACTGAGCCGGGTAACAGAGTGGATATATTTATAAATATATTTATATACGTTTGTTGCGGCCGATTGCAACCAAAATACGAGATGCACATCTACATGTTATAGCAGTCCTATATACAAAATTTTAACATTCTGAGGCTACTCCTTTTTGAGTTATGCGAGATACGTACATACGCACGTACGTACGTACGTTCGTGCAGACGCTACGAAAAATTCTCTTCAGAATTCATTTTAAAGCAGTTTTTTTTTTTGGGGGGGAGGAAAAGAGTCTTTTATTCTGTCCTTACGTACAGATATCACGAAGATGGAAAGCGGTCGAAGTGGATATTTTCGTTGAAATATGCTGTCTGAAGCTTTTCGCGATTACAATTGTTAGCAATTAATTAGTTCATTTATTAAAAACACATTCCGTCAAACATTAATTGTTAAATACTTGCTTTATTCAGAAACATTACTGTCAACATTACTGCTCAAAAAACATTACAGTTCAAAATATTATCGTTCTGAAAAAAACTGTTGTTGCCAATCGGGAAAATACATTTTAAATAAAATTAATACGTTGCGTTTACACAATACTTCCTTTTTACTTCGTACAAGGAAGTAAAAAGGAAATCTTAAAGCTTTCAGATTTTATACTACGTCGAAAAAGGCTTTTTTTTTTTTTTTTTTTACTTTTTAACATTTTATGTGTTACCTTTATTTATTAAATATCACGTTTTCCGCACTTATACTACATAAAATTCCATTGAACAGCCCTATATCACAAAATATTTAAAAACAGCATATGTTTAGAATTTCCGATGCACAGTCTCGCGCGCTGGAGATA
Source organism: Stegodyphus dumicola (assembly GCF_044657685.1). Classification (NCBI taxonomy): domain Eukaryota; kingdom Metazoa; phylum Arthropoda; class Arachnida; order Araneae; family Eresidae; genus Stegodyphus; species Stegodyphus dumicola. The sequence goes on along the minus strand of NC_140777.1, from coordinate 19,254,494 downwards.
AAACTGCTTTCTTCCGTACAGTGTTGCCATTGCTGGCTTTGAAATCGTTGAGTTTGTTAATCAAAAATTCTCTAAAGTTTTACAAAATTTGGAATAGATAATAAAACAATTTTAAAATTCACAATTCGGGCATCCAAGTGCCCACGGTCGTTTGGAGGACTACGTTACTCAAAATTTCATGGCTCTAGGTACCACTGTTTTTTCACAATATGAGAAACATTCATGCAGATTCTTCATTACGTAGTTTCTTTAAATATAATACATGGTCATAATATTTGGTTGCAACAATTTGAAAAGTGAATCAACGCAGAAAGTGAAACGGCGCAAAATGCCGTTTTGAGGTTAATAGCCCTTTGGGCCTCCCGCCCTTTTGGGATAAAAAGTCAAAACGGTATTATAAAATTATCAGCATGATTACATAATAGTTATGAACATTACAATTATGAACCTCCGGCACTAAATGGCATATTTCAGTGGTCTCAAACCAGCGGCTCGCGAGCCACATGCGTCCCCCGAAGCAATTTTATGTGGCGCAAGAAGACATTTGAATTGTGTATTTGTGCACATATCCTGTTGCAAAGATTTCAAAATTTTAGTTACTTGAAGTCCGAGTTTACATTACTTTCATTACCATTACACCATCACTAGCGCATCAAAAAATCTACAAATAGAATGAATTAATTAACAATGCGATATAAATCTCCTTCAAAGATTTTAAGATACAGGTTTCATTAACTTTTATTCGTAACTAGCAGCTTCGCTGCCAGCCTTCGTCTGGCTTTTAAATGTACCGGGAAAATGGCTGAAGGAAACACCAAACGTTAAATTTAAAAACTGCGCAGAATTTTACTCTGCAGAACAACTTCATAAAAAAAAAGTTATTACGTATAACAGAATTACAATGAAATAAGCTATATCCCTTAATACAAATATTAATTATCCTAATAAAAAAATTAACCAACTTTCAGTTGAAGAAAAAAAAATCATGCAAAACTTTTCAATATCTTAACAAACAGTGAAATAAGCGAAAAATAACATGAAAACAACTCAAAAAAACATAAAATTCCGCGCAGAATTTTACTCTGCAGAACAACTTTACCAAAAAAAAAATCAATAAAAATGTATTATATATAAAAAAAATGACAATGAAATATGCCAATCTCTTAAAAACAGTGACATAAGAAATACGATGAAAAATTGTTGCCAAACCCATATTTCTAAAAGAATGAAACTATTCAAAATGATGCGATTTCATCAAAAATCTATCAACAACAATAAGACAGGATAACTTGCCAAAATCTTATTTTTAAAGATGTGAGATGTGAGAAGTGTACTCGGAAGCTTCATTAAAAAATATTTTTTTAAATACAAAATATTATCATTTTTCCAAAATTCTCTTTGTAAAAGCAGTCGCAAGGATAAAAGTTTAACGTGTCCAAAAATCAAAGAAAAATAAACTGTACAATTTTAAAAATAAACGTTTTTAGAAAAAATCCCGTTGAAAAGGTGTTAAGCTCTCTCTGTTAAATAAATTCGTATCGAATCGATTTATTGAAACACGAAATTTATTTTAAGTTCGTAAAGTAGCTAAGTGCCTACGTTTCAGGACGATGTGAAAATGGAGTGTGTAGAGTAAAATCTCGCTTTCCTATAGCCCATTATGTCTCAAAATGATGTAATTTCGTCACAAAACCTAAAATAAAAAAAATTCGAATTCGAATTTCGAAAAAATCGCTTCGAGGTGCAGTGGCTCTTGTCTAGATGCACCTATGTACCAAATTTCGTAGCCGTGGGTCTGTTAGCTTACGCGCAGCGCGAACGAAAGACACACACACAGACAGACTCTTTCTTTTATTATATGTAGAGAAGATTGCCAAAAAATTAAACAGCTTGGTTAAAATTTTTTACTAATAATAACTGCTCTGTTTCGAAAAAACAAAAGCAAAAGCAAATTAAACAATATATATAAACAGCTGTTTTTTACAATTGAAAATTAGTAAGAAAAGAATCCGATCAGCATCCATGATGAAGATCATTTCTAGAGATTTCTCTTTAAGGTTACAAACTTATCAGAATAGAAACACCATCAAATGTCGAGCTATAGTATAAAATAAAAAAGTTTATAATTATTTGCATACAAACATGTGTACTTTTTATACTAAGAAAATCTTAATAAATAAGAGAAAGAGAGTGGATTCTCATTATTTATTCTCAAGTTTTGTCGCACTCAGGAAATTTTCTCTCAAAACTTAGAAAGATTTCATAACTTGTTTACTTTTAATTTGAATCAAAATGATTTATTTAACGATTAATTAAAGAATTAAAGATTTAGAATTATTTGAAAGAAATTTCAGTGCAAGAATTTAATATTTAGATATCAAGATGCTTGAATTACAAAATGTAACCCCCAAAAAAATGTTTTACAGGTACCAAACCTAGAGTTCAGATTAAAAAATAAATCTGATTTTGTTTCCTTTCGCTGTTGTTGTTGCAAGGGGTGAAACCCTCTCCCCCCCCCCGGGGGCCGAAACAAGTTCAGCCATCAGGCCATAATAGAGGCCAACCTGTCTCTTTTGCAATATTATTATTATTGTTAGCCCAAAGGGACAATTTGCCCAGAAGGGCTATTAATTTCGTTTCGGCATTTTGCGTTGATTCACTATAAACAGCGAATCACTTTTCAAATTGTTGCCACCAAATATGATCGCCCTGTCTTATATTTAAAGAAATTAAATAATGAAGGCTCTCCATAAACGTATGAATATTTCTCGCATTGTGATAAAACAACGGTACCTAGAGACATTTAGTTATTTCAAAGCAAGAGAAATGAAAAGGGAAGAATGCCCTCGCCCGAACTCGAACCACGGATCTCTCGGATACGCGTCGAGCGTGCTGACCACTACACCACGAAGGCATTCTAAGAAATGCGGGAGAAATAACTTATAGAATAACGTAATCTTCCACCGAATATGGGCATCTGAAAGCCCTAATTTGATATTTGTTTTATTATCGATTAAATAATTAAATAATTTATATATAAATGATTAATTTTCACAAGAAATCCACGCTGCTTGAATTATTTTCAAAGGGAAATTGTATGGCAAAACATTTTCAACCATCTTGCTTAAAGCGCGGCAAAGGTCATGTGAAATAACAGATATATTATTTGAAGCCCATTGGTCCATTATAGAAGCCACTTCCTTGGTGGCGATACAGATGTGCATTTATGAAATATGTTTCCGGTTACGGTTTTTATGCCTTTAGTTAATCAGTATGCAGTAGTTGTACAATTATGAACAATTTAAAAGTTATTTAAGTGGTGCTAAGCCTAACAAACCCGCCATTTGCTTACATTTGAAACTCTTGGCTTGAAGAATGAGTGAAATTAGTCAGTGAATTAAGTCAGTTTGTGCACTCATTTCAGCGTCTTCCTGCCCGCTGATCGAATGGCTTGTTTTTGGAGTAGAAACTTTATTTCAATTGCAAAAAGGAATTAACTGTATTTGGTGTTTTTCCTGTACTTACAATTTCCTGTTTTACAATTTTTTATGAAGATGTTCTGAGTTTTTATATATTTTGGCCTTGCCGCGAAGTGAGAAGTGAATTAATTAAATGAGAAATATATCTCTAACGAAATTTGAGGAAATAAGCTTAAATGAAGTGCAGCAAAAAATGTGTATGATGTAATAAGCCGCATAAGGAAGGTCATGTGTTGGCCACATTAGATTTTTTGAACTGTATTTTATATGCCTTTGTTTTTATTTATTTACTTATTTATTTTGAGAAGCAATGCGTTTTATTACTAAGTACGTTGTAAATACGTTTACGACGAGAAATCAAAACATTTTTATTCTCAGATTCCATTTTACGACTCCTACGAGGTGCGAAATTCGCCACCTTGATTTTTTTTACTACCTCTCATAAAGAGAAAAAAGGGGAATAAAAATTTTTCCCATTCAGAACGGTTTCGCCTATTTTCGTTAATACAATCAGCAGCAGTTTACCGTCGTAAAAGTAAATTTTGATTTATGGCACTTTCGATCGATTTTTGGAAAACTGATAAAGCAATGGAAGAGAATTTTTACTTCATAAACAGTCAGCAATAAAATGGCTAAGAACTTCCAAATCCTAACGCGCCACTAAACTATAAATTCCCAGTTACTCTGGCTTTCGAAGAGCAGTTTTATTGAGAAGAATGACTTCAAAGCAAACATATTCTATGAACAAGATGAAATAATTTATTGCATCAAATGCACAAGATACTAACATACACTCAAGCGCAGGTACCAAGATGGCCGAGAAGTAATTTTAAACTGTCACTGTTCAAATATGTCAATTCTAAATTTTAGGCATTTGGACAACAAATACTTCTAATTGTAAAAGATAATTCAAGTACAATCTCTCACAGCAGAGGGCGCTTGACGCGATGCCGGTTAATGTTATCATCCGGATATTGTTATTGATTTGCGCTGTTTGTACACGGAAAATATGCCGCTTATTGTAATCAACAATTTGGCTAATGTTATCCAAATATTGTTACGAATTTTGTATTTAGATACGGAATTTTAATAAAATTATAAGTTAAATTGTACACTGGTTATCACAAATTAAGGAAAAATCCCAATTACTGAAAAATTTACATGTAGAATTTTATGAAACTTACCCACAATATACAACACATAGTAAGATATCAAATAACATAAAAATAAATTACCAGACAATTATGGTAGTATAGAAATTAGCACATGTATAAAATGAACAAATCGAAGGTGTCAGTTTGTTATTAGAAAAGTACCTTCAATAGGGTATATGGTCGCCTCTAGAAACAATACAGCGCATACAATGGTACGTGATGCTTTCAATTATGCGGTCTATCAGTTCCATAGGAAGCGAGAGCCATTCCTCTTGCAAAGCTGTTGCAAGCGCGGCAAGGGTCTGAGAGGGCAGACTGAGAGCAGCTAGACGTCTCTCTAAATCATCGCAAACGTGCTCGATAGGATTCAAGTTCGGGGATCGAGCTGGCCACTCCATGCGCATAATTGTTTCCTGTTGAAGATAATCATCTACGATGCGAGCCCTGTGTGGTCTTGAGTTATCGTCTAGTAACAGGAAAGCATCACCTATTGCCCCGGCACACGGGCGCACATAATCATCAAGGATGTCATCTCTATAAACCGGAGCATTCACGGTTTCCGTTGGAAAGACATGGAGGTCTGTGCGTCCACCCAAAGAGATGCCACTCCAAACACAGACACTGCCCCTTCCGTACGCATCTCTTTCACGGATGTTTGACGGATGATAACGAGTTCCAGGTTCTCTCCATATCAAATAACGCCTACTATCGCTTTCTAGACTAAACCTGGACTCATCCGTAAAGAGAACAGCCCTCCACTGATCAAGCGTTCAGTGGACATGTTGTCGTGCCTACTGCAAACGGTTTCTCCTATGGCGTGACGTGAGCAGCACGCAAATGGCTGGTCGTCTCGCATACAGACCACCTTCGTGAATCCTTCTACGCACAGTTGACGTTGACACCAACCTTTCGGTGGCTGCAGCAAAAGGAGTATCTAAGAAGCGTCGGAGTAGCGGTTCTATTCCTGCGTGCACATAATGTCAAATATCGGTCATCGGCGCTCGTCGTAGCGGTTGGCCGTCTTTGGCTGAACCTCCTAGAGGCTGAATCTGTGGTTTGAAATCGCCACCAAAGTCTATGAACCACAGAAGGACTCACATTTAGCCATCTGGCCACTTCTGTTTGACTTTATCCTGCCCCTAGTCTCCCAATGGCTCTCCATCGTAGTTCTGCAGGCAAATGATGCCTGGAGGTCATTGTTACGAATTGGCTATCTCAGATTTCTGATGTCACTATCACAGTGAAATATGTGGGCTTGCTCTCAAAGATGGACTTTTTCTCTCCTCGCAGATGACGTATTCCGAGCGCAGCGCCACTAATTTGCATATTGCAGTTTTACTCAGCTACTCTTACTTGGCAACATATTCAAATTTTACACAGTTTAGCTTATTATTGAGGGAGTTATCGCTATTTTTTGTGATTTTTCCTTAATTTATAATAACCAGTGTATTTTTCTGTGTAATGTCGCAAGAGAGACAAATTTTAAAAAGAAGCTATGCCGGAAAAGTAAGAATACAGAGGCAAAAGCATTTAACATTCAGTAAATGGGCAGTGTTGCCAGAAAAGTTTCAACTAAAGTAGCAAAAGCAGACTAAAAAGTCGCAAAAAATGCAAATTACGTATAATATCACGTGATTTATGTGACGTCCTAGTTGCGCCTGCTCACATGACCTCTGACGTCATCACAAATTTACCGTCTATTGGTTCTGTAAGTTGTAGACTGTATTCGATGGTTAGTCTTTTTAATTTATCTTTAACGAAACATTTTAAAATTATACTGCTCATTTTCAGTTGTTTAAATATCCATTTCTTTTTAAATTAATTCTCATTTAATTTAGGTTTCCGTATTTAAATTAATTTGCGGATATCCGTTCTTAAGTGATTCCTCAGTTTAGACTTAGCGCTTTTGTACTAAATTTTTTTAGTTCAGTTTTTTAATTCTTTTAGGCATGGCAGTCACAGACGATAACCACTATACCGGTTGGGCGACCGGATTTAATTTGTTGCATTTATATGCTTTGTGAAAGACAGCTTTGAATTTTAAACCAGATCTAGGTGGGCTGATAAAATTGTGTTAGCATATTTTAATTTAAACATTCAGAGGTAGAATTTAAGAGAGGCAGAATAAACTTTGTGTTTTAATTCTGTCTGTTTGCTTGATTGTTGGCGATAATTCACTACATAGAACACAGGTAGTGTTGAATTTGTTGTCGTACTAGCTACTTAGTTGGAACCTACACAGGTGTTACAACGTACCTAGCCCTTATTAAAAGAAAAGTAGTCATTGAAAGCACTGCCAAGCTAAAATAACACTGCAATTTAAGACCATAATTTGCAAGAAAGACTCTGGATAAAACCAAAGAATTGGGAATGGGAGGTGTTACCTCATCCACCTTATTGGTCGGATGTCGCACTCACCCTCTGATTACTATTTATTCAGGTCGTTACAACATCTCTTTAAAAAGTCGAAAAATAAAAGTCAGAAATGAAATTTCTAATTCTTGATCCAAAAGTCAAAATGGCGATAGCCCAGTAAAGCTATTAGTCTCGAAACGCAATTTTGCGTCGAATCACTAAAAACGGCTGTACCACTTTTCAAACTATTGCCACCAAATATTATCGCCCTGTATTATTTATAAAGAAACTGAATATGAGGAAGCTACATTAATGTATGTATGTGAAAAAATTCGCAATGTGAAAAAACAACGGTATCTAGAGTCATCAAATTTTTAATAGCATAGTCTTTGACCCGAACACGGCCCCTGGAAGCCCGAACCTGGAAATTGTTTTATTGTCTACTTCACATTTTGTAAAACTTTACCGAATTTTGATTAAAAAACTCAACAACTGCTAAGCAAGCAGTGGGAATACTGTAGGGACTTCTGTAGGAAAACATTTTTATCTCCAGCGCGCGAGACTGTCTACGAGAAATTCTAAAGATATGCTACTTTTAAATATTTTTAGCACAATGTGGCATCAGCCAACATGCTCTAGAAATGTGTATGTGTCTGTAAATGAAAAAAAAAAAAAAAAAAACGCCCGTTTGAAAGCTTTCAGAATTTTTTTTTTTTTTTTTTTAATTTTGTGTTGATCCGAAATCATCTTTACTCTACATATTTGGAATTGAAAATTTGTCTACTTATGTGGTAAACACTCATTAATAATGAGGGTGATTACATCACTGACTCAAAATTATTTAAAAAAATTTCTAAATGAATTTGGGGAAACAATACATTACTTTCCGGTCTCTCGTGTATTATCAAATAACACTTTGCCATGCCATTCATATTGAATGTTGAAATGCAGTAGAAAAATGGCACTGAACTTTTGGTCTGCCCTTCTAAAATAAATATATGTCTTAGGCTGTTACCATGGCAACTGCTTACGCAAGTGCGGCGAAAGGCTTCAGAAGGAAATCAAACTGTCCCGCAAATACAACAGGTTACAAAAACTAAAATATGCTTCTCTTCAATACGTAAAAAAATGCCAGTCGATATTTATTATTCTATAGACTACAGCTTCAGCTACTGCCATCTTAAAATCAGGTAATAAAAACACAATATATAAGCAAGTAAATAATTAAAATTATATTTGCTACATTTTTTGAAGAAATAGAGAAAGTTTTCGATCAACAGAAAATCTAATAAAAGTGTTGTGAAATAATAGAAAGAAAATTTAATTTTTTATAAAAATTAAGGGAAACTAGCCTGAAAATTTAAATGCCCCTGCTCCGTGCTAATGATTTTACAAATTCAGAGTTTTTAATGCCAAACAAGTGGAATAATCACAAAAAAGATGACGCTAGAAGTTGAGAAAAAAAGACATTTTTCAAATGATTACTTTGAATACTTGGTTTGTACAGATATTCCGTTAATTTTGAAACCAGGAGATGTGAAAAATGACCAATGCCGTCGCCGGGACTCGAGCCACGGACCTCTCGAATACGCGCCGAGCGTGCTGACCACTATACTGCGAAGGCATGCTAAGAAGGCAGGAGAAATACTTATAGGTTAGCTATGGCAAAAAAAAAAAAAAAAAAAAAAAAAAAAAACCCAACCACCTGTTTGAATTCAAATTTTATGGCAAATACTATAAAAACAAATTTAATATTACTTTAAAAAAGAAAAGAATGAAAAGAAAATCTGAAAGGATTCGGATTTTATAGTGGCACCAGAGTTTTGCGCTCTGACTGAGTATCACATGTTACAAATTTGAGCTTAGCTCTTTTTTGTCCAACGGGGCAATTTGCCCAGAAGGACTAATTCCGTTTTGGCATTTTGCGTTGATTCACTACAAGCGTTGTTTTATTTTTCAAATTGCTGCCACCAAATATTATCGCCCTGTATTATACTTAAAGAAATTAAATAATGAAAAATCTGCATAAATGTATGCATGTTTGTCGCATTTTAGTTCGGACGCCACTGTAGAGTCATTGGGTTATTTTAAAGCAGGAGATATGAAAAATGTGCCAATGCCCTCGCCGGGATTCGAATCTGAACCTCTCGAAGACTCGCCGAGTGTCCTACCGTTACAACCACGAAGGCATGCTGGAAGGAGAGAGAAAATACCTTATAACGTAACAAATAAAAATGATAAATGGATACACTATAGGCAGCTGTTTAACAAATAGATAAACTACAGGTCACCATAACAATACTGTTCCTTTAAAAGAAACCCAAACTCCAATAATAACATTACAATATCCAATAAGCTATCTTTATTTCTACTTCGTTGCAAATTGAAACTCGCCTGTTCTTATCGTCGCCTCTGTTACTCTTTAGGTCTGAAATCATACATAAATAATTAGAGAATGTGAATGAGCAGCCGACTCGGCTAAACCACTGACTGAATTTCGGTTCCTTTTTGCTTTGCCATGATGGCTCGCTTCTCGTATTAGGCCGGCATAAAGCTCAACAGTCAGGTAAAGCTTCGGCGTGATCTTCGCAGGTCGTTTGGAAAGGTTCATCTCTGTTAACAAAACAAAAATAATTACTTCGTAGACGAATCTATTCTAAAATTTAGCGCAGCTCGTTCTCTGAACGCATTGAGGAAGGGGGGAAGATGACGGAATTATGATTTAAAATTTTCAGAACATTGCGCTAAAATGCTTCAAGGAGGAATACTCGAGAAATTAGGTATAATGATATACGAGAGAAAGAGGAATTCAATTTAAGTTCACAATATTGTTACGAAATGCTAAGGCGCGGTGAGATAACTTCCCCGCAAAGCAGTTTTAGAGTTGCCATAAAATGGCAAGGTAAGGCAGGGTTGCCACATTTGGCGAGAAATCGCCCTTTTGGCGACAAAACTGGCGATATGCCATGGACGGATGGAGAACCTTCTGGAACAAATTCTTACCGGTTTAGCCCAGAATGTTCTCGAACACAAGCCGAAAGCTATATAAACCCTTCTGGTCCGCAGTCAAAGAGAGTGCGCCTCGTCGAGAAGGCAAGTCAGTGTACCTCGCATAGAGTGCGAGATAGTTAGTGTGTCTCATCTAGTTAGTCCGTGCAGAGACGATCGAGTTGACAGCCGGGCAGCCAGTGCCGAGTGGGTCGTCGAGTGCACCGAAGGAGTCTCGTAGTGTATCGCGGTTAGTGCATCGTCGAGAGAGTGTGCTGAGCTCCGGGAACCGAAGAGTCGGGAGGTGTGCTCCGGGAACCGAAGAGTCGGGAGGGTTCCGACTGAACCGAAGAGTCGGGAGGTGTGCTCCGGGAACCGAAGAGTCGGGAGGGTTCCGACTGAACCGAAGAGTCGGGAGGTGTGCTCCGGGAACCGAAGAGTCGGGAGGGTTCCGACTGAACCGAAGAGTCGGGAGGTGTGCTCTGTGTGTCGTCGAGTGCATCGCGAGTTGTAGCGTGGAGAGTCTCGAGAGTACGTTGAGTTCCGAGAACGACCAAGCAGAGTCGGAAGCTGTATTCTGGTGCTTTGCAGTGAAGCTATCTTACCGTGATAGCCTGATAACCTGAAGGCTGTGTCACTGAGTTTCAGCGTGTTTATAGTAGATCATCAACGACTGTAAAACGTGTTTTCGAGTTGTGCTGATAAAACTGGCTAATAAAGTGTGTTTCGATACTTCATCAAATAGCGTCGTCATTATTCACTCCAAATCCATACTAACCCCGTACGAACGTGAAGGAAGAAAATAACGTAACAACTGGTATCAGAAAAAGAAAAACGCAACAATATTTAAAAATTTCGTATCTGAGACGAAATACAAATCCTTCATTTCCTCAAAGAGAAATACTTAGCTTTTAAATTTACTTTTGGAATGAACTCTTCTTATAAGAAAGAGTATTTATTTTAAATATGTATACATATGTATATAAATAAAACAGGGAAACTTCGTTTACCTCTTTTCCTCGATGGGTTATTTTTGTGACGTAATCTTCCCTTCTAAGTTCCTTTAGTTCAAAATGGATAGAACGTATTTCTCCTGAACTTGCAGATCGATCCATAATTCTCCCCAACTTATCCACCCCTATTTTTTTTTTTTTTTTTTTTTTTTTTTTTTTTTTTTTTTTTACTTATTTCTCTCCTTTAAACGTTCCAATATTTCCCGGTGAATGCCAAAATCATAGAATATTTTCTCTCTTTGTCGCTTTGGGTTAGATCAGAAAAATCACCTTTTCCGTCATTATTTCGTCCAGGGAGTGGGTCTCAAATACAAATTACATGCGGGCCGAATACGAAAACTAAAAACAGCTGACATGCCAGATTTTATTTAAAAAAATAAAAATTTTATTGACACAATAAATAAAATAGAATTATATTACGCACAAACGGTCGTCCCCCCCCTTTACACACACATACACGTTTCGAGGACATGAGCTAACGCCACTTTCGAATAAAAATATTTAAAAAAAGCATATCTTTAGAATTTCTAATAGACAGCATCGCGCGAATAACAATGTTTTATTCTCTACAGTGTTGCCATTGCTGGCTTTTGAAACTTGAGTTTTTTACTAAACAATTCGTTAAAGATCTCACAAAATATGGAATAAACAATAAAACATATTCCAAATTCCAAAGTCGGGTTTCCAGATGTGCCCATGTTTGGGTGGAGGGCTATGTCATTCAGAATTGGATGACTCTAGGTACCGTTGTTTTTTCACACTGCGAGAAACATACATGCAGATTCTTCACAATTTAATTTCTTTAAGGCGATAATTTTCGTAGCAACAATTGGAAAAGTGATACATCGCATTTAAGTCATTTAACGCAAAATGTCGTTTCGAGACTAAGAGAACTTTTGGGCTAACGCCCCCTTAAGCTACAAATATTTTTAATAAATTTTAAATTTCGCTTACTAAATATTTATCAAAGCAGACAAATAATAATATACGAAAAGCAAAAAAATTAATTTCATATTTATTTTCTATCTGAAAATCTAAAGTTGGATGCTAGCAAGACATTTTTGCGGGTTACACTTTGTAAATCAAAGATACTGGCAGATAAATTTTAACTTCTTAGACTGCCGTTTTTTCAAATAATACTAACATGTTTAAATAATCATTAACTAACTTTAATTTTAACTAAAAATAAACAAATTATGAAAACTTTCAAAGGTTTCAGAGAAAATTTACCAAAGGATAAAGCTTGAAAATAGATCAAAAGAATTTAGATTTCTCTTGTTCATTTATTTATTCTTCGACGTATAATAAAATACACCTTGTTGCGTTCTACGGGTTTGTGGATTTGGAGTGACTAATCACAACACTTGATAAAGAATCAAAACACAATTTATTCGTCAATATTACACAGGGGAGTTTCAAAGACGCGTTGCAGTCATCAAAAGACTATGATAAACACGCTAAAGCAATCAGCAATAGCCTTCGGGCTATCAGGCTGCAACGGTCAAGACAGCTTTACGGCAAAACACTAAAGTACAGCTCCCGACGCGGTCGGTCGCTCTCGAGCTAATCTCTGAACTAAATGCACTACTGCTGTACTCAATATACTCTTCTACTACTCGTACAGGCAGGATTTTCTTCGAACGCATAAATAAAAATAGGCAAATATGTATTTAAATAATTATGAACTTCTTTATTTCTTACTACAGCTTGACACCTGACGTTTCAATTCTGATAAAGTTTGCAGCCTTAAGAAGAGATTACAAGAATTAATATTCATTGTTCAATGCAAATGCTCGTCGAATTGAGTTTATTTTCTTATTAGTTTTCAACTGTGAAAAATATTCTTCTCATATATAAATAACTTCATCAACAAAGCAATTATTCCTACTGCGAAAATTAGTAACCGAGCTTATTTATTTTTTGACAAATAGGAATAAAAAAAAAATCAAATTTTTGGATTTAAAAAAATCATATTTCTGAAATCTTCAAATTTTTGGATAAGATTTATACCATACTGTAAATTGTTGTTACTTGTTGTTGTTGTTCACTTGTCTGACAGTAACACCAGCGCAAGTCCACGAAATTCTTCATGGCAAGGAGCGCAAGTTTTACGCCTGTCGTTGGCAACAGCCTTGAGTTCCTTACAGGTGACAGTAATATTTATATTTAGCTCACCAATTTCGAAGGAGAGCACTCCGGGGGGAGATGAAAGGTCCGAGGGTCTCCTTAGTTTCGCTTACTAAATATTCTTATAAAATAAAGGTAATAACCTTATAAAATAAAGGTCCGAGGGTCTCCTTCCCTGTATGCTCTTCCACCAAACCACGCGAAAGAACTTTCGGTTCGCCGCATATTTATAGTGCCCCATGCCGTAACGACACTACTCACATTTACAAACATCCATGCCCTTTCCGGGATCCGAACCCGGGCCTTTCGGCACTGTAGTCAGCGACGCTAACCACCATAACGGTTGGGGGGGCATACTGTAAATTACTTAGCTTCATTTTCTGGCGCCTTTGTTTTTAACCATAATGGAAATAGTGTAAAGTCAGAATTTACATAACTAAAATTTTTAAAACCTTTGCAATATCGTATTTGCAACAAATACATAATTGAAATATTTTTGCGGGCAGCATAAAATTGCTTCAAGGTCCGCCTGCTATCCGCCAGTTTGAGACCACTGGTCTAAGGAGCTGTGGATACATTTTTATGCTGCCGCAGTCGGATAAGATAGTTTCGTTCGTTTATTTGATAATGGCACAGCACGCTAGGACTATCTGCCTAAGAGAAAATATCCCTCCGTTGAGGAGGCTTCCGCCCCAGATATATCTGGGTATACTCATACGGAATTGAGTGCCAACCCAGAGAAGGCCATTCCACGGTAACACAACTCCGTGGAGACGGCAAATTTAAAGAAATGCGTATTGCAGTATAATAGTAAAGGATAGTTGCAGGGTTCGGACAACACCCGAGTAGTCTTAGAAAGCCGTCCAGGTGTCCGGGCCTGCTGTCACCTGTCACCGGGCTCTGCCCCGTTCATTATTACGCATTCATATATTACAGCTTCAATCTTTAGCTGGTCTTGTCTTAGTCTCTCTGTAGTTTGGAACCAGTGGGGCCAGTAACTGTTATGGGTGAACAGTTCGTATTCATGCTACACATGGGGAAAACCACAAACACACCCATCCAAGCAGCTTGTTCGTCTGGTATTGAACCCAGGTCGAACTATCAGTGATCAACAACTTTATCGCTCGGCCGCTGGTAAACTCGTATAGTCATTAGGTTTTTGAAGCAGGAGAGATGAAAAATGAGCAGCGCCCTCACTGGGACTCGAACCTGGACTTCTCGAATACGCGCCGAGTGTGCTACCCGTTACACCACGAAGACATGTAGAACGAAGGGACTAAATATATATTCTCCCTTTTAACGGGCGACTGCGGATTAGGGGGAAAAATCGCCAAATCCTGGGGGGGTGAAGAATCATCATCCACCACCTTTTTTAATTCGGGCGCCACTGTAGAGTCTTTAAGTTATTTTGAGGTACATGGAAAATGTGAAGTACCCTCGCCGGGACTCGAACCTGGACCTCTCGAATACGCGCCGAGTGTGCTACCGTTGCACCACGAAGGCATGCTTGAAGGAGGGAGAAAATATCTTATAAGCTCATTTTTTTTCCTGACCATGAGGAGGGTCTGAGTGTACCTCCTATACCTTACAAGCTCAGTATAAGGTGGTTAGCACTCGATATTTGGAGTTCAAATTCATTACATATCGAAGATGTAAGAATTGGAGGCTCCCTTCAGCCCACCTGGACACGAGTGTTCCCATAGTTCAAAAGAAAGGGCCCCGTATCTCCACAAACGAGGGCAGCCAGTAACCCAGCCACCCCCAAACAACAAACAAAATTACTAAATCAAAAATTAGTAAGCACATCTAACACAAAATTAGATTAAATCGAAGATGTCTGTAAGTACAATCGCTTTGAAGAATGAGAGAATTCTTCTGATATGGAAGTTCTGGCGAGAGATTATCCTAGGCAAAAATAAAAATGATAACGAGATAATTTGATTCGATCCCCAAAGATGCTGTCAGCCAACGCTGCAATGCCGCTTAGGCAGATGGCTCTCATGTCACTTGGATATTTGAGCCCTATTCGTTGAAGAAAAGGATGATATTGCGTTTTCCCAAAAATATATCTGCATTTCCATATTAGCGTGTGGTCCTATTTGTAAAAATAGTTTTATCTTCAGAGTATTGATTTAAATCTAATCTAGCTACATATAACGAATAGGTTGAGGCTTTCTCTTTGTCACTGAATATTTGTATGGCAGGCTACGTGACCTGTGTCAGATGGAAGAAATTCCCACGTCGGTACAATCAATATAGATAACCAGCTTACATTTGGCGGTGCCTTTAGTATTCCGGTGTTTTAAATCCACCCGCCCATAGAATTGGTACTTCTGACATGTACTCTTTTCGAGCCAATCGCCTGTTGGCTGGTTGCACAGTTACACTGTTCATACTGCTATACAGATAGAGACAAACTAATGCATTGCTTATAAATCCAGTTTATTTCTGGTTTTTATTAGGTTTACCTTATATTATAATCTACGTCTGGAACTGTGAATGTCGCTTCTGAAAGAATTAAAAATGTAGCCAACAGAAATTTATCGCAGGTACCAAATATTAAGATTTCAGATGGAAAATAAATATATTTATTTCCTTTGCGTTATTATAATTAGTTTTGTTAACACATTTTTAAATAAATATTTTGTTAGTGAAATTTAAAATCTTGTTAATAAATTTTAATTTTGTTAAAACAATTTTCATTTTGTTAAAAAAAAAATCTGATGTGCACACCCCGTGACTTCCTGGCACGGAATATTAAATTATATGCATTTTTTGCAACAATTGATTTAAACTTATTCTCTCGAACTTCATTACAAATAGATTTCTCATTCACTTAATTCATCTCTCACTCCACGGCAAGACAAAAATACATAAAAACTCAAAGTATCTTTATTGATTATTGATTATAAAAATTGAAAAATATAAAACATAAATACAGTTAAAACAATTTAAAGAACAATTTTTACAACAAAAATTACAGTTTCTGCGCAGAAACAAGCAATTCAGTCAGCGAACATGAAGACAGATTTTTTTGGTGCAGAAAACCGAAAGTTTACTTTCGGTACTACTGGGCTAAAACACACTGAATTTGTTGCACGCAAAAACATCGTTAAATTGCATTCGATAGCGGTCAAAAGGGATATTTTCGTTGAAATATGGTACCAGAAATTTTTCGCGATTACAATACTTACTTTTTACTTCGTTTAAGGAAGTAAAAGGGGGGGGGGGAATTCTCGAAGAAATACGGTACATTGCAAAATGCCGCCATACGATATGCGGGCAAAACACTTAACCGGCTGCACACTTAACCAGTTTTAACCGTTTAAGTGTTTTGCCCGCATATCGCAAATTAAACCTTTTTAAAGGTTAAATTTAAATTCATTCTGCACCTAAACAAAATAAAGCAAAAAAAAAAAAAAGACTTTATTATTAATATCGTAATTTCTTAAAAAACCAAAACGTGACATCGCACAAATAATAAACACTTTCCAGTACTTCATACAGCCCCCTCTCCCCCCCAAAAAAATCTTGATTCCGAAATATTCGCAAAAGCCTTAAAAAGCTCGACATCACTAACATTTTAGGAACAGAAAAGAAAAACGAGATGTACTGCACGGTAAAATAAAAGTCGAGAAAAGTCTCCTGAATTCAAATTTTGTCACGATCGCTGCACAGTCTACACAGCACCGATGCTGAAAAGTTGAGAAGCAGAAAAAATAAATATGATATGTGAACCAGAAAAGCGGAAAACGTAGAACGAGAGAAAAATGACATAAAAGTCGATGGGATGAAGCGCCACCGTTAAACCCATTTATTGCCGGAAACGGTTTTCCCATCTCAAGGACTGTCCTTTCCTCCTCCCCCCCTTTCCGCTCTCTCTTGCATTCGTTTCACCGGATGAGGATTCTAAATCCTGGAGTAATGAGACTCCCCAGTCGGGAATTAATCAAGGAGTTTTTCTCTGGATCCCACAAGAAAGAAAGATATGCTGAGCGTGTTTCGCATGCACGGAACAAATAACACAATTGACGAGACCAAGCATGAAAACAAAAGTCACGTAATACTGTATATAAATGTTCTAAATTATCATGTATCATGGTCATGAATATTATCGTTTCTTTATTTGGGTTTAGAAGAAACACAGAAAAAAAAAAAAAAAAAAAAATCTGAAATGGGTTCAAATTTAACAATCGCTCAAAAAGAACTCTTTTACAGTTTAATAGGTTTTATAATGTTCCTCTATAGTTTATCTAGATATTAATGTTAAGGAACCTAGTGAATTAACTAGCGAATTATCGCCGAGTTCAAGTAATAGTTACAGAGACTTAAGAAGGGTTAAAACGCCCTTTATTTCTCTCTGTTGAGTGGCGGCAGGTAGCGTAGCGTATCTGACTTCATACTGGTACATTTGTGAGGTTGCGTAATTTTTACTGCATTTTAAACTTAAAACATATTTATTACAATTACGAGAAGCTCTTTACAAATATATATATATTTATAATAATAAAATTCCATAGTCAAAAATATACTTAAAATTCTAACTGTATGTTCTTTTCATTTTTAATAGCGACGGTCTCTTATTTGAAAGTACGTGGAATTAAATCCACAGCCCCGTAGTCAAGTTTTTTTTCCCGCCTTTTCTACACGTCTAGTTATAGAATGTTCTGGAGATACTTAAAGCGAACTGGAATAGCTGACGTCATTTCTTGGAAGCTCCGCCTTTCCAGAGGCTATAAAAGGACTCGCAAAAGAATATCGGGGTCTTTTCTTTAACGTAACGATGCAGTAAACTTTATACAAAAAGTTATTAGTAATTCTTTTTTATTTACTCCGGAGATCAGATTTTTGTAATTGCTATTTCTCCTGAATAATAATAAATGGATCCTGTTTTTTAAACTTATCGTCTGATACTTTTGAGCTACAACTACATCTATGATTCTTCACCAATCTATTTATTCCGGACAAAAGCTGGTACATCACATATATATATAACTCACGGATAGCATAGATGGTTATTGAAATAAATTATAATCCTTGTAAGGAGCCTGCTAACGAGGGTCTCTCTAGTCGACAGCTGAGCACATTCTAAATCTCTCTAGTCGAGAGTTCGGGAGTTTTCTCATGTGTTCCTCCGAAGGAAAAAATCTTCCTGACTGAAATAACCACGCCTCCTTAATTTTTCTGTTGTATTTTACATCCTCTGATTCGTTATATCTGGAACGCTATCAGAAGAAAAATCAAAACATTGGTTCGTCACCACTCCTGAAATTGAGGGGCTCTGACGACAGACACGGTGCAGAACGCTAAAATTTCCTGACACTAGTCGTGAAATTATGTATCTTGTGCTGTAAACTAGAACGAAGTATTGCGTCAGTGACGTCAGAACATGTCGTGCGACACATCGTAAAAGCTTGGAAGCAATTATTTGCGGGGACCGCACACAC
The DNA here is from genome assembly GCF_044657685.1 of Stegodyphus dumicola. Lineage (NCBI taxonomy): Eukaryota > Metazoa > Arthropoda > Arachnida > Araneae > Eresidae > Stegodyphus > Stegodyphus dumicola. The sequence goes on along the minus strand of NC_140777.1, from coordinate 19,235,931 downwards.
GATCTGCTTATCTCTGTGTGGTCTGCCGCAAACTTACTCCGGTAGGGAGCTGTACGTGTGAAATAAGAATTGAAAAGAAATGGGTTCAAAATTAAAAATAACTGTCATAAAATTAAAATACACCTTACAGGTTTGTCAACAGAAATTATCAATTTCGAAGAGCTAAACATATTACAGGATATTAGATGAATAGATCAAGGAGGTTAGAGTAAATGGATTAAGCCTCCTCCATACGTTCCGTGCAATGAAAGTAAAACCATGACACGTCACGATATGACGTCACGACTTATCATAGCCGCTGCCATAAAATAAGCAACAAGTGAATAAGTAGACTTTTTGGTTTTGCTTACATTCTAATCGGTGTATATCTATCTACATGTTAGCTATATATCCTTGAACTTTATAGTCTCGCATTCTGATTTTAATACTTAATCGTAATTGATTTTCTATTTAATACATAGAAAAATCCCACGGACTGCATATAACCATTTCATATTTAATATAATCTATGTATATGAAAATGTGTAAATGCTACACGATAAATATATACATGGTAAAAACTGGAAAAACCAGTGAAGGTTTCAATGGTGTAAATCAGTGCTCCGCAACCGGTGTGCCATGAATAGGATATAGGTGTGCCGCAATCAAATACATGTATTTGACATTTTACAATTTTTTATCATGTATTTAATACACAATGACAATTTTTTTTCCTTAATAATGTCTATTTTAAATGTTTTTATATATTTCACTGTTGTGTGTGTGATTGTAAGTGTGTCAGCATTTGAATTTTTTCGGCACTTCCTTGATAACTCGGAACTCTTTGGTGTGCCACGAAATTCCAGAAAGATTTTTTGTGCGTCGCAGGTGGGAAAAGGTTGAGGAGCACTGGTGTAAATTATGCCTAGAGATATTTTTCTAAGACTACAGGCATTTCATATTTGCTCTCAAACCAGCGCAGTTTTATTTAACAATACGTTTCGAAGTCTTATCCGTACGTTATACGGCGGCCATTATAAGTCGTGACGTCACGTTGTTGACATTTTCTTGGCTTCATTTTTGAGACGTCATGCTGTGTCCATCTATTTTAACTTCCTTGGAATAGAATAAACTAAAATGGGAACGTTCTATATCTTCCGTCTATTTGAAAAGCGAAGAAATAAAGAACGTTAGTCTATACAAGTATTTAATGTTTTTAATTAGATGTATTCCATTCGATTCAAAAGTTAAAATAATAATATTTGGTTTATGTGATCACGGCAAAGCCTCGAGGGCTGTCTGCCTAAGGCGAGAGATGCCTTCGTGGAAGATTTTCTAAGGGAAACTGGCTCTACACACGTTACACATGGGGGAAAAACAACGAAAACACCCATGCAGCCCGTTCGCGAGATTTGAACCTCGTGCCGAATTACCAGTGTTCAGCGGCTTTACCGCTTGGTCGCTGGTGGCCCGAAAATAATAATATTCTTAAGAGTCGCACCTATTGCTTTGAAATAGTTCAGTTTGTTAATCCACAATAGAGAAACTAATTTCGAAAGATAAATAAGTATCTTACAGCAACACATTCGTATGCAAAGTGAAACAAAGCATTTACACTAAACAAGGGGTCCTCTACCGGGGGGGAGGGATTTTAAAGCTTCATGGGGTGTTTCTTCCGTTAAACTTTTATTTACCCATTAAGTATTTAATTCTAGTTTTATGAACATAAAAAGACTACTTTTATTCAAGTTTTGGTATTTATCAACAATTTCTATATTTTTTGTTGTTTAACTTCTAAAAACACTTAAAAAATATTCTATATTTAATCAAATATCTAGGTATATTTCTTAGAGAGGAATGGCAAAAAACAGTGAGACGAACGCGTATTTTTAATGAAATTTTATTAAGAAACTCGGCGATTTAAAAGCAACGTATTGCTATTCGTAAAGTTAAGATATTTACGTAAAGATATTTAAAAGTTTAAACGTAAAGTTAAGATGTTTACGTTTGAAATGGCAAACAGAAAACTCAGCGATTTAAAAGAAACGTGTTGCTATTGTCCGAAATCGCCAAGCAATCAACAAAGATTTTTAATCTATATTATTATTATTAGTAATAATAATTAAAGGCTGAACCTGTGAAATGACACTATCCGAATTCAAGAAAATCATTACATATATATGTGATGTACCAGCTTTTGTCCGGAATAAATAGATTGGTGAAGAATCACAGATGTAGTCGTAGCTTAAATTATCAGACGATAAGTTTAAAAAACAGAATCCATTTATTATTGGTCAGGAGAAATAGCAGTTACAAAAATTCATATCTCAGGAGTAAATAAAAAAGAATTACTAATAACTTTTTGTATGAAGTTTACTGCATCGTTACATTAAAGAAAAGACCCCGATATTCCTTTGCGAGTCTTTTTATAGCCTCTGGAAAGGCGGAGCTTCCAAGAAATGACGTCAGCCTCGTCAGCCATTCCAGTTCGCTTTAAAAATCTCCAGAACATTCCATAACTGTACGTGTAGAAAAGGTGGGAAAAACAACTTGACTACGGGGCTGTGGATTTAATTCCACGTACTTTCAAATAAGAGAACGTCACCATTAAAAATAAAAAGAACATACGGTTAGAATTTTATGTGTATTCTTGACTAAGGAATTTTATTATTACATATATATAATAATTATGTTATTTGGCTAGCTTTTAAGCAGCTAGTAATGCAAAATATAGAAATCATATAAAATTTGTTTGAAACTGCATGCGAGCCGAATGCACGATCAGCTGACAGACTAGAATTTTGTTTTTAACGCAATGAACCATTTTCTTAATGAAATTTTTAAATATTATCAATTTCGTTTGCTAAATATTTATCTAAACACCCACAAATAACGCTGTCGCGTCACTAAGTTCTTGTCGCGTAAATAATAACTCCGAAGAAGAGTTAAAATACCCTTTTATTTTAACTCACAATAGATTCACAGACGGCCACACTTGGGCGCACAAGAAGCGAACACTTTCGGCTTGAACTTGAAATATAAAATGTAAAATTAAACTAATGCTAAGGTAGAATAAATATACTAAGCTGCACTGAGTTGTTAAACGTTGCTGGCTCCTAACTAAAATTACTGTCGTAAAATAACAGGTACGCAATAAGCACGGCCATAAACTAGCAAGCTTTAACTCGTAGCAACAACGTGGCCGAAAGACAGAATACGCTCTAACTGTAGTTCAGACCTCAGTTGAAATAGCACCTTTATTTCCAATAAAGCGTAAAACTGAAAAAAAAAAAAAATTTGGCTGGAAAATGATAAGTAAATAAAAGCTATTTCTAAAATAAAAATAATGTACAGACCCTAAAACGTAAACGGGAAAAAAATTCATATATATATATAACAAGCAAGGTAGTTATTACAATACTGTATGACCAATTTGGTCTAGATAACATTTTGCGCAATATGCTGCAAAATAAGTAAATTAGAAATTGTAGTAAGCTCGCCTAAAAGTTACCAGGAGCTGTGGCTCCAAAAAGTTCAACACGTTTTAAGAAACGATGTCATTGAAGGGTGAGAAATATGCTACACGAGAAAGGAAATAAAACACAGTAAAATACTCAGCGTTGGAAACTAGTAAAGGCAAAAAATACAGTTAAATACCTATGGATGTGCCATTTGAAAAATTAATACATATGAAAATCAAACCATGTAACTAGTAAAACATTAAAAAAACAAAATCAGATAAAAAAAGTAAGCATATATTTCTATCTGAAATCTGCAGTTTCTTAGCAAGACCTGATTTAGGTTTTAATTTATTCGGTTTCGGCTATCTGCCTGATAGAAGGGATGCCTTCGTGAGGGACTTTCTACGGGAAACGTTACGCATGGAAAAAAACGTTACACATGGAAAAAACCACGAAAACGGCCATGCAGGTCGAATTATCAATCTAACAATTTTACTGAAGAATAGGTGTGGAATCCTTCAAACATACTGACAGCTTAAATATTAATATTTCAGAATAACATTTATTTCAAATAATTCTAATACGAATACAAAATCTAATTATAGAATTTTCTTATAAATACAAAGTTTGTTTGTGAAATGTCCGTTCACTAGAGAAAAACTACTAGAAATTATCTTCGTCACGAATTATGGATGCTCGCGGGTCAATCAAATTTTTAACAGCGGAGAAATGTCGTTCACTTATAAATATATTGCCAAACAAAGAGATTATGCTATGCTTAGTGCAAAAATTCGCAACTGATTATTTATTCGTAACTTATTTTTTGTTAAGCAGGAATAAAAGTAAATAAAATTTGTATTTTCAAAATCTTTGAATATGACTTTTTATCACACTGAAAATTAATTAGCTCTATTTATATATTTTTTGGTACGTTATTTACTTTCATTTTTAATGGTCATGAAAATAATGTAAATTGGACTTCAGATAACTAAAATTTCGAAATCTTTGCAACAAATACATAACTGAAATATATTCGAGAGCCACATAAAACTGCTTCGGGGACCGGAGGCTGGCCGCGGGCCGCAAGTTTGAAACTAATGTTCTAAACCAGACATGGGCAATCCGCGGCTCGCTTTATAAAATTCTGCGGCCAGCGGTAGATCGGTTTACCTTTCTCTTCAAATTCCCCCCTCCCCGAAAATAAAGTGTTGTTGTCTTGTCCATGTATTTCATAGAAGAATGGTTGCCAGAGCCTGAAGGACGTTGAACTTCTTCCACCCCAATTTTTAGGGAGAGCACTGGCATTAATTACAGTAAACATAATATTTGATTATTTTACTGATCATTAGTATTATAATTATTTATGTATAGTCGTAAATGTTTAACTGTTCTATTCTTAATTTATGAATACTAAAATATTAAATAGTGTGTCCTGCTTTAAATTTTGACTTGAAAAAACATATATATATGTAAAATATAAAATATGAAAGAAAATTTTTAACATTAATTTGGAAATAGTCCTTTTTATTATTCATTTTAATTTGGCTACGTCCCTTTCCTCTCCGAAAACTACTAATTGTTTTACTACATGAATCTAAAGTGAGTCCTTGCGCATCATAGCATATTATGCAAGCGTAGCAATGCGAATATCTTTTATCCAGTCACAGATCAAAATGTCAACAAAGAACCGCCTCTATATCTTTCTCTCGCGGTTGAATGCATACTTATTTTCCCGTTTTCGCCGCCCAGACGGTATAGTGGTTAGGGGAGCCGACTGAGATACCAAAGGGCCCCCGTTCGAATCCCGGAGAAGGGTGTATTTGTCCGTCCTTTCATAGGAGGTAACTGTTGCCACCTATTAGGTACCTGTATAATAAAATGGCTGCCACGTCCGGCCTTGGGAGTAGCAAATGGCAAAAAAAGGTGCCCGCCATTCGGGAGGGGGAGAAAACCGTTTTCCTCTCGCTCTGCTAACATGTGTTCCTCGCGCCTCTGCGTTGCCCATTGTCTTAAGATGTGATAAATTATACGAAATTGTAGCGAGCATATATATATATATATATATGCGGCACGGCGGAATCAAATGCATTTCGAAAGAGACCCACAAGGCTTCTAGGTTGGGCAGGCCTGTTTTAACACGTTGAGCGCCACGTCAGCCATCTGTGGCTGACACTAGACTTTCCGTTTAGGCCGCGTCAGCCATCTGCGGCTGACACTAGACTTTCCGTTTAGGCCACGTCGACCGCCACTGGCTGACAGCGTGTAACATGATATATGATTATAAAATTTACTCTACTTTATGGAAGTACTTAAAATTTACTTAATTTTGATTCATTACAGGACTAATGGATTTCATTGAAACACGGTAAATATAAAAACGGTTCTTCATTACAGCTATTACAAAATGTGACAGCTGTCTTAGTCTTTTTTTCTGCCCATTACTCTACCAGCTTCTGTTGCATTATCATAACATAATTTACAATATTTCCGTACTCCAGAGGCTCTTCCCGGTTTTCTTTGGAGTTTATGTTGTCGTTTTTTAGATATTCTTGCATTTCTGTTCCATGGAATGTCTTCTTTTTCACAGCTTGTGAGGAATAGAGCTAATTCTTTCCGGAATTCAGTAATGCTAATTTTCTGCTTCGTAATATCTTTGTGTAGAATGTAACTATTTACAAAACAGACTTGGCGCGAAACGTGTTGAATGAATGCCCATAGCAATCCCGTCCCGAACGTAAACTATTTTCTGCTGCGATAAGAATCACTGGCCCTACAATACCAGCGCTTTTAAGCGGCGCGCGTGGCCTGAACGGGATTGCCTAAGAAATACGCGTGGCGCTGAACATGTTAAACAACACAGCTTCTCACGGAAACGGCAACTCCTTTCATCGGCACCCACTTTATATCAACATTTGCAAGACTTAACGAATTCGACAAACTCTATCAAATACACAATACCAATTGATTAACTTTAATGCCCTGATTCACGTTGTTTCCCTACCTTTCCTCGGCAAACTGCGTACGTATTTCCCTAAATCAATTCTTCAAACAAACTGCCGGAACACATAAATAAATACTACACCTTTATTCGCTTTATCAGTCCTTTCATTTACCGAAGATGAGGGCCTCCTCAATCGGATAGGAGCTCCGAGAATACTAATAACAGGTCGAAGAGTTTCCAACTTCGACAGCTGGGAGTCCAAGTAATGGGAATGCGGCCCTTGGCAACATCCATCACGGGAAGGCGATTAAGGGGGGCTTCGGCGGAAGACAGCAAGTAAAATGCCTAGCCCCTGTCGAAAACTAATGATGATTGAATTCGGGCTCCCGATTCAGCGGTGGAGGTGGTGTAGATAGACAGATAGATAGAAGCGCAATGGTAACGAATACACTGATTAGCGGGCGGGTCGGAGATTCAAGTCTTTGTCCGCAGGCGGGCTTCCAAATGACAGAGCGGAAGGGTAAATTGGGTTTAAGCCAGATTACCCCGGATACTCGGAGGAATATAACTAAAAACCATTAGTTATTAGGAAAATCAGAAGAGAAGAAAGACACTATCCACCACTGCCAGAGGACATAAACATCCAAAACGCAAACGCGTATTTTCCGCCTAATATTTTAGCGCAAGGCTCTGAAAATTTTAAAAAACTCGCATAATTTCCTTCTTCCTCTACAGCACAGAAGACACTGGTAAATTGTAACACCTTTGATTATTTTTTATTTTTATTCAGTGTATGCAATTTGCTTTGGCATTTTTTGTATTACCACGTCAGTCATTTAATTTTCCCTTGCATTTATTATATGAAACCTATTTTGTGCAGCTTTTCGTTGAGCGACGCGGACAAGTCAGGTTTCTCATCACTTAACAAATGTTCTAAATGCTTCACCTTACTTCTATTATTTATGTTCCAGCCCATTGTAACCTTATCGACGACTGATGTGTTCAGCCTTTCGAAATCCGGGTCTTTGTCCCCCCTTTCTTCTTCGTTCTTCTTTAGAACTGCGGTCAAGACTCATCCATGTGAGGTACTCTCACATGAAGGTAGCTGAGAGAAGGTAACTGAACTTAACTAAGAATGTAACTGAAACGCGCCTGCTCAATCACCGTCAGATATGGCTCAATATCCGTCAGAAATTGTAATGTTAATACTACAATGTATTTTTATTGGAATGTTTCTTTAAAAGAAATAATATTGTGACAGCTACCGGCAGTTTATCCATGACTGTTCTTCATAGTTGTCACCGCAAAGTTCGAACTCTCCTAATTTTCTAATCTCGACTTTCGGACTATAAAATTATTTTTAAAAAAATGAAGGAACTAAAGTAATACACGAAGGCAAACATATTAGAACAGGAAGAGTATCATAGTTGAAGAAGAAGACTTGCGTCGAATGGAAAGAGAGTGGAAGCGCGCTTTTACTCTGCATCAGATAAAAGAATGTCTGGAACAACAAAAGGAAAATATGAAGAATCAAGATGGTAGAATGGGATATTTCACTTAGCCGCCATCAGTCGGCGAAGAAAGATGAAATGAATGAAAATAGACCAACAATATGAAAAACAGTTGGATCAGTAAGGTAGTAGGTACTTCAAATAATTAACAAAATGTCAGGTTAGAATATCCGAAGGATATTCGTGTTTTGCTCTAGCAAAAGGCGAGCATCGCAAAGAGCTGATAAAGCTGTTTGGATGAAAGGAAAATATTTGTTGCAAGTTTTTTTTATATAATTTTGTATAGTATCAATTTGAAGATCTCTGTGAATATATGAATTTGGGATGAACCAGAATGCATTAATAATTTCACGAAGGGTTTTATTTTGAATAACTTGGATCTTTTTTATGTGGGTTTTAGCAGCGTGTCCCCATACCGGACTGTCGTAAAGTAAAGTAGGTCTAAGGATGGACTTGCATAAAATAAGCTTATTGTTGATAGTCAGATTGCTATGTCTGCTGAGAAGAGGACGCATAGTAGCTATTGACATATTGAATTTCCTGACAGTTTCGTGTAAATGTTGCCGAAAAGTGAGTTTTTTGTCAAGTGTGACTCCGAGATACTTCACTTGATCCGTCTACTGAATTTCGTCGTCAAAGAAGATGGGATTAGGCGGAAGGAAGTTTGTTTGTTCTTTTCTGAAAATAATGGCTTTGGTTTTGTCAGTGTTGACGGCAATTCTTCCCAGCGTCATCCAGTTTTTAAGAAGCTCCAAATAGTTTTGTAGAAAAATTTGTATAGTATTGATGGTTGAAGCTTGAGATAGGATAGCGGTATCGTTGGCAACGCGATAGTAATACGAGATTCTTTTGGAATGTCTTGAGTATAAATATTGTATAGAAAAGGAGAGAGAACGGAGCCTTGAGGGACACCTGCAGTAATATTTCTAGTAATTGAGAGGGTGTTTCCAACAGCAAAAGGTAAGAGGCAATTTCTGAGGTAAGAGGCAATAAGTCGAATAAAGTGGTTCGGAAAATTGAGCTGAATTAGTTTGAATATAAGTCCTTGGTGCCACACTCTGTCAAAGGCTTTGGCAATATCTAAGAAAATTGCGCCGGTAGGAAATTTGCAATTGAATCCATCAGTAATGTAATTGATAACGCGGAGAAGCTGATGACTGGTGCTGTGCAGATGCCTGAATCCAAGTTAACTCAAACACATGGAATATAAGTTCCCTCCTATTGGCTGTTAGGTTAATTGAATACTGACCAATCCCACAATAATGAACTTCAAAGAAGCGAAATTTCTATTCGCTATAGCCAGCAGTTCATTATATGCGATTCGATATAAAAAAAAGAGATTCTTTCACAAAATTATGAAAGCAATGATTTTATATTTGTATGGAAATGGATAACAAAACATACTGATGAATTCACTTTTAAATTTTATTTATTTAAGATATATATGGCTGGAAAGGAAAGACTCAATAACTTTCGCAAAGAATATCCCAAGATTACCTCTTGCATGCAACTCTACCGAAAGGTTTCCGCTTGCGTTTCCGCTTACGTGACTGATTCCTAATCAGCTCAATAGATTTTAATTTTAGTTCTTAATCTGCTCTCACTACTGTCTTCCTCTCACTTACTTCTGTATGTTGCCGCCCGACCGGGATAGTGGTTAGCGAAGCTGACTGTCGTACCGAAGGGCCCGAATTCGAATCCCGTGAAAAGGATGGATGTTTGTAAATGTATAGTGCCTGTGCGGCAAGGCGGCACTCTATATATGCGGCGAGCCAAAAGTCCCCTCGAGAAGTTGGTAGTACGGGAAGAGGGAGATCCTCAGACCCATCCCACCCGGCTTGCTCTCAATCAAAACTGAGGGCGGAACTGAGCAAAGTCGTACTGTCACCTGTCGTACTGTATGGTGTTCGAGGCTCTTGCCAACGACAGGCACAATCTTGCACTCCACGACACGATGAATTTTGTGGGCTTGTTCTGATGTTACTCTCAGACAAGTAAAATAGTCACAACAACACTACTCCCCTCCCCGTGGGTCGACGTACAGAACTCTGCGAAGCTACTGGCTAGGATAAAATTTTGAAGGAGGCTACACAATCTGCGAAGCTACTGCCCCGTGGCCTACGCAGTCTAGGCCACGGGGTATACAAATTACGAACCTAGTGGTTCTGGAGGCTTCGAAAAGATCGTTTATCGGTCAGCCAGTGGGTCTGGCGTTTCTTAGAGCTTAAGGCTGTAGTAGCCCGGAGGTATCGTCCCGGGTTTGCTGGATAATGTCCTTGGGGGACGAGCAGCCCGAGCGACTGGCAAGTAGCAAACTGACAACCCGAGTCGCCGTATGGCAGCTGGTGTCAATCCTCTCCACAGTGCAAGGACAAGGGTTGCTCCCGTGGGCCTGGTTCTGAGGAAGGCCCTTTTAGAAGGGCCTTTTACTTGCTTTTAGCACCCCCTTAAGAGGTGTCAATCATTTGGCCTTAAAGACCGCACTGAATAGCGGGCGGAAACGAAACTGCTCCCTCCGTCAGCTGACCAACTCACACAGCAACTTTTTCGACGCGTAAAGCGCCGTTCCCACTGGGGTTTATCTGAGCTAACGGAGTCAGTTCCCTGTGTCGACTAGCTCCGCTGTGCCTGCAGTTCAGATTTTTCAACTTGCTGCTCTATGGGGAAAAACTGGTTTTGGAGTTGGGTCGACTACGTTAAGCGCCGTTCCCACTGGGGTTTATCTGAGCTAACGGAGTCAGTTCCCTGTGTCGACTAGCTCCGCTGTGCCTGCAGTTCAGATTTTTCAACTTGCTGCTCTATGGGGAAAAACTGGTTTTGGGGATGGGTCGACTACGTTAGTTGTGTTCGTTAGCTCAGATAAAGCCCAGTGGGAACGGGCCTTTTGTTGTGTTCGTTAGCTCAGATAAACCCCTGTGGGAACGGGCCTTTTGTTGTGTTCGTTAGCTCAGATAAACCCCAGTGGGAACGGGCCTTAAGAGCGTCCCCCCGTCCTTTCCCCTCCGCGAAGTTGACGTTCGCAAAGAAAGATGAAGTATCAAGGAAACACCTGCTTTTATTTTCTAGTCTTTAGCAAAAATTTTGTCTAAGATGACTGCCCCTATCTAATTTATTCTGGCTCTTATTTTGGCGTAAAATTAGACCTTCTGAGTTTTTATATTTGTTTTCAGTGTGAAGGCACTTATTCTTAAAAGCTTTTTTCGGCTTAACAAAATTTTTACCGTATTAGAAAATTCCCTCTTTTGATGATGACATTTTATTCTTCAGATGATGTGGAGGTAAAGGCGTTTATGCCTAAGAACTCCGTAACACGAACTTCCTTGATCCTTGAGGTTGGATTGGCCGCGTAGTGCCTACACCTGGTTGGTGGAACGCGTATACCATTTAAAACTAGTTACAACAACACTTCTGTAAATAAATGACATCAGCGCTGGGAAGAGCCTGCCTGACCTTGTTTCTCTACTGACCTCGAAATATTCTATGCCTTTCAAAAGAACCAAAGAATCCAAAACCTCCATTCGGAGGCCAGAAATTAAAAACGAATAGCATTTACACTTGAAAAAGATAACAACTTTTCATTCCTGAAGAGAAGAATCAATTATATAATCCAAACTCATAACATTCACTACTTTTTCTTTCTCTGAAAAACCGAAGATATCAAAATGTCCACCATAGTTTTCAGCTCTATCTGACTCCCCAGTCAAACAATACGGATGGAATGCGAAAACTCACATATGTTTTCTAATTTAATGATCGCGTGCAGAATATACAAAAAAAACGGCATGTGGTTACCCAAGATATGCTTATCGCGTCCTCCTCCTCCTGGAGTGGGTGTAACACCTGTTTCCCATGGTCTTTGTTCAGAACACAGAAAAAAGGGGAAGTGAAGAAAAAAGAAAATTAATATAAAAGGGTTTTCATTTACGGATGGATTGTGGATACTAACATTCCTAAACGTGGATGATTTTAAGGACTAGTAAATTTTCCTTCAATATTTTTGAAATTTTTTAAAAATTAAGCACTTTTGTTCCAAGTATTGAAAAAAATGCATCAATGCTTCCAGATCACATTGTTTAAGATCGAACTTTTTAGTCCAAAGGGATTTGAATCCCGAAGGACTATTAGTTTCGTTTTGGCATTTTGCGTCGAACGGATAAATGTCGGTTCACTTTTCAAACTGTTCCCATAAAATGTTAGAGTCCTGCATTATATTTGAAGAAATTAAATAATGAAAATCTGCGTAAATGTATGTATATTTCTCACATTGTCATAAAATAACGGTACATAGAGTCATCGAATTTTGAATAACGTAATCCTCCAACGAATATAAGCATGTGGAAGACCAAATTTGAAATTTGAAATTTGTTTTATGATCAATTTCCTATTTTTTAAAACTTTGACGAATTTTTGATTAACAAACTCAAGGATTTCAAAGCGAGCAATGGCAACGTTGTGCAGAAAAAACATTTTTATCTCCAGCGCGTGAGTCTCTGTATCGGAAATTCTAAAGATATGCTCGTTTTAAAACTATTTTGCGATATTGCTGTTGCACTGGATCTTATGGTTTAAGTGCGAGGAACATGATATTTAATAAAGAAAGGTAACACACAAAATGTTAAAAAACGCCCCTTTGGACGTAATTTAAAATCTGAAACATTTCAGATTTTTTTGCAATTAAAATCAGTTTATATTTGTATAAAAAAATAAAAAAATAAGAAGTCAAAAAATAATAAAACATAAACCTAATAAACTATTTTTTTTTTTCAAAGTATTTATAAAGTATTTTCTCCCTCCTTTCTGCATGCCTTTGTGGTGTAATGGTAGCAAACTCGGTGCGTATTCGAGAGGTCCAGGTTCGAGTCCGGGCGGCGTAATGGCAGACCGCACATTGAGTTGAACAGTGTTAAACGAATGTCGCATACTGCGCATGCCCAGAAAACAATTTGGCGTAATTACTATGTTGGCGCGATTTGAAAAGAAGATAAATACGGTATATGGTAGATGTATCGCCATCTAATTGTAAACAAATCTGGCGTTTAAATCTTCGTAGAGTATAATGTAAATGTAAATTAATTACTGTGTTAAAATACTATTTTTTGCTGTACAGCTCAAACAACTAGAAAGCTGAAATTATTGCGAAGTATTGTGAAGCAGTGTTTACATTCAAAATGTAAAATATAATACTTATGAAATTCTGCACATTCCTTTGGAACTGTACAAATTTTCGTTCAGAAAAAGACTGAAATTTAGGATATATTAGTTGAAAATTTATTCATTATACTTTTAAGCAATAAAAACAATTCAGGATTTACCATACTTTCCATTCGTACATACATAAAGAAGCACTGAGGAATATAACAAGTGCTTTCAAATAACGCTGAAGAAATTTTACAATTCTTTAATGCTAGTTATTAAATTCTTTGAAATAAGAAAATAAAAACGCGAATATACGCTAATAAACTAAGCGAGATACTTCAGTTTACAATTACTGAATTATAACATGTAAACAAATTACATTTAAATAACGAACTATTACGAACATATGTTAACAAATATTAAATGCACTGTTATTGACAAATTAAAATGAAACATATATTAGAAAAATAAGCAAGTGCAATCGGCATGGACGTTAAAATAACTAATAAGCAAAGTTCCACAACATTGCAGTTTTAAACATCACTCGAACACACTCGACAGCCATGGAGATCACGAATAAGCTGCCAATATTTCTCCCCGCGCCAAAGGTACAGCATCAAGCATGCGCAGTAAGCGAAATTCGCTTAACACTGTTCAACTCAATGTGCGGTCTGCCATTACGCGTCCGGGCGAGGGCATTGCTCATCTTTCATGTCTCCGGTTTCAAAAACTCTTAATGACTCTACAGTGGCGCCCGAACGAAAAGGTGGCGCATGATGATTTTTCACCACCAGAATTTGGAGATCGGTGCCTTAATCCTTAAGGAGCAGCATTTGAGAGGTCTAGGTTCGAGTTCCGGCGAGGGCATTGCTAATTTTTTAAGTCTTCTCCTTCAAAATAATCTAATGACTCTACCTAGTCATATTTAGTTCAATGTTATCTTATTGATGCCCAATTACCTGTATTATGATTATGATTTATGGTATATATTACAGAGAAAGATGTAAGGGGTTCGGTGAAGAAAACTATTCCTTTAAAAGGGGTCGGTGCAAGAAAAAGGTTGGGAATCCCTGCCTTAGAAAACTTCCAAGAAGATACATCTCATATGCTCTACTGTATTTTAAAAAAATTTTAATGTACGTAGCGTATTCGGAAACTAAGTACCGTTTCATTCTAGCGCCGTCGCAGCGCTGTGGTAGGCGTCCCGCTCATGCGCACTAGTCTTTCTTGTTCACTGACTTTCAATTGTCGCCATTTTGGTTGCTCTATGTTGTGTTTTCAGTTTGCTGTGCACATTCAAAATGTTTAAGACAATTAGTTCTCCCGCTGACTGTGAGATTCGTGCCGTGATTAAATTTTTGAACGCGAGGAATGTTAAACCGGCCGAAATTTATCGTCAAGTGACAGAAGTTTACGGTGAATACGCGATAAGTGATGGAATGGTAAGAAAGCGGGTAAGAATGTTTAATGCAGGTCGAACAAATGTCCACGCCGAGGCTCGGGGTGCTCGGCCTTCTGTTGTCACCGATGATTTGGTAAGGAAAGTTGATGAAGCAATTCATGAGAACAGACGCTTCACAATGACAACTCTTTCAGAGGCATTTCCACAAATTTCACGTACTGTTTTGTTCGAAATTGTGTCTGACCGCTTGAATTATCGCAAACTGTGTTCCCGATGGGTTCCAAAAATGCTCACTGATGTTCACAAAACAAAGCGACTTGGTAGTGCCCTGACATTTCTCAGGCGGTACAGTGATGAGGGAGAAAACTTTTTAAGCCAAATTGCGACAGGTGGTGAAACTTGGGCGTGTCATTTCACACCAGAATCGAAACAACAATCGATGGAGTGGAGACACACTCATTCTCCGAAAAAACAAAAGTTCAAACGACACGAAAAATGCTGTGGAGTCGTTGGTTATCGAAACTGGCGGGAAGTTTCTTTGACGATGGTATACAAAAACTGGTCACCCGCTATGACAAGTGTTTGATCATTGGCGGAAACTATGTTGAAAGATAGTTTAAGACATGTATTTTCATGTAAAAATAAAATTGGATTCGAAAAAAATTGTTTTACTTTTTTTTTTTTTTTTTTTTTTCAAAATGGTACTTAGTTTCCGAATACGCCTCGTACATGCACCCATTTTAGAGAAGGCACTTACTAACACTGCATTTACAGCCATATGCAGAGATTGTTTCAATATATATAGTTATTGCTTCGGCTAACTAGCTTGTGCAAGTCAAGTCTATTAATTCTTGCCTATTTTAAGTTTGCGTTATTGTTTCAATTTCTAGTGGGTGAACTAATACGAAGAAATAAATCTCGAAAGAAGAAAATGATTCCATTTCGTGCAGGATGAGAAAATGTTCTCTGAATGACGTCATTCGCTACCGAAGTCAGTATCGATGCTCCAATTTCTTTACCACACACACTCAACCGTCCATTAATTACAAAAAACATAAACAAAAAAAAAAAAAAAAAAAAAAAAAAATCTGAAATGTTTCAGATTTTAAATTACGTCCAAAGGGGCGTTTTTTAACATTTTGTGTGTTACCTTTCTTTATTAAATATCATGTTCCTCGCACTTAAACCATAAGATCCAGTGCAACAGCAATATCGCAAAATAGTTTTAAAACGAGCATATCTTTAGAATTTCCGATACAGAGACTCACGCGCTGGAGATAAAAATGTTTTTTCTGCACAACGTTGCCATTGCTCGCTTTGAAATCCTTGAGTTTGTTAATCAAAAATTCGTCAAAGTTTTAAAAAATAGGAAATCGATCATAAAACAAATTTCAAATTTCAAATTGGGTCTTCCACATGCTCATATTCGTTGGGGGATTACGTTATTCAAAATTCGATGACTCTATGTACCGTTGTTTTATCACAATACGAGAAGTATACATACATTTATGCAGATTTTTCATTATTTAATTTCTTCAAATATAATGCAGGACTCTAACATTTTGTGGCAACAGTTTGAAAAGTGAACCGACATTTATCCGTCCGACGCAAAATGCCAAAACGAAAGTAATAGTCCTTCGGGACTCAAGTCCCTTTGGACTAAAAAAAAAACTAATTTTTCCAAATGATAAATCTAAATCTTTACACTTTAATAAAAATAAAACTTGAAAAATTTATCTTTCGTCTATAATTTACAAACGTAACCCCTCCACACTTAGACCAGTTTCCTTCAGAGACACTTAAAAAGTCCTTCACGAAGGCATTCCTCCCCTCAGGCAGATAGCCCTAGTGTGCTTTGCCATAATTAAATATACCAACAGCAACACCTTCAGAGACATCTATACCTTCCTCAAACCGCACAAGCACACACATACAAACTTCATTTATAACTAACTCCTAGCCGACGAAATTAGACACAGAAACAAGAGCTAAAGCGCAGGGAAAATGAGTCCAAATAATCCTTTTTCCGAACACCACGAAGAGAGGATGAGAAATGAAAGGGGCATCGGAATCGACCGCCACAAAACCACTGGTGGTAAAGCAATTTCCGTACTCTCTGCAGGAGGCATACAGCTTCAATCGAAAGATAAAGTCATAAATTAAAAAAAAAAAAAAAAAAAAAAAAAAAAAAAAAAAAAAAAAAATGACACATATAACATGAGGCACAGCATTTATTTCGACACCACTTAACGAAACAAGGAAAAAAAAATAATAATTCATTTTAACCAGGTTCCAGAGCTCATAGCTGACTAAGTAATAATAATCGGTTGAAAAGATTTGCTCAACTGTACTCGATGGTTTTCTTCCATCCTTTTAAATTTGAAAGTTACTTTCCTCCCAGTATGAAGAAAATGCATTCCGATTGTGTTCCATCTAAGTTTTCATTTTTTTAGCCCACAGGGCTATTAATTTCGTTTTGCATTTTGCGTCATCCACTATAAAACGGCATTTCATTTTCCAGATTGTTGCCACCAAATACTATCGCCTAGTATTTATACATAATGGTGTATTTAATTATGGCAAAGCACATTAGGGATATCTGCCTTTTTTTTTTTTTACTTTTTTTTTACATTATACTTAATGAAATTCAATAATGAAGAATCTGCATGACTATATGTTTCTCGCACTCTGAAAAAACAACGGTACCTAGAGACATCAAATTTTGAACAACGTAGTCCTCCACTCAAATATGGGCATCTAGAAGCCCAAATTTGGAATTTATTTCATTATCTATTTCATATTTTGTCAAACATTAAAGAATGTTTGATTAACAAACTCAACGATAACAAAGCGAGCAATAGCAACGTTGTACGAAAAAAAAAAAAAAAAATTATCTCCAGCGCGCGAGACTGTGCATCGGAAATTCTAAAGATATCCTCTTTTAACTATTTTGTGATACTGTTGTTGAACTGAATTTTACGATTTAAGCGGGAAGAACATGATAATTGATAAGTAACGGTAACACACGAAAACGTTAAAAAAACGCTCCTTTGGGCGTAATGTAAAATCAGAAATCTTTCAGAATTTTTTTTATTACTAATTTAGTTTTTTTGTTTTTTGTTCAACATCTTTTCTAAACATAAAATTTTAAACGAATTCAAGTTTTATGCCATGCTTTTCTTGGCAACTTTCTTCTACCGTCTTAAATTTGAAAGTTACTTTCCTCACCAGTATGACGAAAACTCATTCTGATTGTGCTGGGAATTTTTCCACTAATTTTTTATTTCACAGTTCCGTGTTTTCTTCCAACGAGGGGTGCCCTCTAAGTATTAAGATTAAGGTTTCATTATCGGTCAGAAACGGTACGAACAGTCCATTGTTATTTTGAAGCGCACTTTTTTTCTGTTCCTTTAAACGTTCACTTCATTAATGTTAGAAAACAGTCGTAGACAAACGTGATTACAGGCCCACCAGCGGCCGAGCGGAATAGTCGCTGAACTCTGGCAGTTCGGTCTGGGTTAGAACCCGGTGAACGGGCTGGCTACACGGGCGGTTTCGCGGTTTTGGAATGTGTAACGTGGATACCAGCCGATTTCCCTTAGAAAGTCATCCACGAAAGCATCCTTCGCCTTACGCCGATAGCCCTCGAATGCGTTCTCATAAACAAATAAAATAAACCAAATATTATCACATTCAGCGGCGCCTTATGTATACACATACAGATTTTTCTTTATGTGATAAAAGAGATAAAACGCACGTTTATATTTTTGCCTTAGATTTAAAAAAGTGAAAAAAAAAATCTGAAAGCTTTGAGATTCACACGATTTCAGATTATATTACACACGAAAGGGAAAGATCGTTTTTTTTTAACGTTTTGTGTGTTACCTTTACTTATTAAATATCATGTTCTTCGCACTTAAACCACATAAAATTCAATTCAGCAATATCGCAAAATATTTAAAAACAGCAAAATAGCATAGCTTTATAATTTCCGATACACAGTCTCCCACGCTAGAGATAAAAGTGTTTTTTTTCACCGTGTTGCCATCGCTCGCTTTGAAATTGTTAACTTTTTTAATAAAAAATTCTTTAAAGTTTCACAAAGTATGAAATCGATAATAAAACAAATCCCAAATTTCAAATTTGGGCTTCCAGATGCCCGTATTTGCAGTAGGATTAAGTCATTTAAAAATAGGATGGCTGTAGGCACCGTTGTTTTATAACAGTGCGAGAAACATACATACATTTATGCAGATTCTTCATTATTTAATTTCTTCAAATATAATGCAGGACTCTACCATTTTGTGGCAACAGTTTGAAAAGTGAAACGCACATTCAGAGCGATTCGACAACGCACATTCAGAGCGGACAAAGTCCCTTTGCACTAAAAAAATTTCCGCTTTAAATAAATCATAAATAGAATGAAATCGTTTGACCTTATACATCCGATTTTTTGTCATTCAAATCCGAATGTATGATTTCCATCGAACCTTCAAACAACACCTCTCTTTCCTAAAATAATGATTTCCAATTACAGATGATTCACTGAAAGGAAGGGTAGTTTTAAACTAGCATCATAATCCCAGGTCACTCTTCCTTAGTCCGCAACGAAGTTCACACGTCTAGGGTTTGGCAGAGCGAATAAAACATGAACTGAGGGTGATCAGGCGAAAGACTGCGGACCATCGACAAAAAATAGCTACTAGTATAGTATACATATGCATGAAAAGAGAAATGGGCGAAAAGGCCGGCGTTCTGACGCAGTCAACGATGAGAATACGTTGCGTTTCCGCCTGAGAGTCCCAGGAAGTAGAACCAACTCTCATTCACACGCATGTACGAGCCACCGTTTTTGTAACCTGTTGGAATGCCGGATAATGAGCGAAATGTTAAGCCTACTTCCGATCAGTAACAGCCCGAAAAATGGCGTCTTTGAAATATAGCAGGGAGACCGTTAGTTACTCCACATATCCTGAACTTCGGTTATACGAGTTACTTTTCACCTCCCACTAACATATATACGTGGGTTATTAATTGTTTTCGGTCCCAAAATTCGACAACGAAATTTCAATGAATAAGCAGAAATTAGGCTCCGCGCAACATTTCACATTAACGCCTGTTTGTCTCTGTGCGTGTGACGAATTTTTCCCTCCACGGTAACTCTTATAAGAACTTTTCAACTATTTCCATTTTGGGCATTTTAGCTTTCGACATTCATATAAAGAGATGAACTAAAAGTCATTAGGTTACTTTGAAGCAGGAGATGCGAAAACTGAGCAATGCAATCGCCAAGATTCGACCTCTCGAATACGCGCCGAGTGTGCTAATCCTTACACCACGAAGGCATGCGGAAAGGAATGAGAAAATACCTTATATACTCTTCTTTGGGCGACTGGGATTTACGGGACCCAATCGCCAAATCCTCGTTGTCAAGAATCATCATTCACAACCTTTTAGTTCGGGTGCCAATGTAGATTTATTAGGTTGTTTCTGAAGCAGGAAACACGAAAAATGAACAATGCCCTCGCCGGGACTCGAACCTGGATCTCTCGAATACGCGGTAAGTGTGCTAACCGTTACAACACGAAGGCATGCAGAAAGGAGGGAGAAAATGCCTTGTATACCTCCCCTTTTATAGGGCGACTGGGGATTAGGGGACCCAATCGCCAAATCTTGGTGGCTCCACCACCTTTTACTTGGAACGCCACTGTAGAGTCATTACGTTATTTTTTATGTGGGAGACGTGAAAAATGTGCAACGCCCTCGCCGGGACTCGAACTTGGAACTCTCGAATACGCGCCGAGTGTGTTGACCGTTACACCACGAAGGCATGCAGAAAGGAGAGAAAAAGCGACAACACAAGCGGAAGTGGTATTTTACAAGAAACTCATACAGTTTTTAATGGAAAGTCGGAGGTGGTATTTTACATGAAGCCCATGACAGCTTTTAATGGAAAACTATAATAAAATATAATCCAAAACTTCCCAGTTTTAGACTTTTATATCGGTATACAATTAAATCCTCGATTTTCCGTTCATTTCACTGTTGCGTCGAACCGCTTTTCAAATAAAAGGATAATTTCAGGTAAAATATATACCGCTTAATGTTGTAACGTTTGTCCACTGTTATTTTGATAATATTAACCGAATTTTTACACTAAACGACGAGAAAAAAACAGCAATGAATTTAACTATAATTTAATATAAACAGAACTAAAAACATATAAATAAGTACTCTTTACAACATTTTAATTAGGAAAATGCAGAAGCCTTTTTATGAACGCTTCATAATGTCTTTTAACATACCAATTTATATATGAAATTTTCATAACTTTTCTGAAAATTATTTGACCGATTCTAAACTCTTAATCTTAACAGTTGGAGGGCATCTTTCATTCACTTGCTAATAGAAAAATGCAGGAAATTTTGTGTGAAATGTTCATAATGTCTTTCATGCAGAAGTTCATTTATGAACTGTTCATAACGTTTCTGAAAATAGTTTCGGTCGGCAGAGTTATTCAAAATCTACGGCCAAACTAAGGTTGCCTTTCTGCCATATTTTGAATGCCCGATTAAAATCAAAAAATAGGCCGTTTAATGCTTTACTTGGCGACATTTCCTGACAGTTGGCAATTTAACAAACTTAGCGGAGTATGCAACCCTGTAGAGTCATTAACGCCTTCGCCGGGAATCGAACCACGGACCTCTGGAATACCGGCCCAGCGTGCTACCGTTACACCACGAAGGCACGCTAGGGGAGTGGGAGAAATACAATGTCGGCTCCCTCATACCGAACGCAGTTTTTCACTGGTGAAAAACTCTGAATTTCAAAGAATTATCGCTTTTTCACGAGAATAAATTTCATTGAAACGGGGGGTAAAAACAAAAAAACTACGTCAAAAGGTTTTTTTTTTTTTTTTTTTTTTTTTTTTTACAGTCACATACACGTTTTCAGAGCCTTTCGGCTAACACTACATTGGGCTAATAATATTTAAACACATCATATCGTTAGAATTTGCGATACACAATCTCGTGGGCTGGCGATTGAAATCAAATGGCAATTAACTGACGCGCTGGAGATAAAAAAATGCATTCAAGTTTATCAAAATATGAAATAAAAAATGAAACATATTCGAAATTGAAAAATCGGCCTTCTAGGTGAACATATATAAGATATATCTCCCGCTTTCCTAGCGTGCCTTCGTGGTGTAGCGGTCAGCACACTGGGTTCCATGGTTCGATTCCCGGCGAAAGCGGTTGCTAATTTTTCATCTCTCCGGATTTTCCAATTAACCTAATGTCTCTACAGTGGCGCCCGAACTAAAAGGCTGTTGGATGCGGTTTCTCCACAGCCAAGATTTGGCGATTGGGTCCCCTAAAACCCCAGTCGCCCTTTAAAAGCGGGAGTATATACGGTATTTCTCCCCATTTCTTAGCGTGCCTTCGTGGTGTAATAGTTCTGCACGCTGGGCCGGTATTCCAGAGGTCCGTGGTTCGATTCCCGGCGAAGGCGTTTGCTATTTTTCATCTTTCCTGCTTCCAAAAAATACCTAATGTCTCTACACATGTTCGGGTGTAGGACTACACTATTCAAAATTTGATGTCTCGAAGTACCGCCATTTGTTCACAATGCTAGCAACATACATACACGCATGGAGATTCTTTATTATTTATTTCTTGTTTAAATAATTCATTGCGAAAATATTTGGTGGCAATAATTTGAAAAGAGATACGCCGCTTATAGTTAATCAACGCAAATCATATTTTCAGACTAAAAGCCTTTTCTGAGCCGCAAAAATTGTGATTTACAAAGTCTCAAATTTTTCATGTAAATATAACATCACTCATGTTCCCGATTGAATGAACTTATGTTTCCAGATATAATGATAATGGATATAATAAAAACAAAATAATAATGAAAGAAATATTTTAAATAAAATTTATTAAATATCATGTTCTTCGCACTTAAACCACATAAAATTTAATTCAACAACCAGTATCACAAAACATTTAAAGACAGCAAAACAGGATATGTTTAGAATTTTCGAAACACAGTCCCGCGCGTTGGAATATTTTTTTTTAACCTCTACAGCGTTGCCATTGCTCGCTCTGAAATCATTGAGTTTGTTAAACAAAAATTCTTTAAAGTTTCACAAGATTTGAAATAGATAATAAATCAAATTAGAAATTCAAAATTCGGGCTTCTAAGTGCCCATGTTCGGTTGGAGGACTACGTTATTCAAAACTGGATGGCCCTAGGTACCATTGTTTTTATACAATGCCAGAAACATTTGTGCATTCATGCAGATTCTTCATTATTTAGTTTCTTTAAATATAATACATGGCGATAATATTTGTTGGCAACAGTTTGAAAAGTGAATCAACGCAGAAAGTGAAACGACGGAAAATGCCGTTTTGAAACTAATAGTCCTTTGAGTCTAACGAAACATTAAGCTTTAATTAAAAAAAAAAAAAAAAAATTGTACTGGGTTAAAATTGTTTGTGCACAGTCAATACACGCTACTTTCATTGTTACCGAAGAAACAGCATCATCTATTTGAGCAAGGAATTTGGAACAAATACCCAGGGTCCCTTCCACACAAAAAGACAAATCCTAAGCTCCTTCCTGAAACACACAAACCAAGAATCCAATTAGTAACAAACCCGGCAACGATCGATATAGCTTACCTATCGTTAATTCCTGCCGACTTGATTCTTTTAAGAGTTATTCACCAAATCCTGGCAATGTCGTTTTAATTTACTGCCAAGAAAATACCCACCAGTGCTTTTACAAAAATTAAGTTACATATATGCTGCAAGTATAGTAGTCGCCGCTTAATGTGATGACGTTTGTTCCCAGCTATTTTGATAACATTAACCGAATAATAAAACTAAACGATAAGGTAATAAATAACCTCATGTGTGGACGCCACGTTACTTCTTTGTACGGCTTATTAAATTATACACCATTCTTTGCTGCAAACTTAAACTTACTTCTTGGAATTATTTTAACTTAATTAACCGATCCCTCAAGGCAAGTTGAAAATGACATCAAAAATTCCAAGTTTTGAAATTAAATATTCCGGTCAGTTTTTGTCAGAATCAAGCTTCTTATAATTTTATTTTTTCATACTGCGTATAAAATTTTCCAAATATAAGCACAGGAACCGACAGACTGCATCAAAAGTTAGATTTCGCTATTTGTCAAAAATCAACTTTTTTTTTTAACATGAGACTGCCAGAACATGAATATTTTTGTTATTTCAAACACTTCTGTAACTGGATGTATATGATTACGATCAATGCTTGCAAAAATAGACCGGATAAGGACTTTTAAGCCGGATAAGAAGGGTGGGGTATGTATATAGTTTTGGTATTCCAAATTGCAATAAAAAAAGGGAGGTTCACAACTAGATGTTATAGCAATACCATACACAAAATTTCAACGTTCCGTGGTTAATCGTTTTTTACTTCCTTGTACGAAGTAAAAACGAAGTATTGTAATCGCTAAAAGTTTCAGGCAGCGTATTTCAACGAAAATATCCATTTTGACCGCTATCGAATGCAATTTAACGATGTTTTTGCGTGATATCTGTACGTAAGGACAGAATAAAAGACTCGTTTCCTCCAAAAAAATCATAAAACTGCTTTAAAATCAATTCTGAAGAGAATTTTTCGTGGCGTCTGTACGAACGTATGTACGTACGTGCATACATCTCGTATAACTCAAAAACGAATACCCTCAGAACGTT
This sequence comes from Stegodyphus dumicola, assembly GCF_044657685.1. Taxonomy (NCBI): domain Eukaryota; kingdom Metazoa; phylum Arthropoda; class Arachnida; order Araneae; family Eresidae; genus Stegodyphus; species Stegodyphus dumicola. The sequence continues at coordinate 19,211,750 of NC_140777.1, read as the reverse complement.
GAAATTTTGTATATAGGACTGCTATAACATGTAGATGTGCACCTCGTATTTTGGTTGCATTCGGCCTCACCAAACGTATATAAATATATTTATATATATATATCCACTCTGTTACCCGGCTCAGTGATCTCGGTTTCTTTACTCCTATATATTTGTAAATTGTACATTTTTTGCTTTAAAAATGATTGAATTATGTTGTTTTTATCTTCCGGTTAAGGTTTTTATGCCTTTAGTAAATCTGTGTGCAATACTTTTAGAATTATCAGCAATTTTAAAGTTGTTTAATTGCCGCTAAGCCTGTTTTTAATGGCGGCCATTCATGTTTACATTTGAAACAGGAGACTAGTGGATTTGTTGCCAATCTAGAGAAACTTAGCTTCGCAACAACAAAGACAACGCTTCATTTATTATTGCCAATTAAATCATGCTTAATCCTTTCTGGAAATTTTTCGAGGAAATAAGTGTTTGAGATTTACTTCGTAATTTTTAATAAAGATATTTTGAGTTTTTATGTATTTTTGCCTTCTCGCGAAGTGAGACCTGAATTAATTGAATGAGAAATATTGAATCGTCTGTGAAAAACTATTTCTTTTTTGTTTTATTTGCTTAATTTCTTTTATACATCATTCTAACTTTATTACAATATTTGAATAGAACATGTGGCAACGATTAGATAATTCTATTCTTTAAATGATATAAATTTTTGCATTATGAGTTATAATATGAACGAAATATAATACTGTTAAGTGAATCTAGCGCCAGAGTGTCGCTATGATAAATTATTCTATTGTGATTTATGCGCTGTCGGCGAAGTAGATTTAATTCGATCCAATAAGTTTAAATGAAATGTAAGAAAAAATGCGTATAATTTAATATTCCGTACAAGGAAATCATGTGGTGTACACATCAGATTTTTAATTATACGATACGTTTTTAAATTATACGTACAGATGTCACGAAAAAAATCAACATTGAATCCACTTTACAGTCAGTTTTGGAATAAAGGGTTCTTTATTCTGTCCGTACGTAGAACGTTTGGAAAAGATAAAAATAGATATTTCCTTTAAAATCTGACAACCGAAATTTTTTCCGATTATAATACTTCCTTTACTCCGTACAAGGAAATACACGTGTACTTCAAAATAGCGGCGAAATTTAATTTATTTGATGTAAATGTTACCCTCAATGTATGAAACGCCGACATTCTATAGAATATCCGGCCTTTTCAGACAAAGTAATCAAAATTATTATACACTTTCTCTAGGTATTATATAAAAAGACAAATGCAATTTAGACAATGTATGCAAAAAATTATGAGAAGGCTGTTATTTAAAACACATGCGCTCCTCAAAAATACAAATGTTATTTTGAAAAAATAATGAAATTCAAAACTTTTAATCGCATTCAAAAACTTTTATACAAAATGTGTAAAGAAAAAGAAAAGCTGTAGGAAACAAAATTTATGCCTATCTTATTAAAGAAAACAAAATTTTTAAATAAAAATCTGAAAGTTTTCAGATTTTAAATTATTCAGATATTAAATTCAAAGATGCGTGTTTTTTTTTTTTTTTTAACATTTTGTGTGTTAATTTTATTTATTAAATATCACGATTTTTTGCTCTTAAACCATCAAGTTCAGTTCAAGAGCAATATTGCAAAATAATTTTAAAATGAGCATATCTTTAGAATTTCCGATACACAGTCTCGCGCGCTGGAGATAAAAATGTTTATTCTGTACAACGTTGCCATTACTTGCTTCGAAATTCCTTGTGTTTGTTAATCAAAAATTCATTAAAGTTTTACAAACTATGAAATCGATAATAAAACAAATTCCAAAGTTTAAATTGGGTCTTCCAGATGCCCATATTCGCAGGAAGATTACGTTATTCAAAATTGGATGGCTCTAGGTACCATTGTTTTATCACAATGCGAGAAACATACATATACATTCATGCAGATTCTTCATCATTTAATTTCTTTAAATATAATACAGGACGATTACATTTGATGGCAACAATTTGAAAAGTGAAACAAGGCTTGTAGTGAATCGGCGCAAAATGCGAAAACGAAACTAATAGTCCTTTTGGGAAAAGTGCCCCTTTGGAATAAAAATTTAAATTAACTTAGTTGCAATATGATAGGCTTGAATAACATTTTCACTAACACTTCACTATTTCACCCAAAGACCTTTCACATTTTACACATACATTTAAAAAATCCCTGTCAGCTTCCACTGGACTGAGAAATCGCAATTCACCGGAGAGGAATTTCGTGGTCACGAATAAATATCTTCAGTTCTAAGCAAATTGTCACACTCATCACAACTGCGAATATATTGCGCGAATCACCTCGTTCTTTGTCGACGTCAGGAATAGGAACTCGCACAGTAGTTTCCAAAGAAGCATTGGGAAATTTTTGTTTCCTTTAAACAAATATAACAAGAAGCAGAAACGGAAATCTCTTCGTTAAGCATATCATCATCGCTTTGGTTTAAACCACCAATAAAGCATGATTATGCATGTTTTCTGAAACAAGTTTTTCTTCTTGCATAAGCTGAATAGTTTTAGACCTTTTTGAATTTTTGGACACATCCTAAAAATTTTTCTAGCTTCTCTGTATTTATGTCTTTTAAAACATCTTGGGGTAGATAGGACGCTGTAAAACCCACCTTAAGTTATGAGGTATTTCTACCGCCTTCTTAGCACGCCTTCGTGGTGTAATGGTCAGCACACTCGGCGCGTATTCGAGAGGTCCGTGGTTCGAGGCTGGGTGAGGACACTGCTCATTTTTCATTTCTCCTGCTTTCAAAAAATGCCTAATGTCTCTACAGTGGCGCCCGAACTAAAAAAAAAAGGTGATGGATGATGATTTTCCACTACCAAGATTTGGCGATTGGGTCACCTAAGCCCCAGTCGCGCTTTAAAAGAGGAAGTATGTACGGTATTTCTCCCGCCTTCTTAGCATGCCTTCGTGGTGTAATGGTCAGCACACTCGGCGCGTATTCCAGAGGTCCGTGGTTCGAATCCCGGCGAAGGCGTTGCTCATTTTTCATCTCTCCTGCTTTCAAAAAATACCTAATGTCTCTACAAGGTTTGCAGCCGAAACGAATCGGAGATATATCTCCTATCCTGCCGATTTGTAATTGGACGAATATTATTTGCTAGCGGCCGAGCGGTTAAGTCGCTGACCGCTAGTAGTACGGCTCGGGGTTCGAATCCCGGCTGACGGCATGGGCGTTTTCGTGGTTTTCCTGGTGTATAATGTGTTTACGGGCCATTTCCCTTAGAAAGGTCCTCCACGAAGGTATCCATCCCTTAGGCACATAGCCTTCCAGTGTTTTGCCATAATCAAATAAACCAAACCATTTGGCAGTCTATAGAATGCCTAGAAAATGCATGAAATGTAAACTGTTTCTTACACTGCCAGCCAGTTTACGGCATTCTATAAAGTGCCTATGGAATGCCGACTTTCATACATTGCTTATATTCTTATATTCATGTTATACGACTTATATTCATGTTAAAAACATGAATATAACCAGACATGTATAAATTGGTATTTTCACAGCATTTTTATTAGAAAAAAAATTCTATACGAACGAGACCAACGTCGTGCTCCTAATCTTGACACTTGGATGGCATTCCTCATTGAGAGAAAACATGCTAGCGTAAAATTAAAAATTAGGCAAAAAAAAGCAACCTTAGTTTGGTATGTCAGGGAATTTTTATTTTCAGGAGCAGGAATGGGAAAACTCTAAAGAAATGTTTTTTGCTCCTGAAGAATGACCACCCTCAAAATCAATTAGATTTATTCAAAATCTATGTCACACTAAACTGGCTGTTTTTGATCTTGCTTGATTGAAAAAATGCTTGATTGAAATCTAAACCAAGCAAAACTATTTGGGGACTTCATTCCTTGCTTAGCAACATTTCTCTGTCGCTTGGCCTATTCTGATCTTATTTGGAGAATTTATACAATTTAAAAAAAATTATTTTAAGATACTTTGATAATATTAAATTTTGATTCCAATAAACGATAGATTTTCATTGTTTCGGCAATTGGATAAAAATATCCGAATGAAAATATTAACCACGATCGCATTAAGTTAGCTTTGTGAAGACTAGTTTATACATTAAGTTTTGGTTTTCCATTCGGAAGTCCGCTGGATGTCGCGTTGGAAAGCTTTAATGAGCTTTTCAAAACTCCAGGATGAAATCAAAGTTTTCCTAAAGGAACGAGTCCATGATCTGGGTTGGAGAGATGGATGTTAGACTATATGAATGATATTTTCACTCGTATGAATGATCCGAATTTATCTATCTAAAAGCAGAAAATGTAAGCATGTTGAGAACACGCTGCCATTTGCGAAAACATACTTACAGGAGTCTAGATTGTGTGCCCGTCCGTCAATAAAAAAAAATAAATAAATAAATAAATAAAAATAAAAAAAAAAAAAAAATCAGGAATCGTTTGGATGCACAAGCAGATATGTGAATTGCTATTAGCAACAAAGTGCTATGATTTGAAAGACTCTTATGCAAGAAACGGGGAGGGAGTTATTAATTTTCTTTGAAAGATTTATGCAAATGCTAATTTTGTAATATTTTCTCATTTGCATGCTTCATTTTTGGTTACAATTAGCCCTTCAATTTCGTTTTGGCATTTTGTGTTGGTTCGCTATACACGGCGTATCACTTTTCAAATTGTTTCCACCAAATATTAGAGCCCCACATTATATTTAAAGAAATTAAATAATGAAGAAGCTGCATGAATATATGTACGTTTCTCGCACTGTGAAAAAACAACGGTACCTAGAGACACGAAATTTTGAATAACGTAGTCCCCCCACTCGGATACGGGCATCTGCAAGCCAAAGTTTGGAATTTGTTTTATTATCTATTTCATATTTTGTAAAACTTTAACGAATTTTTAATTAACAAACTCAACGATTTCAAAGCGAACAATGGCAACACTATATGAAAAAAAAAATTTCTCCAGCGTACGAGACTGTGTATCGGAAATTCTAAAGATAAGCTCTTTTTAAATTATTTTACGATATTGCTGTTGAATTGAATTTTATGGTTTAAGTATATTTAATAAATAAAGGTAATGCACAAAACGTTAAAAAAACGCTCCTTCGAACGTAATATAAAATCTGAAAGCTTTCAGATTCTTTTTACTTCCTTATACGAAGTAAAAAGGAAATATTGTAATCGCGAAAAGTTTCAGGCAGCATATTTCAACGAAAATATCCATTTTGACCGTTATCGAACGCAATTTAACGATGTTTTTGCGTGATATCTGTACGTAAGGACAGAATAAAATACTCTTTTCCTTCAAAAAAATTATAAAACTGGTTTAAAATGAATTCTGAAGAGAATTTTTCGTGGCGTCTGTACGAACGTATGTACGTACGTGCGTATCTCGCATAACTCAAAAACGAGTAGCCTCATAACTTTAAAATTTTGTATATAGAACTGCTATATCATGTAGATGTGCACCTCGTATTTTGGTTGCGATCGGCCGCACCAAACATATATAAATATATTTATATATATATCCACTCTGTTACCCGGCTCAGTGATCTCAGTTTCTTTACTCTTATATGTTTGTAAATTGTACATTTTTTGCTTTAAAAATGATTGAATTAAGTTGTTTTTATCTTCCAGTTAAGGTTAGTAAATCTGTATGCAATATTTTTAGAATTATCAACAATTTTAAAGTTATTTAAGTGCCGCTAAGCCTTTTTTTATAGCGGCCACTGACTGTTTACATTTGAAACAGCAGACTAGTGGATTTGTTGCCAATCTAGAGAAACGTAGCTTCGCAACAACAAAGATAACGCCTTCCTTTATTACTGACAATTAAAGCATGCTTAATCCTTTCTGGAATTTTTTCGAGGAAGTAAGTGTTTAAGATTTACTTCGTGATTTTTAATATAGATATTTTGAGTTTTTATGTATTTTTGCCTTCTCGCGAAGTAAGAACTGAATTAATTGAATGAGAAATACTCAATCGTCTGTGAAAAACTGTTTCTTTTTTGTTTTATTTGCTTAATTTTTTTATACATCATTCTAGCTTTATTATTTATTATAGTATTTGAATAGAACGTGTGGCAACGATTAGATAATTCTATTATTTAAATGATATAAATTTTGTGCATTATGAGTTATAATATGAACGAAATATAATACTGTTAAGTGAATCTAGCCCCAGAGTGACGCTATGGTAAACAAATACTAGTGTGAATTTTAAAGAATACATTTATTCTATTGTGGTTCATGGGCTGTCGGCGAAGTAGATTTAATTCAATCCAATAAGTTTAAATGAAATGCAAGAAAAAATGCGTATAATTTAATATTCCGTACAAGGAAGTCATGTGGTGTACACATCAGATTTTTTAATAATTAATTTTCTTTTTAACGAAATTTCTTTAAGAGGTGCAAGAGCAAATTAAACATTTTTTAAGGGTTCGGGATATGAAAAAGATTGGAAACCCGTGATCTAGAGAAATCCGCTATTTTCTGACAAGTGATTCAACTTGTCAATAACTTTATATAAAGCAAGTTCCAACAAATCTGAAACACTTCATCTTCCGTTAGCTTGCTGAAATCGATCCGCTTCTTCAACTCTTGTTCATCCAGCACTCGGGGGACCAAAATATGAATCGGAGAACAAGTTCTGGGGAAAAATGAATACAAGAAACAAAACTTACACGAAAAAGATTTATGCCATCAAGTCGTGCATATCGGATATGAAGACGAAACACCGCAGTTTTGACACAGACGGCATAGGCGATAGATACCATACCGAAAATAACGAAGCAGAGACCCTCTTGTTCCGAACCAGTGTAGTGTGTCGCTCAGTTCAAGCAGTACGAGGTAAAGACCGGTTGTTCACCCCGCCCCTCAAACCTCGTTCAAATTTTCCGGAAACGGCCGTCGTTGAATTTGCTGCGCAGGGCCAATAATAGGTTGTCAGGGATCGATCACGTGGTTTTCTGCCGCCAAGTGACGAGTTTCACACAAAATTACATAACAAACCGAAAGCGTTAACAAGAAGCGAGCAAAATACGTAAACACATGAACTGAATGCTGTAGTACCCAGTAGCGTTGGTCAGAGTCGTAGCTAGGGTTTTCAGCGCCGAAGGGACAACTGAAGTTTTCGCGCCCCCTACTGCTTGCCAAGGATGGAAAACATTTAATTCTAAAATGTCGTAGCATCAGTTTGACGCCCCTTGGATTCTGCGCCCGGGGACAGATGCCCCCCTCTAGCTACGCCCCTGGCGTTGGTAGAAGTTTTGCCGCTTGGTGCTTGTGCTTTCACTCCTCTTCACATACAAAGAAATAATTACAAATATATCAAACATGTAAGGAAATAAATTAAAACTCCACCTTTATTTTTGATGAAAAATTTTAATTCTAATACTATTAAAATAATAATATGTAATAATAAACAAAATAATAATATATTTAAAATTATTAGCCCACAAATTTATAATTTAAAAATAAAATTATAATTTTAAATTATAATAAGATTTATAATTTAAAATTATTAGAGGCGTTAACTCACAGTGGCTACTAAGTCTTGAAACAGCATTTAGCGTTGAATTAATTAAACGCTGTGTATCACTTTTCAAATTGTTGCCACTAAATATTATCGAACTAAATATTATCGCCCTATTATATTTAAAGAAATTAAATAATGAAAATTCTGCATGAATGTATTCATGTTTCTCACACTGTGAAAACCCAACGGTGCCTAGAGTCATCAAATTTTGGATAACATATTCCTCCACCGGAGCATCGGCATCTGGAAGCCTAAATTTGGTATTTCTCTTACTGTCTATTTCATATTTTGTAAAGCTTTAAGGAATTTTTAATTAACAAACTCAATTATTTCAAAGCCAGCAGTGGCAACACCATAGGGAGTAAAATATTTTCATCCCTAAAGCGCGAGAATGTCTGCTGAAAATTCTAAAGATATGCTGTTTTTAAATATTTTTAGCCCAAATGCTCTCCGAACGTGCATGTATGTATGTGTAAATGAAAAAACGCCCGTTTGGGCATATTATGTCCAAAAATTAATTAAAATATTTTAGCCTAAATTAATTATAATTATTAATTAAAATATTAAATAAAATTAATTAAAATAATTATAATAAAATTAATTAAAATATTTTTAGCCTTTTATTCAAAGCTAAAATATTTTTAGCTTTAAGTTAAAATATTTTAACCCAAAGGGCGTTAGCTCAGAAGTTCTATTAACTTCGTTTTGCCATTTTGTGGCGTTTCACTTTTCAAATTGTTATCACCAAATATTATCGCCTTATATTATATTTAAAGAAATTAAAAAAAAAAAAAAAAAAATCTGAAATGTTTCAGATTTTAAATTACGTCCAAAGGGGCGTTTTTTAACATTTTGTGTGTTACCTTTCTTTATTAAATATCATGTTCCTCGCACTTAAACCATAAGATCCAGTGCAACAGCAATATCGCAAAATAGTTTTAAAACGAGCATATCTTTAGAATTTCCGATACAGAGACTCACGCGCTGGAGATAAAAATGTTTTTTCTGCACAACGTTGCCATTGCTCGCTTTGAAATCCTTGAGTTTGTTAATCAAAAATTCGTCAAAGTTTTAAAAAATAGGAAATCGATCATAAACAATCAACAAAATCAACAAATTTCAAATTTCAAATTTGGTCTTCCACATGCTCATATTCGTTGGAGGATTACGTTATTCAAAATTCGATGACTCTATGTACCGTTATTTTATGACAATGTGAGAAATATACACACATTTACGCAGATTTTCATTATTTAATTTCTTTAAATATAATGCAGGACTCTAACATTTTATGGCAACAGTTTGAAAAGTGAACCGACATTTATCCGTCCGACGCAAAATGCCAAAACGAAAGTAATAGTCCTTCGGGACTCAAGTCCCTTTGGACTAATAATGAAGAAGCTGCATAAATGTATGTATGTTTCTCGCATTGTGATAAAGCAACGCTACCCAGAGCCATAAAATTTTGAATAAAGTATGTGTCCACACGAATATGGGCATCTTGAAGATAAAATTTGGAATTTGTTTTTATTATCTCTTTCATATTTTGTAAAGCATTTAGGAGGTTTTGATTAAAAAACTCAACGATTTTAAAGCGAGCAATGCCAACACTATACGGGGAAAAAAAAAATATTTCCAGAAAAAATTTATCTTATTTTTAACCTTTTATTTAGCTTTTCAGCATTTAGTTTATGAATATAGAAAAATTATAAGTTTGGTATTTATCAACATTTTTCTATACTTTTCGTTATTTAATCAATAAAACACATTAAAAATAATCTAAATCTATATACATGTATATGTTACCGTGAAAGACCGAAATTGGAGAATGTCGACTTTAACCGGAGAATGTCAACACTCACCAAATACGTCGGTGAAAGATCGAATATTGCACTACATTCTTGTATATTCGGACCCTCACCGGTGTATATCGACAATCACAGATATTCTCTGGCGAAAGTCGAAAAGAGAGGTCATAAAGTGCCATAATAGTTTAAGTTGTTGCAATGAATAAGATTTGAATCACATAATTTAGTAAGTTTTTTATGACTGTTATTTTATTTTCTCATTTAGAACGTACTGTATAATTAAGTAAGTTTTTAACTTCTATTATTTTCCTTTCTCATTTTGAATGTATTGTGTATTTTAGGTTCTCGTGTTCTTAAGTTCTTATTTCAAGTTTCAAGTGCGTTTATTCGCGACTGAATTACGGAGAAAAAAATATAATATTGTTATATGTTCAACATTCACCATTGGTACATGGTGAATGTCGACATTGACCGGTGTAAATCAGAAATAAGAGTATTTGGAAAATATTTCGGACTATGTGAATGTTGACATTCACCGGTGAAAGTCGACATTCTCCAGCTTTAGGTGTTTTACCGTAATATATATATACTTTTTAAGTTTTAGAAAGGAGGGGTAGTGAACTTTTAGCAGTGGTGAAAGGAGTGCATGGGTCAAAAAAATGTTGAGGATCCTTGAAAAAAGGGAAACTGGCTCTCATTCATTTATGGAAAATCCAGGCAACTACCTTTTATAGAGTAGGATGTACAAAAAACTTTATTGCTACTTAATTAAATGTTAGCAACATCTCTGATTATATTTCAAGAAACTAAGGAAGGAAGAATCTGCATGAATATTTCTCGCATTGTGAAAAAACGGCAGTACCTAGAGCCATTAAATATTGAATAACATAGTCCTCTAGCCAAACATGAGCACTTGGAAGCCTGAATTTTGAATTTCGAACTTGTTTTATTATCTATTTCAAATTTTGTAAAACTTTAATGAATTTTTGATTAACAAACTCAACGATTTCAAAGCGAGCAATGGCCACACTGTACGGGAAAATTTTTTTTTTTTTTTATTTCCAGCGAGCGAGACTGTATCGGAAATTCTTAAGATATGCTTTTTTTTAAAGTATTTTGTGACACTGCTGCTGAATTGAATTTTATAGTTTAAATGCGAAGAACGTGATTATATTTATTTAATAAATAAAGGTAATAATAAATAAAATACCTTTATTTAATAAATAAAGGTAGCACACAAAACGTTAAAAAAAAAAAGCCCATTTGTGCGTAATATAAAATAAGAAAAGTTTCAGATATTTTTTTTTCCATTTATTATTATTTTACTTGTTATTTTTCCCGCGAAACCATCCACGACACTGTGGAGGTCAGGATTGCTCCAATTGCTTGTTATGTAGACATGCAAAATATACATTTGCAGTTCTTAAGTTAATCCTAAATTATTTTTATTATAGACACGATTTTTATTATACAACACTTGATTCTGTAAAGGGGGTTAGCATTCTTTTGCCTGATGTAAGCAACAAGCGTATAAGATATTTCTCCCGCCTTCTTAGCATGCCTTCGTGGTGTAGTGGTCTGCACGCTCGACGCGTATTCGAGAGGTCCGTGGTTCGAGTCCCGGCGAGGGCATTGCTCATTTTTCATGTCTCCTGCTTCCAAAATACCTAATGTCCCTACAAGCGAAGCGCAAATGCTGCCATATATACCAGTCATTTTACAAGATTTAAATTGGTTATCTAAAATCCTGAATCGCTAAAGTCCCGATGACTCGAACAGTTCCGACCTGGGTTGTATTATGTATACTGCTTTATAATCGAACATTGTACTGTATTATGTACATTGCTTTATAATCGAACAAACTAGTGTATTATGTACATTGCTTTATAATCGAACAAACTAGTGTATTATGTACATTGCTTTATAATCGAACATTGTACTGTATTATGTACATTGCTTTATAATCGAACATTGTAGTGTATTATGTACATTGCTTTATAATCGAACATTGTAGTGTATTATGTACATTGCTTTATAACCGAACATTGTACTGTATTATGTACATTGCTTTATAATCGAACATTGTAGTGTAGTATGTACATTGCTTTATAATCGAACATTGTAGTGTAGTATGTACATTGCTTTATAATCGAACATTGTACTGTATTATGTACATTGCTTTATAATCGAACATTGTAGTGTATTATGTACATTGCTTTATAATCGAACATTGTAGTGTATTATGTACATTGCTTTATAATCGAACATTGTACTGTATTATGTACATTGCTTTATAATCGAACATTGTAGTGTATTATGTACATTGCTTTATAATCGAACATTGTACTGTATTATGTACATTGCTTTATAATCGAACATTGTACTGTATTATGTACATTGCTTTATAATCGAACTTTGTACTGTATTATGTACATTCCTTTATAATCGAACATTGTAGTGTATTACGTATACTGCACTGTACTGAGAGGAGAGAAAAGTTCGCATTAGTATATCTGGAACTTTGTTGGGGAGTTCAGAATAAACTCCTCGAATTCCAAAGGATTGCCCTTCAATATTTCTTTTTCGATTTCTCTAGCAATAACGGATTAAAAACTTTTAAAATACGAGGAATTTTTCCCTAGTCACCGCGATCATAATTTAATTGATATTCGTAATTTGCATTCAAAAGTTTCGACGGAATAAAAAAGGAATAACAAAAGTATGCAGCCTGTTGAAATCACATGAACACATCATCTAGTGTAAAAACTGCCCACCAGCAGCCGAGCGGTAAAATCGCTGAAAACTGGTAGTTCCGACCTGAGTTGAAATACAGTAAGACCTCGCTTAACGCTGTTTCGTTTAGCGCTCTTTTATTTCAACCCGGGGATTCCACGAAATCGCTCGCAGCATACGGGGATTCCTCGAAATATTATGCAGCGATAGGTTTCAAATACATATCCGAAACAGTGTACTTGTATTTCTTGTTTGGTGCGGTATTGTACAGACATATTTTGAAGGGGTAAATGTGGAAGATGTCGAAGAAATAATTCAAGAAGCAGCTGCTAGTCTTTCTAATGATGAGCTCAAGGAATTAAAGGAACAAGAAGAAAACAAAAATGTTGACAGCAGTGATTCAGAAGAAGAGCAAAAAGAACTTTCGATGGCGTTTGTAAAAAGGAGTTTGTAAAAAGGAGTTTGTCTACCATAACTGAAATAATGGATCCATTCATTGAAAATTATCCGAATTTCGACAGGAGCTCAAAAGTAAGGCGTGGTGTTAGAGATGCTCTATCCGTTTATGAAGAACTTTTAAGAGAACAACGCAAAAGGAAAAGGCAAACAACATTAGATGCTTTTGTCACAAAAAGGCAGAACACTAAAAACGCGGAAGGCTAACTAAACATGACTGAGAATTTTATTTTTTTTTTTTTTTTATTTTTTTTTTTTAAGAATATTCGTTTTGTTATTTATATTTTGTTTTTATTTTTGCAAGAAATAATAATGTGGTATTAATTCGGGCTTTAAGAAATAAATGTTTGGTTTTATTTTTATTAAAAAACATACTTTTTATATTTAATACCTAACTAATTTCCTAGCCATCTTCCCCTAACCCCAATATTTACATGTAAAGATAGCCTCGTTTAGCGCTGTTTCGCATTACGCTCTACTTTGATGGAACGTATCCCCCGCGTTAAGCGGGGTCTTGCGGGGTCTTACTGTATAGGATAACGGGCTGGCTGCATGGGCGTTTTCGTCGTTTTCCCCATGTGTAAGATTAAGTCCTCGACGAAAGCATCCCTCCCCCTAAGCAGACAGCGCTACTGTTCTTTGCCATAATAAACTAAATCAAAACTAAACAAACCTAGCGGCAAAAACACTTTTCTTCTCAATTTAATTCCGTACAGCAATTTAGAACTTAGTTATTCTTCACCTGCCTTGACGATCCACCAGACTAACAATGCAGTCTCTAAACAACGTATACAACCGCTCACTCCCCCCCCCAATACTACGCCACTGATTCTTCGAGCGAAGTAAGGAGTTCCACATTAAATTATATAACAAGCCCAAACCAAAAAAGTAAACAAGAAATCAGGAAAACGCAAACAGATGTTCCGCTCGATTGAGTGACTTAGCTGCTCAGATGCAAGTAAAACTCTGGAGGCTATTATTTTGACGAGTGACACACACTCGTTTCTAAGCTGAGATTTCGTATAGTGAATCAAAGAAGTACTGGGGTAGAACAAGGTTTCAGACTTTAAAAAAAAAAAAAAAAAATATTTAACTTAAACGATATACTTTTTTTACATGTCATAGTATCTGAGGGCTGAACGAATTCGAAAAACCTTTAAATTAATTAAAATTTCTTAACTTATTATCTTTTCAGCTATCATAAATTGTAAACACACTTTAGATTGACTGACAGCGAATTATCGCTATATGTTAACAACAGAGAGTTGAGACGGTTTAAACAACATGAATATAAAATGCACTCATGAGTAGTGCATCAAACAAATGCACTACAAAATGCACTACTCACACACACGCAAACTGAAAAAATTGCGCCAAGACAAACTTTTGAATTTCGCTGTATATTTCGCACAAATTTTTACAAAATTTAATATCTAGGCATAATTTGAATCGCAGAATCGGAATATGGGAAAAAATTGGTATGTTATTTCAGAAAAAGTCCGATTTCGTGTCAAAATACCCATGTTAGAATAATGCTATATATAAATCTAATATATACCTTAAGTCGCGCTTTCGAGACATGAAAAATTGGTCAATTGGGTCAATCAGCGCAGTAAAACGGGAGATATAGAACTTTTTTTTTTTTTTTCCCCGCAGTGTACATATGTTACCGTGAAAGACCGAAATTGGAGAATGTCAACATTCATCAAATACGTCGGTGAAAGATCGAGTATTGCATTACATTCTTGTACATTCGGACCCTCACCGGTGTATGTCGACAATCACAGATAAGCTCTGGTGTAGGTCGAAAAGAGAGGAGTGTAGGTACACGCTGTCATTGAAAAGGAAGTGTTCCACAAGAAAATGCAGCTGTAAAAGCAAGGGCCTCTTGTGCAATTCAAAGTGTCATTATAGTTTAAGTTGTTGCAATAAATACGATTTGAATCACATAATTTGGTAAGTTTTTAACTTCTATTATTTTCCTTTCTCATTTTGAATGTACTGTGTGTTTTAAGTTCTTATATTCTTAAGTTCTTATTCTGAGTCTCAAGTGCGTTTTTTCGCGAATGAATTACGGAGAAGGAAATATAATATTCTTATATGTTTAACATTCACCATTAGTACATGGTGAAGGTCGACATTGACCGGTGTAAGTCAGAAATAAGAGTATTTGGAAAATATTTCGGACATACACCAAGCGACTATGTGAATGTTGACATTCACCGGTGATTTCGGTGTATTACCGTAACATATATACACACGTACGTAGGTCACGAAAAAAATGTCTTCTGAATCCATTTCAAATCCATTTTCGAAAAAAAAAAGAGAGACATTTACTCTGTGTGTACATATACAGTGGATGGACAAAAATATGGAAACACTTTGTGAAATGCATGTTTGAAAAGAAAGATTGATTTTAATCAAATATGTAGGTGGCGCTGGTGTTTTTGACTACTGACGCCACCTATACAACTTCGTAAATGTGCTAAACAGTTCAGTTGTTGTCGGAGTACTGTTATGTGAGATTGTCATTGCATTATGTCGGAGTTAACAGACTTCGAACGTGGGCAAATTGTTGGAGCACGTATGGTAGGTGCTTCCGTAGGCAAGGTAGCCGAGGTGTTTAGTGTTTCAAGAGGTACTGTATCGAAGATTTATTCCGCATATTTGAAAAGCGGAAAAACATCATCTGCTAAATCACAGCGCGGACGAAAGTGTGTCCTGAGTGATCGTGACCGACGATCATTAAGGGCAATTGTGACGAAAAATAAGAAGACCACAGCTGCAAAAGTTACTGCTGAAATGAATGTTGTGTTACCGAACCCTGTGAGTACCAAAACAATTAGAAGGGAGCTTCATAAATAGGCAATTGCTGGCCGTGCTGCAATTGAGAAGCCACTCATCAGTGATGCTAATGCCCGTAACAGGAAAAGGTGGTGTTTAAGTCATAAAGCCTGGACTATAGAGCAGTGGAAGCGAGTAATATGGTCTGACGAGTCTTCTTTCCCATTGTTTCCCACTTCTGCCGAGTTTACGTCTGGAGAACGCCATCTCAAGCCTATAATACAGACTTCTTGTTGCCAAGAGTGAAACATGGCGGGGGTTCTGCTATGGTTTGGGCAGCCATATCGTGGTTCTCTGCTAGCTCCATGATAACTGTGTCAGGGCACATGACTGCCAAGACTTATGTGAACATTTTGGCCGATCAAGTTCATCCCATGGTACAAACTTTGTTCCCCGATGGTGATGGTGTCTTCCAAGACGACAAAGCCCCTGTTCACACAGCTCACATTGTCCAGGACTGGTTTTCTGAGCACGAGGATGAGTTGTCCCATCTTCCCTGGCCACCACAGTCACCAGATCTGAATATTATCGAACCTTTGTGGTCTACATTGGAACGGAAAGTGCGTTATCGTTATCCACCGCCAACATCGCTATCTGAACTTGCCACCGTTTTGCAGGAAGAATGGTATAATATTCCCTTGGCAAACATACAGGAACTGTATTTATCCATTCCGAGAAGACTGCAAGCTGTTTTGGATACCAACGGGTTTCCTACACCATATTAAGCAAAGAAACGTGTTTTTTTAAAGGTGTTTCCATATTTTTGTCCAACTCCTGTAGATGCCATGCAAAAAACGTGTTTAAATGGAATCGACAATGGTGAAAATGGATATTGTCGTTGAAATACGACACAAAAATTTTTTGCGATTTCCTTCACTTCTTATAGAAGGAAGTAAAAAAGTACTTGGCCACATAAACATATTAAAAAAACCCTATAAATATTGTTCAAATAATGCATTAGACTTCTTTTCCTTTCCGTGGTTTGAGCGAGTCTTTTAGGCATGGATTTCTTAAGATTTTGACTGGGATCTTTGTTTCATTTGAAATCTCATGTATTCGTTAGTCTATTCGTTAACGTTCGTCAGTGTATGGTCATTATTCCGCGTAAATGATTTAACATAATATTTACAGAAAGAAAGCAGTAAAAAATATTTTGAAATAATAGCTGGATTTTTATCACCAAATGTTTGAAAGCTTCTTATACCCCAATACTTTTTTTCAGTCACTGTCACTGTACTGGAACACTCACGATTAGGGCTGTATAGCCACAAACAAAAACGTCAAAATGGTTAATATAATTGCTTTTTAATCAATCTATTTCTAGACCTATGAAATAAAATCTCATGTATGCGAAAAACCGATGATTTGGTTATTCCACACTGTACGTATTACGCATGTAAGGTTTTGCGTTTATTAACTCATTAATTTTATTGCCATTTCTTATTAGACTTCGTAGTTTTTCTAAAACAGATTTCTTTAAATTTAAAAATGCGAAAACATGAATACTGAGGGTGTTTACACATTTTTAGAACAATTTCGGAGCCGCTTAATTTAATGTTTAAGACATAAAGAGTATTTTTTTTAATGTTCGATCTGACAGCCCTTTTTTTTTTTTTTTTTTTTTTTTTTTTTCCTCCTAAAAGTCCTAAAAGTGATGGGACACTTGTGCTTTACAAAAGGAAACTGTAATAAAATAAATTAAAAAAGCATGTAAATATTTTTAAGGGTGTGCTTCATACTTAAATTTAGTTACAATTATTACATAACATACATTTTCTCAAAATATTAATTTAATAAAAATACAATTGTTTAGAACGGAGCAAAAAATGGCTCACACTACGTACTACAATAAAAATATTTTTTTGGGGTTTTTATTTTTACTCAAAAGCAATTGGTAGTAATTTATAAAATCGTCTGCAGTATTTCTCTCCAGTTTGTTTTGGAATGTTTGTGTTTTTTAGCTCTGTGCAGCCATGAATGCTAAACGAAAAGAAACTTTGCCTGAAGTTCCAAAATTAGTTATTAATTTGCATATTGAACGTGGAAAATCTATAAGAAAAACTTCTGAAACAGTTCACTTGAGTCATTCAACAGTTTTCAATATCATTAAACGATATAAAAAGAATCATATAATTCAGGATAAAAGAAGACCTGGCCGACAATCATAGCTATTCAATGGAATAAAGCGAATTATCGTTCGAAATATTAAAAAAAAATCCAAGAATGAGTGCTCCTAAAGTTGCTGCTGATTTACAAGCATTATATGGAGTAATTGTTAATCCTGAGACTATTAGAAGAGTAATTCGATCTGCTGGATATCACGGTAGAGCAGCCGGAAAAAAATTCTTCGTAAGTGAAAAGAATAGAAAACTCAGACTGGCTTTCGCAAAATCCAACATAAATAAGAATTCTGATTACTGGAACGAAGTTATATTTGCTGACGAGAGTAAATTTAATATACTTGGTTCTGACGGTAGAATCTTGGTGTGGAGAAAACCCAGGGAAGAATTTCGTAAACAGAACTTGGTGCCAACAGTAAAACATGGTGGAGGAGGAGTTATGGTATGGGGGTGTATGTCGTCTGCTGGAGTTGGTAATCTTGCTTTTATTGACAGTATAATGGATCGGTACAAGTATATTGACATTTTAAATCAAAATTTGAAATCTTCAGCACGAAAATTGAACCTTCATAACGATTTTAAATTCTACCAGGACAATGACCCCAAGCACATTGCTTTGAACGTTAGACTCTGGCTGCTGTATAACTGTCCCGAAATAATAAAAACACCACCACAGTCTCCAGACTTAAATCCCATAGAGAATATTTAGCAATTGGAATCAAGAATTCGCAAACACACCATTTCTTCAAAACAACAATTAAAATCGGTGCATCAAGAAGAATGGGGTAAAATCACTCCAGAAACCACAAAAAAAATTAGTCGAATCCATTCCAAAGAAATTAAATCAGGTTTTAAAAGTAAAAGGAATTCTAACAAATATTAAAATCTTTTAAAAAGTAAAATTTTTGGATAAATATTTGATGGAAAAGTAAGTGTCCCATCACTTATGTGAGCCATTTTTTGCTCCGTTCTAAACAATTATATTTTTATTAAATTAATATTTTAATATGAGAAAATGTATGTTCTGTAATAATTGTTACTAAATTTAAGTATGAAACACACCCACAAAAAATTTTTACATGTTTTCTTAATTTATTTTACTACAGTTTCCTTTTGTAAAGCACAAGTGTCCCATCACTTTTGTGAGACACTGTATAAGTCTGCATCGTGATTTCCATGATAGATGTAATTTCGTAAAATTTCCACTATTTTCCAGAGTTTATGAATCGTGGTGGTTTTGCACTTAGCTCTTTTTAAGAGACCAAAGGCACAATAGTTCATAGATGAAAGATCAGAGACCTTCGTCAGGAATGCGTTGAAAAGGTATATATGCAATACCTGTATCAGACTTCATTTTTTCAAAGAATGTAGTGGTATGAAGTTTCATTTTTTGAAAGTCGTTGGGATAAAGAAATGAAATTTCTTCTCTAAATATCGGACGTAAAACTTTCTCTTGATAAGCAGATTTTTTAGAGTTGATTTTAACATCCCCCCCACACTTCTTATTTTTAATTTCCCATTGTAAGAGAATCCTGCGATTATCATAAACCCCTTACTGAAACATCCTTTGCATCGCCGGAACCACTTTTGTACATTTTGTTTTTCTTCATTTTCGATAATAAATTGGTCTTTTATTGTTGTTGTTGTTGGAGTTGTTTAAGTAAACCGATGCATCATTAAGAATCACAATGTATTTCCATTTACCTCCTGCTAAATAGTGTTAAACAGGGTTCTACAAATTGTTCTGCGTCGAGCCACATACATCGTCAAAACCTGGTAAATAATATTATTTTTTAACTTTTTTAAGTTGTAAATCTTGTTTTATTATTTTATTTATTTGTTGCTACAGATGTATTTAATGATTTTGCAATGGATTTCTGTGTTGAGGAATTTTTCTTCTGCTACCGATGATTTAACTTTACAAACATTAGAATGAACAACTTCAGAAAAACCTATCTTTCAATCTGAACCTTGTTTACATGCAACATTTTGAAAGAAGAATAAATTTAAAAGTAGCAGACGACATTTCTCATTAATAAACTGTTGCCAAAAATTTTCATACCATTTTCATTATTATTTCATTTTACCATTAAATTTCATAATTTTCATCTATGTTGAGGAATGTTTCTTCTGCTACCGACGATTTAACTTTACAAACATTAGAATGAACACAACTTCAGAAAAACCTATCTTTCAATCTGGAACCTTGTTTACATGCAACATTTTGAAAAAAGAATAAATTTAAAAGTAGCAGACGACATTTCTCATTAATAAACTGTTGCCAAAAATTTTCATACCATTTTCATTATTATTTCATTTTACCATTAAATTTCATAATTTTCATCTAGGTTCAGGAATTTTTCTTCTGCTACCGATGATTTAACTTTACAAACATTAGAATGAACAACTTCAGAAAAACCTATCTTTCAATCTGGAACCTTGTTTACATGCAACATTTTGAAAGAAGAATAAATTTAAAAGTAGCAGACGACATTTCTCATTAATAAGCTGTTGCCAAAAATTTTCATACCAAAATATTTGTTTTTGTTTTTTTAATTCTTTATCGAAATCATTCTAAAAATATGCTTTGTACTTGCATCATTTACAGCATTTTTTTTTTTTTTTTTTTTTTTTTTTTTTTTTTTTGGATAACTGAAAGAATCTATGACCAACGTTTCAAGGCCACATAAGGACTTTCATGGACACGGTGTATAAATAAATAATAATAAAGCCAAAATTGAATTAGAAATTCTGCAGAGTAATTCGTTTGGTGATTTCAGATAAACTGAAAGACAAACTCGTTTAAACAGGCAAGCTTCACAAACACGTACGATTACATAATTCTTACCAGAATGCGGATAATTTTAACACGGCAACGGCCGTAAATAATACGATTCCCCCTAATCAAGACTTCATTCTTCTTTCCAGAAAACTTCCAGATGAAAGAACGTTAATAATGCTCTAGCACTGCCTTTTGTAAGCGAAGAGGAGGTTCGCTCAGGAAACGCATCAGAAATAACAAATAGCCACCGCTTTCGCTATCCAAAGCTCCCTCATTACGATTCATTATGCTGATACCCGCTCGCCGCAGTTCCTTTGTGCTCGTAAGAACTGTGATTAAAGCTTCCCTCTTTCTTACTGACAATCACTAGACTTAATTCTTAATGAGGCTCGCCGCTGCGCACTTTGTAGAGGGGTGTCTTCGAAGGCAATCGACAGAGGGGTTCAGTGTGTCAGGTGCCTCGTCCTCGATATTAGAAGCGATGGTTTAATAATTCAACAAGACACGTTACGATACTGGATATGAACGACTCAGGGGAGAGTCGAGCTTGAGAGAATTTTGTTTTGAAGTAAAATGTCTTTTCTGTTCAAAGCACACAACTGACAACAGAAAAGAAACTATCCGGACATCATATATCCACAAGACCCATTATTCAAACCCTTATACTTTCGCTCAAAGTAAAGTACAGTAGCAACGGAGTTATCAAATCATTATTAGACGTAGTTAGTTAGTTAAAGTTAGATTTCTTTATTTGTCCAAAATAACTTTTTTTTTTAATTTGACAATGCCAAAACATGAATATTTTCTTCATTCAAAACACTCTTATAATAGGAAGTGGATGACTATGGCCAATGATTGCGAAATTAAGGCCGGATAAGGGTTTTTGACTCTGGTAAAGGGTGGGACGCTGGGTAAATACCTATACTTTTAGTATTGTCTCTTGTAATAAAAAAAGGGAGGTGCACAACTAGATGGTATAACAGTCCCATATGCAAAATTTCAACGCTCTACAACTAACGGTTTTGAATTATGCAAGATATGTACATGCGTACAGGCGCCACGAAAAGAAAAATCCATTGTACAATCTTTTTGGGGCTAAAGAGTTTGTGGGAGAGTGGGTACATATATAAACATATATATACTTTTGAAACGGCCGACTGCAACTAAAAAGGAAGGTACACAACTACACGTTATAGTAGTCCCATATACAAAATTCCAACACTCTGAGGCTACTTTGTTTTTGAATTATGCAAAATGTATACATACGTATATACTTACGTACGTATAGACGTCAAGGAAAAAATCTCTTCTGAATCCAGTTTTCAATCTGTTCCCCACAGATGTCAAGCAAAAACATCATTCAGATGGATTCCAGAGCGGTCAAAATGGATAGTTCCGTTGAAATATGATACCAGAAATTTTTCGCGATTAAAATACTTCATTTACTTCGTGCAAGAAAATGGGGAGGGGAGAGAAAGAAAAATCTGAAAAAAAAAAAAAAAAATCAGATTTTAACGTCGCACTATAGGATTTGTTAAGGGTTTTTATGTTTTCGCTGAACTCGCATTTACCAATCTGTTCTCGAACTCACTCTTGCTAACACAAAATTTTAGGAATTTTTTTCGTTAACCATAACTTTCTTCACACACATGCCACATGAAATCCAAAAACAAAATCGCAAAATATTTATAAACAGCAAACCTTTAGAATCCTCGATAAAGTGTTAGGTACGGCGATAGATTTTTCTATATGTTTTATATATCACTACAGTATCTCTTTGAAACCTAAACTCTCTAGCGGATGGCCACCTAAAAGAATTCTCACAGAAAAGAAAAAAGTACACAGTGAATTTAATGAGTCCAGCTAGTATTATTTTATAAAAATATTTAATATTCCCAACTAAACAGCTGGTTATTTAAATGCATTTTTATTGCAATCAATCAAATTAAAAAGCAAAAAAAAAAATATTTTTTAGAAGTTCGTTGACTGATTTTCAATCGCTTGGTTTGCTACTCATTTACAGAAAGATTACATACGAAAGTTAATCACGCTCGACTGGTGGCAACACACAGGTAAGTAAGTGGATATAAAAAATATTCTGTCTGAGAAAATGGTAACATGTTGCTTTCCAATAGTTGAATTTGTGGATTCTGAGTTTGTTAAAAAATATATAATACGCCCAAAGCGATCTTTTTTTAACGTTTTGCGTGTTATTTATAAAATATAATGTTCTTCGCACTTAAACTATAAAATTCAATTCAACAGCCAGTATCACAAAATATTTAAAAACAGCATATCTTTACAATTTCTCGCGCAATGGCGATTTTTTTTTTTTTTTTTTTTTTTTTTTCGTACAGTGTTGTCACTGCTCGCTTTGAAATCGTTATGTTTGATAATCAAAAATTCGTTACAATTTTACAAAATATGAAATAGACAATAAAACAAATTCGAAACTTAAAATTCGGGCTTCCAAGTACCCATGTACGATTGGAGGACTACATCCGTGCTTAAACTGCGCCGGAGCCCATCGAAGCCCGGCTCCGGTATTTAAGATAAATTACACTTTTAGCCGGAGCTCACCGGAGCCCTAAATAAGATGAGCTCCGGTATTTCTTTTATAAAATTGAACAATAATTTAAAGAGGAAAAACAATTAGAATTCCTAATGTTTTTAGTTTAACAATAAGCAGACTTTGCAATACTCTTATTTTCCTAGAAATACGAACTCATGAGAACATGAGGCGTTCAAGTAAAGTCCCCTCACCAACATGTAGAAACCTTTCCCTTTAAGAAGGGCAATAAATTTGGGGGAGTTTGTTTAGGAACGCGTAAATTTCTCGCCATGCTATCGTATCTAGTGTATTGTTATCGATGCTTCCAGTTAGTTATCCTCGCAGGAAGGAAAATTTGTGCGCTAAGTGAATCTTAAATGTGCGCTAAGTGACAGAGAGTACAATAAGAGTGAAATACTGAAATAAACTGCTCAAGCACGTCCTATACATCGTCTTCCTACAGTATCCACTAATGGGGGGGAAGCGTAACCAGCAACTTTACATTCATCCTTAGGAGTCAGATTCAGGACTCATTTTAACCCCGACATACATCTGCTTGATGGTTATAATTATATCAGCAGAGAGCCGCGGTAAAAAAAAACGTTCTCTCTCATCAAGATTCCCCTCATTTATTGTTTCCACCCACTCATACCCTCATTCTGTTTCGCCCTGGAATTTTCATCAGCTATACTTTAAGTCTATTTAATTGTTGTGATGATAAAAGAACTCCCCCCCCTACGATCAGAGCTTAAAAATTGTGCCGGATACCATCAGATTTTAGCTCCGTGCTTCTTAGTTTTTGTAATAAATCATAATTCTAGCCGGAACGTGTGGGAGCCCTGAATAAGAAGGCTGCGGCTTATTTTAACAATAAAATTATATTAAAAATCGCTTATTAAATTTCAATTTATCTCTTTACATTCTATTTAATTTTAAATATTTAATTACTTCAATCTTTAAATATTTCAATAAATAATAATTAATTATATAATAATTATCAATTAAATTATAATTAATTAATTATATAATAATTATTGATTAAATAACAATTTATAAACATTAATTAATTTGACAATAATTAACTATTTAATTTAAAAATTATTAACGAATTTAATAGTCATTTTATTTATTTATTTACTGTTGTTCCTCTTTGCTGACGGTCTTCCATAGGGCTCCGGCACTTCTAATCTTAGAAATTAAGCCCTGGACTACGTTATTCAAAACTGAATGGTTCTAAGGTATCATTGTTTCTTCACAAATGGAGAAAAATTCATGGATTCCTCCAGATTCTTCATTATTTAGTTTCTGTAAATATAATTTAGTGGCAACAGTTTGAAAAGTGAATCAACGCAGAAAGTGAAATGACGCAAAATGCTGTTTTGAGATTAATAACTCCTTTGGGTCTAACGCCGCTTTGGGCTAAAAATTCGTTAAATCTGTACACGATATAAAATAAATCAAAAACAAAATCAAAATTCAGGCTTCGAGGTGCACTTGTTCAGGTGAAGGACTACGGGTATTAAAAATTTGGTGGCCCTAGATGCCGTTGTTTCCCACATTAGAAGGGAATTTAAATGATATTGTAGATTAGTTCACAGCAATAATTAATCATTTATCTGTAATTCAATTTCATTTCAAATTTAATTAACTTTAAATTTGCTTTTTACGAATAGAGAATGTTTGTTAAATTCAAATTTCATTCCTTGCAGCAATGGCGCAAGAGAATTATTTAAATTTAATTTAACTTTACGATATATATATATAGATCATACAACATTATATATATATACCGTTTCTCTTTTATTTATTTATTTTTTTAATAATATACTTGGCAAGGGTATTTGGAGGCAATAATTTGAAAAGTGATACGGACAAAAAGAGTTTCGAGACTAATAGCATCTCTGGTGTTAATTATAATTATAATAAATACATAAATGAACAGCTGAAAGCATCTGAATTCATCAAGGGAAAAGAGCCAAACCAGATCTGAAAGTCTTTTCCGAGAGAAATTGTCGAAAACGGCTATAAAGAAAAAATTTAAAAGGAATTAACAGACAGACAATTTTGTTTTCATTAGATGGCGTGCCATGAAATGTTATGACTTTAATTTTTTGTTATTAACTTTTGGCAACGAAAATGAACAGTTGGTTTGTAAACAGAATAGATGTTAGACGTTCGGCTGTATTTTCGATTTAATGTTTCTGTAAATCTTAACGTCGAAATTAAAGACTTTTTTTTTTTTTTTTTTCCTTTCTTTTTTCAAGATGTAGAATTTTATTGAATAGATTTCTGTAAATATGCATCGGTCAAGCTCATCCGGGAATTAGTAGTAGAAGGAAGAAAGGTAAGTGAAACCTTTTACCTTAATTTTAGAACTTAGAATTCAGAATTTATCGTATAGAAAGCTTTCTATAGAAATATCTGATACGAGGCATGATCTTGGTTTGGCTTCACAGATCGTTGCACAACTCATTTCGTTCAAACATGCTGTAATTTTAATTCTTGCAGTAATAGGTAGTGCAGTATTATTCTTGCAGTGGCCTCTTCTTCATGTAAATTTATCAGAAATAAGTAATGCATTCAACAATAGGTATGCTGATAGGCGCGGTTATGGAGTTAAAACTGAAAAGTAAAACCAGGAGAGCTGCACGAAATGGTAATGTTTAACGTGAACAAAAGTGCTACCGGAAATTACAACAAAATGAAATAAATCTTGCAGGCACACCAAGGTTGGACGGACCAACAGTACAAATGATGCCCTGCTAAGGTTACTCAAGCGGGTAACAGAAAAGTTAGTGGCAGTAATTCAAGGTCAGAACAGAGACTACCAGCTTACACGTGAGCGAAAATACAAATTGGGTCACAGGTCACGCCTGAGTTGACTGTTGCTCAGATGAGGTATTAGCTGATGCTTGTTTGTCCAGCATGTTATAAGCAGTGATTCTTGTGGGATTTATGAACAGAAAACAAGATAAATTACTTATGACATTATTCAAATTTACTTATGAATTGCAAACAATCCATAACGAAAGTGGGCATAGCGGTTTCCGCATTTATGAAAGTGCAACGTTGAGCATTCCATACAACGTTGAGCAGTTCTGCTTCTCAACATTTTCTTCAGCATTAAGAGTAGTGATGGGCAACTTCGGTACATTCTTGTACCCGGTACGAGAGTAACGGGTACAGACAAGTACCCGGTACAAAATACCCGTTACTCAAGTAACCGTTACTTTGAAAAATACCGAAAACTGATTTCAAGTACCGAGTACCCAAGTAACGATTTGGAGTACCGAAATAACGAAATACCGGAGTAACGGTTGGCTGTACCGTACTACCCTAGTAACGGTTTGCTGTACCGGAGTACCCTAGTAACGATTTGGAGTACCAAAGTACCCTAGTAACGATTTGGAGTACCGAATTTGATTTTATCTGTACGGAGTAAGATTTTGAATATCATAAAACATGTCAACTACGGAAGTGTCTGAGGAGCAGACCATTCATGGACACAAGGAGCGCATATCACCATTTCGCAAATACAACCAGATACTACTATCCTCGTACCAAAACCGAAATGAGCTGAACCCTCATCGATCCTCCAGTAACGAATACCGACATACTGAGAAGAGACGCATATTTTCGTTACAAAGTAACGAATACCGAAAAGCACCCGTTTCGGTACAGAAGTAACGAATACCGAAAAGTATCCATTTCGGTACAGAAGTAACGAATACCGAAAAGTACCCGTTTCGGTACAGAAGTAATGAATACCGAAAAGTACCGATTTAGTTACTGAAGTAACGGGTACTTGGATGTACCGATTTTCAGTACCCATTACAACTAAGTACCCGTTACAAAATACCCGGTTCGGTGGTACCGACTCATCACTAATTAAGAGGGACAATGAATTGCAACAGCCGCTCGATCCTGCGGTTTCCATATGGAAGGATATATGTTCTCAGGCAAATTTTGCGTCTTCTAAGGAATTCTTCAATGAGAGACACTTTCCATAAATAGCATAGTCGTTTCGTGTTTTAAAGTAAGACATATCCCATTCAAATGGCTATGTTCCGCTTCAGGCTTTTCCATACGAGGACTTTTGAAATCGTCCCATTCCGGCCTCTGTCAATAGAATAGATTCCATTCAAAATCCACAGTGAATGCGATGGGATGTCACTGTTACATGACTGTGAAATATGAATGAGAAGTGATGCCGCTTTGACCCGCCTTTAAAATTCATATTCAGACACTGAGTATATACAGAATTAGTGTCACTGGCGTTGGTCTATATATATAAAGAAGAAAGAATGTTCTGTTTGTGTGTTTGTTTGCGATTAACTCCGTCACTACTATAGCTATCGTCACAAAACTTTCTACAATTCTTTTCTGCGTCCTGGAGAAGGTCGAGGTCCACAATTTTTTCAAAAAAAAAAAAAAAAAAAGTAATTAAAAATTTTGAAAACGCTAATTTTCGCCTTCATTTTTCTGACTGGCAACAGTCTCGCACACTGAGGGGGGGGGGGGGGGGAAATCTACTTTATTTCGAGAACTGCTCGCTTTCAAATCGTAGTTTGCTAATAAAAAATTTGTAAGTTTTACAATGAAATCAAAATAGTACTGAAAACCAAATTCCAAAAATTCGTGGGAAGCCATTTCGACTATTCCCATCTTCGTATGACTTTAATGAGCCGAGATATTAATTAAAAATTCTGAAAACACTAATTTGTGCAGTCATGTTTCGAGTGGCAACAGTCTCGCGCGTTGGAGATACAAATGCTTTATTTCGAAAAGTGTTGCAACTGCTCCCTTTCAAATAGTGGTCATATCAAACATTTGTAAGTGTTACAAGATCTATATACACTTTTTTGCAAAAAAATCGAAGCACCAAGAAGGACTTTTACGATCGTTACGAAATTTGGTAAACAAAAACATCTTGATCGAACATGCAAATGAACAGGAATTGCGATCATAGCGCGCATTTCTAGTGCGCAATTCTCCAAGTACAAAACCAGTAACAGTGGCGGAAAATTTATCTTTTTTGTTGCTGCCACTGAAATTCCGTAAAGAAGCAACTAAAGATGTCATTACGACGATATCGAAGACCTTACAGACAACTAAACGACTTCGAACGTGGTCCCAGTGTAGGGTTGCCTGAAGCTGGGTGGTCATACCGAGCAATAGGCCGCTACCTGCAGCGTACAGATACTGCTATGCAAAGATGTTGGCAGCAATGGTTGCTACAAGGAAATTATCGAGAAATGAAGGCTCTGGAATGCCAAGGAGCACAAATGCGAGGCAAGATAGGATGATAGTTCGCCAGGCCCGAACGATATCATTATCGGCGATTCAACGCACTATACCTCCCATGGTACCATCCACGATCTCACGGCGCTTGTCTGACAGAGTCGTAACTAGGGTTTTCAGCGCCCAGGGACAATTGAAGATTTCGCGCCCCCTACTGCTTGCCAAGGATGGAAAACATTTAATTCTAAAATGTCGTAACATCAGTTTGGCGCCCTTTGGATTCTGCGCCCGGGGACAGATGCCCCCCTTGCCCCCCCTCTAGCTACGCCCCTGTTGTCTGAAGCTGTGTTACGCTCACAGATGCCTTTAAGACGTTTGCCTTTGACCCCACAACATCAGGGGAGTCGTCTGGAGTAAAGTCGCAGCCGATCGTCATGGCTGCCATCAGACTGGCATGGTATAGTGTTCCGCGATGAATCTTGCTTCACTCTTGAAGATGACCACCGTGTTCGTGTCTGGAGAGGACGGGGCCAGAGGTCCAAATGTTTTACAAAGGCATACAGCCATAACCCCTGGTGTGATGGTGTGGGACGCTATTTCTTATGACAGCAGGTCATCTTTAGTCATGCTCTGTACATCTTTAACAGCTCAACGATATGTTGATACCATCCTGCGGCCGGTTGCATTACCCTTCACAGCATGTCATCCTGGGGCCATTTACAACAAGATAATGCCAGGCCACATTCCGCTCGCATATCTCTGGACTGTCTCTGTGCGGTTGATACTCTTCCTTGGCCAGCAAGGTCACCAGACCTTCCACCAATCGAGCATGTTTGGGACAGGGTAGGCCGCCAGATTTGGGCACCACAAAATATCGCAGATCTGGAGCGACAACTGATGAATGCTTGGCAGAATTCGTTGCAGGATAACATTAGGAACGTCTACCACTCCTTGCCTCGACGAATTCAAGCATGTATTGCCGCCAGTTTTGGTTCGACCAACTACTAATTTAAACACTCAATGGATGACTGTGAGCCGTGAACAGGAACTATGACCTAGATTTTTTAATTATTTTATTATCTGTCTATGAGCTATACACATATTCAATTTCATCAAAGACAACCACTTCCTTCATGGTGCTCCGATTTTTTTGCAAAAGAGTGTATATAAAGAAGAATGCCTGTTTGTGTTATTGATTTCTGATTAATTATAATGAATTTTTTGCCACATTGAATCGACTAAAATTGATTATAGGGGAAATATTGGATGGAATTTGAGCTTTTACGACTATTTGATTAGAAAGACGAAAATCATTAAAAACTGCGTGCCATTGTTGCTGATATAAGAAGGGAGAATTCGTTTATTTTTCAATCGAAATTTTTTATGTGGGTTCGCCCACCAGCGGCCGAGCAGTAAAGACGCTGAACACTGGTAGTTCGGTCCGAGGTTCGAATCCCGCGAACGGGCTGGCTGCATGGGCGTTTTCGTGGTTTTCCCCATGTGTAACGTGTATACGAGTCAGTTTCCCTTAGAAAGTCCTCCACGAAGGCATCCCTCCCTTTAGGCAGATAGCCCTCGTGTGCTTTGCCATAATTCAATAATCCAATCCAATCCTTTTATGTCGGTTCCACATCGCCATCAGACTGAAAAAAGTATGATTATGAATTTTTTGCATCGTTATTAAAGGTATCCTTATTATAAAATTAAAATTAAAGATATCCTTATTATAAAGAAGGATTACAGCGGTATCGTTCTTTCGATTGTTGGATACATTAATCGCAATCTAACTTAACTGGCGTCGGGTACTTGCGCTAGTATCTAACATTCGTAACACGAAATTTTTTATGAAATAATTACACGGGATAAAACATATACACTCTCGATTATCCGGGCTAATGCTAATAAGTCACGGATGATTGAAAAACGGGAATAATCCAAACTATCAATTTTCATGCACATTACATGTTTTTATTTCTTTAAAAAAAAATCTGATGATGAACATGACTTCCTTGTACGGAATATTAAATTATACGCATTTGTTTTTTGCATTTCTTTTAAAATTATTGGATTTAATTAAATCTACTTCGCCGACAGCGCATAAACCACAATAGAATAAAGGCATTCTTTAAAATTCACTCTATTTGTTTAACATAGCGACACTCTGGCACTAGGCTCACTTAACAGTATTATATTTCGTTCATATTATAACTCAGAATGCACAAAATTTATATCATTTAAAGAATAATCTAATCGTTGCCACATGTTCTTTTCAAATACTATAATAAAGCTAGAACGATGTAAAAAAGAAATTAAGCAAACAAAACAAAAAAAGAAACAGTTTTCACAGACGATTGAGTATTTCTCATTTAATTAATTCAGTTCTCACTTCGCGAGAAGGCAAAAATACATAAAAACTCAAAATATCTATATTAAAAATTACGAAGTAAATTTCAAACACTTATTTCCTCGAAAAAATTCCAGAAAGAATTAAGCATGATTTAATTGGCAATAATAAATGAATGCGTTATCTTTGTTGTTGCGAAGCTAAGTTTCTCTAGATTGGCAACAAATCCACTAGTCTCGTGATTCAAATGTAAACATCAATGGCCGCCATTAAAAAAAGACTTGGCGGCAATTAAACAACTTTAAAATTGCTGATAATTCTAAAAATATTATATTATATTTACTAAATATATATATTTACTATATATATATTTATATATAAATATATTTAAATATATATATATTTATATATAAATATATATATTTAAATATATATATTTATATATATATATTTACTAAAGGCATAAAATCCTTAACCGGAAGATAAAAACAACATAATTCAATCATTTTTAAAGCACAAAATATACAATTTGCAAACATATAACAGTCAAGAAACTGAGATCACTGAGCCGGGTAACAGAGTGGATATATATATATAAATATATTTATATACGTTTGGTGCGGCCGATTGCAACCAAAATACGAGGTGCACATCTACATGTTATAGCAGTCCTATATACAAAATTTCAACGTTCTGAGGCTACTCGTTTTTGAGTTATGCGAGATACGTACGTACATACGTTCGTACAGACGCCACGAAAAATTTTCTTCAGAATTAATTTTAAAGCAGTTTTATAATTTTTTTTGAAGGAAAAGAGTATTTTATTCTGTCCTTACGTACAGATATCACGCAAAAACATCGTTCAATTGCATTCGATAGCGGTCAAAATGGATATTTTCGTTGAAATATGCTGCCTGAAACTTTTCGCGATTACAATACTTCCTTTTTACTTCGTACAAGGAAGTAAAAATCGGTAATTACAGCATTCCAGCGTATAACGCGCGTCTATAATTTCAAAACGTAATTTCTCTCCTGTTGTAACAAATGGACTAAAAATGATCAGAAACTTCATTCATTTTATACTGAAGATGTATGACAAAGATCTTAATACAGGGTGTTTATAAAGTCCCGGACCCATTTTGATGATGTTTTATTCCAGAATTACAACCGCAATAGCCTCTGTGGATACCGACATGCTTGCCGGTACCTGGCGTGAAATTGAATATCGATTTGATATTCTCCGTGCGACGAAGGGGACACATGTGGAAGTTCACAGACAAGGGTCATGAAACTTTTTGAGTCTATCTAACCATTTATGTTATTAATTTTAATCTATCTTTATTATTTTATGAGTTATTAAACATCAAAATAGGTTCGGGACTTTAGAAACACCCTGTATTTTCCTTCATGAAGGAATGCTAATAACTCTTGTATGGAAACCTGGCAACTTGTTACATCAACAGAAACTCAAGCACTTTCTGATTACCTGCATTCCCACCGAAAAGTAGCAAAAAGGTAATCAGGCAAAGCAGTATGTCACCAAAAAATATTTTATGTGCCAACCTTGAAATCCCATAGTGTGTTGGTTTTGGCAGGTGCACAATGCCGAAGATTTAAAGATATCGTGTTTGTGCAAATCTCTTATGTTTTTCAATATCTCTAAAATGTTTTAAGCAAAAACGGATAGCTATGTACATGGGGAGAACAAAAACCCCAGAAGGAATTTTTCAAAAAATGTAAATACTTTGTTACTGATATTTCTTGGCTTCTTTGATTGATCTTGTATGGAACTCAAGCGTGCCACCATTTTGAAAATGGCTGTTGCCTTCCGTTGCATGTCAACTTGGAGAAAAATTAGTCTGCAAGTTCCCGAATTTTCAGCAAGGCTGCAGATAATCAGAAAATTCTGAAATGTTTTACAACATTCTAGTGTAACAAAGGGTGTGAAAGTAAAGTGGCTATAAAATTATGGCTTTTAACGTTTACAAAACGCGACACAGAGCTTTTCAAAAATGTGATTTTGATGTTACTCCATGTGAAAATTAAATACCAAAGATACTGTAATAAATTTTAAGTGCTAATATCAGGAATTTTCATGTGATAATGATGAAGAAGCTGATGAAGTGTAATAAATCCAAAGAACTCTCACTATTGCAGATACCAAAATAGAAATGTGTTTCATCACTAAGATTTTGTCTGCACAAACTCTACATCATGGAGTCATTCCACCATTTGAATAAAAATACGGAAAAATGTTTCGTTGAACTGCATTATTCCAGCAGAAGATTTGATTATGTTTGCACACAGGAATTCAGTAAATATTTTACATTAAGTTCAATAATTTTTTATATTCATTTTCAGTCAATTTATACTTTTCATGCAGCCACTAAAACATTATGTACTATGAAGAAAGACTCTGAAATATAATAGGGGGACCAGAAAGTAATGTCGTTTTTGCGCATGTCGACAACAACATGCTAAAGGCAGAAGTGGAAGCAAATCCATGTCAAACACTTTTAACCAACCTTGGTCGACCATCCAATAACATTTAAAGAAGAATGGAAAAATAAGCAAAGCAGGTGTTTTGAGTCCCCCATAATCTGTTGGAAGAGAACAAAGCCAACCTATCCATCACATGCAACGTATTGCTTCACCAGCACCATACAGAACCTTATTATTATTATTATTTTTTTTTTTTTTTATCGTTTGATTAGTGGAGACAAAAAAATAAGTCCTATATGATAATCCAAAACTCAAAAGGCAGTTTTAATAGGGGTTACAAAGGGTTTACATCCCGAAAAGTCGCTTCTGGGTGTTTGATGGAGTATTCGCGGAATTGTTCATTTTGAATTGCTGAAACCTGGTAAAACTGTTAATGTAGACCTTTATTGTGAACAATTGGATCTAATGAACCAATCTCTAATCGAAAAACGTCCGGCGGTTGTCTGCAACACGACAAAAGGCATCATTCTGCAACACGACAATGCAAGACCGCACTGTGCAAAACGAACACTGGAAAAATATAATGAATTGGGGTAGGAGGTACTGCCTCACCCACCATATTCAGCCGATATCGCAGCATTGGATTTCCATTTATTCGGATCCCCTACAACATTTTCTTAATGGCAAAAAATTTGAAAATTTGGATGATGTCCAAAATGTCCTCTCGAGATATTTTACTCAAAAACCAACTGATTTTTATCGGTCCGGGATTGAAAATCTGCACATTAGATGGCAAAATGTTGTTGATAACGAGGGTGATTATAATATTGATTAAAAATAAAAACTTGTTAAAAATGTATTCGTTTGAATTTAATGTAAGAAAGCGACATTACTTTCAGGTCCCGCTGTTATATTTAGGTATATTCGTTTAATAATGCGCATTCAGTTCTTTAAGAAGAAACCTGAAAGATACAAGTGTAATGCTGTTACATTTTGAAGATTATTCGAAGATTTGTCCTAGCCTTTCGAACAGCTGCATACTAAACTGACAAGAGATAAGGGGAACAACATGAATGTGGGTTAAATGTCTGGAGGAAGTAAATATTCCTGCGAAGGGGGCGGATCGTATTCATTGCCGCTGTCCAAAAGAATGCTATTTTAAGGTTTCGAGAAGAGGAGGATATAATTTGGAGTAAGAATGCGCTTCCAACCTGAATAAATTCGTGGAATCTGGAGTTATATATTTTCTCTTTCTGTAGTCATTTGAAGCCGTGATTCTGAAGTGAAAAATCGTAGGGTTTAGTAAATCGCATTTACTTTAGCTGAAATACAGTTGATTTAGTCTTGCTTTTAGTTGTAAATATGGCTTCCGCGAAAAGAAATAAATACAGTGCTGGTTTCAAATGCAAAGCCATTCATTTTGCGAAAGACAATGGAAATCGTGCTGCAGTAAAGGTCGATGAAAGATGGAACGGATGATGATGATGATTTGTTTATGAATCAAAGTAAAAGTGATGGTGAAGATGTTCCTGAAGATGAAACGGAAGACGAAAATGACGAACATTTCATATCATCCGATAATAAAAATTTTTTAATCCATAAGCTGCATGATTCCTTTTAAATAAACAGCATTTAGGAACATATTGAAATCAAAAATTTTTATGCTCATTCCTTATTCTTAAATCTACCATTTTTATACCCGGTGTATAAATGCGCACCCTTAAATTTCGATCTTATTTTTTGTATTGAAAGTCTGCGTTATACGGCGGAATACACGGTACTTAACTTTTGAGGACATTTAAATATTGTCGAATAGCACTGTTTATTTTATGTGGCCATTTTTGTGAAGTTGTTAAAAGAAAGAAGCTTGAGTTTGTTTCCGCAAGTTTGCGATAATTTAAAGTATTCATGATTTTAATCGAAAAGACTCAGATTTGTGATAATTAAAAACAGAATTCTTGGCAAAATTTCACAAAGAATGTAAAGCAACTATGTACATCTGATGCAAAAAGCAACTGAACATTCAAGTTTTTTTAGTATTTTGTGCGTAAATGTGCATTAATTGCTGCAAGGTCATTTTGTTTCAAAAATGTACGTTTTTCGTGGTAAAAATGAAAATGGTTGAAAGTTTAGCCATTTGTTGATAAATTTAAATGATTTACTTGCAAGCAAGTGAAAAGTATGAATAAAGATAGGTTCTCCAGTTTACATGAAAGTTTAATACTTTTTCGCGGTTTAGCACATCAGGTGTGGCTGTGAGCGTAAGGTGTTATCGAAGTCTCAAAAGTCAAGTTTGGCTAACATTTAGGGTTATGGCTTATTCAATTATGGCAAAGCACATGAGTACTATCTTCCTAAAAGGAGGGATGCCTTTGTGGAGGACTTTCTAAGGGGAACTGGCTCGTATACACGTTACACATGGGAAAAACCATGAAAACGCCCATGCAGCCAGCCTGTTCGCAGGATTCGAACCTACCAGTGTTCAGCGTCTTTACCGCTCGGCTGCTGGTGGGCAGTTAACATTTAAGAAGATCTCCAGGTGGTAGTCAGGCCCACCAGTGGCCAAGCGGTAAAGTCGCTGAACACCGGTAGTTCGGTCCGAAGTTCGAATCTGACGAACGGGCTGGCTGCATGGGCGTTTTTGTGGTTTTCCCCATGTGTAACGTGTATACGAGCCAGTTTCCCTTAGAAAGTCCTCCACGAAGGCAACCCTCCCTTTAAGCAGATAGCCCTAGTGTACTTTGCTATAATTAAATAAACCAAACCAGGTAGTCGTTGTGACACCACATTTCAGAAACATGCTAAAAAAATTTACAGAAGAAGCTTCTGGAAGGTGTTGAGAGAATTAAATTAAATTTATGAGTGAATGAAAATTGTATGGAAGGCAAGTAAATGTTATGAAAAGTTAAAAATGCTTTTTAGAAATGTGAGTAAAAAAGCACTTGAATAGAATCTTGAATAGAATTGATATATTGGAAAGAGTCGAAGATCTTTCATGAAAATGATATATGATCCAGAAAAGATCTCAAGCTTGAATCTTAAGATAAGAATCTGAAAATCAGAGTTTTCCAAGTTGGGAGTTTAAAACTTAAAATTTTTAATTTGGAATGTAGAGTGAGAATTTTAAGGTTAGAATTTAAGCTGCAACAAAGTCATTTCGAAACTTTGTATTTTGAATATTTAAATTTTGGTGGGGAAAATTGTAGGGTTTTACTTTATTTTTCTAACAGGTTTTTTTTACTCAAAAGGCGTTAGCCCAGAAGGGATATTAATTTCGTTTTGGCATTTTGCGGTATTTCACTACAAGCGGCGTTTCACTTTTCAAATTATTGCCACCAAATATTACCGCCCTGTATTATATTCATTGACATTAAATAATGAAGAATCTGCATAAATGTATGTATGTTTCTCGCACTGTGATAAAACAGTGGTACCTAGAGCCATCAAAATTTGAATAACGTAATCTTTCATAGAATATGGGCATGTGGAAGCCCTAATTTGAATTTGAAATTTGTTTTATTATCGATTTCATATTTTGTAACAAGTCAACGAATTTTTCATTAACAAACTAAGCAATTTCAAAATGACCAATGGCAACACTGCATGGGGAAAAAGGAAAAATTATCTCCAGCGTGCGAGACTCTGCATCGGAAATTCTAAAAATATGCTCATTTTTAAAATTATTTTGCGATATTGCTGTTGAACTGAATTTTATGGTTTGAGCATGTAGAACATGATATTGTTACGGATTTTGTATTTAGTTTGCTATTTTTAATAGAATTGTAATTAAAATTATTTCATTTCCCCATGCAATGCTGCACGTGACGAGTTTTAAGAGAAAGCTACGTTGAAAAAGTAAAACTACAGGAACACAGGCATTTAATAAATAGATATCTCATAATTGTACCTCTTTTCTATTCAGAAAAATCGAGAAGATACCAGAATGTTCTCGTGCTTGATGAAAAAGCTTATAAAAGCCGGATTAAAACATCTCATTTCAGTTGTTTACTTACAAGGGGGCATTCACTCCTCGTCATCGCCAATTTCGCTCAAATTTATAGTACATGCAAAGCTTGGCTAGAAATGAAAGTACCCGAAGTGGTAACTCCAGATGGCGAAGCATATAAAAAATACAAATGTTGGCACTGCTCTCTCACTATATAAGCCATTTACATTAGCACGCTTGCCAAGCAGCGGTTGGCGTAGTGGTAAGAGCTTGGACCAGTAATTCGATGATCGTGGGTTTGACTCCACGTGTGGAGTTTTTTTTTCTTTTCTCAACTTTTATATTATTCTTTTTCCAATTGAGCAAAGATGTGAATAATTTATTTTATTTATTTATTTATATGCAAAAGGAATCGAAAAGGTAAAAAATTGGTATTTCCGACTTTTCAACAAGGGATTGATTGTAACTAGTTTCAAGAACTAAGAGTTTCAAATGTAAACAAATCTAAACAACATTTAAACTGTTGATAATTCTACAACTATTGCATGCAGATTAACTAAAGGAATAGAAACCTTAACCAGAATACAAGAACAACATTTAATTCAATCACTTTTAAAGCACAAAATGCACAATTTACCAATATATAAGAATAAAAAAAATTTATCTCAGGAAGCCGGATAACACAGTAGGTATATATATATATATATAGAGAGAGAGAGAGAGAGATGTATATTTGGTGCTGCCGACTGCAACCAAAAAAGAGGTGTGCAACTACATGTTATAGCAGTCTTATATGCAAAGCATGCGTATATGAGCCAGTTTTCCTTAGAACGTCCTCCACACAGGCATTCCTCCTCTTAGGCAGATAGCCCTTGAGGTTTGCCATAATCATATAAACCAAACCAACCCATATGCAAAATTTCAACGTTCTGAGGCAACTTGTTTTTGAGCTATGCCAGATACATATATACGTACGTACAGACGTCACAAAAAAATCTCTTCTGATTCCATTTTAAATCGATTTGGGAGAAAAAGAGTCCTTTATCATGATGGTACATACAGATTAAGCGTCATCTTGTGGACCCGATACTTGGGTACCTCGCGGGTCCTACCCCAGAGTCAAAAAATACAAAGCTTCGAAAGAATACCTCAACTAACTCAACTAAGATCGATTACAATAAAATTATATATATAAAAATTTACATTAATATTTTTTCTTTCTGATAATATAAAAAGTAATAAAATTTGTACTAGAAAATAGATAAATGAGGAGCATCAGAAAGACGTCGAGCTGGTACAGTGAGCAATGGTGAGCAGGTAGTCATACCAACAGTGGAAAGGTAAAATAAAAATTACATCTAAAAATACACAAACATTCAACACAAGTAGGAAAAGAAAGCAAAACAGTAATACATTAATCTTCCATAATAATTCTAGGAATAGAATCTGAGAATAGCCATAGGCCGTCTTATGATTTGCATATCATTATAATCATAACTCTAAATCCGCAGTTCAGTGTTATTACTATTTCTCATACCACAATGAAAACTTTTAGCAAGATGGTACTAAATGTTTCTGGGCATTACAATGCCAAGCTCCTCATGAGTGGTGTTATTACTAATGAATGTACCATGGTGCATACGTAATTTGCCTCAGAACACCGTTCTAGGCAGTTTGTAACCTTTTCCTTAAGATTTACATGGGTATGCTCAGACCAGACAAGCATAACACACCATGGGCCACAAGATGGCGTCACTTATGAGTAATTTCTTATCAACAGACAGAATGTCGTTTCGACCAATTAGTGGGTACAGTCTTGCTTTACGCACCCGAAACTTCTGAATAATAGAATGAATGTGTGGGTAGTATGTGAGGGAATTTGTGAGGATCACCTCAAGATAAGGTACGTACATGTAAAAAAATTGTTCAAATGGATTTGAGAGCGATCAAAACGGATATTTTGTCGAAATATGATACCCGAATTTTTTTTTGCGATTACAATACTTCCTTTACTTCGAACAAGGAAGTAATAAATATTAGCAAGTTTTCAAAAGACTATTCAGAATTCATAACACACTTAAAAAATACTTCATGCTCAAAACCTCATTTTATTCCAGGACAAAAATAATGTTGATTTATTTTGTTCATTTTATTACTTTGTTTTGGCATAATCCTAAGATTCTGAAGATGACAGTGTAAATTAGCAGCAATATAAAATTGTAAATATGCTACTTATCTTATTCCTGAGCTATAGCATCTTTAAAAATTTCCACACCTTTTAAAATGTTAAATCATATTTCTTTATTTTATGGTATACATTTGATCATTTCTCTTTTTGATGGTATTTCTTTGATACCTTATTATGATTATTATGACTGTTATCAGAATTATGCTATAATTCATGAATTATGCTATGATTAATGATAATTATGCTATGATTAATGATGATGGTGATGCAAAAGTGAACAAATTTTAAGTTATTTATAACATGGCTGTATTTAAGGGATGCAGCTCACCCCCACGGAAACTGAAGTTTCAAATTCTAAATAAAATACAGTTATTAAAACATTGGTTTTAGATGTGTGTTAAATATGCATCAACATTTTTTTTTCAACATACATTTACTGTCTGTTCTGCATTATCTGCATAATAGTAAGTATTCTGGAGGTATAATAAATCTTTCATTATTGGCAAGTGAACAAATATTGGTCAAATTTTTAAAACTAGCAAAGCAAACAAGACAAACCCAAAACTGCAATTCAGGTATTAGCAAATTGCAATGTAAATCATTTTAGCAATATTCAAACTTTCTTACTGATTTATTACCAATTTGTACTGTGACATCTGAGAGGAATTTTCGGCTTTTAGGAAAAAATAGAA
Source organism: Stegodyphus dumicola (assembly GCF_044657685.1). Lineage (NCBI taxonomy): Eukaryota > Metazoa > Arthropoda > Arachnida > Araneae > Eresidae > Stegodyphus > Stegodyphus dumicola. The sequence continues at coordinate 19,172,034 of NC_140777.1, read as the reverse complement.
GTCTATTTAAGAAATAGCACAAATAAAGAATGTCTCGGCAGTTTAGCTCTGTTTTCAATTCATTGCATTTCAAGTATTTAAAGTAGGAAAAAATATGTAAAGTAGCATATTAAAATAAAATAAAAAAGTGCTTTGGTTTTAGATTTAACTAACATTTAAATCCCCTTTAACGTGCTCCTGAAAATTCTAAAATTCCAGATACTGTCCAGTCACAGCCCCCCAATGGAGAATTAAATCCTAGCTACAACCATAACTTGTTAGCACATGTAAAGAGAAGTTGCATGGAATTTGCTATGATGAATTATATTTTCTCCCGCCTTTCTGCATGCTTTTGTGGTGTAACGGTAGCACACTCGAATGTATTTGAGAGGTCCAGGTTCGAGTCCTGGTTAGCGCATTGCTCATTTTTTACGTCTCCAGCATCAAAATAACCTAACCCCCGCTACAGCCCCCCGCTTTTAAAGAGCTATATAAGGGATTTTCCTTCTCCTTTCTGCATGCCTTCATGGTGTAACAGTAGCCAACTTGACAATAAGACTATGATTTGGAAACCTGTCACAAAACAGTGCAGTTTAGCACCAATAATGTATAAACGATACATCTGACATAACGTTTTCCCTTTATGTGAACCTGATTAATTCTCGATAGATCAGTTTAAGTTTTGTATAAAATGGTATCATTTCTATTTATCTGTGTTACAACAGCATTTTGAAAAAGAGAAAAAAAAAAAAAAAAAGAGAGACAAAATTTAAGATTTGTCTTCGACAGCATAGCACGCACTAGAATATTTTCTACTTTATGGCATCCTGGCATCAAGAAAAGTAAGACATATATCACAATGTATAAACACTAGTTCAGCAGTGTGAAAAATTAAGCAATTTTTTTTATATGCTATGTCTGTAACTTGTATATGTTGAAAAACTAAATAAAGAGCAATCTGTTCCTTCAGACTTTTGCCAAAATGACTGGCATTCAATTTATCAAGATCTCTACCAATTTTCATGATTGACAGAGTTTTGTAACTGAATGTGTTTTACTTCATCATTTACATCTGAATTGCCCTTTTCTCTTTCGAAATCTCACATAATTTAAACGTAAGTGTTTGATATTCAAACTGATAACAAGCAAAATGCCTTTTTTTTTAGAATTTTAGACTTGAAATTTTTTCTTACATTCATTGAAAATTCTACTATGAATTGCATTTTTTATATGCTCTATTATCTGGAATTTTTACATATCTTGAATTTAATATTTCTCGATTTCAAAGCGAGCAATGGCAACACTGTATGGAAAAAAGCACTTTTACCTCCAGTGATTGAGATTGTGTATCAGAAATTCTAAAGATATGCTGTTTTGCTGTTTTTAAATATTTTTTTATATTGCTATTGATTTGAATTTTATGTGGTTTGGATGCAAAGAACATGATATTTAATAAATAAAGGTAATACACAAAATGTTAAAAAAAAATTGCTTTTGGGCATAATATAAATTTTGAAAGCTTTCAGACTTTTTTTCTTTTGTTATTTAAATGTTTTCCATCTTCCATTGGGACACTATTGTGTCTTAAAAGATTTTTTCAAGATTCAGCAACTTTCAAAAATGAAAGAAAACTGCATGAAATGTTCAAGAAAAAACTTTTTGCAGTTTAAATATTTATATTTCAACATGGCAAACCAAACTCAGAATCTCATAGGCTTGCAATATGAACCAGGGGTACTCCTCTGGGGTGGGGGGTGAATTCCCCCTAGGCATAAATTTCATACCACATTCTCCCTTCCCTGAAACTATTTAGATTTAGTATATTAATATAAAAAAACTGCTTATATATTCCAATTTTGGTATTTACCAACATCTTGAATACTTGGATTGTTAAATTTATAAAACATGTTAAAAAATAAATGCATATGTGTATTCTTCAGGTTTTGGAAAGGAGGGGGATGATGTTCTAACAATGGTAAAAGGGGGGCATGGGACAAAAAAAAGGTTGGGAACCACTGATATAAATAAATATAATATGTTTATGCATGTACATATGTACATCCGTATGTATGTACATATATACATACATAGACGCATGCAGATACACATACATTTACAAATCGGTTCTTAATAACAGAAGAATATCAAATTTATCATACCAACAAGTGATGTTTAAAAATGCAAAAGCTCATTAGAGGCAGGAGAACTTGGATCTATGATGTTGGAAACTACTACAAGCTTCAAAATAAAGACCACAAACTTTTACAATGATTTATAATAAAAATTATTAAATTCCTAACCCTTTAGAATTTACATGGTCTTACATTTTTGGAGCTTCTTATACTTTTCCTTGTCCTTCAGTAAATGGCTTGTGTACTATCTAAACTTTACACAGATAGATAACAGAGACTAACAGGTAACAGAGAGCTACTAATTAAATACTAAATTTTTTAAATAGCTGCCAATCATTATTTTTGGGTGAAACAGGCTTTCTGTGTAGTGAAACGTTAGTTTCAAAATAATAAATAATATGATATCAAGATACTTGATTTGAGCTATTTTATGCAATATCCTATTATTAGTTTGCAATGGATGCAACTAAATGGCACAGAGAAAAAATACTTCAATAAAAAAATTCTCCATGTTAATTCAATAGCTAAATTATTTCTATTTCAGTGAGAGATCTAAGTTCAATGCTGATATAACAGATAAATGTAACATATTCTACATACAATTTGTGTGAAACAGAAGACATTATACATAAAATGAAAATGAACTGAAGGGAGTTCGAGTCACAAAGCGAGAAGAAAAATAAAAATTTCCTATATAATTAATTTAAATAACTAACTTGATTTGCTGGATATCATATTAAGCCAAATGAAATAAATCAACATACTGCAGAGCTTAAAGATTAATGACCTTAGCCAAGTGTTATCAAAACATTTATACAGACAGAAAAAAAAAAAAAAAAATTATCAATCTATATGAGGGATTCCAATGAGGTTGGTATGGACCTCCCGAAGGTTAATGAAATTTTAAAATGACAACTATGATGATCAGAGGATCAAACAGGGATCAATAGACAAATATGCACTGGCAAATGATTATCATAATTAAGATTTGTTGATTGCAAAAAATTTATTGATAAAATTGATAATTAATTTTTTATTGATATAAATCTTCACCATAAAAATATATTAAGTCTCATTCAAAATACACAGGTATGCTATGGTTTGGAATTAAAAAAGGGCCTTCGACAGAAATGTCCCCAAATAAAAGTTGTTAACGGACTAACATTACTGACTTTTCCCTTTTCTTACTCAGCGGAAACAGCCTCAGTCAAGTCGATAATTTACTATAGAACACAAACTGGTTGAATATTCCTGAACAAGATCATTTTTGTAAAATTAAAAATAATAATAATACAAAAAATAATAAAAGTCTAATAAACCCTTCTTTTAAATATCTTTTGTTCATATTCTCAGACTGATTGTTAGCTTTAAAACTATGTATGTACAGTTATTTATACCATTACGTTGTATGTTAAATGTCACAGCAAAAAATACAAGAAAACCATTTTTTTTAAAGGATTTGATCAATCGAAGAAAAAGGTTATGAATTCCTGATCTATATGCAAAGTATCGAGGCTCTATATAATGTGATTCTGGCATCCAAAAAAAAAAAATTTTTTTTCCCTAAACAATTATTAAGCATTATCATAAAAGTTACCAATGTATCTATGTCTCCATTTAAAATGTATAAAAATACAATACTTAAAACAAGTTAGTATATATTTAAACTAAAAACTTAAATGCTTAGTTATTACAAAAAAATTATAAATTAAGCATATTTCAACAAAGACTTACTCAAGAAATTTATTGATAAAACACACTACAGACCTAACAGATTAAAATCAAATAATAATGCAAATAGGGATATAATTCTTTATAGCTAAACACTAGAGCGCTATCACCATTGCATGCAAAAATAACTTTATAAGTGAAACTGGGTACATATCCGGAAAATCACATGCATTTCTATCTATCAGTGATGAGTGGCTACTGAAGAGCACATTTAATAACGAAATATACATACATGGCTTCATCTAAATGGAATGGCATCAAAATAATCTGAAATTTACTATCAAAATTCCGATGAGAAATAAAGAAAAATATTTTTTACAAAATTACCTTAGTTTTAAATTTTTGGAATTTTTTACTAGAACTTAAATGCTAACCAAATATAAAGAAATTATCTAAAAAGAATAGACACTGAACTTTGTGAATAGAATATCACAAAGTTCAGTTACTTAATTCTAGATTTCTATACGAAGTTTTCATACAAATTTATATAGCATACCTGCTTCGCCAAAAGAAATGGCTTTTATGATGCTATGTTAGACATATATATGTTTCTAGGAAAAACAAGTCATGTACAAACTAATTAGATATATAATAAAAATTTACTCCCTGATCTACCAGTCACTCAAATAGAAGAATCTAATGAAACTACAAATAACTTACAAAAGCAAATTTAATTTAAAAGAACTATTTCCTTTTCCTCAAACAGAAAATATATAATATAATTAGATATCACTACATAGAAAGAAGCAAGCATATATTTTTGCGAATTATAAAACTGCTAATATTCTTTTAAATAAAACAAATTTTATTTTTAGAATATTATAAATTAAAAAGATATAAACAAAATCCAGCAATATATTTGCTCAAAAATATTTCGATCTTGAGCGCGAATTCAGTAATTAACGGGCAAGAAAATTATTGTTCATTTGCTCTATGATACCGCAGTAAACTTCTGTTTACCACCGTACTTGACAAGTCAATAAATACGACAATGTGGAAGACACCGAAGTAGCAATGTAAACAACGTGCTTTCACTTTACCAAAAAACTATACAAATAAAAAAACAGCTTACCTCGTCAGGTTCCGGGTGCTTATGAGTACAAATTTTTGGATGCTTATAACACTGGACAAATAAAAATAACATAGATAAATTTATCAACAGAGACACATCTAGCAGCTTCCACTTAACACGAGCCACCATTTTGACAAGACACATTACTCTGCGCGCTCTAGTGAGAGCAGTAGCAGACGCCTGAATGAAATCGCCGAAACGAAACATCCACTGCACACACCAACGGTAAAAAATAACGACATAAAAATAAAAATTAATTTAATCAACATAAAATATTCAGTTGACTTTTAAAATGGGTAAAGAAATGCAAATATAACGATAAATATATTTCTGAAATAAAAGTAGCATTATATAATAATATTTTTTAAAAGAGAATTAAAATCAAAATACCTCAGTGAAATTATATGACTAAAATTACATAAATATAGTAATTTATACGGTTCTGAAAAATTGTTAATCAATTTACTCTGATGGTTGTGTAATAGTTGCTTGAAAATAGTTCCTGATGGCGCTGCTTTAATATCAGTTGACTGTTTCCATAAAAATACTATTGTAACAAATGCTGATACATTTTTAATATCTAGACATGTCGAGTAATTCATAATGGAATCTAAATGCATTTAACAAAATTAATTCAAAACTTTCGATATCTGGCATAAAAATGAGTTTTCGCAAACTTATAACTACTCTCTGGAATGCGAATAATTATAAATTTTACAATACTTTCGAAGACTGGTGATCTGGTGATTACACTCTGGTACTCTAGTTAAGGCTTCCATAGATTATATTTAGAAGAGCCTTAGGCAAAAGTTCTAAGCTTAAAATTACCGCGGTCATATAGCACTTTTTACAAACGAAACATGTAAGGTGAGCTGTCGAAACGTTAAGCATGTGAACAGAAATAACGTTAAACATATCAAGGCAGTGCGAGTCTTAAGGGCATCATAACAAATTTTAAAATAATAGAAAATCATAAAGGAATTTAAAATGCAAAACAGGAAATCTAACTTCAGCACACTAAGTAACTATATTGAGGAAAGAAATATTTTAAATGAAACTGCCGGAAGTTCCCCCACTGAACATTTCATCAAGTTTCAGATTCATTTCATCAAATCTACTAGTGATAATTTTGATTACATCAAAAATTGGAAAATTCTGAAAAGAGTGCCTTAATTTCATTGTAAACTTTAAGCATATCCGCGAAAGTAGCAGATATGTTGTCTGAACTTTTAGCATTTTTCTTTATTGTGGCTTTTGGTCTCTCAGAAGTTTTAGCAGTGAATAATCTACTATTGATAACATTCCTGATATCCTGTATCCCAGTAGGACGTGCATCCAGTGCTCGAGCAGATAACATAAGTGAACTGTGTGGTAATCCAGCATGGATACAAATAGTAAACACTAAGTGAGCTTTTGGTGAGTCATTGGTTTCGAAACCCAACTATAAATGGGCTATTTGCGTAGATATTTTGTAGTTTACGCTTCTTCTATGACAAAAAATCTCTAGTGTACTTTGCCGAAGTTCAAATAAACAAATAAATATGCCTGCCTCTTTTGGATAGCAAGTTTCTCAGATATCGACACAGTGAATTGCAGAATAAGTACTGGGTATCAAGATTTTAAAATCTGAAGATTCTTTAAATTCATTTTAAATTTTATTCTGTTTAACATCTTTATGAAACAACGATGAAGGCAGTGCGTAGCACATCGAAAAGACTTTAGCTTGTTTTTTATAAACTACAGAAGACAGAAAATGAGATTAAAATTTGTACAAAAAATGATGTATTAAGAAATTTCATTGAACAGCAACTTTGTTCTTTTTCCTAAAACTGCACAGGAGTACTTAGGCTAAGTAAAAAGTCATGTCAACGAGTAACTTTGCTTCAAATAACGAAGAAATTCTAAACGCTGATTTTGCTTAATACAGTAGAACACAAATAATAAGCTTTCCAGCGTGAGAAAAACAAAGTACAAAGGTGTTACTTAAATTTTCCTCAGATATGAATATCTTATTTTCCGGCTTTTAAGAGAAATCGCTAGATATTATCTTCATCATGGATTGATGGTTATCAATTGAGTTCTTTTGGTTTTTTTTTTTTTTTTTTTTTTTTTTTTTTTTTTTTTTTCAGCTATGAAATAAAAGCTATAAATATATAAATTGATTATTCTTAATGCAAAATCTCTTAATCAAGTTTATTAATTTTTGACAAGTACAAATAAAAGTTAATAAAATCTGTACCTGTAAAAATTAATAAAATCTTATTCAAAGATTTGCATAACACTATAAATTTATTAGCTCCATTTATAGATTTTCTGATGAGTTATCCATGATTGTTTTTAATGGAAATGAAAATAATATAAACTCGGACTTCAGATATCTTAAATCTTTGCAACAAATGTAATATTTTAGAGCTTCGCATAAAATTGCTTCTGGAGCCTCCAATTTGAGACCACTCATCTACGCCAAATTAAGGTCACATTTTGGCTACTTTGAATTGTGCATTGTCAAGTTCTCTTCAAATAAGGGATGCCCTCCAAGTATTAAAATTAAGAGTACAGCATATAATTTCCAGAAACACAGAGTACGGTTTACAGTGAAATTATGCGAAATCTTTTTCTCATACGGAATATTAGCTTTCCTATTATAATTTCAAAGGTAATTATTTGACTTTTTTACTTGACATGAAAATATCGATTCCGTTACAAATATTCATTTTATGATACCGGAAAATACTATAATGCAAAAGAGAGAAAACACTAATGAAAAGATTATGCTTGTTTTTTTGTTAGACAGTATTTAACTGTAAGCGATAAAATACAATATTTTCTTGCATGATTTTGCTTTATTATTGTTACTATTATTATTATTTTTATCGTCTGAATATCAAGACGGGAAAATTATGCGAATTATTTAATTTCCAAAGGATTCAGTTAAAGTAAGAACATAAATGTAAAACAGTCATGGATAAACTACAGGTCACAATATTATTTCTTTAAAAAAAGCCTAAACTGAAGAGCCAAAACATTATGACCACCTACCCAATAACGCGTTGCGCGACCTTCGGCCTTCAAAACAGCTGGATTTCGCTTTGAAATGGACACCACAAGTTCTTGGTAGATGACTGAAGACAGGTGTCCCAAATGTCTAAGCAGCGGTCACGCAAATTCGAGGTATTCCGACATAGTGGTTTTTGAGCTCTGAGCTGCCGCTCCATGACATCACAAATTTGGCCTGTCGGTTTATGATCCGGCGAGTTAGGTAGGCAGGACATTAATTGGAATTCATTTTTATGCTTCTCGAACCACTACAACACAATTCGAGCTTTGTGACGTGAGGCGTTGTCCTGCTGGAAGATTCCATTTCTAGTTGGGAAGACAGACGCCATGTAAGGATGCAACCAGGGCCGGCGATTGATCTTTTCCGTCTGGTTCAAACGTCGCAAATCCAAAATTCTACCGCCCGGTGCGGCCGCACCGGTTGCACATGCTCTGGCGCAGACCCTGAGTGCAACTCAGCCGCAGTTATGTTCAGAGAGTCCGCAGCTTTCATAGTTTGTTCTACCACAATTAAGGGTCCCAGAGCCGCCCATGAGAACGTTCCCCAAAGCATAATACCGCCACTACCAGCCTGTGCATGACCTGCTGTACAGGGAGGAGGAACTATTCGCCGGGAAGACGGCGTACTCTGACACAACTATCAACGTGATGAATGAGAGAGAAATCGTGATTCACCCGACCAGGCAACTGTCTTCCACTTATAATAGTCCAGCCTACTATAGGCGTACTTGACAATGACACTTAGAGTGTGAGTGGGACGTCTGCTACGTAGTTTCATATAGAACAGTGTCCGCTAAACTGCATGTTCCAAAACACTTTCCGGGGTCCTGCATTGTATTAGGCTGTCAGCTGAGACATTTTCTGGCGCCGATTTTGTTGTACAAGCGGGATAGTCTCCGACGTCCTTTTTCTTTGATAACGAATTGGATGTCCAACACCTTGGCGTCTACTGCTGGTTTCGTCGTCATTTATCTAATTAAGCATAAATACTAACAGTGGCAGATCGTAAACAACCTACCAGTCGCGCAATTCCGGAGGTGCTCGTTACGAGTCTTCTGGCTATTACAATTTGCTCTCTTTAAAATTCGCTTAGATCAGCAGCTTTTCCCATCACTCAGAAAAGTAAGTGCAAGGATCATTCCTTACATATAGTAAATCGCATTACTTATTTAAAAGGTCTACGGCCTATAGAGCCCTTTACCAGTGCAGATAGCATAGTCCCTAGGGCATGGCAAAAAAGAGAAAACAACATGGGTTTTAGCCATGCGTATGTATAGGCGGAGAGAAAAGTATTTCATCCACTGTAATACCCTTCACGAGCGAGGCCCGAACCCACTAGCAAAAGAACTGAGCGCGACCGTGAGCTTTACCGCTTTCCTATGAATTCAGGGAAAGAAAAGAGAAATTATTCTTCAGTTTCCGAAAAAGAAACGATCAGTTGCTTCGCTTGAAATATTATGATAAGCATTTCAGAAGGGAATTTTATATTCTTCAATTGTGTAATAATAAGCAATATTTTCTGCAGACAGTACATGATGGTTCGATCTTTAGAAACTTCAAAATAATGGGTTAACATCTTCTTCCGCGAAAACCAAGTTTTTACGAAGCATTTCACTGCAGTTATTTCTTCTAGTGACTGAGGTTTCAGTCGTGTTGAAGTTCAGCAGGGATAGTAAGTTTTCTGTAGTTTTAACTGGGCGGTTGTATATTTTCTTCAGTTTTGCAGGTTTTTTAGAATAGTTTTTTTGTATTTTGGACAACCACGTTAAGAACCAACATGTTCCTGTTTGCAGAAAATGCATTTCGGCTTTTCTTCTGGTTTTAAATCACAAAGGGAACTTGTATGGTTAAGTCCACATTTACAACATTGTTGATCGTTAAAACATTTGTTCTGCGTGTGTCCGAACGGCTGCTAGTTAAAGCACTAGGACGGACGTTTGGTTTTTCTGACATGTGGTTCGATGTGCAGATTAAAATTGAAGATTTTCTTTATTTGTAGGATGGTTTTTTCCTTCTTGAGTAGGGGCAAATTCTGCGAAATGAATTGGGAGTTTGACAATGCAGTCTTCGATTTTCTTAGCGAATTCTTTGATCTTAATAACTGGGAGATTTCTGTCAGTAAGATTTTGAAAATTGCTTTTTCTGAGTTACAGGAGGGTAGATTTTGATGAGTTCTTTGATATGTTTCTCACTGTGATGTTGATACGAATGAAAATTTATGTTAAGAAATCAACAATTTTTTTTGTAGACTTATAATGTCTGGAAGTAAAGGTGAATGGCTCTGTACTTCATTTAAGCTTCATAATTGTTTTTACATATGTTATTTAAGTCTTTGTCAGGTGTTAACTAGTCATTGCTTTCTTCAGATATAAGAAAGAAATGAGAATAAGAAATATGAAAGGGTGGGTCTTAGTTTCAAGATATTTTTGAATCTGTTTTCCTGTACAATTTCCATACTGTCAGGGGTTAGCTTAGGTTGCTTGTAAGGTTTTGAGGGGGTATTCCATTTTTGTTCTTTACTATTAGTTATCGGTTCAGCTGTGGCGACCTCCATTTGATTTTCGCACATTTTCTTAGTTTTGTAATTTTTATTCAGTTCGGTAAAAAATTTCGTAAATTTTATTCACTTCGGTAAGAAAGGGAAATACGGAAGTGTGTTATTTACAACTTCCAGACATTCAGTTTCAGTTTTAAGCTTTCGGCTTTATTCGTATTACTCCTACTCTTTTTCTGCACTCCCTCCGTAGCATACATAATCTTTTTCGCCATTCTTATTTCTTCCAACGTATGATTTGCATCAAGTAAAGCCACAGTTGCCCTAGCCATTTCCTCATCCTCATTATCGAGAGTATATACCACGAAGGTATGCCCTTATCCGACGGCTGCCTGGCTGTCATGAGAAGAATGAGGAAAAAATAATTCTTACGCAAAGTTAAGTAGAATCATGCGTCAACCTCAGAATGATTCCTTACGAATCGAATCGAACCGAACCAGAATATTCCGCGAATATCGCGAAGCGTCCGGATTAATGACAAATAAGGCCATGATGACGCATAACATATTACTGTCAAAAACTTAGGACTTAAAAGTAGTAACAGTGCGTGGAGGCAAAGGGAACATCGCAAAATGGAAGAAGGGCTGAAGTGTGTACTATAAAGCAAGCAAGTCGATAAGTGTAGTTAAAATTTACTGGCAGTAGTTCAAAATAAGAATATTGTTCAATAAAATTAGAAAGACGTCAAGATAGACTACAAATGTACTTGTAATACATTTGTAGTCTATCTTGACGTCTCTTGAAGTACAATGAAAAACAAAACTTATGCAATTAGAGAAATGGTAAGAAAATGCATAACAAAATAAGTCAGAGGTACACTCATTCGTTTTGTACTGTGCAGCAGATGGTTTCAGATCATAGTCCTCTTCCAGTATTTTATAATTGAAGAAATTAAAGGAATTTAAATATTCACAGTCAAGTGCTTTGTCATAAAACTTTGTGTTTGTCATATTGAGATAGGTTTCAATACTGTCAAATCTGAGGTCTTCATGAGGTGTTTGATTTCTGACATAATAATGAGCAACAGTAATATAATGTGCAGAAAACGATTTTGAATTTTTTGTACCTTGAGATCATTTTTGTAGCAGACGTCCATGTAGATGAAGCAAAGACTAAAAGAAGTTGGATTATAAAGGTGTACTTAAGTCGTTTCTTCCTAAGGTCTATACTAGAATATTTTCCAGTAAGGGGAAGTAGACTATTAATAATCTTATTTGCTTTATTTTTAATAATAATGAATATGATTATTCCATTTTAACTGTGTATTAAAAGTAATACCTAAGTATTTGACAGTCCTCACTATTAGAAAAATTTTGTTAAACAGAATAAGCTGTAGTCTGAGCTTTTTTCGGTCTAATAATAAGTAATCGAGATTTCGTTATACTGATTGCAGTTCTCTATCTCTCATGCAAGGTATTTGATCTTGCAATTTTTTTATCGCATGGTTAACATTAGTTGATCTTGCAGCAAGCACCGTATTGTCATCCAAGGAAGTATTCTTGTTTGAGGTCATTTTTGGGAAAATTGGCCACATAGAATAGGTAAAGTATAGGACAAGGATTGCTCTTTGGGGGACACCGGCTGTTATGGGTCTGATGTCAGAAACGAAGAATTTTCTGTTAGAGATAAAAGATCAATAGGATGATAGTTTCTCTGTCAAAGTTCATGTGAATAAGTTTACACATGAGCTCCTCATGCCAGACGTGGTCGAAGGCTTTCGCTTTTTGTCATTCTTAGTAAGACACAGAAAACAATCACTATGTGGACGAATCATTTTTAAATTCAGAGGAGCTCATTTTCTAAATGCATTGATGATGGGGAAAATTACACGAATATATATATATATTATATATATATATATAAAAGGAACCTGGCGCTAAATTTCTGGGGAGGGAGGGAACATGATGATATACAGGAACACATTTCAAGATACAAGCCTGAAGTTATTCTGCAGTGATAGCTCTGGTGGAACTGAGTTGGCTTGGGTTAAAAAGATGCAAACTTGTGGCTTTATTGCATACATTCTATCTGGTTGAAACAAATCATCCTAACTCAAACAATATTTTTGTCAGAAATGTTTATCTTAAAGTTCCTGAATTTTCAGAAAGGTAGCTGAGAAAACTATAATGTGCTTTGCTTACTTTCAGAATTCGTACACTCAGGGAAATACGTCAGCCTTTTATTTAAACGTCAAGTATCTAGTATTAGTTAAAGAATATAAAAAACTACTTTTATTCAAGTTCTGGTATTTAGCAACACTTTCCATTTTTTAGTTTGTTTAATTTATAAAACCCATTAAAAAACATCTAAATAAATGCACATATATGTACTTTTTGGGTTTGAGAAATTATGGGGGGGGGATGGTTGCCTAGCAATGCTGAAATGGGTGCAGAGCAAAAGAAGCTGGGATGTATTGATGTAACACTTTTATATGACATTTTTTTAATGTTTTTTGTATACAAAAATTGATCTTATAGAGCTATAAATCTTTCCTGATTATAAGAAACATTTCCACTGAAGAGTACCAAATTTTAATTCGTCTCTCTACAGCTTTTCAGAATATTACCATATTGCACTAATTATTCTGAAACAGAGTTTATTGTAATAAACCAAAACTAAGTCAAGAAATGAAAACTTAACTGATAACAATCTTTTAAATGAACACGATTAATTTACATTTATATAATAAACTATATAGGCAGCAGATCAATTTCAAGTAGCTTTTGCATCAAATTGCACCTAATTTTTCTTAACTGAATGTGAAATAGTTCATATCTTTTCTAACTTGTGAACAAAGATTTTAGATAAACATTTCTTTAAAGACAGCCAGCATGTACATACATGTTTCAAAATTTCTTATTTTAGTATTATGCAGCTATTGGAATTGTTTCAATTTTCCCTTCCTTTTAGATCTGCTTTCAAGATAATTACAAATATCAACCCCTTTTCCAGCTGCTAAATTTACGAGTAATAGGTTGCAATCTCATAATTGGCAAATATGAATTTTCTTTTTTTTTTTAAGATGCCTGCAATACCAGTCTTAAGCCTACCTGTCAAATGAAGTAGGCACAGAAAGTAAACCACACTTTCTGGAAGGAAAGAAATAGAAGGAAAGTTATTTGTGTACGATTTTTCAAAACCATATGGGTATTTTATCTTTTTCACAATCGTAACCAAAACAAAAGATCGTAATTTCTTGAAGTATTTCTCAAAAGCATGTGCACTCACACCGCTCGGCGTTAAGCTAAACAAAATAACAACCTCGATCTTGCTTTGTGCTCAATGGCTAATATATGCCAGCTGATACATACTGGCGCTCGATGCTCACTGGAGAACTGGAACAGAACATTTTTGGACACATGTGAAGATTAGTGATGTAATTCCACCAGACTTTTTCATGCTGAATGCTTTAAAAGAAAAAATGTGCATCAATATAAGAGAAAATATAATGAATGAGAAATAAGCACTGGGCATAAAATTGCTCCAATCAGTAGATATCCTATACATCATTTCTACAAAAATGTAGAGTTCATGTTTAGCTCCAAGTAAATAGTAGTAATCATATTTCTCGCAACTGATGTGAAACAGATAAATTTGTCATAACGTAAGGCAAAGCCTTATAGTAGTCATATCAAGGGTTACCAACGGAGTCGATACTGTCTCCCTAAAGGTCAATGAAATTATAAAAGGGGTCATTAATGATCAAAGGGTGGATAGCCCCATATGCACTAGCAATTGGTATAATCCCACTGATTACAAAAATCCTAATCAAAATCCCACTTATTACAAATATATATATACTGATAATTGTTTATTGATGAAAGATGTATTACACAGTAAGGAGGGGAAAATCATAAATTAAGCATAAGGGGGAAATACACAAAAATTACATATTTTAAAATATATAACTTTTTAGGATATAAGTGAAATATAAAAAAGTAAAGCCCAAGAAAACAAAAAATATGAAGAATGCAAAACAGACTGTTTTTAAATGATAGGATTTGAAAATTAAGCAGTGTGATGCCAAATATTAAAAAAAGTTGTGCCAATGCATCAAGTGCAGTCATCACAGTAATTAAAATCAAACTTTTATGCAACTAGAATCTGTGATTTTGTTTCTGAAAACCTGTTTATACATGTAAAATTAAAAATAATATAATAAATTTAAAAAAAAAAAATCTAATAAAAAAATTAGAAAATTCATTTATATTCTTCATCTAACTGCTATATTTAAGTTATTTATGTAGAATTATTTGTATTATAGTATAAAGAAATATAAATGTATATATAGAGAGAGAGAATTTAAGGGAATCGACAAGACGAAAAAAAAAAAAAAAAAAAAAAAAACTTTTGAAGGGGTCAACAGAAGAAAACGGTGCGATTCCCTAGATGCAATGTATGGACATAGAGATATTCAAAGTGGGCAGAATTTACTACTAGAAAAAACAACAACATTCTATATTAATAATAATTTCATATGAATTCTGTATTCTGCATTAATACAAAAAATGACTTCATGAGCCTTTTTAGGATTGCAAACAGAAGATGGATTTTACACTTTTCTATTTAACCCTTTGTGGATCAGTGTTCCACTGCATGGAACACCCAAATTGAATCGCTTCTGAAACCTTTAAATTCAACCGTAAATAGATAAAAATGCCTTTATAATATACTTTGAACTTTTCTTTTTAAACAGTAGATAGCAGCATATCAAAAGGAGACACAGAATTTTCATTTATTATGTGTTATTAAAATCCACTTTTTTTCAAGTAATTTTCTCTATTTTTTAAATAATATAAAAAATTTTATTTGGAAAAAAAAATTAGGCATAATTTTGCTGGCTGTACTCCAAATTATTTGTTCTATATT
Organism: Stegodyphus dumicola; assembly: GCF_044657685.1. Taxonomy (NCBI): domain Eukaryota; kingdom Metazoa; phylum Arthropoda; class Arachnida; order Araneae; family Eresidae; genus Stegodyphus; species Stegodyphus dumicola. The sequence goes on along the minus strand of NC_140777.1, from coordinate 19,156,640 downwards.
TTTTTCCTCTTTCATATAAAAACCATGCGCAGAATCATTGACTTAAACCGGGTATTCCATTAGCGGGAACACTGCGCCTTTAGCGATCTCATGCTGTTACGAATCAGAACATCTGTGCTTAGGAGAGAACACCTGTTGTTCACGTTTTCTGTTTCTGTTGTTTTTTGGGGGGATGAATTCAAACAAAGCAGAATTGAGGGGTGAGGTGTGTTTTGTGTAATGAAAGCCCTAATATTGGCATCTCGAATTTTTTGGGAGTAGTTTTTTAGGCGGGAATTTTATTAGTAGCTTGACTCATCTTTACTTAGACCTGCGTGAATTTTTTGCCGTCGCATTTTAGTCTCATTCCCGTTTATTTTCAATAATTGTGTAGATATTTTTTGTGTATGTATATATTATAGGCTTATTTTTCTTTATTGTTAATATTAATCGTAGTTAATTTTTTATTACTAATTTTCCATAAATGGCGCAGAGAGGTCTAATTCTTTCCGAAAATTTGTAAATATTTTTGTATACAGGACTTGTGTATATTTATTGTATTATTATATATTTATCTCATTTATCCGTATATATTCAAGAATATTGTGTATATCCAGGAAACCATGTATACAGCCATAATACAGAGTTTTTTCATTCTTATACAAACGCTTCTACTCATTTTCGTGCTTCACTGCAATGCTCACTTAGTCGCACTTTTAAAAGCTCTGGCGGTGCAGCGTTCCACCTCATGGAACACTCACAGAATTAAAACAGTAAGTGCAACTTTTACAAAATTTTACCTATATACTCCTTTAGGACTCAATAGACTACATACAACTTTTTTTGTTGAAATTCCGACGTTAACGCATAGTGCATCGCAAAGGGTTAAAGATGGAAAACAAACAAAAGTCTAATATTCAAAATTTTTTTATCAGCACACAAATATCAATATTTACCTCTGACTACAATCACACTGGGATGATGTTCCTAATTCCCCTGAAATTTTTCACACAGAGACTTACAAATAACAAAAAGCAAATGACTTCCAATAATTTTAGATTACACTGCAAATCCAATTCCTGTTAAAAAATGAAATTTAATAAAAAGTAGTGAAAGTTCGATTTCTTTAAATGGAAATTTTAAAAAAAAATTTGTTATAAATATTAATAAAAACGTTTTGACAGACTTCTTAATTTAAGAAAAAGTTTTTAATATGTCCAGTTTCTATTCACTATGAATAACATAAATAATTTCAAAGTTCATCTTTCTGCAGTGACATACTTTTTGATTTAAAGTAGTCAAGCCCCATTCAGCTAATTTTTTAATCATTATCACTCTTTAAACCTTTAAAATGGAACCTGTTCTTAAATGCATTTGCATGCCATAGTTGCCAACTTTGAAAAAATGGCAGTTTTCTGATGGCCTCTTTTTTTTTCTTTTTGGCACTGCATGACAGCACCATTTTCTAACAACTCAAAATTGATTTAAACTTGCTTTATAATGCACGATTCAGGTTATTAAACTATTTATAAAACAATTCTCACGTTTACTTTCATACTGAGAAAATTCTGAACTGGAAAGGGAAACTGGAATTTGTCAAAGTAATTTTAAACATGATGAAAATAAATACTAATATTACTAATTAATAAGATACTATTAGGTGGATAAACATTATATAATGTACACTGCAAGAAAAAAAAAAAAGGCAAGGAACAGTTCTATATCTCCCATTCTCCTGAGCCAATTGACAAAATTCAAATTGCGTTTTCCATGTCTCAAAAGAGCGACTTGTAATATGTATTAGATTTATGTATAGCATTGTTCTAACATGGGTATTTTGACACAAAATGGAGACTTTCTCTGAAATAACATACCATTTTTTTCCATATTTCAATTCTATGACTCAAATTATGCCTAGATATTAAATTTTGTAATTTTTGGCGAGAGATTTAAAAATTTATCTTGACACTTTTCAGTTTGCACCATGAATAATTCACTTGGCAAATTAAAGAAATAAAAATCTTAGCATATTAACTTTTCCCCACTGTACACAAGCAGAAAAAAAGTCACCGTTCATACTTTCAAATAATTTTAACAAGTAAGTAAGTGTGTAAACCACATTCGGTGTTATTATCGCTTATAACAAAATATGCCAAATTTCAAAACGTGCCAATATGTAAATTTATGTATGTCCTAGAAAATTTTGAATAAAAACTCTAATTTTTTGCAGGTGTGCCTACAAATATATCTACTGTAAAAGCCTAAATTTCGAATTTTGGAAGAAGGAATCAAACAAGTTTAATAAAAAATAGATATTAATAAATATATTTTAAATTCAATTAACAATGGGGAGCTAAAACTTTGAGAGCTAATTTTTTTTTTTAAAACTACCCATGCGATTTTTACAAAACTTTGCAGTTTGGCGTAATTTGAACTAGAATCAAAATACGGAAACAAAAATTGGCATGCCATTTCAGAAAAAGTCCAAATTTGTGTCAAAGTACCAATGCTATATATGAATCTAATACATATCTTAAGTCGTGCATTTTGAGACATAAAAAATGCAAGTTGAATTTCGTCAATCGGCCCAGTAATATGGGAGATGTAGAAATGTCCCCTTTTTTTCCCCAATCAATTAAATAGTGGCTGAATATTGATTTAAAATTCCATATGTGTATTATGAAAATGAAAAATTCATATCAAAAAAATTTAATGAGCAAAATATTCTGAAGACATTAGGGGTGAGGGAATGAAATCTGTAGAATTTTAGTTTCATTCATTCAATAAATTTCATTTATTTCTTAAAAAAAAAAAAAAAAAAAGCTGAACTTATCAAAAGTTAAAATAAAAAAAAAAATGAAGACTTGGTGATCTACCAGGACATGGGGAGGGGGGGGGGGAAAGACAACTTAGGTGTTTTGGCATATGTGGCAGCTGTCTGCAAAGTGTTAACAGGTTTAAATTTTGTTATGAGTCAAGGTGAAAACACAACATGGCAAGATAAGACATAGAATTTGTAAATATTTGACAATAAACACACTGGAAAATAAAAAATAAACCTGGTAAAATATAATATCAGGACAGAGATATAATCTTTGATTTTTAATTTCTTTCAGAGGTCATAAAAATTAATTTCACAAACTGTATTTTTAAACAATAGTGTATATTAAACAGAAGTCAGAATGATACAGAAAACATTTTTATTGATGGAAGAGACGGCCTGAAGTACAAAGGAGAAATATACTAGACACTATATGAAATAAAAACCATAGCATATTAAGAAAACCTTGTCTTAATATGCTTAAAAGCATTTCATATAAAGCAACAATGATTGCAAGATCAAACAGATCATATAAAGTACAAAATGCATAAGTAAAAAGATTAAGGATCACAAAACAGCAGTATACATAAAAATTTTACTGACAGTGCAGTGTCCCCTACTGAGACATGTCTCTCCTTTTTAAAATCACACCAGCCTTAATTAAAGTATTACTTACAAAAGAATTCATTATAACAACTATATAAAGATATTTATATATATTTATACACATATAAAAAGGAATCATATCTTTCCTGCCTTAAACAAACAAACATGGCAGTTCTGAAGCCATCCGAATCATGGCTTCCTAAAAATCGCATAACCTTTACAAACATTTTTAAAAAAAGCTCAGAAATTGTTATTAATTTGGCTCATTTAAACTCAAACATAATAGTACAAAAACAGAAAGGAAACAGAAAAATATTATCTAAGCATATAAATATAAGAATGCTTTTGGCCAGCTGAACAATGAACGATATTAAGTATAACTTCAAATGTACTTCAAGACACACAATCGGCGATCAACCCGTCAATGCAATCATCACAGGATGCACGTAACTTCAATGAGTTATTAAAAGTACTAATTACCACAGTGCAAAAATTTCAACTACAAAAATTTAAATCAACAGAATTAATTACAGAAGCACCTGTAATATTTTTATACTTATTTATGCATCATGCTTTGCATATCAATAATGCATTAGAAGGTAATAACCCATGCACCATTTGAAATTCAAAAATGAAAATATACATATTATCATCTATAAGTCATTAATTTACAACACATTGTGTCTTCAATACAAAATCTGAGATTCCTGTGTTTTAACTACTTGAGTGTTACAGAGATTCTTTACAGTACTGTTGAATTCTACTATAAAAAAAGAGACAAATTTACTTTCTCTCAAGCAACTTTTTTCCCCCCCCCTCATTGAGCATCTGTGAGCCAAATGTTTTTAGTTCTAAGCATTGTCCTCAAATGTTTCAAAACCTTTCACAAGTAAAATATAAAGCACAATATTTGTCATCAATTTAATTCGACGACATAATTGGCAGGCAGCATTCCACTTTGTCCGGTTCGTTGCACGGTTCCTGTCATCCAGCCATCATCAATAGGATTACAGTTGATAATGGTGTCACCATCAATGAAGCTCACTTCATCTGAATCTTGAGCAACATAATCATACATGGCTCGAAAGGTACGCTGTAAATAAATTTACTTAATTTAAATACTTTCACTAGAATTAAAAAAATATTTTCATACAGCCACATATACAGAAATGAGTATGTACAACATAACAGTAGATCATGTGCAGTATTTTATATAATGCCCTGAGGTAACTACACTCATGTTCATAAATTAAGGATAATGCAAAATCAGGCAAAGGAAGAGTTAGAAGCAAAACAAATTTGACTTATTTGTAAAGCTTATTTATTAAACAAAAGGTAAAGAGCAAAAAAAGATGCCACATGTTTGATATTATTAAAAAAAATAGCGATTTTTTCTCCCTGGAGCAAATTACAAAAAATACCTATTTACAAAAAAAAAAAAACAATATTACATGGTTGGTATGATTGTTAATACATTGTATGTCTCCCAGACGATGCAATACAGTCTGTACAATGCCTAGGCATGCTGAGTATCAAATTATCAATCTGATCTTGGGGGATATTACACTACTAAAAAAAAATGCTCTCCGAAGTTCCTGTAGACATGTAGGAGGTGGTTGACGGGCTGCAACTTGTCGGCCAAGCATGTCCCACACGTGCTCTACTGGATTGAAGTCAGGTGAGAATGCTGGCTAGTCCATACGGGTGATATCCTCCGATTGAAGGCATTCGCTTACGATGTTTGCACGGTGAGGACAGGCATTGTCGTCCATAAACACAAATTGTGCGGTCATGTCACCCCGAAATAAACGTACATGTTGTTCCAGAATGACGTCCTGATAGATTTGGCTTGTCATGGTTCCAATTTGAACATGCAGGTCAGTTCTGGAACCCAGAATAATTCCACCCCAAACGAGCACTCCTGCACCACCATAACGGTGTTGTTCAATGATGGTTTCTTGGTCCGGTTCAATGATGTTTTCTTTCAAAGTCCGGTGAGAATCAGACTGCAAGCTAAACCTGGACTCGTCGGAAAGCATCACACAAGCCCACTGTCGCGGTGTCCACAATGCATGCTCTCTACTCCAGGCTAACCACAGGTGACAGTGAGTTGCAGCAAGTGTAACGCATCTGACAGGTCTACGAGCATACAGACCAATCTGCCCTAAGCGTCTGTACACGGTCTGCCTTGAAATTGCCATACCAGTGGCTGAAGAGAGCTGACGAGACATGTCTGAGGCTAAGCTCCGCCTGTTTCTTTTGGCAGTAACTGCCAAATACCGGTCCTCACTCGGCGTTGTAACTCTGGGGCGACCTGTGCTTTAACGTCTACTCACATTACCATCATCTTGGAATCGTTACCAAAGCCTGGAGATGACACTCTGTGCAATTCCAAGTCTGATACTTCCAGTTGGGTAAGCCCACATTCCAGACGGCCGATAATTCTACCACGTAAAAAATCATCCAAATGCACCCTTTGTGTCATAACTATTTGGTTATTGCACTGAAATGCTTATAAAGCGCCTGCGAACAATTTTACTTCTTTGCCTGTATTCCTTATATATCACTCTCTTACACTCTCGTCATTGTGACGTACCATCGGTGTCATCTGGGTACTTCCTGAAATTTGCATATGATTCTTGAAGATGTGTGTAGTGATTTTACAGGTGATATATTTATTTTAGTTCGATTTCCGTGATTGAGTTCGATTTCTGCGTGACTCCGAATTATCCTTAATTTATGGACATGAGTGTAAATAATGAAAAGGAAAAACTCAGATTTACAATCTGTTCATGTACTCATTGAATGCAGACAAAAATTACTGAAAAAGAACCATTATCAGTTTACAATGAATACATTTTATATATAAAAAATAAATGTTATAAAAAATAATTGTTAAAAATGATTTAACCTTTGTGAAAAATTTCACTTGACAGACTTTAACACTTTAGCAAAGCAACCAGAAAAAGTTCCACTTAATAGGTATAGTATAAGTTATTTGCACAACTATTTTAATGAAAAATATGAGTGGTATCATGAAAGTGAAAGTAATAGTTTAAAGAGTCCAATACACCATATTTTAAAAAATCTGTATTAAACTCACTCTGTATCTGATATGTTTAGTTTAAATACCACCCATGAATTGTTAAAAGGAGGTAAGAAATAAAAAACGATGATATTCGTATGTCCAAAGCATTTCAACTTTTAGTTCCTTTCAGTTAGTTCAATTTTTAGTTTAGTGTATCACCCATCTTAAAAAGAATTTCAAAATTGTTCTCAGAAATCTTCGCTAACAAAGAATGAGAAAAAATACCTTTCCTTTAAATAAAAACAACTGCATTTTTCAAATTAAAATTTAATCTGTGGCAAACATAGTGTGATTCAAAGTCTGAAAACAAGTTTCTATTTTATAAACCAATGCCAAAATAAAGAATAAGTGCTGGATATGGATTATAGGTAAGAAGTGCTTCCTACTAGGAAAGAATATAAGCAAAACAGAGATTAACTTGAATCTTTCGCAAAATTTTCGTATGAGAAAAAATGTGCACATAATGCATAATTATGTTACAGTTCTCATAAAAATAATATAATGATACATTTTTTTCTTGAGATTTCTATTCCTAAGATGATGAACTACAAATTCAACAAAAATAAATAGTTGATTTCTTTGTTCTAAATAATTCAATATAATACCGAAAGTACAAATGAGATCATCCTTATGAGAGTTGGGGGGGGGAGAAGCTCCTAAGTTATTGTTGACATGTTTATCAACCTTCAGCCTAACACAGCAAGCATAACTTACAGTGATGCAATTTAAACTTTCATAAAATTATAACGCATTTTCTCCCTTTTCTGCATGCTGTCGTGGAAGCACACTCGACGCATATTCAAGAGGTCCAGGATTCGAGTCCCAGTGAGGGCACTGCACATTTTTCACGTCTCCTGCTTCAAAATAACCTATTGACTCTACAAAATAATAAGAAGAAGAAGTAGAAGAAACTTTAATAAAACAGCAAGAGCACATTGCAAAGCTGGAATATGTAAGGTAACAGCCAATGCAGTTGTAACTATTTTCGTAAAAACGTCCCTCAATGCTATACAAATACCCTTGGAATCGAAGTGCAATTCATGGCTAACTGAGGATATGACCAAAAGACTAGTACAACTACTGCAGTTTGGGCTCAGCAGAACTCATATAAAGCTTATGTTCTAAAGGAAGATTATGCTCAGAGATAAGGTAGTAAATGGTGCAGATAACAAAGAGATACAGATACTGGGAATAATGGACACATTCAAGATAAACTGTTAGTGATGCCAAAATCATAGGATGGAATTTCTTCCACTATTCATACGAAAGATATGGTGTTGAAATAAAAAACCAAAATAACACTCACTGTTTTCTATTACATATTCCCACATAAAGAACTTTTGCCCAGTGAATAAATTGTTACTGCTGTATTTTACATGAATATTCTGAATCATATACTCAAAAAATTCTTTGTAAAAGGGCAGCTGTTTTCTTTCCCATAAAAACGCTTTTATCATAAGGCTGATTTTTATGTTTTGAGTTTTATGTAGTACAGTTATTTTGAGTTTTATGTAGTATAGTTAATAACTATTATACTTTGTTATTAAGAGTATGTGACTGACATTTTACTGCTCCTCATATTTTCATTCCTCTTTCCTTCCTATTTCATATCTACTTATTATAGTAAAAGATATGCATTAACTCAAGCATCTGGAAAAAAATCTGATGAATTTTGGGAAGACTGATTTCTTAAAATTAAGATGTGTATCTTCTGAATGCACGTACTAAAGAAATCGTGTAGAACAGAAGAAGCAAAATCATTGTTCCTAATTCAAGTAATATTAGGTTGTGCAAATTCATGGATCATTCCGTGTTTCATAATTTCATGTATTTTATTTTGTTAGAAAGTCATCATTTCATATCTAAAATGTAGGAGTATGCTTTGACAGTTAATGTTCACTGATATTTTGCTTCATTTAGTTGTTATTAAATCTTTTGTTTGGGACTGTAGTTATAGGAAAACCAAAGTTTTGACTTTGCTTCCCAGAATTTTCAAGTACAGAGTGCAACACTTACCGGCCTTTAAGAATGAGCAGTATATGTATGTGTATTTGAAAATAAAAAAAAAAATGGCACAAAACATGCTTTAAATTCAAAGCAAATAATGGTAAATGCATGTTATCATTCCAGAGTTTTGTCAAAAAGACACATAGGCATTTTGTAAGACCATATATATCAGCTGAATTTAAAGTCCCATGTAATGAGTGCAATTTTGAAGCATATTTACTTTACATAGATTAAGATTTTATAAATTTCTTTAACAGATTTTTTACCAGTCATTTCATGGATTTTGCATGCCACCTATAATTAATTACCTTACATAAAAAAAAAAGTTTTTTAATTTACTGCAGTAACTTCTTTATTTTTACAGATCACCAGCCTTATTTTCAGATTTCTGATATGCATATGACCAGTAATAGTCGATTTTCACAGTAAATAATAAATTAAACATTTGTTACTAAGTTGAAATAAAAACTTACACCAACAGCTTTAGGAACAGGAGGAACTGGCTCTTGTGCTAAATGGGAAAAAAATTAAATAGTTAAGTGTTTATTTTTTATAAGTACAAATTAATTTTATTTAAATTATCACATTTTTACCATTTATTTAATTATTTTTTATCTCCCCCTTTTTCCTTTTGGTGTTTCACTTTCTTTAAAAAAGAAAGCACTTCTTAAACTTACTTCTTAAAGCACATTTTGAATGTGATAATTTTAAAGCATTAAGAAAGTACTGAAAGAAATTTATATATTATACAACTGCTTTTATAAGCAAATTAATTACCATGGAATAAGAATTTTAAACTGAAAATAAAAACCCAGACAACAGTTCTGATAGCAAAATAAACTTAGCTAAAAATTAGACACTAACTTCTACAGAGATATACTGGTTTTCTAAGTGCTAACTTTATAATGGTAATATTTTATTCAAACCATAACAGAAACTTCATTTAGTTTCATAAGTTTTCTAAAAAAATTAAATTTGTATTAAATTAAAAATATAATAATCTCCAATTCTCAGCTATATGATTGTTGTTGCTTGAGAATTACACCATCTTCATCAGCAACTGAAATTTCATCTCTTTGAAATGATGATGCTGATTTGGTTCTCATAAAAAATACATTGAATCTTACAAAAACTTAAATGTATTATTATTATTATGATTTTATTAGCTTTTCAAACACAAAGCATAACTTCCTGAATTTGTTTTGAACTTTTTCTGTCTGAATACTGCTTAAATTACGTTATTTTAAAGCTGAATGGTTTATAAATATATTATCAAAATATCTTACACCAACTTTTCTGAATTCATTCCCAGAACACTAATATTCTATGAAGTACAATTTGGGGATTCCACAATGATATTCCTACTTTAAGTAATTAAATAAAACAAAATAACTATATTATTTTATACATTATGTATATTAGCTCTTAATTTTATGTCAGATAAAAAATTACAGAAAAAATAAGGTTCAAAATTGATCAATCCTATGAGATTCAGCAAGATGGATCATAAAGATAACATCATTTTGGTTATTTGCATATAAACAAGGTTTAAACCCGACTACGATTTGAATTACAAAACTATTATTATTGCAATTTAAACAGAAGCAACCAAAGATCACACAAGGTTTTGTCCAATTTGTTGCTTTATTACATTCATTGCCAGGATAGGTAATTAAAACTTCATCAGAAGCCAACTAATATGAAAACAATGTGGAAAGATTTATCTCATGACATACTGGCATGTAACTGGCTATTATATGATATTGCCACATCAAGCTCCAAGGCATGATCAGCATCTAATGTGCTAAAAATCACAGCTAATTCATTTAAATAAATGAAACCACACAAAATGTAAATGTAGCAAACAAAAAATGTTAACATTTCATCGATTCAGAGTTTTAAAAAATAAAGACTTTAATTTGAAAGACAAACCCAGGCCTGAATGAAATGGATTCACAGCTTACTTAAAGATCAGTTAGCCAAATTTAAATATGTCCTGCTATGGGAGCATGCTTGAATACAGTTGTAACATTGTATAACACAACGTATATAATGCAAGTTTGATTCCACTGAATATTGACATCAATTAATCTTGATTAACAAATGGACATCTACATGAAGCTCAACACAAACTTTTTAAGGTATTTTACGTTTTATTGCTAACTATGAAAAGTTGATCTTGTGCATATTACACAAGTAAATACAAGTTAGTTAAGCAAAAAGGCACTCAGGAAGTTGCATTTTATTTTAGAATGATGATGATTTCTGTTTAACAGGATGTAAATGAAATACAATAGATTTTCAATTTACTAATTCCTATGTACAGTTAAGTTCGTTTACTGTGAAACAATGGAAAAATTATGATCAAAATCCATCCATTAGAACAAATCTGTTTACAATAAATACAAAAAGGCAAAGGAAAGTATGATAAACAGATGATGTTAGAATATCTGGGAGGTAACGTTTTGTAATCTGCAGTATATAGACTTCGTTAAAGTTAAAATAAACTGCTTAATTGTAAAATACTCAAGAGTACAGCCATTAATTTTGCCTTTCATGTTGACTCCGACTGAAACACAAGAGTAATAAAATAAATAGCACATGCATGTCCCTAACAATAATTCATTAAATGCATCCTTCTATAAGTTTCCCCAATTTCACCCTAGTCCTGGCTAGCAGTTACTTCAAATTTTTATAAAAATCATGCCATCCATGAACATTATTTTTGGCTTTCATTGTTGCATGGTTGAGTATTTTTTGTGGTGATGAATGATGTTATTTCAAATAATTTCATATTACTGTTGCCTTCTTCATTACTTAGAAGGAAAATATAACAGGCTACTGAGTGTCAAGAAAAAGTTTCACAACATCACTGATCTTAAAAAAATAAAGAAACATCTCCTCCTGTCTTTTATAACTTAATTTGTTGATTTCTAACAATGTTAGAGTGTTATAATTGCTTTTATATAATCTGACCACCGATTAAACATTTGTTACTAAGTTGAAATAAAAACTTACACCAACAGCTTTAGGAACAGGAGGAACTGGCTCTTGTGCTAAACTAAATAACTAAACAAACGTATTCTGCAGATTAAACTGTTTAAAAACACAGTATAATATTGTTTATTATTCTTTGCTTTTTTTTTTTTTTTTTAAATTAATCTCACACTTTGTTCTCAGTATTATCTTTACTAATCTGGAGTCTACTACACTTTACATAGTCTGCCTAAAAAAATATGTGAACTGAGATCATTAGAAACTTTATTTTACAATACTTAGGGTACATCAACCTTATTTACTTCAAAAGGATATGTAGCTATACACTCTTCATTTGTAGCTAGCTATACACTTGTTCCCTCTCCTTTTCATCATTCAAAACATCCCTGGAAATCCTCTGACACTAAGTTGCTCATTTTATCATCTCAGTTCCGCTCAAGTAAGAGAGTGCAGAAGTTTGAGAATAAAAAGAAGTTGCAGGGGATGAAGTCTGATGAGCAAAGAGGATGATTTAACCTGGCAACTGAATAACAGTTTAGAAATTCATGGAACAATGACTGATGAACGTGCAGACTCTTTATTGTGAATGCAGAACCTATATATAACAAAAATGTGGTCATAAACAATCCTTTAAAGTTAAGACTTCATGAGTTGAATGGTTTTAACCATTACTGATGGACAACAGTTGTCCTACTCTTGAAATTTTCATCCTCTTCATTGAAATGCTTGATCCACTTGAAAAACGCCCCAGAAGAATGTAAGAAGCCGCAGGCATAGGATAAGAAATAAGCCAAAATGCACTATTACATTACAGAAAATGTGCAGTACTTTTTCAATGGAGAAGTACCTCGTATTATTCAGCACATTAGTAACGCATAATACTAATAACATTCCATTTTTACTTTCTTTTCCTAATTAAATTTAAAATTAAAAATCTTTTCTTATTGTGTGATAATCTTTGCTTAATTAAATCTGCATAGCATATTAAAGTTGTATGCATTTTATATAAGGAAACAATTATACAGAAATATTCATAAATAATATCATGGGTCCACCCTCCCTTCATATTTATTATACATCCAAGTCTAATTACAAAATATTACAATAAAAGTGCCATTTATTAATCTAGAGAAATTTTGTTTTCCTACCGGAAAAAAATTTTGCAATACTTTTACCATAATTTTTCTCGAAATATTTCTTGAAACTTCAGCAAACCTACCTCTGTACATATTGGAAGCATCTGGTGGCATAACATTTCGATAACCAGAGGCCAAAGAACCGTAATTTTCATTCAAAGGATCATAATCAGCAATTGATCCGATTTTGCGTGAAGGGGGCTGGTGAACTAAAAATCGTCATAGAAACAAATAAAATAATGAACTAAAATTTTAAATATAACAAACGCAAATAAAAATAATAAAAACAAAAAAGTAACAACAAACAAAAACAAACTTTAAAATTAAAAAAAATTGTGCAGAGTGAATCTCTTCTTATAATCATTGCACATTTCTAAAGTGTTACAAATTCATAGATTCTTTTTCCTTCCTCGTTCAAGGAATTAACATTGTTATCACTATAGTCATGAATATAAATAAACGTTGAAATGTTTAAAAGAAGCCAAAGTTCTCATATGATGATAATAAAAAAATAAATAAAAATAATTTGGAAGATGCTTTATTAAATTAAAAATACAAAAGTGGTGTGTGTAACAGCGATCCAATTACAGCCAACATACTGTTTACATAATATACAAAATTAAATATTTTATAAATGTATAAACTTCTTAACAATCACATACTTTTCAAGTATATAGTACACAGCTCCTAGCTTGCTCTCTCTTACTTTTTTTTAATTCAAAAGAATTGTTTAAAAATAAGTATATGTATTATTTTTAATTTTTTTAATTTTTTTAGCTTGAAATCAAGAAAATATATGAAATAAGAAATAAAAAAATTTCTGGGTATAAGACATGATTTGTTTTTAATTTTTTCTGGTGTATTTCTTTTGAACATTCCAGCCCAAAAATATCAAGCGCACAAGAAATATATTTTTACGGGAGCAAGAATGAAGGGGTTAAAAGACATTTATACAAATTTTCCTTGAGAGACAATGTAGCTATTGTAAATTTGCAAGGATATATATTTAAAAAAAATATTAGAATTTCGCAGATTTAAAAAGAAAGCAGTGTATGATTTACTTAGTCAGGATTTTAGAGCAAACTAAACATTTGAGTTAGGGTTTGACGGGTTTTTCAAACCCGATTTTTAAAGTAATTTTGTCACATTCAAAAACCGGTTTAAAGAATAGAAATTATTATGTAAAAATTAATTTTAAACTTATTTGATTTGCTATTCATTCTATGACACTGGCAGCAAAATTTCAAATTTAATTTAGAAACTGATAGAGTTGCAGTAACAAATTATGGTACTGCTGTTATGAAAAAATTTGGCAACTTATCATCTATAATTAATCAACTATACTATTCACTTAACAGTTACTAATGTGTTATATACACATAGAGAAATGGCTGAAGCCGAAATAAATGTTTGAAGTGAGGAATCGGAAGATGAAGATGAATACAAATATAACGATTATGAAGAATCTCTTTATTATGTTTGTAACTGAAACCATTATATTCCTATTTCGTCTGACAGTTAGAAACCAGTTTCACAAATTAGAAAAATTTGTAAGTTCTTTAGAAAATCTCCAGTAAGGAACACCATTCTTCCATTCTTCAAAATTATATTAAAAAAGAAAAAGGAGAGGAATTAAATTTAATTCTTGACTGCAAAACAAGGCGGAATAATATGGATGACATGATAGGGGATTTCTGCCAGTAAAAGAATGTGTTGTTTTAGCACTGAATGATACTGGTTCTTCTTACATGTGGAAAACTTTTAGAACTTCATATGTCTTGGATTCATCTAGCAGCTGAAGGCTTAGGGGGATGGGATGCCAATTTACTAACAAGTGAAGGTATATTTGAATTTCTGTTAAATGAACTAAAAAATATAAACACTGAAATAAGTTTGAAATTACTATATGCTTTAGAAGAAAGAATTCAAGAAAAAAGATAAGTAGAATTAGCAAATCTTTTGCTGTATTTGCAAAATCCACAAAACTTTTCTATTTCAGCAAAGAAATACTTTCTTTACTACTTAATAAAGAAAAGTACTTTCTTTAGTTTCAAAAACCGAAATTATTAAGTTACCTGAAAAGATATTGTCTAGAATATTTCCAAATTCTTATGTGGAAACCGATTCTGATGAGCAAATCGAAAAAACTACTCATCACAGTAATGCTTTTTAAAAGAAGCCATGGAAAAAATCAATTCATACGTTTCTTGAAGACCCTGAAGAAAAACTTTTAAATCCAATGACACTGAAAGCTGAATTTTCATTATTTGAGGCAATGAATAAAAGAACAAAAAAACTTGGATTTTTTATTTGATACCCTGAAAACTATAAAACCAAGCCCAATAGCTAGTAAATGAGTATTTTCAATTTCAGGCAATATTGCGTTCAAAATAAGAATGAGACTTAACCACCATTCAGGGAGAAATTAAAATTAGTGAAAATAATATAAATATTATGTGAATTTTTTTTTTTGAGTTTTCGTTATTTTGTGTAAGCAATATGTATACGTAATCCTTATTTTTAAAAATATATTTTGACTTTGATATTGATTTCGTTTTTTGTTATTTTATATAAATTAAATAAAATGTTTTTTCCTATTTTTTTGACAAAAATTCAAAAACTAGTTAAAACCGGTTTTTTGGAAATATTGAATTCGAAAACCGGTTTTTCAACAATATGATACAGCACAAAGTCCGAAAGTCCAGTACCTGGAATGATATAAAATCCGGAACTCGAAACCACCAACAAAGTTTTTCTTGTAGTCTTTACGCATGCACATCTGATCCCCCCCTCTGCGCATAATAAAACATCTGGAGAGTCCCGATTCTAAATTTCACTTCGACACTAAATAAAATACCTTGTTATTGAAGAAACAATCATTTTAGCATAAATTTATACAATCAATAATTTGGCTCTGTTGCTGTGTATCTGCTTGGAATACATCTTGAACCGAAACATTCCACATAGATACATTGTTGATCTAATGACAACATGGCGAATCATTACTTAATTATACTTTCCTTCCATCACCACATGTTTATCAACTTGAGTAATGACTCATGTAGCGATGCCTAAACAATTTTTTTTATGTTAGTAATTAAATAATAAAGGAGTATGGTAACCTTTTATTTTGACATTATGATTGGTAGTGATTACAGATTTAAGTTAAATTCGGTAAAAATGTTGACGAGGAAAAATTTACCAAAAATTTCTTTAGATATGCTAAAAATACATTTTGTTGATGATAATCATAGACCTACAGATTACATTTAGGGCTATTTGAATTAAACCGCTGGAAAGCACGTGGGGTGTATCATACCCCAAACCTACATAACAGTAGAATATTCCTAACTAGTGAAACTGAAATTCTGTACTGCTTTCAGTAGCTGAGCTTCAAGTTGTGGTTAACTTTCAGAGCTGCTTTTTCTCTGCCTGTGTGCTTCAGAAAACGATTTATCGGTATTTTGTTGGAACTGGGATATGACACAACCCACGTGCCTGTCCGCGTAAGTGTTTTTCTGACTGAATATTTAGTTCAGAAATTTATTCCTAGAGTGTAACAGTAAATATTTCTACTCGCAAGTGATTTTAAAGTACGTGACATTAAATTCTTAAAAATTTCTAACTGCATTACGGTAAAAAGAATGACTCCCTATGAATTGGAGATGGAATGCCTGTGAGATTTATTAGAAATATTTGAAAGTGATGAAGATTGCATTTTGGAAGCTGAAGATGAAACTTGGAATATTTTCTACACTGTTTTGGTTTCGAAAAAGATAAAACATCAATTCCTGATTTTCCTAAAAAAGGAAAAACTGTTCTTATGCTTTCAACATTATATAACGATCATACTATAGATGATACTATTGGAGAAAATAAAATGTCAGGAATTCTATGTTTTTATTATTCTATGTTATTCAATTGCCAGAATAACAAGGAGGTGGCCAATGGTAATTTTCTTTCCTGCACTGAATGTTGCTGTAATAAATGCTTGAATTATATTACATTCAACTGCTAATCCACTAACCAGAAACAGAAGTCTGTTTTTGAAGGCATTACAATTAATGAAAAAAGGTATTGGACAAAGATCAGAGATTAATACTTTACCAAGAAACTGACGTACTTCAAGCAAAACAAAAGCAGAAGTTTCGAAGAAGAATTAAAATGAATATATGAAATTCGAAATAACTAAGTATGAAAGACGTGATAAATTTTTTTCTCTCGTGCCAAGTACAGAAGAACGTGAATGCAATGTTTAAAATGTGAAAACATTCTGTGCCAAGAACACATGAATGTATTTCGTTCAAAGTGTGAAGAAATAAAATAAGCATTCTGTATTAGAGATGCAATGAAACTTAGAGGCATGATGTTTATTTTTTTATTATTTTCATTTATCTTAATTTTAACTCTAGGATTATTTTGGAAATTAATTTTTTGAAACCCAATTATTATTCACGTATTTATAATACACGAGAACAAGAAAAACAGCTTTAAAACTAAATAAAACTGTTTTATCATATTTTAAATATTGGGGTATGTGATACCCCACGCGCCCACTCTAGTAACTTTTCTTGGTGCGACTTCCGCCGGGTTAAGAATAGAGACTGTATCAGACGGTAAGATATCTAGCGCCAGCCCTCGATAAGGCTTAAGTATATGTGGGAATTTATTTATTCAGAACTCTGATAACCCTTAAGCATGTGCAAGAAATAGACATAAGCATAATAAATAACTAAACTAATACAATTCAGGCTTAATTGTCTCAGTGCACGATAGAAGCAAGACGAAATTTAATGGAACAACTTGAAATTAATCGCCAAGCTCATGATGCATAGCCAAATATGTATAGTGAAGGATAGCTAAATTTGATGATGATAGCCACTAATTTTAAAGATTTTCGGATATCGCAAAACAAAGGTGAAATTTTCCAATTAACGGATTTTGTAAAGAAATGTGGAGAAGCGGTAATAAATGAAGATGATATAAAAGAAGTTTTTCATTGTGATGACAATGCTTCTCAATCATCAATCAATTAATGAATGGCGAAATCCCTAGTATGGTTCTAGATCCAGAAAATAGCACTACCGATAGTGAAGAAAGTGACAGAGAAGTTACTGAAAACAAGAAAATTTCGATTGACAAGTTAGTCCGAATTTGAGAAACAGCAGATACAGGACTTCAACATTATAACTAAACAAGAGATTATGTCTGTCCACAAAATTAAAGAGAAAATATTAGCAGAAAAAACGAAGCAACTTAAAATAACTATAATTTCTACATGCCAATTTAATAGATTTAAACTGATGATCTATTATCCGGAAAAATCCCAAATCCGGAATCACCGAAATCCCAACGAGTCCAGAATTTGGACTTTATATTGTAGTTATAAATACGGCCTCTTTGATATAATAATAGCAATAAATAGTGAATCTTTCAAAAATAAAAAACACAGAAAAATCTTCATATACTCTATGAATTCAATTACAGATATCTTCTGCTAAGTGATTTTTCTTGGAATTCACAAAACTTTCATTATATTATAACTTTTGTAAAAAACTTGATGGACAACACAAGGCTATCTTCTGCTTACTGATCTTTCCTGAAGTTCACAAAAGTCTTATTATATTACAACTTAAAAAGTTAGTGAAAACACAAAGCACATTTTTTTTAATATAACATTTTCTCCTTTAGTATCCAATAAAATTTTCAGTTTTTCAGTTTGTCGAAAAATTAAAATAGTTCGCCAGATAATTTTGCTGCGGTTGTGTTCGATATAAAAGCCTTATTCACCAAGGTACTGATGAGAGGTGCTCTCTTCTAAAGTGTTTAAAAACCACACTTCAAGAATTTCATTTCTGAAGTATTAAATTTGATATACTTTATTTAACTTTCTCTTGATCGAACCTAATCTATGTCCCAAAATGATAATTATCATCGACTTGAAATTTTAGACATGGGAATCCTCTCTGTCAAACTACTCTGCTTGAAGTACTCAAAAAATTAAACTTCATATTTAGAATCTATACTGATGATATTTTTGCTCTTTTTGATGGCAAAAAGAGGATTTACTTAATGTTATATCAACTACGAATTCAAAAGACCCTGCCATTCAGTTCACTTCTGGAGGCAAATCATTTATGTCCTTTCTTTTAATCACATATTAATGGCAAACAACAGATACAGTCAAAAGTCGTTAATCTGGACTCGTCGGGACTTCGCGCGATTCCGGATTATCGATTTTTCCGGATTATAGATGATCAGTTTAAATCTGATAAGATTTCATGCAGAAATTATAAAATTAAAAATATGAAAACGTAATTTATGAAATAAAGAACAATTATGATCTAAAGGGTATCAAAATTTACACACACACAAAAAAAGCTTAATATTTATTTGTTTACTTTATTAAACATTTCTTTCAATGTAAGTTGCTTCGTTTTATGTGAATTTAATTCTATAAACAGACATAATTTCTTGTTCAGTTACAAAGTTCCGCTGTTCAAGTCCTATAATTGCTGTGTCGAGAATACCGACTAATTTGTCAATCGAAATTTTTTCGTTTTCAATAACCTCTGTGTCACTTTCTTCACTATCGGAAGCGAATTATAATGATGAGGAATTTGATTTAAATCATATCAAAGACAGAGTACATCGAGATGAAATACTACATTTAGCAAGGAATCATAAGCCAAATAAAATAAAAAATCTGCCCTGAGGATAAGGATAGTGCTGACAGATCGACTTCCAATTCATTGCGCGACGTGACGTTCCCCCTCCTTCGCCGCCGCAGAGCAGCGTGAAATTGATAAACAGATTTCAGAATGGTGAGAGAAACAAAGGATATGCCTTTATCCATTTTTTGCAGCAATTCCACTTTTTGTTTAATGGACTTCGAAACATATTTTTGCTTTGTAGATCCTTTACGTATTATTAGTAAATATACATCGGAATTTCTATTTGACATAATCGAAAGTTCAAGCTTGCTTTTATAAAATTGCTCTAACAGTCTGCAAAAAGTAATAAGCCAGATCCAATTCGAAGATTAAGGAACAACGCAATCTGCAACATTATCTGAATTAGATAATTTTAGCTTAGCTTATACCATCTGTTATACATTAAACGCGCATGCATAAATGTTTTATGCGCATACGCACATGCATATTTGCAGCCGTAAAGGTCTTGCATGCATGCGTCAATGTGACGCATGCGCAGAAACTTTGTAGCTTTGAGGTCCGGATTATAGATCATTCCGGATTATGGGTGTCCGAATTAACGACTTATGACTGTATAATTTTATACAGTAGAAGATTGAAAATCCAATGACTTAAAATATGCACAACCATATTAAGAGATGAATGCAGACAGAGCCACAGCTAGGGTTTTCAGCACCCAGGGACAATTGAAGATTTTGCACCCCCTTCTGTGTGCAAAGAATGCAAAATATTTCATTCTAAAATTTTGTAATATCATTTTGGTGCCCCCTGGATGATGCACCTGGGGCAGATGTCCTCCCTCGTCTCACTCTAACTACGCAACTGAATGCAGATGACTTTGAGAACATCTAGCATTCATTGGGACATAAAAATAACATATTTCCTTATTCAGAATTAAAACATCATCATGAAGCTTATAACATAGTCTGTTGACGAGATCGTAAAAACTACAGCCAAATGAATATTTTGTCAAATTCACTTTACTTGTATCAATAACTGAAGATCAACCCTATGCTGTTTAATCAAACTTAACAATGCAGTTATTGAAATTTTGGTAATTTTCCATGAGTAGACAGGAACTAAAATGACTGCAAATATGTCCCCTAACAGTAGCAAATTTATATAACGAACAATGCCAAACATTTCTCACAAGACTGGAACAAAGGAACCAAGATATTAACAAAGGAACCAAGATGGATTTAACAAATGATGAAGAGTCTAAATCATGCCAAAGAAACAACTACATACCAGATCTAGTTCAATGGAATCATTTATTGAAGGTTCTGTAATAATATTCACAGATATTCATGTACAACTGTATTCTTGAGAAGCAATGTTTCTTAAATGTACGAGGGTTGGGGCAAAAGTCATGGCAACTATTTTTTTTTCTTGTAGATATGTGAACGGATCACAAAACGTATATGTGTCGTAAGGAAGTTCTGCAGGCATAGTGTGTATGCAGAACAACAGATGGCTCAGTGATAGCGAGGGCTCTGAAATCAGTCAGTTGGTGAGTGCCGTGCGAGATGGAAGTAATGCGTGTTGAGCAGCGTGCTTACATCAAAATAGCCGTTCTCCAAGGAAGAAATGTGATGGAATGTCACAGTGAATTAGTAGAAGCCCTTGGGAATAATGCCCTACCATATTGTACAGTAGCACGGTGGGTAGGAAAGTTTCAGCAAGGACGTGTGTCAACCAGTGATGAGCAACGTTCGGGACGACCTGCGAGTGTGCGGACCGATTTGGCACGGGCCGTCATCGAGCACCTCATGGATGAAGACAGACGATGGAACATTACTGGAGTTAGAAAGGGCAAGTGGCATCGAGAAACCCACCGTCCACAGGATATGGCATAATGAGCTAGCATCAGAATCCTTCCCCAGTCAAATTGATGGTGATCGTCGCGTATGGCGTCAGGAGTGTTATTGTTTGCCACTTTGTTCCTCATGCCAGAACAGTGACCGCACAGTACTACAGGGACTTCCTAGTGTGACAGGTACGATGTGGTGTTCAGGATAAATGTCCGGATCTTGTGGACAGTGCAATAATTTTGCACGACAATGCAAGACCACATAAAGCAGAGTGTGTACGGCAGCTACTCCGACTTTGGGGATGGAAAGAATTGGAGCACCCACCGGTGCTCTCCTGACCTTTCGCCCTGTGACTTTGATCTCATTCCCAAGATTAAAGAACCAATACGTGGTAGGCAGTTTGGAACACAAGTGGCCATTGCTAATGCTGTGCGCCAACAGATGACCCGATTCACACATGGTGCAGCAAATGCTGAGGCTGATGGTATTCAACACCTCCCACATCGTTGGCAGCATGTGGTGAAAGCAGGGGACTACATTGAGGGTCTTTAGGTCCAGGTTTGTCATGTCAGCTTTATGTGTATTGTGTTATCATTCTTTTGCACTGTGAAGGCTATATTGCCCTGTATACTACCATAATAAATTCGTGTGTTACGATATTTCAGTGCTATTCATTGTCCATACATGTAGTTAAGACCTTGTTCTTTCGTCTGTATATGTCATATTTTTCAACCGGACTGGTATCTTCAAGAAAAAGAAACAGTTGCCATGACTTTTGCCCCAACCTACATATTTTATTAAGGTTGCCATTAATATTTTAAGCAAACATTTTACCACCATTTAAGTAAACATTTTTCCATTAACTGAAAAGTATCAGAATTTTGAAATTTTATTATGGCCAGAATTAAGTGCTTTTTCACCGCATTATGACGATAAGTTGTAAATAAACTCAGTATTAATCACAGGATAGTGATAAGGCAAATTAAAAACAATAGAGCTGTGTGATTCATCAAGAAATAACGATTCTGTACAACTGTAAAGGGGAAACTCAAATCCGAGGTATTCTTAAGTTTTGAAACAAACCACTGTAACACATATGTTTGAAAAATGTAAAAAATAATTTCATGATAATATACTTAAAAAATATTTCTATATTAAAATGTCAAAATGAAATTAATTGTCCTCATACACATTTTTTATTAACTTATTTTTACTCTGGCTGTTCTAAGTCTAAATCCAACAATTTTTCATTTATGCCTGAAATTCCCAAAACTCTACAATCCACCCAACACCAAGTCAGAAACAGTGCAGATTTTTTGATCTTCTGCTATACTACAATATCTCAAATAAGTTTCCCTACACATGTCAAATCATTTTGTTCTTTTAACTATAAGATGATTTCATCCTACTTTTTCCTTTCCTGATGAGTTTTAAGATTTATTCTTTAGAAAATGATCTGAGTCAGGAAATCAATTATTAGAAAGCTGTTACAATAGATATGTACCAAATAATTGACTACATGTTAATCAATCTGCTAATAATTGACTACTTACCCAAAATAATTGACTAAATGTTTACTCAGTCATGATTTTCACACATCACTTTCTTCATAAGAATAAATGTCAAACATTTTGTGAAGTTTAATGCATGTAAAAATATATTTCAAACCCTGATTCTCAAAGCAAAATCAATTTTGCATATTTTACCTAGTAAGGTTGCACTTTAAACACGAAATAAATATTGAAAGTTCTGAAAGAGAACAAACTGGCATTTTTTTCCTTCATAATTTTGTGCTACTATTTTGGAAAAGGTCACTTAAAACTTTAAGAGGTGGCAATCTTGATGAAAGTTGCTTTAAGCCCGAGTGGCATAACCGCTTTTGTCAGGTCATGAGATTTTTTGCCACTTGGTATATTATTAGCTTATAATTTAAAATATTTTCCTTTCTTAATTTCTTTAATGATGTAGATATCATTAATAAGTTTATGAAAATTAAAACTAAAATAAGTAATTTCACAATTTAGCTAAAAATGATGTTTATCCAAAAACTCAAACCACTTAGAGGATTAAATAACATAATTGATCTTCATGTAATAAAAATTAGGACACAAATTTTTTCATAATATTATTCAATGAAGATTCAACAAAAGAATACTGACAAGTAGTAAAACATCAGGTTTTAGTACTAATAAGAGAGCAGAGGGGAAAAATGCTAGCGCACATCTATATATATTAAAATAAGTTTAATTACTTATTTATTGATCATAAGGCATATTTTAGGGTATTGTCATGTAGTAATTTCTACATTACAATCACTAGTTCATTTAAAGTTTGTTAAATTGTAAAAATGATAATCACATGAAGTCACTTTTAATTCCATTAAGGTAACGACAAGTATTAAAGGTAATGTTACACAAAAGTTTAATAATTTTTTTAAAATTAATTTGTTAAAATCTTGTCATGCTCAGCAATCTTAAATTGTGAAATTTTACAAGCAGTGAAAAGAAATAAATGGAATAAAAAATACTCTGGAAGTTCACAATAACACAATTAATCTTTAAACATCAACAGCTTCTTTTCAGTAATCCTTATATACCTGGGCCTTCTTGAGAAGTGTAGATGACAGTGGAAGTGAGTTTGGCAGAGTATGGCGAATCTTTATGTTCTGGGGCTATTTGAGGTTCATAATCTGCAATCCGGCCAGGAGGGGACTGGGGTCGTATGGGCTGGGATGTGGCTGCTGGAGGTTTTGAGGAAGAGAGAGTTAGAGCACACACAGTTCACACACAGCACACAGGAATTAAAAAAGAATGCTTCTTACAGATTAATGTCACCACAATTCAAATTGATAACAGGCAAAATACAAAGGCATTTTGCAATGTATTCCTACATTGACAAAATTAATTTTAAACTTCAAATGAAAACTGTATTTATAGTTTGATAACTTCTATCAAAATCTTGCAGCATCTTCAAGCAAAAGTACGTTGTGCCACAAACATTTAAAATACTTCAATAATCTTAATTATTTCTATTATGAGTATTAAAAAAATTAGTAAATAAATAAAAAATAAAACTTGATTGGATTCAGATTTTTATGATCACCCAAAAGAGCTGTATTAAAATTTAATATTATGGTTTATCAGAAAAGATTATTAATAGAGATGGCTCAGGTGGAAAAGTGAAATATTTTATAAAATATTACAGCCATACAGGAACACTGTTTATCTTATGTACAGTTAAAAAATGGGGGGGGGGGAATGTATAATATCATTCTATAAAAATATTGAGTATTTTTAATTATATATATCTCGAATTCCATGCATTTTTATTTTAATCAATCAGATTAAAAAAATAAAAAATAATTTTTTAAGAACTGCATCTATTGCTTTTAAATAGCTTAGTATCTTAATCTGTAACAGAGAGATGCAATCTGAAAGATAAATAAACATCTCACATTTTATCAAATGGCAACAGCTTCCAATGAAAAGTGAAACAATGCAAAATCATGTTTTAAAACTAAAGCCCTTTTGGACAAATAAAAATAAAAAAAATAAATTAATGCTATGTATTTAGGGAATGACTGTTGATTTCATACAGTTTCAGACATTTGATACATAAAGGTTCTCAGAAATTTGCAAAAACAGCAACATAAGAAATTTCACTTTGCAAGAGTTTCTAAAGCTATCATTTTATAATAACAAAAAAATTTTTAATTTCCAAAGCATGTTAAGATTCAGTGAATTTTTACTTATCTTACGAACATTTTGTTCAATAGATGGTGACATTAATATGTATATGCTGAGAAAAGCCATAACCAAAGTAATGTTAGAGAAAGCAAATAATTTCTTTTTTGAAAGAAAACAAGAGCTGGCAATAAGTGATGAAATATACTTTACAATTCTGATTACATTTAATGCTTTCAAACATTTTAGAGATTAGATGATGCATATTAAATTATTTATGTATAACATGCAAAGTTATTTTTTACAAACCAATAAAGTTAAGATTACTGTTATACAAGAACATCACCACAAGTTGCTAATGCAGCTTTCTTTATCTACTAACAACTTTAAAAATTGCTTAGAATTTATTCAAAATTCTTGCAGCATTTAAAGAAAATTTCAACAATATAGTTTTTAAAAATTATCTGTTCACTTTAAACTATCTGAAGTAAATTCCAAAAAAGATCATCTTCTAATCAAAATAATATATTTTCACTGAGATATTCCTTCAATAAAAGAATTCCTAACCAGCGTACTAAGAATTTACATTAAAAAAGCAAAGTTTCCCAAAGCACCATCACCACCAAAATTTGTAGGACATAAATTAATAGAAGTTTAAAATAAGCATGGTGATGCAAACAAGTACACAAATAAAACAAAAAAAGAAGATTTTGAACACAAACATAATACGACATATTTAAAATTTGAAGATGTTAATTACCAATGTGGGGAGCATTACGTTCATTAAAATCTGGACTTCTGCTAATTTCTCCACTACCTAGAAAATTTTAGAATATTTAGCCATGTATTATCAAATAGTTAAAAAAAATCAAGATGATTAAAACAAGAAAAGTGAAAAGCAAGTATTCAAATTAAAAAAACCAATGAATAAAATCAAGTGGATCCCTCATTTTCACTAAAAACAGGCCTCCAATTGATTTAAAAAATATAATTCAAATTTCTTTAACTAGAAGAATTCTGGCACACTGTTTTTTTTTTTTTTTTTTTTATTTGACTTACTTTAAAATAAATATCCACCATTGATCACAAACTCCCCCCCCTTCAAAAAAAGAAAAACAAAAGAATAATATATGCAGAAATATTCAGCAAGATTTTACTTCTCTGACCACACATGATTACCAAGTTTTAGAACAGTTACTGTACTGAAAAATCCCAAATAGCTTATAAAGGCATCTAAAAAGTAATGCAGGCTTTTAAAGCATACACTTTTTTTTTTTTACTCTTGCACTTAATTCTAAAAGAGAAAATATTAAAATTTAAACTATATAATTATTAAAGAAGGATTTCAGTTTCTTTAAAGTTAAAGAAGAAATCCACTTTCTATCTACTTTTATGATAAATAAATTTACGTTTAAACTCTAATCTTTTGTAGTACAGGACATATTTCTGCATTTCTCCCACACAGAAGCTATACAAGTTACATTGATATAATCAAGCATTTTCTAAAGGTTTATGTTTTTTGTCAGCAAACAATGTAATTATATCCACTTACAGCTATAATTTTATGCAAACCTTTTAAAATTTGTATGCTGAACTAAAAAAAAAAAAAAAAAATTTGGAATAATACACAAAAAAGAAATAACTGAAAAACTGATTTTAAGATAATGAACATACAATGGCCAACCTTCAAACATAAAACAGCAGTGTCTAAGAGGTTTTCACACTACAGAGGAGTATCATTCCAAAAGACAAATTGACTTAAATTTGCTTTATAATGCATGATTCAGGTAATTCAGCAATTTATAATGTGATTCTGATAAAAGCTATTTTTAAATAGAAAAATAAATGCAACAAAAATCTGATGTGGAGATCACATGACTTTCTTGTATGGCATATTAAATTATACATATTTTTCCTTGCACTTTATTTCAACTTATTTTAACAAATTATTCTAATTTAATTAACTGATTCATAGATTTAAGTTGAAAATGACAAAAAATTACAGGGTTTGAATTTAAACATCCCACTTAATTTTTGTCTTATGGGAGTCAAACTTCTCATACTTTTATTTTTTCACGAGTCTAGACTTTTCAAAATATAAGTATAAAAACTAAGAGACCACATTAAAAGCCAAATTTTGTTCTTTACCTTTTCTTTCTTTCTTTTTTTTTTTTTTTCTTTGGGGGGGGGATCTGATATTGCCCATACATTAATATTTTCATCAAAATATGTTGATACATCTAAGTATAAGATTATTTTCAGTACTTTATTATCAGAAACACTATCTAAAAAATCTAAATATTATGCCAAATGGTTTGTTTGCTATTGTTAATTGCTATTGTTTGCATAACACTTCCTTAATGATACTAATGCTTGCCTACTGTTCCTATGTCAGTAAAATAAAATAAAGTTAAAAAACAAAAAATAAATAAATATTTTCATCATATTCTGTACACATTTTAATCATACAACTCCATTATCTAAATATTATATTTTAAATCTTATAATTACAAACTTAGGCACTCACACCTGTATAATACTGCATTTAACAAATATACACATTTTAGAATTGTTGTTACATAGAATCAAGAGTTTATTATTTTGATAACAAAGCCTTCCTGCGGTAACATTAAGGATTGGGGAATATCCTATTTTCGCTGTAAGAATTTAAAATGTAAAATTTGCAGTGGTAGAGGAAAATACCAAAATTTGGAAAAATTTAGCAAACAGTCATCCAACTTTAGACCTATAACACAAGTGATCATTATAGGAAACATATGACTTGTAACACAACATTGCTATTGTAGTCATATGATGTCACTAATATTTAAAAATGCCTGTAAGCTGCAGTTTTAAGAATGGAGTTTTATTATTTACTTACCTTTTGGAGTTTATAGTTTAATCATGGATCTATGGGATCTAACAATGAAGGTGATGCTATTAGCTCCTTACAAGAGAATATAATATACTATCAAGTAACTGTCCATGTTTGAATTTGCAGTTTGCAACAAGTACACTGCCATTTGTTGCTGCCATCAAATTCAATTACTGCTGATCTAAATAAATGACATGAATAAAATTTTAAATGAAAGAACTCAACATTGCTGATACTATTGTTAGAAACTGCAACGATTATTTGAGAGAAATATGCAGCTACGAGATGCAGAGTCAAGAAAATAAAAAAATAGGTGGCAAAGACTTAATTGTAGACACTGATGAAAGCCTGTTCTCAAAAATAAAAATAACATTGTTTAGGCTTTGCAGTCTCAAAGAATTTTCAGTGGTATCCGTTAGAAACTAGAGAAACCTTTCTTATTACGATGCCCAAATGAAAAGCCATAACTTTGTTAAGTGGAATCAAAGAAAATAATATAAGAAAGGAACAACCAAGTTATTCCGACTCCTAGGCCAACTATATAACATAAAAATTCTAAAAAGCCATTTTCAAGCTTTTCAAAGCCAATCACGAATTTAATTTTGTGGATCCACGTTCCGGAGTTAGTATGCAAAATATCAAAAGAGTATGGATTTTTTCAAAATGGTGGAACAAGAACATGGGGGGGGGGTGCAGCAAGATACCATTTGAAGTCATACTAAGTGGGAAAAACCCTTCAATGCTATTTTAGAAGCAACTACTAAACATTTTTCACCTGAAACAAAGAAAAACTAATTGCATCAAATTACTGAAAAAATTAGCCAATACTTCTCCATTAACATGTTAAATATGTGAAATAGCTTTAAAACAAGCATACATCTGTCTCTCTCTCTCACTCACACAAGAACAGAACAGAACAGAACAAAAAAAAAAAAAAAAAAAAAAAAAAAAAAAAAAAAAAAAAAAAGAGAGAGAGAAAGAGAGGGTAAATAAAATAAAAATTTACATGTTACTGACAAACAAAAGACAATATAAATTTAGATTATATAGGCAAAAAATAATTATATAAAATTACCATTAATTGGAACAGGAACCCCATTCTTTTCGGGAACCAAATGACGCTTCTGTTCCATTTGCTTTTTCCTTTCAAGCTCCCCATGGTAAGAGACATTGCTGATGATTTTAGAAGTATTGCGAATCCTCAGTGTTTCAGGATCATCAGCCACTTGTGTAAATTTACCTTTTGCCTTTTCAAAATCTTCATGATATTTTACCTATAAAAATCAATTTTCGTCTAAAACACATGGTCTCCATAATAAGTACAAGTGCAAAATCCACCATCTAGATTTCTCAATACATAAATGATAATATTTACACCATGCACAGAATATTCATTTTTGAATATGTTAATGTTTGAAAAGTAACAATAAAGTTTTATATATCATATAATTAAACTATCAAAGGAGGATTGAAAATCATATACCAAGTTAAAGTCACTGATTTTCCATTTTTCATAAAGCAGATGACTTCAGTTGAATTTGTCGTATCTCACTCAGAATTATCTTACAAACAAAATACATTTTTTGATGAAATCACTAGTTGTGTAAAAAGATATTTTAATTTTTTGATGAAATCACTAGTTGTGTAAAAAGATATTTTAATCTCCATAGATCTGTCACAAATTTAAAATTTTTATTTTATCACAGGGTAACTTAAGATTTTGTAAAACTTTTTTATGACAAAATGATGCAAAAACAGAAGCAAGAAAACAATTTCAAAGCTTGTTCACTATAATCATTTTGAGCTAGATAGAGAATTCGACCTTCCACTGCTAAATGTAATTAATATAAATGTAAATTAAATAAACTTTAAAAAATATACAGGTATTGAAATTATGACTTCAAATTTTATTTTGTTCATGTGATGGCTTGAAATTTCCAAAACAAAGTAATATTTCAGCAGCTTTCATTCTTTAAAAAGCTGCAATAGGAAACAAATAAGAATATAAGGCCTGGAATATTTGGACAAAAATACCGCTTACCATTATGAAAATCATTTTTGAGTTCTTAATTACTTTTATTCTAAGAAAATATTATTTCTCAAATAAATAAATTTGCATTCAGTTTCTACCTTAATACTTGTGTAGCATTTTTTTAATACAAGACTTTATGTTATTCTAATAATTAAATTACTCATAAGCAAGATATAAAAAAATCATCACAGACAGAATTTGTCTATAACTAGATGTTAAATCTGAGATAAAAGTATCTGGTCTTACATCTCTACTCCTAAACCATTAATCAGAGTTATTAAGCCTACTTCTAGTATGCCAAGTGATTCTGACGATGGAAAAACAGTTCTATAAACATATGAATTAATTTCAAACAATATTTAATGATGTTTAAAAACAAGTCTGCAAACAATAATTTCAAATAATGCTTTATAAATATTTTTTTCCAAATAAAACTTAATCACAAACTGCTGGCTATAACCGTATTACTGATACTGCAAGAAGCAGATCTTTTTCTTACCTCTTTATTTATTTATTTATTTATTATTTTTTTAATTTTTAATTTTTTATTTATTTATTTATTTTTGCTGCATGAAATATAAATGCCAAATCATTTAACAAAAAATTTTATGCTATTATGTAGCTCATTATCTAATATGAAATGAACATGACACTTGAATTAGATTTTGAACGGTGCTGCCACCTAGTGGCAGTGTTTCCTAAATACATCCCACCTTTTAATTTCGACCATTTTTAATTAATATATAGGAAACTTTCTGATAAAATATTCATTCTACTAACAAAAGTTGTTGTTCAGACAATTTAAATTGCATAATATTTTTTATTTTTTCTAAAAGGCTCAAAATAAGACCTGCACAGATTTTTTTTTTTTTACATTAATTCTATGAATGAATACTAATGCTGCCATTTGCTATACATTTAGAAAACTGAAAGTCATAATTGCATGTATTTTAAAAGGAATTTTGCAGAACAGAGATAGAAATTGATTTGCCTGTCAAACGGTTAAGCAGCTTAATTTCTTGTACAAGAAAACTGGACTACCATGATGTGAGATATACACACAGAATTACAAATGATTTGTATGCAAAAATCATCTAAAACATCTATATATGAAAGAATATGAATGTAAAGTCAAATACTTTAACTATAAAAAGAAATTATAACATGACAAAACTAATGCAATAAAATTTACTGCCTTCAAATTCATCTGTAAATTAAACCAAATCTTTATGCAATTTTTTCTGTAACTGTGACTTTAATTCTTTAATTTTCTGTAATGTAGTTCTATAATTGTAATTTTCTGATGCCACGAAACCAAATCTTTCTGCAATTTTTTCAATAACTGTGACTTTAATTCTTAAATTTTCTGTAATGTAGTTCTGTAATTGCAATTTTCTGATGCCACGAAACCAAATCTTTCTGCAATTTTTTGTTCTCTTTTTAGCTATGCTTCCCAAGTACACAGAGATCCGTTTTCACTTGAAAAAACACCAGACTGTGAACTACAAAGACTCAGCATCACAAAAACCTTGACAACACTGGCTATCTACCAAATGTATCTCTTTGTTGTTTCCTTCAGATACTTTTTGGAAAAATTCTGTATTAATGCTGAAATTTCACTGCAGTTTCTTCCATTTTTGGCAAATTCCTCAAACAAATATTTTAAGGCAGTAAATATTTTGATTTGTTTATAAAAACTGTTGGGACTTAAAACAGAACAAAAAGAATGCATACAAAAATGACAACATTACTTAAACGAAGGAGTGTTAAAAGCGTAATCGCCAGAGTTTTAGGCA
This sequence comes from Stegodyphus dumicola, assembly GCF_044657685.1. Classification (NCBI taxonomy): domain Eukaryota; kingdom Metazoa; phylum Arthropoda; class Arachnida; order Araneae; family Eresidae; genus Stegodyphus; species Stegodyphus dumicola. Next base: position 19,125,096 of record NC_140777.1, on the reverse strand, counting down.
TTCTAAAAATTTGGTGACTTTTACTAAGGTGGTTGGGATGACACAAAAGTAAGATCTTTTTAAATTCTTTCATCATACCTTTGACTAAGAGCCATTCTAGGTAACGGAATCTAAGGATGTCATACCCTTCTTCAACAATCAGACTCCAGCAAGGAATCCTTTTAGGTAAAAATATTGACAAATACTAATCTATATCTTGAATAGAAATTATGCTATTCAGAAGTAACTGTCAGTAATCCCAAGCCTAAGCAGAACGTTTAAAAATGTATTACATGAAATAAACTTTAAACCAAACTCAAATCCCAATCAATTTCCAGTTCTTCATACTTAGGAAAAAAAGAGAGAGAAGAAGAAGAAGAAGAAAATGGAAAAACTTAATGTTACAAAGTGCTCAGTGAAAGAAAAATTTGAAATGTGAGTTTCAAATGTTAACCGAGTTTCTCATATTTAAGAACAATTTTTTTACAATCTACTTATATTTATTAAAAAGAAAAATTAAATTTATTATGAGACACACAATTAAATTCCTGTGCTTTGAAGTTCATTTTCTCAACTTAATTCGAAAAAGAATATTTGAGTAACACTTGAAATTTTTAATAATTACACAAGTGTAAAGGGGAGGGAAGATTATTTCAGAAGTTAAAATAGATAACTAAACATGGAATGCTAAATTCTCCACAGAAAATTAAGAAAAATAAAAAACTTGTCCAAGTTTATAAAAGCACATATGTAGTCATTCTCAGGGTTGCTAAAAGGTGATACGAATTATCCAGGTAGCATTAAAACTGTAATAATCACTTTCTATTTTTAAATAATGCTTATTTTGAACTTTGATACAATATTTTCAAGATTTTGAGTGAATGTCTATTTTTTTTTGTCTGACACATAAAAAAAAAAAAAAAAACAAGAAAATCTCTATCATCACATATCAGATATTTTTCAGAATTCGACTTTTTGATCTTTATCATAAATATCAATAAATGTTTTTAATACTGAAAAATATGGAGAAAAGCAACCACTTTTCCCTTTTTCCGATTTCTTTTAAATTGTAAATAAAACTGCGCACTATGGATGCTCAAATAAAAGTGGAAATTTGTCGCTAGCAAATGCCCCATCTCTTCTTTATCATTAAATTCTTTTTCATATCAAGGAGATATATGTACACTGTGGTTGCTCAAAAGAAAGCAGATCAACAATAAATGTCTTATCTACTGATAACAGTAAATTATCTTTGATATCAACAGACTCAAAAGGGGAAAAGCTTCCACACAATTAAAAAGCCCATGTTTCAAGAATTTCTGCTGATTAAGAAGGGGGGGGGGTAGAAAGAAAAACACATTCTCTTCTTTTTCAGTATGTGCATAGTAGAAAAAATTTATCTTACAGGATAGAAATTTGTATTAAATCTAAAGCTTTAGAACAGCAAAAAATCTGATGTGGACATCACAACTTCCTTATAAGAACCATTAATTAATACACATTTTTTGTTGCACTTCATTAAAATGCATTTCCCGAACTTATTCTCTAATTTAATTAACTGATTCCTCCAGGGAAATAGAAAATGAGATCAAAAATTGCAAATTTTTAAATTAATATCCCAGTTAATTTTTGTTATACAAGAACCAAATTTCTTGCATTTTTATTTTTTCATAACAAATATAAAACTTTTCCATATATAAGTACCGGGGAAAAAAAAAAAAAAAAGACTGCATTAAAAGTTAGATTTTGCTACTTGTTCCAAATTAATTCTTTTAAAATTTGATATTGCAAAAACAGGAACATTTTCATCATTTAAAATACTCTGTAATGGGAAGTATGTGACTACGAACAATGACTGTGATCATAAAAGCTGGTTAAGTTTGATAAGGGGTAGGTATATTGAGGAATTAAAAGGACTATTGCTAAACTAAAATTAATAACTTTCCTTTATATTTCATATATATATACACTTTCGGTACTTCCAATTGTAATAGAAGGAGGTTATCGCAGTCCCAAAAATTTTTCGAGATTACAATACTTCCTTTACTTTGTACAAGGAAGTATAAATAGTACCACCATTCTTCTCTTATTAAAAGTCCTTTATGTTGCAATTTAAATTATCAATACAGTTTGGAGTATTTAAAAATAAATTTATTAATTTACATAATTTTTAATTTATGACTTCTGAGTTGATGCAATATACTCATGAAAGTAACCTTTTATTCACGTATTAAAATAATTAACACTCCCATTGATTCTCTTTGGTCATTTTCAAAAAATCGTAAATTGGGGAAAATACTTTGAATGATTACTACTTGACCAAAACAGGGCCAGCTTCAAAAACAGTAACCAGTGTGGCTGCACCAGGCAACATAAATTAGGAGTGGAAAATTTTTTAGAATTTAAAGAAATAATGAACAAGAGTTAAGGATGATAAAATTTTTAGAATTTAGAGAAGCAACTAAGCAGAAGAATTTGGGGCAAACTGATTTGAATTTAGGGAGGTATAAGGCAGCAAAATACAAGTTCTGAAGAGACTGCACTAAGTGACAAATATGCCTGGCACCAGTGCTGCCCTGAAAAGGCCCTTTTTGTATGTAATAAGCAGAGGCTAAACCTTAGAAATCACATCTTGCAAATTTTACACTCTTAGTTACTTTTGAATTCAATGTTTGTGATGTTACATTTCCTTCTACACAACATAAAGGTCTAGCTAAAACATTTTAAGGCCGATTAAATAGGGCTATGTGTTTGTAATAAATGGAACTATGTCATTAAAAAAATATCTTGATTCTAGTCTGCTAATTAGATTTGGATGAGTTGAGTTGTTAAGGATAAAATTATAATTTGGTGTTTGAATGTTATTTATATAGTTAATGAAATCCTATTTGGAACAGAGCTGTGCAATAAAGTTTTGTTTCAAAACTGCTAGGAAAACTTATGAAATGATGTAGAACATTTACAATAAAAAGTGTTTGTGGCATTTTAATGTGCCTTTATGGTTTGGTAGATTTTGAGATAGTAGAGAGGATGTAAAAGATGATGAAAGAATGGGGCATCCTCACACAAGCTGAACTGGCCCAAACATCAAAGCTGTCCATACTGCATTAAACCAAAATCCTCAGTTAATGATTACAATGCTTGCAAAACATTTAAACATTGGTAAAGAAACCGTCCATGTAATAATTGGTGAGGTTTTAGAATAGAAATTGTGAGTGCAATTTGTTCACCATTCATTAACAACAAAACAAAAGGATGATTGAGTAGTGACTTGTAACAATCTTTTTGGCATGCAAATCATGATCTCGAACTTTTAAAAAAGTCATCACAGGCGATTAAAACTAGTGTGATGCCCATGACCCAGAAACGAAAAGACAGAGTGCAGAACAGGTTGGCTAAAACTTGCCAAAGAAAGCTTGTTTATGGACTGCAGAGGAATTCACCAGGAATTTGTTTCTGAAGGAAAAACAGCAAATGCCCCATTTTACATAGGTCTATTGAATTGCTACTGAAACGCACTGCATGTATACATCAAGACTTTCATGCAAACAAAAACTGGTTCTTGCTGCACAACAATGTGCAGTTTCACAATGCAGCTTCGTGCATTTTTGGTAAAAGACAAAATGTAACTCTGCTACCTTAAATATCCGCTGGACTTACCCCCATCAGATTACTTTTTGTATCCAAACCTGAAATTAAAGCTGAAAGGCCACTGATTTTGTGATACCAAAAGGATCCAGTAAAATGTTATGAGGGAGCTAAGAGGCATTCCAGTGCATTATAGAACGGCTAATGGATAGTGCCAACTGATGTATAGCTTCACAACGGTTAATAAAAAAAATTACTGCACTGATCCTTTTTTTAATGGACTGAGTCCTAAAACCCTTTTAGCCAGACTGTGCATAAATTCTGATTACAGTTTTCCTTCATATAGGTAGTGCATGAGTACAATATGCTGAAACATACATTCTCTTTGAATATGCACTCTATGCTAAGTCTTGCATGTATGCATTCCTACTAGAGATAATAAAACATTTTTGATCTTCTCATACAAAATAATTTATGACAGTAATTTGAGTTATGAAAGTATTGTCAAAGCAAAAATCAAAATAACATCTCTAGCAGTTTTAAGATTTTCTACCAGCTGTACAATATCTACATTGTTAATCAGCCAAATGTGTGTACAAGGGCAATAAACTTTATTTCATTTTTTTCAATCTGTTTCACAAGACATAGCTCAATTGGTATAAAATGTAAATCTGCTATTCATTCACAAACATGCAAATATTTTCACAGAAACTTTAAAAAGTAAAATTATTTTACAAGATTAAAAAAAATTCCATGCAGATTATCCACTTTCTATAGGCATAAATATATAAAAAAATTTTTTACTAATGTCCAGAAAACAAATATTTGAATAAAAAGTAATTAATATTTGAATAAATATTATTTATTTAAATATGTACTCACATTGCTCTGCAACTTAGTGTTTTCAGCCAACCTTCGAATCTCTGGAGTGTCAGCAACTGCTGTATGCTTGGCTTGTGGACAATGACTGAAAGAGAGAATCATGGTTAAAGAAGTCATATGAATAACAAAAAAGATACATAGTCACTTTTTAAAAATACTTTGCAATATACACTCCTGCTTAAAAAGTAAGGAACAAAGCCAAAACACGGAATAAAACAAAAACTATTTCATGGATATGTGTGAAATTGAATCAAGGGCTGGTGTGGTGTTACTACACTGCACAAAACACAATAAAGCAGACATACAAATACACATTATTACAACCGTCACACTGCAAAACGCCAAATGGACCGGAAGAATGTGCAATGAAAACATCATGCTAATAAATGGTATGATACCATCTAGCTGAAGCGCATGCTTGACAATGGCAAGGCAAGCTGGCAATAGTGAAATTGATCACTTGTTGTGGTAGTAGCGCCCATTCATGTAGTAATGCATATCAGAGCTTGTGGACAATGCCTGGCAGAACACTGTGACCTGCTATCTCTTGTCCCAACATGTTCCACATATGCTCTGGGATTCAAGTCTGGTGATCTAGCAGACCATGATAGATGTCGAATGGTTTCACACTCCAGATAACTCCGCACTACTTGAGCTCTGTGTGAGCAGGATATAAATACCGTATCAGTACCCATTGCAGCAATAAAAGGAAACACAAAAGGGTTTAAACCGCAGCGCTGGCTTCCGACATGGATATCTGGGTATACCCAAACGGAATCCAGTACCAACCCAGCTGGGAGATGCCAGAGAAAACCATGCCATGGTAACATAACTCCGATGAGATGGCAAATTTAATGTTCTATTTCTTAAAAAAAAAGGGGGGTTCACAACATGGGCACAGTTATGGGGCCCTTGAAGAGGTGCTAACATTCTCTGTCATACTGCATAAATCAAGTAATAGGGGATTACAAGTGAATATGGAAATACACTGTTGTTGCATTAGATATGGTTAAGAGATACAAGTGCGTAGATTTACATAGAGTTCCAAAGTTAGTAATAGACATTCATTGATACATTCATATGATATTGGTACAATTATATACAGTCAAAAGTCGTTAATTCGGACACCCATAATCCGGAATGATCTATAATCCGGACCTCAAAGCTACAAACTTTCTGCGCATGCGTCGCGTTGGCGCATGCGCGTAAGACCTTTACCGCTGCGAATTTGCGTGTGCGCGTGCGCAAAATACGTTTACGAATACGCGTTTAATGTATAACGGACGGGATAAGCTAAGCTAAAATTATCTAATTATCTATTTCAGTTAATGCTGCAGATTGCGTTGTTCCTTAATCTTCAAATTGGATCCGGATTATTATTTTTTGCAGACTGTTAGAGCAATTTTATAAAAGTAAGCTTGAACTTTCGATTATGTCAAATAGAATTTCCGATATATATTTACTAATATGTAAAGGATATACAAAGCGAAAGTATCTTTCGGAGTCCATTAAACAAAAAATGGAATTGCTGCAAAAAATGGATAAAGGCATATTCTTTGTTTATCTAAACTTAAACGTTTGTTTATCTAAACTTTGTTTATCTTTAACGCCGCGGTGGCGTGCAATGAATTGGAAGTTGATTTATCAGCACTATCCTTATCTTGAGGGCAGATGTTTTTATTTTATTTGGCTTATAATTGCTTACTCAATGTATTATTTCATCTCAATGTACTCCGCCTTTGATATGATTTAAATCAAATGCCTCGTCATTATAATTAGGACTTGAACAGCGGACCTTTGTAACTGAACAAGAAATTATGTCTGTTTATAGAATTAAAGAGAATGTATTATCACATAAAAAACGAAGCAACTGAAACAACTTACATTGAAAGAAATGTTTAATAAAGTAAACCAATAAATATTAAGCTTTTCTTTTGTCAATTTTGATACCCTTTAGATCATAATTGTTCTTTATTTCGTAAATTACGGTTTCATATTTTTACTTTTATAATTTCTGCATGCCATTTTACCAGATTTAAACTGATGATCTATAATCCGGAAAAATCGATAATCCGGAATCGCCGAAGTCCCGACGAGTCCGGATTAACGACTTTTGACTGTATAGAGAAATTCAAACAATACATAGAGAAGTGCTATTGGTTACCACCAATAGGGTACAAACAGAACAGCGTAGGATCTTTGCAAGTATACATTAGTTGAGAGTTGTGCACTGTATACTGTAGTTCATGTACAAGTACACACCTCCATATGAAGGTGATGGATTGCAATGTAATTACCAGTTGACAGTCAGAAGTAGGTAGCCATGTGGTAGCTGATGTCTCTAATTAGTAAGGTTTGATGAGTCAATGTTGGTAATAGTCACTGAGATACGATGTGGCCAGCCCGCAAACATCTGCCGGTGCATATACACTGAGCCCTAAGGGCCCTCAAGTGGACCACTATGGTCGTTACTGCAAATTTGCACTCTTGTTGCTAGGCTCTGCCCCGTACAATATTACACATTCATTTATTACAGCCTTGATCTTTAGCTGGTCTTGTCTTAGCCTCTTAGTAGTCTGGAGCCAGTAATTGCCATTAGGCTTTTTGAGCCTGTACTGGGCTCTGAGCGTGCATGAAAAAAAGAGATGGTCAGGGTCACCTACGTCACCACATTCGCAGGTGTCATTATGTACGAATACAAAGCAAAATTTATACATGAGGCAATGGCCTGTATCCTGTTAAAAACTGCATCATAAAATATGTGTGGGACTATGTATCCGTCTTGACTTTTGGGATCAACTTAAAGACCCGAAGACCCGTGGATCACTGATCCCATCTCTGTTGCCACCGAGACAGTAATTGCAGCATGTATAATTGTCAAGAAAAAGCTGGTTGTAGCGCCTCATTTCGCAAATTAGAATTTCTACATATTTTTATTTTTGAAATTGAGATTGATTTTTAAAAATTTAGCATATTTATCAAGCATAATTAACATTCCAAATAATTATAAAACTATTGCATGCTTTCAGGGCTGGATATTCTTTTAGCTTTTCCTATGCTGTAAGGAAATTTATAACCACTTCTTTTAGAAAATAATATTTTAAATCTGAACTAATAGAAAATTTCAAACAAGCAATTTTTATGCTTTATAATGGTGTAAATAAGTAAAAAATACTAAAATATTTAAAAACGAATTTTTGAAAGTTTTATTCAAAACTCTAAATTGTGCTGCTTTTGTAAAATTATAGATGAGTATTATAGCACAATTTCTATAAAGGAATTTTATTACAATTATACTTCATAATACATCATAGTGATAAACACTTTTGACTCCTTAAAAATTTTTATACACTTAATTCTAATATTAAAATTGTATTTAACCGGAATAATTAATTTCGCTTGTATTTTATAATGATTATTTTTTAATTTATTTTTAGATCTGCATAAATTTTTTTTTATTTATTGTTAATTTAATTTATGAGCCCAAATGAGCGGTAGCCTAGAAAGGCTGTTAGTTTCGAAGCGGCATTTTGCGCTGTTTTACTATAAATGTCCGTGTCTCCTTGCAAATTGTTGTTACTAAATATTATCGCCCTGTATTATATTTAAAGAAATTAATCTGCATGAATAAGAAGAATCTGCATGAATACATGTATGTTTCTCGCACTGTGACAAAAACGACAGTATCTAGAGCCATTAAATTTTGAATAATGTAATCCTCCACCCGAGCATGGGCATCTGGATGGCCGAATTTGTTTTAATCTATTTCATATTTTGTAAAATTTTAACGAATTTTTGATTAACAAACTCAACGAGTTCAGAGCGAGCACCGAACAGAAAATAACAGTTTTATTTCCTGTGCGGAAATTCTAAAGATATGTTGTTTTCAAATGTATGGGGTTTACGGGCGAAGAACAGGTTATTCAATAAATATAGGTAACACACAAAACGTTAAAAAAGGTTCCTTTTGGGTGTAATATAAAATCTGAGTGCTTCTAGATTTTATTTTACCTTTTTTTCCTCTTCATTACACTCAGAATGCTCTGAATTTTATAAATTACTAAAATAAATATTCCACTTTAATGTTAATAAGTTAATGATGATATAATCAAATAAATGATTGTTTTGTAATGTTATTATAGTTTGGAAAATCACTGCCTGAAATTGGTCATTAAATTAAAAAAAAAATTATCTTGTTTAATTTTACCTTATTTATTTCAAAGCATCACAAGTACTATGAATCTTATTTAATTTTACGTTATTTGTACGCAAAATTAAGTTCATAAATTTTGTGCTTAGAGTTTTGACCGTGTAACCCCAAAGTAAAGATGTCTGTACAAGAATTACGCGTAAAAAAAATGCGCGAAATGCAGTAAAACGTGCTTTAATGATATATATTAAATCCTATTTGGAAAAACCTGTGGCTTTCATAATCTCATCACTATACAAAGTATCACATTTATTAATTAAAAAGAGTTATGTGATACAAACACCATACGTTTCAGTGTTAAAGTAAACCAGATCGTCCCTACTCTTTCTTGCCGACATGTCGGTGACGCTCGCCCCGCCCACTGGGTTAGTCTATCTCTTATAAGGTCCATGCAATGTCCACTGTTACGTCATAACCTTATTCCCACCCATGCATGATGTCACTAAGCTCCGCCTTCGAAGTTTTGTTTACATTTCGCATTCCTCACGAATCTGAGAAAATTGCGGCTTTTAGCCTAATTTTTTTATTCCCCCTCCATTTCAATAAATATTACCTAAATTCGTATTAATTACAATTACTATCAAATTAAGAAAAATTCTAGGTAACCTCAGAATTAAAGCGGCCATCTCAGTCAATCGCCAAAGTCGGCAGATTAATCACCAAGCCTGGTAATTAATCTGCCGACTGTGGTAATCTGGAGTTTCAACTCCAGATTTGCCTTGCAATGGATTAGACTATTTTGACTGTTTTCCTGTCCGCGTAATATCATCGATTTGTCATTTTATTTTATAATCAATCAGAACAGAAGCAATCATTTTTTTGTAATATTTATATCTCATATTTTTTTATTTTCATTCTCACTTTTGACCGCGTGATATCCTTAATTTTTTTTTTTTTCTTTTTAAATGTTGGCAAATTTTAACTTTCAGTCAGTTTGAAAATAAGGATTAAGTTCTTCGTGATATCGTTTATTTATTTATTCGTATTCTTCATTATTAATGTTTCCTTCTAAAATGTTGACCATATTTAACTTGCCTTGAACTTTTCTTATAAGAGCATTGAATTTTGTATACTCAGGAAAAATGTAAAAATGATCACCAAATGAAATTATTTATAGGAAAGCCGCGGCAAAACAAAGGCCTTGGTAATACTTGGATTAATATTTAGAAGAGTAATATGGCGGTCGTATGTAAGATGAGACAAAATATTGGACTCTCACAGCAGCAATTACCAAATTATGGCATCCACAAATTTAAATAAATATTATTCCTTCAGATGCTAATGAATATTATTTCAAGCTTAAATGTAAACAAATGTTACTTATTATGTTCTCATATTGTGGCTGTTCATTTTTTTAAAGTTGCCATAGTGTTTTTTAATATGCCAAAGCATATGCGGTAGTCACTTTCACATTATTGCCTTAACCACTCGGCCACGACTCGAACTTCTTTCACATTGAATATTTAACATAAAAAATTATACTTCTATGTATGACTGAGGCTTTAAATTCTTTTATTAAAAAATGTAAGCTGAAATAAAGACAGACGTATATTTAATTAGGCGGTGCAAAAGGAATGACGCCATCGCTCACTTATGATGTCACCAATTTTTCACCGCCTACTACCGCCACTGCCAAAACCCTGAAATGGGTGGTGCTGCTACTACAGAAGAACGGCAGGCTATTCTAAATAGTCAATAAATATTTGGGTAACTCTTGCAAACAATCCACTTAGTAACGCCTTTTTTCCAAGTTAAGATAAGATACTATTAAATTAAATATTTATATATTTCTACTTTATTTTTGTTAACTTCTATTGCTAATTTGAAGGGCATTTATTCTTATCATTTAAGTATTATCAAAATAGCCATGGCAAAACGTAATCAAATTAAGCGGTAAACGTATCAAGTTCCCTCCCTCCCATTTCCTACAAATTTCACCCTTAAAAACTGGACGCGGAAATATACGATGTATATATACTATTTATACTGAGACGACTTTAATTATAAACAAAGCACATTAAAAGGCATACATAAAGCCCCACTAATACACTGACTACCAATAAGTATTTGGACACCTGTGATAGAAAAGAAAAACTAACTTTATTCAAAATCAATAGTTGGTAGAGCCTCCACGAGAGGTAATTATAGCGTGGACCCTCCGGGGCATACTTTCCGCAAGTCTTTGTATGACAGCTAGTGGTATTTTCTTCCACTCGGCTTGGAGAAGACATAGAATATCCCTCACCGATTTTGCACGGGTAGTGCACCCCTGAATTCGGCGATGCAACTCGTCCCAGAGGTTTCGATAGGGTTCAGGTCTGGCCAGTCCATTCGATGAACTCCATTGGCACCATACCAAGCCTTGGTTAACGTCAAAACATGACAACTGGCATTGTCGTCCTGAAAGTAACAGGGGTCCAACCTGTAAAACTGCCACAACGTAGGAAGCGCATTGTCATTCAAAATAGTGCAGTAGGCATCGGAGTTGAGCTTACCATGAATGGGGACCAAGGGTCCCAGCCCATACCACGAGAAACACCCCCAGACCATAATTCCACCTCCGCCGAACTTGACTGTTGGCACAATGCATTCTGGCAGGAGACGTTTTCCAGGTAAACGCCAGACTCAGACCCTGCCATCCGAACGGTAAAGGCCCATTTACACTAGCGGAACTTTGAGCCTAAGAAACGCAGGCGAATTTGAAGACTCGTTTGAGAGCTTTTTAACATCAACTTTTTTCCTATTGTGAGGGAATATTTAACTCTTAAACTCTTGAATAATGTTATAAGTTAGGCTGTTTATTTAAATGTGTAAATATTCAGTTTCAGTTTTTAAAAAAAGAGTAACATTTTCGCCATTTAGTGAAGCTAGCAACTTCCGCGTGCATTTCTTAGGCTCAAAGTTCCGCTAGTGTAAATGGGCCTCAAAGGGTGAACCTTGATTCGTCACTCCAAAGAACCCGTTTCCACTGATCTACGGTCCAATTTCGATGTGCTTTGCACCACATTAACCGAGCAGCGCGGTTGGACTTTGTGATCAAAGGCTTATGGGCAGCAGCACGACCATGAAAACCAAGCAGATGTGCTGCTTCATTACCGATGGTATTCACTGAAACAATACTCTCGAATGCCTGTTGAAACTCCTCGCGGATGAGGGCCATCGGTTGGGTGCGGTTCTTCCGAATTTCTCTGGACAGCACTCGTCGGTCTCTATCTCCCAGTTTCGCTGGTCTGCCGACTCGGGGCACATTCCGACAATCACCGCTCACCTTCCACTTCTTAATCACATAGGCCACTGTCGATTTTGGGTACTTCAGACTAGATATGTCCCTTAAGGATCGACCACATTTGTGATACCCGATAATTATACCTTTCTCGAAATCAGAGAGCTCCGAACTGCGAGGCATCTTGCATGCGACTAAAGCAGATGCTGTTTCCAGGGTTGCCACTCAAACAGGAGAATGAAATTCCCTGACTTTTCCAGGTTTTCCAGGTGCGTTTCAAGAAAATTCCAGTCTATCCGCGTAATGTACGTTGGCTACGCTAAGAGGTAAATTATGGTATTACTTGCATTGTGTAGCAAATTCACTTAATTATTCAATAAATCCCAGAGGACATTTATTCTTAATTATTCTTGGTATACTTAGTTTGATAATTTTTTTTACTTTTCCACTTAACTTAATAAAATTTAAGATATATACATTGGATAACAAATGTATGTTTTATTTAATTATTACTCATGATCATCACCAGTTCAACACGAGGCTAATACGATCCTTATAAATCACAACGCAATGCTAAATAGTTAGGTTAGATTTTAGGTAAATTTAATTTGTGTGAGGTATGTTCTTAAAAAGCACCTTAACACTTGAAAACACAAATATAATTATAATAGTTGTTGTTTTCTCCATTGAAGATTGAGATAAGAATCTTCCCAATCTGGAATAAAATAAGGCTTTTTTTGCAGACATTCTGCAGCTAAACGAAAGAAAGAAATCTATTTTAATAAATTGAGGTATTTCATATTTAGTTCGCAGCATACATAAGAAAAAAATATGTGCATTAAATTTCGTGATGGTATGTCATCATACTGCTAGAATTAATTTCAAGATTATGCCAGAGAAAATTTCCTGAAATTTAGAAATATTATTTACTAATAATTAATAAATTTAGAGGGAAGAAGCATCATTAAATTATACGAATAACATAAAAATAAAGATAATTACTTAAAAATTGAATTAGAATAATCAACGATATTTTAGCGAATATAGTTATATTACATGGTTAGCCTAGATGACAGATTACTATTTTTTATTTTACTGCAAAATGGCAAGGTATTTATTAAAATGATTTTGCGGTAAAATTCTAGTATACGGTAAGGCTTCGGCACGATTTTGAAAATTGTCGCCAAGACCAAAATGACCCGTTTACTGCGCATCATCATGTCGCCAAATCCATACATGGAGATTATTTTAACCAAAAAACGTCTATGCTAAGAATCTCTAATTCTCTGGTCTATGTAAAGAAGAAAATTTTCCATACAAGTAAAATGCTATTACGCCGCTAGAGTGCGGAGGGTAAATTTGCCAAGGGATTTGGCGACGGAACCTGGCGGCCAGAATTTCCCTCTCCGCGATGTGTACCGGAAATTGAGAAACGTGTTAAGAAGAAACGTTCTTTGACAAAAAGAAAGCTACGAAAATCCGTTTTTAAATTATTGCGAAAAATCCAAGAACAAACGTTTTATCAAAGGACGTTTCTTCTTGGATTTTTCGCAATAATTTTAAAAACGGATTTTCGTAGTTCCCCCTTCCCTGAAAATTACTAACCTATGAATTAATTTACTTGCGCCAAAAAATATTTTCTTTTAATTTAGAGTTTAACTACTTGCGCTAAGACTAAACTTCACGGTTGCGGTGCCGTGCGCTACAATATAGCAAGTGGTAAAGTGTCTCATTTACGCCGCTCCGCATCTGCGAGTGCAATCCAGAGCTGTAACACGAGAAATAAACAATCTCGTTATTAGGCGACGTGTGCACCATGTTATTTTCATTTTTGCGATAAATGCTTATCGACGTGGTGTTCACGTCGCTCGCAGTTTGAAACAAAAACATCTCGACGTGCGTGGCACGTCTTTTTAGCGCAAGTGGTTAAAGAAATTTTAAAGGATATTATGAACTCTTGATAACGTGACCTTCGAACTTCGACACCGGTTTCCAGCTTTGGCGGCAGATATATCACGCATGCACAGCTGTTTCCCTCTATGATGGAACGGAGCCACGTCTGTTGCAGAGAGGTTTTCCTTCTTTACAATACATATTCTTTGATTCTAACCTCCATGGTACCGTATACTAAGATTAAACCCATTTTGTTTTATACGAGAACAGGTACTTTCTTTAGTTCATGCACTGCACATGCGATTCTCGAGAATACTGGAAACCAAATCATTGCGGGAAACTTGCTTTGCCTTTCCTGCGAAAATTGGCTCTATGCCAGCAGACACTCACGTGATAGGCAATTCGCCAAAAAAGTTATCTCTTCCGACGTCGGCGCAAAAATCGCTTTTTTTGGCGGGATCATTGTATGAACTTACCTGACTTTTCCAGATTTTGACAAAAATACTTAAATTCCCTAACATTTCCCTGAATTTTTTGGTCAATTTTCGAATTCCCTGACTTTTCCCGGTTCTCCAGGTAGCGTGGCAACCCTGTGTTTCCTACACGACATATACCGGCGGAGTTCGTGACGTACCTTAGGACCGCAGATATCGTCACTTGCATAGGTGTCCAAATACTTATTGGTAGTCAGTGTATTATTATAATATGTACTTCAAAAGATTTAATTAATTTTAACAACATTCCTTTTGCTTACACAAAATAATTTCCTATTCGTTTTTATATTTGTTGCAATAAATTAGAAGTTTCTAAATTATATACTGCAAAAAATAGACGGAAAAATACGCGGCAGCGAGAAATATGTGAGTAAATACGGTAAATTTACATTTTCATATATCAAATTAAAATCTTTTACAATCAACAGTTTGAGACTTACAATGGAAACATCCATTGTAAGTCTTTTTATGTTCCGCGTCATGTTACATTACGATACCAGATATTTAATAAACTCACAACCGAAACCCCGAATAAGCCCATTTTTTAAATATACTACCAATCCCGAGTAGCATATGATCTTTAACCCTTTCGCCGTCCTCCCCTGTCCGCGAAAATTTCCCCCCAACGGCCGTCCGTTTTTCGTAGCGCGTAATGTTGTTTTCTCTGTACATCATACCTTTCCGTACATGACTTTTGTAGTGGATGAATGTCAATGAATATTAAGTAAAATTATAAGGAAATAAAGCATAATGGAAATATAATAATATCTCTGCTTATTTCTAACAGCAGGATAATTTGATAACAACTGATCCAGGGGGTCCACTCCTCCCATTTTGCTGTTGTAACCTTTTAAAATTATTGGTTTTTTTACAGTTCTTTTCCGTGTTCCAATATCATTCATCGAGTTATTATGAACTGTACTCATCAAATGTACATCCTTGTCTTTCCAATTCACAACCTCTCTGCCGAGTAGACGTTGAAGCCATCTCTCACTGTCTAGTATCTTATGTAAAATGGCGCGAATATTCATAAAACCCGGGGCAAATTCAATTAGAAATAGAATGCCGGATTAGTGCTACCCTCTAGGAGGTATTAGAACAAACAAAAATAAAAACTCAAACAAGTAAACATTTAGAAAGCGTTTTAAACGTTTAAAAGTTTTAAAATGTAGACGAACGCTTGAGGCGCGTTACGGCCGCCCAGCGGAAGTTTCACTTGAAGGCGCTAGACGCGTTACGGACGACAAGAGGTTAATTTATCACACAAACAAATATGGCAAACAGGAAGTTCTCAAAGATACTGCTATTCTCGTAATGCAAGATATTTATCTTTCAAAATTAAAAAAGTACACGAATTGAATCAAGAGGCGGTATGCGGACTTTTGATAATTTATCTTTACTTCATTTTAATGATATACTTTGTAGCTCAGGTACTCTTTTGTTATCGGGACCGGATTCAGAAATGTATGTATGTATGTATGTATGTATGCAGATGTGAATGTATATATGAACATATACATACATACATTTCTGAATTCGGTCCCTATTACAGAAGAGTACCGTAAATCTTTTTAATGTTAATTTTATATATGGCAAAATGGCATATCTAATAATATAATTAAAGTAATTTGGATATCAGATAATTTTTATACACATTTGTATCACCGGTAAAATTAATAATAATAAAAAAAATGTTTCTAATGCAGATTATTCAGGTATAGATTATCCGGTTTGAGGACGCATATTCAACGCTTTGGGAGAGCGTGTATACAAAAATAAACACGCGTAAATCAAAGCATGAAGAAATATTCTTACTAACACAGAAATCGGAAATTTATCTACTGCGAATAAGCAGTACCACCTACATGTATGCAGGTGGTATTGGAAGAAGACGAGGAAATAATTGAAGTGTATATCAAAAAATGGAAAATGTCAATCAGGAAAACATCGAGGAATGGAATGGCTTCTGTAGTAGCAGCTCAGCGATACGAATGAACCGGGCTTTCAATTCTTCAGAGATGTGGATGTCGTTTGAAATGTCATAAGAACACAGAAGCAGAAAATTGTACCGACAATACATCCGAAGCAGACACTGAACAATTACATTAGTCCGGAGACAGGAATGACGTCTGCTGAAATTCTGACTTCTTCCACCAAAGGGGATGGATTTGAATACAATGATAAAATAACATTTCGAAAAATATACAGTGAAATTCGACAAATATCTAAATGTTCCCAAAAACAAAGTAAAATGACTGACTTTTTAAAAAAATTAACACATACAATTTGCATGAAAATAGATATTTTGGATTATTCGTGTTTTTCAATTATACATGACCTCTTCTCCAAGCATTAGCTCGGAGAGTACACTTATATAGCTAGACTGAAAAAATAGTTTATAATGAATCTGTTACATTTCTTTATTTTTTAACCCTTACATTATTCGTGCAATATTTTCACTCACAAAATTTAAAAAAAAAAAAAAAAAAAAAAACATAAGAATAAAACGTTTTTTCCCCCTTCATGTAGGTTACGAGGTTATGCACGATGACCTCATGCTCCAAACTAGAAATACAAGCCGAAAAGAATTTGCGCACTGCATGTTTGTGATATTTAAACATGAGTCATGGGAGGTTAAAGATTCCTCATGGATGCTGCAATTACAGATAAATTTACAAATACACAACTGCTTTAAATTTCACAGCACATTACTTTTTTTTTTTTTTAAGATTTTGAACACGGCGTTCTGTTTAAATCAAACAGAAATATTACTTCAAAGAAAAACTTTTAAAAAATTTAATAAGTGATTTCACAAACTGCATAAAAGCAAATTCGATACTGGATTCCTTAAATAATTTAAATTAAAAACGCACCATTAAAAAAATTTTTTATTCAATTTTTTTAAAAAATTTGTTTGGATGTGGAAACGTCTGCATTAGTTCTTTAAAAATACATATATAGGCAACTTCGAAAATGCTAATAATGTAATAAATTAAGCTAAAGAAAAGATAACTTCTTTCTCGGTTTTCACAAAAAATTTGGAAGATATTATTATCGATTACTAATATGTTATCAAGGTACATTAAGCGAACTATTAAATTTTAAATTAAACAACATCAGGATTTAATAAGCAGATTTGCGATTTTTTTACTTAACATATTTTTTTTTAAATGAGAGCACTGAGCAATGTCTGATGTGGGCACCAAATCCTTGTCTGCTAAAAATAAATAAATAAATAAATAAACTTTTTTTTTTTTTTTTGGGCTACATTTCGTTACTTACTCCAATTATTCTAATTTAATTAACCGATCCCTCAAGGCAAATTAAAATTGACATCCAAAATTGCAAATTTTGAAATTAAATATCCCGGTCAATTTTTGTCACACTGAAATCAAACTTTTTATATTTTTATTTTTTCACAACAAGTATAAAACTTTCCAAACTACAAGTACAGGAGCCGGGAGACCGCATTAAAAGTTGGATTTCGTTATCTGGGTAAAGTATATATTGATTATTTTAATCATTATTCAGCGCATTCAATTTGTATTTTTGTACTTGCATTTCTGTATTAGCATTTCACTCATTTTATTTTCCCTCACATTACTTATTTGAAATGTATTTTGTGCAGGTTCCTCGCTAAGCTACCCGGACGTGACAGGTGTTCTTACACTTGAGAAACTTTCCAAAAATGTGATTTCACCTTACTCCTTCTAAAACTTCCCACCAGCTAATGTAACTATGTCTTTTGAATTGTACTTAAAGAACTTTAGCAGTAACCTCGTGATATCAGCTTATCAACCCCTGTTTTATTTTGCGGCAGAATTTCCTTATATTTCATTTAATTATCCTTATCGTCAACACTTATTTAGACCATACAATATTTCGTTATATCAATTAGTTTCGATAGAGATTGGACCTTGAGTTCGAGTCCTCCGGTGCTAATACCTCTTCTACACCTGTCAGACCCTACTTCTATTATTTAAGTTCCAGCTCATTGTAGTCTTATCGATAAATGTTGCTAAATGTTTAATCTTTCGAAATCCGTATCTTTTGTTCGCCTCCCCCCTTTTCCTTCGTTCTTCCGATGTCCCTCTTCGAAACTGTGATCCAGTGTCTAAATTGCGCCGGAACCCGGCTCTGGTAGTTCTAAATTTTTAACATAAATTCAAATTTTAGCCGGAACGCGCCAGAGCCCTAATTAAGATGAGCTCCGGTACTTCTCTTTATAAAACTGAACCATAATTTAAAGCGAAAAAAATTTAGAATTCCTGACGTTTTAGTTTAACAATAAGCAGACCTCGCAATACTCTATTTCTCTAGAAATACGAACTCTAGAAATACGAACATGAGAACATGAGACGTTCAAGTAAAGTCTCCTCACTCACATGCGGAAGCATTTCCCTTTAAGAACGGCAATAAATTTGGGTGAGTTTGTTTAGGAACACGTAAATTTCTCGCCATGCCATCGTATCTAGTGTATTGTTATCGATGCTTATAGTTAGTTATCCTCGCAGGAAGGAAAATTTGTGTTCTTAAATGTGCGTTAAGTGACAGCGAGTACAATAAGAGTGAAATACTGAGATAAACTGCTCAAGCACGTCCTATACATCGTCTTCCGACAGTATCACTAAAGGGGGAGGAAAGCGTAACCAGCAACTTTACATTTATCCTTAGGAGTCAGACTCAAGACTCATTTTACCCTGACACACATCTGCTTGATGGCTATAATTATATCAGCAGAGAGCCGCGGTCAAAGACAACATTCTCTCTTACCAAGATTCCCCTCATTTTTTGTTTCCACCCACTCATACCCTCATTCTGTTTCGCCCTGGAATTTTCATCAGCTATACTTTAAGTATATTTTATTTTTGTGATGATAAAAGAACCTCCCCCGACGATCAGAGGTTAAATTAGGCCGGAGCCCACCGGATCTTGGTTCCGGTGCTTCTTAGTTTTTGTAATAGATCATAATTCTAGCCGGAATCCACCGAAGCCCTGAATAAGAAGGCTGCGGCACTTCTTTTATGTAAGTGAATAACAATTTCAGTAGAAATTATATCTCGAAAATTTTATTTTAACAATAAAATTATATTAAAAATCGCTTATTAAATTTCAATTTATCTCTTTACATTCTATTTAATTTTAAATATTTAATTACTTCAATCTTTAAATATTTCAATAAATAATAATTAATTATATAATAATTATCAATTAAATTATAATTAATTAATTATATAATAATTATTGATTAAATAACAATTTATAAACATTAATTAATTTGACAATAATTAACTATTTAATTTAAAAATTATTAACGAATTTAATAGTCATTTTATTTATTTATTTACTCTTGTTCCTCTTTGCTGACGGTCTTCCATAGGGCTCCGGCACTTCTAATCTTAGAAATTAAGCCCTGCAGTGATCAAAATACATTCATGTGAGGTGCTGCTGGGGTTTTGCAAGATATTTGCGCCGGAGTGCGATGTATCTGGCTCATTAATATCAAATATCGGCTCAATATTTGTCAGATATTGTAATGTTAGTAATACTGTGTCTTTTTGGAATGTAGGTTTCTTTTAAAGAAATAATATTGCGATAGTTACCAGTAAATTATCCACAACTCCTTTTTAAGTGTTATGTTCTTACTGTGGCCGCGTTCATATTTTTCCCCTCTCGATATTCGGACGATAAAATTAGTTAAAAAAAGGAGGAAACTAAGGTAAATGTATTAAAGAAAAAAAGGGCAAATTAAAGAGAAGAATATTGTCAATATGTAAGAAATATATTTAAAATTTAAAAAAATCTAATTTTTTTAAATCACCTCAGGAAAATGCAACGTAATATGAACACTACCGTGATCATATGGTTTTGATGGAAAATAGACCACGTGTGTCCAGTTGAAACTCATAGCGAAATTCAATAAAACGTTTCCTTTACATCTAGTAATATTTCTTCTTCCAGCCGCACAAATATTACATGAAAACATTAAAGTGAACAGCGTAATAATAATAACAACAGAAACACATTCGAATTTCGATGGGCTAAATTGAAAAGAGCAGAAAATAAAAAGTGGGAGTAATCTAAAATTCAACTCAAGAAAGGTTTCTATACATTTCGCCGACAAAAACTTCTAAAGTAGCTTTGCATATATTTAACAAAAGAAGGCAAATTATTGCGCATAATAACAACGAAAATTACTTCGATTCGCAATAGAATTAAAATCAAGATATTCAATTTTCAAATCAAACATGTGCGTTAGAAAAAACTACGTAATGTAAGAGTAGCGCGTAATCATACCATTTTGATACGGAACTAGACAGTGAGCGTTCACTCGAAAGTGATAGAGACAGTCAATAAAGCAGTCTCTTTCCATTCGATTAGATAATATTTCTTCTTCTACAGCAAACTAAGTAAAAATATTCATGTAAGTAGTATAATAAAAACAGTAATATTTTAAGGATGTTACCTTTCGGTCGTAGAATAAGAACAGTTTGCTTTAATTTACTTTAATTCTAATAAAAATATAGCTTGCGTTTTCAAAGCATATTAAAATTTTCTATAAAGTAATTTTTATATGCTTTAAAAGGTCAAATATTTCATCACTTGTAGAGCTGTCTTAATGATCCTGAAAACCGAGGAAAACAAATTACTCGTGAAAGATTAGGTTAGGTTAACTGATTATGGCAAAATAATCAAAGAACTTTCTGCTAATATGTACTACAAATGAGTAAGAATACGAATATAGCACAGTATTTTTATTTGTCTATTGCGCAACGCGCAATTTTATCAGTTCAGATGAAATATGAACCTGGTACGACCCGTACCATGTTCAGCATTTGATGCTAAATGATTCTTAAAAGGTCATACCGCAGAAACAGAAGCTTGAAGAGGTAAACATGCCGCTTAGAAATGAAGAAAACGTGAGTCGTGCCCAGGGCCGAACTCACAGTTTCCTATTGACGCATGATTTTGACCGAGCCCACCAGCGGCCGAGCGATAAAGTCGCTGAACACTGGTAGTTCGGTCCGAGGTTCGAATCCCGCGAACGGGCTGGCTGCATGGGTGTTTTCGTGGTTTTCCCCATGTGTAACGTGTATACGAGCCAGTTTCCCTTAGAAAGTCCTCCACGAAGGCATCCCTCCCCTTAGGCAGATAGCCCTAGTGTGCTTTGCCATAATTAAATACATTAAACATCAAACATGATTTTGACCGCTCAGCTAAGATGCTTAAGTAGGAATGCCTTCGTGGAAGACTTTCTAAGGGAAATCTCTCTCGTATCCACGTTAAACATGGGGAAAACCGCGAAAACTCCCACACAGCCAGTCTGCTTGCCGAGATTCGAACACGACTCGAACTACCACTGTTCAGCGGCTTTACCACTATATTTTCTGATGCAAAAGATAAACCTTAAATTGGCATACATTTCGTATAAAATTTTGTCAATATTAAGGGGTTTTGCATATCTAACCCTTTAATAAGAAAAGAAATTTACATCAGTCGCCTCATAGTTGGAAATTTTAATTAAAGATCATTTGCTTTATTTTATATTCTACATTGACATGTTTGCGACATTCTGTTATGAAGTTAAATCCTTTCATGAAAACATAATAATAATAATAATTTGTAGAAAACAACCTAATAAATATATTTTGATCACTCATGTTTTAGAAGACGGAAAAGGGTGGTTTTCAAATTTGTGAAAATTTCAAATGATAAAAGACCTGTTTTTTGATATAAAAATATAATGAACATTTAAAAAAAATTATGTTTATACCACATGACTTCCTTGTACGGAATATTAAATTATATGCATTTTTTTCTTGCAGTATTTCATTTGAACTTATCGGACTGAATTAAATCTACTTCGTTGATAGCGCATAAACCGCAATAGAATAAATGCACTCTTTAAAATTCACTATATTTGTATACCATTGCGACACTCTGGCGCTAGGTTCACTTAACAGCGTAATATTTCGTTCATATTATAACTCAGAATGCACAAAATTTATGTCACCTGAAGAATTATCTAATCATTGCCATATGATCTATTCAAGTACTATAATAAATCTAGAACGATGTATAAAAGAAATTAAGCAAACAAAAAAGAAACAGTTTTTCACAGACGTAATCATATTTATCATTCAATAAATTCAGTTCTCACTTCGCGACAAAGCAAAAATACACAAAAACTCAAAATATCTACATTACAAATTACGAAGTAAATCTTAAACACTTATTTCCTCGAAAAAATTCCTGAAAGAATTAAGCATAATTTAATTCGCAATAATAAATGAAGGCGTTATCTTTGCTGTTGGGAAGCTTACTTTCTCTAGATTGGCAACAAATCTACTATTCTGCTGTTTCAAATGTAAGCAAATATATCCGCCATGTTATTTAAAAATTAGGCTTAACCACACTTAAACAGCTTTTAAATTGTTAATAATTCTACAAATATTGCTTACAGATTTCCTAAAAGCATAAAAACCTTAAC
This sequence comes from Stegodyphus dumicola, assembly GCF_044657685.1. NCBI lineage: Eukaryota > Metazoa > Arthropoda > Arachnida > Araneae > Eresidae > Stegodyphus > Stegodyphus dumicola. The sequence goes on along the minus strand of NC_140777.1, from coordinate 19,102,336 downwards.
CGGAAGATAAGAACAACATAATTCAATCATTTTTAAAGCAAAAAATGCATAATTTACAAACATATAAGAGTAAAGAAAATGAGAGCGAATCTTTGGAATATGGTAACAAGTAGTTTGGCAATATTTTGGTAAAGCGCTAAAAGTTACTAGCTAGGACCTTTAACAGTGTACATGGATAAAGTCAATAGTGTGCACAATGCCATTTTTGTGCAATTCTGGGATGTTTTTTTAAGTGAAAATAGCTCGACGTGTACATGGTTACCGTGTATGTGCAATTCTTAAAAACGCGCAAGCAGTTTGCGATTCTGCACTTTCTCCCAATTTCGCACCTAATCTTCGTCATGATTAAGCATTTTCGTTCCATAAAAGTTCTAGTATAAGCGTAATTCGGCTAGCAGATTGTTGGAAAATTGTTGAGAAAGCAAAAAAAAAAAAAAAAAAACATGCCTTTATTTCGTGAAAACAAAATGGCGTCCAAAACAAAACTAGCAGGTAGCTGTAGCAGGGTTGGTTGCCAAATTTCTGCCCCAAAATCGCCAAGTTACCATAATCCAAAGATTAACCAAACTGAGCTCACCGAGCCAGGTAACAGAGTGGATATATATAAATATATTTATATACGTTTGGTAAGGCCGATTGCAAACAAAATACACGAGGTGCACATCTACATGTTATAGTAGTTCTATATACAAAATTTCAACGTTCTCTGGCTGAGTTATGCGAGATACGTACGCACGCACAGAAGCCACGAAAAATTCTTTTTAGAATTCATTTTAAATTAGTTTTACAATTTTTTTGGGGGAAAACAGTCCTTTATCCTGTCCTTACGTACAGATGTCATGCAAAAACATCGTTAAATTGCATTCGATAGCGGTCAAAATGGCTATTTTCGTTGAAATATACTGGCTGAAACTTTTAGCGATTACAATACTTCCTTTTTACTTCGTACAAGGAAGTAAAAAGGCGGGTTTTGGAAACGTTGTTAGGAATCGGCAAATTATTGAAGCTATTCAGAATAAACTTCTCGGGCTATCCTAAGATAACGCTCAGTTAAATACTCAGGTCGAACTACCAGTGTTCAAGGACTTCATCGTCCGGTCACAGATGGCCATATACAACGGGTTTGACCTTGTCAAATGCAGAACGTGCAAACGTACTTATTAATTCGCGTAAGAGCATTAGATGAGGACGGAAAGAATGTCTAATACTTTTCCTTTAGAATGAGGGTTGCTCACCAGCAGCCTCGCAGTAAAGTCGCTGAACACTAGTAGTTCGAGACGAGTTCCGATTCCAGCGGAACAGGATCGCTGTATGAGATTTTTTGTGGTCTCCCCCATGTGTAACGGGATCCGAGACATATTCCCTTAGTCCTACCTCTTAAGCAAATAGCCCTTGCAAGCTATGCCATAATCAAATATACCAAACTTTTAGAACAGGGATTTCTCTTTTTGTAAAACTATAGATGTCTACAGAAATCTGAAATATCATCCTTGGAAATATGAATTAATGTTTAAATCTGTAACTCTGTACATGTTATAAAATGCCTGTGTTCCGTTTTAACAGAATGTTTGATATTTAGAATTACAGACTGATTTTGATAGTACATTATCAACGGGATTGTGATATGATTCAACCACCAAAAAAACTTTTCTTTTAATTTTGAGTTTTTCAATCTAGTAGTATAAAAACACTTATAAAATAAAATATTGCATTACTGTAAGTAATCAAGTCACGATATTGTTTGACGGGCAGCTGGAGTAGATATGGGGGGCTTTGTTCGACGAAAGGGAAAGTAACCCAAAATAATAAACCAGTTCATTTTTATGCTGGATGTCTTATATAGTATTTGAATACGATTGCGGAAACGTTATTCGAGAGCAGGGATAAATAGAAGGGCTAGGTCATTCCTTTGTTCGACTCCTCGCCGACGCGAGTCTCATAGAGGAAGGGAACCGGAAGTAATCTGACGTATCTCTGTTGCACCTGCTCTGATTTCGCGCCTTTAAAACTGTAGTTTCATTCAGTTGCGAGACGATTTTCTGGAGATCGCATATCCCAAATTAATTTTAATCATACATATTTGTTTTCTAATAATGCAAATATTTAAAATAATTTGTGTATATATAGTTTTAGTCAGTTTTCCTTTTAAATTCTATATTTAAAGTATCCTCTATGAAATATGGCTTCTTGTGCTGTAGCAACGTGCCGTAACACTTATAGAAATACGAAAGGAAGAGATATTGTATTTCATGCTTTCCCCAAGGACAATTTGCTTTTGACGAAAGAATGGATACATAAATGTCGAAGACAGGATTCTATTAATGTGAAAAAAGCAAGAATTTGCAGCGAACATTTTCTGTGCAGTGATTATGAAGATGACATGAGAAATCGCTTGCTTGGATTGCCGCAAAAGAAACTGTTGAAATGCAATGCTGTGCCGAAAGTAAATTTATCGTGTGCAATAAACGAAATAACACCAAGAAATCGGAGACATTTGAAAAAACTAATGCAGAGTGCTTTTGAAAGACTACATGAATTAAGCCCAAAGAAAATTTATTTTGAGGCCGAGAACGAAATTGAAGCTGACAATAATAAATCAAATGTGAATGATTTTGAAATAAAACTCAAGTGACAATGCCCTATGTGACAATATCCCTGAGTGCCCTAAGTGTAAAGATAAACAAGAATGTATTGATAATTTGAAGAACAAAATAATATCCTTAGAAAATTGTAATAAAATATTGAAAAATAGAGAAAAGAAAGATTTTAGAATGTTTGCTTAGCGACAAAGAAGGTGGACGACATTTAGAAAGAAATTTGTATCGGAAATTCAGAAATTAAAATTCCAAACAGCGAAATTTAGGAAAAAACAGAACAGATCGGAGAATTTGGAAAAACGTCTAAAGCATATTTTTACAAAGACGCAGATTAACGCATTGCTAGAAAAGAAGGAAAAAATCCGGTGGACTAGTGAAGATATTTCACGTTGCATTGTCATAAGAGCTCTATCATCTAAAAGCTACGATTTTTGGAAAGAAAAAATGGGAATTCCTTTACCTAGCACTAGCACATTAAAGAGATGGTGCGCTAAATTTTCATGTAGTCCAGGAATTCAGAGTGACGTTCTTGCTGTAATGAAAGAAAGATGCCAATATTTGAATTCTGTAGAAAAAATATGCGTTCTCAGTTTCGACGAAATGCACATAGATTCTAAACTCTGCTATGACTCTAAACTGGACCAAAATCGGTCCTTTTCAAAAAGTGCAGTTTGTTTTAATCAGAGGTCTCATTTCGCAGTGGAAACAACCAATATTTTTTTGATTTTAACACTCAAATGAAGAAAGAACTTCTTTTTTCACTCATAAGACATATTCAATCATCTAGAGTAGAAGTGAAAGCAATAGTGTCTGATTTAAGAGGATCTACTACTTTGTGGAAAGTTACAGATTTCGATTAATAGTTCTCATTTTCCAAATCCAGTATTCCAAACGAAAAAAATATGAGTTTTTGCAGATTTAGCGCACTGCCTCAAATTACTGAGTGTTGGTGTATTTAATTATGACAAAGCACACTAGGGCTATCTGCCTAAGGGGAGGGATGCCTTCGTGGAGGACTTTCTAAGGGAAACTAGCTCGTATACACGTTACACATGGGAAAAACCACGAAAACGCCCATGCAGCCAGCCCGTTCGCGGGATTCGAACCTCGGACCGAACTACCAGTGTTCAGCGACTTTACCGCTCGGCCTCTGGTGGGCTCAAATTACTGAGAAACCACTTTTTACATAAAGGATTTGTTTTAGAAGATGGAACTGTTTTAAATGTTTATATTATTAAAGAGAATTAAATTGTGTCACAAACTAAAACCAAATTATTTAATGGTCAAGGGAAACGAGAGACAAAAAGTAAGTATATATAATATGTTTTGATTTGAAATATTTCTAGATTGCATTTTAGAAGTTAATAGCGTAAAGCATATTTCAAATGAGAACTAATTCTGTTAAGTTATTGTTACAGTTACTTTTATTGTATCCTCTGTTATTATTGATTCGATTTTGTGCTAGCTTAGCATTCTAGATAAAATATTTATAAAGTATAATATTAAAGTAATTGGCATAAGAAGACCTGCCCCCTTAACCCCCACTTTTGAAAAATTAAATAATTATTTTAGGTACTATGAATAAAATTGTTTTGTCTAAATTAAGATAACAATCTTACATGTATTTATTTAAATGAAATATTGATGTAAGCCTAAGTTACAAAATTATTAAAAAAAAAATATATGTTATTATAATGAATCGGGAGAAAAATATGCTAATGTAAAATTTACAATTAGGCTGAAACTCAAACTTAGATTGCAGTAGTACAGTTCTCTTAGTTAACATGCAGATAAAGAAATGATTAGAAACAAACAGGCATTTAAAGGAAAAAAAAAAAAAAAAAATCCCTGCAAATAAAAAAAAGGAACTTTATGCTAAGAGTAGCGCATTTTATCTATTATTTTAAAATTGAGTAAGTACTATTAAATTTTTTAATGTTCAGTGTAAAATGCATACTGCAGTAACATTGTCTTTTCCAAATTATAGCTATCTTTCACACACAGCTCATTTTAAACGCTTATTCTTCAAATTTAAAACGCTAATTTCTATGTTGTCAATTGCATCTCCGCGCTCAGTGCCATCATTGCTACGTCATCACTCCTCACTGCCTGTTTCAGGGGGAACCGCTCTATGAGCTAGCCCTTCTCTTTAGTCCTGATTCGAGAGAGTACTTAGAGGGCTGGTTCATACAGCTTTTTCTCCTGGAACAGGAAGTGAGGAGTGATGACGTAGTCATGCTGACACAGAAAGCAAAGCAAAGACGTAAACATTTAAAATTTGGAAAAAAAAGAGCCTTTAAAAAAAAAAAAAAAAAAAAAAAAAACTGTGCGGAACAATCTATTTAATTTAGAAAAGAAGGTGTTATTACTGTATGCATTTAAACCTTTTAAAAAGTAAATAAAACTTATTTATTAACTTTAAAATAATATATAAAATACGTTACGTTTTCTTAACAGTTGCAGGTTTTTTCCCCTATGCATGAATTATTAAATCATAACAAGATAAATGTGAAAAAGAGGGCAAGTTCGGGAGGCACGACGTTAAGTATAGTCGGTATCACCGACAAAAGAGTTGAGACCTAAAATAATGGCAAGTTCCACAGTAGCTCCTTTAACCATAGGGCTGTAGGAAAGTACAACATTCTCCATTTAACTTTTTTTTTTTAAAAAAGTTACTTCCTTTGATATCGGATTTCTAACTTGTCAAATTTTTGGTCACAATTGGAATTTGGAATTCAAACAGACAGCTAAATATTAAAATTTTTCAGCATGGCACTTACAGTGGTGGCCAAAATTGTGGACACTTTTGAAAATTTTTATGTTTTTGAACTTTATATGCTTATAGAAAATGTTACGTTTCCTCAAAATGCAAACTTGTATACATCATTTTAAAGAGAATTTATTAATGAATTCAATACAAAACACAAAATTCAATTATTTGCAATACAAAAAAAGTTATATATACTTTAATATAAATAAAAAACACAGTTATGAAGTGGTTTGTAATGTCTAGCTTTCCTGGCCAATCACTGTTCTTGTTCTGAGAACCAATCAAATGTTAGTAACTGCCAGTAGAAGCTGACATCATGTTTACACTTGAAACAATTCATTATTTTGCTTTGTTCTGTAGAAGGAAAACCTGTTTCTTATGCACTGCAATTACAAGTAGGAATTTTTGTAAACATTTTTAATATTTAGTCAAGAAGCAATGACATCAAATAAAAGAGTAGATTGAACACCTAGAAAGAGATGTAATATTATTGTGTTACGAGAAAGTGGTCTTTCCTATGCTGAAATTGAAAGAGAGGTGGGTGGTTTATTGACTACATCTGGAGTCCGAAAGTTTTGTTTACGATATCAGGAGACAAATTCAACCAAAAACAAAGAAGGAAAAGGCCGAAAAAGGTGTACCACATCTATTGATGACAGAAGAATAAAAAGACTATGTCTCCAAGATAGAAAAATGTCATCAGCGGCCATCAGAAGTGATCTGAATGATGCTGGTGTTTCTGTCAGTTCAAGGACAATCAGGAGAAGATTAACAGATGTTGGACTGAGAGGTAGAATTCCACGAAAAACGCCTTATCTTAATTTTCAGCAACGAAAAAAAAAAAAAAAAAATTCAGTGATTCAGTGGTCACAAGTTATATGAAGTGATGAAACTAAGATATCGTTATTCGGTAGTGATGGGCGAAAATATGTAAGACGTAGAATAGGAGAAGAGCTACATCCTGACTGCATTCAAGCAACTGTGAAGAACCCAGTTAGTGTTATGATTTGGTCATGCATGGCAGCAGATGGTATTGGTCGTCTTCATGTCATCGATGGGACACTGGATGCCAGAAAATACATTGACACTATTCTAGACCAAAACTTCTACCTTCCATCAGAGATCTCTTTCCCAACAATGCTTCGTTTATTTTTCAGCAGGATTCTGGTTCTCGCCATACGGCCAAAATATCGAAAGAGTGGTTTCGTACAAATAGCATTAAATTGTTGTAATGGCCAGGAAACAGTCCTGACCTCAATCCTATCGAAAATTTGTGGCACCGTTTGAAAACTCTTGTCCGAATGAGGCGCCCATCAAATAAAAGGGAACTAATTGAGGCTATAATGGTTTCCTGGCATCATGTAATAACGAAAGAAGAGCTTAAAACTCTTGTCAGCTCAATGAAACGTCGATGTGAAGCTGTAATCAAAAATAAAGGGTACCCTACTAAGTACTATCTAATGTATATCGATAACTATTATCGTTTAACTTTTTTTTTGTATTGCAAATAATTGAATTTTGTGTTTTGTATTGAATTCAGTAATAAATTCTCTTTAAAATGATATATACAAGTTTGCATTTTGTGAAACGTAGCGTTTTCTATAAGCATGCAAAGTTCAAAAACATAAAAATTTCCAAAAGTGTCCACAATTTTGGCCACCACTGTATTCAACTAACTATAATATATTGAACTGTGAAGTAAATTACTTCTACTTTAATCTAAAAAGAAATATACGAAAGCTTTCCCCAAGAAGGACGAAACTTGAGAATAAATAATGACAACCTATTTATTCTCTTTCTTTTATTTATTAGATTTTTCTATGACACAAAACAGAATAACACTGTAAATATCTTTGTTTTTTACTATACCTTTCAGTTACATCGTCTCATGACGTTTTGATTTTCATGAAGTTTGTAATCTTGGAAAAAATTATTAAAAAGTATCATCACAAATTATATTGGCAGGCTGGTTCTTTTTGTAGACTTATTAATTTTCAACTACGGGGGGGGGACTGTTCTCACGTAAATGTACTCAATTAGAAAAACAAAACTTAAGCCATTTATCTTTTGACAAGTACTAATAAAAGTTAATCCAATTCATATTGTTACGAAATGTACAGGCGCGGTGAGATGGCTTCCCCGCAGGGCAGTTTTAGGGTTGCCATAAAATGGCAAGGGAAAGCAGGGTTGCCACATTTGGCGAGAAATCGCCCATTTGGCGACGTACCATGGACGGATGGAGAACTTTCTGGAACGAATTCTAACCGGTTTAGACCAGAATGTTCTCGAACACAAGCCGAAAGCTATATAAACCCTGCTGGTCCGCAGTTAGTCAGTAGTACTGAGAGTGTGCGTCTCTCATCGAGTGAGTGTGTCTCGTCTAGCGAGTCAATCCCTGCGGAGGCGATCGAGTTGACAACCGGGCAGCAAGTGCCGAGTGGGTCGTCGAGTGCATCGTCGGGAGAGCGTATTGAGCTCCGGAAACGACTGAACCAAGAGTCGGGAGCGTGCTCTGTGTGTCGTCGAGTGCATCGCAGGTTGTAGCGTGGAGAGTCTCGAGAGTACATGGTGTTCCGAGAACGAACAAGCAGAGTCGGGAAGCTGTACTCCGGAAAGCAGAGTCGGGTGCTTTGCAGGAAGCTATCTCCACCGTTATTACCTGACAGTGTGAAGGCTGTGTCGCTGATTGTTCCAGCGTGTTTATAGTAGATCTTCGACGACTGTAAAAAGTGTTGTTAGAGCTGTCCTGATTAACATTGGCCAAATAAAGTGTGTTTCGATACTTCATCAAGTGTCGTCGTTATTCAATCCAAATCTACGAACCCCGTACGAACGTGAAGGAAGAAAATAACGTAACAACTGGTATCAAAAGAAGAATTAAAAAAAAAAAAAAAAAAAAAAAAAAGTAACAATATCTTAAGATCTTTCAGCAAGATTTATATCACAGTGTAAATTAATTAACTCTTCCGAAGAGTTATGTTCGTTTTTTGGTAATGAATATAACGTAAAACTGGACCCAAGCCATTGAAATCTCAAACTTTTTCTTCAAATCCTTGTCATAATAATACTAATTAATTTACGAGAAATGTATTCGCAGGCAGCATAAAATTACTTCAAGGGCCACCAGTTTGACACTGTTTCATTTGAAAGCAATACATGTGATTAAAATTAATTTGGGATGTTCACGTTGTAGTTTTAAACAGGTGAAATTTGAGCAGATGCAACACAGTGACATCAGAATGCTTCCTGTTAACTCCCTCTAGGAGAATCGTGTCGGCGAGGAGTCATACAAAGGAATGACCAAGCACTCTTTTACATTTCTATTAGTCTTATATATGTTTTGAGTTAAGCAGGATTCACGATGTTGCCACTTTTAGTGTAAAAAACTAACGTCAATCTCATGTTCTGAAATTATAATGCATTACATATTTGCCAACTATTTAACTAAGGTAAATCAGTTCCCTTTTAAGCTGTATTATTGATAACCATATAAAATATTCGAATAAATTATAGACTTAGACTTTAAACGCATTTTTTTTTATCATCTCTACTACAATTTCAAATTTCCCTCTGATGGTTATAACCATAAATAGTTACAGTAAACCCTTGCCGAGCGCAGATCGACTGAAAGTGAAGCCAAAGATTGTAAAAGCAATTGGTAGCAAAGAATTTCAGCCATGGAATAATAATAATAATAATCAAGGGAATACAGTTTATCAATAAACTAGTCGTCTAAGGAAAAAAACATAGAAGATAAGGAAGTCTAGAAGTTAGAACGTTTAGAGTTGCGTTATTTATTGTCTTCAGCAAAAAGCACCAGCTTCTTAAAAATAATAATAATTGTACCAGGTACTTAAGTAGTAAGGTTTATTTAAATGACAAATATTTTCTTAACCTAAACTACACCGAACAATTTTTTCTGCGGTACGCGAAATGTATTAATGACATTACCCTCCCCCCCCCCGTTTAGCAGAGGTTTACTATTATTTCACATTAATAAATCTGTTAACCATTTCACGATGTTGCCGCTTTTAGTACCAAACTAACGTCAGCCTTGTGTAACTGTTCTGAAATTCCCGAATTCTTCCTTGCCCAAGTAAGGTTACCGGGTTAAGCCATGCGTCACCAAGTGCTTGTTGGGTGAAAGCTGTGAATTACGAGCGATAAAGCGGGAAACTTGACTCAGAATTTCACGGCGCAGGAGTAGGCTGAAAAAAGTAAGCGCCAGCTGCACAAACAACCATGTCATGAAGAAACTGCTAATCACGTTTCTCACATATCTTCAAAAGACAAATTATATTAGGAAAAATATCATCATTTTATACCTTTTATTTTTAATTACATTTAATATATTATCATATAATTATTACCGCATCTTCTCACCCCCCTTATCTTTCGTTAGGTTCTAAAAATTTTAAAAGCATTTGTAACCCTTTTATTATACCTTCTACGTTTCCTCATCTTCTATGTTTTTTTTCCTTAGAGGACTAGTTTATTAATAAACTGTTATATCCCTGATTATTATTATTTTTATTCAGCACATTTGTACTGGCATTTTTATATTAACATTTCCGCCATTTTATTTTCCCTTGCATTTATTATTTGAAACGTATTTTATTCACATTCTTAAGCTAACCGGACGTGGCAGGTGCTCTCACATTTAAGAAACTTTCCAAAAATGTGATTTCTTTTTTACTCTTTTTATCTGCCTTCTATTTCATTGTAAACTTATCTAATGATGTGTTCGATCTTTCGGAATCCGAATCTTTTGTTCGCCCTCTTCTCCTTCATTCTTCTGATGTCCTGGGAACTGTGGTCAAGAGTTATTCATATCAGGTGCCCCTTGGGCTTTCTTGGGCCCGTGATTTTCTGTGCGATGTGTCCAGATAAATTACGTCAGATATCGATTCAATATCCGTTGGATATTATAATGTTAATATTAGTAAGCATTCTTACTGGAATACAAGTTCTTTGGAAGAAATAAAATTATGATACTTACTAGTGCTTATCTATAACTATTTTTCACTTGTTATATTCTTACTGTAATCGCGTTCTTTAGAAGTTAAGTAACTGGCGTAATTTTCCCCTCTAGATTTTTGCACTAAAAATTACTTTAAATAAGGAAGTAAAAAAGGGTGAAAATATGAGAGGATATGTGGCAATTTGTAAATGGAAAATATGAAAGTACAATTTAAAATTCATATATGACGAGGAAGCTAAAGTTCTTGTCTAAAATTAAAAATTAAGGCAAATATTTCCTTTATCATTGATGTTACACAATGTTTCAGCCAAAGCCCATTAATACATAACAAAGGAATTCCAATTGGTTGAAGCCTGTTTATCCCAAACTGCAGCATGAAGCACTTTAGATAATTCACAACCAAACACATTTCCATTTCAACAAGTGGAAATAGTTACTTTTTTTTTTTCTTTTCTTTTAATGCTGTTTAATGTGAACAGGTTTACCCAAGGCTATTTCCATAAATTAACCAAATAATAGCATTAAACAATGACAAAAAATATTCTTCAAATTCGTAGTGGAACTTGCTAATTTAATACAAACATAAGAAGAAACCATAAATAAGCATTTTTGCAGCATTTTAATTACAAAGATACAGAAGCTTGTTTATGAACTATTAATGTTTCTGGAGATTATTTGACTAATACTGTACACTTAAAACTCATACGGCATTTGTCATTTGAAGAGAACATGTCAATGTTAAATTCTAAATTAGACAAAAAAGCATTAAATGTTGTCAGAGAATTTTTTCACAGTAAAAGAATAAATTCTGCAGAATTTGGTTTCTACTCCTGAAGAAGAAAGTCTTGTGTCTGATTGCTCTCAAAATCGATACAGTTATTCAAAATATATGTCAGCACATTATCACTAATTGGCAGAACACTAGGGGTGATATACATGCCCCACTACATCTCAAATAGCAGAGGTTAAGTGACATGTTGCCAGCAGTAAAGTGGAATGGCAAAAGAGACTGCATAATGTTACTATTTATGCTAGGGATGTGTTTCATTCCTGAGCAGCGACTGGGCTAAAGATTTTGCAAAGCAGAGAAATTGCAGGGAAAAAGAGACGCAAAAAGGGGTGCAAAGTGTATCTCTGAAGAGTGGATGTGTTGAATTAAAATTTATTAATTAAAGGTATATTGCTGATTGGTTCCAGTTAAGATTAATAATTTTGTTTTATAATTTTTTTTGGGGGGGACCATATGCAAATTTTTAATTCAACATTTGAAAAGCAAAATAATATGCAAACTTTAAAAACATACAGGTTGGTTAAAAAAATAGTAGCATAAAATGTAAACATGCTGTAAAACTTCAAAAAAATGAATAAGTAAATAAATAAATAAATAAAATAAAAAAAAATAACTATCTGAGTGGACTAAGTTTAAAAACATGTCAAAGAGAAGTAATCAAACATACGAAAAAGTAAAAAAATTACCTAAAAAATAAAATAATGTATAAAAAATAAGAGGAGTTTGCTCTTAAAATCTTTCAAAAGTTTTGGAATGAAAAAAAAAAAAAAAAAAAAAAAAAAAAAGTTCTCCCGCATTGTAGCAAAGTGTGTTAAAACAAATTTTTAATTGATTATTTTTATTTTTCAGTTTAAAATTTGTTGTTTACTTAAATTGATTGCTCACACATTTCAGGCTTTGCTACTATACAAGCGAATATATTTTTTAATTTGTTGCTCTCACATTACAGATTTATGAACTAACTCTCTATTTTTTTTATATCTTTTAAATCAAGTTTTCATTTATTTTTTCATATATTGAATTAATTCTGTTTTATATGTTTTTGGAATCAGTCCACTGAAAATGTAAATTATTATTAGATTTTTAAGCTTTATTGCTTGTTTGTTTGTATGCTAATATTTTTTAACCCAGCCTGTCTGTTTCCAAAATCTGCATACAGTTTTGTTTTTTTAAATACTGGATTTAAAATTTGCACATGGATTTGTTTTCAAGAAATAGATTATTATTTTTTCAGGTTTTTCATTGCAGCAACCTCTAATCACAATGTGGCAAAAAATATAAATCTTATATTTCATTTCTGGTTTGGGCATATTTTGCTCCCACCTCCATTTCTTGCAGTTTGCAACTATGCTTCATGCTTTTTGCATGAGATTTATTTCAAATTGAATATGTGGTGAATTTTAAATGCACTTTTTATTTTTCATTATATATTAATGGATTTTTTATTTTTCATTATCTCTCTGTGTGTGCGCATGTATGTGTGTGTACATGATAAAGCTCAGCCTAATGTATTCACTATGTGTAATTTATTAATTTATAAAACCACACAAAAGCAAAAAATTTACACTACTCCACAAACAAATTTTAACATTAACCCCTTCGCGCCGACTTCACATCTACGTGCCAGCAACGAACACACTCACTTCTTGGCCGACACGCAGGCGTGCCAGAGCATTTTCCCGTTCACTACCGACTGTCACGTATTTGTGCCAGTGTCCTGGAACGTTTTTAAAACTATAATTTCTGCCACAAGATGGCACTGTATGTCCATATGGTTTCAGATACATGTACAGTAGACCTTCTACTCAAAATGAGAGAAGCATGACTCACATACACGTGTTTTTGATTATATAAACAAACGGGGAAATAAATGTTTCCGAGTGGCGTGATTTATGACGTCTCTTTAAATCGCACGTGGTAGTTGTTTATTTAAGTAGAGAAGTTTTATTTGCGCTAAAGCGCTAGGGTGCGTCGAAAATGTTTAACAGAGCATGAAATAGCAGAAATGATGCAAAATATTTCAGATATTGATTCTGAAATTCTGACATTCTGATATTGATTCTGAAAGATTAACTGAAAGACATTTTCCAAAACTTTGTTCAGAAGATACTGATAAGAAAATGAGACGACGACGCTTCGGTTGTTCACATTCCCGGAAAAATCCTCCAAAACGGCAAATGAGTTATTACGAGTGCAAGGAATGTAACGTAGGACTGTGTGTAGATCTTGTTTTCAAATTTTTCATACGAAAGGAGAATTTTAAGTAATATATTTAGTTTTCAGATATATAATGTTAAAATTCTTAAAATGGTGAGTAATGAAAATAAAATGTGTAAAATATGCATTTAAACAAGAAATAAGGTAATTAAAGTATATAGTACAAAAATATCCATAAAGCATAAGTCGTTTAAATACTCTATAGAGCATTATTAAACAATGCGTTGATACTTCGGAAATTTCATGGATTTAGGTTTAGTAGCAAAAAAGCCCCCGGCCCTGGACAGAAGCTCGCGTAAGACACTGCCGGCCTCCACGGTAAGCACCCGTTTGCACTACCCGGCTCGAAGGGGTTAACAAATCATATGGTAACCTATCTAATGTAATTTCACCGACAGTCCACCAGCTTCTTCATAGAAGTAATCGAAGTGCTTTCATAACAGACAAAAATCTCTGGTGCCTTTAGCATTTTATGAATCTTTTTTTTTTCTACTTCAAATTGACACAACTTTGTTTATTACAATCCAGTAATTATTTTTAGAGTACCTTGTTTATTACAATCCAGTAATAGACAAAGATACTCTAAAAATAATTGGCTGAATAGAAATTTCACAGTTCGCTATTTATTCACAGGATATACCAAGATTTGCTTTTATTATAAAACATGTATTTACTTCAAACGAATGAGAGATTGGGTAAAAAGTTGAGTTCTTCAGACCCTAAGATTTATTCTCCTCTCCACCAATTTTTTTAAGCTTTGGTTAAGCTTAGTTTTACTGTAATGATATTTGCAAGTTCTAAAGCCATAGCTATAAAATGAACAGAGCATGAATGCTTATCAAAAATACAAATAACAACAAGTTCTTCCACTAAAAAAAATCTCTGCTTTGGAAAATTTACTAATTTTGCTATAAAAGTATCAACAGAATTCAAAAGGCATCACTTTTCTGATTGACAACATTTTAAATTATTATGAGAAAACATTTAAACTGTTGTTAAATAGAGTAATAATCTAATATTTTATCACAAAATATAGTACCAAAATGAAAATACTGAAGGCTAAATAAAAATGACTTCAGTATTTTTGTAAAAAAAAAAAAAAAAAAAAAAAAAAAAAAAATTAAAAAAAAAAGTTTATTTTTAAAATAATTCTGTAATAAAAGTTTTTTATTATAAAATTATTCGTAATTTAAAAATAAAAAAAAAATAAATAAATAAATAAAATAAAATTTTTTAACAAAATTTGGTTCCTCATTATACAATGTTACGTTTTAAAAATAAGTACAAGAATTTGATGGTTACCTCATGTGTACTCAGTCAACCAGTCAATAATAATTTTAAACCACTTTTTATTTGCCAATCAGAATCAAAACTAATTTACTCTGAATTAAGATTTCATCTTGAAGATACTTGCTTTCTGCTTCTCCTCCTAATGCTTGTTTTATTCAAAATTGCTCTGTTAAAATGTAACCCCATAATTCTTCAAAACACGCACAATGATGACCAGTTATTTATGTCGGCTTTTTGAAATGTTTGTCTGCAAATGTCAGCTAATATAAAAAAGGAATATTTAAATCTGCCATGACTTCAAGGTTCTTTTTTTTTTTTTCTTTTTTCTTCCCCCCCTTTTTTTTTGTTGTTGTATGCTTCAACATCTATCTTCAACAATTTCTGAAATATTACATAAAGTGACATGACATTCCTAATTTAAAATGTAATATGAACATGCAAGACATCAAACACATGTTAGACACACACATATGTAAGACATCAAAATATGAACACAAATTTATTATAAAATGAAACTTAATTGGATTGGGGTTTTAAACTCTTAATTTTTATCGCATACAACCCCTCTTGTTTTCCCTGCCTTAACTGCAATGCGAAATCTTTTACGTAATCACTGCTCATAATGATCTTGCAACAAAATCTCCAATGGAAAGTTTATAAAACCATCTATCCCCAGTTAACTAATGAAAATTTCATTTGAAAATAAATTTTAATGCACTCCCTGTCTAATGTTTCATTTAGCTCTTCGTATTATCACTTGTGTGATAAATTCAATGTAATGTATGAGAAAAAATAAATGTGCTCGTCTCATCAAAAATGATTTAATATGTGCTTTCGGAGATGGCATAGTGTTTAAGTGTTGATTTAACTAGTTATTTTTTATCCGTTATACTGAATATTAAAAATACAGCGCTGTTTTATGAAAATCATACCAGTTGAAATTTTATACTATTAGTAATTTACTTTTATATATTAAGATAAATAAAATAAATTTTAAGTTTTTTCTCCCTTTATTGTTTAAATATATGAGGGCTGTAAATTAAGCAATGGCAACATAGGTATAAATCGTTGTAGACCAGTGGCAAGGTGTTGATTGTTGATATGAGCGACCGAGCGCCCTACTGCGTAGAGTACAGATGAAACTTCGGAAACAGATCGAAGTCACAAAGACTCATGTTGGGTGAATAGGGAGGGTGTTTCAGGATTTCCCACTGCCACCGTTGCAAAAGGAGAGTGACATTGTTTGCGACATGGCAACGAGCATTGACATGCAATACGATAGGGAGATTGTTGTGCAATAAACGTGAAAGTTTGTGCCACATAGGCGGACGCAGATGGTGCTGTAGAAATCGGCAACAGTAATCTGCATTGATAGTTTGTCCTTCAGGTATAGCATGTGTAAGAATCACACTGTCTCAGTCGTATGCCATAATCAGCATAACCTTCACCCGACTGGGTTCCTGTCGAAATTTCTGTGGACGTGGCGAACCTCGGTGACGCCATTCGTTACATTGACGCTTTAATTCAGGCTCATAGGCTCGTGCCCATGTCTCATTAATGGCGACAATACACTGCAGAAATGTGTCTCCTTCATTGCGGTATCTCTCCAAGTGGGTGCCAGCCAGTGCATACCGATGCCATTTCTGTACTTCGGTTAGTCAATGTGGAACCCAGCGGGAAGCAATTTTCCTCATGTTGAGAGATTTCTTCATTGTGCGCCATGTCGTTTGATGACTCAGACCAACCTCTAAGGATAATTCTCGGACAGTCCATCGGCGGCCTATGGTAAGGAGACCGCTCAGGATGTCAATCTGCTCTTGAGGAATGAAGGGCCAACCTGTGTGCAATCTCATTCCGACCCAAACGAAATGCTTGAACCCATCGTGCTACTGTCCTATACGGTAAAGCATTTATGCCACAGGCTTCTACTAATCCTCTATAGCATTCAGTTGCATATTCGCCACAGGCAACCTCAATTTTAAGCCACGACCGCTGATCACCTTTTGAAAACATGCTTTAGAGCTATGGAAACGAAACTCCTCACTTTAAACGCAACACAACTACCCTTCTAAGCAGATCGACTGTTTTTTGGACTCAACACATCGACAACAGCGCCACCTCTCCGCTCCCATACCCTATTTGCGCATGCCCGCCCTTCTGTGAGTTTCAAGGTTGAGTTGCCACTATTTAATTTACAACCTCCATATTTAAATCAATATTTTGAATTATTTTAAAAATCAGATTGTTGTTTAAAAATTTGAATTTTAAGAATGAAGTGAATATAAACTTTAAGGGAACTTTATGAAAAAATGTGATTTTTTAATAGAGTCATTTTTGTTTTTTCATATAAGAGAGTGGGGTTATATATACATACACTGATCAATGGAATTTAACCTTATTATAAAATAGATTTTCATTTGAATGTGTTCTAGGAATGAAGAATGAAAATTTTTTTGATGACGTGGGTTACACGTGGTTAGAATGCTAGTATAAGTAAGGTGTGAGAGTGTTTTTCACGAAGTATGAAGCAAAATGGGAAAACCGAGAGATTTTCACCGTTTAAAAAAGGGCTTATTGTTGGTGCCTGTTTAGCAGGAGCCTTGATTTCAAAGACAGTACATCTCACTGGGTTCTCAAAAGCAGCAATATCAAAGGTTTTCAAAAGTTGGAGTCAATTCTCTAGAAGTCCTTCTCTAGAAGAAGTAACTGCGGTTCGATCAAAATTTTCCGAAGAGAGTGATCGGCGGCATCTCCGACGAATTGTAAAGCAGAACAAGATCTCTACTGTGCTTCAACTGACACAGATCATCAACCAAGGCTCTTTCAAACAGATTTCAGCTCGAAACATGAGCAGGGGCTAGGAATGCATAGTCGGGTGTCTGTGAGAAAACCACTCATTTCTGCCCGACATGCAAGAATTTGTTTGCAGTGGTGTCGGAAAGAAGACACTGGACATCTGAGGATTAGAAAGGGGTAATATGGTTGGATGAATCACACTACACCTTACTTTGCATTGATGGAAGACGTCGAAATTAACGAGAACACCATGAAGTCACGAATCCATCTTGCCTTACTTGCACCGTGCAAAGGTCTAGTGGGAGTATCATGATATGGGGCATGTTCTGCTGGCATGGAAGTGGTGCCCTGGTGTTCCTCGAGGGTAAACAAATAGCCATGAGATACCTAGATACACTGGCAGATCAAGTGCACCCTGCAATGTTGCATTTTTACCCTGATGGCAACGGATACTTCATGGACAATAATGCAACTATACATTGTGCCAGAAATGTTCAAAATTGCTTCGCTGAAGATCAGTCTGACTTCCCACACCTTCCCTGGCCACTCTTTAGCTCAGATCTTAAACCCATAGAAAACATGTGGAATATGGTGGAAAAATACATCCAACAGCACTCTTCCCTTCCATCTAATTTACAAGATCTAAAAAGCTGCATAGCCAACACATGGTATTCTCTAAACGTAAACACTCCAGAAGCATGTAGACTTCATGCCCAAATGAATCAGAGCAGTTATTCGTGCAAAAGGTGGGCCAATAAAATATTGGTCTTGTGTTTCTAATTCGTTGCCCAGTGTGTGTGCGTGTGTGTGTGTGTATATATATATATATGGAATGTTTTAGCACAGTTCAAAAGGCCAAAGTTGCCTTTAAACAAGGAATGAAGGCCTTTTTTAGAAATAACTGTCGAGCACAACATTAACCACTTGTGAAATTCATACATCAATTTCTTAACGTAGATTTACCCATAAGAGGGATATATTAGTATTTAGAAAGCTATAGGGCCTGTATTATGTCCAGCTTTAATTTGAAATAGCTTAATAATAATAAAAAGCATAATGTCAATAAATCTATTTCAAATTATGATGAATGGAATGAAAATGAGTTATAAAAATTTGCTGTGATTATGTAAACGTAATTAATTGATGTATTCAAAATTGTATGTTTATAATATCACGTGGAAAATTTTGAAAGGCCTTCCCTATTTAATTTAGATCCTAAATTTAATTAAGATAATTCACAGCTAAATTTCATTTTTTCTATCAATCTGGCTTTTCTTTCCAAAAGTTTTTTTCCTTAAAATTATTATTGTATGTTAAAATTTCTTTACTAAATTTTAAATATATAACTTGAATATGCAAGTTATTCATCTTAACTTTCATTTTAATTTTTATATGTTCATTTCTTTTTTATTACAAGTGCAAGGTGATTATAATTGAAGTTGCGATTTCAAAATGCTCTAACTTTGAAACTTCTACTCAGAATGACTTTAGAATATTTTATATATATTATTTAGAATATATATAAAATATTCTAATAGAAGATTTTTACCAGAACAATTGTGAAGTTATGGAATTTTGTTTGGGTAATGAAAAAATACAGTACAAAGTCTCTAATGCAGACGTCCATTATCCGGAATGATCGATAAACCGGACCTCAAAGCCACAAACTTACGCATGCGCCTAATGCGTTTACCCATGTGCGCTTCCAAAAATGAAGAAAATAACAGAGAACGTTATTAAAAACGAAAAAATTTTGATTGACAAGTTAGTCGGTACTCACGACATGGCAATTACAGGACTTGAACAGCAGAACTTTGTAACTGAACAAGAAATTATGTCTGTTTATAGAATTAAAGAGAAAGTATTAGCACAAAAAACGAAGCAACTTAAACAACTTACATTGATAGAAATGTTTACCAAAGTAAACAAATAAATATTAAGCTTTTTTTTTTTTTTTTTTTTTTTTTTGTAAATTTTGATACCCTTTAGATCATAATTGCTTTTTATTTCATAAATTACGGTTTCATATTTTTAATTGTATAATTTCTGCATGCCATCTTATCAGATTTAAATTGATTATCTAAAATCTGGAATCGCCGAAGTCCCGACGTGTCTGGATTACGGACTTTGTACTGTAGTTCCAAAATGTAATGATAGATGGCACTGTCAAGCTAATGTCAGGGGGAGACCTAAATGGATTCACAGGAATGTTGTTAGCCGAAAGGAAACGACAGACTCCAAGAGTTTACTACACATTTATAAGCGAAAAGACAAGAATATGTGTTTACAGTGAAAGTGACAAGAGAAAAGAAGGAGGTTCATGAAATTGACACCTCATGGATTATTAATGCACGAGTTGTTCACTATGCTCTCCGCCTTATTTTGGTACTAGTTGGAAGCACAAAATGGCCTATTCCCCAACAGATCAGGGGGGGGGTATCTGTGCTGATGCTATGAATATGATGAGTGATGCCTGCTTTCAAGTCGGCTAGATTTGCAATCTGCCTGCTGTAAAGAACACTTTTCAGGTATTCCCAAAGTCAAAGATCACACGAGTTTAGGTCGGGAAAGGTGATGGTCAAGATGTTGGAAAATGGCAGCTTATGATTTTATCATTTCCAAAATGAGTGATCAGCAGCTGCGTCACATGAGCAGCAATGTGGTGGTGGGGTGCCATCTTGCATGAATATTGTGCAATCCACACATTGAGGCTGCTGACAGGACAGGCACGGACACTTACACGGACAGGCGCGTGGGGTGTGTCATAACCCAGTTCCAACAAAATATCGATAAATCTTTTTCTGAAACACACAGGCAAAGAAAAAGGCGGTTCTGAAAGTCAACCACAACCAGAAACTCAGCTACTGAAAGCAGCACAGAATTTCAGTTTCACAAGTTAGGAATATTCCACTTTTATGTAGGGTTGGGGTATGATACACCCCACGTGCCTTCCCGCGGGTTAATGTCTGGAACTTCCTGATAGCTTTTAACACAGTCACCATTCTGATAGAAAACCTTCATTAGCAGGGCACGATACTTCTTTGTCACAATCATGATGAAGCACTCAGGTTAAGTGTTATGTGTCCCACTAGTGCACTGCATTTTTATCATTTATATACAAAAGTTTTTCATATCGCAATTTCATTTTTCATATATACAAAAGTTTTTCATACTGCTTGCGAGCGAAGCTGCAAGTAATGGGGCCCACAGGTGTTACCTCTTTGAAGAATAGATCGATGACAAAGGCTGCCATTATTCTGTGCCACACAGTGATCTTTTCAGACTGAAGAAGTAATAGCTGTAGTGGGAATGGAATCTCGATCGCCCATATCCTGCAATTTTGTGTGTTTACAGAACCTTGCAATTGGAAATGGGATTCGTCAGACCACAGAATGTTCCATGATTTTCTGCAGGCCATATATGGCCCATGGGTCAGGGCGGAAGGCGCACAAAGAAAAGTTACTAGAACGGGCGCGTGGTGTCACATACCCCAATATTTTAAATACAATAAAAATAGTATTATTTAGTTTTAAAACTTTTTTTTTTTCCCCTCGTGTATTATAAATAAGTGAATAATAATTGGGTTTCAAAAAATTAATTTCCGAAATAATCTTAGAGTTAAAATTAAGATAAATGAAAATAATAAACATCATGCCTCTAAGTTTCATTGCATCTTTAATACACCATGCTTTTTTTATTTCTTCACAATTTGAACAAAATACATTCATGTGTTCTTGGCACAGAATGTTTTCACATTTTAAACATTGCATTCTCATGTTCTTCTGTCCTTGGCACGAGGGCAAAAAATTTAACACATCTTTCATACTTAGTTGTTTCTGAATCTGAATATACTTTCATGTTGCGTTTTTCTCTTCCTGACACCAGTTGTTACATTATTTTCTTCCTTCACATTCGTACGGGGTTCGTGTAGATTTGGAGTGAATAACGACGACACTTGATAAAGTATCGAAACACACTTTATTTGCCAGCATTATCAGGACAGCTCCAAAACACGTTTTACAGTCGTCGAAGATCTACTATAAATATGCTGACACGATCAGTGACACAGCCTTCAGGTTATCAGGCTATCAAGGTGGAGACAGCTTCCTGCAAAGCAGCCGACTCTGCTTTCCGGAGTACAGCTCCCGACTCTGCTCGGTCGTTCTCGGAAATCCACGTACTCTCGAAACTCTCTACGCTACAACTCACGATGCACTCGACGACACACGAGCACGGCTCCTGACTCTTTAGTTCAGTCTTTCCCGGAGCTCAACGCGCTCTCTCGACGATACACTAACAGACTCCTTCGGTGAAATCGACGACCCACTTGCCACTCGGCTGTCAACTCGATCGACTCTGCAGGGATTGACTCGTTAGGCGAGGCACACACACTCTCTTATTGATGAAGCACACTTACTGACTGCGGACCAGCAGGATTTATATAGCTTTCGGCTTGTGTTTGGGAACATTATGGACTAAACCGGTAAAAATTCGTTCCAGAAGGTTCTCCAAACGTCCATGGTATATCACCAATTTTGTCGCCAAATGGGGGATTTCTCATCAAATGTGGCACTCCTGCTCTCCTTGCAATTTTATGGCAACCCTAAAACTGCTTTGCGGGGAAGCCATCTCACCACGCCTTTACATTTCGTAACAATATTATATTGTATTTTTTTCATTTCTGAGTATTAATTATTACATTGCTGTGCAATAAGAAAATATGGTTTTGTTTTATAATATAAATATTAAATTTAACAGAATCTCATTACTATGTACAAGAAACATTTTGATTTTATATTGACAACAATACTTACTACTTTTTATGAAAGATTTTCTCAAGACTGCATGAATTTCTTATGTGATGACTTTCAAATTTATAAATTTTATTTATGGATTATATCATGCACTACTTTAATATCTTGGCTCTACTTTTATGTTCACCCTAATATCACCAAATGTGACGATATGTGTTCTGTGCTGGTTTTTGGCGTGACTACGTGTTGTATGGCAACCCTGTTGACATTGAAAAATCTTTTGCTGGAGTAATTTAATTGCTCGTTGGTTCGTGTTTTGAAATGGCGTATGTTGCAATGAAGGAAGTGGTGAGAAGATTTCAGTCGGGTGTTTTAGATTGTGTGCAGAGAAAATTTAGTATTAAAAGATACGATGTTGGAGTTGTTAACGAGTCTGCTCTGTGTCTGAGAAGATAGGTGGGGAAGTTGATGAACGTGGTGGAAGTTGATTAATTAAAGTGGTGGAAGTTGATGAAACGAATTTCCGCAAAAGAAAATATCATCCTGTTGAGGGGCAGTGGGTATTTAGAGGTATAGAAAGAGGGTCTGGGAGATTATTTTTAGTGGCTGTGCATGATAGAAGTAGGGAAACACTGATGCAATGTATTAAAGAGTGGATTGAGCCTGGTACAACCATTTTTTCAAATGGATGGTAATCTTACAAGGATTTAGGAAAAGAAGATTTTGAACATTTATTTGTGAACCATAGTATTAATTTTCTGGATAGTGTGTCTGGCTGTTCGATAAAGTATTCATTCATGGTAAATGCATTTTATTTTATTCTTGTTCTTATTTTGTAGAATTTTAAGTTCAGTGTTTTTTTTAGTATGAATTTCTGTCATTATTGTTTTTTTTTTTTTTTTTGAATTGTTTGAAATTTATTTTAGTTTATTTTGTTGATTAGTGCTTAGTGCCTAGATTGTGCAATTCGTAGATGTTTTTTAAAGTTGAAACAGAATGCAGTGTACATGGTATTCCTTGAAATTTATTGTTGTTATGTTAATTTATTAAAGTGAGGTGTGCGTAGCTCATGAATTGACTGTAATCCAAATGCATTTCCCTGTGTCTGATGCATTTTTTGGGGGTCAAACTGACATGCAATCTGTCAAAAGAAATGATTTTTCCCATAGTAGAAATACATAAGCAATTTTCTAGATAATACATTTAATAGATTTTGCATTTGTTCCAAGTTAAACATAGAAGAAAAATACTCACGCATTGCAGTATGGCTGTTTATTATAGCCCTTATATGTTTTCATATTGAGTGTCATCCCACATTCTTGACACTTAAAGCACTGTTTATGCCACAACTGGAAAAAAAAATATAATGATAATAAGTTAATACACATAGTAAGCATAAAAAAATTATTAAATATTTTTAATAAAGCCTCCAAAAAATTTTGTCAAACACAAAAGTTTCCATTCAAAATACACAAATTATGTATCAATACAAAGCTGATCATATTGAACTTATGGATTGATTTCAGAAATTTCATCAGAGATAACCCACATCATGACAGTTTACATGATTTATTATCATTATACCACATTTCTTAGCATATTTTCCCTCCTCGCCTTTTAGCGCTAAATCCTGAAAATTTTAAAAATATTGACATAATTTTCCATTTCTTCTACTGTATAGTTTTTACCTCTGAGAACTAGTTTATTTTTATTCCCTTAATTTTCTATATTTTTATTTGTTTTTTAAATTTATTTGTAATATGATTATCAGCATAAAGGTCAGAATTCAACACTTTCCATTACTTAATTCTTATTACTGAAGCTTGACAGCACGTGATTACAGGATTATGAATTCGACCTGCAAGAAATACTAAATTTATGGCATTATTATGGAAATCATAATTATGGCAAGATCAATCTAAAGGCGGACTTGCAGTGTTTTGACATTCAGGACTATTTTTTGTTATTCTATAAACAAAACTACAAGTTAGAAATTCAATAACAAAGACACTAGAAGACAATACGCATGACAAGTTAAAGAAGAAATAATCTCAACAAGAAATAAGAACTTAAAAAGCAGCAATGAAAGGTAATTGAGGAAGAAACGTCTTTGAAAGAAGAAAACAAAAAAGACCCTACTTTTCGGATCCATGAAATTTGTACAAACTAGGGAAAGACAAAAACTTTTTGCATTATGATATCACCTTGATAAACTAATACCAAGCTACAGCCATAACATTTTTTAATGGCAATGCCATTAAAAATGTTACGGCCACTTAGCAACTTTAGAAACATTCTAAAACTTAGCCACCCAGAAATCACACTGCACAAATTCTGAATAAAACAAATCCAGTAAGTCTTAAATAGAGTGGCAAAGAAAAGATAGAAGAAAATGCCCCTTAAAGACAGTTACCTATTTCTGTGGAGGGAGGAAATATCCAATAATAACATTTTCCTCATCATATCTATTTATGCCATCTGCTCGCCCTTCGTACAGTAAAATTAAATTTTCCTGTATTTTATTTATTCAATATTGTGTTTATCTTTTTTGTTTCAGATTTACTGGTTTCCAATGATTGGGGTCATTCACATAGGCACATAGCACTGTTGTAAAGTTTAAATGAGAATCATGTATTGTCCAGGAATGAATTACTTCATTTTATTACTTTTTAGTAATAAAACATATGGAGAGTCCTGATTCTGAGTTTCACTTCGGCACTGACAGCAATCTGTCGAATCATTATTATTTTTTGCATTTATCCCTGCCTGCCTATCAACACACTGCAGCTTGAGAAATGACTCGCACAGGTGATATCTAAATATTTTTTTTTATATGTGATTGAATACCAAAGAGTATGGTAACCTTTTATATTGACATTATCCTTGGCAATGATTACAAACTTCAGCTAACTCTGCTGCAAAGTATTGAGTGTGTTGACAAAGTGAAAATTAACAGAGATTTCGTAACTTTTCCGTTTTGCTGCAGGCGATAAAATCGCCAGTAATGGTACAACTGATGCCAAACGGAATATCCTCACTGGTAACCTTTTACGCCTCATTTTCAAAACAATTCGCAGCTATTTCTTATCATATTGATTGTTTCTTTCAATACTCGCATATAATTACATAACATTTTTACCAGATAGTTCAATTTTATGCCCTAAGGACATTTGCGGTAATTAAATCAATTAAGATGCAATCACGAGGCTCACCTGAAGCTAAAATACAGAAAAGGCTAGGTCAAGGGTTAAATTCATTAATTCTAATGAGAATGCACTAGCGAAGTAAAGCACTGCAGTTTTACACAATTTCGAAGTAAGCTATTCGTATAAATTGAAATAATTCTTGCATTTAAACTTGTATTCCAAATTAAGATTTAACTCGAAATTAATGTAGATAATTATTGAGAGAATTAGATTTTTGTAGTGTAGTTTACGTGACATGAGATCACTTGGGGTCACGTGACATGAACCGGCGAATCAGGATGTTGAACCATGAAAGCATAGTAAATTCTTAATTTGTCTTTTTACAAATTTGTGTTTATTTATTGGCCTTTTTTACAAAATTTTAAACAATATTAAAATGAAAAAAAAAAAAATTCTAAATAAAAAATTCTTAGAATTAACAGTTGTTAACATTTTTTATGTGTATACTGTATGTTGTTGCCAATAAAGTCTGCTTGGTGAGATTTGTGCCGCCGAAACGGAAAAAGTACAGAGATTTCTTTCCATACGGGGAATTTTTTTTTAATGTTTTGTAAATAATACACATAGACCAAAAGATCTGGGCCATTAGAATTGAGAATAACTGATTTATTTTTCCCAATTTCTGGTCGAGGACCGATGCTAGAGGTGGCACAGTCATACTGGGGAGCAGAATTTAGGAAAGGCAAAGGGAGGCACTTGGGAGTGCTATTTTGGAACCACAAAATGTTTATACAGTCAAAAGTCGTTAATTCGGACACCCATAATCCGGACCTCAAAGCTAAAATCTTTCTGCGCATGCGCCGCATTGACGCATGCGCATAGACGTTTTACTTGTGCGCCCAAGACATTTACGACTGCGCATATGCGTCTGCGCAAGTGCAGAATACGTTTTCGCCTGCGCATTTAATGTATAATGGACGGTATAAGCTAAAATTATCTATTTCAGTTAATGTTGATGATTGTGTTGTTCCTTAATCTTCAAATTGGATCCGGCTTATTATTTTTTGCAGACTGTAAGAGCAATTTTCTAAAAGTAAGCTTGAACTTTCGATTATGTCAAATAGAATTTCCGATGCTGGAGCTCCCAAAGGATCTAGAAAACGAAAGTATGTTTCGATGTCCATCAAACAAAAAACGAATTGCTACAAAAAATGGATAAAGGCATATTCTTTGTTTATCTAAGCGTTCCGAAATCTGTTTATCAATTTCACACTGCTCTGCGGGGGGGGGGAGGCGCGCAATGAACTGGAAGTTGATTTGTCAACACTATCGTTATCTTCAGAGCAGATGTTTTTATTTTATTCGGCTTATAATTCCTTACTAAATGTAGTATTTAATTTCGATGTACTCGGTCTTTGATATGATTTAAATCAAATTCCTCGTCATTATAAATATCACGAATACAAATCAAATAGTTTTCTGGTTGCAATTTTCTAATTTCGGCTATGCGTAAGGTATGCTTTACGCATCCGCGCGTTGAAAGAAATGTTTAATAAAGTAAACAAATAAATAATAGGCTTCTTTTTTGGTAAATTTTGATACCCTTTAGATCATAATTGCTCATTATTTTATAAATTACGGTTTCATATTTTTAATTTTATAATTTCTGCATGCCATCTTACCAGATTTAAACTGATGATCTATAATCCGGAAAAATCGATAATCCGGAATCGCCGAAGTCCCGACGAGTCCGGATTAAAGACTTTTGACTGTATAAATGAATAAGCCTTAACTATACATGGGAGTTCATTTATTCCAGACTCAGATAAGCCTTAAGCATGGGTAGGAAATACTTGTAAATATAATAAATAACTAATTCAGACTTAACTTCATCAGCATGCGATAGAACCAAGACAAAATTTAACAGAATAACATGTCTAAAGCCCCGTTCACATGCAACGCTCCTTCGCACAGCTGCCGTTAGCAAGGGGAGAAAAAGGAGACATGAAAGAGTTTCGTCTTTAGGACCCGTTCAGAAGACCACCGTCTTCCTTCCCCTTTACACCTAAAGCCTCTGTGAACCATCACGTCTCCGAATTGGCAGATTTCTAATACTGTTTGCACATTTTTAACGTGGTTTACTGTTATTAATTTTGTAATCTGTACTTTCGCAACTGGTACCTGAACTTTCGTAGTGGTTCCTGAAAAATATATGCTTTTTAATTATTATTATTATTTTATAAGCTGTTATTTAGTTCACTCTTGGTGCTTGTCGCTATGGTTAAAAGATGGTAATGGATTTTTAAACTGCTTCCCGATAAAATATAGAACTCAAACTTTGTACATACACTGCTTGTGAATGTGGTGTCACGCTTTTGATTTTTAGAGGATTAGATTTTTTTCAAATTTAAAGTTGAAACGACTTTTGCAAATATTAACAAATAAACTGAGAATCTCAGAGTATTATAGTTTGCACCATAACACACTGTGGAAGAAAAAAAATTAAATGAAATTTTTGGCGTAATTTAAAAAAAAAAAAAAAAAATATTTTGGGAGAATTTTTGAAAATCGTTCATATTTTTAGACTTTTTGACGCCCATTAATTTTAAAATTTCATATCTAAAAATATATCGGTTACAGACTTCCGACATTTTCACAGCTTATAAAACAAACTTTCGCATTTAAAAAAAAATGATAAAGGAAATTAATCGGATGATTTTTTTTTTACTTTTTTGAAAGATATGCAATAAAGCAGAATGGGGAATATTGGTTCTTCTTGGGCATCAATTCGAAACATTGGTTTCAAAGTAATAATCTCATTATACCACACTATTTTATGACATTATTTATGCTATATAAGTTGTTATTATTACCAGTTGTTAGTTCAGCGTGAGATTAGAGATATTTCTGAGTAAACTTTCTCTTAAGATGCGTTTTGCATTCCGTTGTGTTTAACGTTCTTATTAGATTGAAGCATAACTACTGATTATACTTAGTAATATTCTAAACACTTGTACGAGTATTTCTGTGGAAAATTCCAGAACTTTGAAGTGTTTATGATGATAAAATAAATTTAATTAAGCTATCGTCGGATTTGAGTGAAATGACAATCATTTACGAACTATTATCAATCTATTACAAACCCGTACGCACGCAACAATATTATAATTAATTAATGTATTAAAGTAGTTTTGAACGTGTTTTACAAAACAAAAACAGGTAAATAAGAATTCTGCTTGCGTTTTATGAGTTTTTGCAATTTTTCTAGCCACATAAGGTTTTAAAAAAAGGTTTGTATTTTATGTTTATATTTACCAATTGAATAAATAGCACTAGGTTTGATTTATATACATATGTGTGTATCGAAATTCAGTAATAAAATTTTAAAGATTTGAAATGATTAAATATCTATTTAGACAGTTTGTATTCTTTAAACTGCAAATGCAAACTGAGAAACCTTTTGCACTTTTTTCAATAAATCCTTTTACTTAAAGTCCTAAAACATATACAGGTATGGACTAAATTTTTTATTATTTTTACTGCTTATATAAAATTATATACTTTATAGAAACAAGGATGGGTTTTGCAAAATACTGAAAGGAAAAAATTATTTGAAATGAAAATGTGACTGAGATCATATTTGTTTTAAAGATTTTAGATAAAAGTGTATTTTCTCCCCTCAGAAACTAATTCATTAATTGCAAAATCATTCCTTGGAAGTTATTAAGAACACTCTAATAAATAGAATAAAAAACTGGGGGAGACATTGAAAATTGTAGGAGAAGAAAGACATTTTAATTGTAAAATTTTTCTTCAAAAATTTAAATTAAAAAAATACTAGCAAAAACGCTTTTTCAGCTTAAAATTATTTTGTCTCACAAAACTATTTAATAATATTCATAAAAAGTAGATGAAAATGCTTAAATTTTTTTTAAAAAAATCATTCAAAAGATACTGAGTCCCTTTTCGCGTTGAAGCCTATATGCATTTGTCTTAACTTTAGCTTTAATTTGAACGATATTTCTAGAATACCTAGCATCAGATAACCTTGTCTGTATTTGTCTATAATTTCCGTATCTTGTACAGTTCTATCTAATTTTTGGGGGATGCTATCACATCCCCAGACATTTATCAGCGCGATTATTTCGCTGACAGTCCAGCGAGCAGTAACTAAAATTAAGTGAATCGCGCAGTATGGTACAGGAAATCTCCCCATTTGCCCTGCTTCCGAGAGGTAAGGAACATTCAACCAAGTTCTACCTCCAATTCGGCGAGGCAGTTAATGCTTGTCCCATGTGAACGGGACACGTTGGAAGAACCGGTTTTCGCTACCGGTCGAATCTGCTCTTGTGAACGGGGCTTAAGTCACCAGTCTCATGATAGCCCATAGCATGCAGCAGATGCTAGTTTTATGATCTTAGCCATGAATTTGAAGGTTTTCAGGTATTGTGGACAAAAAGTGAAATTTTCCAATTAATGGAATTTTTAAAAGAAAAGAGGAGAAGTGGTAATAAATGAAGATGATATAACAGAAGTTTTTCATTGCGATGACAATGCTCCAATAATTCAACTAATGGCAAAATCTTTACATCCAGATCAAGTGAAATTTGTAGTATGGTTCTAAATCCAGAAATATCACTGCCGATAGCGAAGAAAATGACACAGAGGTTGTTAACATTTGGCTACATTTGAAATATCAGTATGTCATGCATTTGTTTGGACAAAATGCACATGATGTTCTGATACGTCTTTAACCCATTAGCCGCTGGTGTTGTGTTGACGCTACGGTCAAAATAAATGCATATATAAATATAACTACCTAAGATATTTTATACCAGCAGATGATTTTGTGTAGGGAATATTACGAAGACTATTTTTGTAAAAAAATATTTGCCTTCAACAATCATTTTGTTTATAATAATTAATCTCCTATTTTAAGCAAAATTTTCGACTGAGTATTTTTGCTGAAAATATTTAATGAAAGAATCGCCCTCTTTACGAGTGATCTATTTTTAGTCAAAGTCACCGTTTATCAGAACATTACATCAGTCAGATGTTTATATTTATGTTGGGAAGGAAGGTAAAACAGGTGTTGCGTTGACACAACATCAGTATGAAATGGGTAGTCAATCTCCTTTTTCACTCATTCCTTTCGATGTTCTGGTTGTTTAAAAATGCCTAGAACGAGGTATCTTACATTAGAAGAAGCCCTTCAAAGATTTTTGATGAAGAAACAGATGATGATAATGTTAATAATAACCAGAATGAAACTGATAATGTTAATACAGTCAAAAGTCGTTAATCCGGACTCGTCGGGACTTCGGCGATTCCGGATTATCGATTTTTCCGGATTATAGATCATCAGTTTAAATCTGGTAAGATGGCATGCAGAAATTACAAAATTAAAAATATGAAACCGTAATTTATGAAATAAAGAACAATTATGATCTAAAGAGTATAAAAATTTACAATAAGAAAAAGCTTAATATTTATTTGTTTACTTTATTAAACATTTCTTTCAATGTAAGTTGCTTCGTTTCATGTGATAATACTTTCTCTTTAATTCTATTAAACAGACATAATTTAGTTACGAAGTTACGCTGTTCAAGTCCTATAATTGCTGTGTTGAGAATACCGACTAATTTGTCAATCGAAATGTTTTCGTTTTCAATAACCTCTGGGTCACTTTCTTCACTATGGGAAGCGAATTATAATGACGAGGAACTTGATTTAAATCATATCAAAGACGGAACAGATTTCGGATTTCAAAACACACTTTCGCTTTGTAGATACAAATTACATATTAGTAAATATATATCGGAAATTCTATTTGACATAATCTTTCTAATCTATCATAATCTAATAATGATGTTTCTGCCCCTCTGCCGCAGAGCAGCGTGAAATTGATAAACAGATTTCGGATTTCAAAACATACTTTCGCGTCTGCAAAAAATAATAAGCCGGATCCATTTCGAAGATTAAGGAACAACGCAATCTGCAACATTAACTGAATTAGATAACTTTAGCTTAGCGTATAACTCCGTTACACATTAAACGCGCATGCGCACAAACATATTCGCAGCCGTAAGGGTCTTACGCGCTCTCGTAAACGCCTGCGCGCATGCGTGAACGCGACGCATGCGCAGAAAGTTTGTAGCTTTGAGGTCCGGATTATAGATCATTCCGGATTATGGGTGTCCGAATTAACGACTTTTGACTGTAATAACCAGAATGAAACTGATATTGTTGTTGTTCCCCCAGAAATAGCAGAGGCTAGTGACGAAGAAGAAAAGAATGGCAACGTTTTAAATAATGATAATGATATTTTACCAAATGATACTGCTGGGGAAGTTGAAATTCACGTAAGAAGTAAGTTTCAGCCTTCTACAAGCATTTATAGTCATACTAAAAAGTTTAAAAAGCAGAAAACTGAAAACTTGAAATGGATAAGAAAGGAACCCTCAGTTATGCCTCAGGAAGAAAATAAAGAAAGAGATAGAAGAGAAACTATAAAAGACAAAATACAAGGTAAAACTGCTGGAGAGATATTCGATTTTCTTTTTTGTATAGACATTTACTCTCTTCTCATTGAACAGACAAATTTATACGTTCAGCAAAAAAATCTCCCAGAATTTATTGCATCTGAAAACTATATGGGAAAAATTATTGGAATATTATTGAGATATTATATATACGGGATATTATTCTTTACCTCAAGGAAATTTCTGGTCCTATTGTACGAGAATGGATATCACGTTGGTAGTACAGGAATACGAAGCAGAATTTGCATTTAGCTGACAAAAGTCAAATTGACAATACTGATAAATTAGATAAGGTGAGACCGTATCTAAACTTACTAAATATCACGACTTTCTGCTACTGGAAATAGAAAGTGTCTTTTAGATTTCAGACGCGAGATTGCATAATTCCTTTTGCAAACTCCTATTGAGAGTGTAGAATTAGCCAGAAATAGATCAGCAACAGGAAGACCTAGTAAATTCAGCATTCAAAACCATTGAATGCAGATGGTAGACATTTTATCGGAAAGTCCGCTGACAATAAAAGACTTTGTTGTAAAGATTACCATAGCCAGACTTGTTTATAGATGCAAAGTATGTAATGTAGCTTTACATCATGATTGTAATCAAGCTTTTCATGCTTGAATCTTTCAAATGAAATAATCTGTATTTGTAAAAGAAATACAATGTATATTTTAATATTAAATTAATTACAAGTAAAGTGATTTGTAGATTTATAAAACGTTATACAGCTAAAAACTAATCCAGCGCTCCACTCAAAAGAAACGTCACACGAGTACAATCCTACTCACTAAACATCCGTAGTCTTATTCCGCTGACATTGCACGAACGCAACACTCACTTTTTCCACAGGTAAGAGAATTTTTTTTTATTTTCAATGTAAATTTATGTTATAAATGCTTAATTTAATATTTGTTATTATTTTCATGAGAAAAGAAACATTCCTTGTAGTTTTGGCGGTTAATGGGTTAAAACTGAGACAAGATTTAGCTAGTTCATTCTGGCTTATTTCAAAGTAATGTGTATCTGTTGCAACAGAACAAATAATTTCAGATGTTTGGTGATCCTTGTTTGGGATACACAACCCCATAATGACAGAAATAGAGACTATATCAAAGTGATAATGACAGTTTTAATGAAGTAATGATCTTGAATTCGATGAAGAATTTTATAATGATCTTTTAAATGATAAAGGGGAATTTCAAAATGAAAATGATGAAGAATATATCGAAGTAGAAAGCAATAATTATTAAGAAAAAGAAAATGTACCTGATGTAAAATGGTTTTCTGAAGTACCTGGAATCAAATCAAATATATTCAAGGGATGTGGATCAAAAGGATTCTTGATTGATTGATCATCAATTAAGAATCATTACAAAATTCTTCATCAGATTTAAGATCACTACTTCAATTAAAACTGTCATTAACACTTTGATAAAATATATTCTCTATTTCTGTCATTATGCGTTTGTGTATCCCAAAGAACGTTCACCAAACTTCTGAAATTTATTTGCCCTGTTGCAACAGATACACATTACTTTGAAATAAACCAGAATAAACTAGTTAAATCTCGTCTCAGTTTCAATGACTTATCGGAACGTCATGTGTATCTTTCCCCAACAAACGATACGTCAAATGTAGCCAAAGGGTTAAATATGCTCCAAGTGCAAAACAATTTTCACATAATGTGTATCCAAAGGGTAAATAAAGAAAAAAATATATTAATAATTTAATTGGAATTCTCAGTTGCCCAACAAATGTATGACGTACCGACACGTCAAAAGTAGCCAAAGGGTTAAATATGCTCCAGGTGCAAAACAATTTTTACATAATGTGTAATAAAGAAAAAAAATGATTAATAATTTAATTGGAATTCTCAGAGCGGGAATTTCAGGACTTGAACAATGGAACTTTGTAACAGAATAAAACATTACGTCTATCTATAGAATTAAACATAAAGTATTAGCAAAAAAAAAAAAAAAAAAAAAGTAAACAACTTACATTGAAATGTTAAACAAAGCAAACAAATATATATTGAGCTATTTTGAGTATGTGTGTAAATTTTAATCCCCTTAAGGTCATATATGCTTCTTCCTGTTTTTCATAAATCACTGTTTCATATTTTTAATTTTATAATTCCTATATGTCATCTTACTAGATTTAAACTGATGATCTAATATCCAGAAAAATCCCAAATCTGGAACTGTTGAAGTCCTGATGAGCCTGGACCTTTGTATTATATTATTTTGGGTACTTTCTGATTGTCCCTACTCCCATAAAATGTCACCAACTCATAGGCAAAACAAGATTGTTCAACTATCTTTATAGCTGACAGATACAGTTATATTTATGAATAACAATAAAAAGGAGTATTTTATACGAAATGAAATTTTATGAAAGGAAAAAAAAATTCGATATAACCAGTATTTGCATTTTTACAACTTATATATATTGACCAGCAACTACTTTCAAAATTCTTCAAAATTTTGTTAGCCACCAAATAAGTTCTTTATCCACTTCAGCAGGCATCATGATTAGTTATGCCTGTTGTTATTACAAACGTACAACATAAACTATGTCAAACGCATGGAAATTTAACAAAATATTGAAACCAAAAGGTGGAAAGGGTTCCATACAGTCATAAAGTACAATATTTTTCCTCTATAAAACATCTAAGGAAGCAATGCAAGAACTATGAGAGATGATACAGAAGAACTAGGACAGCTTTCTCGAATTTCGATTTCATCAGTTCTTTAAATATGAGTTCATATACTGAATTTACAATTCATTTTTTCTAATGAGCCCTTATAACTGTAATAATAAATAAAATGCTACATCTTGTCCTAGTGTTATAATTTTATACTACAGAATATGCTCACAGAACACTTAAAAATTTAATCACTAAGGACATCGCCAATTTACTAACTAAAAATTTCACTACTTTTCCATTATCAGTCCCCATGGTTTCTGACACCTGTTAACAAAGAAAAGCCCAACAAATGCAGAGACCCAATCAGTGCCATCAGGTGACCAAACAACTTGTACGTATGTGTTCAATTTAATGCATTTGTGTTTTTTTAGTCAAAAAAATCCCACCAAAAAATGGAAAAAAAATCCAAAATTCCATTACTAAATATGATTTTGCAATTTTTATTTTAAGCAGATTTAGATTTTTAATTCACTGTGAATAACAAAGTAACGCATGTAACTGCATATTGATAATGATGGCAATGAATATTGATAGCAAAACGCATATAAAGAATTTTAAAAAAAGGTGTTTGCTATCAAAATTTTGATGAATTTAAATACTTGTTACATAACTGTGAGAACTACAAATTAGCAACATTATTTCATACTAGATTTAGAAATGGGAAAATTTACAATTCTTGACATAAAAGAAAATTTTGAAGTTTCTAAATATGTATTTTAAAAACTTCAAAATTGTAGTTAAAAAATTCATCAAACTGCTATTTTACCCATAAGATCCAATACCTGAGAATTTACCGGCTTTAAAATATTAAGACTTTATTTGATATCTGATATTGAATATCTCAATATGATATTGATGAGATTTTTTTCAGAAAATTGTCACTTTATCTAAATATAAATTTCATAATTGTATCTAAATTATAAAAACACTTTGCTCCAAAATAACTGATTTCTCTATACAATCAATGATCTTATCAAAGATAACATAGATCATTACTTTGCATATTTCTTCAATCAGATTAAGACATTTAGAGAATTAAATGGAAATGAAAATACACGTTGCTATAAAATTATCTTAAATTTAAACGAGATACCGTTACTATAAAAGCATATTTAATTATTGTTAAATAAAACTTCAAATTTTTCAAATGTTTGTTTATAAGGGTCTTTAAATCTCCGCGCAACCTTCACAATGAGCAGTACAAAGTTAATCGAGACAAATCATACCAGATTACTGAACTAATTACTAATATGTCAAGCACGATTTGGGAGGCTAATAAATTAATGCATGTCCATTCGATTATCGACAATATTGAAAAGCGATCGGTTTAATTGAACGTTATATCCGGCATAACACTTTACAAGCAACATTCAACAAATTTCACTGCAACTATATTTTGATTAAGATTACCATATTAAAATAGGATGATTCTAAAGCATTCCCTTACATGGGTAACACCTATTATCAACTACTTAAAAATCTAGGACAAATATCAAGTTTCTGAATAAACCACATAACTTAGCTAAGCCTAAATAATGATTCATATTACCTTGTCAAGGCATTTAAGTTCTTCCAACGGATAAACAGTTTTTTCACAACGCGAACATCGCTTTGCATTCATTGTTTATCACGTAATGCGAGTAAGAATACAAAAAATCCGAGAAATTAAGTGCGAAATACGCGAGAGCATCCACCGCGCCGGACTCTCCTACGAAAAGCCCGTCCTATACTGGTATTTTAAAAAAACTATCTCTGTCGTCTGAAAACTTGCGAATGCCGCACGCCACCGCCCATGGTTGTTTTGTTTTCTAACTTCAATAGGTACATTCAATTTTGATCATTACTGTCATTATAAAACTTTATTAAAATGATGTTATGTTATTTTCTGAAATATAATAGACAAAATTAATGCAATACTAAATATTAAAATATTTAATAGTCCGAGAAGTGACAGTGCGCATGCTCAGTAATCATTCCGCCTACGAAAGAAAGAATAACAGAAGCGAAAAATGGAAAGTACGTTTTTTTCCGTCTCTTTCTGCGATGGAGAGTCAGCGCGTTTTTATAAAAGTTTTAAAAATGTTGTATTATTTTATACAGTAATTACGCTTCAAGAATTTTTTGAAATTAATACTCGAAAAAATTTTTTTTACATATTCTTCATTTTGTTGTTTGTCGCTCCTAAGCTACTGAATCTAATTTATTTTTAAAAATGGATTGAATTCCTTATATAATACAGAATTTTCCAAAGCAGAATGAAAATTTATACACATCGCTTTTCAAATGAACAAAATATGAATAATTTATTTATTGCTACTTAATCAAACTTCCTCCTGTTTTAGTGTCAAACAGTTTAGGCCGAAAAAATATTTATTCAAAGTTTTCAAATAAAATTTACTGCTCAGAAAGCACTTTTAATACAATTTGAAGCAAATAGAAGAGAAAAAATTTGTAAAAAACACAAAAATAAGAGATGATACAATACGATACTCAAATGTTAAATGTTAATTATGTAAGCAATAAAAATAATTATCAGATTATTTAAACTTAATAATATTTCATAAATTAAACTTGATAATATTTCATAAATTAGCTTCCTATTGAAGTTTTATGAGAATTTATGCCCAACTAAAATGTCACAGTGAGATTTTTACTTGTTACCACGGGGTACTCCGTGCTTGTTACTGATCTTGTGATATTGGATTAGGGATACTTAAATCAAACAGAACAGAGTTACACAGTTAAGTTTAATTTTATTAACTTCGCAATATTTTTATCACTCACCAATTCAGAAAATAAACTTAAAATCATTCAACTTTAGAGAAAGCTAGAAAGAAATAAAAAAGCTAGAAATTTAGGTAACTGTAACTGTAAATGGTTTTGTTTCTTGTTTTTTCTTTTTTATTTACAGCGTGTTAGAAAAGTGATGTGACGATAGTAGTTAATTAAATTAAATATTTATTATGCATCCCAAGAAGAAATTAGAGAAAAATGGCACTGTAAAATCTGCCTTACCATCTGTATGGGCACGAATTTTTACACCTTGTTCTAAGTGGCCAGATAAGGTATGTTAAAAATCATTTAATAAAATTTGAAATGTAAATTTTTGTTTGCTGATAAATAATTTATTTGTGCGTGCTTTATAGTATTATTTTGAATGTTCTTGTTTATCGTGCACTTTCAAATATTTAACTAGTATACGTTTGGAGTGTATTTTAATATAAATTTAAGCAAGTTTTAGAAAAATCTACTTTTTATAAAAACTTCCTGGTGCAAGTGGGGTGTTTAATTATTAATATTTTAATAAAATTGACGTGTAAATTTTGCATCTTGTATGATTTGTAAATAAATATCAAATATAGATGCTTTTATAGTGTACTGCCTCGTTTATTTAAAATTTTGTGTAAAAATATTTATCATCAGTAATGCAAATTTTTTTAATAATTGTTGAAATCAATCATAAACTTTAAAATAGGTTTTTAATATGTTTTTGACAGGTTTATTGATTGATAAATTAAATTTTTTATTAATGTATTATAATTATTATAGTTTTATTAATGTATTATAATTATTATATTTTTATTAATTAGTATTTCATTCTGCTGTAAGTGTTATTAGTGCACAAATTAGAACTAATAGTAATTGTGAATTAGTAATTGTAGTACAATAGCAATAATGGATATATCTACTTTATTCCATTTTTTAATATGGTTTATTTATTGTCTAAAATTATCATTTGTAAGAAACTGCATTTTTTAAACATGAATGGCAAGTTAAGTGATGAACCATCAGAAAAAATGGATTTTTTCCAAAATGGAAAGAAACTGAATTTTTAAATTTAACACTTTGTTTATATACTGGGTCATTAAAAGGATAAGCAGTTTAATTGCTTTAATTTCATATTATCTTCATAATTTAGCTAAGGTTTGTAATAGACCGATATTCTTTAGATTCTTTGTTTTTTCCCAAAAAGAGTAAGATCCAGAATTAAAATGTATAAGCATATAACCACATTTGTACGTGTAAGTATTATGCAAATTATGAAATATCTATAATGCAGATAATTTTTCATAATCCTTTAGTGAGAAATAATTTTGCTCTATTTATTTATGTATTTCTTGTTTGTTTCAATATAATTGGTAAATTTCATCTAGTTTTTTAAATTGAGAGCTTTAATTTTTGCAACTTAGCAGGATTGACCTTTGAAAATTTTAACAGAAAGTTCACATTCTAGCTTCTGAAAAAATTTATCAATTCTAATTGGATGTTCTCCTTTCTTGAGAAACAGGAAGTACAAATAATTGTACATGAACAAACAGTACATTAAAAAAGCTATAAAAAGTAATCACAAAATATATCAGAATTACATAAAATAAAGAGTACATTTATTTAGGGGTACAATTTATGACAGAAGTTGCCACATATTTTCTACTAAAAATGTTTTTAATGCAATGTTTAAGATTAGGAGATAGTCATTAAGCATGTAAAGAAATTGTCATTAGATCTCAAATATATTGCATGATGATGCAACAGATTTGAGAAACTATTTGATGAAACAATTTGATACTGAGCAATTTATTTATCAAAAACACGTGGTATTTTTATGGCTACTCTTTAAATTTTGAGCTGTCTGTGACACATTTGACTGTATGTAAAATGAAACCAGACTAGACTCTAATTCTCAGGAAGAGAAAGATCAGTCTAAATCAATGCTTGATTCTGACATGCAAGACAAAAGTGTTTTTCTTGCAATAAATAAATAAACAATCAGAAAGGCTAAAGGACTAGTATATTAGAGGTAAATTTGTAGCACTTGTTGTGGGTTCTAAATAATTTACTTATATCAATACAGCATCAATAAGATGTTACACCTGTTTTGTGAGGTGTATTTTCACAAGAAAATCTAATCATATCACAAATGGACACAAAATTAAAGCACTTAAAATTCATTCTGTCCCACCATTTATGAGTGCTTAAATATACAAACACAATATTTAATATTTCTCCTAGAAATTTACTCATGGTTTCTTTTGATGTAAAATCATTATTCACTAATGTTCCAGTGGAGGGTGCATTAAGATGTCTAGAAACCAGACTTCACGAATTTCATTTCTCTTGCATCGAAATTGATGAGCTAATTTCTCTCACTCAACTCTATTTGAAACAAACACATTTTGTTTTCCAAAATAAATATTACAAGCAAACTGAGGGATTAGCCATGGGAAGCCCCCTCAGTACTACGGTTTACCGTAAACCTTCATCGGTTTGCCTTCCACCACACTTTAAATCATGTCATCCGACTAAACAAAAGTTAGCTTCATTTTATTCCTATGTTTTCCGTGCTCTTCAAGTTTGCTCCTCCAAACTATCCCTTGATGAAGAACTAAATTATTTAAAAACAATAGCTATTGACAGGGGCCTTGCACCCAACATTATTAATCAAGCAGTAAAAAAATTCTCATCTCTACACACTAAAAGGCACACTCTTGTTTTAGGAGATTATAAAAATTCTGTTGTCATTCCCTTCTTTCCATCAGTTAGCTATAAAGATGCACATATTTTGCAGAA
Source organism: Stegodyphus dumicola (assembly GCF_044657685.1). Classification (NCBI taxonomy): domain Eukaryota; kingdom Metazoa; phylum Arthropoda; class Arachnida; order Araneae; family Eresidae; genus Stegodyphus; species Stegodyphus dumicola. Next base: position 19,062,178 of record NC_140777.1, on the reverse strand, counting down.
ATTTAACTTTCGGGTTGTTTATTCTCCCATCAATAAAATTCCGAGTTCCATAAGCAAGGACCCCATTCCGGATATGAATTCTTGGGGTATTTATAGGATTTCTAGCCAGTGTGATTTAATTTACATTGGCCAAACTAAGAGAGCCTTAAAATTTCGCATCAAGGAACATGAGGCATATGTTAGAAAAAAGGAAACACAGATGTCTTCTGTTGCTCAACATTGTTGGTCCGAAAATCACACTTTCAATTTTTCTGCTGCCAAAATTATTCAAAAAACATCTTCGATTGGAGAATTTGATTTTCTAATGACATTTCACATTCAAAAAAATCTTTCTGTTCTTGTTAACGATCCTAATTCCAATCCATCTTTGCCTTTGGCCTTTAAAGAAATTGTGTTTTAGTTCTGGTTTTACCAACAGATGGCGCCACTTGCTTATTCTTGTCCAGGCTTTCTTATCTTATCTAATCATTATTTCCTATCTTGTTCATTTGCGGTTTTGCAGCTGAGGATGGTGGTTTGGTAAAACCATCGAAACTAGTTCTGTGAAAATTTTGAAAATTAACGCTGATTTTTGTTGTTTGACTTCTGAATTAGTACTTATTCGTCTTAATATTATTGTGTCTTAATACAAACACAAATTTGCCAGCCAACCTGGACCTGGCTGAAACTCGAAGCTTTCACAATGAATGTAAACAGTTCAACAATTTTAATCTAATTTGGCTGGAGATTACAAATTTTGCCTAAACTGTGACAGAAATTCAAATACAACAATTACCAAAGCTGGATCTAACCTCAACCTACAGTTTCACAGCACACCCAGCATTGGAATCATGGACAGACTTTATTTTAATCATTAAGGCAGCAGACTGCAGATTAAACTCTCACACACTGATTCATAAATCTATTATAGTAAAACTGCTCATCAAATCTAAATAAATTCCAGAATGAGCAAATCTCATGGTGAAAAGAGATAGAAAGAAAAGAAGGATACTTACATATTATCACAACCACTTCTGTAGAAGTTGTCAAAGTTTCAAAATGCACCAACTCTGTTAACCACAAGCATAACAATTATTCAGGCAACCATTCACATTTTCTAACATTACCATTTTCGTATGTGGTGCTTTTGTTGTACTGCAAAAACCCATTTGTAACTTCAGTTTAATGACTGTTTTTTGGAATAAATATATAATTAAAACGTTAAAATACTTGCACAGAAGAGGAAAGTAATGATTAGCTAATGCTTTAAAGCACATTTGATTATGTATGCATGTAAATATATTTTTTAACAATAAAAGTAATTTTTCTTTTCCTTCCATAAAATTCGACTAACTGGGCCAAGGTGATTGCAATAATACATAAGTATGGAAAGAAGTAAATAAAATAACATTTTGTTTGTAAAATTTAAACATAAATATCCCAAACTCACCAAAGGGCTTATTTGAGCCACCGCATGCATCCTAAAGTTCACCTGTATAGGGTAGTTATAAAGCTGATAAATCCCTGTTACACTTGACTTCTGCATAATGTAATAATGAATTATATATAAATATTAAATTTGTATATACAGTCAAAAGTCGTTAATTCGGACACCCATAATCCGGACCTCAAAGTTACAAACTTTCTGCGACGCATGCACGTTTAATGTATAACGGACGGTATAAGCTAAGCTAAAATTATCTAATTCAGTTAATGTTGCAGATTGCGTTGTTCCTTAATCTTTGAATTGGATCCGGCTTATTATTTTTTCCAGATTGCTAGAGCAATTTTATAAAAGTAAGCTTGAACTTTTGATTATGTCAAATAGAATTTCCGATATATATTTACTAATATGTAAAAGATCTACAAAGCGAAAGTATATTTCGAAGTCCATTAAACAAAAGTGGAATTGCTGCAAAAAATGACATAACCATTCCGAAATCTGTTTATCAATTTCACGCAGCTCTGCGGTGGGGAGGGAGGGAAACGCCGCGGCGCGCAATGAATTGGAAGTTGATCTGTCAGCACTATCCTTATCTTCAGGGCAGATGTTTTCATTTTATTTGGCTTATAATTCCTTGCTAAATGTAGTATTTCATCTCGATGTATTCCGTCTTTGATATGATTTAAATCAAATTCCTCGTCATTATAATTTGCTTCCGATAGTGAAGAAAGTGACACAGAGGTTATTGAAAATGAAAAAATTTCGATTGACAAATTAGTTGGTATTCTCGACACAGCAATTATAGGACTTGAACAGCGGAACTTTTTAACTGAACAAGAAATTATGTCTGTTTATAGAATTAAAGAGAAAGTATTATCATTTAAAACGAAGCAACGTAAACAACGTACATTGAAAGAAATGTTTAAAAAGTAAACAAATAAATATTAAGCTTTTTTTTTTTTTTTTTTTTTTTTGTAAATTTTGATACCCTTTACATCATAATTGTTCTTTATTTCATAAATTACGGTTTCATATTTTAATTTTATAATTTCTGCATGCCATCTTACCAGATTTAAAGTGATGATCTATAATCCGGAAAAATCGATAATCTGGAATCGCCGAAGTCCCGACGAGTCCGGATTAACGACTTTTGACTGTATTATACATGTGCTTACAGGTGTAATATAATAGCATTTTTGTAATTAAAGGTATATTACACAAATAGAATGGTCCAAAAGATCTTTAGAGCATTCTATTTGTGTAATGCGACTTAAAAGAAGAAGAGTACTTAAAGAAAAATGCACTGAGTGCATTTTTCTTTTATTCTTGTACATTGTAAAATACTTATTATTTATATAATGACTCTTTACTTGTAGGATGAATTTTTAGATGTAATTTATTGGGCTCGACAAATTATTGGAGTACTTATAGGTCTAGCATGGGGATTAATACCTCTGAAAGGATTTATAGGATTAGCATTGTAAGTATGTTTCCATTTAAAAAAAATTAATTGCATGTCTGTATGAAACTAAGAATTTCAAATTTGTTACTGTTATAAAATTCTATGCTCAACCTTTTGAGGGATAATTAATCCTTTTCTTTTCTGTTTGGTATGTTAATCAACTATTTTTTTTTTTTTTTTTTTTGAAGCACCTGTATATGTATCTGCGTATGTGAGAAAATAGACTATACCTCTAAGTATTAATACCTTAGTTTTGTAAGATTTTCACTTAGTGTGATTCTCAGTTACTGTAGAAAGTGACGAATCTTGAGTTAGCGAATAATCGCGTAAGTTCATGTGACAAGAAACAACAAGATGGAAGAGTAACTAACCCTTTATTATTCCAATAAGATTTTACAAAACTCCATCTTGGAGTGTACAATCAAAGACAACACTTGGGTTTGAACTTAAGAGACTAAGAATTAAACTAAAACTAAAATTAACTAAAGAAATATAGCCGAAGTTATCAAGTTTCTAATGCAGTTGGCCCCTTAAACACCAGATGACTGCGAAGCTATCAAGGGCCTGAGTACGGGCGATCATAATAACAGCTTTGAGAGAGAGAGTGGCCAAAAGGCACACACGGGTAAATCAGAAACTCTATTTTGTTCTTGCTACTACCTAAGAACGTGGTGGTTAAATACCGCTGTTCCTCATTATGTATTCAGACGTGATTCTAAAACTACGTTCTGGCCGGAAGTAGTAAGTTGAAGTTAAGAATTTGACAAGAAAGGAACTTAAAATTTAACTGTTAATAAAATTAACATAATCCTTACAGTTTAACTAATAACTTCTTAAGACTAACCTTCAGCATAAAGAGAATTATAAAAAGTAATATATTCATTTGCCAGAATGAATGAAGTGTAAAAATATGTTTAGCTGAATCATCTTATAGGTTATAATCTGTTTCAGAACAATTAATGTCGAAATAGGAAAGAAGCTTATAAACAGCAGACATAAAACTAAAAATGATATTTATCAAAGCAGAGAATATTTCTTTTTGGAATGCATGCAATATCAGATGAATTTAGTTAAGTGAGAGTTTAAATGCCAAAGATGCATGGTAACCAACATTGGCAACATTGGCAATAATGTCCCTTTTCACCTACTTCTAGCACTGAACAGATTGAGCATGACACCAAGTATCTGCATCAGTGAGATGATAAGAATGATTTACTGTGAAATATTCCAAAATCCAAATTGTAAAAGCCATTCCAGTTATTAAAAAAAATAGATGAAAAACATGGTTGCATGAGTTATGGATTTAAAGACGGTTTCCTCTGGAAGAGAAACTGGACTAAATTAGTGATGCTGCCAAAACAAAAAAAAAAAAGCTTGGTATGATATAGCTTTAATGAGAGAAAACTAGTAATGATTTATTCATTTCCTTTTTAAAAGAAATGCTTAAGTTTGTATTATTCTGGTGAGTTTTTTGTTATTTTTAATTAAATTATTTAAGAGACATCCTGCTCCAATATATGAAATAATGTTTTGATAAATTTTTAGATTCATGATAAATATTTTATTTGGTGAATTGTTCAATTTAAATTATCTAATGACTAAATGTTTCTGTTTTCTAGATTTTGTTTCTTAAATGTAGTAAGTCTTTATACATATACAACAGCCTTCCAGAAAATTGATGAAGAAGAATTTGGAGGAGCATGGGAACTTATAAAAGAAGGCTTTATGACTTCATTTGCAAGTTTCCTAGTAAGGTTTAATTTATTCTAATGCTGTCTTTAAGTATTTAAGTGCATATTTATTATTATTATAAGAAATTGAAACAATCATTATTAATTATTTTTATTGATAGTTAATTTGATCCAAGATTAAAAACAAAAAAATATTCCTGAGCGGGGAAAATGTATTAGTAAATAAATAAATAAACACAGAGAAAAACTGTTTAAGAAAATTAGGTACTTACGTATTAACGCAACCAGGCCAAAATTTGCATAAATTGCCAAATTTGGCGACCCTACTTACCGCAACCCTACGCGTTATACGTAGTTACGTAAAAAGAGCATGTGGAAACCATGTACACGTCGACTTATTTTTACTTTAAAAAAACATCCCAGAATTGCACAAAAATGGCATTGCGCACACTCTTGACTTTACACTGCTATTTTCTCATAAATTACAAAAATTTGCACTCCTGCATTTACAAGGTCAAGAGTGTGCGCAATGCCATTTTTGTGCAATTCTGGGATGTTTTTTTAAGTAAAAATAAGTTGACGTGTACATGGTTATGGCGAATACGGTTTTCAATCAGTGCTAAAAGCAATAGCCAAAAGATTTCCGCCGAAAAAATAATTCTGCAACTTATTTAAATTTGAAACCGGAAGGGTTTAATTGCTATTTTATATTTTAAAACAAAATAATATAAAAAACAGTATTAAAAATTATCTCTAATTAATAAACGTACATTTTCTTTTTATTCATACTTTTTTACTCAAACTTACAAATCGCACCAACCTGGTTGCGATAATACGTAAGTACCGAAAATTATATAGATATGCATGCAAGAGGAAAAGCTTTTGTGTTAAGAGAACACCAGTCACCAAATGTATATGGGAGCCTGTTTATATAGTATTATAAAAAAGCCATGCAATAGGTATTTTCCCATTTTCACATTTGCCATTATAATGTCACCAAGTCTATCTAAAATAAAGTGAAATGATGCTTCTTTCTTATAAGAATATAAAGCACCTTCTTCTGGCACTATTAAATCAAAAATCATTAACATTTAAAAAAAGAGAAAGCATTAAAATATGGAAAAAAAAAGAAATAAAATGCATTAAAATGGGGTCTATTCACAAATGTTATTTTCATCAAACATATTTTTATCGAGTTGTTTCTCACACCACCTAATCAACATCATTTTTCATCCGCCGATAAGTAAATAAATCAGAGTGTTGTTACAAATGATATTCTAGAGCTACTGAATCCATTGTCAAAATATATGGCCTTTTTTGGGGGGGGGGCTTGCAACTTGTTATGTTGTTTCAGGGCTATTTTTGCATATTCAAGTGCATTATAAAATAGCTTTTTCATGGAAGAAGTATGTCGTATCTTCTTTAATCATCAGTAAATCAAAAAGTATTAACATTTATGTTTTTACTTCCTTGTATGAAGTAAAAAGGAAGTATTGTAATTGCTAAAAGTTTCAGGCAGCATATTTCAACGAAAATATCCATTTTGACCGCTATCGAATGCAATTTAACTATGTTTTTGCGTGATATCTGTACGTAAGGACAGAATAAAAGACTCTTTTCCTCCAAAAAAATTATAAAACTGCTTTAAAATTAATTCTGAAGACAATTTTTCGTGGCGTCTGTACGAACATATGTACGTACGTATCTCGCATAACTCAAAAACGAGTAGCCTCAGAACGTTGAAATTTTGTATATAGGACTGCTATAACATGTAGATGTGCACCTCGTATTTTGGTTGCAATCGGCAGCACCAAACGTATATAAATATATTTATATATATATCCACTCTATTACCCAGCTCAGTGATCTCAGTTTCTTTACTCTTATATGTTTGTAAATTGCACATTTTTTGCTTTACAAATGATTGAATTATGTTGTTCTTATCTTCCGGTTAAGGGTTTTATGCCTTTCGTAATTCTGGAAGCAATATTTGTACATTTATCAAAAATTTAAAAGCTGTTTAAGTGCGGTTAAGTTTTAAATAACATGGCGGACAAATTTGGTTCTTCCGGTTAAGGTTCTTATGCCTTTAGTAAATCTGTATGCAATATTTTTAGAATTATCGACAATTTTAAAGTTCTTTTAAGTGCCGCTAAGCCTAATAATGTTTTTGATGGCGGCCATTGCTTGTTTATATTTGAAACAGCAGAATAGTGGATTTGTTGCAATCTAGAGAAACTTAGCTTCGCAACAACAAAGATAACGCTTTTAGTTATTTTATTATTGTGAATTAAATCATGCTTAATCCTTTCTGGAATTTTTTTGAGGAAATAAGTGTTTAAGATTTACTTCATAATTTTTAATACAGATATTTTGAGTTTTTATGTATTTTTGCCTTGTCGCAAAGTGAGAACTGAATTAATTGAATGAGAAGTACTCAATCGTCTGTGAAAAACTGTTTCTTTTTTGTTTTGCTTGCTTAATTTCTTTTATACATCGTTCTAACTTTAATATAGTATTTGAATAGAACATGTGGCAATGATTAGATAATTCTTTAAGTGATATAAATTTTGTGCATTCTGAGTTATAATATGAACGAAATATAATACTGTTTAGTGAACCTAGTGCCAGAGTGTCGCTATGGTAAACAAATAAAGTGAATTTTAAAGAATGCATTTATCCTATTGTGGTTTATGCGCTGTTGGCGAAGTAGATTTAATTCAATCCAATAAGTTTAAATGAAATGCAAGAAAAAATGCGTATAATTTAATATTCCTTACAAGGAAGTCATGTGGTATAGACATTAGATTTTTTCAAATTAAATTAAATTAAATTTTTTTTAAGAAAATGTATGAAATTATAAATTGTAAACATATTTTTGCTATTGACAGCTCTTATCTTTCTCAGTTGTCAATAAATTATAAATTGTAAACATATTTTTGAAAATAGAAAACTCATTAACATATAGCCTACTCTCAGCTTTTCTCCTGATGTAAATTAATTACTTGATATCATTGTCAGTGTAAATGTCATCTGACTTTGAATAGTAGTAATCAAAATAATAATGGCAACAAAATTTTTTGAATTTACATAACGCAGAATAGCAATCGTCTTACAAAATTGTAATATGTATCTTAAAATTAACTGAAAACTGTTCTGTATGTATCTTTTTTGTATGCACTCGGAAATTTATCACTATTTTTGGCAGCATTAGAAAATTAAAATACAGTCAAAAGTAGTTAATCCGGACTCGTCGGGACTTCGGCGATTCCGGATTATCGATTTTTCCGGATTATAGATCATCAGTTTAAATCTGGTAAGATGGCATGCAGAAATTACAAAATTAAAAATATGAAACCGTAATTTATGAAATAAAGAACAATTATGATCTAAAGAGTATCAAAATTTACAAAAAGAAAAAGCTTAATATTTATTTGTTTACTTTAAACATTTCTTTCAATGTAAGTTGCTTCGTTTCATGTGATAATACTTTCTCTTTAATTCTATTAAACAGACATAATTTCTTGTTTAGTTACAACTAATTTACCAACTAATTTGTCAGTCGAAATGTTTTCGTTTTCAGTAACCTGTGGGTCACTTTCTTCACTATCGGAAGCGAATTATAATGACGAGAAACTTGATTTAAATCATATCAAAGACGGAGTACATCGAGATGAAATACTACACTTAGTAAGGAATTATAAGCCAAGTAAAATAAAAACATCTGCCCTGAAGATAAAGATAGTGCTGACAGATCTACTTCCAATCCACGGTGTGAAATTGATAAACAGATTTCGGATTTCAAAACATACTTTCGCTTTGTAGATACAAATTACATATTAGTAAATATATATCAGAAATTCTATTTGACATAATCGAAAGTTCAAGCTTACTTTTATGAAATTGCTTTAACAGTCCGCAAAAAATAATAAGCCGGATCCAATTCGAAGATTAAGGAACAACGCACTCTGCAACATTAACTGAATTAAATAATTGTTGTTTAGATTATACCATCCATTACACATTAAACGCGCATGCGCAAAAACATATTCGCGGCCGTAAAGGTCTTACGCACACTCGTAAACGCCTGTGCGCATGCGTGAACGCGACGCATGCGCAGAAAGTTTGTAGCTTTGAGGTCCGGATTATGGGTGTCCGAATTAACGACTTTTGACTGTAATAATAATAATAATAAAGTCTTGGTGTTTATATAAAAAAAAATCTTGATGGCCAAGGGCTGTAAAAATATGAAAGTACCATGCATTGTTTAATGTGTACAATGTCAAGGCATAGCTGGAACATAGTGACCTGTTTTAATTTTTAAAAAAATTGGGGGGAAGAGAGGAAAAAAAGCAAGATCACAAAATTCATTGGAGGCTATCATTGGATAATTGTTTGTTGGCCTGTCATTGGTTTTTCCTAATGATTGATAACATTTTCAAGATCTTGCTAACCTCTTAATCGTTAGCAAACATTGCAATAGAAATTCAATATATATGTAGATATCAATCCTGTTTGTCCAAACGTGGGATAAATCAGTTTTTTTTTTTTTTTAAATACATACATATAATTCATTATCAGGTTTTCTTGCATATATAGAATTGTGTCCTTTTTGCACATATCATTTTAAACAATAATGTTAGTTTTGAACACAATTAGTGTAAACTCAATTTTCATTTTGAATTGACTTTTTTTTAAATCACATGTGAGAAATAGATTGTATTGCAAGTACACCTTGCACTAAAGCAAAAGGACAGTTCTGTATCTCCCATTCCACTGGACCAATGGTCAAAATTTAACTTGCGTTTACCATGTCTCAAAAGTGCGACTTAGGATATATGTTAGATTTATATACAGTCAAAAGTCATTAATTCGGACACCCATAATCCGGAATGATCTATAATCGGGACCTCAAAGCTACAAACTTTCTGCGCTTGCGTCGCGTTGACGCATGCACGTTTTATGTATAATGGATGGTATAAGCTAAAAGTATCTAATTATCTATTTACTGAATGTTGACATTAACTGAATGTTGCAGATTGCGTTGTTCCTTAATCTTCGAATTGGATCCAGCGTATTATTTTTTGCAGACTGATGCAATATTATAAAAGTAAGCTTGAACTTTCGATTATGTTAGAATTTTCTATGCTGGAGCTCCCAAAGGATCTACAAAGCGAAAGTATGTTTCGATGTCCATCAAACAAAAAGTGGAATTGCTGCAAAAAATGGATAAAGGCATGAAGAAAGTGACAGAGAGGTTAGTGAAAACGAAAAAATTTCGATTGAAAAGTTAGTCAGTATTCTCGGCACAGGACTTGAACAGCCGAACTTTGTAACTGAACAAGAAATTATGTCTGTTTATATACAATTGAGAAAGTATTAGCACATAAAACAAAGCAATTTGAACAACTTACGGTTGAAATGTGGTTTAGCCCAACTTACATTGAAAGAAATGTTTAATAAAATAAACAAATAATTATTAAGCTTTTTTTTTTTTTTTTTTTTGTAAATTTTGATACCCTTTAGATCATAATTGTTCTTTATTTCATAAATTACGGTTTCATATTTTTAATTTTATAATTTCTGCATGCCATCTTACCAGATTTAAACTGATGATCTATATATAATCCGTAATCGCCGAAGTCCCGACGAGTCTGGATGAACGACTTTTGACTGTATAGCATTGTTCTAACGTAGGTATTTTGACACAAAATTGGACTTTTTCTAAAATAACATAATAATTTTTTCCATATTTCAATTCTACGACTGTAATTATGCCAAGTTTTGTAAAAAATTGCACGAGTAGTTTTTGAAAATTAGCTCTCAAAATTTTAGCTCCTCCATGTTAATTGAATTTGATATATATTTATTAAAACTTATTTGATTCTTCCTTTCACATTCCGAAATTTAGGTTCATTCCAAATAAAATTTGTCCATTTTTTTATGATTTTTTTTTTAAATTTGTATTTTAAAATTTAATAAATTTTTAAAACAATTTTGAATTATAACCTATAAAATTTTTACCATAATCTTATAGTAAATGTATTTTAAAGCATACCTGCAAAAAATTGTAGTTTTTTTATTCAAAATTTCTTAAGATATACATGAATTTATATATTGGCACGTTTTGAAATTTGGCATATTTATTATAAGTGATAATAACACCAAATATGGTTTATGCATTTTGTTAAAATTATTTGAAAGTATGAATGATGACCTTTTTTCTGCTCGTGTACAGTGGAAAAAAAAAAAAAAAAGAAAAGAAAGAAAAGAAAAGAAAGAAGTTTTTAGTGCAAACTAAAAAAAATATGTGCCAAGGTAAATTTTTAAATTTCTTACCAAAAATTACAAAATCTAATATCAAGGCATAATTTGAGTTGTTGAATTGAAATATGGAAAAAGTTGCTATGTTATTTTAAAAAAAAAGTCCGATTTCATGTCAAAATACCTATATTAGAACAATGCTATATATAAATCTAATATATATCTTCAGTCACGCTTTCGAGACATGAAAAGCGCAATTTGAATTTCGTCAGTCGGCCCAGAACGGGAGATATCGAACTGTACCCCACTTTTTTTTTGCGCAGTGTACCTGTAATGATAATTTTGATGTGGTCATAAATATACCAGTAGACTGATATATTCTTCAGTAATTACATTCGTATTTTTCATATATTTTAAGTAAAAAGGAGGAAAATTTATTACATTTTCACAGGCTGGAAAAGCTGCAAAGAAATGCACAGCTTATATGAATATTTGTGAAGTTATATTTCTACTTTAATTTCTCTTTGTTAATTTAAGTTTTAGTTTGCAAAATTTGACATTGTTATTGGCTAAAAGACTTTCTGCATGTATTTTGCATAAATGCATACATTTTAAGTGTTTTATGACTCTCATGATGAATTAGTTTTGAAATGATGCGGTTCAGAAAGATTTAATTATTACTATTTTTAGAATAAATTATAATATTACTATTTTTAGAATAAAGGGGAAATAATGGAACCAAAAATAAGATTTACAATCTTGTTACAAATTAAAGTTAGAATCATATTTTACGAGAAATAGATACATAAAAATATACTTTTAGTGTTAAAAAATTTTTCTAAATGCCTCATTAAGAAATAAATACATCTAAATAAAAACACACAATAAAAAACATCTAAATAGTTAATTGAATAAAATTAGTAGAATTATGAAGATAAACAAAATTAAATAATATAAATTAAGTTGCATCAATTATTTTATTGTTCTGTTTTATGACATAACTTAAATTTTGCACAACAGCAAGTCAAGTTAACAAAATAATTTAACTCATGAAATTAATCAAAAACTCAGTGTTTCGAGTAAAAACATTGTTAATCATTGATTAACTGAGTGCATCCATTCCATAGACATTTTTTCTCTTTGCCTTTTCTAATATAAAATATTGAATTTATTTCATATGTTTTTGATTTTCAGAAAAAGAATTTTATAGTCCCCTAGTAGATTAAGTAGGGAAACAAGGGTAATTAATTCTATGATTGAATTATATCTGTATAGATTTTTATCTATTTTTATCTATTCTCCATGATGTAAATCAAACCTTTAGGCAGATAGCCTTTGAGTGCTTTATTTTAAATTAGTCAATTAACCAAATTTTATGTAATTACTTAGTTTAATGATAAATAAATAAAATATTAAATTCTTATTTGAGAACAAATCATGAAGCCTTATTTTTATAAGTTTGATGTTTAAAAAAATTCAAACTGGTTTTTTGTCTTTCTTCCCCTTTATAATAATACATATATCCCTTCTCATAGGTTACTTGGATTATGATGTATTCTGCGACTCATTTTGACTGAAGATGACAATATAAAGAATTATTTATTCATTTTCATATTTAAAAATATTCACTTAAACTGACAGAATCATCTTTAATGGATTTCTATTTTTTTACAACTGAAATATATAGAACTGCATATATATGTCATTTAAATTTGTAATAAATTTTGATATTTAGTGTTTACATTGGCAGTATTGTAATTTTGTAAATATCTGTACAGACTAGAAATCATTGAAGTGTCTCAATAATTATTTATTAATATCTTTCATATTAAAAATTAAAATATTTATGGATAGGTGTGTGTGTGTTGCAAATACTTTGTATATGTATCTTATTCTATTGTTTATCAATTTTCTGGATAAATTGTGGAATTTAGATTTTTAATACCAGTTTTGTAAATTTTTCTTATGTATTTGATTTTTTGAAAAGGTTGTATCATCATAGTTCATTATTATATTTAAAATATTTTGCTTGTCCACTATTTTGTTATATTCTTCTTAAATGCCGACTTTGTAGAGGCAAAAAAGTTCAAATCAGTGCTGATTTTAATGATGGGTCAATTTGTCTTTTGATCTATACTTGCCACGAGTTTCAAATTGAAATATTCAATGTTTTTCAAAAGACGAGCATAATTATCCAAAATCAGGAATAAAGTATTTGGTTTCCATATCGCAGTTATTAGCATTTTCATAAAAAAAATAAAAAACATATTTTTTGTAATTAAAAATGTAAATGAAGTGTTATCCAATTTTTTTAAAAAAAATCTGAGGCCATATAGCCCTATAGGGTTTTGTCATAATCAGTAAATTGGAAATTGTCCTAACATGAAAATCAAGCCGTTTACATGAGAATTATCCAGTATGAGAAATGTAAATAAATTCTTAGATTACTCATGGGGGACATGCCAAATTAAATAAATCAGTTCTTAGTTGAAAGGTTAAGCTAGTGATCTTTAAGAAGTAATTTGAACTCTTATTATTATCTGAACATAAAAAAAATGTGTTTTTTGGTTATGTTTAATATATTTATACTTGAAATATCAAGTTGTCAAACATCAGTTCATAATGTTTTCCAAAATTTTATGTCAGTGCTCTATATTTATCAGAACTTGCATCAAATTTTAATTTATTAGGGTCATTTTATGTCTCCAGTAATATGTATAATCAGTTATTAGAAAACCATTATATGCTAAATATGTACTCAAAGCAGAGGCTAATATTTTTTTTAATTCTAGTTAGGTGGTATTTTTTTAACAAATGACCAACAATAAATTAGAATGACTGTCATCAAAATTTAAGTCTGTTGTCTTTTCCCACCCTTGTATATGGAACTTCTGTGGCTTGAATTTGATGTTACAGACTAGTTAAATTAAAAGCCTAAACTATTTAATTTTGAAACATTCTTTTTCTCATTAAACATTTATTTATTATGGTGTTTCTGTGTGTTGAAGTATATGTGGAAAAAAATGTTTAAAAGTGTTTGGGATTTTTATGCTTTACTGTTTTTGTATATTTTTACTCTTCTTGTTCCTTCCTTTTATAATTGCTCTTATGAGCTAAAATAAACATATAATTCAAAAATAGACTTACAGATCAGTTATACAGTTATGAATGTGTAATTTGTCAATTTTCAGTTGTAAACTACTGTATTAAATATTTGACTAATGTTTCACTCTATTGAAATTGTGCATTTATTAATACTTTACTTCATAGTAAACTACAAATCATTTTATGAATTATGTATTACATATAGTTATAATAGATGTAAATATTTGACTAATGCCAAATGTTTTTCTTTACTCCACAGTAAAACTACAGATTTGTTTGTAAAATATATGTAATTGTATAGAGGTAAATCTATATATATTATAAAGAATTATATGCAACATCAAGCAGATCTTTGTTTTATTTTGTGCAACGTTAAATATAGGATTTTCCCTAGACCAAGTTTTCAGATTTAAAAAATTTTAATGAACAGAAAAAAGTGTGGTGCTTATATTATAGATATAAAAATAGCATTTTAATAAATAAGTTTATTACAATAAAACTTTGTTTTCTTTGTGTATTGAAGTATAGACCAAATCTTTATTGAATACATCACTCTTCTGAATTGGCATTACAGTCTGTTTTAAAGAAAATATTGTTTTAGAATTTTGTTTTGCATAATTTTTGTAGACGTTAGTTAGAATTATAAAAACTATGTTTCAAAACTTTTAAATGCACAGGAAAGATGCAGATTTAAAAATTGTGAAACAGCATTAGTTTTTATGGATGTGGGTTAAATATACTCAACAACAGTGAAAATAGTGCACCAAGAAGGGAGCATCAGATTGAAATGAAATTTACACATAATAATACAGATGAAAGATTAACTTGATCCCTAAATCAAGACAAATACAGTGTAACAGTAGCACATCAGACCAACTCTTGCTGCAATACATGCCACAACATGGTTTGGCATTCAGTTAATTAGACGTTTGATGTTGTCCTGAGGCAGATGAGCCCACAAATCGTGTACAGAGTGACACAGCGGCACTGGTCTTGTACATGCTCTATAGGGGACAAGTCTGAGGAGCGAAACGGCCATGGAAGAGTCTGAACATGATGTATAAAGTCTTGAGCAACTCGACCTATATGTGAAAAAGCATTACCTTGTTGAAAAATTGCCCCTGGAAGAACATTTAGCAAAGGTCCGACATGGGTACGAAGAATGTCATCAGCATAACGCTGGCCCATCAAGGTTCCACATACCACAATTAGAGTGGACCGGCTATCATAGACTATAACCTCCTAGACCGCAACAACGTAGGTGGAATTGTACCATTCATCAAGGCTCCTCCACCTGTATGCAGTTATCATTTGTCCCCAAAACGAAATAGGATTCATCACTAAATACCATGTTTGGCCAGTCTATGGCATTAAATGTTGCTCTAACTTGGCACCACTGTAGATAGAGTCTGTGTGAAAGGCAGTATACAAAAAGGAAGCTTGAATTGCAGATTCACTTTTGCAAGGCATCTGGAAATGGTTTGTGGAATAATTGGAACCTGTATCTAATTGTATCATGAAACGAGTCACTGTGGGATCCTTCGATCGTCTTCCCGGTAGCTCCAGACCCGGTTCTCCACATGTGGGTACCATCTCACATCTGCTGCTCCCAATATGTTCTGACAGCACACTCTGAACAACTGACCTGGCGAGCAACATAAGCGCGCCAACCAGCCTGTGGTTTTTATAACGATGATCAGGCCTCTCTCAGCTCACACGTCTACCTGACATTCTTCGCTTACTCCTACAGTCCGAATGTAATCGTCGTGTTTATGAATTTGCATCCATGTGCCAGTTTACACAGTGCCACTGGAAGATGATGAGCATTCACAATGCCACGGAACTTGGACCATCTGCATACTGGATTTCACTGCTCCCAGCCAGTTCATCTGTGATCATACTATCAGTACCAGCAGTCTTAAGGTACTGCTTTTTCTTTTGGAGTAAGCCAAGAACATTACATATGCTCAAGAGATTCATACCTTCTGCACCTATAGCAAAGAATCACAGCAGCCACTGCAATATTTAGTTAGATTCAGCTTGATTTCAAGTTTGATATGCAATAATTGAAACAAACATTCTACATTGAGATGAAAACAATTAGCATTTTATTTCATCTAATATACTTGTCAAAAGTGATATTGCAACAACATGAGGGAATATGCGTAGTGATGTGAAAATAACACAATTGGTAGATGTCAGAGACATATGCAAATGATTTAAATTTGCATGCACATCTGGTCATGTGATACCTAGTTTGTGGCTAAAAACATCAGTAGCTGGCTCACTCTCTATATACTATCAATGGCAGACTGTTCAAACGGAATTATTGAGAATGGATAGAAAATCCCTTGGAGATATCAGCGAGCTGAATGGTCGGCAGTTATTGTAAAAGGAATGAAAACTTATCCTAGAACTGCACGAACTTGGTTTGTCGATGCGTGCAATTGCCAGTCGTCTTGGACAGGACATTTGTACAGTTCAGCGATGTGTGGCATGATGGACAGAGGACCATCTGAGAACACAGCAGAGAGGCAGTGGATCCAGCAGCCTAACCCAATCTCTCCCATTCAGCACGTGTGGGCTGCCATTAGCAATGTGGTGCACAGGGCACCACGGGCATGTAACATACTTGCTGAAATCTTATTATATTCTATAAAAAAATAGTAATTTCAAAAGATCCATGTTAACTTACAATAAGAATGCTGTATTTAAGAAAACTCTCAAAATTCTGGTTAAATAGAGTTACTCTATTCCCACCCCCAGCTTTTTAGAGACAGGTTTTGAAAATTTTTTAAATATTCACATAAATTTCCCGCTCCCTGAATGCATTTCGAGAATGAGCTCCGGTAAATTTTAAAATGGATTCATCCACTTGGTGATTGTTTTCATCTAACTTATAAAGACAAACCCTCTCAAGCTACCTGCGAAGGTCACATTGAAACTTTCCCTTCAAGCATTGAATGTTATGCTTGCCTATTACAAGAATCAACTCATCACGGCGAAACAAGCACGAACTAATATTCAGTCTATGATTTTGCCAACTGGACTGCCCATCCACTTTCTCTAAATTATTTATGAATGTTTTGAGGCCTAAGGAGACAACCATAAGAATGGGGAAGATTCAGGTTATAGGAAAGTAGAAATGAAGAAGCCTTATTAGATACTGTAATATTAATATTAATGTGTATTCTTACTGGAATGTAGGTTTCTCTTAAAGAAATAATATTGTGGTAGTTATCTATAGTTTATCCACAACTACTTTTCATTTATTATGTTCTTACTGTAATTGTGCTGTTCAAAAATTAAGTGATTCACGTACTTTTCCCCCTCTCGATTTTCAAATGATAAGATTATTAAAAAAATGGGGCAATTTAAGTGTTGTTTATTGCTAAGAAACATTTTCCTTGGTAAAAAATTTAAAAATCGGGATATTAGGAAGCTATGAATTGTTATTGAATGTTGTTTTAAATGTTAAGAATATTACAGTTTTAAGCATAATTTTTTAGTTTACTTTGGAGGCTTCAATTTGAATTTTCATAACAATACTGATACATCAAAATTTGTCATCAAAATCAGTTTGTACAGAAAAATACATGTTAATTACTCAAATATCTGCATAGAAATAGGTAAATAAATTTTATTTGGAAAAGGACACTAAATTAATGCACATAATTTCATCTTATTCTACATTTCATTTGTGCTGCATATGATCATACAGCATAACAATGTGCATACACCTTAAAATTTACAGAATTCTTTCAAGTCTAGCTTCTCTGTCACTTAAAAATTTATAGGTTTTCCAAAGTAAGCAGATAAATTTGCTTCTCTGAATGCTTCAGAAACAGTCTGCAAAAAAAAAAAAAAAATATATATATATATATATATATATATATATATATATACATACATATATACAAACATAAATTTTAAAACATAATTACTCACAATTATGTAATAGTAAAATATTTCTAATGACAAGTACATTATACAGGTACTGACATATTTAACTTACTGGATGAGCGTGACAGACTCTTGCAACGTCTTCAGATGATGCTCCGTATTCCATGGCCAGAGCTGCCTCATTAACTAATTCACCAGCTCCCTAATAAAATAGTCAGAAAGTAAGAAATCCCTCATTTACTCAAAAACAGAATTTAAAAAAAGAAATATTTATCTGTAACTTCAAATTAGATCCTTATATATGAAGGATGTTTTCAAATTTCTACGAATTTAAATACAATATTGTTATTTCAATTTTCATGAATATTGCACTGCAGATTTTTGACCATTTAACTGAATGCACTTGTTCCAATGAAAAACTAATTTTTTAAGCCATTCTCGAAAAAATTTCTCGGTCTCTCCTCAATCCACCTATTTATGGTATGGTTAAACTTTCAAATCAAACAGCCCATAAAGTTTCTTTCCCCCCCAAAAAATGTGGGAAAAGATACTCCTCACAGACACAACAATTTCTGAAATTTTTACACCCTCATCTCACAAAAAAGAAAATGATTGCTTTTCACATCATCCATGGTGGTAAAAACAATGCCATAAAAGTGTGCATGTATCAGTCAAACAACTGAATTGTACTACACAATATTGCACAAAATAGTTGCATAAGCATGTCAAGACTTGTCTCTGTCTGATAGGGTTGCCTGTAAGTTCTAGGAATTGAACTAAATCTCATTTCCCAGAACTTTGAAAACACACTACATATTTTACTATTTTCCCCTTTTTTTAATGTAGCACTTAAAATGACTTACATTTCAGAATCAGCAATTATAAATGGCAGGAAAATTCTACAATGCAAATACTAGTTTATTGCACTCTCAATTGAGTTTATTTAATGGATATCACATATTAAACAAATTGTGAAATGCTACAGAAAACCAAGAAATACAAAATTTCACAGTAAAAATGTTTTCGAAATATAACAAATTGTAACTTTTTTACATACTAAAAATTTTTAATTTGAGCTTCATTTGTCTTTCTCCCTCCACTCAATATTTATTAACATTCAGATTTAATGGTAGTATCAGTTGAAACAGTAAAAACAATATCTCCAAATGATAATGGTAGCAGCATTATTAGTTTTGCCGTTTCCCATGATATGATGGTTGGCAGCACAATGTTTCAGCATAAAAATGATCATAAAATAACATGGAAATCTCCAGATGGACTCTATAACAACCAGATCGATTATATGATGATCGACTCTAGACAATTTTTGTACCTCCTGAATGTGAGAACTTACAGAGACAGAGGAGCTAATGTAGATTCTGATCTGCAAATTTAGGGGAAGGAATTTTTTAGCTAGGAAAGCAAAAAAGAGTGTTTCTGTAAAGTTCAACTGTGGGAAGCTAAGAGATCCACAGAGTATATCAAAACCAGCGGTCAAGTTTTTTTGGCGAAAATTTGGCGACCAACTCTCCTACAGCAACCCTCTATTTTTTTTTCCCGCCGCCATTTTGTCTTCACGAAGTAAAGACATGTTTCTTTTCTTTTTATCTACTGAACACTTCTTCCAACAATCTACTAGCCGAATTACACTTATGCTAGAGATTTTATCTAACAAAACTGCTTAATCATAACAAATATTCACTGCAAAATTGGGAAAAAGTGCACAATACCATACTCCTTACGCGTTTTTCAAAATAACACATACACATAAACCATGTACACGCCGACTTATTTTTACTTAAAAAAAGCATCCCAGAATTGCACAAAAATGGCATTGCGCACACTCTTCACTATATCCATGTACACTGCTTTTTTCTCATAAATTAGAAAAATTTCACGAAAATACATGACAATTTTCTCAATCTTTAAACCTGGTAAAAGGAACATATATGAAATTACCTGATCGCGAAAAAGTATTTACCCTTTCCAAATATGAACATTTCCACATATAAAATAAATAAAATATCCAAAAACTTTTACCTCTAAATCATCTATTACATTATACATGTCACCAACGAATTCATACCGCAAGCATTACAAATACTTAGTATCAAATATTTAAATTATTTCCATGCACGTTTACTTCAACTAAAACGTATACCAAATTCCTACAAACATAAAATTCACAAAATAACTATCATTTAATTAAAATATAATCAAATTCAAAAACACTACTTAAAATATAAACGAGCACATACATTAAATTAATACATACATAAATACCCATTTCGAATTCACTTTAGTTACGGCCATGGGATACAAAAATTCACGAACACTGTTTCACACAACACAGAATAAAGCCAAATACAAAATTTCCAGATTTTTTCCCGATTTCCCCTTTTCCGATTAAAGAACCGTAATTCGTCCATTAATATCACATGACATATCCCATGATCTCTCATTTCCCTCACACAAAATAATGCGTAATCGGAACTGAGTACTACTCACATTATTACCAAAGTGCCAGGTAGTAACCTTTATCGCCTCCAAAATGTCGCCAAACTACCAGTTACCATATTGTAAAGATCAACCAGAAATCTATATTATCAACAGCTAATACACTGATAGGTAAAGAAGAACTGACTGGTTTGATGATGAGTGCAGAAATGCCAATGAAAATTAAAATACAACATAAAAAATATGCTCAGTAAAAATTCACAAGAGCAGTAGAATATAAAAGCACACATAATGAATACATAAAAGAAAAAAGAGAATTTACAAATAGAACCAATGTAATGGAGTCAAACTCCTTAGGATTTATCATGAGAGCATTCAGGGCCATCAATGAATGGTGTAGGGACACGAAGGATAACTCTTTATAAGAACACAAATAGAACTACTGCTAATGAAAGAGAAAAAATTCTAAATAGATGGGTTGAACATTTTGACCACCTGCTTAAACTTGATGTGTCAAGTGATTGAAAGTCAATCTGTTAATATTCCAACCATTGAAGAAAATATGGTATTAATAAATTGAAAAATAACAAAGCAGCAGTACCTGATGCGATTCCCACAGAGTTATTAAAACATAGTGAAAAAGATCTGATAAATATTATCTAGAAAATAATGGTATCTATCTGGGAAAAGGAAGTCCTACCTACTGATTGGAAATTAAGTATTCTATGTCCTATAGACAGAAAAGGTGACATACTGAACTGTAAAAATTATAGTACACATTGCCTATAAAGTTTTTTTCAAATATTTTATTTAATCATTTGTCTCCTATCATTGAAAATATTAGTGTGGTTTCAGGAAAGGAAGATCTACAGTTGATCAAATCTTTACTCTGAGACAAATACTGGAGAAATGTAAAGAGTATGGAATTGAAAACCATCACTTGTTTGTCGACTTCAATGCAGCCTGTGATAACACGTATAGAGCAAAGTTACTAAAAGAACTATTCGAGTTCAAAGTTCCAACTAAGTTAACTTAAAGCTCACTCTAACAGAAACCATGCCTGTGGTACGAGTTCAAGGAGAAACATCTGCCTCCTTTAAGGTCTGCAATGGAGTTAGGAAGAATTAGACTTAATTTAAATCTAGAGAAAGTTATAAGAGATGCTGGTATTAATGCAAGAGGTACTATATTTAATAAATTAGTACATATTCTGGCCTATGCTAATGATGTAGATATACAGCTGTGCTGGGAGAGACCTTTTTTAGCACCACAGAATTCAGCCATGAAAATGAAGCTCAGAGTAAATGTGTAAAAAAAAAAAAAAAAAACTAAATATATGTACTGTGGTAAAAGGAAAATCCACCTAAAGTATTTGAGATTGGCCCATTTAGATTTGAATTTGTAAAAAATTTCACCTATTTTGGCTCCAAAATTAACTATCAAATAATATGAATCCTGGAATCACAAAAAAAATCATTGCCGCAAATCGCTGTTTCTTTGATTTACGACCTCTTCTGAAATCCCATCTAATAAAAAAGAGAAGGACAAAAATTCAATTATACAAGATATTAATAAAATCAGTCTTAACATGCTTCAGAGACATGGACTCTGAGAGAAGAAAGAGCTTTGGTGTTCTTTGAAAGGAAGATTCTAAGAACTATTTTTCTATTCTAAGAACTGTTTTGGAGAATACTATATGGCATAAATGGTATAACTTCAAACTCTACAAAATTTATAAAGATGAGAATATTATTAAATTCATCAAATTACGTACGAGGGCAATCCCCCAAAAAAGGTCTCCTATATTTTTAGATATACAAAGAACCGTTTATTTTCTATAATTGCTACATCACTTTAAAGATTGAAGAATATTTTATTTTTCAACATAATCGCCATTTCGGTCGATGCATTTTTGTAGACGCTGTGGCAGTTTTACAATGCCCATGTCATACCAGCTTGCCGCCATGCCCTTCAGGAACATCCAGAGTTATCCTCCGATCTTTACGTACGAGTTCCTCAACTTTCGCGATTGTCTCGTCGGCAATTGACGGCCTCCCGCTCCTTTCTTCGTCATGAATTTCAGTACGACCGGCTGTAAACTCTCTACACCACTTGCGAACGTTTTTGACATCCATGCACGACTGTCCACACACTTCCGTCAATAGGCGGTGAATTTCAACCGGTTTAACGCCTTTTGCGTTCAAAAATCGAATAACTGCGCGCACTTCGCGGTAACGTTTATCAGGAGCTCCATTTCAAATGGCTGCCAAGCCAAGACTGAGCATCCGAGCGAAGCGCTTGCGTGCTTATGTGGTAGCGGAGAAGGCACCACTCACAACAGTGTTGCCAACAACCATATTAAAACTTTCTCTACGTCCCCAAAAAATAGGAGACCTTTTTTATGGGATTGCCCTCGTAGAATCAGATGGGCAGGTTACCCCCTGAGAATGAATGCTGAGAGAACAATCCTGAAAGCCTTTAATACAACTCCTGTTTGTAGAAGATCAAGACCTAACAAAAAAATGAGAGATTACCCACAAGAGGATTTTGCAACTCTAAAAATTAAGAACTGATGGTCTGCTGGAAGGAGGGTAGAATGAGAAAAGCTTCTGAAGAAGGCCAGGGCCCACAAAGGCCTGTCATGTCAATGCTGATGATATCACAGTACTTAAGATTGAAACTATTTGGAAATGTGCATGTAAATTCATCAATGAATGACTGATCAAAAGCAATAAAATAATAAGAAGTAACAAAACTATTTATTATATTTACAACTTGTCTTTCATCAATTAATTAAAAGAGTAACATAAAAAGTGATACAGTACAAAGACTTTAATCCAGACTCGTCGGAACTTCGGCGATTCCGGATTATAGATCATCAACTTAAATCTGGTAAGATGGCATGCAGAAATTATAAAATTAAAATTACAAAACCATAATTTATGAAATAAAGAGCAATTATGATCTAAAGAGTATCAAAATTAAAAAAAAAAAAAAAAAAAAAAAAGCTTAATATTTATTTGTTTACTTTATTAAACATTTCTTTCAATGCGCATTACGCATACATTACGCATAGTCGAAATTAGAAAATTTCAACCAGAAAACTATTTGATGTGTATTCGTGATATTTATAATGACGAGGAATTTGACTTAAATCACATCAAAGACGGAGTACATCGAGATGAAATACTACATTTAGTAAGAAATTATAAGCCAAATAAAATAAAAACATCTGCCCTGAAGATGAGGATAGTGCTGACAGATCAACTTCCAGTTCATTGCGCATCGCGACTTTCCCCCGCTAGGTAAATCTTTATTGTGGTTTAAATTACAAAAGCTTGTGATGCATTGAATAAAAGAATGATGACTATAGATTAGGAAAATGTATGTATACATGAAAAGTAAAAAACTGTATGTATTAAAAGGTATGCAGTGTACTTAAAAATGATTATAGATGTATTAATATAAATTATATAGCTTCTACTTTTTTAATTACTAAACGTATTAATGAATTAAAAAAAAGGAATACTACAAAATGACACTGGAAATAAATTCAAAAAAAAGTTGAAACTTAGTTAAATGCTTAATTTATAAATTATTCTGGACATAAATTTTCTGAATTTTTCATATTTTAAATACTCTGACTTACCCAACAAATAAGATGTGCACCTAGTATCCTATCTGTTGCTTTATCTGAAAGAATTTTCACAAAGCCATCTGTTTCAGCATTGGTTTTAGCTCTACTGTTTGCCACCATTGGAAATTTTCCTACTTTATAATCAACTCCCTAAATAGAATATTAGAAATGTTAATAAGTGAGGAGTGAGCTGAGAATCTGAATTGTCTGAAAAGTAAAAATGCAAGAAACAATGTTTTTAATGTAATACATTATAAAAGTCTTAAAGATAACATTCTTTTAAATACTGGTACACATTAACTTTTACAACTACAATTTCAGAAAAATTATTAACTAAAGCTGAAAGATAAGAATATTCCTAAGTAATAATAATAAATCTGAATGAAAAATAAATTAATGTTAAGGCAAATTTCCACTGAGACAGTTGCAAGGGACAATAAAATAGCTTACATTTATATAATAAATCACTGCTACACAAAGAAATAATAACAAGACAAAGAATTGCACAAACTCGGTATCCATGTACACACTGACCTATTTTCCCTCAAAAAACATCTCAGAATTGCACAAAAAATGGCATTGCGCACTCCTTTGACTTTATCCATGTACATATCAACCTATTTTCACTTTAAAAAAAAAATCAGAAAATTGCGCAAACTATGCTTTGTGCACTCCCTTGACTTCCATGTACACATCAAACTAGATTCACTTAAAAAGTCAAAGGAGCAGCCAACAAAAAATATATAATCTGAATAAACTACAGTTTAAATCAAACAATGAAATAACATAAAAAAAGATATTTATCTTAAAACTACACAAAGGAAATATCCACTTACCTTATTTACAAATTTATGAGTCTTTCTTCAGTCAAAATCAGACACACACTTTCCAAATTTTTTCCCATGATTCAAATTCCCTGCAACCAATTATGTCATAATAGGGTTTCCATAGCATTCAACTACTGAGGTTGTCATAAATAAGACAACAACTTGGCGATAAATGAAGCAACAACTTTGCGATAATACAAGGGGATTCTAAAGTCAATTCTAACCAACAGTCAAAAGTCGTTAATTTGGACACCCATAATCTGGAATGATCTATAATCCGGACCTCAAAGCTAAAAACTTTCTGCGCATGCGTCGCGTTGACACATGTGCATAGGCGTTTACATGTGCGCGTAAGACCTCTTACGACTGCGCATTTGCGTGTGCGCAAGCGCAGAATACGTTTTCGCATGCGCGTTTTATGTATAACAAACGGTATAAGCTAAACTTATCTAATTATCTATTTCAGTTTATGTTGATGATTGCGTTGTTCCTTAATTTTTGAATTGGATCCGGCTTATTATTTTTTGCAGACTGTAAGAGCAATACTATAAAAGTAAACTTGAACTTTTGATTATGTCAAATAGAATTTCCGAATCTGGAGCTCCCAAAGGATCGTACAAAACGAAAGTATGTTTCGATGTCCATCAAACAAAAAGTGGAATTGCTGCAAAAAATGGATAAAGACATGAAGAATGTGACATAGAGGTTAGTGAAAATGAAAAAATTTCGATTGACAAGTTAGTCGGTATTCTCGGCACAGCAATTAAGGGGACTTGAACAGCTAAACTTTGTAAGTGAACAAGAAATTATGTCTGTTTATAGAATTAAAGAGAAAGTATTATCACATAAAACGAAGCAACTTAAACAACTTACATTGAAAGAAATGTTTAATAAAGTAAACAAATAAATATTAAGCTTTTTTTTTTGTAAATTTTGATACCCTTTAGATCATAATTGTTCTTTATTTCATAAATTATGGTTTCATATTTTTAATTTTAGAATTTCTGCATGCCATCTTACGCGATTTAAACTGATGATCTATAATCCGGAAAAATCGATAATCCGGTATCGCCGAAGTCCCGACGAGTCCGGATTAACGACTTTTGACTGTACTTCTAAAACCCAAACCATTCAACTAACCAAAATATCTTATAATTTTAGATTTATTTTTAAATGAGAATTTAAGCAAATGACAGACTTTTAGCAAAAGGCAAAACTTTGTTTATGAACTGTTCACAATGGCTTTAATGCAAAAGTTCATTTATAAACTGTTCAAAATATTTCTGGAAATTATTTGACCAATGCTGAATCCCTAATCCTAATACTTGGAAAGCATTCTTCCTGATCGAAAGAGAACATGCCAATGTAAAACTTAAAATTAAGGAGGGTAACCTTAGTAGATGTTTTCATTGATTCCTCCACCAAAAGCAAGTTTTTTAAGACCTGTGTCTGACCACCCTCAGAATTGATAGAGTTATTCAAAAATCTATGCCAAACTAAGGTCACCTTTTTTGCTTACCTTTAAATGGCTGATTAAAATCGAAACCAAGCTGTTTGGTAAATTTTCCCTTATTTGACAGCATTTCTCTGTCACTTAGTATTTTTTATAATCTATTTCGATTTTAATTTGGCACCTTTACATCTATGCCAAACTAAGGTCACCTTTTTTGCTTACCTTTAAATGGCTGATTAAAATCGAAACCAAGCTGTTTGGTAAATTTTCCCTTATTTGAGAGCATTTCTCTGTCACTTAGTATTTTTTATAATCTATTTTGATTTTAATTTGGCACCTTTACTTCAGTTTAAAAACATTTATTCCATAATATTTTGATCATATTAACCAAGTAGTTGATCACAGTAACCAAATATTTCCATGTTTTCCTACATGAATGAATGAGACTTCGGCAATTCAATAACAACATCCGATGGATAATATTAACCACATTCGCAATATGCAGCATCTACTGTAACTAACATGACTACAATTCAGAATCCCACTTACATTTAAAAAGTGATAACAACTTGCATGGCTCTCTTTCAGAAGATATAAAAATTAGTCAGTTCTTTCAAACTTTTACCATTATGGTGGGCAAAAGTTTGGCTGGATCTCCACCATCATTCATGGTTGGGGAGTTTTCATTAATCAGTTAAGATATTTTACCTTTATGTTAAGGTCTATGAAAATATATAGGCTTTTGGGTCCTGAAAAGCACTTTTTTTCCCTTTCTAAAATCTTAACATAATTTTAAATGTTTGTTTTTTGTAACATATAACATGATTCTTTTTACAATTTTAGACTGGAAATATTTTCTTTCATTCAATTGGCTTTTCTAACACAAATTTCATTTTTTAAACTCTCCAAAATTTTCTCATATCTGGCATTTCCCAACCTGTTAACTACTTGGCTCCCGGTAGGGTTTTACATTATGAAAACAGACTGTCGCTATTTTCACTGAAGAGTTTGAAAGTAATTTGGAAACAAAAAGAAAATGCAGAGATTAAGCAACAATTGAGAGAGACTGTGAGCATCAGTCAAAGCAGCAGGCTTTCAATCACTTTAACTATAATTTCTTAAAATATTAATGGTATACTTGGACCAAATTTTCAGAGGTAGAAAAGTTAAGTAATTATTTCAACACCTTCCAAAAATCTCATATACAAGGGCTGTTCAATAAGACTAAAATTATAAAAAATACAGAATACCTTTAATCGTCATCATTTACATGATCTTTTTCAAAATAACTACCACGGCACGTAATGCATTTATCTCAACGTTCTGTCCACTTCTAAAAAACATGTAAAAGTCTGTTTTTTGAGAGCTTTTTCAAAACTGCCTCCGCAGCCTTTACACATTCTTTTTTGCTTGCAAAATGTTTGCCTCATAATGGTTTCTTAAGTTCAGGAAACAGCCAGAAACTGCATAGAGTGAGATCAGGACTGTATGGAGGATGCAGTAAAATCTACGTTGTTCTGCTGCAAAACATCCTGCACGAATAATGAGCAATATGTGGTCGGGCATTTTCATGATGCAATAGGAAGCCATTTCGGAGCAATGGACGTTTCCTTTGAACGTGCTGTACCATTGTTCATAGGACATTCGTATAGTACGAGCTGTTTACGGTATTACCGTGTTGATACACAATTCCTTCATAATAAGAAAAATAATAATAATGGTCATAACCTTACCAGCCGATTTCACAGTTTTTGCATTCTTGGGAATAGGTGAAGATGGATGTTTCCATTCACTACTTTGTTGTTTCATGGTTGGGTCATAGTGATACAACCAAGCTTTGTCTGCCGTAATGATGCGTTTTAAGAAACTGTCGCCTTCTTGTTCCAGTCTTTCTTTCCATTCTGTGCACACATCCACTCTATGCTGCATTTGCTCAGGTGTCAATAATTTCGAAATCCATCGCGCAAAAACACGTTTCAGTTGCTAATGTTCTGCCATGATTGAGTGAACACTTTCTACAGAAATATTCAAGAGAGCACATGCAGATGACATACTGTTATTCTGCTGTCCTCCTTGATGATAACCGCAGCTGTGTTACAGACATTGTGTCTCTGACGGAAGTTGGAGGTTGTCCCTCACGTTCAATATCTTCCACATTTTGTCTGCCTTCCTTAAAAGCTTTATGCCAGAGAAAAACACTTGCCCTCACTAATGCTTCATCATTGAAAGCTTCACATATCATGTCAAAGGCCTCCGATGCTGATTTTTGCAGACGAACAGAAAATTTAATCGCATAACGTTCTTCCATCAACGCTTCCATTTCGACAACTGGCCGCGTCTCATAGGCACCCGCAAACACGCTTCAGTTCAATTATGTGATACTCAGGAACATGAACCTGTACA
Source organism: Stegodyphus dumicola (assembly GCF_044657685.1). Classification (NCBI taxonomy): domain Eukaryota; kingdom Metazoa; phylum Arthropoda; class Arachnida; order Araneae; family Eresidae; genus Stegodyphus; species Stegodyphus dumicola. The sequence goes on along the minus strand of NC_140777.1, from coordinate 19,033,553 downwards.
CGCCATCTTTTAGTAGCTTTTGTTAATACAGACAACAAACTTTTTTTATGCCACAGAAATTAACCTTCCGACGAGTGGTTTCGTGACAGTAAAATTAGTCTTATTACTTACTGAACAGTCTACATAGTTAGTTACACTAATTCTATACCAGTGCTTCTCACCCGCCGGTCGTTTCAAATTCAGAAGTATTATACCAAAATACTTACCTCTCATTTACCAAAAGAAAGAAATCTGGCAACTGTGCATGTTATCATGCATATTGTGGAACACATTATCTCAAGCTTTCTCAGTGTGTCTGTTGTTATCTGTTTAATTTACATTTATTGGTACCTATCATGATGCCATAAACTTATATTTGTAGGTAACGAGTAGTCATATTAGTGAAGAAATGCTTATTATTTTTTGAAGTCCACTGAATAATGGCAACTGTATTATTAGAGTAATAAATAGAACAAACTTCTTTAAATAATTGTATTAACAAGAAAACAGAAGATAAGCAAATGACAACAAAGATTTTCTTAAGCAAATTCAATTGTTATTATGAATTCCTATTAGCTGAGCTGTTGCCACTTGAGCAAAGGAAAAGCAACGTGATGAGGTTGACAGGTGGCGCTTCAGTATGGTAAATCAGGGATTCTCAACTGCCTGTCCAGTTGACCATCACTGGTTTGCTGTTTTTATATGTAATAATTTTGTGATTATTTTTTATAATTTTCTGTGATTTTTCTCAAAGGTTTATTTACTTATACAGTACAAAGTCCAAAATCCGGACTTGTCGGGACTTCGACGATTCCGAATTTGGGATTTTTCTGGATAATAGATCATCAATTTAAATCTAGTAAGATGGCATGCATAAATTATACAATTAAAAATATGAAATCATAATTTATGAAATAAAGAACAATTATGATCTGAAAGGTATCAAAATTTACAGAAAAAAAAAAAAAAAAAAAAAAGCTTAATATTTATTTGTTTGCTTTATTAAACATTTCTTTCAATATAAGTTGTTTAAGTTGCTTCCATAAAAAATTCAAAAAGTTCATTTTTCTTATGTCACAGACAGTTGGCTTTCCAGTGCCATACTCCTCGTTATAATTTTGAGATGGATGTGATTTTATCCATTTTTTGCAGCAATTCCATTTTTTGTTTAATGGACATCCACTTTTTGTTTAATGGACGCTTTGTAGAATCACCAAATACCTTGGCAAATTTTCCCTCTTCTTTCTAGCGGCATAGAAGACAAACTGGTTTACATTACACCTATGGAGCCTTTCCTTCTTTACATATACATCCTTTGACTCCGCTCCGGAGCCTAATTATTAATCTCGCAAATATATGCTTACATGTTTGTTTTTTCATAACGATGTATTTTATTTAGTGCCCAAGTAAAATTAAGAATTGGAATTTTTAATTGAAAATCTCCACTTGTTTTATTATGGAAGGAAAAATCAAATGCGTATGCGTAAAGCATATATATATAAAAAAACAGTTTGTGGCTTTGAGGTCCGGATTTTAGATCATTCTGGATAATGGACTTTGTACTGTATATGATAATTATACTTATGTATAATAATTACAATATTTACTAATCTTTACATTTAAAAATTATTGTAGGCAAATGATAATAAGAATGTTACAATGAACTTATGTAGTAATTCTTGAATACCTGGTAAAGTTAACACACAATAACACGCCGAATAAATACTGATTCAGAAGTCAAACAACAAAAATCAGCGTTAATTCACAAAATTTTCACAGGACTAGTTTCGATGGTTTTACCGAACCATCATCTTCAGCTGCAAAACCGCAAATGAACAAGATAGGAAAATATGTTTAGATAAGATAAGTACGCCTGGACAAGAATAAGCAAGTGGCGCCATCTGTTGGCGAAACCAGAACTAAAACATAATTTCTCTAAAAGCCGAAGGCAAATTTGGATTGGAATTAGGATCGTTAACTAGAAAAGAAAGATTTTTATGAATGTGAAATGCCTCTAGAAAATCCAGTTCTCCAATGGAAGATGTTTTTTGAATAATTTTGGCAGCAGAAAAATTGAAAGTGTGATTTTCGGACCAACAATGTTGAGCAACAGAAGACTTCTGTGTTTCCTTTTTTCTAACATATGCCTCATGTTCTTTGACGCGAAATTTTAAGGCTCTCTTAGTTTGGCCAATGTAAATTAAACCGCACTGGCAAGGAATCCTATAAATACCCCAGGAATTCATATCCGGAATGGGGTCCTTGAGTATAGAAGTTGGAATTTTATTGATGGGAGAGTAAACAACCCGAAAGTTAAATTTCTGCAAAATATGTGCAACTTTATAGCTAATTGATGGAAAGAAGGGAATGACAAGAGAATTTTTATAATATCCTAAAATAAGAGTGTGGCTTTTAGTGTGTTGAGATGAGAATTTTTTAACTGCTTGATTAATAATGTTGGGTGAAAAGCCCCTGTCAATAGCTATTGCTTTTAAATAATTTAGTTCTTCATCAAGGGCTAGTTTGGAGGAGCAAACTTGAAGAGCACGGAAAACATAGGAATAAAATGAAGCTAACTTTTGTTTAGTCGGATGACATGATTTAAAGTGTGGTGGAAGGCAAACCGATGAAGGTTTACGGTAAACCGTAGTACTGAAGTTGGATGTATTACGTGTGACCAGAATGTCGAGAAACGGAAGAGAATTGCAAGTCTCAAGTTCAAAAGTGAACTGAATAGCAGGATCAATAGAATTCATTGTTGAAAGAACTTTATTTAAATCATCTTTATTACCTTCAAACACGGTAAAAGTATCGTCTACGTAGCGGAACCATGCCGGGAAGTTTAAAGTTTCAAACAATTTTGATTCATAATAATGCATGTAGATATCAGCCAAGATGGGACTGAGGGGGCTTCCCATGGCTAATCCCTCAGTTTGCTTGTAATATTTATTTTGGAAAACAAAATGTGTTTGTTTCAAACAGAGTTGAGTGAGAGAAATTAGCTCATCAATTTCGATGCAAGAGAAATGAAATTCGCGAAGTCTGGTTTCTAGACATCTTAATGCACCCTCCACTGGGACATTGGTGAATAACGATTTTACATCAAAAGAAACCATGAGTAAATTACGAGGAGAAATGTTTTTAACCTTTTTTACAAACTCTATTGAATTTTTTATGGTGTAAATGTTATTGTCTAATAGAGTGGAAAATCTAGAAACTAAATATTTAGCTAATGGATACGAGGCAGTACCTAAATTTGATACAATAGGGCGGAAAGGAATACCACTTTTATGAATTTTGGGAAGAGCATATAATCTGGCACAATTCGCAACAGATGGGATAAGCGAATGTTTTAAGTTGCTTGAAATGATTTGCGAAGATTTGATCGCAGTTTTTATTTTGGATAAGTCCGAAGGTGAAGGATCTTTAGGGATCGGATTATATGGTCCTTCGTTTAAGAGTTTAGTGACACCATCGATGTAAGTGTTCTTATCCATGACGACTATCTGGCCACCTTTGTCGGCCTTTGAAATGACAATATCCAGGTTAGAATGAATCTCGCGCATTGTAGCTTTTTCTCTCGAAGTTAGATTTGGTTTCAAAGGTTTATTCGTAATTTACTCATGGTTTCTTTTGATGTAAAATCATTATTCACCAATGTCCCAGTGGAGGGTGCATTAAGATGTCTAGAAACCAGACTTCGCGAATTTCATTTCTCTTGCATCGAAAGTGATGAGCTAATTTCTCTCACTCAACTCTGTTTGAAACAAACACATTTTGTTTTCCAAAATAAATATTACAAGCAAACTGAGGGATTAGCCATGGGAAGCCCCCTCAGTCCCATCCTGGCTGATATCTACATGCATTATTATGAATCAAAATTGTTTGAAACTTTAAACTTCCCGGCATGGTTCCGCTACGTAGACGATACTTTTACCCTGTTTGAAGGTAATAAAGATGATTTAAATAGAGTTCTTTCAACAATGAATTCTATTGATCCTGCTATTCAGTTCACTTTTGAATTTGAGACTTGCAATTCTCTTCCGTTTCTCGACATTCTGGTCACACGTAACACATCCAACTTCAGTACTACAGTTTACCGTAAACCTTCATCGGTTTGCCTTCCACCACACTTTAAATCATGTCATCCGACTAAACAAAAGTTAGCTTCATTTTATTCCTATGTTTTCCGTGCTCTTCAAGTTTGCTCCTCCAAACTAGCCCTTGATGAAGAACTAAATTATTTAAAAGCAATAGCTATTGACAGGGGCTTTTCACCCAACATTATTAATCAAGCAGTTAAAAAATTCTCATCTCAACACACTAAAAGCCACACTCTTATTTTAGGATATTATAAAAATTCTCTTGTCATTCCCTTCTTTCCATCAATTAGCTATAAAGTTGCACATATTTTGCAGAAATTTAACTTTCGGGTTGTTTACTCTCCCATCAATAAAATTCCAACTTCTATACTCAAGGACCCCATTCCGGATATGAATTCCTGGGGTATTTATAGGATTCCTTGCCAGTGCGGTTTAATTTACATTGGCCAAACTAAGAGAGCCTTAAAATTTCGCGTCAAAGAACATGAGGCATATGTTAGAAAAAAGGAAACACAGAAGTCTTCTGTTGCTCAACATTGTTGGTCCGAAAATCACACTTTCAATTTTTCAGCTGCCAAAATTATTCAAAAAACATCTTCCATTGGAGAACTGGATTTTCTAGAGGCATTTCACATTCATAAAAATCTTTCTTTTCTAGTTAACGATCCTAATTCCAATCCAAATTTGCCTTCGGCTTTTAGAGAAATTATGTTTTAGTTCTGGTTTCGCCAACAGATGGCGCCACTTGCTTATTCTTGTCCAGGCGTACTTATCTTATCTAAACATATTTTCCTATCTTGTTCATTTGCGGTTTTGCAGCTGAAGATGATGGTTCGGTAAAACCATCGAAACTAGTCCTGTGAAAATTTTGTGAATTAACGCTGATTTTTGTTGTTTGACTTCTGAACCTGGTAAAGTATTTTTTTGGGGGGAAGGGGAAACCCACCAGTCTCTGAAATGTTTGCGTAAATTTCACAGGTTTTGGGGCCAAAAAATGTTGAGAAGCACTATTCTGTAACATCTGAAATATGATATGTACAGCAAGTTAGCTGTATATTCTGCTCAGGAAGTACAACAGAATTCCAGTATCTGCATCTAATTAGTGGTCCATCATAATTCTACTGCATAAAAGTAACTCTTAAGTCCTAAGCATACATAAAACTTAGAGAAAGTTTTTCTAGGCGTTACACGTTATATTTTGTTTGCCAATAGAATGATTTCATTTCAAAATAGCTTCTAAAATTGTAGATATAAACAACCACATTTTCAACTGGGCATCAGAAGAGGTAAGCGATTTTTATTCAATCAAAACTATGAATCCTGATAAAACTGTCATGTATCTCTATAACTCAATAACGTACATTATATAAACATACACTGGAAATAAGCATTCCAACAACAGCAGCAAGTTGCAGATTTGAAACAAAAACAGGATTCTGACACAGTAATTAGTACAGACATTACACAGTGAAAATTCTTTATGTGTTATTTTACGGACAAAAAGTGTTTTCACTTGAAAGCAATAAGTATACCTGTACTTTGAACAAACTTGCCAATGGAATTTAAAAGGTTTCTTTTTTTTATTATTATTATTATTTTTTTATTGAGCTTGCTATTGTGATTTTTATAAATAAATCACAGGATCAGATAATGCAGATGGTGAATGTAAATCTGAATTGCTATATTTTCCCCACAGACTATTAAATACATATAGAAAGGCTTTCGGCTATTGAGGAACAATGTTGGTGCACATTGGCTCAGAAATGCAGAATTTACAAAATGAAGATGATACTTAGAAGTAAAACAATTACACATAATAAGACATTTTCTTAATATATTAAAAAGCAAAAATAAAATAAAAGAATACATTAAAAATACACATTTTTCTGTAAACTCATACCTGCAATCCCCCACCCCAAAGGTTTTCATCTGAGGGGGTCACAAGGTAAGTTTTTTGGGGAGATATTTTTAAAACTTGCATAGTGCAATAAATATAAATTACCTCTTTTTTCAGCTGTTCTTCACTTTTTCCAACCCAAGCAACTTCAGGATGTGTGTATATAACAGATGGAACACAATTGTAATCTATATGTACAGAACCACCAGCAATGCCTTCAACACATAATATGCCTACCAAAAAAAATTTTTTTTTTTAAATTTCAATAAAACATAATATCTGTTAAATCATGCAGTAACCTAAATTTAAAATTTCAAATCAATTAACTTTTCCCTTTCAATATGAGATGTTCTGACGTCAGAAACATCTTCAATTCAGTCTTTCCTAATTTGGGGCTTTCAATTTACATTATGTTGTGTTGTATGTCATTTATACTTAAAGCTCTCATATCATACAATGGAAAGTATTATCACTGCACAAATAAAAGATCTTTAAATTATCTACTCCGTGACCTGGCAAATAACCAGTTCTCGGATTGTTACCATTCAAAGCAACACAAGATCTTTAACTTCCAAATTAGAATCATTTGCTTAAGATTTAAAAGCAATAAATAAATTTAAATAATTACTTTTAATAACATATTTAAGTTACGTAATTTAAACTACGCTCAATTAAAAATTAGGAACATATGCAGTATTACTCTGACAAATAAGAGATGTTTTTAACTCTATATACAACGTACCCTGGTACAGAATTGTTTAGTTTCTCCTATTAATATCATTACACAACCTATATACAAAAGCACAATATTAAACAATTAAGTAAAAAAAAAAAATTCAGTTACCTACTGACATTAAAAATACCAATATATTTCAAAACAGGACATTACCTTTGTATAAATATTTACATACATGTCAAAATACAATAAAAATCGTTTATAAAGTAATAACTTCTACACTATAATATTTACAAGAACATATAATTCCATTCATACTGCATTACTATATGAAACTAAAAGAACACACATAAATGCAAATGTTGTAATTTCAACTACTCTGCTTCATATTTTTTGTACAGGCAGCACTCATATAAAATGGAGACACCGCTCCTGATTCCCACCCTCATCTTAACAATGAATACATATTCAATTTAAAGCCCACCAGTGGCCAAGTGATATTTCCGACCTAGGTTCTATTTTAGGCGAATAGGCTGGCTGCATGGGTGTTTTTGTATTTCTCCTCAAATGTAACATATACAGTCAAAAGTCGTTAATCCGGACTCGTCTGGACTTTGGCGGTTCCGGATTATCGATTTTTCCGGATTATAGATCATCAGTTTAAATCTGGTAAAATGGCATGCAGAAATTATAAAATTAAAAATATGAAACCGTAATTTACGAAATAAAGAACAATTATGATCTAAAGGGTATCAAAATTTACAAAAAAAAAACTTAATATTTATTTGTTTACTTTATTAAACATTTCTTTCACTGTAAGTTGTTTAAGTTGCTTCGTTTTTTATGTGATAATACATTCTCTTTAATTCTATTAAACAGACATAATTTCTTGTTCAGTTACAAAGTTCCGCTGTTCAAGTCCTATAATTGCTGTGTCGAGAATACCGACTAATTTGTCAATCAAAATTTTTTCGTTTTCAATAACCTCTGTTACTTTCTTCGCTATCCGAAGCGAATTATAATGACAAGGCATTTGATTTAAATCATATCAAAGACGGAGTACATCGAGAGGAAATACCACATTTAGTAAGCAATTATAAGCCAAATAAAATAAAAACATCTGCCCTTAAGATAAGGATAGTGTTGACAGATCAACTTCCAATTCATTGCGCTGGGGCGTTAAAGATAAACAAAGTTTAGATAAACAAACGTTAAAGTTTAGATAAACAAAGGATATGCCTTTATCCATTTTTTGCAGCAACTCCACTTTTTGTTTAATGGACTCCGAAAGATACTTTCGCTTTGTATATCCTTTACATATTAGTAAATATATATCGGAAATTCTATTTTTGAAATAATCGAAAGTTCAAGTTACTTTTATAAAATTGCTCTAACAGTCTGCAAAAAATAATAAGTCGGATCCAATTCAAAGATTAAGGAACAACGCAATCTGCAACATTAACTGAAATTAGATAATTTTAGCTTAGCTTATCCCGTCCGTTATACATTAAACGTGCATTCGTAAACGTATTTTGCGCACGCGCACACGCAAATTCGCAGCCGTAAAGGTGCAACAACTGCATGCGTCAACGCGACGCATGCACAGAAAGTTTGTAGCTTTGAGGTCCGGATTATGGGTGTCAGAATTAACGACTTTTGACTGTATCAGTTTTCCTTAGAAAGTCATCCACAAAAGTATCCCTCCCCTTAGGCAGATAGTTTTATTGTGCTTTGCCATAATCAACTAAACCATATTCAATTTTAAAAAATTCTGACAATAACTGAAAATAAATAACTGCAAGCCTCCAATTAGAAATTAGTGGTATTTTATAATTCACTCTTTATATGTGAGCAAACAGAAACTGATTACATCTCAAGAGAAATACTAAGCTAGCATTTACTACAATTGTGTTCCATCAGCCAGTGGCTCAAATTGGCAGCCAGCAAAGATAATTATTAGCAATAAATAAATTAAAGATAATTATGTAGTTTTGCAACTAGAATGTTGCTATAATTCTTATTCAAAGATCTGAAGATACAGATTTTATTAACTTTTATTCAGACTTGTCAAAAAATAAATATGCTCTGCTAAGAAATTTTACACTAGGAACAATCATTTTGCATAGGAATATATTTATACGTTAACAGCTTTCTTTCACAGTTTAAAATTCTTATATAAATATCTTATGTCTTGCAAAATAAAATTTTTCACTCATAAAATATAGCTTACATAAAAAATAACAGCAAACTTAGTTACGACACTGTTATATGTATTACTTCCTTCATCTGCCATCATGAAATTTAAAAACTGTATTCAACAATTAATTATTCAGTAATCTTAACACAGCCATAGGTTTGTTTATTTCAACACAGTAATGATTTATTTCAATGTGCAATAAAAATGTATTTTTGCTGCAGTAAAATCTGAACCACAGATATGTAGCTTTTAAGAGAAAGTATTAAGCAATTTTCTGAAACAAAAAAAGTATTATTCTTCTTACACATTAAATTTGGTTATTAATACTTCTCTGTGACAACTTTTGAATAATAATAAAATAAAACTGTTTTACACTAAATCGCACTGAATTAAATAAATAAATAAATAAATAAATCAACTATTTATAGAAAATTACTTTTAATCCAAGGTATGAAATATATGGGAAAAAAATTCTGATAATAACACAATAATGTATTTAATTTATTTTTAATGCATTTTTTACAGAATCTCCAGCAGTTAGTTAAAGTAAAAAACTTTTACTTACTTTAAAATTTAAATTATAATTAACTCAGAGCATACATGTTAAGGAAAATCAGTTTTTTCTCATACTTGAATTCACTTACATGAAAATGATTACATAAAAACATTGCTACATTAAAAATAAATAAATAAATCTTGTTATAATAGACATCAAGATACTACTGATTCCAAAATTATGCACTAAACAATCTAAATACCACATTTACAATATTATTATGTTTCATGCTTATAAGGTATATTAATATTCAAATACAAATTTTGGAAATGAAAACACATACTACTTACAAAGCAATTTTTACTTGCTAATATTTTTAAATTAAAATTCTAACTCTGGAGAGGGGGCAACTAAAACCAAATCTCTACAAACTTAAATAGTAGCAATTCTTGAAAAAGGTAAACAAACAGAAAAAAAATGCAATATAAAAAATACTACCCAATGCAATTACCAAGTGCATTAATGCTAAAATAAAAATTGAAAATAGAATACAGCTCTTTGAGAAACAAAGAGACAATAAGTTCTTTTTCACATAAAAGAGGCTAGTAAATTTTAAATTACAAAATACATATATATATGCGTAACATCTAAATATTTCAATGTTTTATTTTCATCTTATTTTAAATATGTATTACTATATTAAATACCACAAAAAAATTTCATTTAATTATAGGCTTACAACCTATCATTTAAGCTTTTCATTTAATTACAGGCAACTTGATTAAAATTATACATGGGTTAAAGAAAAGTTCAAATATTAAGCAAAATTTACCTTCATCTTCAGCTTTATGGGCTAACATGGGGCCAGGAATGCAATCACCAATTGCATAAATGCTAAAATAAAAATTGAAAATAGAATACAGCTCTTTGAGAAACAAAGAGACAATAAGTTCTTTTTCACATAAAAGAGGCTAGTAAATTTAAATTACAAAATACATATATGCATAACATCTAAATATTTCAATGTTTTATTTTCATCTTATTTTAAATATGTATTACTAAACAGGGAAACTTATATAAAAATAGTTTTTTGTTATTACTCATAACTTGGAATTAAAACAGATAAACAATGTATTATATGAATACTTTAACAATTTTTTTGACAAAATGAGGTTTCATAAATTTAACAAATATATATCTAAAAGTAGTATTAAAAATTAATAAGAATTTAATAAATAAAAAAATCAGAAGGTCACAACAAAATAAATAACAGAAAAAGTGTTATAGTAGATTATATGAGATATTGAACTAAAAAATTATTTTAGAGTTGATAATCTAATTTTAAAACAATTGCTTTACATTTTAATTTTCACTAGCTACAGTACAATTAGTTTTTTTAGAAGATCTTTTTTTGACAAATAATTACATAAAGATAAAGAAAACTTAACATTTCCCCTCTATTGTTAGGCTTGTGACTTTTCAACTCAAATGCGTCTCTTACTCTTTCTAAACATTTATATTTCGTAAGCTTATTTTTATTTATATTCAGATTATCATTTGTAACAGTGTTTCCGAAACTGTGTTCCAGGGAACACTGGTGTTTTGGGAAAAATTTCCACTATAAGGAAGAAACAGTTTCGTTTCTAATATAATGGATAAATTGCTCCTTTCAAATGAAAGTTGATACGAGATTTCTCAAGCAGAACAGAAAATATTTAATTGCTTTACTACTACCTTAGATGACTTTTAAAATAAAGAAAGTTAAAAAGTAGACAGTAAAGTTTACAATGAAATATTAAAACAGTTGTATCACTTGTAGTTAACACTGCGGTCCATATTTTCTACAGTGCAACAAAGACAATTCCTGGATTCAAAATCTTTCACAACGATAGTTAAGTTGATATGTATGGGCATATCAAAATTTAAAGAACTAACTGGTTCGACTACTGATTACAGTATAAAACTTTTTTAAAGAACTACCATTGAATGAATTTTGGATAAGTTTGTCAGAATTAAGGAACTGATAGATCATTACAACTGTGAAATTTCATACATCTTATGGAGTTTAAGAATAATTTACTTTTACAGTCCTTTCTATTTTCAGCTATAATTATCAGTGGGTATCCTTAGCTTATGTATCACTCTGCAAAGTTTAAGAAAAAAAACATGAAATTAACTTTAATCTTAATTTAGGTTTTCTGAGTTTAAACTAAATGAAAAATGTCAGCAGACAATGAAGTGTACATTGCGCAAACCAAAAAAAAAAAAGGGAGGGCGTAGTTCTATGTCTCCCATTATACTGGGCAGATTGAGAAAATTCAACTTGCGTTTTTCATCTCTCAAAAGCGCAACTTCAGATATGTATTAGATTTATATATAACATAGGTATTTTTAGACAAAATCGGACTTTTTCTGAAATAACATACCAATTTTTTTTCCATATTTCCATTCTATGACTCAAATTACGCCAAACTATTAAGTTTTGTAAAAAATCGCATGAGTAGTTTTTAAAAAATTAAGTCTCAAAATTTTAGCTCCTCAATGTTCATTGAGTTTGGTATATATTTATTAATCTCCTTTTTTTATTAAACTTATTTGATTCTTCCTTTCACATATCGAAATTCAGGTTCATTCCAAATAAAATTCATCCATTTTTTTCGATTTATTTTTAAAATTTGTATTTTTAAATAATTTTTATAAATTTTTGAAAAAAAGGTGAATTATAATCTATAAAATTTTTACCGTCATCTTAAAGTAGACGTATTTCTACGTATACCTGGAAAAATTTACAGTTTTTTATTCAAAATTTACGAAGATATACAAGAATTTATATATTGGCGCAATTTGAAATTTGGCATATTTGTTGAAAGCAATAAAAACATCAAATGTGGTTTAGACACTCTGCTAAAATTATTTAAAAGCAGAATCAATTTGACTTTTTTACGCTCATGCACAGTGTAAAAAGGTAGGAACCAGGTGCCTTTTTTTTCTGCTCAGGTATAATGAAAGGGAAAGGAAAACTGGTTGCCATATATTAAGAAGTTTGCCAAGTGAATTATTCTTGGCGCAAGCTGAAAAAACTATAGCAAGATAAATTTTTGAATTTCTCCGTAAATTTTGCACCAAATTTTACAAAATTTAATATCTAGGCATAATATGAGTTGTAGAATCGAAATATGGAAAAAAATTGGTATGTTATTTCAAAAGAATTCCTTTTTTGTGTCAAAATACCTGTGTTAGAACAGTGCTGTATAAAAATCTAATATATATCTTAAGTTGCACTTTCGAGACATTAAAAACGCAATTTGAATTTCGTCAATCAGCCCAGTAGAACAGGAGATACAGAACTGTCCTCTCCCCCCCCCTTTTTTTTTTGTGCAGTGTACAATTCTAATTACATTTACCTACCATAACATCATTAGTATCGTATGTCAAATACTCAAAAGCTAATATTTAATTACACTATATTTAATTAAACTCCACTGTGAAATCTTTGAAAATTAAAAATATTTTAATTTTCTTGCACTGTTGTTTTATAGCATTAAAAACTGAAATAAATTTCTATTAAAGGTACTTCATGTAGTATAAGTATGTAATGTTTGTGTGTGTGTGATTATGGCAAAGCCTCAAGGGCTATCTGCCTAAGGGAAGAGATGTCTTCGTGGAGGATTTTCTAACAGAAACTGGCTCGTATACACGTTACACACGTGGAAAAGCAAAAAAACAGAGCGGCAAGACGGGATGAAGATGTTGATATTAAGGCCAAGTTCAGCTAATTAACCTCTATTTTCAGGCATATTGGAATAATTCTTCATAGACAATATATTTTTATCATAAACAATTACAATAATTTCTTATATACACAGATTAATGGGGCAATATCATTTTAGACAGACAAGCAAAGCAGTTTGGATCTTGGGATGGTGGAAGCTAGAAGAAGATGATGCAGTTTATTTATGAGCGATATATTTACTAAGTACATGCAGAAAGTATTCTAAGCTATAATTGGGTAATTTGAGGTTGTTATATACCATATTTGCCAGCATACTAGATGCACTTTTCTCCTTTGAAAATAGGTCTGAAAAACGGGTTGCATCTTATACGTCCATACTCAATTTTTTATTATATGCAATTTTTTTCTTCTTTCCTTGCGGAGTGTGGGAATGTTACATTTACATAGAGTTCAGTGAATGCGCATGTGCTGCCACTGACGATCACAGCTGAGTTCGTTTAAACTTTCCAATTTTTGTGAACGACTTTTAAGTGTGTGAAATTTCTACTGTTCAGTTTTCTTAAATTTGTTGGAAAGTTTGGCTCAAAAACAACTTTGATATTGCTATAACATAGCATACAAGCTACGTGTGATTGCATATGCTAAAGGACATGAAAACAGAGGGTAAGAGGACAATTTGTTGTATGAGCACTCAGATGTTGACTTAGAAGATGTTTCAAGTGACTCTGCTCTGGAGATGAGTGTCTGGGTTTTGACAAAGGAGATTAAAAGGTGTTCTTTCCCAGATAGACTGGGTATTTGCAGAAAGTATTATTTTAAATTCAAAATACTTTAAACTCATTAAAATGATCAGTAATGAAGTTTTATCCTTCAAACATGTGTATAAAAAAAGGAGTGCATCTTATATGCCAGCAAGTATGGTAATCATGGAAGGATCTAGAATTTGGGAGAAGATAAAATAGTTAATTTTGAGACTGTCAATTATTTCTTAACATATCCATAGTTTTTTATTATATCTTACATACGTATATATGTTGTAAAGAAAAGGGAGAGGTTAAAATTAGCTAAAGCCGTAAAGAACATTTGATCTACTTAATTCCTGATATTACACGTAAAAACAAATTTAAAACAACAAAATCTAAGTTAAAGCAATAAATTGTTCCCAAAAAACCTACAGATTATACAAAAAATTAGAAAACCTATACAACAAAATCAAAAATGGTGCAGGAAAAAACCTTTACAATTTACAAAATACTGAGAAATTTATATATAAAAACATGCTCAATCTTCTCTGTTCAAGGCTTCAAACAGAACTTATCAAGGCAAATTATTATGATTTACTTCTTACTACTTTCACATATATATGCAGTATGTGTGTGCAAGATAAAAAAATATAAAATCAAACTTCTAATTTAATTCACTATAAAATCTTTTATTATTCATTTCATTTGGAAACTTCACCGCTCTGTCCTAAAAATAGCGCTGTAAATCTAAACTGCAATGTTACGTAACCCACGTACGTATGTTAAATTAATCATGCAATCTTACGTAACCCTTAATGCAGATGCCTCTTAACCAATCACCAAATTGTAAACCAAAACTAAAAACTGAACTTTTGACGCCCTCCCTTCTTTCTATGGATTCATGCGTCACTTTTGTTTGTGCTTTACCCTTGGCCAGACGCCTTTCTCCAATCATGTGTGTGCTGCTACATTCGCTTCTATGGCAATAATATCAAACTTTTAAATGTTCTTTAATAGGCACAAGTAGAGTGCCAAGTGAATTGTGGCCACAAAATGAGAATTTAAATAAAAAAGGAATTTAAGCTGGCTCGACTGCTTCTTCTTCAAAAATGGATGGACGCTCTAAGCATCAAATATCTACGCAATTAGCATTTCTACGCATCTACATCTCAGTGTTCTTATTTCAGTGCTTTCAAAAGTGTTCTGTCATTACATTTTTCGGCCAGTTCTAGTTATAAAAATTCTACACGAGTTTGTTAAGCTATGTTCACAGTGAATTATGGGGAAAATCCTGTTTCACCAAAAATTTTAATGCAAGTTTGTGCCACATTCATAATCAAATCTTTCATGTCATGTCATCGAACCACAGTTTCATTACCATATGTTATAACTAAAAACCCAAATTTACTCTAGTGTTCCTTAAATATTTTAGAACTTGAAAAGTGTTTTGTGATAAGAAAAGTTTGGGAAACACTGATCTATAGTATGGAGGTTAATTGAGCTAACTGTCATGTCAAGCGACTTGGATTTTAAGTCTTGGGACAAGATATTAAAGCTTTGTGACTTTAGAAATGGAGGCACAAAAAGTTTGTCAGTCTAAAAGCCCTCTCAAGAACAGGCAGCAGTAAAGCAAATTCCTCTCATTTTTCTATCATCAGGTTGTAGATAGGAGGAAAAGTCACCTTTGTATTATCTCTTCCCTCCTTTAGACAAAAACTGGTAAGAATTAAGACCTGTATTTTGCTTTATTAAAATAATTTCATTCTATCTAATGAATTCTGTCTTGAAGTGCTTTTCATTAAATATAAATCTCATAAAAAATCAAAACAGATAATGGTAAACAAAAATGTTAGGCAAAATTTGTGAATATTTAACCGTTAAATTTCAAATAATTACCATAGTTTTCCTTCTAGCTTTTTAATACTAAGTTCTGAAAATTTTTTAAATATTCGCATCATTTTCGCCTTCATCTATTGTTCATATTTTTCCCCTTTATTGGTAAATTGTATTCCCTTGATCATTTTTATTTTTGTTTTGGTGTATTAAATTTGCATTTGCATTTCTCTGTTAACATTTCATCCACTTTATTTTCCCTCACATTTATTACTTGAAACATTTTTTTGTTCAGATTCTTCGTTGAGCTACCCAGACGTGGCAGGTGCTCTCACACTTAAGAAACTTTCCAAACAAGTGATTTCACCTTACTTCTGTTATTTACATTCCAGCCCACTGCAGCCTTATTACTGCTGTTCGATCTTTTGAAATCTGGGACTTTTGTTCAACCTCTTTTTCTTCTTCATTCTCCAATGTCCCTCTTGGAAACTATAGTTAAGATTTGTTTGTGTGATCAGTCCCTGAGGCTTTACAAGGTAACGGAACTGAACACATTGCACTTACTATGTATTCTTATTGGAATGTAGGTTTCCTTTAAAAGAAATACAACTGTGATAGTTGGCAGTAGTTTATCCATGACTACTTTTTATTTATTTCGTTCTTACTGTAATTGCGTTCTTCGGAAATTAAATTACTCATATAATTTTTCCCTCTCAATTTTTGGATGACAAAATAAAATGAAAAGGGGGCAATACATGAAAAAATATGGTACTGTAACTGGCTACTTAATAAAATGACTCAATTCTATACTCTTGAACTTATTTTTAATTAATTATCAAATATTATACCAACTTCTCATATTGTTACGTACAAATGTATTGGAACTTAAAATGTATTTTTAATATTTTAAATAAATAAAATGTTCAGGTATTAAATACACAACAATAAACTGACAAAGGTAGTTGTGAAGCTTTCAAATAAAGAATTGATGAATACAGAGTTTCCTCAAATTTTCAAACAGATAAAGCAAGATATTTAAACATACACTGGTTAAATTGTATTCATATAAGTGAAATAATTTGCATACAGTGGCAGAAATGAATAACTGGTTCTAAGATTACTTTAAGTTTTAATAACTTCAGTCAAAAACTATAGCCATTCATGCAATATTAGGTGAGAATTTATTTTATTCATAAGCATTACTTTGCAGTAGTCTTATGAACAATATATTATATTTGGAAACACATGTGGTTAACAATTAAAAACACAACTTATTCTATCAATTTCAATAAAACATAGAAATCTAGAGCACACATTTCAAATATGCAAATATTCATATAGAAATGTGTACATAATTGTTATATTATTTTATACATTGCAGTTGTTATGTATATTACTATCTTTTGCTTAACTTAAAACTATGTTACTACATTCTGTTTAAATAAACATGTGTAATAAAATCAAAAGTATTTTGTTATGCAATGTGAAATTTTTCGAAGTTACAACTATGTCAGAAATCTAATTGATAGTATTGCATGGGATTGACATTCTGAATTTGTTGCATATAAGCTGCCTAACAGTATCCTGTATAATAATAGTGTAAGACTAGGTTAGGTTATTTGAATACAGCAATTTCATGAGGGCTACCTGGGCAAGAGGATGAATGCTTTTTTGGAAGAGTTTCTGAAAGAAAAAAAAAAAAAAACTATTGTGTGTTAACATTACATATGGGCAAAACCATGAAAACTAACCATGCAGCCAGCCCATCTGCCTGACTTCAAATCCAAGGCAGATCAAACTACCAGTGTTCAGTGGTGTTAAGTACTCGGCCACTACTGGGAAAACAGTGATGGCATCTAGAAGTTAATACACTAAGAAAATCCTATTTTTTTAAGCCTATTTACAATAATTTTCAGTGAGCATTTCTGAACATGTTTTGCTCTGAAATTTTCATAGTATATGTATTACATTAAAAAGTTTTTTTTTGGGGGGGGGACTATTCCCTGTTAGTATCTTAAGGGCTGTTGGGCCATTTTCCTGCCCTGCATATCAAATATAGTACTGTTTTTGTTTAGAAGGTATATATCACACATGAATTCTGTGTTTTTGCATACACATATTAAAATATTAACATACTTTGGAACTGTAGTTTGAAATCGGCTATTTACAATTATCCTCCCTCGGTCGTCTTTCTGAACTCCGATACTTTCCAAGCCAAGATTTTCAGTATAAGGTCTGCGACCTACACATACCAGAAGTACATCACATTCAAGCTATTTGGGAAAATAAAATTATACAGATTTATAAATTCCATTAAGAGCATATTAAAAAAATTAAAATTACCCTAAGAAAGATAAAAATCAACAAATAATGCAAAATAAAATTTAGAAAGTTAGAAATAATGCATCAAAAAAATTAATTTCTCAACTATTTTTTAAGATAATAATTATATTTAGTACTAAAAATACTCATTCAAACATCAATTGGCACTGATGCAGTATCCGATATACCACTTTTAGTTCGATAGTCACTTTTTAAATAGTGCCATTAAAACTGGTTGTTGTTTTAATCATTTATTTTTCCTGGCATTTGATTGTGTATTTAAATATGAAAGCTACTGAATTTTTTATCTTATGAAGTTATAATTACTGAATCACGAAGCTATCGAAATTTAAACTTAATGCAATTAAAAATTTAATGGGTTATTAAATTAATTAACAGAATCATCTTCATTTATGTAACCTTAATTATTAGCACAAAAAGGCTTTTTGTCTCAAAATGTCATTTTAAGTTGCTTCACTTTTCATTCAATTCGGGTAATTGCCTTTAAACAAAATGTACAATATTTATCTTTGACATTTAATCTGTCTGCTACTGATAAACAAACTAAGATATTTAAAAGTAATAAAGTGTTGGTATCTAAGACATGAATGACTAATTAAAAGCAGTAGATTGCATAGTACAATGGTCTCAAACTGGCTACCTTTGGACAAATTTTATGAACCCTGAAAAGACATTTCAATTGTGTACTTGATGGAAATACGATACTGCGAAGATTTGAAGATTTTAGCGATTTTAAAAGTCTGAGTTTGCATTACCATTAAAAATTAATATGAATAATGCAACAGAAAATCTGTATATATGGAGCTAATTAATTTACAGTGCGATATAAATTTTAATTAAAAGGTTTGAAGATTCAGTTTTGATTAACTTTTATTTGTACTTGTCAAAGAATAAATTAAGCTCAGTTACGTATTTTTGTAGTAAGAATAAACTCTTCAATAATGTTCACAAATACATTTGTATGTGAACAGCTTTATTCCACAGTTGAAAATTACTAAAAAAAGAGCCTGATCGACCTACAAGCATCTACTATCTGTGATAAAGATAATTTCTAGTAATTTCTCTCCAAGAAAATAAACTTTACAACAATTGAAATGCTATCAAATCTCAAGCTAGTAAGAAACATACATTTATAATTTTTTATATACAAACAAATATAGTTTTATTTATGCCAGGGAAATGTTTAATAAATTTTATTTATACAAATAAGAGAAGGAGGCTAGGTGGTTATTTTTTCTCAAGTTTTGTCCTACTTTCCAAATTTTCTCTGAAAGCTTAGAAAGTTTTCATTCAATTAATTTTTATCTTAAATAAATTATTTAATAATTAATTAAACATGTGTTAGATGTATTTGAAAGAAATATCAGTCCAAGAATTTAATATTTAGCTGTTAATGCATTTGAATTACAAAGTTAAGAATAAAAATGTCCTGCAGATACCAAACTTTAGATTTCAGATACAGTCAAAAGTCGTTAATTCGGACACCCATAATCCGAAGCTACTATCTTTCTGCGCATGCGCAAAATACGTTTACGCATGCGCGTTTAATGTATAACGAATGGTATAAGCTAAGCTAAAATTATCTAATTCAGTTAATGTTGCAGATTGCAGCTCCTTAAATCTTCGAATTGGATCCGGCTTATTATTTTTTTGCAGACTGTTAGAGCAATTTTATAAAAGTAAGCTTGAACTTTCGATTATGTCAAACAGAATTTCCGATATATATTTACTAATATGTAAAGGATCTACAAAGCGAAAGTATGTTTCAAAGCCCATTAAACAAAAAGTGGAATTGCTGAAAAAAATGGATAAAGGCATATCCTTTGTTTATCTAACCATTCCGAAATCTGTTTATTAATTTCACGCTGCTCTGCGGCGGGGAGAGGGTAACGCCGCGGTGCGCAATGTATTGGAAGTTGATCTGTCAACACTATCCATACCTTCAGAGCAGATGTTTTTATTATATTTGGCTTATAATTCCTTACTAAATGTAGTATTTCATCTCGATGTACTCTGTCTTTGATATGATTTAAATCAAATTCCTCGTCATTATAATTCGCTTCTGATAGCGAAGAAAGTGACACAGAGGTTATTAAAAACGAAAAAACTTCGAGTGACAAATTAGACGATATTCTCAACACAGCAATTATAGGACTTGAACAGCGGAACTTTGTAACTGAACAAGAAATTATGTCTGTTTATAGAATTAAAGAGAAAGTATTATCACATAAAAAACGAAGCAACTTAAACAACTTACATTGAAAGAAATGTTTAATAAAGTAAACAAATAAATATTAAGCCTTTTTTTTTTTTTTTTTTTTGTAAATTTTGATACGCTTTAGATCATAATTGTTCTTTATTTCATAAATTACGGTTTCATATTTTTTATTTTATAATTTCTGCATGCCATCTTACCAGATTTAAACTGATAATCTATAATCCGAAAAAATCCAGAATCCAGAATCGCCGAAGTCCCGACGAGTTCGTATTAACGACTTTTGACTGTAGAAAACAAATATAATTTTTACTTTATCTTTGCAATATAATTATTATAATTATTGCTTTGTATGTTTTGATAAATATTTAATAAGCAAAATTTATTATTTATTTTGGCTAATCTTTGGAATATGGTAACAAGTAGTTTGGCGACATTTTGGTAAGGCGATAAAGGTTACTAGCTAGGACTTTAGCAGTGTACATGGATAAAGTCAAAAGTGTGCATAATTCCATTTTTGTGCAATTCTGGGATGTTTTTTTAAGTGAAAATAGGTCGATGTGTACATGGATACTGTGTATGTGTAATTCTTAAAAACGCGGCAAGCAGTTTGCGATTCTGCCCTTTTTCCTAATTTTGCACCTAATCTTCGTCATGATTAAGCACTTTTGTTCCATAAAAGTTCTAGCATAAGCGTAATTCGGCTAGCAGATTGCTGGAAAAATATGTTGAGTAAAAAAAAAAAAAAACATGCCTTTAAAATGCCGTCCAAATAAAAACTGGCAGGTTGCTGTAGCAGAGTTGGTCGCCAAATTTTTGCCAAAAAATCGCGAAGTTACCATAATCCAAAGATTAACCTTTATTTCAAATATTTTTTTCATTTTGTTGAGGAAAAAAAAAATCTTTTGTATTAGCTGTTTTTAGGTCAAGCATTACATTCTCATACAATATGAGTTTAAGACCACATAATACAATACCCATCCTTTATTAATCAAATTTCTTAATCATACTTGTTCACAAATGTGTATATTTTATTCTGTCTTATTTGTATTATACCTTATTACTGATGAAAGTGCATGAAGAATTCTTATCTCAAATGTTTACTATTTTTAAATTTATGTATCATTTCTTAGACATCTATTACCTAATAAATGCAGAAATGCAGCTATAAGTGCCATCATGTTTAATCAAACAGAAATACTATACAAATAAAAATTTTTGCTTATTTCTTAATGACAGCATGCACATTCGTACATAGTCAAGGTTGAGAAATGTAAAATATTTTACCTGCTCTTTTTTACTAGCATCTGCAACAGGTTCTATATTAACAGAAACTTTATCTCCAGTTGAGGAAGCACCTGTGACTTTAGTATTTAACTTGAATTTCATACCTTGCTTTGTTAAGATTCGTTGAAAATTTTTGGCAACTTCTAAATCAATTCCAACTCCTCCAACATTTGATAAAAATTCTACTGCTGTGACTTCGGCTCCAAGCCTACTCCAAACAGAACCCTAAAATACAAGAAATAATAGCAATGCTTAATAGCTTGAAATTACCCTCCAAATCTATGATTTTTTGTCCGAGCAAATTCGCTGGCCTGCAAAATAGCTCAAGGCCACTCTGTCCTGCAACTGGGCCTGCTCTTATCTCTTTCAACCATTAACGGTTGAACTAAATTTAAGCATTTTAATTTGTGTATGAGATATTTGCTGCAAATTTAAACATAATACTATGATATGCTATAGAAATTCCTATAACATTGGTTTCTCCTTAGAGGAAGTCTGGCCACTGTCTCTTTTATCTTAACTCCCCTAACAAGTTCTCCCATTCCTCCCTCTCCAGACTTTGCAATGTCACGCAATTTGACTTTCGCAAGTGATGTTTTTCTCATGTCATTAACACCATAAAGACCACTGATCAAGGAAAAAATAGTGTCTGTTGAAGATTCAATGATGCAACTCTTCAAAATTTGATCCTAGCCCTTTTTCAATCTCAAAATTTAATGTAAAAGTCCTTCAATGTTTATAACTTTTTTTTTTTTTTTTTCCCACTGTGAAAGGCAATTTTCTCATGTTCTTTTGACATTTTAGCACTAAATTTTACCTCTTTGTGGAACCCCTCTTTTGATGATAATTAAATTATATTTGAAGATGTGGGAATAAAAACTAATTTCCTAAGTGTCCCTTAAACGAACCTTGCCTTGGTCCTCAGCAGTAAATATATACTTTTCGTAAGCAGGAAAAATACGCAAGTTTGGGCATTTAAAAATTTTCCCATCATCTATTGTTTAAATAGAATAGCATAAATAATCATTTCCCAGCATCTGAAATCTGTTGCTTTACCAGATGATGCAAAAATTTTCCTGACTATAGACAAATGTTCGGCTCATACTTCATTTAAAGGCAGTGGCTACCCAAACAACCAAAAATGTTAAAAGATAATATCTATCAAATTTATACATCCATCATTCAGGCAACGGATATTAGAGGACTGCACATGCTGAATTGCAGATGCACAACAGCAAATTAAAAAATCTATACTAAAATTTTTCAACAGTGGCAAACCATTATTTTTTTTTTTTTTTTTTTTTAATATTTTAACATAAAATCTGGTGTGCAGAGCATTGCAAGGTCACGGGAGGATGTGCAGAGGTGCACTGAGGGATGATGGAGACCAGGCCTTTGATCACGAGGGAGTGCCTAGTTTATTGTGGAAATAGATTTTTGGGAATCAGTCCTTAACTTATATTATGCACTGAAGACTTTATAACAATGTGTATTCCAAGTGCTTCTTGCCAAAGAAGCTTTTTATCACAACTTGAATTCTAAAAACACTGCCAAGAATTATGAATTAATTTAGAGCCCCAGTGAGCCAGATTTCCAAATTTGCACCATACATCAACTAAGGATAACATATGATGATGACAACAAGTAATAACTTTATAGCATAAACATTTACCAATTCTAAGCCGATAACTCCAGCTCCAATCAGAACCAATTTTTCAGGAACTTTTTCAAGAGATAATGCACCAGTGGAGGAAACAATTTGCTTCTCATCAACCTGAATGTAACCCAAAACAAAATTATTGGGGCAATTTAAAAAACGCATTAGATGTGCAATATGAAAATCTACATTATAAAAAAACTTCAGCATTTCACGAAAAACAAAATTCCAACATAAAAATATACATAAAATACACACAAAAAAAGTTTTTTTTTTCCCCCCCATTTGAAAATGCAAAATAATATGTTTAAAAGTACACATTCACTAAATATACTCCAGAAACTCTACAAAAGTAACTTAACAATTAAAATTTCTAACAAGTCTCAATGTGATCATATTTGTCCCTCACTGTTTTGATAATACTAAATGACGAAAAAAAAATCTGATGTGTACACCACATGACTTCCTTGTACAGAATATTAAATTATATGCATTTTTTCCCCGCATTTCATCTAAACGTACTTCCTTGAATTTCATTAGAGATATATTTCTGATTCAATTAATCCAGTTCCCACTTCGCGGCAAGGAAAAATACATAAAAATTCAAAATATCTTCATTAAAAATTTAAAGATGCAGAAAAATATAAAACACCAAAGTTAAAACAAATATAAAAAAAAAAACAATTTTTATAATTAAAATTAGAGTTTCTATGCAAAAACAAGCAATTCAGACAGCAGGCAAGAAGGCAGATTTTTTCGGTGCACAAAATTAAGTTTCCTTTTGGTCCCACTCGGCAAAAAGACAACTGAAGGTATAGAAACTGTTTTAATTCACTATTCTGGTAAGTTTCAAATATAAAAAAATATGGCTGCTATGGAAAGAAAAATTAGGTTTAGCCACACTTGAACAACTTTTAAATTGTTCATAATTCTATGACTATTGCACACAGATTAACTAAAGGCATAAAAACCTTAACCAGAAGATAAGAACAACATAATTTAATCATTTTTAAAGCAAAAAATGCATAATTTACAAACATATAAGAGTAAAGAAACTGAGCTCACCGAGCCGAGTAACAGAGTGGTTATATATACAGTACAAAGTCTGAAATCCGGACGTCTATTATCCAAAATGATCTAAAATCCGGACTTCAAAACCACCTACAACATTTTACTCCTAGGCTTTAAACATGCGCATTTGATTTTCCCCCTCTGTGCATAATAAAACATTTGGAAAGTCCCGATTCTTAATTTCACTTCGATACTACATAAAGTGCCTTGTTACAGAAGAAACAAACATTTTAGCATAAATCTGTACAATCAGTAATTGGCTCCATTGCTGCGTATCTGCTTTTTGGCACACATCTTCTCAAACCGAAACATTCCACAAAGACACATCGTTGATCTAACACCAACCTGGCAAATCATTATTTATTGCATATCCCTTTCATCACAGCATGTTTATCAAAACATGACAACTTGAGTAATAACTCATGTAAGAATGCCTAAACTTTTTTTTTATGTTAGTAATTGAATAATAAAGGAATATGGTAACCTTTTATGCTGACATTATGCTTGGCAATGATTACAGATTTAAGTTAGATGCATTAAAAAATGTTGACGAGGAAAAATTTACCAAAAATTTCTTTCCATATGCTAAAAATAGATTTTGTTGATGATACTCATAGACTCAAAGATTACATTTAGGGCTATTTGAATTAAGAATAACTGATTTGTTATTCACCAGCACCAGGCTCGTATGGCCACACGGAGTATTTCATTATCAGTAGCAGAATTTAGGACCCACAGAGACTACATCAGGCGATAAGATATCTAGTGCTGGCCCTCAAAAAGTATATGTGGGAATTTATTTAGTCAGAACTCTGATAACTCTGAACGTTGAAATTCTGTATATAGGACTGCTATAACATGTAATTATGCACCTCCCTTTTTGGTTGCAATCGGCCACACCAAAAGTATATATATATATACAGCACAAAGTCCAAAATCTGGACTCATCGGGACTTTGGCGATTCCGGATTCGGGATTTTTCCGGATATTAGATCATCAGTTTAAATCTGGTAAGATGGCATGCAGAAATTACAAAATTAAAAATATGAAACCGTAATTTATGAAATAAAGAACAATTATGATCTAAAGGGTATCAAAATTTACAAAAAAAAAAAAGCTTAATATTTATTTGTTTACTTTATTAAACATGAGAGCACCTCTCATCAGTACCTTGGTGAATAAGGCTTTTATATCGAACAAAACCGCAGCAAAATCATCTGGAGAACTATTTTAATTTTTCGACAAACTAAAAAACTGAAAATGTTATTGGATACTAATGGAGAAAACATTGTATTAAAATAAATGTGCTGTTTTCCCTAACTTTTTTTTTTTTTAGTTGTAATATAATAAGAGTTTTGTGAA
Source organism: Stegodyphus dumicola (assembly GCF_044657685.1). Lineage (NCBI taxonomy): Eukaryota > Metazoa > Arthropoda > Arachnida > Araneae > Eresidae > Stegodyphus > Stegodyphus dumicola. Next base: position 19,007,961 of record NC_140777.1, on the reverse strand, counting down.
CTTCAGGAAAGATCAGTAAGCAGAAGACAGCCTTGTGTTGTCCATCAAGTTTTTTACAAAAGTTATAATATAATGAAAGTTTTGTGAATTTCAGGAAAAATCACTTAGCAGAAGATATCTGTAATTGAATTGATAGAATATATGAAGATTTTTATATGTTTTTTATTTTTAAAAGATTTACCATTTATTGCTATTATATCAAAGAGGCCGCATTTATAACTACAGTATAAAGTCTAAAATCTGGACTCGTCGGGACTTCGGCAATTCCGGATTGAGATTTTTCCAGATAATGGATCATCAGTTTAAATCTAATAAATTGGCATGTAGATATTAAATTAAAAATGTGAAATCGTGATATATGAAATAATGAAGTATTTATGATCTAAAGGGTTTCTTGTTAATACTTTCTGTTTAATTCTGTGGAGAGACATAATCTATTGTTCAGTTACATTGTTGAAGTCCTGTAACTGCTGTTTCAAGAATTCCGACTAACTTGTCAATTGAAATTTTCTCATTTTCAGTAACTTCTCTGTGACTTTCTTCATTATCGGTAGCAGTATTTTCTGTATCTAGAACCATACTACTGATTTCCCCATTCATTAATTGATTGATGATTGAGAAGTATTCTCATCACAATGAAAAACTTCTTTTATATCATCTTTGTTTATTACCACTTCTCCACATTTTTTTACAAAATCCGTTAATTGAAAATTTCACCTTTGTTTTGCGATATCCGAAAATTTGCAGCTATCATCATCAAATTTACTATCATTCACTATTACATATTTGGCTATGCATCACGAGTTTGGGGACTAATGACAGGTTGTTCCATTAAATTTTATCCTGCTTCTATCGTACACTGAGACAATTAAGCCTGAATTGTATTAGTTTAGTTATTTATGTCTATTTCTTGCACATGCTTAACACTTATCAGAGTTCTGAATAAATAAATTCCTACATATACTTATTGAGGGCCGGTGCTGGATATCTTACCGCCTAATGCAATCTCTGTGGATCCTTTCTCGACTCAGCGTGGCCATATGAGCCCTGGCACTGGTTCTGGGTTTATGTGAATAAAAAATCAGTTATTCTTAATTCAAATAGCCCTAAATGTAATCTTTGGGTCTATGAGTATCATCAACAAAATTTATTTTTTGCATATGGAAAGATATTTTTCCTCGTCAACAAGTTTTAGCGTATTTAACTTAAATCTGTAATCATCGCCAAGCGTAATGTCAACATAAAAGGTTACCATACTCCTTTATTATTTGACTACTAAATTTAAAAAAAAAAATGTTTAAGCATCGCTACATGAGTCATTACTCAAGTTGTCATGCCTACGAAAAAACAGTGGTTCTGAGATCCGGATTTTAGATCACTCCGGATAATGGACGTCCGGATTTCGGACTTTGTACCATATGTACCAAACTCTGGCAAGCATATGCATAATCATTTTTATGGCAACTATGCTCATAATAGCTCTCAAGTTGCCATTTTTATACATGCTTTCTATTATATTTCAAGCTGCAATGACGTTTATTTAAAAAAAATCATGATTTTTTTACCCCTTTAAACTTGATTTTAAAACATGCTTGTGGAAGAAAACTAATTAAATTTCCTGAGGAATACAGAATTTTGCCACAAAATCTTTAAAGGGAACAACAAGAAGATGTGTTAGATAGATAGCCAGTGCTGTCGAGGTCTATGGGATGCCAAGTCTCTGCAATTATCTCATGTAGTTTTAAGTGAAAACAGATCATTCTGCACTTGAGGAGAAGAATAGTGCAAACAATTCACAGAAAGATTTGGAGAAATAAATATTTTATTTTGTTAATATATTATATAATCCTTATTTAATAATTAAAGTTTTCATTTTAAACTTCTAAAGTATGCCTTCTTTTCGTATGTTGATAATGTTAGCTGATTTATGATAAATATTGATAGTTTAGGAATCTTTTTAAGAAAAAACATGAAAACCACCAATATGCACCCAATAAATACCGTAATTTCCGGAAGAAACGCTGCGGCGTTTACGTGTTTAAAACTTAAATTTTCAGCGGGTGCGGCGTTTAGGTGCACTAAAAATAAAATATTTCCTATGATGGTCATTGTACATAGTTTGGATGGCCTTGTCATTGTGCATAGACTGGTGCTGTTCCCACACAAAAGACCACTCAGTTGCCTTTTGCGAACGTTATTTTGTATACATTCTTTCCCTTGAACGGACCTACATGCCTTATTCACCCTAAACAAGATCTCAGAACAATAACATTCTTCCCCCTTTCAAATCAACATTCTCATCAGTTTGAATAGTCTCTCTCCTCTGCCATTCGATGAATCTTCCAGGACCCATCTTCTCCCCACCCCTGCCTTTTCTGCAATTTTTTTCAAAGGCGGACACGACTCCACCTGCCTCGAAATAATGAACTCTGACGTATTTCCCCTTCAGCATGAATGGATTTTTCTTGGCATTCTGCCAAATACAGATCCCATCGGTTTGGGTACAAGTACTTGTTGGATAGTTTTTAATTAGGGAGCGGAAAATTTTTGAAAATGTCTCTAAACGGCACAGAAGCTATACATATCTTACCTTTAATTTATTTTTGAGTTATGGTTTCATTTCATGCATTTTTCTTTAACTGGTATGTCATATATCAGAACTTAGGTTGAGTTTTTGTATCTATACGGCCCACGACGATGTCACGCGCAATTTAATCTATTGCGGCGTTTACGCTGATGTGGCGTTTCTGTGTAATTTTAATTTTTTTCCTGCCATTTTTCTCGAGTGCGGCGTTTACGCTGATACGGCCTTTCTTCCGGAAATTACGGTAAGTTACCTTTTTATCTGTAAAAAAGCGCCAAATTTCACCAAGGCGGTTGCATCAATATATTAGTACTAATAATTTTCTGGATGAATAATAACAAAATATATATGGAAAAATAACCAACTTAAAATAAGAGTCAAGCAACTATTGGAAATTAAATTTAGCATTTTGATTTACATACTTTTTGTATGTTAAACATACAGTTTTCTGCATCTCTTCAGAATACAAAAATTGGTATATGTTACTATATGAAATAGAGGTATGGTTCATAGTCTCCGATTTCTCAATCCGCAAGCTATGCGCACATTCTTCATATACAGAACATGCGCACACACATACACCCTCCCAAAAAAAGGAATAAACAGAATTTTTTCATTAAGATTACTTCAATTCCAGGAAAAGGAGTAACTTCTGATCCAGTAGCAATTAAAATATTTTTTGTTTTAATAACATCAGTAGAACCATCAGCTTTAATTGCCGTGACTTCATTCTTACCAGATATCTTGCCATGGGCTTGAAAATGAGCTACCTGAAAAATGTTGCCAAAACAGGAAAAGAAGTTAAATTTCATTGTTTTTTAAACAGAAGTTACAAATACAATATATATATTGTATTTGTAACTTCTGAATATATATATTGTATTTGTAACTTCTGACATAAAAATAAGATATGTATATATATATATATATCTTATTTTTATGTTATGCAAAAAAGGGCTAAAAATATAACCAAATATAACATATACAAAACATACCTTATTTTGCTTAAAAAGATGAGCGATTCCAGAAGTTAATGCTTTTACAGCAGAACTTTTCTGTTCCATCATTTTATTCAAATCTAATTTAACTCCTTCACCTGCAAATATAACAAACATTAATAGTTACATTTGTCCAATTTCAGAAAAATAATCAAATATAAAAGTAATAAATTAGATATGTTCATTTAAAAAGATAATGTATCTTATTCAAAATAAACCATTTTCTCAAATGCAACCTTAGCAGAATTTTATTACATATTTATTTATACAGGTGAAAAAATACAGCTTTCTGCTGTACTAGCATAAAATGTTGAGTAGAAAGGTTATTCAAGCATTATTTTGTATATGTATTCAGTACTATTATGCAAATGTAATTTTAATAAAAGATAATATGAAAGCCTTCACCTTTCTGTGCAAACTTGCTTGTTACTTTCTGCTCCATCCTTTTGTGCAAACTTTAATGTACACAATAGAGGAGAATGTCATGAATGGAATTCTTACATTTGTTTTGATTTCATGTTCTTATCTTTTGAGGGGGGAGGATAATTTAAGGAAGAAACCACTGGAAATTCAACTAAAACAGGGAGAAACTATATATATAAATTAAATAATTTGAGGAAAAAATGTCTTGTTCTGAGCTAACGGTATAGGACAAGAAATATGCCAAAATGCATGACAGGAATTTAACAGAAAAGCATTGATTATCACTCACAGTTAAGATGCCAAACACTTAATTGCCAACCACGAGACTAAAACACCAGGAGATTTTCTCAACAACAAAAAGATTTTTAAATGATAAAAATATTTTTTTAATAATGAATTAGTTACTAATTAATACCTGAAAGTTCATTTACTAATTCTTAAGTGCAAACAGTACAAAAATACTTACATTTTAAAAAAATTATTATTTACATCTTTTAACAAAAATTAATTTAAATCAGTTTTCATATAAATGCTATGAACAGTAGCAGATTTTGCTTTCATTAATAAGAAACTTCATAATTTTGTTCATAGCAATTGCTACATAGACCTGCTTTTGCTAATAAAAAATTTTCTAATGTATCATCTCTACATATAATAAAAGAAAGTGTCTGTCTGTGTGTGTGTGTCTTTATTCGCGCTGTGCGTAAGCTAATAGACCCACGACTAAGAAATTTGGTACATAGGTGCATCTAGACAAGAGCCAGTGCACCTCGAAGTGATTTTTTCGAAATTCGAATTCGAATTATTTTTATGTTTTGTGACGAAATCGCGTCATTTTGAGACATGATGGGCTATAGGAAAGCGAGATTTTACTTTACACACTCCATTTTCACATCGTCATGAAATGTAGGCACTTAGCTATTTTACGAACTTAAAACAAATTTTGTGTTTCAATAAATCTCTTAAATACGAATTTATTTAACAAACGGAGTTTAACACCTTTTCAATGGATTTTTTCTAAAAAAGTTTATTTTTAAAAATGTACAGTTTATTTTTCTTTGACTTTTGGACACGTTAAGAGTTCATCCTTGCGACTGCTTTTACAAAAAGAATTTTGGAAAAATGATAATATTTTGTATTTTTTTAAAAAATTTTAAATGAAGCTTCTGAGTACACTTCTCACATCTTTAAAAATGTGATTTTGGCAACAATTTTCCTGTCTTATTGTTGTTGATAGATTTTTGATGAAATCACATCATTTTGAAAAGTTTCATTCTTTTAGAAATATGGGTTTGGCAACAATTTTTCATCGTATTTCTTATGTCACTGTTTTTAAGAGATTGGCATATTTCATTGTAATTTATATATATATATATATAACACATTTTTATTGATTTTTTTTTTGGGGGGGGATAAATTTGTTCTGTGGAGTAAAATTCTGCACGGAATTTTATGTTTTTTGATTTGCTTTCATGTTATTTTTTGCTTATTTCACTGTTTGTAAGATATTGAAAAGTTTTGTATGATTTTTTTCCTTCAACGGAAAGTTGGTTAATTTTTTTATTAGAATAATTAATATTTGTATTAAGGGATATAGCTTATTTCATTGTAATTTTTTTCTCTTGAAAATGTAAGATAAAATATCATTAATTATACTTTGCTTTTCCGAATTTTTTGTTTTTTATATTCTTTTATGTTATTTATTGCTCATTTCACTGTTTTTAAGATATTGAAAAGTTTTGAGTGACTTTTTTAGAAAACTTAAAAGTTAACTTAAAAGTTCTTAACCTCCTTTACACCTTACTTTACTTAAAAGTTCTTAACCTCCTTTACACCATTTGAGTTCTTAAGATTTTGCAAAGGGAAGTTGGTTAATTTATTTATTAGGATAATTAATATTTTTATTAAGAGATATTGCTTATTTCATTGTAATTTTGTTATACGTAATAACTTTTTTTATGAAGTTGTTCTGCAGAGTAAAATTCTATGCAGTTTTTAAATTTAACGGTGTTCCCTTCAGCCATTTTTCCGGTACATTTAAAAGCCAGACGAAGGCTGGCAGAAAAGCTGCTAGTTACTAATATTACATCTAAATTTTGTCTTTGTTTTCGTATCAACACTGAAAATCTTCTTGCACTCTGTATTACTAAGCAGAATTGCAAGGATGTTCAACATTATTCTAGAGAGTTCACTATACTTTCAAATTTCACCAGCGCCTTTCAGTTTTCCAATTAAACTCCAGTGGGTATCAAATACTACCAAGGTTTTACAACTTTATTCAAGCTTCTAATTGTAAACTGCAAAACTGTGACAGCAGTATCAGTTCCAACATCAATATCATTGTCTTTCATGACTACATGAAGTAAAACTGGAAATCTACTTTTTTTTTAAAAAAAATCTTATATCAGAAAAAAAAGGCATTTGCTAGAGCAGACACATCTGCAATATTAGCATTTAAATTATTTCATCGTTGATTTTAAATTTATATAGTATGTAATGACATACATACTTGGCAGATTTGGATTCCATTTGTTAGGATTCTAGGTAAACATTTCTTTAAACACAGGCAGCATGTACACACAAGTTTCAAAATTTTTCTTACTTTAATTATTTAGTACTACGCAGCTGTTGGAATTGTTTCAATTTTTCCTTCCATTTTAAAATGCCTTTCAAGACAAGAATAAATATCAACAATGTGTTCATCCACATTTATTGATAAAGAAGCTGCCCCTTCTTCAGCTGCTAAATTTAAGATGCAACAGACGCACCTTACAATTTGCAAATTTGTATTTTCCTTTTTTAAGATGCCTGTAACATCACTTTCAAGCCTAACATTAGCGGTGCATTATTGGTACTAAGTGCTAAGCAATTAGCCACAGGAATTGCATTTTCATTTAAATTTTTAATAATCAGCTGAGCTATATTATTAAAGCCTGCTGATTATCCTTCTAAAGTTGGGACAGAAAGTAAACTACACTAAATTTCAGAAGACATTGGAATAAAAAATTTAGCAAATTATTACATATATTTATTCTTCAATTAAAGAATTAAAAATTTACATATTTTTAAATTATGCCATCAGCTGGAAACAGCTACTAAAATTCTAGTAGAATTACATTATTATACTTACAATTTATACCACGATTTTGCAGATCATGCAGAGCCATGTGATATAGATGAGAATTGTGAAGCAGAGCTTTTGATGGAATGCATCCAACATTTAAACATGTTCCACCCAAAGTATTATTCTTCTCAACACATGCAGTCTAAAATTACATACATACATAATTAATCTAATAGTAAATAAAAATAGTAAATATAATAGTAAAGATAGAAATTCATTAGCCAACAAAAAAAACTGCATTTGGCATTGTTCTCATTTACACATATCTAAAAGCCATGACAATTTTTTGGACATATAAAACTTCAATTATAACTAAACTACCATAAACAAAAGACTCATCTGGCATTTTTAATTAGCTTTAATTAACAAATACAATTAAGATCAATCATTACACTTAAGGGCATTATAATTACACATTTAAGTTACAAAGTAAATCTCGGGGAATACCATGCTTAGTATGTGATTCTAGTACACCGACTGAAGGCTATAGTCTTTTTTTGGCTGGTGTTTCTTCCGGCGGCCACTAGGTGGCGCTCATTGCACCATGGAGTTACATAATGAAATTCAGAAAATTTTATTTGCAACAACTGAACACAAATTGCAAAAACCTTATGTGTTAAATTCTAGCTTTCCTTAAAAATTATATGTCAAAATATTAACACTCTCCAAGATCATGTGTCTTTGATGGACAGCCATGAATTTTAATGTTCTATCATTCTTTCAACTGAACATATTACATAAAATACAGGAAAGGTAATTTTCATAGCTCTGTTATTTCTTAAGAAAATGAAGCCATGAATAAAATGCCTCAACTCTTTACTTCCATGTGTACAGAAACAAATAAAATGCTACATAGATAATTTACAATGAAACATATATACTTCATCATATATTCATCAGATGCCTTATGTATTTTACATAAATACATTATGCTGCTCTGATTAGTAGCATGGTTTAGCTTTGCTGGCTCCCTTATAGCTGAGCTTTGGTTTGAATCCCAGGAAAGACTTGGATGCTTTTAAGTGATTAAAATCATGGCGAGACAAAATCTGGCTCCTTCAAAACTGGGCAGTGTCATCCCGTATACAGGCTTACCATACACAGACTAGGAACATCCAGGATTAGTGTGGACAATCTTGCTTTTTAATGCAGTCTGGGATTGCAAAAATGTATGGGGTTTAAGAATTTTATGACTAGTGATACTTTTTCCACTTAAACTCATATGTTCGACATCATGTTTTTAAACATTCTCTTAAGGCCATTATCTCTCAGCTCACTTTTGAGCAAGTGCTGATGCTAATTTTGAGGGCTGGTTTTGCAACAACTTTTTACTTAGTCATTTGGCAACACAATATGGACAATGCGTTTACGTTATTTTCGAGAGTAAAGTAACTTGTCTACACATTTTTTAATTATTTTATCTCTATTTTTTTGTCTCGTTAGCAATGAGGAAAAGAAAATGTGAAAATGAAACAATTTATTTCTCTAAACCATTCTAAGTAATGTTTTAAGCGAGAGGCATGGTCAGTAAAAATGATGTTTTAGGATTTTGCAGATTTCAGGACAGGAAAGATAAAGCATAATATTCGGACGATAAGTGCAAAACAAATAAGGCGTATTAGATACATTTAATTAAATTATTATATACATTATTGCAATAATTTATTATATGCATTATATTATTATTACATATATAAATTGATTATATACACAGCATCGAGGTTTGCCGATTTCGCCTCACACAAAGATTTCCGGTTTTGGATTCCGGTGTTAAAATCACTATTGCTATAAAATTTAACAGCTTTTCTTTATTTTTTCATATATCACACACAATCATGTCGCAATTCCATATCAATCTGCTATAAATCGAGGAGTACCATCTGCCTCTATCTTTTGCAGAATTTGCACTTTTTGCGTTACCGTCAATGACATGTGTTTACGTTTTTTCAACGTTAAAAGCAGTAAAATCATAAGTGCGTTTCTTATCTGTCATTGTATTAAAAAGGGCTGAGATTTAAAATATTCTTAATTGATCCACAAAATATCCAGATAAAAAGAAAGGCAGCACTACACAATCTCACAAATAACAAAGCTCAGAGAATACAACAACGTGAACTTGAACAAAGAGTTGAGTGAATCGTCTGCTTTTTTACCTCGATGCAGATTAGAGAGAGAAAAACTTCTATCTTTATTATTTTAACTTATTTTTTAAAACTTTTTTTATGTCAATAATTTGGTATTTCCGTTACGACTCATTATTATTCGGTAATTATACTGGTTATCATAAATTAAGGAAAAATCACAAAAATCACGATTAATGAAAAAGTTACATGTAGAATTTAATGAAACTTACCCACAATATACAACACATAGTAAGGTATCAAATAACATAAAAAGACAATTATGGTAGTATAGAAATTAGCACATGTATAAAATGAACACATCGAAGATGTCAGTTTGCTATAGTAAAAGTACCTTCAACATGGAATATAATCGCCTCTAGAAGCAATATAGCACATTCAGCGACGTGTGATGCTTTCAATTATGTGGTCTATCAGTTCCATAGGAAGCGAGAGCCATTGCTCTTGCAAAGCAGTTGCAAGCGCGGCAAGGATCTAAGGGGGTGGACTGAGAGCAGCTAAACGTCTCCCTAAAGCATCCCAAACGTGCTCAATAGGATTAAAGTCCGGGGATCGAGCTGGCCACTCCATGCGCATAATTGTTTCCTGTTGAAGATAATCATATACGAGGCGAGCCCTGTGTGGTCTTGCATTGTCGTCCTGTAACAGGAAAGCATCACCTATTGCCCCGGCATACGGGCGCACATACGCATCAGGGATGTCCTCTATTATTATTCACATACATACATATTATCAAAATTATTATTCTAGAATGAGTATTTTATAAAATTTTTAAGGAAAATATAATAATAAAGCTTTAAAATTAATTTTGACAACTACCAAATGTTCTTCTCATAATGTTAACAATTGGATGACAAATTTAATTTATACGAATGTTTTTCCAAAGTTAGTCAGCAGCGCGAACTGCCCGTCCCACAAGACAACGCATCCTGTTAACGCACCGTCCCAAGAGAATGCATCGGTAACAGAGGTGCCCATCGTGAACAGCTTAAAATCCGGAACATCTAAAAATACTAGCTGTTAATATCTTCTATAAATAGACAATAATTTTTTAATTAAAAGAATACTTAGTGGAAAATATTTTATATTAATATATAAGGTATTTCGGTACTTTTCTGTTTTGCCGGCGCAAACAATAAAGTCGCCAATAATGGTACAACTGATGCCAAACGGAATATCTTTGCTGGTAACCTTTTACCCCACATTTTCAAAACAAGTCGCAGCCATTTCTTACCAGATTGATTGTTTCTTTCAATACTGGCATACAATTACATAGAATTTTTACAAAGATAATTAAATTTTATCCCCTAAGACAATTCGCGATAATTAAGTCAATTAGGGTGCAATCACTCCATTCACCCGAAGGCGAAAATATAGAAAAGGCAAAATCAAGGGTTAAATTGATCAATTCTAACGAGAATGCACTAGCGAAGTAAAGCACTGCGCTTTTACATAATTTCTGAGTAAGCTATTTGTACGAATTAAAATAATTCTTGCATTTAAACTTGTATTCCATAAGATTTAATTTGTGATTTAAATTAATGTAGATAAGATTACTGAGAGAATTAGATTTTTGTAACTTAGTTTACGTGAGATGAGATCACTTGGGGCCACGTGATATGAACCAGCGAATCAGGATGTTGAATCAGGATAGCATAGTAAATTCTTAAATTAATGTCTTTTTACATATTTATTGTGTTTATTTATTGGCTTTTTACAAAATTTTAAACCATATTAAAATGTTTATGCCTTCAAAATAAAAAATTCTTAGAACTAACATTTGTTAAAATTTTTTATGTGTATATTGTATGTTGTCACGAATTAAGTCTGCTTGGCAAGATTTGTGCCGGTGAAACGGAAAAGTACCAGTATTTCTCCCGCCTTCTTAGCTTGCCTTCATGATGTAGTGGTCAGCAAAATCAGTACATATTCAAGAGGTCCATGGTTCGAGTCCCGGCGAAGGCATTGCTCATTTTTCATGTCTCCTGCTTCTAAATAACCTAATATCTTTATAAATATAACAAATTTCATAACAACATACTTTTAATCCTAATTGTGACGCTTTTATAGCAGCAACATAACCGCCAGGTCCAGAGCCAATAACAACTAAATCAAATTCTCCTAAAAAGAAACCATTCATTTGAAATAATTTTACATCATATTAAAAAAAAATCATTTGAACTAAAACGTGTATTTGTTTTATTTCATTCAAATGTTGATTTGATAAAATTATGATAATTGCATTAAATATACAATAACAGTTATTTAAATACATGTGTAACAATACCAGACAGGACCAGCATTTAAAACAAGGAATAAATACTTATTTAAAATATTTTAAACTCTTTTTCTATCACTTTGCTCATGTCCATAGTACTATAATTTTTTATAACAGAAAATGTCTTAAAAAATGGTGTAAATAATATAGTAGTATCAAGTCAAAATCATGAATTTCTAAAACATATGCTAATGTGGCAGCATTTTTCTGAAGCGTCCAAAAAGTTAAAATGTGGAAATTATGACATAATAAGAAAAGCCCATGCATTATTTTTGCTTTTAAAACATGCACAAATTTCTTCCCCTAGTTCTTTCGGCAAATGATTTAGAAACTTCTGCTTTATGCTAACAATAGAAAGATTTAAGAAGAATTTTACTGAAACTGATAAATCCTATAAATGAATGTCGAAAATTGTTCGTTAATGTCATAATTTTAAATAAAATGCTGCTGCTGGCAATTTTTTTGTTTCAGATTAGGATAACTGACATGGTATGTTATTGCCATGTTAACTCTTTTACTTATATACAGAAAAATTGTTATATGACATTAAATTTTAGTCATGACGTCATACCCGATGTGTCAAAAGTTTTTGTTTCCGGGTTTAGCAACAAAATATTATTTAAGAAATTGCTTGAAATATTATTTACGAACTGTGCATGTAAAGAATGAACAAATTTCATTCATATCGATATGTTTTCATACATTTTCATTTCAAGTGCACATAGACCTTACTTACTTTGGCTACAGCCTGCCCATCTGGTGGGCTTGCGAGATAATATATTATACTCACTGTTTAAATAAATAATGTTTACAAAGAATGCACTGATTTCAAATCACATCACTTATCAATTCATGTCTGAAGTTACAACTATTTACGTTAGTACACAAGCACAAAAATTCTAAGTTACTTACCTGAATCATTTGCAAAGGATCTTGTGTGAACTGTAGTCAAATATTTAAATTTAGCCGGTACATTTGAACCCTGTGAAAGTTGTAAATTCTTTTAAGATAAATTTTTTGGAATGCATGGTTAATTATTTAAACAGATTTGCACAATAAAAAAACTGAAATATATTGGAATAAAAAAACTGAAATACACAAAATAATTTTAAATTTCCAGTTTACGTATAATGTTCTAGAATTTAAATTTTAAGCACATAGATAGTCTTCAAATCCTAACAGAATCTTCTACGTGGTCTTGAAGTAAGATGTTCTAGATTTGTTCACTGAGTGAAGAACCACAGAACTGTTGGAAAAAAAGTAAAATGAGAAAAAGGCGGTTGATCTTTACAATATGGTAACTGGTAGTTTCGCGAAATTTTGGAGGCGATAAAGGTTACTACCTGGCACTTTGGTAATAATGTGAGCAGTACTCAGTTCCGATTACGCATTATTTTGTGCGAGGGAAATGAGAGATCATGGGATATGTCATGTGATATTAATGGACGAATTACGGTTCTTTAATCGGAAAAGGGGGGAAATCGGGAAAAAATCTGGAAATTTTGTATTTGGCTTTATTCTGTGTTGTGTGAAACAGTGTTCGTGAATTTTTGGATCCCATGGCCGTAACTAAAGTGAATTCGAAATGGGTATTTATGTATGTATTAATTTAATGTATGTGCTCATTTATATTTTAAGTAGTGTTTTTGAATTTAATTATGTTTTAATTAAATGATAGTTATTTTGTGAATTTTATGTTTGTAGGAATTTGGTATACGTTTTAGTTGAAGTAAACGTGCATGGAAATAATTTAAATATCTGACAATAAGTATTTGTAATGGTTGCGGTATGAATTCATTGGTGACGTGTATAATGTAATAGATGATTTAGAGGTAAAAGTTTTTGGATATTTTATTTATTTTATATGTGGAAATGTTCATTACTTTTTCGCAATCAGGTAATTTCATATATGTTCTTTTTACCGGGTTTAAAGATTGAGAAAATTGTCATGTATTTTCGTGAAATTTTTCTAATTTATGAGAAAAAAGCAGTGTACATGGATATAGTGAAGAGTGTGCGCAATGCCATTTTTGTGCAATTCTGGGATGTTTTTTTAAGTAAAAATAAGTCGACGTGTACATGGTTTAGTGATATTTTAATTAAATGATAGTTATTTTGTGAATTTTATGTTTGTAGGAATTTGGTACACGTTTAAGTTGAAGTAAACGTGCATGGAAATAATTTAAATATATGATACTAAGTATTTGTAATGCTTGCGGTATGAATTCGTTGGTGACGTGTATAATGTAATAGATGATTTAGAGGTAAAAGTTTTTGGATATTTTATTTATTTTATATGTGAAAATGTTCATATTTGGAAAGGGTAAATACTTTTTCTCGATCAGGTAATTTCATATATGTTCTTTTTACCAGGTTTAAAGATTGAGAAAATTGTCATGTATTTTCGTGAAATTTTTCTAATTTATGAGAAAAAAGGAGTGTACATGGATATAGTGAAGAGTGTGCGCAATGCCATTTTTGTGCAATTCTGGGATGTTTTTTTAAGTAAAAATAAGTCGGCGTGTACATGGTTTATGTGTATGTGTTATTTTGAAAAACGCGTAAGGAGTATGGTATTGTGCACTTTTTCCCAATTTTGCAGTGAATATTTGTCATGATTAAGCAGTTTTGTTAGATAAAATTTCTAGCATAAGTGTAATTCGGCTAGTAGATTACTGGAAGAAGTGTTCAGTAGATAAAAAGAAAAGAAACATGTCTTTACTTCGTGAAGACAAAATGGCGGCGGGAAAAAAAAATAGAGGGTTGCTGTAGGAGAGTTGGTCGCCAAAAAAACGCCAAGTTACCATAATGTAAAGATCAACCAAAAAAGCTTCACTGTTATTTTACAAAGGATACTTTTATAAGGATACACTGTTAAAGTTGTAACTGCCTCTTTCTGCTTCAGCATCATAAACATTGTATGCTCATAATTCTAGATGGATTGATTGACTACATGGACACCTTGCCTATGTTTATCAGCGATTTCATGCTTTAATTTTAGGGACATCATTAGTTCCTTTACTTTACTCACTTTCTTAGAACCCATTGTTATAAGTAACTTAATTATAATTGACATGAGAATAATTATAAATAAAGATATACAGTCGAAAGTCTTTAATCCAGACTCTTGGGAACTTCGGCGATTCCGGATTATAGATCATCAGTTTAAATCTGATAAGATGGCATGCGGAAATTATAAAATTAAAAATATGAAACCATAATTTATGAAATAAAGAACAATTATTATCTAAAGGGTATCAAAATTTACAAAAAAAAAGCTTAATATTTATTTGTTTACTTTATTAAACATTTCTTTCAACGCGCGCCTGTGTAAAGCATACATTACGCATAGTCGAAATTAGAAAATTTCAACCAGAAAACTATTTAATGTATATATGTGATATTTATAATGACGAGGAATTTGATTTAAATCATATCAAAGACGGAGTACATCGAGATGAAATACTGCATTTAGTAAAGAATTATAACCCGAATAAAATAAAAACATCTGCCCTGAAGATAAGGATAGTGCTGACAGATCAACTTCCAGTTCATTACGAGCCGCGACCCCCCCCCTCCCCACACAGCAGCGTGAAATTGATAAACAGATTTCGGAATGATTAGAGAAAGAAAGCATATGCCTTTATCCATTTTTTGCAGCAATTCCACTTTTTGTTTGATGGACATCGAAACATGCTTTTGCTTTGTAGATCCTTTGGCAGCTCCAGAATCGGAAATTCTTTTTGACATAATCGAAAGTTCAAGCTTACTTTTATAAAACTGTTCTAACAGCCTGCAAAAAATAATAAGCCAGATCCATTTAGAAGATTAAGGAACAACGCAATCTGCAACATTAACTGAAATAGATAATTTTAGCTTAGCTTATACCGTCCGTTATACATTAAACGCGCACGCGTAAACGTATTATGCGCAGAAAGTTATTAGCTTTGAGGTCCGGATTATAGATCATTCCGGATTATGGAAGTCCGGATTAAAGACTTTTGACCATATTATTATTTATATGAATTATAAATATACCTTAATAATAATAATGATGATGATATAACTGCCAAACACATGAAGAGTATCAGAGAGTGCGCACAAAATATTACAAAGATGCATCTAATGAGTTAACCACCACTTGCATTGAACAAGCGAGCTTGCTCTTTCTTTCTTACGCCAACTAGTGATGGCAGAGCAAGCCTTTTACTTTTATTCATATTCCAATTTAAACATATATCTAGATACATCTGCTCAAACACCTGCTGGCATACCAAAATCTCATATACGTACATATCACTATAATAAAGATATAAACAATTCAAGTTATCTTGCAAATGGCTTTTGTAGTCATCAAAAATCTACTTTCACGTAAAATTAGAGAATTGTACAAACTTGGCATTGCACACTCTCTTGACTTTATCCATGTATACATCACCCTATTTTCACTTAAAAAAAACAGAGAATTGCGCAAATTTGGCATTGAGTACTCCCTTGACTTTGTCCATGTATACATTGATCTATTTTCACTTAAGTCAAAGCAGCACACAATTCTACAGCAGAGCCAAACAAAAAATACATAATCTCAATAAACTATATTTTAAATCAAACAATAAAATAACATAAAAAGGAAATTCATCTTATGCATCTAAGCACTACACAAAGCGAATATCCACATACATTATTTAGAAATTTCCGAATCCTTCGAAATATGGCACACAAAATTCCTTAACAGCATTCAAAAACTTACTAAAATTATCTGAACTAGAATGTGTATATCGGCGTCACCACATAAATTCGCAAAAATAAGAGTCAAAAATATCCTCTGACGTTCAACCATACACATTTCCTTCCTACAAACAGGACACTTATAATGACTATTAATTAATCCTTCATTTACACAATAGTCATTTAATGAATTTTCCCCTCTTTCATTCTGAATTGCACAGAAATTCAAATTAATCTTACAACAATCAGCCATTCTACCTTCTAAACCACAAAACAAGCAATGTACTTCCTAACGAACATACAGTACAAGCCCTTACAAATCTTCTTCCAGTCATTCAAAATTTACGGCAACATGCAATCGATTACGTCATAGTAGTTTCCATAACATGCAACTACTCAGGTTATCATAAATGAAACAACAACTTCGCAATCACATAAGGGGCACCCTTCAATCTACTCTAATCCTATAGTTATATAATCAGAGCAAAAACATTTTATGAATTAAAACAAATCTTAATTACATTGTTTTTTGCCAATTTTTCATTTTGAAAGTCTAGGTGCCATTATTATGCGGGGAAATCTACTGCACAACATAGTACACTTCTGACAATTCTTTTTGCTTCAAAACAGGGTTGCAACTATTACACGAGGGCATCTATTACGTGAATAAACACGGTAAGATTTTTTAAAGCATAATACATATACAGTCAAAAGTCGTTAATCCGGGCTCGTCGGGACTTCGGCGATTCCGGATTATCGATCATCAGTTTAAATCTCGTAAGATGGCATGCAAATTCTAAAATTAAAAATATGAAACCGTATTTTAGGAAATAAAAGAACAATTATGATCTAAAGGGTATCAAAATTTACAAAAAAAGAAGCTTAATATTTATTTGTTTACTTTATTAAACATTTCTTTCAATGTAAGTTGTTTCGTTTTATGTGATAATACTTTCTCTTTAATTCTGTAAACAGACATAATTTCTTGTTCAGTCAAAAAGCTCCGCTGTTCAAGTCCCGTAATTGCTGTGCCAAGAATACCGACTAACTTGTCAATCGAAATTTTTTCGTTTTCACTAACCTCTCTGTCACCTTCTTCATGTCTTTATCCATTTTTTGCAGCAATTCCACTTTTTGTTTGACGGACATCGAGACATACTTTCATTTTGTAGATCCTTTGGGAGCTCCAGAATCGGAAATTGACATAATCGAAAGTTCAAGTTTACTTTTATAAAATTGCTCTTACAGTCTGCAAAAAATAATAAGCTGCATCCAATTCGAAGATTAAGCAATAACGCAAGCATCAACATTAACTGAAATAGATAATTGTATAATTTTAGCTTATACTGTCCGTTATACGTTAAACGCGCACGCAAAAACGTATTCTGCACTTGCGCACACGCATATGCGCATAAAGGTCTTACGCACACGCGTAAACACCTATGCGCATGTGTCAACGTGGCGCATGCACAGAAAGTTTTTAGCTTTGAGGTCCGGATTATGGGTGTCCGAATTAACGACTTTTGACTGTATTACACAAATATCAAAGACACTATGCATATATTACACAAATACAAATAAGAGATATTTAAGGAATGTTTAGTGGCAATAACATATTCTGTCTAAGCTATCAACTGAAGCATGGGTTAATCTTTGGTTTATGGTAACTTTACGATTTTTTGGTGAAAATTTGGCGACCAACTCTGCTACAGCAACCTGCTAGTTATTTTTTTTTTGGACGCCATTTTGTTTTCACGAAGTAAAGGCTTTTTTTTTTTTTTTTTCTTTCTCAACATTTTTTCCAACAATCTGCTAGCCGAATTAAGCTTAGACTAGAACTTTTATGGAACAAAAATGCTTAATCATGATGAAGATTAGGTGCGACATTGGGAGAAAGTGCAGAATCGCAAACTGCTTGACGCATTTTTAAGAATTGCACATACACGTACCATCCATGTACACGTGGACCTATTTTCACTTAAAAAAACATCCCAGAATTGCACAAAAATGGTAAAATGAGAAGGAAAAAAGAGGTGCTTGGTGCCTTTAAATTAAAAGGTATTTCTCCTGCCTTCGTGGTGTAGTGGTCACACGCTCGACGTGTATTCAAGAAGTCCGTGGTTCGAGTCCCGGCGAGTGTATTCCTCATTTTTAACATCTCCTGCTTAAAAAAAATCCTAATGTCTCTACACTAATGCCTGAACTAAAAAAGGTGGTGGATGATGATTCTTCACCACCAGGATTTGACTATTGGGTCTCCTAATCCCCAGTCACCCTTTAAAAAGGGGAGTGTATAAGGTATTTCTCCTGCCTTCGTGGTGTAGTGTTCAGCACACTTGAAGCGTATTCGAGGGGTCTGCGGTTAAGTCTCGGCAAGGGCATTGCTAATTTTTCTTATCTCCTGCTTTAAAAAAAATCCTAACGTCTCCAAAATGTGTGAAACATTACAGTGCAAGTGTGCAAGACTTCACTGAAGATGACAAAAACTGCAACAGATGGTCCATGGCCATGCTAAAATGCTCATAGAAGAGGTTATAATCTGTAGTCCCACTGGTGAAAATGTCTGAAGCAGAGAGCAACCTGAGGACGTGTTATATGCAGACCTGGATTGCCACATAAATATTTTGGCAGCATTGCGAGTTACCACATAAGTATTTTTTGGAGACAAAGTACATTGCCTCACCAATACTCTTTCATGGCTTATCAACCAGGATGTGGAAAAGTATAAAATACTTTATATTCTGCTTCGGAATTAAAGATTATTTCTGCAGTTTTCAAATTTAGAAGTAAAGTGAATATTTAGAATTTTCTTTGAAAGTTAATCTTTCATTTTTCATTTACACAAACTTTATACCTATATCAATTTACAAATTATGGCCTTAGATTCATATATCTAGAGTGACAACCTATACTCTTCCACCCAACCACTGTTTAGAGTTCCACAGTTTAAAATACCTAGTTTTAAAATTAAATCTGAAATTGATATCTTTATAAAAATTCAGCTATAACATGCACAACTAGAATTTTCTGGTAATATTTATTTAAAAAAAAACCACACAAATTCTTAGCTGATAAAACATGAAACTTTGATACAGAAAATGAAAAATACAAAGCTACGATAAAGCAATAATACATGCATATGATACATAATTTTAAACACAACATTGTAATGATAACGTAAGTAAAATATGGATAGCAGAAACCATGTCACATAAATGAACATGACAACACAGAATGCTATGTTTCTTGACTCTGTACTACACACTTAATGACTGGCACTATAAAGACATATCTGAAACAATTTAGATTCAGTCAGAACACCTCGTTAAGACATAAATTAGGTACAGAATGAAAAATAATATTAGAAAACCTAAAAGATAATGATTCATTTCATATTTATGTGAACAACAAATGTGTTCATATAATTTAAAGTCTTCCATTATCACACACTTTACAGAGCTGGAAAAGTATAAGAATCAGAAATGCAAATGTTTTACACAGGTTTTCGGGGTACAAATTTGCGTCAATAACAACACTTCTACAAAAATCATCTGAAATCTGGCTAGTGAAGCAACTTTATTACTGCTACATTTTACGGCAAAATATAGCTAATCTTATGAATTAAAGTGCAGCTGGATATAGAATATATATTGAAATAAATTTAAGCAGCAATCAAAATGTTTGCAAACCTTGCATTTGGGTAAGATTTTTGTCCACAAGCCGGCCTGCATTTTACAGAAAATTTGAAGGACAACTGCTGAGCAACTGCTGCCAACACAATTAAGAAAACACTATTTTTAATTTATTTTCTATGATTGTGAAATTCTCTAGGTTTCTGTTTTAATACAAAGGGGTTTTAATACAATATTAAGGGAGAAAGAAATCAGAGACTAGTTTTTTAGCAGATTAGCAGACGGCTATACTTACTTCTTTATCCCTAAAAACATAAAAAAATCCTGTAAATTCCCTATATCAGAGAAACGAAGTTCAGCGATTTTAGTATTAAAATATATCTTTAGCCAAATATAATTTCTAGTTTTTCTCTCTATTCCTTTTCGTTTCACATAATACATTACACCAACTATTAAACACCAATGCCATTTCATTTATGAAATCCACAGTAGTCGAAAGTCCACATTTTACCTAGTTTCGTTGCGCAGAAAGCTATCTTTCAATTTATTTCAAATCTGATCAATTCAAATCCAAAATCTAACACAGAACACCAGACAGTAATGAGTACTCTTCTGTTACAGGGACTGGAATGTTTCTGTGCCTATATGAAAAGATTCATCTATAGTGTACTAGAAGATACTACATCTATAGGTACATCTATAGTGTACTAGAAGATACTACATCTATAGGTACATCTATAGGTACATCTATAGTGTACTCTTCTAGTACATATACGTACTTCATCTACGTACAATCTGTCAAAAAAGTATTCTAACACAGGTACCCATCTTGAAAACACAAAAATTGCTAAAAAAAAAAAAAGAAAATACTATCTGAAAGGTTTCATATTTTAAATTACGTCTAAAAGGGCGGGGTTTTTTTTATTTTTTTATTATTATTATTTTAAACATTTTGTGTATTACCTTTATTTATTAAATATCCTGTTCTTCGCACTTAAACCATAAACTTCAGTTCAAGAGCAATATCGCAAAATAATTTTAAATTGAGCACATCATTAGAATTTCCGATACACAGTCTCGCGAGCTGGAGATAAAAATGTTTTTTAGGAGTTTGCATAATTATGTACAGCAAACGCGGAATGTGTACGGGAAAGTGTACTTTGCCGTGATTGGTTAGAGGGTTGTTATTTTCATGCCAAACTGAAAACTGGCGCCAACTATGTAAATGTATTAAAAATAAAAATCGTATTCCGCCATTTTCGTCTGTGAGTGTTTTGATTGCACGTGCTAATTCTTAATTTGGTTTTGTTATTTGTGTTATTTTTATTATGTCTTTCTAAGCAAACAGGAAGAATGAAGATACTTATAATTGGAGATTCGATGATAAAATATTTAGAAAAATATTTATTTCTGAATTTACTGGATTACGAAGTTCATTTTCACTGTTTCCCCGGGTGCTAAGATTGAAAGGTTGACACGCAAGATAGAAAACAAACTACCTAACCTTGATAGAATATCAATTTGATTTAGTTTTGGTTCACGTTGGTACCAATAACTCTTGAGACGACTTAGATGATATTCATCATAAATATGATTGTCTGCATAAGGTCATTTCAACGCTTAAACCCGAAGATCATTCTTTTTTCAGGTATCCTCTCGCGGGAACGAAATTTATTCGAGAATGGTTTCAACCCGTACAGTTTAAAGATTGTTCGAATAAAGGCTAATCTTTTAGAAGCATTCAAAGGCCGAGAAGCATTTTCTCTTTGCAGATCGGGCGACTACTATTGGAGTACTTTTATGTCAAGAGACGAATTGCATCTGAAACGTAAGAGCCATGAAAAAGGCATGAAAAATGAGCAATGCCCTCACTGGTACTCGAACCACGGACATCTTGATTACGCGCCGAGCATGCTGACCACTACACCACGAAGGCATGCTAAGAAGGCAGCAGAAATACCTTATAAATTTATAAATTTTTTCTGGCTTAGATAAATATTTAAGAGCTTAATACACCGAATTATTCACGTTCATAATACTAATACGATGAGTATACGAATTAGCTTGAATGTATCATAATACCGATACATTCAAGTTACTTCTGCTTTAAATAGTCAGTAAGCACATTGTAGCCGTCTTTCCTCTAAATAACCTCGAACCCCGGTGGATGTGTGTCATGTACCAACAGGAACACACAATGAACCTTTATGGTATTATGTCAAATTTAATTAACTTTTATTTCATTTCATGTGGTAATAATTTTTTATCTGTAATGTGTTATAGAATAAAACGTTTTAAAACGTATGAATCATGTAATATCTCTGTATCAGTGGCATAGCAAGGGTTGGGCAAGGAGGACATCTGTCCCCGGTCGCAGCATCCAGAGGGCGCCAAATTGATGCTACGAAATTTTTTAATGAAATGGTTTCCATTCTTGGCACACAGAAAGGGGCGTAAATTCTTCAGTTGTCCCCGGGCGCTGGAATCCTTGCTACTCCACTGCTCTGTATTTATTAATTTCATTGCACTATACCTCACTATATGCCTCCTTCTTGAATTGCTCTAGTAATTTAACTGATATGATTAAGAAAACTGCACCAAATCACAAGGCACAAATAAAATCCAAATACTGTAATCTGTTTTAGCAGAGTGAATGTACCAAATAAACAGATAATTCACTCATTTAAAATTTTCATTCAACTCATTTAAGAAACGAAATATGTTCTTAAATTTGTGTATAATAATTTTAATATGCAAACCTCATACCTTATCTAATTTCACAAAGCAGTTTAGCAAAATATTACATGACTAATCAGAATTTATCAGCAGTTCATATAAAAGAAAATAAAAATAGCAAATTATGTATCATACCAAATAAATTTAGTGCAACTTTTTGAGTGACATCTTGTTGTCTAATTACTCCTCCACTTTTCATCAGCTCCTCACAATTCATCAGCTCTATTTAAACAAAATATGTGTAAGTCTCTAATAAATCAGACTGGATCAAATGTAAAGCAATAAACAGAGGAGCATTATTCTACACAACGTTTATTGACGAACACCAAAGACGAACTGATACATATACATAATTATGACATCATAGTTTCTTTTTACAAACACTACCGCCATCTATTGGCAATCTAAGGATACATAATCCTAAACTTAACACTATTTCACATGTTTCGTTCCGGAACCAGACAGCAAATTCCACTTTGTGGAACCACTAAATCATTTATCTGAGCATTATCAATCATTGACTACTTTTGAAAAGAAATAAATAACAAACAAACAAAACCTGATTTCAGATTTTATATTATGCCCAAAGGGGCATTTTTGCAACATTTTGTGTGTTAGCTTTATTTATTAAATATCATGTTCTTCACACTTAAACCATAAAATTCAATTCAACACCAATATCACAAATATTTAAAAGAGCATGTCCATCGAATTCCCAATCATTGAGTTTCTCAATCAAAAACTCACAAATGCTTTACAAAATATAAAATAAATAATAAAACAAATTCCAAATTCGGGTGGAGACGTACAGTATTCAAAATATGATGGCTCTAGGTACCGTTGTTTTATCAGAATGCGATAATCATACATACATTTATGCAGATTCCTTAAATATAATACAGGGCTCTAATATTTGATGGCAAAAATTTAAAAAGTGATTCGCTGTTTATAGTGAATCAATGCAAAATGTCAAAACAAAATTAATAGCCCTTCTGGGCAAATTGCACCCTTGGAGCTAAAAAGATTGTCTTCAAGAAAGCTGAAAAGCCCACTTTGAGAACAGTACATGTCACATTAATTTTTTTCTTCCAAAGACCCATCCTTTAAGGAGTTGGAAAAAAAAAAAAGAGGAGGAAAAATAGTTAAAATAGAGAGAAGATATAAAAATGTCAAATTAAGAACAGCAACTCTGAAGATAAAGTAAATGAAGGTACAGTGAGGACTATACATGCTCTTAATAAAGAAGAAAACAACTATGGACAAAATATTGTGAGCGCAAACTACAGTACCATTTCATCACAAGTACAGGCAATTATATAAAACATCACCGTGAAAGTAGTAATGCTTTACTGATTATGCCAAAGCATTCAACCAGTTGATTTATACAGTCAAAAGTCGTTAATTCGGACACCCATAATCCGGAATGATCTATAATCCGGACTTCAAAGCTACAAACTTTCTGCGCATGCGTCGCGTTCACGCATGCGCACAGGCGTTTACGAGTGCGCGTAAGACCTTTACGGCTGCGAATATGTTTGTGCGCATGCGCGTTTAATGTGTAGCTAAAATTATCTAATTCAGTTAATGTTGCAGATTGCGTTGTTCCTTAATCTTTGAATTGTATTCGGCTTATTATTATTTGCAGACTGTTAGAGCAATTTCATAAAAGTAAGTTTGAACTTTCGATTATGTCAAATAGAATTTCCGATATATATTTACTAATATGTAATTTGTATCTACAAAGCGAAAGTATGTTTCGAAATCCGAAATCTGTTTATCATTTCACGCCGCGGATTGGAAGTTGATCTGTCAGCACTATCCTTATCTTCAGGGCAGATGTTTTTATTTTATTTGGCTTAGAATTCCTTACTAAGTGTAGTATTTCATCTCGATGTACTCCGTCTTTGATATGATTTAAATCAAGTTCCTCGTCATTATAATTCGCTTCCGATAGTGAAGAAAGTGACCCAGAGGTTATTGAAAACGAAAACATTTCGATTGACAAACTAGTCGGTATTCTCAACACAGCAATTATAGGACTTGAACAGCGGAACTTTGTAACTGAACAAGAAATTATGTCTGTTTAATAGAATTAAAGAGAAAGTATTATCACATGAAACGAAGCAACTTACATTGAAAGAAACGTATAATAAAGTAAACAAATAAATATTAAGCTTTTTCTTTTTGTAAATTTTGATACCCTTTAGATCATAATTGTTCTTTATTTCATAAATTACGGTTTTATATTTTTAATTTTGTAATTTCTGCATGCCATCGTACCAGATTTAAACTTATGATCTATAATTCGGAAAAATCGATAATCCGGAATCGCCGAAGTCCCGACGAGTCCGAATTAACGACTTTTGACTGTATATGTATAATGGAGAGAAAATTTATGTGGGAAGGTCCTTTGCAAATGATTAGCATACTTGATATAAAATGAAATAATGACTGATAATAGAATTTCACTAATAGCATGTTTTCTGAGATCACCCCTCCCATAAAAACATCTATTTCAGTAAGAGGTTACTGTCTTTGGGAAGTTTGATTGCATTTTCTACAAAAAAGCACACACTGTTTTGCATATCATTACATTCGTCCATATCTGTGTTGATAGCAAAAACTGAATCATAATATTAAATGATGTGAAATATATCCAAGGAAATTGCAATACAGTTTAACTAATTAAATGGATGTATAATAGAAATATAAAAATGCATGTTTCCACGGGACCTTCATTAAGAAACAAGAGCTAAAAATTTAATAATAGTGGATAGCATGCAGTTGTCATGAAAAATATCATTCATAAACAGCTCCGATTATGAGCATTAGGTAAAACAGTTTTGAGGAATAATAAGCAGAAGTAAGAAAGTTTTTCTCATCATCATATTCGAGGCCATTTTTTTTTTTTTTTTTTTTTTTTTTTTTTTCATATTTTGTACTTGGATCTGTTTGAGGAAGTGATTGATTTTGCCATCAGTAAAAGTTATCCTGCTTAAAGCAGTTCATTATTGTGTTTTCTGAAACATGGTTTCAAGATATATATTTAGCAAATGCAGAAAACGCACCAAGGAAGTTAGTTCTTATTCACTCATTTTCACTTTCATCGAAATTTTCCTCATTATGAAGAATACAACTCACCACACAAAGATCATATTCTTTCATCGCTCTATAATAATTCCTTAATCCCAAACTGGAATAATAGATATCATGTTTTCTGCAAGGAATAAAACTCCAAATTTTCCTCATTATGAAGAATACTGCTCACCTCACAAAGATCATATTCTTTTATCACTCTATAATAATTCTTGATCACAAACTTGAATAATAGATATCATGTTTTCTGCAAGGAATAAAACTTCAGCATACTTTATAGAGTATGTGTTGTGACATGCAGTTGTAAATCAGATCAAAGCTAAATTTCTTTTCACCATACAGTTTCTATATTCATTCATTAAATATTGCTGTCATCGTCAGCAATATTTCATTATCAACCTTACATTATTTTCCCCCAATTTCATATTCATCAAGGAAAAAATCAAATACATTGTAACATTTTGCTCACATTAAATGATATAATAATTATAGTAAACGATAAGGCAAATTCCGATGGTTTTGTACAAGTACCGATAGAACTTTGATATTTCGAAACGTTTGCAAAACTTGCAAAATATTAAAATAAATTTAGATTTCAGAGGCAGAAAAAAGTAAAAAATATCACATCTGAAGTTTGGTGTCATTAACTTCACAAATGATGTTAAATTATACGAAAGCACAGTAATTTTACGATTAACTAAAATATCAACAGAAAAAATGCGTTTAAAATTCAGCATTAAAACAGTAATTTTAAATATGTAAGTATTTTTATAATTAAACAGTTTAGTGCTTTCGTAAAAACAAAACAAATAAACAAACAAAACAAAAACCACTCAGTTTTTTTATCTTATTTTAATAGTTTTAATGTAAATAAAAACTCTAAAGGGATATAAGCGTATGTATGTATACTTTTTTTTTTTTTTTTTACACAACCCTAACTAAATAATAGAAGAACCGGATTAAAGTTAAAAAAAACAGTCAAGATTGGCATGTACACTGGGGGGAGGGACAGTTCTATATCTTCCATTCTACTGGGCCGATTGACTAAATTCAAATTGCGTTTTTCATGTATCGAAAGAACGACTTAGGATATATATTAGATTTACATATAGCATTGTCCTAATATAGGTATTTTGACACAAAATCGGGCTTTCTCTGAAATAACATACCAATTTTTTTCCGTATTTCGTTTCTACGACTCAGATTATGCCACAACCGCAAGTTTTGTAAAAATTTTTGTGTAATTTTAATATTTAAAATTACACAAAAATTTTAACAAGTAATTTTTAAAAAATTAGCTCTCAAAATTTTAGCTCCTCTATGTAAATTGAATTTAGTAAATATTTATTAATATCTCATTTTTATTAAATTTATTTAATTCTTTTTTTCACATTTCGAAATTTAGGTTCATTCCATATAAAATTCGCCCATTTTTTATGATTTATTTTTAAAATTTGCATTTTTAGATAATTTTTAAAAATTTTTCGAAAAAAATTTGAATTATAATCTGTAAGGTATTTTTCCCGCCATCATAGAGCGCCTTCGTGGTGCAGTGGTCTGCACGCCGGGCACGTATTCCAGAGCTCCGTGATTCGATTCCCGCGAAGGCGTTGCTTTTTTTTTTTTTTTTCAAGTCTCTTGCTTCCAAATAACTTAATAGCTCTACAAATCTATAAAGTTTTTACCATCATCTTAAAGTAGACGGATTTCTAAGCATACCTGCAAAAAATTATTTTATTTTTATTCAAAATTTCCGAATATATACGTGGATTTATATATTGGCGCGTTTTGAAATTTGGCATATTTTTTGAAAGCGGTGATAACATCAAATGTGGTTAACGCACTTTGTTAAAATTATTTGAACCTAAGAACAATGTGACTTTTTTTCCGCTCGTGCACAATGTAAAAAGAGAAAATAAAATAGGTTGCCGCAACTTAAGAAGATCGCCAAGTGAATTATTCTTGGCTCATACTGAAAAAAAAATGCACCAAGATAAATTTTTTAATTTCTCCATAAATTTCGCACCAAATTTTAATATTTAGGCATAATTTGAGTCGTTGAATCACAATATGAAAACAAATTGGCTCGTTATTTCAGAAAAAGTCCGATTTTGTGTCAAAATACCTACATTAAAACAATGCTATATATAAATCTAATATATGGCGTATGTCGCGCTTTCGAGTCCTGAAAAACACAATTTGAATTTCGTCAATCGGCCCAGTAGAACGGGAGATATAGAACTGTACCCCTTTTTTTTCCGCTAATTTTTAAGAACCTGAACAAAGTTAAAAAAAGCCAAGATTGTCATGTAAATGCTATTTTTCAAAATTTGTTTAATTATTCTATTTCCCTTTATTGTCAAAGGTTCCACTAACCAGTAGTTACATATGATTTCAACCTTTACCATCAGTTTATTTCTTCACTTTTCTCACACAAAAATTATAAGATTTCTCTTTTCGGCATACTCTTATGGTGTAATTGAATAGCACACTCGGCGCGAATTCAAGAGGTCCAGTGAAGGCATTTGCTCATTTTCTCACTCTTGCATTTAAACCTAATAACTCTACAAATTAATTAAGATATTTAAGTAGAAGGTTTTTTTGAGGTTAAAAGATATTAGATCAAAGTTGGTATTTTGTTATCCACTAGTGTGAGTTAGTTGAATTATTTCTAATATTCATGTGTGTATATATTTATTACTATTAAGTTACTTCCTCGCAAATGACAATTTATTTGAAAGCACCAAGTGAGTGTAAGTTTTTATATTTTTGTAAAAAAAGCAGCTTTTTTTAATTCCATATAGTTCCAACAAATATTTTTAATGGGAAAATATGCATATTATACATTTACATTATATATGCAAATCTAACATAAAGATGAGGCAAATGACATAATTGCTTCTCACATTATTTCTTCTTCTTTTTTTTGATTCCATAAAAGATTCTTATACAACGTTCTGTACTAGTTGTGGTCATAATGACGAGTTGTAAAAATTAATGTCCATATAATAATCGTTTAGCGTATCCATCAAAAAGTCCAAGTCGTCAGTAGTATTCGTTGAAATTAATGAAGAGTCATCCAATGTAACTCTTTCAGATTGAAAATTATTAAAACTCATTATTATTATTATTATTATTATTATTACTATAAGGGCCCAGCCCCGATCCTTCTAATCGGCATAAGCTGGCGTGTGATCAAAAAATGAGACTGGCCAGAAAAAAAATATATATATTGTTACGAAATGTACAGTCGCGGTAAGATGGCTTCCCCGCAAAGCAGTTTTAGGGTTGTCATAAAATGGCAAGGGAAAGCAGAGTTGCCGCATTTGGCGAGAAATCACCCATTTGGCGACAAAATTGGCGATATGCCATGGACGGATGCAGAACCTTCTGGAACGAATTCTTACCGGTTTAGCCCAGAATGTTCTCGAACACAAGCCGAAAGCTATATAAACCCTGCTGGTACGCAGTCAGTCAGTGTGTTTCATCGAGAGGGCGAGTGAGTGTGCCTCGTCTAGTTAGTACAGTAAAAAGTCGTTAATTCGGACACCCATAATCCGGAATGATCTATAATCCGGACCTCAAAGCTACAAACTTTCTGCGCATGCGTCGCGTTCACGCATGCGCACAGACGTTTACGAGTGCGCGTAAGACCTTTAAGGCTGCGAATATGTTTTTGCGCATGCGCGTTTAATGTGTAACGGATGGTATAATCTAAGCAAAAATTATTTAATTCAGTTAATGTTGCAGATTGCGTTGTTCCTTAATCTTCGAATTGGATCCGGCTTATTATTTTTTGCGGACTATTAGAGCAATTTCATAAAAGTAAGTTTGAACTTTCGATTATGTCAAATAGAATTTCCGATATATATTTACTAATATGTAATTTGTATCTACAAAGCGAAAGTATGTTTTGAAATCCGAAATCTGTTTATCAATTTCACGCCGCGGATTGGAAGTTGATCTGTCAGCACTATCCTTATCTTCAGGGCAGATGTTTTTATTTCATTTGGCTTATAATTCCTTACTAAGTGTAGTATTTCATCTCGATGTACTCCGTCTTTGATATGATTTAAATCAAGTTCCTCGTCATTATAATTCGCTTCCGATAGTGAACAAAGTGACCCACAGGTTATTGAAAACGAAAAAATTTCGATTGATAAATTAGTCGGTATTCTCTACACAGCAGTTATAGAACTTGAACAGCGGATCTTTGTAACTAAACAAGAAATTATGTCTGTTTAACAGAATTAAAGAGAAAGTATTATCACATGAAACGAAGCAACTTACATTGAAAGAAATTTTTAATAAAGTAAACAAATAAATATTAAGCTTTTTCTTTTTGTAAATTTTGATACCCTTTAGATCATAATTGTTCTTTATTTCATAAATTACGGTGTTTCATATTTTTAATTTTGTAATTTCTGCATGCCATCTTACCAGATTTAAGCTGATGATCTATAATCCGGAAAAATCGATAATCCGGAATCGCCGAAGTCCCAACGAGTCCGGATTAACGACTTTTGACTGTATAGAGTTGGTGTCTCGTCTAGCGAGTCAATCCCCGTAGAGTCAATCGAGTTGACAGCCGGGCAGCGAGTGCCGAGTGGGTTGTCGCGTGCACCGAAAGAGTCTCGTAGTGTATCGCGGTTAGTGCATCGTCGAGAGAGCGTGTTGAGCTCCGGGAACGACTGAACCGAAGAGTTGGGAGCTGTGCTCTGTGTGTCGTCTTGTGCATCGTGAGTTGTAGCGTGGAGAGTGTCGAGAGTACGTGGAGTTTCGAGAACGACCAAGCAGAGTCGGGAGCTGTACTCTAGCGCTTTGCCGTAAAGCTGTCTCCACTTTGATAGCCTGATAACCTGGAGGCTGTGTCGCTGATCGTGTCAGCGTGTTTATAGTAGTTCATCGACGACTGTAAAAACGTGTTTTGGAGCTGTCCTGACAATATTGGCTAATAAAGTGTGCTTCGATATTTCATCAAGTGTCGTCGTTATTCACTGCAAATCTACAAACACCGTACGAACGTGAAGGAAGAAAATAACGTAACAACTGGTGTCAGAAAGTAAAACGTAACAATATATATAAGAAAAAACATATAAAGTTCAAAATCTGAATCTCAGTGCCGAATTCCAATTCTATCTTTGTTCGTACTTAGAATCTTCTTTATTGTCTTAGCAAAATCTTTGAAATTTGAATAGTTCCTTTTAAAATCTTCCTTAAAATTCTTTCTATATTTCTCTCTTGCACTCCGGGTAAGCGTATATTCATCGACGAAGTGCCTGGCGTCCCCAAACTTATCACAAATTAAGCATTTATCATTATTCTGTAGATGGAACCGATTAAAATAAGCCGGGAAAAGCCCATGGTTAGTCAGTACCTGATTTACATCAACATTATTTATAATATTCATCTTCTTGTTTAACTTTATATTTTTCATTAATTTTTTTTTCTTATTATACGACTCCAAGCAAAAATTAAATTCCATTCTGTATAAATCCAGTTTTCCATTTCAGCAATGGTCTTTTTTTTCTTGAATCTTGGATATCAAAATTATCGGTCCTATCTCCAAGTGCCGCTGTTTTAGCAAGATTGTCCGCTCTTTCATTTCCGACAATTCCATTATATGCTTTTACACAGTGTCATTTAACAATATGTTTTCTTTCAGCCTTTTTAAACAAGTCTTTTATTTCATTAATCAGTCGGTTTTTATGATCTGGTTGGGCGAGTGCCTGAAGCGCAGAATAGGGCATCGGTATAAATATTTATAAAACATAGAACTGTTAATTTTTTATTAATCCAATTAA
Source organism: Stegodyphus dumicola (assembly GCF_044657685.1). Lineage (NCBI taxonomy): Eukaryota > Metazoa > Arthropoda > Arachnida > Araneae > Eresidae > Stegodyphus > Stegodyphus dumicola. Next base: position 18,976,417 of record NC_140777.1, on the reverse strand, counting down.
AAGCCTCTGTCAATGCGTATAGTTCTGCTTGATAAACCGAATTCATTGGTCTCACATTGTTCTATCTACACTGCATGAAAATAAATTACCACAGCGCTACTCACTTCCCCATCCATCTGGTAAAAATGTCTATTTCGCCAACAGAAGGCAACAAGATCATAAAATAATCCAAATTCGTGTCATTGGGTGAATAATATCCTCATTCTCTAGTTGAAAGGCCTTACTTGTGAGTACTTTTTGTCCAATTTGAGTATCTATAATAATTTTATTAGCTAATAGAAACTTTTTCTAGAATGATTTGTATAACATCGAGAGGGGCGGAATACCCGCAAGGACGCAGGCAACTTCAGTCAGAACGGTTTTGAAGGCTCTCGTAATGGCAAACATCCAGCCTCACTGCAGGGTGTCCAATTTCATTCTAATCCTAAATACCTCTTCTGCCCAGCAGCCCCAAGCTTCGACTCCGTAAAATATTTCAGGGATGATCACATTTCTATAGGATTATCGCTTACCCCTCCTTGTAAGGAGGTATCTTGGGTTTGTTTCAAAACATGAGGGTTGTATAAATGAAGATTTTTGTATAACGGGTCTCTGCTATTTGTGGTAATGGTGCAGTTTCTCTATAATCATTAAATGGTGACGAGTTGTAAGAATTAACGTCCACATTATAATCGTTTAGCACAGGGGTTCTCAACCGGTGGTACGCAAGAGAAGAATAGGTAGTACGCAAAGAAGCAAAGTATTTTTAACTATTAAATTCAAAAATCAAAACCCCAACATCCTGATTAAGTTTTTTCTCTAACACTCGTAAATTTATGCGATCTGAGATTTGTTCAAGAGTGGTGGTGGTAGTAGTACTTTGTAGTGGTGCTACTAACGGTTTTCAGTTTTTGTTTAGATGGCAAAAGATAGCAGATCGTTAGTGAAAAGGTTGAGAACCGCTGGTTCAGCATATCTATTAAAAAGTCCAAGTCATCAGTAGTATTCGTTGAAATTAATGAAAGTCACCCGATGAAACTATTACAGACCGAACATTAATAAAACTTGTTGTGGGATTATCGGACATTCTTTGGAGAACTGTCTTGACCCCCAAAAAGGGAGAAGTAGCTCATTATGGTAGATAAGACTACGGTTGTTATCCGATGACGGAAGTATCTGTCGGAAGGGGCGAGTATGAGTAAACCATGGAGGTAGGAAAGGGAGGAGGGGCCATTCCGCGCTAGAAGTGAAGCACTGCTTTGAAGCTTGGATCACCAGACGGGGTGTTCTTTGTTTACATTCAGAAGCTCGCTTGACAAGATTCTGATAATATTTCGACACACGACAGTTCCATAGAAATCGAAAAAGGGACACTCTCGCATGAAAGAAACATTCATAGTGTAATGGATAATAGCAATTTGTATAGTTTACTGACATTTACGCAAAAATCACATCTTGGTTATTTTTCGATAACTAACAACAGCGATTTTGATTATGAATTTGTTTTATAAAATTCTAAGCTGTTGCACTACAAAAATATAGATTTTAAGAAAATTGCTAAAAGAGATCTGCCAAAATTTATTTTCTAGCAGATTTGAAAAGTTTGAAACTTGATGGCTAAATGTAAATATAAAATTATGTATGTTAAAATATTTGTAATTAGGCACATAGGTCAGATTAAGTTTTTATTAAATAGAGTAACGCATGCAAGGGCTATTTGCCTACAGAGAGAGATGCCATCGTGGAGGAATTTTGAAGAAAAACTGACCTTTGAGTGGGTATTAAAAATAATACTTATAATTTTCATTCAAATTATATTCATATATATTTTTTATGTAAAACTTTCGGGTTTATGCTAAATTAGTGTAAATTACTTTACACGAAAAATATAGTGAATGCACAGAAATTAAAGATTTGCACATGCCGGAAATGATAAATAGGAAATATGTATGGGTATATGCATGTGCTTGCAAAAAACATGTATCTGCCTGTAACAAAATACTTAAATATTCATTAAATTATTTGTAAATGTATTTGAAATGAAGAATTTATTCACTTATAAACAACTGTGAAAGTACTGTGAAGAAATCTAATGATTAAATGTATCTAATTTATAATGATTATAAATGTTATCTAAATATATAATAACCTTAATATTGAATAGTAAACATAAATTGAAATCCTGTTGACAAATACGTTATAAAACTATTTAAGCAAGAATTGTTCGTATTGGAAAGCAATCTGTTAAAAGGTATTGTAAAGCAAATGCTAGGAGATGCGCACGAACGTAATAAAGAGTCTTGGAATATGTATTGTTGAAATAATGAAGGGTAAAAAAAAAAAAAAAAAAAATCTGATAAGTATAATTAAAAGAATTATTCCCTTTACATTTTATAATAACTCAGTTACAAGTTTTAAATAATACTTAAAAAAAAAAAACTTATTTTATTCCCTTTCAGAAATGTTCAGAGAAAGTCAAATACTATTTAATACCTATTTAATTATTAGGAATTAGCGAAATACTTATTTAAAGTATTTCGCTAGTTCCTAATAATTCTCTAATTTAAAATGAACCGAATAGAGCATTAATTATAAATTGACTTACATTTTTCGATTTAAAAGAAGCCAAAAAATCATGTCATATTTAAGAAAGTATTTTAGGAAGAAGCTCTATAAATAGAAAAGAAATAATGCATAATTTTAATATTAATAATACAGTAAACTTTGATCTTAATTTTTGTACCTTAACCGAATAAAATCGATTTACCTTAATTTTTTTTTTTTCTAATGTAATTAACGAAAACTTGTGAAAATATTTTATTCAAATTAGACCATTCTGAGAAAACTGTCCTGTGAAAAGTATAGCATTTAATTCCGTTCAGAATGAAATGTTGTTTAAAAATATGTTGTTTTCACATACTTAGGACTCTGAAGTGTTGTAGAAAAAGAAAATATATACATTTATATGTATATTTGCGACGTAATTACAAAATATTTACACCCGAACGCGTCAAATCCCATAGAACTCAATGGTAAATGACCCAATGTTTTGGTCACCACGTAGGGATCGCCGGTGCTTCAGAGCAGGGTACGGAGAAACTTGTTTAGGGCGACTCCATCTTACTTCCTACCTCCATGGAGTAAACTATTTTCTTATGTTAGACGTAGGAGATCACAGTTTTCTTCCTGTAAAAGGTCTATACACCTGGAGTCCCTAGTTTGAGTTGTGGTGTGTAGTCCGTGGTCTTTTCACCATATTCTCAGAGGCTGGGGTCTGATACTCTTGTTAAATGTTTAAACTGATTTATCATTTTGTTAAAGAAATTATGAGAACTTGTAGGCGAATAATCATGAATTATGACAAATTTTAATTCTTTATGAATTTGTTTATTACGCACAAACCAGAATGCATTAAGTATGGTTCAAAGAGTCTTATTTTAAAAAACATTCATGCTTTTTCAGCTGGTCTTATCTACAGTGGCTCACAGAGCCAGATATCTAATACGTAAATCCTTTACTGGTGGCCCAGGCCGGACCTGCATACGTCAGAACTGGTCTTATTTTCGTTTTATCCTATACCCAAGTTTAGATCTTCGTCCAGTTAAAGGAGAAACAGCCATAAGAGCTAAATTTGCAATTTTTATGGCATGGGAGAAATTACTTCTAACTTCAGCTTCATTCATTTTAATATGTTTATGTACAAGGAAATTTTCCATGTAACGTCTGAAATGATTACGTTCCTTTTAAATGGGTTGATTTTAACGCTGCCCAGACTACACCAATGCGCTACAATGTTTACACCTGTTTCAAGGGAATAAAAAGCTTTTTGCGGATAATCACCGTGTCATCGGAATATTTTGCAATTTTTCCGTTGCTCTAACAAGGTCATTTATAGTAAATGCTGAAGACTGTGGGTCCATGCCAATGCCAATGATTTGCAATTTTCGGAGTGCCTATGGTTCAAACCATGTACCTCCATATCAGAATTACTAAAAGTGAGCAGAAATAGGAATAATTTGGCACAAGTGATTTACTTGATGCTCAATAGAGGGAGCCACAGGCTCGAGAAAGTTTAGGGATAGAGATAGGATAATAAAAACTTAAGTATCATAATCCTTTTTATAAGTTTTTAGGTTTTTATAATTTTTTTGTATTTTATATTTTATACTTTTTTTGGTTTTTATATTTTTTTTATACACAATACAAACACTAAAGCAACTGTGGGTCCAAATAATTTTTAATGGGGTCGCATACATAAAAATGTTATGCATATACTATTGGTTAATTCTTGATTATTAAATACTGCTAGAAACATGATCAAGTACCTTTATTTTATTAAAAACCTATGTTTACTAATTATCTTTTTGCACATGTGTTTATTGTGTATTATATCTGCAAATTGGTATAGCTACATATTTTATTTTACCCAACAGAGTATCTACTTTACACGTGATCGAAATACAGATTCTTTCCGTTCATAGATGGCAGCACTAGCACATGTGTGAACCTGAATTTCAACTTTACATCCTGATTTCCATCACTTCAGGGCCTTTATCGTCATTTAGGCCTTTTATCGAACAGTGCGAAGCCACATAATCTACATAACATTTTGTCAACAACCGTGCAAGACAGAGATTCTGTTTAAAACTTCAATAGTTGTAGAATCAATATCCCGACTCTTTTAGATCTAATTACGAGTAAAGATGACTGGAAAACTTTATTTCGTTAAATTTTAATCACAGACTTTTAAGTATTCCCACTTATCGATATAGAACTTTATTGTTATTATTATTAATTTTGCAAGCAACCTTACGCATAGACAATTCTTAAAAAACTGTTTTGGTAAAAACGGGTAAATCTGCAATTCCTAAGAAAACGGAACAGTTTGAAAGCAACGAATGTATTTCTGAATCATTTAAATCCTTCTTTTTAATTATATATGTAATTAATATAAAGCATTTAATTTATATTGCATTTAAATGTAATATAAATTAAACTGCATTCTTACAAGTGTCTACAGCCTTGGTTTCATAATAATAAAATTCTTTCTTTAATTATTGGTCTTAGGTATATAGTACTTTCAAGTATCTCATTTTATATTAATAAAATTGTTCCTTTAAGTATTGATACTTGTACTTTACAAGTATTCGTTATACAAGTTAATTAATAGTGCTAAACGTAAAATCTCTACCTACCTTTTGGGCTCACAAATAGCTATACTTCCAAAATTAATTTATCTTTCATACTTTATTACTTGTTAACCTGAACAATTTAAGCACAATATTGTTTTTTTTTATTAATTTAGATCTCTATTCCGAATAATAACTATTCTTTACTTAAGGTTATTTTAACCTATATTTAATAATTAAATTCCTTAAAAATAAGAAGTTCTGAATGATTTAGGAACAAAATTTTAAATTACAATATTTATATACTTAATACTTTTGATGCTCTAAGTTTTGAAAAAAAATGATCATCATAATAATAAATATGATATTTTTGGTTATCAATTAATTTAATCTATTTATCATAATAAATATATAATAATAATACTTTGGAATAAATTAAACTTTCTTGAGATCATTACATGAACTGAAATTTTCAAATTATAGTTCTTGCAAATATTTCTTAATTAGGATTTGGGAATATTGGATTCACTGAATTTACCAAAAAAGGTAAATGAATATGATTCTTTGCTATTTTAGCTATAAAACACATGAGAAATAAAATTAGCATTTCGTAATACATGATTTTCTGCCGATTACTTTCGTATTCAAGTTCATTGAAAACTTAAGATTTTTAGCAATTTTCAAGAGTGAAAAAATAAATGATAATGCAGGAATAAGGAAATGATTCTACAATTGGATATGTAATGCACGACACAACATAAACACTTTACAATGCATAGTTAGATCACTGACAAACACAGCATTTAAAAAATAGCTTACTAAGAAAGGCTGTCAATACCAGATGTTCCTACAAAATAAATGTTTCCAATCCTGAACAGTGGATACATAAAAATGTTATTTAATGCACCAAATAATTTCTTGATATTATCTTTTTGCCATCTTGGAAACAGAATTATATCTTTTAATTACATAACACGAAAAATTCAGCACACTGTACCTTGTTTTCGTTCATAAAATTAGTTGAAAATAACATGTTATGTTAGTCATTAGTTGAAAATAACATAAGTCTTTTATTAACTAGCCATTTGTGTGAGCAGTCTCCTAAAATTGTTATCATAAAACGTAAAAAGTATAAAACAGTATTATCCAGTGCAGTTAGTGTATTTGCATAAAGATATTTAATATTTCTAATTAAAACACCCTCAATTTAAATTTATGTGTATTTCAATCAATCAGATTAAAAAGGTAGAAAAAATATTCTTATTTATTATTTTTAAACTGCTTGGCTTCTTAACAGTCACATTAAATCTGAAGTATCTTACAAAGTACTGCACAAGTGTCCATATGCACTTAGGCAGATAGCCGTAGCGAGCATTGCCATAATCATATAAATCAAACATTACATTTTATTGAAAGGCAACATGCTAGCATGTGAAAGATAGAAGTATTTTATTTCGGGCAATGGCAACATACTAATATTAAAAATTGTATTATACTGATATTAAAATGGTGGAGTTTGTTCATTAAAACTGAAAGACCAATATCTTACATTTTGTTGAATGGCAAGTCTTAAGCAATGGAGATAAAAATACAGTCAAAAGTCGTTAATTCAGACACCCATAATCCGGACCTCAAAGCTAAAACCTTTCTGCGCGTGCGCCGCGTTGACACATGCGCATAGGCGTTTACGCGTGCGCGCAAGACCTTTCACGACTGCGCATATGCGTGTGAGCAAGCGCAGAAAACGTTTTCGCGTGCGCGAAACAACGGACGGTATAAGCTAAAATTATCTAATTATCTATTTCAGTTAATGTTGATGATTGCATTGTTCCTTAATCTTCGAATTGGATCCGGCTTATTATTTTTTTCAGACTGTAAGAGCAATTTTATAAAAGTAAACTTGAACTTTCGATTATGTCAAATAGAATTTCCGATTCTGGAGCTCCCAAAGAATCGTACAAAACGAAAGTATGTTCCGATGTCCATCAAACAAAAAGTGGAATTGCTGCAAAAAATGGATAAAGACATGAAGAAAGTGACAGAGAGGTTAGTGAAAACGAAAAAATTTCGATTGACAAGTTAGTCGGTATTCTCGGCACAGCAATTAACGGGACTTGAACAGCGGAACTTTGTAACTGAACAAGAAATTATGTCTGCTTATAGAATTAAAAGAAAAAGTATTATCACATAAAACGAAGCAACTTAAACAACTTACATTGAAAGAAATGTTTAATAAAGTAAACAAATAAATATTAAGCTTCTTTTTTTTTTTTTTTTTTTTTTTTTTTTTGTAAATTTTGATACCCTTTAGATTATAATTGTTCTTTATTTCATAAATTACGGTTTCATATTTTTTATTTTAGAATTTCTGCATGCCATCTTACGAGATTTAAACTGATGATCTATAATCCGGAAAAATCGATAATCCGGAATCGCCGAAGGCCCGACTAGTCCGGATTAAGGACTTTTGACTGTATTTCATTCAGTGTTGCCACTGCTGACTTTATCACTGCATTTAATGAAAATTCATTGAATTTGTGCAAAATATGAAATAAATCAAAAGTATGGCTTCAAGGTGCATGTGTTCAAGTGGAGGACTATGTGCCTCAAGATTCAGTAGCCCTCTAGGTGTCACCATTTTTTTTGCAATGACAGGAACATACAAATTCTTTATTATTTAACAGCAGAGACTTACAAAACACAACGATATGAAGAAAAATTATTTATTGTATTCTGTTGCACAAAGCTTCTTTCAACTGACTAGAAGCATGACACTACATAAACACTTTACAATGCATAGTTACATCACTGACAAACACAGCATTTAAAAAATAGCTTACTAAGAAAGGCTGTCATTACCAGATGTTCCTACAAAATAAATGTTTCCAATCCTGAACAGTGGACACATAAAAATGTTATTTAATGCACCAAGTAATTTCTTTAGATTATTTTTTGCCATCTCGGAAACAGAATTATATCTCTTAATTACATAACAGGAAAAATACAGCACACTGTACCTTGTTTTCATTCATAAAATTAGTTGAAAATAACATATGTCATGTTACAAAAACATAACGACATTATTTTAAACTATTTCGAAAATTATTGAAATTTTGAATATGAAATTTCATTTTTTTATATTTGAAAATACAGTTGGACAGGAAATTAATAAAGTTCAAAACTACATAAATACTCTAGAAAAGAAATATCTAACATGATTGTGTTAGTTTAAAAAAAAACTGTGGAAAAACGTATACTATTACTGAGCTTTTATTTCTTACATTATATTGACAAAATAATATCAAGATTTACAAGTTTTAATTATAGATTGAAGATCTGAAAAATTTTTTAACCTGTTCTTTGAAACATTCAGGATGCAAAGGAATTTTTTCGATGCGTCTCATCTCCAAATTAACGATTTAAATGAAGAGGCACTTCTTTATATTTTCCCATACATTTAGAAAGATTCAATTATGAAAATAAAAGTTTTTAAATAAAAAAATATTAAAATGCTTTTCTCTCAGGTTTTCAAATTTAAAATATTTAGTCAAAAAATTAGTCTTTTTATTTTAGAATCTGAATATCAATTAATGTAAATACAGGTATCCATCTTATAACACAGGTCTGCTCTTACATAACAAGAAAATTACATAAGCCCTTGTATAGCATGGTAACAAGGTTTCATTCTGGCATGTCACTGATTATGTATAAAAGTTCTTAGAATAATTTATGTACATTCTTTGATGTACTATACTTACATATGTACATATTTCGGTAACACAATTTTTATTCTAAACGTTTACAAAATTAAAAGACATACTATACCATCATGTGTAGTATACAACAGCAAATTATTTATTTTAACACACTACAAGAACAGAAACAAAATAAAATTTACGTGCATTCTCTCACAAAATAATTATGAATTATTTCCTGAAAATAAATAAATATTCGCATAAAATTCCAAGAATACGTGCATGAAATTGAGACATGCCCATCATTTACATAATACCCATCTTGTGCTCAAGTATTTGTGTTACATACACAATAGTGATTTTGAAAAAAAAAAATTGGAGTAATTATTATTAATTAGTAAGAAAAAACTTTTAAAAGTAAGTTTACTTTTTTGGAGATGAAAATACAAATTTTGAATCGCTTGTTAAAAAAAGAAACGGCATACGACATCACAAAAAGTTTAAATTTAAATGAGGCAACGAAGAACCATTACAAAAATATTTTGCCCCCTCTATTTTGTATGAGTTGTTTATAACATGGTATTTTCTAGGAACCCATTTACTGTGTTATAGGAGGAATACCTGTATAATAGTTTATAATAACATTGCTACAATTAATAAACGGCTGTTATATCTCATATTTCTATTAGGTACTAACTGTTATTTTTCAAGTACCAATTCTGATAAATGTACATTAATTTGCTATAATATACAGTAGTACCTCCTGTAGGGAACTCTATTTAATGAGAGTAAAAAACTTCAAAATAAGATAAAGGCACAGAAACAAATAAAAACTAAAATACACTTTGTTAGTAATCTTCTGAGGTTTCAAAGGCAAGTTTGTGCTTAGTGAAAGGTAGTTTTGTGACAAGTAACAATAAAATAAAAAGTTATTCCCTCCCTTTTGAAAATGTTTTTCAGTTGGGAAATGAGAATAAATACACAGAGAAAAAGCTACTTATGTTTCAATCAAAAAGATATTTCATAGTCACAGAATTCAAAATCCCATTATTTTTGCCAAAGTTTTCGCTAGAGGGCAGGAAACACTTTAACAAATTATAAGGCAATCCAAAGCTGGAACCAATGTCTTATCTAACATGGCTCCAAAGAGAAAAAGATTAACATTAAAAGAAAAAGTTGATGTAATTCATTTAACAAAAATGAATAAACTTCGTTTGCAAGATTTAAGGCAGGAATTTTGAATAAGTAAAAACCAATTAAGCCATGTGCTAAAAGATACAGAAGAAAAAAATATTATGGATTAGTATTTCAACAGAAAATCTGAAGCATGTAAAACTGATACAGTAGTGTTCAATTTGTTTTATTCTGTAACAAACAATGTTGCTCTAAGTGAAGTATTCTTGCAAAAGAAGTTTCAGAAAGACTGGGACTACAGAACCACAAAGCATCAAATAGTTGATTAGACAAATTTAAGCAAAGACATAACATTATTTTTAAGACTATTTGTGGTGAAAACATATCAGTAGATATGTAACATGCAATAAATAGGAAAAAAAAAAAAAAAGGCTAAGTAAAATTTAAGAAAGATATGAGCCTAAAAACATCTACAATGATGATAAAATTGGATTATTTTAATGAATTTTGCCTAATAAAACTATGCTTCTAACGAGAAAAGTGCTCTTGTATTAAAAGCTCCAAGAAACGTTTCAATGTGCTACTTTTGTGAAACATGGAAGAAAAATTTGAGCAATCACTTCTAATCAGAAAGGTGAAAAACCAAGATGCTTCAAAAGCATCAATCCAAAAGCTTTATCAATCCATTGGCATTACAATAAAAAGTCATGGATGAATCAAAGGATAATGCCAGAATGGTTGACTGCTCTTAATAAAACAATGTCTAGGGAAAAAAAAAAAAAAAAAAAAGAGGAAAATTCTGCTCTTCTTGACATATCACTAACCCATTCAACAAATTTTAAACTGAAATTAGTGTTTTTCCTACCTAATGCAACACTAGTATTTGGATCAGCTTTTGGACAAAGATATAATTAGAAACTTCCCGATTTGTAGCAGAAAACTGTTTTTAAGGCATGTCAAGCTGCTTGCTAAATGTGTCAATATAATGAATGCCATTCAGTGAAAAACAATGACTGTTAAATCCGTATCACAAAGTTGTGTTCAGTATTGTTTTAAGAAAGCACGCTTTGAAATATTTAGAAAGTGATGAAAGCTTGATTACTAAAGATACCAATGATGACGTAAAATTTTTTATTTCAACTGTAACTGATGATGTGAACTTTAATAAAAATAGCATGGAAGGCAATGAGGAAATTGAAGAACCAGAGAAAAGTGTGACATCTATACAGATCTCTTAAAAATACATTTCCCAATTAATAAATTTATAAATATTGGTATAATAAATTTAACTATTTGTAACAGTGAAAGACTTAAGATCATCTGTGACCTTAGTAACCACGTAGAAAACAATGCTTGCAATGCACACTTTGAAACAAATCCGTGTAACATATTATTTTCAATTCTGTATACAAAACTCTATTGTTCATTTTATCCATTTTTACAATAATCAAACTTTTTTAAATTATGGATTTCACTTTTCATTAACTTTGAATTCAAATAAATACCTGTGACCTGAGTCACAAGCACACAAGACCTCTCTTTCATTGAAGTACTTCAAAAGATCTTTCCATGACATTTTTTACCATTCACTTTCACAGATGTCTTTTCCTCATATCAGTCCTTTATCAATCAACTGATATAGAATCAGAGACTCGGGAGATGGGGAAAAATGTTACACAGAAGGCACTGACAATAAAAATAAATTAACCACAGGACAGTATGCAGTTCATAAGGTAACAAAGATGGTTACATAAAATAACTCATTATAGAAAATTACTCAAAGCTTAAGGTGGCTGAAATATCCAAATCTTAAAATCAATCGACTGATTGTTTTAAATTAGGGTTCCCAATGGGGTTTTTAGGGCTCGATGAAATTTTAACGAGGGTAAATTATGGTAAAGGGATCAGCAGTTGAATATAGCACCAGCAACTGAGCAGCAAAATCAAGATCTCATTGATTATAAAAAATCATTAATTAAATTGGTAATTAACTGTTTATCAATCAATATAAAGCTATATCATGTATGAGGGAGAAAATCGTATAAAAATATATAAGGGAAAAATAAACTAAAATTACTTATACTTTTTGATTCAATAATATTGTTTTAAAATGTATAAAATTTTTATGCAATATAAAAGAGTAAAATGTGGGAAGACAAAAAAAAAAAAAAAAAACACAACAGAGAAATATGAAACACGTAAAAGTAGAATAGACAAGAATCGAGCTGAATATTTTTGAGCATGTTCATTTAAAATTAAATTATGCCAAATATTACACTAAAGGTTGTATCAATATATGTAATATAACCATTACATTCATTAAAATTTGACTTTAAAGCAATTAGAATCCCTGGTTTTGTTTCTGAAAGGTAAAAGTTAATCCATAAAGTAATAAAACATAAATATAATAAATTCATTGTTTCTCTAAAGTTTTTGTTTTTTCTTATTTTAATCCAACTGTTATCTTTTTATTTATGTACAGGTATTCATATTATAATTTTATGTTTCATGTTGTATATTATGCAAAGAAAAAAGTTTGGACTACTTAGTTTAAAAAATTTTAGCAAAGCCCATGAAGCAATATGGAAGTTGATCAAGAAGGATAGTGTAATGAAAAAAAATATTTAAGTATTCTGGCAATTTTATTGCTGTTGTTTTTCGTTTTCATAAAACATTATGAATGAGGTATGTAAGCACAGTTCAAAATCTTAGCATTTCTGAAACATTAACAGCAAAATTGAACACCGGGTAATTACAGAATTGCAATTTTCACACAACAGAATACATCATTTTCAATTAGTTTATTCTAAATACAAGGCAATATTGTGAAATACGACCAGCACATTCACTTTGCTATGTGTAACAAAAATGGCACAAACAAATATGGAGCAACATAAATAACTATCGTAAAATAACACTTCTACATTAACAAAAGTTCTCTTTTGCAATGGCTATGTCGAGATGAAAACCAACTTCTTCAAAAAAATACATACATCATACCCATGGATTTGATATATAAATGTAATTTTTTTACGACCTATTGAAAATATAATCAGTACAAATAAGTAGATCAAATGTAAAAAATAAAACAATCAATGTGTATGTTGAAAAGAAAATTGGCAGTGTAGATACTTATGTGCATCTAGAGATGGAAAAACACATTTAAAGCATAGTATACATTGCACACAGAACTATAACAACTTCATTTTCATCAAATCATATTTCTAAGAATTCTAAGCATTGTGAGGAAAAAAGGAAGGGGGAGAAACACGCTTTATAAAAAATTAGAATGTTTTTAGAATAATATTTTACTCATTACTGAATGGATTTTCTTGAGGCAGAGCATATGCTTATTTGAAAGTATTTAACTATTTGAGCCTGACATTACAGCTATTTCTGTAGAATAACAACTGCTTATTCAATATAATAACTTGAAATATTTTAAAGCTATTTTAATAATAATCATAGTGACAATTTTCACATAAAATGATGCTCAATAATAATATAATTTAGCTAGAGTAGTAATTTATCTTATAAGAAAAACAGTTAAAATATTTGTTTTATGTAAGTTTTAAAGACTAATTTTAGTTGAATTTTGAAATACACTTCAGAAGTATGCACACACTAATAAAAAAAATCAGGAGCAAATTTTCAAATTCCTAATACAAGATTATAATAAAGAATTACATGAACAAGGGAATAACATAAAAAAATTAAGTGCACAAAATAAAAAAAAGTACACTGAAACACTCCTCCCCCCCCTCTGGAAAAAGAGTTTTCTAAGAACACCCTCTTCAAAATAAATTTTTTTATTAATATCATTGGGGGGGAAAGAGCCTTAAATTACAACAAAAGTATTTCTTTCACTGAAGTTATGTACTTTGAGCTCATGACAAATTCGTGGGATTCCCCCCCCCCATGTATGACATATTTGGCTCATTTTCAAATTTTACTTTTATATGATGTCCCAGAAGAAAAGAAAGAAAATTCAAGATAAATTAATATTTAAAGTTTAATTTGAGCAATGCATTGCATAAAGATAACTATAAATATATTTCTATAATTTAAAATATAATCCATTGAAATTTTTTAGATATAAATCTTACAAAATGTGATCCTAGACAAAAATGCTTGTCCCTTTCAAGTTTTATGTTACTCAACATCTTTCTTTTGTAACCTAATTATTTTTTTTAAATTAAGAAGTTTAATTACTTTAAACATGACTATGCAATGTTGTTCAAATTAAAATTTAAATATTAATTTATCTTGAATTTTCTTTCTTTTCTTCTGGGACAGCATATGTAAGCAAAATTTGAAAATGGGCTATTTACACACTTATTCTTTAAGTATGTTGATCTTTTTTTATATTAAATTTTAAAATTTATAACCAAAAAAGGTGCTTAATTTTTCTACAAATAATTTATATAACAAAGTACATGTTAATGCTTAGAGTTTAAAAAATATTGCATATATATTCCAAACTCTTAAAATTTACAGTTCATTTCAGCTGTCACTTTGAAGTATACGAGGGATAACAGTGCAGACAGGAATCAAAAAGACTTAAGATATAGTTGGAGAAGCTATAAAAATATACTTTTTGCAACTGCTTTAAATTTTAATTCTATGTTCTTCTATTATTAATTCTAGGTGTGTATAGGGGGGAGAAGCCTTTTTCAAAATTTAGTACCACAGCCTTCAAATAAAATAATCACCTCAGTTCAGTGATTTTTTTTTTATTTAAAAGTTCACCACATGATCAGTCACTTACACCATTATAAGATGGTTCACACTATTAAGGTGACCATTACAAAAAAAAAAAAAAAAAAAATTAACAATACAACATTAACATATATATATGGCACAAAATTTTGCCAAAATAGCTAAGAAATCTTAAATTATAAATATATGATTCTGCTGACATCAAATATATATATATATATCATTTTCTAGCAGTAAATTTACTTAAAACATTAATTTAAGAAAGCATTAAAACGATACTCACTGAACAATTTCGAAGCTTCAATAATATTATCTAGTTTGAAGAGGGAATTTTCTTTACAGATAATATGTTATGTTAGAAACATAATTCTATAAACTTCAAAACGCATATCTAACAATATGCAAAAACCGTCTATAAACAATTTGCAATATCCTACATAATAAATATATAAAGAAAAAACAAAAAGTTGATTTCCTATACAATTAACTGTGTGGAAGTTATTTGTACTTTAATAAAAATTTAATCATGCACAATAACTACCACTGCATTGCTTAAAATAAAGGAAAACTCCATAGTTATGTCTATGGAACAAACAATAATACAGAAAAAATAAGAGATCCATAATTTCAATGAAAATGATAGAAATGTTGAATTATGTGAGAATCTTTGGGTAATTGCTTAAACATGTTAAAAAAGTATAACAGTACATGGTAAAATATAAAATATAAAAGCATTAATTTAAAATAATTTGTCTTCAGTATTATCTTATTTGTATGTATAGGGAGAAACATGAATAAAATAATGAATTAATGAGTTCTGTGTCAAAATAGTTCAACCAAGTAATAAAAAAGTCTTTGGTCCACTTAAAAGCTTACATTTTCCGAAGTGCAATATGCAGATTGCAAAATACTTTTTATGATAAACACACAAGATATATAAGAGATTGTTATAAAGATAAAAGAAGAATGAGATTCAGCATATGTTAACAATAAACACAGCCATCTGAATTACAAAAAGATAAAACTGCCATATTCCAAATTAAGTTTAATATAAAATAAACCAAATAACCTTTTCAACAAAAACCTCAGCATATGAAAAAAGTCATGAAGAGTTTTACACTAGTGAATACGAGTGCAGAAACCGCAAAAAATGTTTTGTTTAACATGTGAAAGAAAGGTATTAATGAAAGCTTTTACATAAACACATTCCATATATTTATAAACTGACTTTGAGTTAAATATAGTTGAAAGTAAAATAAATAACTAGAAGACTGATTAGATAATTATTACACAGATAAATTCCAAAAGATAATAATAATATAAGGAACTAATGCATGTGATAATTAATTGTTGAGTATCGCAATTCTATATAGGATGAAGAATATAAACATTTAAAGATTAGTGCAGCTATAGATTTGCTTCCAGATATTGACACATTTAGCGATATCTAAACTTTTTTATACAATCATTTCCAAGATCAGCCACAACTACATGAAAGTCATTAAGTACATCCAAGCCACTTGGACGTTTCAGTTTAGCCTCATGACTATCAATAGAAAAAAGGAAATTTCCTGACTGGTAACTGAAGACTCTTATAAAACTACCACTCTTATCACTTTTTGTAGCTAAAAGATTTCCTTTGCCATCATAAACTATTCCACCATGACGACTCTTGCCCTTGCCTTCTGAAACAATCTCTCGAAGAAATTGTCCACTAGATGTAAAAATCTGGATCCTTGAATCACTAACTATGATTTCATCTAATGGACCAATTGCAATAGAACTAATTAAATTAAATGTACTACCAAATTTCATAACAAAGGTACCAGATGGCTCAAATGCAAACACAGAAGCAGCACCATTATCAGCCACAAAAATTTGGCCCTTACTATTAATGGCTAAATCTATTGGCTCCACAAACTCAGCATGAGTAAACTTTTGAATAACAGAACCTTCAAAATCAACTTCCGTTATAAATTTTGTTCTCCAATTAACTATAAACAAGGTGTTCTTTAAAGATAAAGCTATCCCTGTACCACTACGATCTTCCATACCTGCATCAAATATATGACCTAAAAATTTGAAATCTTTTGTAAGGACTTTTATTCTGCTATTTCCAGTATCAAGGACAAATAATTTACCACAACTTGAAGCAACCAACCCAACAGGCTGGAGGAAATGCAGATCGCCACTGCCACGCAGACCAAATTGAGAAACAGGATTAATGTGCTCGGACACTATAAAATGAAAGGGACTATCTTTGATAGGTCGATCAAAGACAGTTACATTTAATTTATAATTTCCTGGCTGTTCTGGGAGAAAATTCACATCATAAGTTCCATTATTGCGGTCTATCAAATGGGTTTTGACACTATCTCCGTTTTCATACCTTAAGTCGATAACCACAGGATCTCCACCTTCAGACTGAACTGTTCCATGATAATCATAAGCCGTAATGCACACAGTTGTTTCTAAGTGAGCTGAGCAACATTCAACCGAGGCAGAGCACAAAGCAGGATATGTGGTACTAGAACGAACACGACCAAATTCTCTAAGCGATTTTTCTATATCATTTGATGCAGAATTATGGTCATGCTCATATTTAAGAAATGCATTTTCTCTAGGCTCCATAATAGCATTTAAAGAATCTAGTTTTTTATTCAAATCACTTATTCTATTGGTAATATTACGAACTTCAACTTGGTATTGCAAACCGCTACACTGCTGCTCAACTTTTTCCTTTTCTGATTCAATGATGGACAGCTGATCAGCTAATATTTTTTTCTTGTTGTTTTTCAGTTTTTTAACTATTTCTATGAGTTCACATCTTCTCCGTTCAATGGCATTTGTTATTTCCTGAACAGAGCGATTGATGGTTTCAAATGTTTCTTCTGCAGTAGATTCTAATTTAGTGATTTCATCATTTACATTTTCTGCAGCTTTGTTAAGTTTACTAATACAAAGATGTGCCTTGTACAAAAGAATTTCTGACATTCTCTTTATGGCAATGGAAAATGGTATGACAGTGTGCTGGCCACTCTCAGTGCCATTTCCATGTGCTCCTGTAGTGCATAATCTACAAAATACACAATCACAAGTTTCACAGAATAGCAATTCCTGAGTAGAATGCAAAGAACATTTTGGAATAACTTCTCGCCGTTGCCTGGACATTAGATCTAAAAGCTGATTTACCAGGAAACTTGGTGGCAAAGCGCTGACTCCACCACGAGGCAAAGGAATCGTTTCTCGACAAATGGGGCATCGGAAAGAACCAGCATCCCGAACACCATTTCCTGCTGCTATTCGCTCAAGGCAATTACGGCAAACTGTGTGAGAACATGGCAAAAGTTTCGGAGTATGTTCTTGGCCATCATAAGTGCACAAACATGTTCCACATGTGAGAAAGCTCTCACTAAAATCTTCATAATCAATAGAAACAGTTTCAACCAAAGTTGATGAAGTCATTTTAGTTGATCTTTTATTTCTTCTCTTGGTTAAAACCTACAAATATGAAGCAGAAAAAAATATGATTAAAAATCTGCTATGCAATCAGTAGAAAGAACAAATTTTTAATAATAATAATAATATTACACTCTTAAAGTGAAAGTTGTTTAAGACACAATTATGAATGACAACTACAGTTTTCTTGATGTCTAATAAAACAACATAAGACACAAATAAAATGAAATTTTATTTTAGGCTGGCAGCGAATTTGTCTGGCTTTTAAATGTACCGGAAAAATGGCTGAAGGAAACACCAACCATTAAATTTAAAAACTGTGTAGGATTTTACTCTACAGAACAACTTCATAAAAAGAAAGTTATTACATATAACAAAATTACAATGAAATAAGCAATATCCCTTAATACAAATAATAATTATCCTAATAAATACATTAACCAACTTCCCTTTGCAAAATCTTAAGAACTCAAATGGTATAAAGGAGGTTAAGAACTTTGTTTTCCTGGCAGCGAGTCTAATAAAACAACATAAGACACATAATGAAATTTTATTTTAGGCTCGCAGCGAATTTGTCTGGCTTTTAAATGTACCGGAAAAATGGCTGAAGGAAACACCAACCATTAAATTTAAAAACTGTGTAGGATTTTACTCTACAGAACAACTTCATAAAAAGAAAGTTATTACATATAACAAAATTACAATGAAATAAGCAATATCCCTTAATACAAATATTAATTATCCTAATAAATACATTAACCAACTTCCCTTTGCAAAATCTTAAGAACTCAAATGGTATAAAGGAGGTTAAGAACTTTGTTTCCTAAAAAAAATCACTCAAAACTTTTCAGTATCTTAAAAACATTGAAATGAGCAATAAATAACATAAAAGAATACAAAAAACAAAAAATTCTAAAAAGCAAAGTATAATTACTGATATTTTATCTTATATTTTCAAGAGAAAAATTTACAACGAAATAAGCTATATCCCCTAATACAAATATTAATTATCCCAATAAAAAAATTAACCAACCCATTGAAGAAAAAAAATCATGCAAAACTTTTCAATATCTTACAGTGAAATAAGCAAAAAATAACATGAAAGCAACTCAAAAAACATAAAATTCCGCACAGAATTTTACTCTTCAAGAACGACTTTATATTTAAAAAAAAAAAAAAAAAACCACCACCAATAAAAATGTATTACATTTATATAAAAATGACAATGAAATTTGCCAATCTCTTAAACACAGAGACATAAGAAATATGATGGAAAATTGTTGCCAAACCCATATTTCTAAAAGAATGAAACTATTCAAAATGATGCAATTTCATCAAAAATCTATCAACAACAATAAGACAGGAAAACTGTTGCCAAAATCACATTTTTAAAGATATGAGAAGTGTACTCGGAAGCTTCATTTAAAAATTTTTTTTAAATACGAAATACTATCATTTTTCCAAAATTCTTTTTGGAAAAGCAGTCACAAGGATGAAAGTTTAACATGTCCAAAAATCAAAGAAAAATAAACTGCACATTTTTAAAAATAAAGTTTTTTCGAAAATATTCCGTTGAAAAGTTGCTAAGCTCCCTTTGTTAAATAAATTCCTATTTAATAGATTTATCGAAACATGAAATTTATTTTAAGTTCATAAAATAGCTAAGTGCCTACGTTTCATGACGATGTGAAAATGGAGTGTGTCGAGTAAAATCCCGCTTTCCTATAGCCCATTATGTCTCAAAATGAGGTGATTTTGTAACACATAAAATAAAAAAAATTCTAATTCGAATTTTGAAGAAAAATTGCTTTGAGGTGCACTGGCTCTTGTCTAGATGCACCTACGTACCAAATTTCGTAGCTGTGGGTTTATTAGCTTATGCGTAGCGCGAACAAAAGACAGACACACACAGACAGACTCTTTCTTTTATTATATGTAGAGATTATATGTGAAATTGGGATTTTTGTTCTTAACTTTGCTAAATTTTGAACAAACCTAATCTGACTGCATAAGGTAAAATAAATAAAAAGTACATTTATTAAATAGCATTATTTTCCAGAAAAGTTTCAGTTACTAGAGTATATTTAAAAATAGTTTTAAAATGAAAGGAATGCATAAATAGATTATTTAAGTTTTATGAAATTTCTTAATTCCTATTCTGAAGTCAGACTAAAACCAACAACAGACTTATTTCAAATCTGGTGGCTATATCGTTACAGTCACCCAACAAGATACTTTTTTCTTGGGAGGGAGGAAGGACACTTTTACTAATGAATTCTACTATTAACTTGAAAATAGTTTCAACAAATGCCACCAGATGGTTGCTCGGTTTTCAGATGTGAATTAAATGATACAAACGAAGGATTAGGAGCCATTCTTTGCGATTCCAGCTCCAGTAATATCTTGTTCTTTACCACTATAGCTCCATTCTACATTTAAGAAATTGGGGGTCGAGTTTGGGGTCATGTGAGTATTCAAATACTAGATACTTGGCAAAGAAGAGATACAACCATTTTCAGTGGATCCTCTCTTATACATATATGCATCTGACAATGAAGTCGCTGATAAACTGCATAAAAGAGGAAATGACTACTAAACATGGTATTAGTTTTGGGAGATTTTTTTATAAGGCTAGTTCACCGCTCCATCCCATAACTGACATGGCCAAAAGACGCCTTACCTTGGAATTTGAAAGACCAGATCAAATGGCTATTTCTCAGCTCATCAGTTAGCCATTTAAAAATTATGTGTTTTTTAACAAGATTGAAGGTTCTTCTCAACTTGCAATATGTGCAAATCACATCATGCCATCCTCTGAACACATCCTTAATTGTTTGGGTTTTTACGCTTGAGGATATCTACACACACACAGTTACGGTGCTTGATTTTGCTAAAGTGCATGGGCTCATGCACCAGATCTAGCTGGGGTATACTATTGTCAGCAACAACAACCATTAATAAATATCTAAAGATTTGTCTTTCAAGTAAACTTATAATAAGAGGAATATGCCTATAAATTGAAAAAATAAACTGTTTAATACTGAAAAATACCTAATTCTGTTTAGTATTATTGTCCATGGTAAATCTTAGCAAGTTGGTAAGCAAAGACGTAATTCACACAATGAAGCATGTTTCATCAAAAATATGGGAACATATAATGACTTGTAAGGGCACTGGCATCGCAAACAAGCAAAGGCATACAAGTTGATATGTGCACAAAATCAAATCTATAAAAGGCAGGGGTAGCTCTAGGAATGACTTACTCTACTAAGATAACCATGAAGAATTCCAGCTCCTCACAAATAGAATAAAGACACAAATAGATACAAATGAACTAGCTTCTTTTGCAAATATCCAGATTGGCACAGTAGAACATGTTATTGAACAACATATACTCCTTTAAAATGGCGCACAATTCAACTAGAGGACTAGGATCATGTCTCCACTGAAGCCTTGATAGAAGTGACAAATAATCAACTCTTTCCTCCCTTTTCCTCCACTGCATTCACAGAGGAAAGAATACAGGCACCTTCCAGCACAACTGATGCAGTACTGCTGAGCTTTGATAGTCTAAGGCGGTATGCACTTTTGTTTATATCCACAGCATGTTACCTTAACAGCAGTTTCATGGTCCTTCCAAATATGAGAATTCTATATAAACTGAAAAACAAGGACACTTCCTTACAAAGACACATTCATTGCCTTCCCTCTTCCATGACTGCATTCATTTCTATACAGACTTCATGATGAAATAATTCATGTCATATGCCTATTGCAAAAGTATCTCACCACAACTTGTAAAATCTCGTTTCACACAATAACTCAGTTAATGTCGGTATCTGTATGAATGTCTTCTTATTTTTTCGTGCTTCACCAATAATCATATTTGTTGAGTGAAAGTAAAAGAATCTATAATCATTATTTTTAATATAAAACAATTTAATACTTTCACAAATTTCATGAGGACATGCATATATCACATATTTAAAAATTTTAGCATACATAACATTAAATATACACTTTACAAAAAATAATTCCCTTTTTTGCAGTCCCCTTCTAATGATAAAACAGGATTTTATCTAACTTGAAAACTTGGATCTAACTTGAAATAGTTAATACAGAAATAAAAATAATTCTATGAAAAAGGGTCTCCGCTAAACTGTAAAATTATATTATAATCTAAAAAATTTTAATTAATTCTCTTGGTTCTAGGTATTAATCCCATGTTCTATTTAGATAATTTATATTAAACCTATGTATTCTATTTTAGCATAATTTTGATATGATAGCACACGCTATAAAATATTGATGTGTAGAATGCATTCATGGGTTATGCTAGCAGTTAAATTATTTCATCAGTTATATACATACAAATTAATTAATGGAATTCTGCATGTCCTGAAAATTCTGCAATAATTATAACTGTTAAAGCAATACATGTACTTACACATTATCCCATCAATTGTGAAACAGCTGTCAAACCATATGATTTAGTATCAATTATGGATAAGTGGAGTGTCATAATACACTCATAATATCTGTGTTTTTGTTTGATGCAACTCGAACTGATTTTTGATAAGCCACATTTTTTTGTTTTTATGAACAAAGATATAAAGTGGTTGTTAACAGCTGCATTCCCCCCCATATTATGGAAAAACTATTAAAATTTGAGACCTGCCTGAATGTTTTAATCTATGTTCTACATACAGGCCTGCCTGTATGTTTTAGCCTGTTCTATGTTCTATATACAGACCTGCCTACCTGTATGTAGAGCAGCAAGCAGTAGATTTTTTTCAAAGTTATGGAATCCTAGCCCCCACCCCAAAAAAAATGTGAATACATGATATGGTGAGTCGACTGCATATGGCTGATGAAACAATAACCTTCAGAAAATTTTAACTCATCATATTCTAAACAAAACTTCCATTAAAATCAAGGCCCTAGCAAAATAGCAGACTTCAAGAAAACTTTTAATGAAGAGCAAAAATGAAACAGGTTGAATAATGATTGTTTATTAAATAAAGAGGCCTCAATTCCTTCAGAATTCCACAAGAATGATTGATGCAACTTTGGCAGGATCTCCGTCAAGTTTCATGGTTCGGTGATAGCCAACTTTCCTGATTTGTAAGACTTATAAGAAGAATATAAAAACACAGGAGAAAACTTCCATTTATTCAATATGGAATGGAACATTATTAAATCTAGCCACAAAACTTAAAATTTCACTGAATTATAGTAATTAAATTTTAAAAAATTACATACCTATCTATATTATTCCACTAGTTCTAATACAGCATGAAGCAGTATTTTCCAGCTAAAATTTAATAAAGAAAAAGATATTAAGCCCAATTAGAAACGAGAAATACATTTACTCAAAATTAAGAACTGTACATTATTTTCTTTTTTAAATAATGTGCAGATCAGAGTTTATAAAGGAAAGAACATAGAATAATTACATAAAATAACTAATATAAAATCAGAGATAACATAAAAGAAATCATCATCAGTTTTATCAGAAATAACATAAAAATCAGAGTTTATAAAGGAAAGAATTAAATTTAAATTAAAAAAAATTCTTTAATGCCAGATGAATACTTGCTATGTCTTAAACAAACATAATAAAATAAAAAACAGGAAATCAGATTATTACAGTACATTCTAAAACAAACTGATTATCTGCACCCTCACATAACACTCGCCACATCACTGGTGAAAAATATTTCATTTGGCTATCTTTCCGGCTCATATGTACTGTTTTGTTCATAAACAATAATAAAAAAGAAGCATTTTATAAAAAATAAATTTTACAGTGGGAACAAATTCACACAGTAAAAAAATTAATTGATCAACTCAAGTATTGAGTGATCAGTTATTGATCGAGTTATTGCTAAACATAATAACATAAAGGCATGCAAATTCACATGTACTCAAACCCATATGTGGTGTGCACATGCGTTTGCTATTATATGTATGTTTGGGAATATTAGGGGGGGGAACAGAAACTCAAGTGAATTTAAAACCAAGAGGTGTAGATAATGAGAAAGTACCAAATCTTGAAACTGGAGGGGAAAGGAATTTTGGGTTTTGATCAAATAAAAGTTTTGACTCTGCTAATTTAACACTGCATTAATTCATATCATAGAATCTTGGCAATACTAGGGGGGGGAACAGCAACTCAACTGAATTTAAAACCAGGAGATGTGGATAATGAGAAAGTACCAAATCTTGAAACTGGGGGGGGGGAGGAATTTTGGGTTTTGTTCAAATAAAAGTTTTGACTCTGCTAATTTAATTTAACACTGCATTAATTCATATCATAGAATGCATTATTTAAATATATCTGAACAATGGATAACTGCAAGCAGAAAATAGCATTTCAAGCAGCACTGCCTAAAACCTAAATAGTAATTACAGTCTACAGGAAATAACCCATTAAATGCAATCTCAAAGATAAGAAAATAAAATTATGAAAAGAACAATATGCAGCAGTGGATTTTTTATGGCAGCAGGATTAACCAATGTCGAAATTCATCAATGGATGTTAAGGATACTTGTATGTTACTCGCAAGGATACAGGAGCACAGCAAACTCTTCACAGAAACATTGCCATCGTTGAAAAATTATAACTGATCTGATACACCAAAAGCAGCAAATCAATCATGTCTGCTTCAGTGTTACAGTTATTAATGTGATTATCCAAATAAAGTTCTAAAACCTGAATGTCCAGATGGACTGAGGACTAAGAGATATATCGAGTTTTAACAAAAAAAGTTCCCTGCCACCACAAATGTCGGCTGCGCAAACAGTTCACATTGACATCTTTAATCATATTTTGTTGAACAATTTTTGGGATTTGAAAGAAAGACATTTGCTTTACAATACTGTGTCGTGAAATATGTAAAATAATGTCACTAAATATAAGGTGTCTGAAATGGGAATTCTGTTCCAGTTCTGTTGCAAAAAGTCAGCTACAAAATGTCACCAAATCATGTGTACAGCTTTTGGAACTAATGTTGTACCATATGACACTGTGAAGGTTTGATACCAGAAGTTCAATAACAAGGACTATGACATTCAAGAAGCGGAGCACTCTAGCCGGCCTACTGATGTTGATGAGGCTTGCCTGCCAGAATTTGTGGAAGATAATCAGTATGCAACTACTCAAGAGCTTGCTAAGGAGTTAGATGCTCGTGTCATGTCCATTAGTTGTGCTATGCATCACATAACCTTTAATGTACAAGTTCAAATGCTGGAAGCCATATGAGCTGAGTCAAGCAGATAATAACAGACTTGTTTAGGCATGCACTAATCTGCTTGAATATCTACAGAAGGACAAAATTCTGGAACAGATCATCACTTGTGATGAAAAGTGGATTTACTTCAACAACACAGACCGAAAAGGGGGTTGATCTGCATCCAATCAACCTGTCAGCAGCGTCGCAAAGCACAATTTAACTAACAAAAAGGTCATGCATTGTATCTGGTATTGAAGATTGCCATGGTATTTATTATCCACAAAGAGTACCTGAAAAAAAGGTAAAACCCTCGACAGCAAGGTGTAGAGCAAGATGGTAATCCATTATGATGCATCAAGGAAACGCATCGAACTACATTCCGGCACAAAAAGGTAATGTTCCATCAAGATAATGCAAGACCACATGTGCCTTGCATGTGACCACGGGCTGGAATCTGTATGGACTTGAATGGGATCTTTTGCCACATCCACCATATAGCCCAACATCGCTTCTTTGGACTTCTACCTTTTTTCACACCTGCAGCAACATCTTGCTAGCGCAATCTTCCATTCTGCACAGAATCCCCAAAATGAGATTGATCTGTTTTCTGACTCGAGGGCAACAAGTTTCTGGGTGAAAGGATTTGAAAAACTACCAAAATGTTGGCAGAAAATCATAGATTTGGCTGGTGATTACTACCTGCACTAAAGGTACTGCTTTCATGCTTTTTTCTAACTTTATTAAGGATGTATTTTGGCAGAAAACTTTTGCTACAACCAGATATTTAAGCCTCTGCAGTATTTGTAACAACATACCACAGAAAGAGATGTTTTTGCATCATGCAGGGCCAGTGCTACACTTTCTGCTACCCCATGCAAATTTTGTAACTAAAAAATTCTGTCGCTCAATTCCTTCCTAAATTCTAAACATTTTTTTTACCTTAACTCTGTTGCCCAGTGTGGTTGCACATGGTGTGGCAGCACACGGTGGCCAGTGGTGAATTTCTGGTGTCATGTCCTGCCCACTTCTACCTGTACTTGCCATAAATAGCTGCTGCCTGATAGACCTATGTTTGAATCCCAACGAAGGCATGGAGGTTTGTAAGCAAAATGTATCTGTGCAGTAAGGGGACACTCAAAACACACGGTAAGCCAAAAATCCTCTCGAAAGGTTGGTAATATGGAAAAAGGCGTGGGGGACCCTCAAACTATCTCCACAGCAAGTTCTTTCTCAAAACTGGAAAGGAAACTTATAATTAGCTAGGTTCAGCATCATCTAAATTACCTGTGGAGGTGATGACCTAGCTGCATCTGACCTGTCTTGGATAGCAGCCAACCTTCAAACAGAAAAAAATGGAAGGTACTTGTGTGAAAACCATGAGGTTTTAGGAGATTTTTGCACTACATGGCAATACCATTTCAAAAGAACTCCAAGTTTACTTAAAATTCAATTTATAGTGCAAGATTTCTGTTAACTAATGATTTATAATATGAATTCTGATATAAAATATATTACCATTTAATTAGATATGCTAAATTTTATATTTTCAGGCTTGTTTCATAAATTTTCTGGTGAAAGTGCAGAATCGCCCACTGCTTGGCGCATTTTTCAGAATTGTACATACATGTACACGTCAACCTGTTTTCACTTTAAAAAAATATCCCAGAATTGCACAAAAATGGCATTGCGCACACACTTGACTTTATCCATGTACACATCAACCTATTTTCTTTTAAAAAGTCAAAGAAAATTGACAAAAATCCAATTCTTCTTACTCTTGTAAAAAGCAACAAACAAATAAGTGGGAAATTCTGCACTTTAGCCAATTTTCTTATGCTTTTATATTGAGAAAATCCTGAAAACAAATAAGTGGGAAATTCTGCACTTTAGCCAATTTTCTTATGCTTTTATATTGAGAAAATCCTGAGTAGGAAAGAAAATTTTTTATCAACTAAAGAAATTTTAATTAATAAGAAAATAAATAAATTAATAAATAATTAATGTATATATTATCATGTGAATAAACTTAATATTGTACCATTTACTGTAGTGATATAAAATTAAATGCATATATTAATTACTTGAACACTGGTTGAACTTTTATAAAAGTTCCACAAATGTCTACGGTAGTTTAAGATATTCAAATCAATCAAAATTTAAAAAAGAAAAATAACAATAAAAATCAGTGCTTGTGAGAGAATGAAATTTGGATATTTTGAGTTTAATTAATTTAAAAACTTTTATTTATCGCTTAATGCCATTTTCCTTAGCTAAAAATTGAAAATCGGAAGATTTGGTGATCTACCAGGGGATGTCATGAATAGTGGAAGAGTTTCAAGCTATGCTATGGTGTCAGTGTAAATGTACTTCTTATCAACATCATAAAACACCACCAATGATGAATGTGCATTGCTATGGGAAGATACTGACATCACAGGAATGGTCAATCAAGTGATAAAGATCTGGAAAATTTTCAGACAACATTTGACACCATGCAACAAATGTAACTACAGACCTCTGCAGGAATTTCACCTGTGAAGTTCTCACTCCATCCCACAATTCAGAAACGTAACTCTACGACTTCATAGTTTCTAGACGGATAAAAAAGCTTTTTTGAATACAATTCGAAATTAATGATAACATGAAAGAGAGAATTCGAAAATGGTTCCAAGAACAACTTAAGGATTTTTACAAGAAGCTATAATATTTTTGGTGCCTAAATAATAATAATAATAACTATTTTTGGGGAATATTAAATCATTACAGACCTCTGACTTAATATTTATTAAATCTATCAGTACTTCATGATTATCTGTACTTCCAGTTACACTCAAAATACAGACTGAGTAATTAAACTGCTGTGTTTTCAACGTATTTTCAACCCCACAAGCAACAATAACTTATTCACTCTTCAGCTTCAGTATGTGTGGAATGGAATTCACGAAGCCTAGTTTCAAGGCATTTTAGTGCTCCTTCAACTAGAATACTAGTAAACAGTGATTAAAATTGATTAAAAGAAACCACAACTGAGTGCAGGGAAGAAATGTCTGAAGTATACCCGATGACTTCAAAAAAAATATTTACAATGTAAAAATTGTTAGAAAGTAAAGGAAAAAAAATCTATTGAAATTTTGTGGACAGCATAAAACCTAACATAGTTAGCAATAGGTGGAAAGAGTGATTTTTAAAATGAAGTTGAGAATACATGAGATTTAACAACAATGATCTGTCCATCCTTATCAGCTTTGGAAATAATGACGTCAGGATTAGCATGAATTCCATGTAAGGCTTTTTTTCCCTTTTGGTTAAGATTCGAAACCATCAATTTGTTATTAAAATTCAGTGGCAAATTGTATCTTCCTGTGTTTCTGAAATTTAAGAGGATTTTAAATCTTTTTCAATAGGAATAGAGCCAAGAAAAAGAAGACACAAGTAAGGCCCTTGCCTCAAGTGATGGCTAGAAAGGTTGCAGAAATTTTATAAATACATACAAAAATAGGTACTATTCGGTTTTGAGGGCCGTAAAAAAAATGCCAAACTATTGTTGATGCCAGTGCTGCCAAAAATAATTGCGGCAAGAAAGGAAGTATAATAGTAAATAACTATCTAAGATTGATATTTTAATTTAGATGAAAGGTTAATTTCATATAATACGTTTTTATTATTATAATTTATATAAAAAAGGCTAAACATGACTGAATGGAAACATAAGAGTAAATAACTATATAATATAACAACAGATCATTATTATAATTTATATAAAAATTGCTAAACATAACTGAATGGTTGCCTGCATCGCTATTTCGCTACCGAGTTATCGCTAAAGCATAGTTTCATCTCAGTTGTTCAAACATAATTTTCTATAATGAATGATGCCTTTTCTTTGAAAAAAATCTTGGTAAAGTTCAGAATCGTCCACTTATTTGTTTGCCACTTTATAAGGGTAAAAACAATTGGATTTTTTGTCAATTTTCTTTCACTTTTTAAGTGAAAATAGATCAATGTGTACATAGATAAGTCAAGGGTGTGCCGCAGTGCCATTTTTGTGCAATTCTGGGATTTTTTTCTTTTTTTTGAAGTGAAAATAGGTCGATGATGTGTATGGATACCGAGCATGTGCAATTGTTAAAAACGTGTCGAGCAATGGGCGAGTCTGTACTTTACCCAAAATTCTATTGCAGACTTTTCGTCATGGGCAATTCCCAAATTGCTAAATCCATGTGATATCAAAAAAAGGATTTAAAATCAAAAAAGGGATTTAACAATTAAACTAGTATTTCAATGGCGTCTTAAGAAATACAGTACATCTTTAATCTGGAATGATCTATAATCCCGACCTCAAAGCTACAAACTTTCAACGCAAAATCGCAAAATGAAAACAATAGTCCTTCAGGGATAAAGCCACTTTGGACTAATAATTAAGTATATTTAACTTTATTTTTCTATTTACTTAAACATTAATTTACAAAAATGCCTGAATATTAATGGGTTTCATATTAACTGTGGTATTAGTTATATAATTTCAGTGCTATTTGTTATTAAAAAAAATCCAAAAGGTATCTTTAATGTTTTACTTTAAAAATTATAAATTATTACATGTATTAATTTTCCAAATATATAGGGATACAACAAATTTGATTATATATGGGGACACATATATAACTCATTGCCTCAGGTGAAAAAAATTCTTAAGCATGTCTCTGCATAAGAACAATGATTTGAAAAGCTCAAGGTTTTGATGTCTTTGAAAAGTTTGAAGTTATATTGCAATACTTTCATCTGATCCTCCAAAAGATTAACAGTTGTGATATTAACAAGAGGATTACTATTACAGTGGAAAGATTAACAAGTTGGAGTGGCTAGACCACTGGGGTGAGAGCTTTTGGAATTTAGAAGCATGGACGTCATGGTTTTGACAAGCGGGTTAAGTTCTAGACGAAGATTTTTGATCAAATGAGGAAAAATTTTTAAGTAGAATTGGCAATTTTTCAAATACTGGTAAGGTAACATAATTAATATCCAATTTAGACAAATGTTTGCATGTTTCTTACAATAAGAGGAAGAAGTGACAATTTGAATTTCTGCATAATTTTCCGTAAAAATCTCAACTACATATTTTTCATTTGCTTATTTTATGGAATTTTAATAAAATGTTTTAGGATCACAAGAGTTTATAATCTCATTTGATGAATAAGAAAAATATTCAATCATAACATAACGAATTGATTTTTAACTGTTTTATGATTGCAACAATTTTTTTGGGGGGGATGATAGAAAATGATAATCATGCTTAAAATTTACCTTCAATATTAAATTGGTAAAATACTAGAATACGATATGGCCTTGGCAAGATTTCTGAAAATTATCGCCAACACCAAAATTACTTGTTTGCCTGCTCATCATAATGTCGCAAAAAGTTGCCAAATCGCATGTGTACAACGTATATTAGGATTAAACTATTAAATTGAAGGCATTTCATGTAATATAATTTATTCTTTAACATGTGCAGAACAATGCAGGATGAAAAACATATTTTTTAATATAAAGGTAATGTGCACACAATTTTTCATTTTGATTTCAATTAACAAATATAAAGTTTTTTTCAGATATTGTTTTATGTGGATGAAATCAAATGCATATCCAAGTGAAAAGATGGGCACAGCTTTCCACAGCAGCAGAAAGTAAAACTTTTCATCATAAAATGTGAAAATGCAATATATTACGACTTTTATACATTTAGCTACCAAGTCCTCGTATATGTATATTACAAACAAACAGTAAGACTACTTGTTATTTCACTCTAATTTTTGTTTACAATAATTATTAAAAATAATATTAAAGGATTATCACTGAAAATTTTACATAGCTCAAATAAAAATTAGTACCATAGTTAAGAAGAAATAATGAAAATTAACATTAAAAATTTTTCAAAAACAATCCTAATTTACTAGTTCAAGGCATACATATAGCTAAACTACTAATATGATATTTATTTTATAACTTTTCTAAAAATTCATCTTAACTATTTGTCTTTACATGTATAATAAATCAGATAAAAAATAATACATACAATTTTTATTAAAATACTTTCTTTATAAGAAAATAACTTTCAAAAATTACAGGGCAACACATATAGATTAACATAACATTACAACATTTGCAATTTATTATTAGTACTCACTGTGACTTTTCTTCGCTTTAGACTAGCTCTTGGTTCTCCTGACTGCTCCGATGTTTTAAGGAACTTCCAAAAACAACTCATCTTTAAGTTACATATGTATGACCTAAAAAACAGCATGTGTTACTAAATCTATAAAATTTACAAATATTAAAACATAGCGCAATAAACACTATTCTCATATTCTGATGCATGAAATATTGGTTGATCTTTACAATATGGTAACTGGTAGTTTAGCCACATTTTGGAGGCGATAAAGGTTACTACCTGGGACTTTGGTAATAATGTGAGCAGTACTCATTTCCAATTACGCATTATTTTGTGTGAGGGAAATGAGAGATCATGGGATATGTCATGTGATATTAATGGACGAATTACGGTTCTTTAATCGGAAAAGGGGGGAAATTGAGAAAAAATCTGGAAATTTTGTATTTGGCTTTATTCTGTGTTGTGTGAAACAGTGTTCGTGAATTTTTGGATCCCATGGCCGTAACTAAAGTGAATTCGAAATGGGTATTTATGTATGTATTAATTTAATGTATGTGCTCATTTATATTTTAAGTAGTGTTTTTGAATTTAATTATATTTTAATTAAATGATAGTTATTTTGTGAATTTTATGTTTGTAGGAATTTGGTATACGTTTTAGTTGAAGTAAACGTGCATGGAAATAATTTAAATATCTGACACTAAGTATTTGTAATGGTTGCGGTATGAATTCGTTGGTGATGTGTATAATGTAATAGATGATTTAGAGGTAAAAGTTTTTGGATATTTTATTTATTTTATATGTGGAAATGTTCATATTTGGAAAGGGTAAATACTTTTTCGCGATCAGGTAATTTCATATATGTTCTTTTTACCGGGTTTAAAGATTGAGAAAATTGTCATGTATTTTCGTGAAATTTTTCTAATTTATGAGAAAAAAGCAGTGTACATGGATATAGTGAAGAGTGTGCGCAATGCCATTTTTTGTGCAATTCTGGGATGTTTTTTTAAGTAAAAATAAGTCGGCGTGTACATGGTTTAGTGATATTTTAATTAAATGATAATTATTTTGTGAATTTTATGTTTGTAGGAATTTGGTATACGTTTAAGTTGAAGTAAACGTGCATGGAAATAATTTAAATATTTGATACTAAGTATTTGTAATGCTTGCGGTATGAATTCGTTGGTGACGTGTATAATGTAATAGATGATTTAGAGGTAAAAGTTTTTGGATATTTTATTTATTTTATGTGTGGAAATGTTCATATTTGGAAAGGGTAAATACTTTTTCGCGATCAGGTAATTTCATATATGTTCTTTTTACCGGGTTTAAAGATTGAGAAAATTGTCATGTATTTTCGTGAAATTTTTCTAATTTATGAGAAAAAAGCAGTGTACATGGATATAGTGAAGAGTGTGAGCAATGCCATTTTTGTGCAATTCTGGGATGTTTTTTTAAGTAAAAATAAGTCGGCGTGTACATGGTTTATGTGTATGAGTTATTTTGAAAAACGCGTAAGGAGTATGGTATTGTGCACTTTTTCCCAATTTTGCAGTGAATATTTGTCATGAGTAAGCAGTTTTGTTAGGTAAAATTTCTAGCATAAGTGTAATTCGGCTAGTAGATTGTTGGAAGAAGTGTTCAGTAGATAAAAAGAAAAGAAACATGTCTTTACTTCGTGAAGACAAAATGGCGGCGGGAAAAAAAAGTAGAGGGTTGCTGTAGGAGAGTTGGTCGCCAACTTTTCGCCAAAAAAACGCCAAGTTACCATAATGTAAAGATCAACCGAAATATTGTTACGAGAAATGTACAGGTGTGGTGAGATAGCTTCTCCGCAAAGCAGTTTTAGGGTTGCCATAAAATGGCAAGGGAAAGCAGGGTTGCCACATTTGGCGAGAAACTGCCCATTCTGTGACAAAATTGGTGATATGCAATGGACGGATGGAGAACCTTCTGGAAATAATTCTTACCGGCCAGCAAGTGTCGAGTGGGTTGTCGAGTGCACCGAAGGAGTCTGTTAGTGTATCACGGTTAGTGCAACGTCAACAGAGCGTGTTGAGCTCTGGGAACGATTGAACGGAAGAGTCGGGAGCTGTGCTCGTGTGTCGTCGAGTTCATCGCAAGTTGTAGTGTGGAGAGTCTCGAGAGTACGTGGAGTTCCGAGAATGACCAAGCAGAGTCGGGAGCTGTACTTTGGTGCTTTGCAGGAAGCTGTCTCCACCATTATTGCCTAACAGTGTGAAGGCTGTGTCGCTGATTGTTCCAGACTGGAGTCATAAAAAGAAAAATGCAACAACATTTTCTTTTGGATGAAAATTGCATATGGTATAAGCACAGAAGAATCTGTCTGAAATTTAAAGGTTCTGTTGGTTACATTTTGTAATTGGTACTGATAACTGGCATTTATTTCAAATAATTCTAATGCATTGAAATAATCATTAAATAACTTTTAATTTAAACTAAAAATAAACAAACTGCCAGAAATTTCCCAAGTGAAGAAAACATAAATTGGAATTTTCCTTTTTGTGTCATTATAATTATTCGTTAGGCAAGTTCTGATAAATATTTAGTAAATAACATAGTTTAAAAAATTTGTTTTGCTAAAAAAAATAATGGCCTATATCAGCTACTTTTAAATAATGCATTTGGCACTGGCATGCAATTCAAGACACTGATATAAAGAAACAAACAACAACAACAAAAAGTAAGTAACTAAATTGTTTATACAGAAAACAAAATTGTGTTAAAAAGGAAAACTAAATAATAAAACTGATTTGCATCACAGTAAGAACAATATATAAAAGCAGAACATTTCTTAATATTGTACATGTTTTGCAATTTTATTTAATTTTGAAAGGATTTTTTTTATTTTGTAATTTTAAATTTCAAAAGGATAAATTCAAAAGAAGTGATAATTTACTGCTGAACTTTAATTTCAATAACATTGTAGTTCATGTGAAAATCAGAAATGGTGCATTCCTTTCTACCATACAAGATTGTATTGCAAATGGCATCAGGGTAAAATAAGATTTTGGATACGGTGTATTCTCAGAAGTGTTCGAAAGTTTTTTTTCATGGTGGAGAAAATCAGATGGAAGACTGTTTTTTTTCCCTTATTTAATATTATTCATATTTGATTGAGTAACACTATTACAGTCAAAAGGTTTTAATTCAGACTCATTGGGACTTCAGAGATTCTGGATTATCCATTATTCCTGATTATAGATCATCAGTTTAAATCTGGTAAGATGGCATGCAGAAATTATAAAATTAAAAATATGAAACTATAATTTATGAAATAAAGAGCAATTATGATCTAAAGGGTATCAAAATTTACAAAAAAAAAAAAAGCTTAATATTTATTTGTTTACTTTATTAAACATTTCTTTCAATGCGCGCGTGCGTAAAGCATACATTACGCATAGTCGAAATTAGAAAATTGCAACCAGAAAACTATTTGATTTGTATTCATGATATTTATAATGACGAGGAATTTGATTTAAATCATATCAAAGACGGAGTACATCGAGATGAAATACATTCAAAAGTCGTTAATCCGGACTCGTTGGAACTAAGGCGATTCCGGATTATCGATTTTTCTGGATTATAAATCATCAGTTTAAATCTGGCAAGATGGCATGCAGAAATTATAAAATTAAAAATATGAAACCGTAATTTATGAAATAAAGAACAATTATGATCTAAAAGGTATCAAAATTTACAAAAAAAAAAAAAAAAAAAAAAAAAAAAAAAAGCTTAATATTTATTTATTTACTTCATTAAATATTTTAATTCTATTTGACATAATCGAAAGTTCCAACTTACTTTTATAAAATTGCTCTAACAGTCTGCAAAAAATAATAAGTAATGTGTAAGTTGTTTAAGTTATAAATTGCTTCGTTTATGTAAGTTCTTATAAGTTGCTTCGTTTTATGTGATAATACTTTCTCTTTAATTCTATAAACAGACATAATTTCTTCTTCAGTTACAAAGTTCTGCTGTTCAAGTCCTATAATTACTGTGTTGAGAATACCGACTAATTTGCTAATCAAAATTCTTTCA
Source organism: Stegodyphus dumicola (assembly GCF_044657685.1). NCBI lineage: Eukaryota > Metazoa > Arthropoda > Arachnida > Araneae > Eresidae > Stegodyphus > Stegodyphus dumicola. Next base: position 18,940,839 of record NC_140777.1, on the reverse strand, counting down.
TTTTCAATAACCTCTGCGTCACTTTCTTCACTATCGGAAGCGAATTATAATGACGAGGAATTTGATTTAAATCATATAAAAGACGGAGTACATCGAGATGAAATAATACATTTAGTAAGGAATTATAAGTCAAATAAAATAAAAACATCTGCCCTGAAGATAAGGATAGTGCTGACAGATCAACTTTCAATTCATTGCGCGCGCCGCAGAGCAGCGTGAAATTGATAAACAGATTTCGGAATGGTTAGAGAAACAAAGGATATGCCTTTATCCGTTTTGGTTGATCTTTGGATTATGGTAACTTGGCGATATTTTGGCGACCAACTCTGCTACAGCAACCCTCTATTTTTTTTTTTCCGCCAACATTTTGTCTTCACGAAGTAAAGACATGTTTCTTTTCTTTTTATTTACTGAACACTTTTTCCAACAATCTACTAGCCAAATTACACTTATACAGTCAAAAGTCTTTAATTCGGACACCCATAATCCGGAATGATCTATAATCCGGACCTCAAAGCTACAAACTTTCTGCGCATGCGCCGCGTTCACGCATGCGCACAGGCGTTTACGAGAGCGCGTAAGACCCTTACGACTGCGAATATGTTTGTGCGCATGCGCGTTTAATGTGTAACGGAGTTATACGCTAAGCTAAAGTTATCTAATTCAGTTAATGTTGCAGATTGCGTTGTTCCTTAATCTTCGAATTGGATCCCGCTTATTATTTTTTGCAGACTGTTAGAGCTATTTTATAAAAGTAAGCTTGAACTTTCGATTATGTCAAATAGAATTTCCGATATATATTTACTACAAAGCGAAAGTATGTTTTGAAATCCGAAATCTGTTTATCAATTTCACGCTGCTCTGCGGCAGAGGGGGGGGCAGAAACGTCATTATTAGATTATGATAGATTAGAAAGATTATGTCAAATAGAATTTCCGATATATATTTACTAATATGTAATTTGTATCTACAAAGCGAAAGTATGTTTTGAAATCCGAAATCTGTTTATCAATTCCAGTGACCCAGAGGTTATTGAAAACGAAAACATTTCGATTGACAAATTAGTCGGTATTCTCAACACAGCAATTATAGGACTTGAACAGCGGAACTTTGTAACTAAACAAGAAATTATGTCTGTTTAATAGAATTAAAGAGAAAGTATTATCACATGAAACGAAGCAACTTACATTGAAGGAAATGTTTAATAAAGTAAACAAATAAATATTAAGCTTTTTCTTTTTGTAAATTTTGATACCCTTTAGATCATAATTGTTCTTTATTTCATAAATTACGGTTTCATATTTTTAATTTTGTAATTTCTGCATGCCATCTTACCAGATTTAAACTGATGATCTATAATCCGGAAAAATCGATAATCCGGAATCGCCGAAGTCCCGATGAGTCCGGATTAACGACTTTTGACTGTACTAGAAATTTTATGTAACAAAACTGCTTAATCATGAAAAATATTAACTGCAAAATTGGGAAAAAGTGCACAATTGCAAACTCCTTGCACGTTTTTCAGAATAGCACATACACATAAACTATTTACACGTCGACTTAAAAAAAATCCCAGAATTGCACAAAAATGGCATTGCACACACTCTTAACTTTATCCATCTACACTGCTATTTTCTCATAAATTACAAAAATTTGCACGAAAATGCAAAAAAAATTCTGTGAATCTTTAAACTCTGTAAAAAGCACATATATGAAATTACCTGATCGCGAAAAAGTATATACCCTTTCCAAAGATGAACATTTCCACGTATAAAATAAATAAAATATCCAAAAACTTTTACCTCTAATTTATCTATTATATTATAAATGTCACCAACGAATTCATACCGCAAACATAACAAATACTTAGTGTCAAATATTTAAATTATTTCCATACACGTTTACTTCAACTGAAACATATACCAAATTCCTACAAACATAAAATTCACAAAATAACTATCATTTAATTAAAATATCACTAAACCATGTACACGTCGACTTATTTTTACTTAAAAAAAATCCCAGAATTGCACAAAAATGGCATTGCGCACACTCTTCACTATATCCATGTACACTCCTTTTTTCTCATAAATTAGAAAAATTTCACGAAAATGCATGAAAATACTCAACATATTCCAAAACCACGATCATTAAATTAAAATATAATTAAATTAAAAAAATACTACTTAAAATATAAATAAGCACATACATTAAATTAATAAAAATTAGATTAGAATCCTAATTACTTTAAACTAAATCATTGCTAACAACAATTTTCAAATAATACCATTTTAATTTATTTACTCCTTACATTTAGAACAATGCATAAAAATAATATCCTCAAATGATTAAAAATACTAACTTAACTAATCTTCTTCAGAATCTTCATTACGTCGCTGCAGTACTACTGCTAATTTCTAAATCTTAAATCCAATAGTCAACTGGAAGTCTATTCACCAAGTAATAAGAAATTAATAAAATTTCACCTATACTCAAACTACTTTCAGCAAACCACGTACCCTTCCTTACACTCCTTTTCACAAAATGTCCATTTTCACCATATTTCTTGCACCGCCATTTAAACTTGTAATATCCTTCCTTTCACACAATCTCAACTTATTATTATTATCAGATAACCGCATTAAAAATTTAGAATTCACTTTACATAGCGCCATGCAATCCGAAAATTAATCAACACTATTTCACACAACACACAATGAAGCTTTTCCAAATTAACCCCCGTTTCCGATTAAAGAACTGTAATTCGTCCATTAATGTCACATTTCACACAACAGAGAATATAACTAAATACGAAATTTCCAGATTTTCCCCCCTTTTCCGATTAAACAACTGTAATTCATCCATTAATGTCACATGACATATCTCATGATCTCTCATTTCCCTCACACAAAATAATGCGTAATCGGAACTGAGTGCTTCTCACATTATTACCAAAGTCCTAGGTAGTAACCTTTATTGCCTCCAAAATGTCGCCAAACTACCAGTTACCACATTCGAAAGATCAGCCTCCATTTTTTGCAGCAATTCCACTTTTTGGTTAATGGACTTCGAATCATACTTTCGCTTTGTAGATCCTTTACATATTAGTAAATATATATTGGAAATTCTATTTGACATAATCGAAAGTTCAAGCTTACTTTTATAAAATTGCTCTAACAGTCTGCAAAAAATAATAAGCCAGATCCAATTCGAAGATTAAGGAACAACGCAATCTGCAACATTAACTGAAATAGATAATGAGATAATTTTAACTTAGCTTATACTGTCCGTTATACATTAAACGTGCATGCATAAACGTATCATGTACATGCGCACATGCATATTCGTAGCCGTAAAGGTCTTACGCGCATGCGTCAACACGACGCATGTGCAGAAAGTTTGTAGCTTTGAGGTCCGAATTATAGATCATTCCGAATTAACGACTTTTGACTGTACTACATTTAGTAAGGAATTATAAGCAGAATAAAATAAAAACATTTGCCCTAAAGATAAGGATAGTGCTGACAGATCAACTTCCAGTTAATTGCGCGTCTCATTCTACATCATCATTAATTAGTACAGTATACAGTCAAAAGTCGTTAATCCGGACTCGTCGAGACTTCGGCGATTCCGGATTATCGATTTTTTACAGATTATAGATCATCAGTTTAAATCTTGTAAGATGGCATGCAGAAATTCTAAAATTAAAAATATGAAACCATAATTTATGAAATGAAGAACAATTATGATCTAAAGGGTATCAAAATTTATAAAAAAAAAAAGCTTAATATTTATTTGTTTATTTTATTAAACATTTCTTTCAATGTAAGTTGTTCAAGTTGCTTCGTTTTATGTGATAATACTTTCTCTTTAATTCTATAAACAGACATAATTTCTTGTTCAGTTACAAAGTTCCGCTGTTCAAGTCTCGTAATTGCTGTGCCGAGAAACCGACTAACTTGTCAATTGAAATTTTTTCGTTTTCACTAACCTCTCTGTCACCTTCTTTATGTCTTTATCCATTTTTTGCAGCAATTCCACTTTTTGATTTGATGGACATCGAAACATACTTTAGTACTTATGTATTATCGCAACCAGGTTGGCGCGATTTGTAAGTTTGAGTAAAAAAGTATGAATAGAAAGAAAATGTACATTTATCAATTACAGATAATTTTTAATACAGTTTTTTATATTATTTTGTTTTAAAATATAAAATAGCAATTAAACCCTTCCAGTTTCGAATTTGAATAAGTTGCAGAATTATTTTTTCGGCGGAAATCTTTTGGCTATTGCTTTTAGCACTGATTGAAAACCGTCTTCGCCATTAACAGCTTGAGCTTGGCGCCATATAAATTCGATAAGGTACGAGTCAAGATGATGACGGACTGCTCCTCTTTGTTTTTTGTTGTGCCATTTGGCTGAGCCCCACGTGGGCTCTACATGTTGTGTGTGAACGCCTGTGTTGGGATCCACAAAGTTATATTTGTGATTAACAGTTCCATACAGAAATCCAGCATTTTCGAACTCACTTGTATTGTATCCTTTCCAGCAATCCGAATAAATGATGCTTCCTTCCTTGATATTTTCACAAATTTTTTCCATGAGGGTAACGGCGCTTCTGTTAGGTACGATAACCAAAAAAGTCTCTCTCTTTTCTCGGCAAATTCCGCCGAAAACCCATTGCTGTGGTAGTACACGCCCAGTGTTATTTTTTCTTTTTACAAATAAATTCTTTTTACTAAACTACGTATAACACGTAGGGGTGCCGTAAGTAGGGTCGCCAAATTTGGCGATTTATGCAAATTTTGGCCTGGTTGCGTTAATATGTAAGTACCCATACTTTCGTTTTGTAGATCCTTTGGGAGCTCCAGCATCGGAAATTCTATTCGACATAATCGAAAGTTCAAGTTTACTTTTATAAAATTGCTCTTACAGTCTGCAAAAAATAATAAGCCGGATCCAATTCGAAGATTAAGGAACAATGCAATCATCAACATTAACTGAAATAGATAATTAGATAATTTTAGCTTATACCGTCCGTTATACATTAAACCCGCACGCGAAAACATATTCTGCGCTTGCGCACACGCATATGCGCAGTCGTAAAGGTCTTACGCGCACGCGTAAATGCCTATGCGCATGTGTCAACGTGGCGCATGCGCAGAAAGTTTTTAGCTTTGAGGTCCGGATTATAGATCATTCCGGATTATGGGTGTCCGAATTAACGACTTTTGACTGTACTACTATTTTCAATTCTGAAGGGATAAATCTAATATAAGAGAACCTGGACTATGCCACAGCAGTCAATCTGAATCCAACTGTAGAAGATATAGGGAAAACCTTCTAGGTTAAAAAAAAAAAAAAAAAAAAAAGTGGAAAGAAGTCTTGTGGCACTGGGTTTGAACACGAAGTTCGATTGTTAGGTTCCACATCAGTTCAATAGGTTAGAGTAGACTGAAGGGTATCCCTTGCATTATCGCGAAGTTGTTGTTTCAATTATCGCCAAGTCGTTTCATTTATGGTAACCTGAGTAGTTGAATGTTATGGAAACCCTATTATGACGTAATCGGTTGCATGACTGCAGTAAATTTTGAATTATGGGATGTTTTGTAAGGGCTTTTGGTGTGTATGTGTTAGAAAGTGCATTGCTTGTTTTGTTGTTTAGATGGTAGAATGGCTGAATGTATAAAGATTAATTTGAATTTTCTTTTTGGAAATTTGGAACAAAAGCGGAAAAGAGCATTAGTTGACTGATGTGTAAGATGGTTTATTTAGTAGCCATTTTCCGAACAGTCGAGAGTTCGGAACTAAGGAGGATATTTTTTACTCTTACTTTACTTAATTTATGTGGCGACCACGATAAGCGGAGTTCAGATAATTTTAGGAAGTTTTTGGATGCTGTTAAGGAATTTTATGTGCCACATACTGAAGACAAAGAAATTTCTAAATAAGGTAAGTGGATATTGGCTTTGCGTAGTGCTTAGATGCAGAAGAGGTTTTTCTTTTTTTATGTTATTTTATTGTTTGGTTTAAAATGTAGTTTATTGAGATTATGTATTTTTTGTTTGCTTCTACTGTAAAATTGGGTGCTCCTTTTACTTTTTAAGTGAAAATATATCAATGTGTACATGGACAAAGTCAAGGGAGTGTGCAATGCCAAGTTTGTGCAATTCTGTGATGATTTTTTAAGTAAAAATAGGTCAATGTGTACATGGATACCGAGTTTGTGCAATTCTTTGACTTGTTATTTTGTTTTTATGTAGTGGCAATTTTTTTGCACTAAAAGTGCCGCTAAACAAAGCCAAAATAACAAGTCAAAAGAATTGCACAAACTCAGCATCCATGTACCGCAAAAAATCACCAATTTTCGCCAAGGGGTACCTGTGAATATACTTTTACCACTCGGTACATACAGCTCATCAAGAGAGGCAAATCATGACACGTGTTTCCTTGCTTTCTCAGTAGCAAAATCACAACTTCTTGACACAAACACAGGAGATAGAGAAGTGGGTTATGAACCAGAATCTGAAGCATCTCAGGACCGGTGTCATGTTTCTGAATTGCCTCAATCAATGTCCAAACAAGAACTTCATCCCAAGAAGGTATTGTTGAGTATGTGGTGACATGTAAAAGGAATAATTCAATGGGTGGTCTGGAATATAATCAAACCATTCAAGCAACCTTCTAGTATTAACAGCTGGATATAGAGTGATAATCATTATGGTCAAAGTGACGAAGTCTTGTTCATTGCCAAGGGCTTATCATCTAACATAACCTTTTACAATTGAAATTTTGTTATTCACGATTTAATTCCGGTCCCCATTAAACATTTTTAACAATTTACATTCAAGTTACTTCAAAACATCTTTCGAAATAGAACTTACTAAGTATGGATTCACTCTTTTCAGATAATTCTACTATAATTAATCTTAGAAGATAATATAATCAATATTATTTAGTAAATAAATTATTATTAACTTACTTTGCAGCAATTGCGCAAGTAGTAGAATAACTTGTTTTTGCACTAAGTGAATTTAAGATCATACAAAATTATATGTATACATATATATATGTGCAATTCCTACATTTCTTACTGTCTTTATAATTGACAGAAGAGCTTGATGATTTATTTTATTTCCTTAAGCATCCAACACTATTTTTATCATGGTAAGTTATAATAATTATGAATAAAATTGTAACTTTATATTTGAAAGCTACGTGAATTAACATACAAAAGGAAAAATGTCATATTACAACCTTACTATAACTAATTTTCTGTAGAACAACTACACAATTTAGAACAAATTCTAATTTAATATAAAAATATGTAGAAGATATACCTAATAACTGAAAGTAAAGCTATTTAATTTATAAATGCTTTAAATAAAATACATGCTGCTTATATGACCTCATGACTACATAATTATATCAGAATAAAATTAAACATGAAAATAGCAATTGAATCATCAAGCATTTATAAATATATAACAGTAGCATTTACTGTACAACATACACAAAAACATAAAATAAATATTACAGATTAAATGCCACAGGCTAAAACCATATTAACATGCTGAGTTTTATTGACTTACTCAAGTATGCACTTCATGTCTCAAATTATAACTAAACAAAATTTTAAAAAAAGATTTTTACTCATAAAATTTCAAAAATACTCTTGTTGTTCACTAATTAAAATGGAACGTTTTCAAATTTTGCTTACATATGCTGTCCCAGAAGAAAAGGAAGAAAATTCATGATTAATTATGTTTAAAGTTTAATTTGAGCAATGCATTGTATAAAGATGACTATAAAGATATTTCTACAATTAAAAATATTTAAAAAAATCAATTGAAATTTTTTAGATATAAATCTTTAAATGTGTGATCGTAGGCAAAAATGCCTGTCCCTTTCAAGTTTCATGTTATTCAACCTCTTTGTTTTGTAACCTAATTTATTTTTTTAAACAAATAAGCTTAATTACTTTAAATATGAACTATTAGTATGTTATACTCATGATAAAAATTAATTGCAGAAGTTTTTTTCTTTAACAAATCAATAGAAAAATAATTTGTCTTCTACTTCATGTCAAGTCCATTACCTTGAGATTATTTTAACAAAATTAGTTTGTAAATCTGTCTAAAAGAGACAGTACATATTCAGTGACATAGATAAACTAGTCAATTTATAAGTTCGACTGCTCTGAATATGTACTGTCACCACTTTAGGCAGATTTACAAACTAATTGGGAGTAAAATAATCTCAAGATAACGGACTTGACAAGAAGTGGAAGACAAATTATTTTTATCTGAAAATTTACAATTTATTTTTTTATATTTTAAATTGTAGAAATATATTTATAGTTGTTTTATGCAATGCATTGCTCCAATTAAACTTTAAATATTAATTTATCTTGAATTTTCTTTCATTTCTGCTAGGACAGCATATGTAAGGAAAATTTGAAAATGGGCCAAGCAATTATTTTGTTTTCTTCAAGTACATGTTCACATGATCAAATAAATATGATGAATATTTTTCACTGTAGAATAATAATGAACAACCAACTCAATTAAATTTCTTCATTCATACTTTGGTTTTTGATTTAACTTTAAGAGTTCATCTTAAAAAGGAAACATAACTAATGGATTACAATATATTTAAAATGTAAAACTTTTTCTTTGATTATCAAATATCACTGCTTTTCCAAAATGATATTTTTCAAAAATAAAAAGACTACCAATTACCAATACAACATTTTGCTCTAATGTATGTATGAGATAGGAATCTCAAATTACTAAAATATTTCAATATTAAATTATATTTAGAAATAAGATTTCGAACGTCAAAACGATGTTGAAATTTTAGCATAACAATATATTTCTGAGAGATCATGTGATTAATTAAGTACAAATATCATGAAATCTAAAAATTTAAATCAAATATAACAGCTTTGCATAGCTGTAGGTTTTTATTTGAAAGTTACGTGAAACTCTACTTTAACTGGCATAATTCTTTTTTACTTAAAAAAATAATAATATATTAAAAAAATGTTTATATTTCATGAGATTAAATGACATGATTTCATATGTGATAATCAAATTTAAAAAAAAAAAATAAGAATTTTTTATATTTCTCACTGTCGTTTGTTACATGAATGGCAAAAGTTAAAAACTTCAAACAACACGATTGCATATTGCACGGAGGAGAATAATTAATCAAACAATTAAGAGACTTAAAAAAAATGCGACTGAAAAAAATACACGATATAGAATATCTATGTATAGAGGATACACAACATTTATGTTGACACTGTATTTACCATCATGTACATTTTACACGAAGCTATTAAATTTCATATTGCGAGAGGGAAGGGGAAACAATTCTACACTTACTCGAAGCAGTTTGTTTATCCAACACGCACAGAGCTTTAGAGAATTACTAATTCTAACAAGAACTTAGAGGGCAATCACAGTCAAAAAGAAAACTTTTCATGTACACAAAAGATGAATCCCATCGTCAATACACAATGCCACGGGTAGAATCGGTTCACGGCAATTTATTTCCAGCTCTAAAACTCATCTGCACTTCAACAACGGTACACTTCTTCCGTGGAGCGACAGCTTGTAATTCGTAGACAGACAGACAGAAACGCCAGTCAGCTGAGATAGGGTTGCCATATGCGAAGATATCTAACTTTACAGCACTGTCCGTTGCTCGCCAAACGTGTCCGATTTGCAAGGGGATCGATCAGCTTAACGAAAGCTACGTACAAAACCTTTACTTATTTTTTAATTTTGATACTTCACTTGCATTTGAAAAAATCAGATGTGCATGTAACAAAAATGCCATTACAAACAATAATTTATGATAATAGAATAAATCCATTTCACATAAGTAATGAATTAAAAGTAATATTGCTATTAATGGATTGAATTGGGTTATTAATTATGGCAAAGCACACGAGAGCTATCTGCCTAAGGGAAGGGTTGCCTTCGTTGAGGACTTTCTAAGGGAAGCTGTCTCGTATACACGTTACACATGGGGAAAACCACGAAAACGCCCATGCAGCCAGCCCGTTCGCGGGATTCGAACCTCGGACCGAACTACCAGTGTTCAGCGTCTTTACCCCTCGGCCGCTGGTGGGCCTTATTGCTATTAATGATATGAATGAATACATAATTTCAGTTTAATTGAAAATGCAAGAAACTGATAAAACTTCTAGCAAACTCATTGTTTGGCCCCGCACGAATAATTATGCGTTAGAAATGTTTTCTATTTAACGTCGATTTCTCTTGGCGTGAATTTATGGGAATTATAGACTTGTTACATAATAAAAATTTTTACGATTGATTTTGTCAATAAAATAAACGAATATAAATATTTTATTCCATGACGGATAGGATTTCTTTTCTATATATATATTTTTTTTCCTATTTTCCTATAATCCCTTTTTTTCCTGTGCAGTTCAGTTTCTTAAAATGGCAAGCAATTCAATATTACAAATTCAGAGATAAAGATCTTATGCCACAGAAACGGCAGCAATAGCGTGAACCAGGTCTCAACAGAGAGTGATTAAGACCATTGAATACCAAAGTTGGTTCCCAGGTAAAAAGGTCGCTGCATTATTGGTTTTCGTGTTTTTTCCCATGTTTAAACGAATACGAGCCAGTCCCCGTTAAAATTTCTTCAAAGGCATCCTTTCCCTTAAGCAAATAGCCCTTCTGTGTTTGCCATATTCAATTAACACAACATAACTTTATAAATTAAGGAGCTTTGGCTTTTAATCTAAAGTGTTTAAATTTGCAAAATTTGTATTTTATAAAGGTTTGTTTTTTCAGAACATAACCATAAAGCCATAAATTAAGGCTAGACGAATTATTGTTTTACATAATATCATTTTATTGCGAATTATGTAGCCCAAATATGTCACTTCTTGTTTCTAGCGTATTTCTTCTTCAAACTGTTGCGACTACCTTCATGACAACTACTCCGCAGAAAGAAAAAAAAAAAAAAAAAAAAAAGAAAAGAAAAGAAAAGAAGAAAACAGTTTTTGATTCGAGTGTTTTAGCAACAGAGAGAAACCAGACGATAACCGTAGAACTAGCATTTTTATTCAGATTTTATTTTTATTCTTTAACTTGAACTGAATTTTTAGGAGTTTTTGTATCGGCTGTAATCGAATATTGTATTTTAAATTATTATCGTTTTAAACTAAAAATGTAAATAATACTGTGTCTATACAAAACTTTTTTGAAAAGATTTAACCAATAAATCTTATGACAACAGACTTTTGTTTAGGAAAAAACTTTATTTTTCTCAAATAAATAAATAAATAAGTAAAATAAAATAAATAAATAAATAATTATAGCAATATAGAAAAGAAAAAGAATAAAAAAATTTTACAAGTTTCAGATATTAATGATCCTTCAAAAAGGCTGTCTTAAAATTTAATATTGTTTATCGGTATAGATTATCAACAGAGACAGTTCGGGTAAAATGGCGAAACATTTTCTAAGCAACTACAGGAATGTGCACCGGGATCATGGGAACGCTGTATTGAATATCTTCTGTATTGAAGAGTGAAAAAATACAGAACGTCATTCTGTAAAAATATCGAATGTTTTTAATAGGATATTTCATGAATTAAATTGACCATGTACACCTCGAAGCAAAAATTTTGAATCTTCTTTTAAATTTCATATCTTTGTGTGTATTTAATGAATTTTTAATTAACAAACTCAACCATTTAAAAAGCAATGTGCTACTATTGCACCAGATAAAACGTTTTTGTTTTCGGCGTCCCAGTGTTGCCATTTGGCAAAGTGTAAGATGCGCATTTTTCAAATTTAATCAACAAACAAAGGTCTTTAATTTTTCAAATTTAATTTCAAAATTTTCAGATTTAAACATCAAACTCAGCTCATTTTACCACTGTCAGAAATGAAATACTTTATCTTCCATGTGTCACTGTGTTATCATTCGGCAAAGCGTAAGATAATTTAACTTTCAAATTTAATCAGTTTGTTATTAAAAAAAAATCTAAGCGATTTAAAAGCCGTAAACGCAGGTCTTAATAACAATTTTTGTTCTACTTTTTAATCCAATTTATTTAAATAAAAATTCATCATATCAGTTTCGCAAAAAATTTTACTATATAGTTAGTAATAATTAAATTTATACAAAAAGATACCATTGTTAAGTAGTGACGGCGAAGACAGATAAATTTGAACTATGCCATCTGTAAGGATCTGGCTACACGACAAATTAACAAAAAGTTGATGGTATACGCCGTAAATGACACCACAGATTTCTTTCTGCGAAACTAAACGCGTTCAAGGGCTGAGTTCGATACATAAATACCTCCAATCAAATATATGTTCCAATCGAGATAAAAACTACGAAGCATTTTTCAACAGCAGGCAGGAAAATTACAGTTGAAAACCAGGAAAGATATCTGTACACAAAGTTGCAAATAAAACAACAGATATTTTCAAGCTTGACGTGCCATTGAATTGCTATATAAAAAACCGTCCACATATTTCAAACATTTACTGACCTTGCTTTCATGAACACTCACTATTCGCGTGACGTAACGCGAGGAGGCGGTCATGTGACATGATCCCACACTTTATGAGTTATGGCAGAAAATAAAAATAAAACATGCCGTTTCTTACTGAACCATATTATTTATTACTCAACGCAGGTCTTGCGTAGTGACAGAGAAGCTGTGGGTCTCGGTGTCTAAAACAATGCCGATACAATCGCGCAAGAAACAGGATAAAGCAGTAAAATAAAAGTAATACAAAAGGAAAAAAATGCGCGGATAACAGCAAAGCTCACACCGAAAAACTTCATATAAACCAAAGCTGAATCTTGGAAACTAAATGGTAGTGGTGGTGGAGGGGGGGAAAGCTGATAGAACTATTTGGCATTGTTTTTGAAGATGTTCGTTAGTCACTGCATTGCCAGCAACTTTCTGAAGGAGATAGAATATAAAGTATAAGAAAAACAGAAAACGTTTAGGGCAGCGTTTAATAAACAAAATGTGTAAATCTCTAATAAATCAGACTGGATCGCAGTTAAAGTAATAAACAGAGGAGCGTTCTACCACACAACATTTATTCACAAACACCAAAGACGAACTGATACATATACATAATTCACATCACAGTTTCCTTTTACAAACAAACACTACCGCCATCTATTGGCGATCTATGGATACACAATCCTAAACTTAACATTTAACAAATATTTTTTCTTAAATTCGAATGTTCTGTGGGCTGCTTTACTCTTCTCTTCGAACGATTATATCCCGTTTCACGCTTACCCAGAGGAGGTGTTTTTTTAAAAATCGTGCCATTTCAGCCTCTCTTGATAGGATAGGTAAGAACAGTTCACATTTCAGCCTTGTCATTCAGCGTTAACGTAAAATCTGAAAGAGCTATAGAAGGTCATGTGACTGTAAAATACGCTTAAAGTGATGCCACAACGACGTGTAAAGGTTTTAAACTTAGTTTCAGCTTATGTAAACCATTAATGACACTTGTGATTATACCTAATGTATAAAACAAGATGCTTTTAACATTTGATTACAATTTAGTATAATTATTATTATCTTGAAATAAAATCAAGGGTCAATTCCAAAGGATTAATTGCGGCTAACATATTTTGAGAATTCTACATCTTGAAAACTAAAGCATTGAAAGAGAAAAATTGAAACATTGAGTGGGAAAAATGAAAACTTTTTTGAAGATTTGGATAGCTTTCAGTCTGCAATAAAATTACAATACTCCAAAAGAATCGTGAAAATTGTCCGTAATAGTTCTATCACAGTTCATATTAAAATAGATTAATTCTTTACAGATTTAAAAGATTTCACCGTAGATATATTATGCCATATATAGGAAATATATGTCATATATAGATATATTATGCCATATATAGGACTATTTAAGCCATATATAGGAAAGCCGATTTTTTTTTTTTTTTACTACCATCTCCTGAACGGAGTTACTATACGGTATCAAAACAAAATATACGTGTTCATTATGATCTGAAATAATTGATCTTAAAAGACCTTTTTTTCGGTTTTCCTTGTTTTGCTCACAATTTATTCTCGAGAAACGTAAAAATACACGAATTTTACCTTACAATTACACTCTCCTCGACTGTCTTCCCACCAACTATAATGAAAAGTTAAAAGCAGAAAAGCTAAAATGGTACGATTTCTGATGCTCTCTTCCAGAACTCCTACAGAAGGGGGTGGGGAGACTGAAATGGCACGGTTTTTTATTGCCACCACCAGGAAACCTGAAATGGGAAAGCATTACGTTTCACGCAAGCTAGATTAATCTGTTTTAGGGACCTAGTCATTTCTTCCTGCCGAGTTCCCACCGGGGGGGGGGGAGGATCCTCTAAAAATTAGAAAATTAAATAAATAAATGTTCCTGGTTAATTAAAAATTAATGCGCATTTATCCAAGAAAAAAATTTCAGTACAATAAACATGAAAAAAAAAATACATTTTAGTTTTTATTTCAAAGTTTATAAAAATATATGATTTTACCTTGTTCGAACTATTGCAAAATCTGATTATAAACATTATTTGATTATGTATCATAACACTAATAGAATTAGAATTGTTTGATCACACCTCACAAATTAAAAAACGAAATTCATTTTGTTAAACATCAAACTGGTTTTCAAATTGTACAAAAATTAATTCAAAAATACTTTTTTCTCGCTTTCAATTCTACAAAATTCTGGATTAGTTTCTCATAACTGATATTTCTCAAAGCTTTTTTTTTTTTTTTTTTCGATGTACAGTAAAATCTAAAGAAGTTAATTTTGTTTAGCTAAATGAGTTTTGTAAGTAATTTTTTTATACGTTTTATTACTGAAAATGAAAATACCATTTCCTGTGTCACACTCCACCTTGCAGTTAGTCAGCACAACATTGCCACGTACAATGAATGTATTATTTATAACAATAACATGTAAATAAGAAAATAATCCTATAAATTTTAATCGAAGGATTATTTTTTTTTTTTTTTAATCCAAAAAAGAGTGTTTGTTTAGTTCAGAATCTGCGCCAAAGGGTGTGCAACTGGTGCGCACGCACCAGATGAGAGAATTATCTACTTTATGACCAGTGAAAAATTTTGATCAGGCCATCTGATGCGCATCCTCCTCCCCTTTTCGAGTATAGCTGTGCTTAAGCTCCTCTCTTTCCGTGGAGGATTCTTCTAAAGTCCAAGCCCTGATAACCAAAGAATAGGCGGAACTTGTTTTCTTGGCACCCTTAAATTCATGGGCTTGTCCTGATGTTGCTGTCAGAGAAGTTAAATAACTGACAACAACAGTAACCATTTTCTCTCTCTACAATTTTCCAAAGTTCCAAAATTCTAAAGAATTTTCATCTCCACTGGACCATAAACATCTTTAGATTAAAAAAAAAAAAAAAAAAAAAAAAAAAAAAAAAAATTCTTCTCCACTGACCCAGACTTTTTTATTTGTACTTTCATATTTACATTAAAAAATACTGTAAAATCTAAACACTGACCGCGTTCATGTCACACGGTTTTTTTTTTTTTTTTTTTTTTTTTTTCCTCTTCGCCTTTTCCAGAATAAGATTACGATGGCATATATTTGTATTATTTAAAAATAATATTTTACGCAATTTAACATTTATTAAAAAATATTTTTCAATTTTTTACAATTCAGTCGTCTTCCCCGATGCTACCGGTTCCGTCGTATTTGCCTCCCCCACACCCCAAATTGGTTAATCCGGCGACAGCAGACAAAGAACCACTATTGAGTTTTCCAAGTGCGATTACCAACGAATTAAAAGAGCGAAACGTTGCCAAATCATGTAACCATGCCGAAACCTACCGAATAACGATCAAAGACCGCCGCTAAATGCCACCTCTAGACAAACGCGCGCAGTGAAACGCGCGCCAGTTGATTCGTTGGCGTCCGACTACCATTCACGAATTTCCCAGTGGTAGAAAAGAGGGAGGGGGGGGGGAAGAAACCGTAGAATAAAAAGAAAGCGTTTCTTTGTTCAAAAGTCGTTTTATAATAGTCAGCTTGAGCTATTTGCGTCAGATCCTGTAAATAATACTGAGGGTGTTTATGAACAACTGGAATGGGGAACTTTCAGACAGAGAAGCAGACGGTTTCATTTCGTTACATAAAAGTGTCGCTGACCGATAATAAAATCGGAGAAAAAATTTTAACAAAGACATGTTTTCATGGCCAAACTGAGAGTGATTAGAATCTCAGAGCAGGATCTCAACTTATGTTATATTTTTAGACTTCTTGTGAGTTTTTACCAAGGGCTTCGAGAAAAAGTGGGATTATAGTTGATATGTAGTTTGTATTTTATACGTGCTTTTATTTTATTTTATTTACTTTATATTTTGAAGTCACTAATATTTTTGCCCCAAAGGGCTTTTAGTCAAGAAACCCTATTTTGGGTTGTTTCACTTTTCTGTTGCCATTCGCCGTTCGGGCAAAATGTAAACATACTGACCTTTGTCTGTTAGTAATGGATGCAGTTCTTAAGAATAGTATTTTTTTTTTTTTTTTTCTTTTTAATCTGGTTTGTTAAATAAAAATGCATTTAATTCATGGTATATCTAATTAAAAACATTCAATATAGAATTTCGTTATATATATATATATATATATATATATATATATATATATTTGTAATAATAAAATTCCATAGTCAAGAATACACTTAAAATTCTAACTGTATGTTCTTTTCATTTTTAATGGCGACGTTCTCTTATTTGAAAGTACGTGGAATTAAATCCACAGCCCCGTAGTGAAGTTGTTTTTCCCGCCTTTTCTACACGTACAGTTTTAGAATGTTCTGGAAATATTTAAAGCGAACTGGATTGGCTGACGTCATTTCTTGGAAGCTCCGCCTTTCCAGAGGTTATAAAAGACTCGCAAAGGAATATCGGGGGGCTTTTTCTTAAATGTCACGATGCAGTAAACTTCATACAAAAAGTTACTAGTAATTCTTTTTTATTTACCCCGGAGATCTTAATTTTTGTAACTGCTATTTCTCCTGAATAATAATAAATGGATCCTGTTTTGTAAACTTATCGTCTGTTAATTTAAGCTACAACTACATTTATGATGCTTCACAAATCTATTTATTCCGGACAAAAGCTGGTACATCACATATATATATATATATTTTCACTTTTCATTGAAGTGTCTTGCCATTCGGAGAAATGTAAGATATTATTCTTCCATATTTAATCCATCTATTACTAATTAATAAACTAATGAGAAACGAAGCAGTCAACTAAAAAGAAGCAAGTATGTTTGTACTAAAAGCGACAGATGCTGTTGTTAAGAATTTTTTTTTTTTTTTTTTACTTTTTAGTCGGATTGATTTAATAAAAAATGCATTTAATTGATATATCTAATTAAAATCATTCAATATTTTTCATAGATTTCACTCATTAGATATTTTTTCACTTTTCAAATATACGGAAGGAACGTAACGTTCCGATGTTAGTCTAAATGCATATTCTAAAACGATTCGCTCTTCCACCTGGGGGCATCTCTACCGATAATCTGTATTGATGATCCAGATTAAATTTTAAAAGACCCTTTTGGGCGCTCGTTAAAATCTGACCCCTTCCAGAATTTTTGTTGATCTTGTTGTCGTTAGTTTTGTTTCTTGGAAGTGGCACCAAAACAACTTTTAGAATAAAATAAAAATATGCGTCTTTAGTAGCCTTATTAAAAATATTTGTTGTTTACAAGAGATGTCTTATTTAAGATCCGAACTTATTTTCTGACATATATGATACTTCAGAATTTGTTTATTAGCCTGTAGAGTTCGTGACATGCTGGCAGCTTAGCAGTTTAACCTGACGAGTAAGCGAATAGAATTTCCTAAGGTTTCGGTGACTGGGACGTGGAGGATTTTCTAAGGGAAATCGGTTCGGATGCACGTTATATATGGGGAAAATCACGAAGACGCTCCCCGTTCGCTTGGAATCGAAACTATAAAATCGATATAAGTTAACGTTGTCTTCTTCGGGAAAAAGAAACTTTGTAAACACGCAAGCACATCACATAATAAATTTCCATTCGATTTCAAACTAACCTTTAATTTTAGCTATAAATGAAAACGATGTTTAACGTGGGTGCATCTTTTAAATCGCATAAAATTTTCCATGTGGCGGTTAGGTTAGGTTATATGAATATCATCAAGCCACATGGGCTACTTGCCTAAGAGAAGGAAGGCTTTCGTGGAGGTCTTTCGGGGGGGGGAGAAATTGGCTCCTGTTCTCGTCAAGCACGGAGAAAAATCACGAAAGCCAACCATGCAAACCGTTTGCCAAAGCTCGAACCCAAACTAAATCGAATTATGAGTATTCAGCGGTCCCCTCAGGCCCAGGTGGGTCAACCCCAGAAAATAATTTAAATGCCTGAAATTTTCATTTGAAGACATTAGCGCAGTGCCTAATAAGGTATTAAAATACCGCCCCTTTATAAAATTCTCTCTCCCCCTCTCACCGCTTTACGCAAGTCTTTCAACAGGTTGTTCATCGAATTTGAACGGAAATGAGCTACTTTAATTCTAAATTCTGGTTTCGTGTAGACGGTCAGGCGACTTCGCTTTTCCCAGAGAAAAACTCCTAACTCAGATAAACGTTTAAAATAAACGTATTTTTATTGGAATTTTAACTTAACAACATACATGGCTCGTGCAATTAACAAATCATCGCTTCCTACAGGATTTAACACAACACAAAAGGTCAAAGTACAGCTTAAGAATTAAAGTACAACTTCATACGGTACTGTCCTGCTGTAAGCTTTGACTCAGGTCCTCTGATCACGTGAGCAAAACGCGGCTAACAAAGACTAAAGTTGGTGTATTTAATTATGGCAAAGCACACTAGGGGCTATCTGTCTAAGGAGAGGGATGCCTTCGTGGAGGACTTTCTAAGGGAAACTGGCTCGTATACACGTTACACATGGAGAAAACCACGAAAACACCCATGCAACCAGCCCGTTCGCGGGATTCGAACCTCGGACCGAACTACCAGTGTTCAGCGACTTTACCGCTCGGCCGCTGGTGGGCGACAAAGACTAAAGCAGATTCAAGTAAAGTAGCTGGGAGAAAACACTTCGAAGATGATCAACTGTCTCTGTCTCTGCCAAAAGCTTCCCCTTAATTTCAAGAACTTTATTCTTATAGTTCTGGTAGGAATCGACGAAGGCGAAATCACAGTTAAAATAGTGGGTTTGTAAACAAAAGATCTAAAGATTAACGTTTTAGACACATTATACTGTTTGATAGTCTAAGTCAAGTCTAAGTGATAGTCTAAATGAAGGGCTATGTTTAAGTCAAGATCTAAGTCAAGGTCTCCCTAGTGCGATCCGTGTTGACCCCCTAGAGGCCGATGAAATTTTGAAAGCTGTCAATTATTATAGCGGGGACGATAGCTGAATATGCAGCGGCAATTGATCGGCATAATCAAGATCCCATTGGTTACACAAAAAATTGTTAATAAAATTGATAATTAATTGCTTCGTGGAGGACTTTCCAAGGGAAACTGGCTCGTATACATGTTACACATGAAGAAAACCGCGAAAATGCCCATGCAGCCAGCCCGTTCGCGGGAATCGAACCTCGGACAGAACTACGAGTGTTCAGCGACTTTACCGCTTGGCCGCTGGTGGGCGAAATCTGGCGTGAGAGGGTTGCCCATTTGTTGAAATGGAATTTCTCTAAAATAGGCTAATATTTTATGTAATAGGGTATCCAAGTCAAATTCAGATCTTTGCAAAAAATAAAAATAAAAAGTAAAATAATAATAATAAAATTTCAGATTTTATATTATGCTCAAAGGGGCGTTTTTCTAACGTTTTGTGTGTTACTTTTATTTAATAAATATTATGTTTTTCGCACTTAAACTATAAAATTAAATTCAAAAGCAATAACACAAAATATTTAAAAAGTGCATATCTTTAGAATTTCCGATACACAGTCTCGAGCGCTCAGTGGCGTAGCTAGAGTGGGGCAAGGGGGGCATCTGTCCCCGGGCGCAGCATCCAAGCGGCGCCAAACTGATGCTACGAAATTTTTTAATGAAATGTTTTCCATTCTTGGCACATAAAAAAAAGGCGTAAATTCTTCAGTTGTCTCCGGGCGCTGGGAACCCTAGCTACGCCCCTGTGCGCTCTGGAGATAACAATTTTTTTTCGTACAGTGTTGCCATTGCTCTTTTTGAAATCGTTGAGTTTGTTAATCAAAAATTCATTTTCATTAATCAAATTTTACGAAATATGAAATACATAATAAAACAAACTCCACATTAGGGCTTCCAGATGCCCATATTCGGGTGGAGGATTACGTTATTCAAAATTGGATGGCTCTAGGTACTGTCGTTTTATGGCAATGCGAGAATCATACATACATTTATGCAGATTCTTCCTTATTTAATTCCTTTCAATATAATGCAGGACTCCAACATTTGGTGGTAACAATATGAAAAGTGATAAACCGTTTATAGTCATTCGACGCGAAATGCCACAACGAAATTAATAGCCCTTCTGGGCTAACGCCCTTTGAGCTAATAAATAAAAATAATAAAAAAATTTAAAGCTTTCCGATTTTATATTATGCATTTGGGATAACGTCCCTTTGGTTAAAAAATATTTGAAAACAGCATATCTTCAGAGTTTCCGATAGAAAGTCTCGTGCGCTGGAGATAAAAAAATTTTCCGTACAGTGTTGCCATTGCTCGCTTTGAAATCGTTGAGTTTGTTAATCAAAAATTCGTAAAAGTTTTACAAAATATGAAATGGACAATAAAACGTATTCGAAATTCCTAGTTCGGGCTACCACATGTCCATACTCGGATAGAGGTCTCAATTATTCAAAAGTGATGGCAAAAAATTAAAAATTTGAAAGATACCTTTGTTTTTTACTCAGTGCGAGAAACACAAACATTGATGCAGATTCTTCATTATTTAATTTATTTTTAAATATAATACAGGGCGATAAAATTTTGTGGCAGCAATTTGAAATGTGAAAAGGACATTAATAGTGAACCGATGCAAAATGCCGTTTCGATACTAATACGCTTTCTGGGCTAACGCCTCATTGAGCTAATAAAAAATAAACAAAAAAATTAATTTAATGCCTTGCGATATTTAGGGTTAATCTCGTTTTATATAAGTGTTATATAAGTAATATAGTATATAAAAAAAGGTATCGAAAATTTTACAATATCCTTTAAGTTTTTCTACTACAAGAGACAAAGTCTGCAAGGGAAAGACTATCAACTTTTCTAAATATCGAAATTATTTTACAAACTTTCCTAGACAATCTATTTTTCTAGCTTCCAAAGAAAGATCTTTCTCTGTATTCTTTAAGGTAAAAAATATAATAGAACTTTGGTTCATGAGTGCCTTGGATCACAAACAGAATTTCTAACCGAAATTTATATATTATGGGGTGACGAACAATGTCTAGAGATATGAACAAGTAAGCCGACAACAAATGGTACTCCAAAATGGAGGTTATGCAGTTGAGGAAGTACCTTAAGAACATGGAAGAGAAGATGCTTCTTGTTGTCTGATTCGTGAAATTTGTGCAATGTATAAGATGCAAAGGTTCGTTCATAGAACATTCTCACCTTAAAAAAATAGTAGAACGCCGTACTATAAATATTCGCAACTACATTGCCATGTCTTGCTTTAGGAACATTTTAAAACATAGACAGAAATTTTCAATGGGACAAAAGCTCAGCGATTTTAAATCAGATCTAAATGATGTTAAGAGAAAGAACGGGGAGGGAGGATCTGAAAGGTTTCGGATTTTAAATTACGTCCTAAGGGGCGTTTTTTTTAACGTTTTGTGTGTTACCTTTATTTATTAAATATCATGTTTTGCGTAATCAAACTATAAAATTCAATTCAATAGCAATATCACAAATTAATTTTAAAATGAGCATATATTTAGAATTTCCGATACAGAGTCTCTCGCGACGGAGTTTTTTATTTATTTTTTTTTATTTTTTTACACAGTGTTGCCATTGCTCGCTTTGAAATCGTTTAGTTTTTTAATCAAGAATTCGATGAAGTGTTACAAAATCTGAAATCGATAATAAAACAATGAAAGACCTAATTCGAATTTGAAATTCCTTCCTATTCAAATTAGCCCATATTCTATGGAAGATTACGTTATTCAAAATTCGATGGCTCTAGGTACCGTCGTTTTGTCACAATGCTAGAAACATACATACATTCGTGCAGATTCTTCATTATTTAATTTCTTTAAATGTAAGACAGGGTCATAAAATATGGTGGCAACAGTTTGAAAAGTGATACAGCCTTTTAAAGTTTACGATGCAAAATGCCAAAATGAAATTAATAATCGTTCAGCGCAACAAATTGCCCCTTTGGACAAAAAAAAAAAAAAAAAAAACAGAAAGACACCATCTGTTTAATATTTTTATAGAACAGGACTTCAAATTGTTGAAAGCAGAGCCTTAAAAACTTAATTGCAGAAATTATCGCTTGCTAGCGCACTACACCTCAACTTTCTTCTGGCGCGAGTTTTGGCTTATTTTCTAACATGCCTGGGAGAAAAGACGTTCGCTCGGATAAGCGGCGAAAGAGTTCACTGTTAAAACTAACTTTGTAACTTGTTATTAATGTTATAATTTCAATATATGTTTTTGTTCATTTCTTTATTCTGAAGATCAGTCATCTCGGAAAGAAAAGGTAGGCTTAATTTTGATATTTCTATTGAAATAAAAATGTCTGGGCTGTAGTGTAGAATTGGGTGATCCTTCGATTAGCGACAATTATTTTTAAATTTTGGCGATAAAATCTCGTTTTTGGTTACCATGATAGTTTTAACTTTGTTTTAGCTTCCTAACCTTTTTTTTTTTTTTTTTTTTTTTTTTTTTTATGAAAATAGATTGATGTGTACATGGACAAATTTAAGACAATGCGCAATGCTTAGTTTGTGGAATTCTGGAATTTTTTTTAAGCGAAAACAGATCGATGTGTACATGGATACAGAGTTTGTGCAATTCTTTGACTTCTTATTTTGGTTTTGTGTAGCGGCCATCTTGAAATTGTGCCTTCCTGGCGCCGGTCTTGGCATTAAAAAAAAAAAAAAAAAAAAGCAAGGGGCACTCAACTGTAAACTTTTACCAAAGTCTGTCTTCGAAGAAATAAAAAATGATGAAATTACCTTTTTAGGTACTATTCGGTTTTGAGGACCGTAAAAAATCGCCAAACTATTGTTCATGCCAGTGCTGTTAAAAGTAATTGCGGCAACCCTAACGCAAGAAAGGAAGTATAATAGTAAATAACTATTTAAAGTTTATTCTTTTAATTTAGATGAAAAGTTAATTTTATATAATACTTTTTTTTATTATTATAATTTATATGAAAAAGGCTAAACATGACTGAATTGAAGCAAAAGAGTAAATAACTATTTCAGATCATTATTATAATTTATATAAAAATTGCTAAACATAACTGAATGGATGCCTGCATCGCTATTTCGCTACCGAGTTATCGCTAAAGCATAATTTCATGTCGTTGGTTGTTCAAACATAATTCTCTATAATGAATGATGCCTATTCTTTGAAAAAATTCTCGTAAAGTGCAGAATCGCCCACTTATTTGTTTGCCGCTTTTTACAAGAGTAAACAAAATTAGATTTTTGTCAATTTTCTTTTACTTTTTAAGCGAAAATAGGTCGATGTGTACATAGATAAAGTCAAGGGTGAACGCAGTGCCATTTTTGTGCAATTCTGGGATTTTTTTTTTAAGTGAAAATAGGTCGATGTGTACATGGATACCGAGTATGTGCAATTCTTAAAAACGCGTTCTTAAAACAATTCCCAAGTTGTTAAATCCATAGGATATCAAAAAAGGATTTAAAATCAAAAAAGGATTTAAAAATTAAACTAGTATTTCAGTGGCGTCTTAAGAAATATAGAACTATCTAAAATTACGAAATTTGAAATCAGTGCGTACGCTAGATTTGGCGCGCTGTTAAATGGGCGCGTTTGCTAGATTTGGCGCTTTTGCGCGAACATTTTCGCTACAATTTTTTACGGTTCTTAAAACGGAATAGTACCAATTTTTAACATAAACAGTAACATTTAATTCAAGTTCTCCTACTTCTTATATGTTTAACAATGTCTTAATGGTGCTCCAGAATTAAAGCGGCCACTACGGTCAATCGCCAAAATCGGACGAATAGTTGCCAAGCTTGGTAAATATAACCGAACATGGAGGTTCCTACCTCCATGTACCCACAAATTTTTAACCGCCAACGGATTTGATTTTGAGACTGTTATGATTTCCATGTTGTCCGCGTGGTATCATCGATTCAGTTATTCTTTTTACTTCCTTTTAAGTAAAGGAAATATTGTAAACGCGGAAAATTTCGGGTATCATATTCAAAAAAAGGAAAAAAAAAATAATAATAATTTGACCGCTTTCGAATCCATTTGGGCGAGCTTTTTGCGTAACATCCGTACGTACGGACAGAATAAGAGAAAGCACATAAGCAGATAATAAGAACATAATAAGAATAAAAACATATAATAAGTACGTACGGATTCATATTTAGACGAATTTATGCGGTGGCATAATATAAGGTGAAACAAAATGTTTGTTTCTTTTATAGCAGCGATTGTCGAATTATGGCCTTCACAAATATAAATAAATGCTATTGATCCAAAGATAAATACATATAATTTCATGCTAAGAATACAAAAAAAAAAAAAAAAAAAAAAAAGTCTGAAAGGGCTCATATTTTAACGGTCGCCGAAATGGATTTTTGAGGTTTTTCTACGCCGTCAATGAGCTCGCAGTCTACTAACCCGCTGTTGCACTCGCTCCTGCTAACACATTTCTTTTTGTCTTTTTAGCTTTGTTATTAAGCATCATTTCCTTCGCGCTTACGCCATATACAATTCAACAGCAAAAATTTTAAAAGCAGCAGAATTCTGGATGAATTGTTAAGTGTTGGTATACATTTTCCTATTTTTTTTTTTTTTTTTTTTTTTTTTTTTCAGTCTTTTTCTCAGTTTATCATATCCATGTATAGTTTTCTTTGTAATATGGCTTGCAAAACTTTTTTTTCTTTTATTATTAACGTTTTGTGTGTTAAATTCATTAATTAGATACCATGTTCTTCAAACTTACGCCACATAAAATTTAGTTGAATAGCAAAATCCCAAAATAATAATAATAATAATAATAAAGCATGTAGAGACATTAGGTTATTTATGAACAACGCCCTCGCCGGGACTCGAACCACAGACCTCTCGATACGCGCCGAGCGTGCTGACCACTACACCACGAAGTCATACTAAGAAGGCGGGAGAAGTACCTTATATACTCCCCTTTTAAAGGGCGATTGGGGATTAGGGGACCCAATCGCCAATTCCTGGTGGTGGAGAATGTCATCCACCACCTTTTTTAGTTCGGGTGCCACTGTAGAGACATTAGGTTTTTTTTTTAAAGAAGAAGAAATGAAAAATGAGCAGTGCTCTCGCCGGGACACGAACCTCGGACCTCTCGAATACGCGCCGAGTGTGCTGACCACTACACCGCGAAGACATGCTAAGATGGCGGGAGAAATACCTTATAAGCATACCTTTAGAATTTCCGATTAGTCCCGTGCGCTGGAGATAAGAATGTTTCAATCCGTACGGTGTGTCCACTGCTCGGTTTTAAATCATTGAGTTTGTTAAAAATTCATTATTATTAAATATGAAATACAAAATTCGGGCTTCCAGATTCTGAAGTTCGGGTGGAAGACCACGTTGTTCAAAATTTGATGGCCCTAAATAATGTCGTTTTTACACAGTGTGAGAGACATATATCCATTCATACAGATTCTTCATTATTTAATTTCTTTAAAAGTAATCCAGGGGCTATTATATTTCGTGACGACAATTTGAAAAGTGATTCAGACATTTATACGCCGCTAAATCTCATTTAATAGCCCATTCGGGCTAATAAAGTTTACTAATTGTTAAATAAATATTATTTATTAGTTTCCTGTTTTGTGGTTCTTCATTTTTTGAAGGTTACCATAGTGTAATGTTCGTCAAATTAATTTTAAATGTCGCCAAATCTCGCCAAAGCATATGCGGTGGCCGTTTAACACCTTTTGAAGTACCATTTTGTTAAATAGTATTATGTATATGTTAGATTTAATGAATTCCACTGGTTTTGGTAAGGAACTTGCACACAAAAAACTCATTTCTAAATAATGGCATTCGAGAACGTATTAATTCAATTTATCGGGTTCGTAAGAAAATAATTTCAATTTTTAGTGTGAAACAAAACTCAATTTTTTGCTATACAAAAAATGAACTTTAACCAGACAAATATCTTACATTCTGGTCGATGATCTTTAGCCATCTTTTCTGGTAACTTCGTAATTCCGTGTTCAGAGAACTTCTGTCTTTATTAGCATAGAACTCAAGTGGGATTTGAGGTCATCGTTATTACTGAAATTGTTACCATTGAAGAAGTATTGTAAACTTCGAGATAAATGATAATCCCATGTGCAAGCTCCGGCTATATGGGGAATGCGACATCTCTTCCCAACCAAGCTCCAATAATTTCGCACGTGTTGCTGAAGATGTGTGAGGCTTCGCATTGTCGCGGTGGAACACGATTCCTTTGCGATTTGCCAATTCTGGTCTTTTCTTTGTCACTGCTTTCTCCAGTTTCGTAAGTTATTTGCTCCCTCCTTCCAACATGCCTTCGTGGTGCATCGCTAGCACACTCGCAGCGTGTTTGAGAGATCCAGGTTCGAATCCCGGCGACGGCATTGCACATTCTTCACGTCTCCAGCATCAGAATAACCTCATGACTCTACAGGGGCGCTGAAACTAAAAAGTGGCGGAAAATAATTCGTCACCTCCAGGATTTTTCAACTGAGACCCCTAATCCCTAGTCGCCCTTTAACCTTTTAACTGTCATGCCCGAGATAATCTCGGGTACAGCACTGGTGTTCGAAAATGTCACGCCCGAGTATTACTCGGGGTAATTTTTATTTTGAGTGCATCGTATTGTTATATATCGGGAGACGTTTATTTCGGCTTCAGCTCTTTGTCAAACCCGTCTGTATCTCGGGAAAAGTTAATGTGCGCTCAGTTCAATAGATGACAGCACTTTACTGAAGATTTCAAAGGTTAGAGGTTATTTGGTTCAAAGTGTATGGGGGTCTTTTTGTTGTAAAATAGCCTCCAGTTCTTTGAAACGTTATATAGATGATTTAGATTCTTCAACCGAAGGTGAAGGATGTGTGTTTGATGAGCAGTATTCATGATACTTCCATGGTCAGCCTCAAAAATTAAAAAATGGAGATATACTCAAGCCGAAGATTGTTTCTAATTACGGTCTAAATATGGGTGGTGTAGATCGCTGTGATCAGGAAATATCCTTTCATCCAACAATGTCAACAAAACGTCAGAAAAAATATTATAAAAAAGATATTTTTACATTTACTAGACAAGGTACTCTGGAACTCATATTTGCTCTATAAAAATGTAGTTGGGAAACGTATTACATTTTTAGAATTTCGAATCCAAGTTGTAGAAGAGCTTTTACATAAATATGATGATGCAGCTTCTGAACAAAAGAATGTTGGCAGACCACCTACAATAGATAACCCTGCCCGTCTTACTGAACGACATTTTATATCCCATTTTCCTCTTACTCCTGCGAAACGTGAGCCTACAAGACAGTGCAAAGTGTGTTGTTCGAAAAAGGATAAAAATGGGGAAAAGATAAGGAAGGAATCACGATTCTGTAGTGATTGTGGAGTTGGTTTGTGCTTGGAAAAGTGTTTCCAGTTGTACCACACAAGACTGAATTACTGAACTACTATTAGGTATTCACTTATATTTATTTATGTTTTAGAAAATAATTAATTTTTTTCATTTTTAGAAAATAATGCTCCACTAGAAGCGAACTTTGCAACTGCCATGTTGAGTAGCAGCCGCCTCAAAGCAAATATGCAGTGGCTACAAAACTTTAAAAATTTTACCCATGTACGTCAAAATATCAATTTTTAACTACTTAAGTATATTTGATTTTGTACTAAACATTTGGTTTTTGCAATAAAAAAATTTGACAATTTGTGTACCCAAATCATCAAAATAACTTGACAGTTAAAGGGTTAAAAGGAGAAGTATATAGTGGATTTTCTCCCTCGTTTCTGCATGCCTTCGTGGTATAAGGGTAGCGCACTCGGCGCGTATTCGAGAGGTCCAGGTTCGAGTCCCGGTGAAGGCACTGTACATTTTCACGTCTCCTGCTTTAAAACAACCTAACGATTTTACAAGTTGTTGGGAGTAAACATCTCAGCTGATCGTTTGGTTGCTTGGAAGCAACTTAAAGTGCATAACAGCTTTGTAATCCCACAAAATGACAGCATACGTTTCTTCGAGTGCAATTTAACTTTCGATGCTTGGGCCATGATCCTTTTTCGATTATTGTTATTGTAGACGATCCATATTTAGTTACCAGTGATAATTCGTTTAAAAAAAGGATGGACTGCTTTACGTTCGAAGCGTATCGCAAATATTGATTCGTCGTGTTACGTGAATCTTTTTCAATTCATGTGGAATACAAATATCGATCTTCTTAACAAGTCCAGGACATCTTGTGTAATTTTCAATTGTTGTGTGTGATATATTTAGCCTTTTTACAATCTCTCGAACAGTTACATGATGCTTCCATTCAATTAAGGCTCTTTGGGGAACGGTCTTACGTGTTATTGCAACCATCTTAGTAGAAGACGCCATATTTTCAGAATGTGAGAAACTCTGGCAAGCCTGAAACTTCTTTAGCCAACCATGCTGATAACAATCCTTGGATCAACTAATGTCCTCAGTTTCGTATGGGATCGTTTTGTTGTGTTCGAAGTTCATACGGTTTTTATAAACGAATCGTGACGTGTTTTGCCGTACACTTATTTTTAAAATATGCACTTATGGAATCTACGAGCAATGGAAGAAATTGCCGTAAAATTTCTTCAGGAATGTAGAATTTTCCCGCACAATCTGTGAATCGAAAAACGAGGAAATGCGTTCGATAGGTAGCCTCGGTGTTGCCATGGCTAGCGCGATGCCGAGTTTCTGTTATTCTCTGCTTTTTTGAGCGAAAATGGATCGCTGTATACTTGGGGAGACGAAAAGTGGAAGTAAATTTCAGAAAGATTGGTGAAGAATGTAAGAGTTTTATTTTTACTTCCTTGTACGAAGTAAAAAGGAAGTATTGTAATCACGAAAAATTTCAGGCAGCATATTTCAACGAAAATATGCATTTTGACCGCTATCGAATGCAAATTAACGATGTTTTTGCGTCATATCTGTACGTAAGGACAGAATAAAAGACTCTTTTCCTTCAAAAAAATTATAAAACTGCTTTAAAATTAATTCTGAAGATAATTTTTCGTGGCGTCTGTACGAACGTATGTACGTGCGTACGTACGTTCGTGCGTACGTACGTATCTCGCATAAATCAAAAACGAGTAGCCTCAGAACGTTGAAATTTTGTATATAGGACTGCTATAACATGTAGATGTGCACCTCGTATTTTGGTTGCAATCGGCAGCACCAAACGTATATAAATACATTTATATATATATCCACTCTATTACCCGGCTCAGTGATCTCAGTTTCTTTACTCTTATATGTTTGTAAATTGCACATTTTTTGCT
This sequence comes from Stegodyphus dumicola, assembly GCF_044657685.1. Lineage (NCBI taxonomy): Eukaryota > Metazoa > Arthropoda > Arachnida > Araneae > Eresidae > Stegodyphus > Stegodyphus dumicola. The sequence goes on along the minus strand of NC_140777.1, from coordinate 18,911,082 downwards.
TTACAAATGATTGAATTATGTTGTTTTTATCTTCCGGTTAAGGATTTTATGCCTTTAGTAAATCTGTGTGCAATATATTTAGAATTATCAGCAGTTTTAAAGTTGTTTAATTGCCGCTAAGCCTGCTTTTAATGGCGGCCATTGATGTTTACATTGGAAACAGGAGACTAGTGGATTTGTTGCCAATCTAGAGAAACTTAGCTTCGCAACAACAAAGATAACGCATTCATTTATTATTGCCAATTAAATCATGCTTAATTCTTTCTGGAATTTTTTCGAGGAAATAAGCGTTTGAAATTTACTTCGTAATTTTTAATACAGATATTTTGAGTTTTTATGTATTTTTGCCTTCTCGCGAAGTGAGAACTGAATTAATTGAATGAGAAATACTCAATCGTCTGTGAAAAACTGTTTCTGTTTTGTTTTTGCTTAATTTCTTTTATACATAGTTCTAGCTTTATTATTGTATTTGAATAGAACATGTGGCAACGATTAGATAATTCTTTAAGTGATATACATTTTGTGCATTCTGAGTTATAATATGAATGATATATAATACTGTTAAAACCTAGCGCCAGAGTGTCGCTATGGTAAACAAAGTCAATTTTAAAGAATTGTATTGCATTTATTCTATTGTGGTTTATGCGCTGTCGGCGAAGTAGGTTTAATTAAATCTAATAAGTTTAAATGAAATGCAAGAAAAAATGCATATAATTTAATATTCCGTACAAGGAAGTCATGTGGTGTACACATCAGATTTTTTGAATATATTACGTAATCCGTATCTAATAATTAAGATCTGTATTGTTAGTTGCTAAGTGCCTTTTTTTTTTCTTATATTGATAATATCTGCCGATTTAGAATAAATACCGATAGTTTGGGAATCTTTCTTAAGAAAAATTCGCGAAAAACATCGCCTTGCACCCGGTAAGTCATTTTAACTTTTCACCCATACACAATCGCCAAATTGTGCCAAGGTGTTGCTTTAATACGTAAGTACTACTTTGAGAGTATTACAAACTCTGCATCAAGAATAACAGAACGAAATAAAATTGTGCATGCAAATTAAACTTCGAATTTAATTTCATTTAGGAAAAAAAAAAAAAAAAAAATCTTTCGGATAGCAGGTTTTGATTAACCGAAGTCCGGATAACTAGATTTCTTTTTAACTGGTTCAGAGTTGTTGTTCTTTACTGCTCAAGCTGAGTCTGATTTTAACCAAGCGAATTCGAATAACTTTTCTTGCAAGTGTTTTGAGTAGCTGTGAAAAGAATTTTGTTATTTTTCGATCGAAATAGATTTCATATCATTTATAAATATCAATAAAATTTTTTAGCAATGGAATGAAGAGAGGAGGAAAAAAAAGCAGACTTCGAATTTGCATAAATTGAATAGCACTTGCTATTTAATATGCCGATAACGATCAGCTGGATGAGCGCAATCTATTTTAACGTAAACAAACACTTTAAAATGCTAATTTGATAACGGAAGGGGAAAAAGTTTCAGCAAGCATGAAAACTGTGTTAAGGTCGAACTTGAGATAGGGATTTTGATGCAGTTTCCATAACCGTACACTGAATTACATAATCAGGCATTCCAATCACACATCACCTCGATGATGTAAATAGTACGTTGGGTGAACGTGGTAAAAGAATTATTCAAGTTCAGTGGTATCTGCGCGTAAAACAAAGCGTTGTTCAAAGGAATTAATATAGAGAATTTCTTTGGTTGAATATTTTACTCGAAAGATCTTTGAATATTATTTTCGACAGCTATATAAATGCAAAAGGTATTGTTGCGGTTTTCTCTTCTTCTGACACCAGTTGTTACGTTATTTTCTTCCTTCACGTTCGTACGGAGTTCGTGCGGATTTGGAGTGAATAACGACGACACTTGATGAAGTATCGAAACACACTTTATTTACCAATATTGTCAGGACAGCTCCAAAATCACGTTACAGTCGTCGAAGAAATACTATAAACACGCTGGAACAATCAGCGACACAGCCTTCAGGTTATCAGGCTATAACGGCGGAGACAGCTTCCTGAAAAACTACCGACTCTGCTTTCCGGAGTACAGCTCCCGACTCTGCTCGGTCGTTCTCGGAACTCCACGTACTCTCGAGACTCTCCACGCTACAACTCGCGATGCACTCGACGACATACGAGCACAGCTCCCGACTCTTCGGTTCAGTCGTTCCCGGAGCACAACACGCTCTCTCGACGATGCACTAACCGCGATATGCTAACAGACTCTTGCAGTGCACTCGACGACCCACTCAGCAATCGCTGCCCGGCTGTCAACTCGATCCACTCCGCAGGGACTGACTCGCTAGACGAGACACACACACTCTAACTGACTGCGGACCAGCAGGGTTTGTATAGCTTTCGGCTTGTGTTCGATAACATTCTGGGCTAAACCGGTAAGAACTCGTTCCAAAAGGTTCTCCATCCGTCCATGGTACATCGCCAATTTTGTCGCCAAATGTGACAACCCTGCCTTCCCTTTCCATTTTATGGCAACCCTAAAACTGCTTTGCGGGGAAGACATCTTACCGCGCCTTGACATTTCGTAACAGTATGTACTCCACAAAAATCCTTATGTGGTCTTTGTTTACGTAATCGTTCATAGTAGAATGTTGTAGCATTGCATGTTCTTAATTTAAAAATTCAATCTTATAAAAATTACAATAAGGTATTGGCTGTTCCCGACAAATGCATTAAATTTCAAGCATCCGGCCATTTGAAACAACAAGAACTTTTATTGGACTTGTATTTCTGTATGCTCTGGTCTAGTAAACGAAATTTTGAGCTATAAAATTCACTTATTACATCTCTTAGCATCGCAGACGGGATAGGGGTTAGAGATTCTGACTACCGTACCGAAAGGCTTGGGTTCGAATCCCCGAGAAGGCATGGATATTAGTAAACTTATAGTGTCAACACCCCCATTATTCATTTTCTGCGGAGATCTGGATGATTCGGGAAATGATAAACTGACACTTTCGGCTTTCTTTATAGTTTAGTTTGCGTCCAAGCATACATCTGGCAAGCATATTGATTTAAATGAGTGTTTTAATTGAAAAAAAAAAAAAAAACACAAGGGAGACAAAAAAACGTCCTTCCCTTGTGTAATAAAGAAAATACGATAACCGGAGCCGCCCCAACCGGCATAATGGTTAGTGACTCTCACTACCGCACCGAAGAGCCCAGTTTCGAATCCCTGTAGAAGGCATGGATGTTTCTAACTGTATAGTGTCTGTGCGGCATGGGGGCCAATGTTGCCAGATCGTGCGATTTTTCGCAATTTTTGCGACCTCCATTAGTTTCTTATGCCACTTTTTGCAACTTTAATGATTTTTTTAATATATCGTAAAATGCTTTTATGTTGAAAATAATGTATCAATTAAATATAATTTATATTTAAAAAAAAGTAGTTTATTTAGGCTTAAACAGAAGTTAGCATCGGGCATTCTTGTTTACATGTGGGCTTTCCTTTACGAGCCTACACAGCCTGACGCCTGAAGGGGAAAAAAGTGGAAAAGGAAAAAAAAAAAAAAAAAAACTGCTTCGGGACCTCTGATCTGCCCCCCCTCATCCCTCGTGTGTTTTGTTTTTAAGTTACTTTCCCGCCCTTGTTCTATGGTAATAATGAATTGAACAAAAGAACTTGTAGGTTGCGAGCTATATATTGGGTGCCCAAATAGAGAAAGAAATAAAATTCATTCTTCGGATTATAATACTTTTAAGAACTAAGCAATGGAAATAACTTAAAAATCAAAGTCATTTTTTAAATAACAACGCAAACAAATTTAACAGTGAACGAACAAGGCTTTCTTAAATAATCAGAATGCTGAAATAAATCCACCACGCATAATGAAATTCTTGCTGAAAAGCATTCCTCAATTAATATGTTCACAATTAAGCCGGAAAAAAAATAAGAAATTAATGAATTGCCAATTCAAAATATTTAGTACAAAAGCGCTAACAGTCGAAACGTGAGAAATCTGCTAAGAATGGATATGTACAAATTAATTTAAAAATAGAAACCTAAATTAAATTAGAATTAATTAAAAAAGAATTGGATATTTAAACAATTGAAAATAAGCAATATAGTTTTAAAAGTTTAGTTAAAGCTACGTTATTAAAAAGACTTTAAATCGAATACAGCCTGTGACTTACAGAACCAACAGACTGTAAATTGTGATGACGTCAGAGGTCATGTGAGCACGCGCAACTATGACGTCACAAAAATCACGTGATCTCTGACGTCAGCTGCGATTTTTTGCAGCTTTATGTGTCTTCTTTTGCTATTTTAGTTGAAAAATTTCTCGCAACACTGATGGGGGCACTCTAAATATGCGGCAAGCCGAAATTCCTCTCGAGAGGTTGGTGGTAGAGAAAGAGGGGTGAGAGACCCTCGAACGCATTTCTCCCCCCCCCGGGATGCTGTCCATCAAAATTAGGGGCGAAACTGAGAAAAATCGAACTGTCACCTGTATGGTGCTCAAGGCTCTTGCCAACGACAGGCGCAATTTTGATAAGTCACAACAACAGTAATAGAGATCTGTTAAGACAACACTACTCGGACCTCGTGGAGATATCAGTCGAAAATCAAGGCTATGAGTTGCAAGAGCCGCCTCATGGTAACGTCAGGAATTTGAGCGAGTGGAATGACACGGACATCTCTTTCGGTGGTATTGGTAGTGTGCGTGCAGTGTCTGCGCGGCAAGGGGCACTTAAAATAATCGCAAGCAGAAATCTTCTCGAGAGACTAGTGGTAGGGAAACAGGGGTGGGAAACTCTCGGATCGCAACCTATGGTATTCTTCCTTTCGGAATTTTATCCGGGAGGAATTTCAGCCAGTTAGCTTAGTCCCGGCGATACCCTGCATACCTGTTTGGACGCACATGCTCTTCTAAGTACTGGGGACATAGACTCATTTTAACTGATTTTATGCCTTTAGTCGTCTTGCTGATTAAATCATGTAAAGGGTATCTGCTTACGAAAACAATACTATCAGCAAAGATTTTTCTAACGGTAACTACCTCGCATTGACGTTATACGCGGGTAAAACTACAAAAAACGCATCGGCAAACCAGTCTCCTCATCGAGATTTAGCGATCTTATCCACTTCATGGACCAGAATAAATTCGAATATTCCGTTTTCGTCATTAAAAAGCAATTTTTTGAAGTAAAGTTTCTATTTTTGAATATAAATTATTTAAACTATGAAGGAATTTATATTTTTATCTTGAGTACATGTAATTGCTACTTCCTTCATGTTATGACCGACCTTCGAAGACTGACTTCGAAGACTTTAAGCTTCGAGATTGAGCTCATAAGTTCATCCTTATGACTGATTATCATATTATTATTATGATCTAAGGATTGGAAATTTTCCAGATGGGTGTCGCATGATTCCCAAGGATGCAGAAACATACAGTTAATCAGAAAATTCTGCTGCCTTAACTGTAATGAAAGTTTAATATTTGTTGGTGTGCTGTTACTTATGCTCACTTGTCTGGCAAAAACATCAGCCCAAACCCACGTGGCAAGAAGAGCCAGATACGCCTAACAGGTGACTGTGCGATTTAGCTCAGTTCCACCCCCAATTTTGATGGAGCGCAATCCCGGGGGGGGGACGAGTCCGCGTCTCCCACACCTCTCTCTTTCCAGCAAACCACACGAAAGGACTTTCGAATCGCCGCATATTTAGAATGCCTCACCGACGCTATACATTTACAAACATCCATACCTTCTCCGGGATGCTATTTCACAAGTGCACATCTGTGTAGCCACCAGGTAGTGGCTTCTAGAATGGACCAATGAGCATCCAGTAATATTTCATGTCACACGACTTTTCGCATGATTTAAGATTTAAGCAAGACGGTTGAAAATATTCTGCCAGGCAATTTTCTGTACAAAACAATTAAAGCGTCGTCGATTGCTTTTGAAACTTTTCATTGCGAAGTTACATCAACTATAGCCAGTTATGAAGATTTTACTACCTGGTTGAAATAAATACAAACACATGTTGGATACTTCGCAAAAATATCGATATTTTTGCGTGAAATACTAACTCAATAAGTGGTAAATAAGATGAAAAAAGAAATACGTGATAAACATCTGAGCCCAAATGCAATCTTTACATAAAACTATGCGTGTGAGAAAAATATTTACACTAATTATATATGTAAATAGAAGTCAGTACTTTTTATCGCAGTCTATATGAAAAAGATGTTCTATAATTATAACCCATGCAGAATTTTATTCAAAGTGAACTTTACTAATTTGCATTCGTATACATTTAGTGTGTTAAATTTCACATTTAATAACTGCTCATTCTTAAATGTACTGTCTACACAAATACTTATCAAACAAAGTGAATTTATCTTATTCACAACGAGTATATTCACATATAACTTTTAATGTTAACAATGGATATAATCAGATCATATGTATTCTGAATCTTACACTTTAAAAATCAAAAGAATGCAAGCACTGAATAAGAAAACACTAGATTCATTGTAACACTTTCAGTCATTCTCAGCTCAATTAAAAAAATATACACTTGAATTCTCTTAATCCACATAATATGCCGTGAACATCAATCCTAATATTAATGCGTAGTAAAAATCGCCAAAGTGAAATGTCAGCTAATAATTAAACTCAGAAAACGAGAGCGCTACAAGATTTCTGCTATATTTATAGCTGCGAAACAAATGCAAATTAAAGCGTAAATAACATATGCTCACATGCACGAAGATTTAGCGTCACAAGAGCAATAGCAGCTCATTGGTCCATTTTCGAAACCCCTCCCTCAGTAGCTACGCTGATGTGCACTCGTGAAATATGCATCCGGGATTCGAACCCGGGACCTTCGGCACGGCAGTCAGCGACGCTAACGACTATATCGGTTCGACAGCAGTTTAATATTTAAAATATCCAAATTACATTGCATAGGAATTTTAAACTTTCATTTAAATCATAATTCAAGAGTTATTTTATAGTATTTCACTGTAGAATAATCACTTCTTTAACCTTTAAAATATAGTTTTTTTAAACGAATATTATTTTAAATTCGAAGATTTCGCATCCACCCCTCTCTCCCCCAAAAGGCTTTTGCTTTCGATGGAAATGTTTGTTACAAGCTCGTGCGCAAGCGATTTAGTTAAACTTTTGTACAGCTGTTACGGTGAAACACCGAAATCTGGAGAATGTCGACTTTCACCGGTGAATGTCAACATTCACATAGTCGCTTGGTGTATGTCCGAAATATTTTCCAAATACTACTATTTCTGACTTACACCGGTGAATGTCGACATTCACCATGTACCAATGGTGAATGTTGAACATATAAGAATATTATATTTCCTTCTCCGTAATTCATTCGCGAAAAAACGCACTTGAGACTCAGAATAAGAACTTAAGAACATAAGAACTTAAAACACACAGTACATTCAAAATGAGAAAGGAAAATAATTGAAGTTATAAACTTACCAAATTATGTGATTCAAATCTTATTTATTGCAACAACTTAAACTATTATGACACTTTGAATTGCACAAGAGGCTCTTGCTTTTACAACTGCATTTATTTGTGGAACACTATCTTATGCAATGACAGCGTGTACATACTCCTCTCTTTTCGACCTATACCACAGCATATCTGTGATTGTCGACATACACTGGTGAGGGTCCGAATGTACAAGAATGTAATGCAATATTTGATCTTTCACCGACGTATTTGGTGAATGTTGACATTCTCCGGTGAAAGTCGACATTCTCCAATTTCGGTCTTTCACAGTAACATATCCATACCTAATTGCATTTATATTTCTCGAGATATTTCGGAAATCTCTTAATTTCTTAAATTAATTAATCTCTTAAACTATTAGGACACTTTGAATTGCACAAGAGGCCCTTGCTTTTACAACTGCATTTATTTGTGGAACACTTCCGTTTGGAATGGCAGCGTGAAAGAATGTCAAGAAATATTCGATTTTTCACCGACGTATTTGGTGAATGTTGACATCCTTCGGTGAAAGTCGATATTCTCCAATTTCGGTCTTTCACGGTAACACAGCTACGTCTTCAATAATTAGTCCAAAGGGATTTGAATCCCGAAGGACTATTAGTTTCGTTTTGGCATTTTGCGTCGGACGGATAAATGTCGGTTCACTTTTCAAACTGTTGCCACAAAATGTTAGAGTCCTGCATTATATTTGAAGAAATTAAATAATGAAAAATCTGCATAAATGTATGTATATTTCTCGTATTGTGATAAAACAACGGTCCATAGAGTCATCGAATTTTGAATAACGTGATCCTCCAACGAATATGAGCATGTGGAAGACCAAATTTGAAATTTGAAATTTGTTTTATGATCGATTTCCTATTTTTTAAAACTTTGACGAATTTTTGATTAACAAACTCAAGGATTTCAAAGCGAGCAATGGCAACGTTGTGCAGAAAAAACATTTTTATCTCCAGCGCGTGAGTCTCTGTATCGGAAATTCTAAAGATAGGCTCGTTTTAAAACTATTTTGCGATATTGCTGTTGCACTGGATCTTATGGTTTAAGTGCGAGGAACATGATATTTAATAAAGAAAGGTAACACACAAAATGTTAAAAAACGCCCCTTTGGACGTAATTTAAAATCTGAAACATTTCAGATTTTTTTTTTTTTTTTTAATTTTTTTTTTTTTTTTTTTTTTTTTTGTTGTTGTTGTTGTTGTTTGCTTGTTTAAGAGCATTGATCTCCATGAGGCGTGAATCTGTTGATGAAAACGCATCCAACAATTAAATTATCAAGTACAGTGCGATCGAAAGATATTTTGTAGAATTCTCTCGCATTACCTCCACCTTACTTTAAGACTTCCAGAATCTTCCCCAAGGTTGTCCGAACAAGTTTCATTGAGTTGGAATAACTGAGATTTTGTTACACGAACACTGATTATCCGTACACTTGCAACAAACATCTACACCAACTCCGATGAAATTCCTTCAATGAAAAACAAATGTTAGTATATGTATACCTTGTTCCATTCTTCCATAAAGGCAGTTAACTAGTCTTGAGACAATCCATTAAGAGATTTTTCAAGGTCCGCTGACGATAACCATTTAGCATTCTTCTGCAATGGCTATAAATCTCACTAATCCTCTACTTCGGTATTTGATTGCACAACCCATTGCTAAATAGATCTGCGGATAAAAGGTTTATCATTTACCAAAATGTTAATACGATATTTCTTCGCATATTTACCCCCCCTTTTTTAACTAATTGTATCGTCTGAAAATCCAGAGGTAACATTATGCGAATCATTTAACTTCCGAAGAAAGCGATTACAGTACAAACATAACACATGAAAAGGTGTAATGGATAAACTGTATGGATAAAATATTATTTCTTTAAAACAAACATATATACCGATAATATATAATAATATTGCAATATCTGATGAATATTGAACCGATATCTGATAGTAACTGAACCGTCTGAATTAACTTGCAAAGCCCCAGGGGCACCTTACATGAAATGAGTTTTGACCGAAGTTTTGAAGAAGGCCATCGGAAGAACGAAGGCAGGCGAATAAAAAAAAAATCCGGATTTCGAACAATTTAATATATCAGCAATCGATAAGCTAAAATGAGCTGGAACGTAAATAATAGAAGCAAGAAGAAATCATATATTTAGAAAGTTTTCAAAGAGAACACCTGCCACGTCCGTCGAAGAATCTGCACAAAATATTGTTACGGATTTGGTATTTAAATAGCTAATGTTAGTTGAATTGTAAATTAAATGGTTTTATTTCCCGCGCAGTGCAGCGCGTGACGAATATTAAAAGAAAGCTAAGCCGGAAAATTGAAAATACAAGAGCGCGTGCATTTAACATTTAATAAATATCTCTTTTTGATTTCGAGAAAGTTCCAGAAAGTTCTCGCGCGCGATTTAAAAATCTTATAAAAAGGAGGAAAACCTCTCAATTCAGGAAGTTACTTAGTTTGTTGTTGTTCTGTAACAGGTCTCTGGAAAGCTGTTCGGAAGAAATGGGATAGAATACCTCTTCTGCCACTTCAAAAGGCATTATTATCCTGGAAATTGCGGTGTCGAAAGATAGTTCAGAATAAAGGATGTCAAATAGAACATTTAAAACACAAGAATTTTATGTAATTTAGTTTTGTGAATACCACATATATCGTCTAAAAAATGTGTGAACAGCCTCTGTATATAAAGAAAAAAGTCGGTTTGTTTGTTCCTTAATACAGGGGTTGGACAAAAATATGGAAACACCTTTAAAAAAACATGTTTCTTTGCTTAATATGGTGTAGGAAACCCGTTGGCATCCAAAACAGCTTGCAGTCTTCTCGGAATGGATAAATACAGTTCCTGTATGTTTGCCAAGGGAATATTATACCATTCTTCCTGCAAAACGGTGGCAAGTTCAGATAACGATGTTGGCGGTGGATAACGAGAACGCACTTTCCGTTCCAATGTAGACCACAAAAGTTCGATGATATTCAGGTCTGGTGACTGTGGTGGCCAGGGGAGATGGGACAACTCATCCTCGTGCTCAGAAAACCAGTCCTGGACAATGTGAGCTGTGTGAACAGGGGCTTTGTCGTCTTGGAAGACACCATCACCATCGGGGAACAAAGTTTGTACCATGGGATGAACTTGATCGGCCAAAATGTTCACATAAGTCTTGGTAGACATGTGCCCTAACACAGTTATCATGGAGCTAGCAGAGAACCACGATATGGCTGCCCAAACCATAACAGAATCCCCGCCATGTTTTGCTCCTGGCAACAAGCAGTCTGTATTATAGGCTTGAGATGGCGTTCTCCAGACGTAAACTCGGCCAGAAGTGGGAAACAATGTGAAAGAAGACTCGTCAGACCATATTACTCGCTTCCACTGCTCTATAGTCCAGGCTTTATGACTTAAACACCACCTTTTCCTGTTACGGGCATTAGCATCACTGATGAGTGGCTTCTCAATTGCAGCACGGCCAGCAATTCCCTGTTTATGAAGCTCCCTTCTAATTGCATTAGTCCTCACAGGGTTCGGTAATTCATTTCAGCAGTAATTTTTGCAGCTGTGGTCTTCTTATTTTTCGTCACAATTGCCCTTAATGATCGTCTGTCACGATCACTCAGGACACACTTTCGTCCGCGCTGTGATTTAGCAGATGATGTTTTTCCGCTTTTCAAATATGCGGAATAAATCTTCGATACAGTACCTCTTGAAATACTAAACACCTCGGCTACCTTGCTTAACGAAGCACCTACCATACGTGCTCCAACAATTTGCCCACGTTCGAAGTCTGTTAACTCTGACATAATGCAATGACAACCTCACATAACAGTACTCCGACAACAACTGAACTGTTTAGCACATTTACGAAGTTGTATAGGTGGCATCAGTAGTCGAAAACGCCAGCGCCACCTACATATTTCATTAAAATGAATCTTTCTTTTCAAACATGCATTTCACAAGGTGTTTCCATATTTTTGTCCATCCACTGTAACTCAGTCACTACTATAGCTATCATCGCCAAACTTTCTTAAGTTCTTTTCTGGGTTCTGGAAAAGGTTGTCGTCCACTTTGAAAAAAAAAAAAAAAAAAAAAAAAAAAAAAAAGTGGGTTACAGGGATATTGTTCTCTGTTTTTCTATGCATTACTCTCAATCTGACTTAACTGGCCTCTAGTACTTCTGCTAGTTAAGAAATAAATTAAAAGGTTCATATTTTAACGGTCGCCCAAATGGCTTTTTTAAAGTTTAACACAGTCTATCAGTACAGATTATCAAAAAAGATGACCTACTGGAATAGCGAATCATTTTATATATATTTAGACTAATATGGGAACGTTATACATCTTTTGTATGTTTGAAAAATAAATATATATATAAGTCATTCTGTAAAAATATTTAATATTTTTAGTGAGATATATCATGAAGAAAAGAATCAAGTAACAGAAGCTTCATGCTTCGAGAATTTTGGTCACATGATACCTCTCAGTAAAACATATACGAAATTTCGAGTTTCACAAAAACCACTTAATTACACTGCGAAGGTATAAAAATGCTTTACGTTTTTCCTGAATTAAAAAGCGACTAAGAAGGTGGGAATCCAATCGTCAATTTTGTGGCAAAATGGTTATCGTGCACTATATTTGGGCGCCACTGTAATCGTTGGGGTGCTAGTATTTAGGAAACATGATATAATCTAATGAGTCATTAGGCTATTTCGGAACAGGAAACATAACAAATCTACAGTGCCCTGGCCGGAATACGAAATCCGGTCCTACCAACTGCTAGTCAGATGTGCTTCCAGTTAATTACGCGACAAAAGTACTTTACAATTTAATTACTATAAATAGGCCGATATTTTAAAATATAACTGGATGTCTAACTGGTATGTTGGGGATATATAGTCTAATGCTGCGGAGTTGGGACTCAAGGACATATCTTGCTTTATGTAATTATAGATAACTCTATGCTTCAGCTTTTATCGGTGATAAGCCTGGATTCTCAGATAAAGGTGTAACTGTTTTTGTTTTGTTGTCAAAATCTAACTGAAATTTTTGATAAGGGATTTAATGTCGTCAAATCTGTTTGTGTATGGCTTCCTCATTCATTCTTTGAGAGCAAAATGAGTCATTGATAAATATAAACTGATTGTGTTCTTTTGATAACTATCCCATACCAGTTTAAATTTACACTTTAAAAGTTGATAAAAAGTATGAAAGGAATACTAAGAACCAGAAAGTACGTCTAATAGGCGCATTTGAAAATTCTATGCTTCAGCCTCGAGGGCATCTGAAAATTAACTCTGAAACTGGCAATTATAAAGCGCAAAATTTCATCAGATTATTACAGACGTAAATAATGTTTTTATACGCATGTAAATCACACGACAAATAGATAAAGAAAATATGATAAGTATATATAAATATGATAAGAAAATATAATAATTCATTTTTTATAAAGAAAGCACTAAAAACGTATTTTATACAATTTTTATATTCTATTTCACTTTGCAATAGAACCGTAGAAGTCAGAGTATGTAGTCAGAGTAAAATGGGTTTGGTTTGTTTGATGCGATTACGGCAAAGCCTCCAGGGCTATCTTCCCAAGGGAAGGGATGGCTTCGTGGAGAGCTTTCTAAGGTTAACTGGCTCGTGTACACGTTATACATGGGGAAAACCACGAAAATTCCCATGAAAACAAGCCCGTTCGCGGGATTCGAACCTCGGACCGAACTACCAGTGTTCTGCGACTTTACCGCTCGGCTGCTGGTGGGCCTTAAATGGGAGTGCACTCTTAATCTCTATTCGTAACCTTATCAGGTTCAGTGTTTCTCCTTACTTGCTTGGGGAACATTGAAGAACCTGATAGTGGCGCCCAACGTGAGGCCCACTATCAGGTTCAATGTTCCTTCTTACTTTCTTTGGGAACATGCAAAGACCCTGACTCGGAACAGGGAGCTTACTAAAGCTATGTTCAATAAATGTGGGAAGTAGACAAGATACACAGGAAGGGTATACGAAACCCTTTATTTTTCACTCTTTACAATAATTTCCGTACTTCGGAATACAGAGACCAACTACTTGTGGTCTGAACGTAAGAATATAAAAATATTTAACTAAACTTTAACTTAACTTTGGAATAATAAACAAGGGCCTACGTGGAAGATTGGCCGTATATTAACAGGAAGCCGTATGTAGTACAGAGAACTGTTAACACTACAATACGTTTAAAAGTATCACGAGGATTAAACCTCTGGCCTGGAAGGCAACCAGCAACCGAGTAAAACTGCTAAGGTAAGCGGCCTGCTTCGACTAACTCCTTCCTCTCTCTCGCTTGGCAAAAAGCCACAACTTAGGTACTTGGCGTTCGCCAGACAAAATTTGCATAAATAAGTTAAAGCTTTTAATTCTGGCCGGAAGTAGAAAATAAGAAGTGATAGTAAAGATTTAAAATAAAATAAACGTTAGTAAAACTTAAGATCCTTACAACCTGACGTTAAGATTGTATATGTATGTTCGACCGGATGCATATATATTTTCAACAACATATATATTTTCAAATTTAAAATAATGTAACTGAATAACGTCGTTGTTAACGCCGTTTATTGTTTTGTATAACGTCGATGTGACCACATTGACGTTGAACGCTGTGTATGCACATATATGCCGACACATTAGCAACGTAAACAGTTTAAACTGTCTTTAAATTTTAAAATAATTTGGCTGAATAATTTTTTAACTTGATTTGGGCACTTTGGCTCTGAAGACTGTATATGATACGTCCGGATGCATGAGAAGCTACAGCAGTTTAGATTTTTAGCAAGTTTGGGTTTAAAATGATTTTACGTAAAATATTTTAGTAATAAAAATTTAAAACAGCACCTTCGAAATCCGTCCTGTTCGGCTGATAATTAAAAACACACCAAGGAAATTATAAATAAATTGTGTCGCTCTTTTTATATTTAAATATGCCGTATTGCTTGCGTATATTCCCCCTAACTTTTTATCAGAACCTAGCACATTTTTATAAAAATTTTAGCCCAAAGGTGAAATTTGCCCAGAGTTATTAATTAATTTCGTTTTGGCATTTTGCGTTGATTCCCTACAAACGGCGAATCATTTTTTTAATTGTTGCCACCAAATATTAGAGCCCTGTATTATATTTAAAGAAATTAAATAATGAAGAATCTGCGTACGTGTTTATATGTTTCTGGCATTGTGATAAAACAACTGTACCTAGAGCCATCAATCAAATTTTGAATAACGTACGTCTCCACCCGAATGTGGACGTCTGGATGAATCCGATGAAAAATGAAGAAAATTTATTATTATAACAACATATATGATTAAATGTCCTCAAATAATCGTGCAGTATCACAATATATCACAGTAGTAATCTTCTAACTACTCAAACGTTTAAGAGAACTTAATTCAAAACAGCTTAAGAAACCTACTCCGCGAATTCGCTACAATCAACAAGAGCAGTTTTCTTTAGGGTTTTGGGGAGCCCACCAGCGGTCGAGCGGTAAAGTCGCTGAACACTGGTAGTTCGGTCCGAGGTTCGAATCCCGCGAACGGGCTGGCTGCATGGGCGTTTTCGTGGTTTTCCCCATGTGTAACGTGTATACGAGTCAGTTTCCCTTAGCAAGTCCTCCACGAAGGCATCCCCCTTTTAGGCAGATAGCCCTCGAGGCTTTGCCATAATTACACACACACACTTTAGGGTTTTGGGAGAACATTTGGATAATGCAGTTTTTAAAAGTCCGAGAGCGCAAAAATCCATAGGTGACACATCGGGAGATTTAGTTGGGATATCAGTGAAGGGTATGGCCTTGATACCAGTTTTTTGTTCCATTTCTTTTAGGAAATTTACAGTGGATTTTGATGTGAGACTGCTAGCTTTGTCCTGATGGAGTCTCACAGATGGATGGCACTGTGAGTAAAGCGATGGTATTTCATTCAAAAACATTGGCGTTAAAATATGTTCGTGATAGTATTTGGAATTAATCTTGACATTTTTTTGCACTCTCTTTATTTTTAACTTGCCATTATAACAAAAACCAGCAACCATCATGAATCCCTTAGAAAAACTTTCTTTGGATTCTTTGAACCATGTACTTTAATTTTTTTTCCCTTTTTATGATAATAAATGGCTCTTTTTTTGTTACAATAATTTAAATACACCCATGCTTCATCCTTATTGTGACAATTGTTTTCCCATTTTTCTTTGGATAAGTGTTTCTCGTATAGAATTCTGCAGCGTGTCCTGCGTTGAGCGATATGCTTTGGAAGAAGACGATGCACATTGCGTTTTTTCGCTTTAAGATTTAAGTCAACGTTCAGCATTTTGTTTACAGTGGACACCGAGCATTTTAATGATTTTGCAACTGTCCTTTGACTAGGGGGATTTTCTTTTGACATTAAACAACGTACCTTTGCAATAGTCGAAGATGTCCGTTTTTTCCTTGGATACTTGTTTGGAATTTTTGTCCCACTTGAGGCTCCGATTTGACGTTTGTTTCCATTTTGTTGATGATATTACCTATCGACGCTTTAGATATCACAAAACCATGACTCTCACGTCGTTTTTGGATAACGGAGTATGCATATTTCTCTTCGGAAAGAGCGTCAATGTAGCCTTCGAATCACTGCTTTATTAAATTCGCTATTTTGAATAAAAACAAAACGTTCAAGCCACAGACGATAATTTTGACTTTTAAAAGCATAGTACAATTGCAATTACTTTTGCAGCAAACGATTTTTTATTACCGCTTACCAAAATCGTCTAAAAAATGTGCGAACAGCCTCTGTATATATATTCTTCTTCTTATTATTATTATTAATAATGCTGTAAGTTTTTAAAATTTTCATTTTTTTACAGAATTCATTGAGCATTCGCAAACGTTTCAAGTCTATACTCTTATGTGAGAATTGAAATAATAATTGTGCCAAGCATATGATCGAATAATAATTACAAACTATTATGCTCACTAATAAGTAAGTAAGAAAAATATATCAGCAAATAACCATCTGTATGAAACGTATATCTATAAGGGGAAAAATAATAAAACCGATATAAAATTTTCGTTTAAAGAATAAAAGCCTTAAATGAAGTGCGTAAGAAGTTTTACACGTTTCCTTTTCTTATCTACTCCAGTTGAATCCGATTAGACACGGGCGTGTTCTTGTCCTATTTTCGAAATCTTTTGCCTTTCAAAAGCTCATTATCAATTTAAATTCAAATTTGGATTGTACAGCTAGAATTCTTCCCGTTGGTAGCGTGGCCGAGCGGTCTAAGGCGCTGGTTTAAGGCACCAGTCTCTTCGGAGGCGTGGGTTCGAATCCCACCGCTGCCAAATGTTTATTTTTAACGCAAATGCTGATGCCAAATAATCTACTGAAAAACAGCACGATATACATATAAGGAAGAGATCTGCTATTAGATCGTCTACATAAGTTAAAATGTATTAATTTTTTTTTTTCAAAATACATTTTTGTTAGCCCAGATGGGGTATTGGTGTCGTTTTGAAATTTTGCGTTGGTTCACTATAGACAGCGTTTCTTTTTTCATATTGTTTCCACCAAATAAATATTATTATGTTTAAATAAATTAAATAATGAAGAATCTGCGTGAATGTATGTATGTTTCTCGCGCTGTGAAAACACAACCATAAATACAGGCATAAAATTTTGAATAACGTAGACCTCTACTTGAATACGGGCATCTGGAAGTCCAAATTTGGAACTTGTTTTATTACCTGTTTCATATTTTATAAAACATTAATGAACTTCAATTAATGAACTCCAAATTTGGAACTTGTTTTATTACCTGTTTCATATTTTATAAAACATTAATGAACTTTTGATAACAATCTCAACGATTTCAAAGCGAGCAATGGCAACACTGTACGAAAAAAAAAAAAAAAATTCATCTCCAGCACGAGACTTGTATCGGAATTTTTAAAAAGATTGAACATCGTTATAAGCAAAGCGACATAGATTTAGTAGTCTGAAAGCATTTGTTTGGGATTTAATAGAGATATGATCAGAAAGAAAGAATAAATAACGCTCTAATAATGAATTTTTAAAAGGAAACGAAATCTGACGTGGACACCCCACGACTTCCTTCTACGCCTATTAAATTATACACATTATTTTACCGTACATCATTTAAACTTATTTTCTCGTATTATTTTACCGTACATCATTTAAACTTATTTCCTCGTATTATTCTAACTTAATTAACTGATCCTTCACGCCAAGTTGAAAATGGCATCAAAAATTGAAAACTTTGAAATTAAATAGCTTGATCAATTTTTGCAGTACGGGAGCCAATTTTTTTTTTTTTTTTTTTTTTCAAAACACACACACGCGTACTGTGTAAGAGTTATACGAAATGCAAAAGGTTAAAATGACATGATGCCGAATTAGTTTTCAGATATGACGCAGGTTCGAGAAAGTTATTGCTATTCTTAAAATAGAAAAGGGAAGTGCATGAATTAAAAAGAGAAATTAAGGGGCAGTTGCTGATTGAAAGCACAGTTCAGAATTCTACAGACGTCGTAAACAATCCAATTTGAATCCATTTCACAATCTGTTTTGGGACATCCAGACGATATAGTGGTTAGGGGAGACTACCGAAGGGGTTGGGTTCGAGTCCCAGAGAAGGCGTGGTGTACTTGTCCTTCCCTTCATAGGACGCAACGTGGCCCACCTATTAGGGTGCTTCCACAACAATGTCGCCACTACCTCCGGTCTTAGTAGCGGCCAAGTCGACGCCAATGGACAAAAAAAAAAAAAAAAAAAAAAAAAGGGGGGGGGGATATATTCCTTTTTCTACAGTACAGATGTCAAGCAAAAAATAGTCAAGATGGATTCAGGAACGGTCAAAATGGATATTTCCGTTGAAATCTGAAAACCAAAATTTTTCGCGATTACAGTATAAGGTATTTCTCCCGCCTTCATAGCATGTCTTCGTGGTGTAAGGCTCCGCACACTCGGCGTGTATTCGAAAGGTCCCAGGTTTGAGTCCCGGGGACGTAATGGCATGCGACATGCGACGGAGGACGTGGGCACCACCCCTTTACCATATGGTTAATTGGTGTAGCGCCACGTCCACCAGTGTCAATATAAATATCAAGGTGCATTAGATTTCACTTATTGCGCCTGACTGGCGTAAGATAAAATGTTCTACTGTACAAGGTTATATGCATGCAGGGGTAGGATATGGAAACAGTAAGATGATAATGCATAAAACAATTATATGTGGAGATATGCTGAAATATAACATACCAACACAGATATCATAGATACATTAAACATACTATGTTACATAAAAATCAATAACTAACATACTATTATACCTACATTAATCAAACATTACCTAAATATCAAGGACTGAGGCACTAGTTGCATTAAAATTTCACTTACTACTCCACACAGGGGCGCTTTAAAATATTCTATGGTACATAGTTATTTACATGCAGGGGTAAAACATGGAAAAAGTTACTTAACAATTATTAACACCCAATATCCTAAATACATTAAACTTTTGTTACGTAAACATTAATGACTTGGATACTATGTTTACATTGGACAGACATTGTATGGATATCACAGACTCAGACGTTGTGCTTTAAGCTTCACTTATTGCGCTACATAGCCACATATTAACGTATTCTATGGTACAAGGTTATATATGTGCAGGGGTAAGTAAGGCATAGAAAACAGTTAGATAATAATGCATAAGACAATCATATGTGGAGACATGCTGAATTATAAGATACAAACACAGATATCATAGATACATTACACATACATTACATGGAAACATCTAGATACATTACACATACATTACACACACGTTACATGAAATTTAATGTCTAAAATACTATATCTACATTAAAAAGGCGTAGCCTAAATATCAAAAAATGAAGGCACTGGTTGCATTAAATCTTCACTTAACTGCACCATACAGGGGCACGTTAAAATAATCTATGTACATAGTTATTTACATGCAGGGATGAAACTTGTGGAGAGTTACATAACGATTATGGAAACAATATTATATAAGCACTAAACATATGTTACATAAAAAATAGTGACTGAGATACTATGTTTACATTAACCTGACATATATCAAAGACTCAGATGCTATTGCGCTACTCTGGAGCATGTTAAAATATTCCATGGTACATAGCCATGTACATGCAGGGGTAAAACATGAAAAACAATTACATATTAATGCATGATACAGTCATATGTAGAGACATGCTTAAATATAAAATACAAACACTGATATCATATATACATTACGCATACATTACATGAAAATCAATGACTAAGTTTGTCTACATTAAACAAACATTATATATATATATATATATCAAGGACTGAAACTCTGGTTGCGTTAAAACTTCACTTACTGCGCCTCACAGGTGCGTGTTAGAATATGCTATGGAACATAGTTATATACATACAGGGGTAAAGCATCGAAGACAATTACACAAAATTGCATAGGATAACCATATGTGGGAGCATGCTACAATACAGAATACAGTCCCTGATATCATGGGTACAGTAAGCATATGTTACATAAAATCGGTACAATAAACCATTAGACAGTTATATGAAGAAACCATGCTAAAATATAAAAAACATACACAAATATCATAAATATAAAAAAACATATACTGAGTACAATCAATAGTTTAGACACTATATTTACAGTAAACACACATTACATATAAATCAATGACTTGAACACTGGTTACATTATAGCTTCGCTTACTATGTTGGAGTTACATCAATACATTTGAACTGTAGTATAGCACATTTTGTCTTAGACACACATACGCACAGTTTGCAATTTGCAGATTACATTTGGAACAAACTTACAGATACTATTGCGTTTTAATATTACATGTGCCTATGTGGTTTGCATATTGGGTGTAAAATCAGACGCAGAGTTTAGGCGTCCATTCATTACAAATTTCACTGTAACTGTTGTAACGTTATGCAGTTCATATTGCATTGAGTATATGCAAGTGTGCTTAGGCTGCGCGGACTGCTATATTTGGCATAAGTCTGTGTATAGGTCTGCCAGCTTATCCATCATATGTCCAATTTTTTGGATTAAGTGGCGCTGCTTAATAAGGAATTTACAAAATGACTGCCTGTTAGTCGTTGGTATAGGAACATGTTGTCCCTCTGTGAGTGGACAAGAAGTTAGGTAGTGCTCCGGGGAGCCTGTGTGTCCACACGTACATTGATCTGAGGAACAGATGCCAAATCGGTAGAAGTATACAGGAAAAGGTCCATGTCCCGAAATGTACCTAACCAGCTGTGTATTGGCAATGTTCCGTTCTGTGTCCACATAGCTGATGTGGTAGTGGACACGTCTTCCAGTGGTACTGTCATTCCATTCTTGTTGCCACTTGCCAATGGCTTTAAGTCGTAGTGACTTCTTTAGAAATGTGACCGGCCATGGGATATTGAACTGCAAGTCTGTCGGGCCTAACGCCGCTTCTTTGGCAAGTTGGTCCGCCATCTCGTTTCCGAGATGACCCGCATGTGCTTTGATCCATTCAAGCTTGATGTGCAGGTTGCATTGGCGCAGATTTGCTTGAATGCCCTGTATTATTTTACTGACATGGTTGGGGTTCATGATGGCATGCAACGACGACAAACTGTCGGTTTTGATGGGGGACGTAATGGCAGACCACACATTGTTTTCTGGGCATGCGCAGTATGCGACATTCGTTTAAGACTGTTCAACTCAATGTGTGGGACGTAATGGCAGACCGCACATTGAGTTGAACAGTCTTAAACGAATGTCGCATACTGCGCATGCCCAGAAAACAATTTGGCGTAATTTCTATGTTGGCGCGATTTGTAAAGAAGATAAATACGGTATATGGTAGATGTACCGCCATCTGATTGTAAACAAATCTGGCGTTTAAATCTTCGTAGAGTATAATGTAAATGTAAATTAATTACTGTTTTAAAATACTATTTTTTGCTGTACTGCTGAAACAACTAGAAAGCTGAAATTATTGCGAACACTGAGGAGTATAACAAAGTGCTTGCAAATAACCCTGAAGAAATTTTACAATTCCTTAATACTAGTTATTAAATTCTTTGAAATGAGAAAATAAAAGCGCGAATATACGCTGACAAACTAAGCGAGAAAGTCCAGTTTACAATTACTGAATTATGACATGTAAACAAATTACATCTAAATAACGAATTATTACGAACATATGTTAACAAATATTAAATGCACTGTTATTGATAAATTAAAATGAAACATATATTAGAAAAATAAGCAAGTGCAATCGGTATGGACGTTAAAATAACTGATAAGCAAAGTTCCACAATATTAAATAAACGTCACTCGAACACACTCAACAGCCATGGAGGTCACGAATAAGCTAGCGTAGGGTTCGTAGGGTTGCTTAGTCGCCAATATTTCTCCCCGCGCCAAAGGTACACCATCAAGCATGCGCAGTAAGCGAAATTCGCTTAACACTGTTCAACTCAATGTGCGGTCTGCCATTACGCGTCCCGGGGATGACATTGCACATTTTTCACGTCTCTCGCATTAAAAATAACTAATGTTTCTACAGTGGCGTCCGAACTAAAAAAAGGTGGTGGATGATGATTCTCCACCACCAGGATTTGGCGACT
Source organism: Stegodyphus dumicola (assembly GCF_044657685.1). Taxonomy (NCBI): domain Eukaryota; kingdom Metazoa; phylum Arthropoda; class Arachnida; order Araneae; family Eresidae; genus Stegodyphus; species Stegodyphus dumicola. The sequence goes on along the minus strand of NC_140777.1, from coordinate 18,888,858 downwards.
GGGTCCCCTAAACCCTAGTCACCCTTTAAAAGTGGGAGTATATATTTCTCCCGCCTTCGTAGCATGCCTTCAAAGTATAACGGTCAGCACACTCGGCGCATATTCGAGAGATCCAGGTTCGAGTCTCGGCGAGGGCATTGCACACGTTTCATATCTCCTGCTTCAAAATAGGTGGTGTGGTATATTTAATTATGGCAAAGCACACTAGGGCTATCTGCTTAAGGGGAGGGATGCCTTCGTGGAGGACTTTCTAAGGGAAACTGGCTCGTATACACGTTACACATGAGGAAAACCACGAAAACACCCATGCAACCAGCCCGTTCGCTGGATTCGAACCTACCATCGAAACTACCACCTGCTTCGAAATAACCTAAGGTCTCAGCAAAAATACTTCGTACAAGGAACTGAAAAAGGAAATTATATAAATGCGATTTACGTAAAACATTTTTTATATTTAACTCAAACTAATTAATTTATAAATTTATTGCTTTAAACGTTTGTTACTTCATAAGCAACACTTCATTAAACACAAACATACTTCAGTGATAGTCGGACCTCTTCCTTCTACTGTATTGTATAATACAGCTGCGAAACAGACGTGTTATGACTTCTATTCTATAAATATGAGGCCTTTTTCATTTACATTTCATTTTCATTCATTTTTTCAAAGTTAATATCACACACATTCAGTGCTTTAGATGAGAGAACTAAAATCAGTTATTATAATCCATTGTGTATAATATCTGCTGCTACAAGAAGGCGTAAATAACAGTACAGTAAATAAATAAATAAATAAATAAATAAAAAAAGGCGTAAATAACAGTACAGTAAATAAATAAATAAATAAATAAAAAAAGGCGTAAGTAACAGTACCGCGCTGAATTTCTATTGGGTTTATAGCTGAGATAAATGTCGCTACAATAACCGTTTGCATGCGACTGAATTTGAATATGCTTTTATTTCAAAGGTTTAACAGCAATGTTTAATGTTAATGTAGTTATTCAAAGAGTATGCGACATCTGCTTAAAGTTAAAATAATTATTCGTTTCTTAAAGATGTGTTATTCAGAAAACATACAGTCAGAAAATTTTACTTTGTTTAATTGCAAAGAAAATTATAGCAGAAACCCTTTGTTGCTGGAAATTTATGGTGAACATGTTCGATTCAAGAAAGAGCATGGAAAATCACCAAAAATATTTCAGCTGTTGCAAATCAATCAGAAAATCTGTAATGCTGGACATCATAAACAAGAGGTAATTAATATAAAAGAAACACCGAACCAAAAATATGCTGTGGTCACCACGTGACTTTCTTGTATATGGCATATTAAATTATACACAATTTTGCTGCCTTTCATTTAAGGCGACTCATACACCTTAAAATCCATAACATCATCGAATATGTGACTTTTGCAAGAATTGAGATAACTTATTTATTTTAAAAGCAATTACTTCAACTTTTTATAGCTGACTGCATAATATACCTGCTCTCTGAAATAGTCATCAGAAAGTTTGTGTTGCCATAAATATTTTTGTAATTTAATCCGCTTTGTGACAAAATTTTTCGTCATGTTTCCATCTAGCACTCACAGTTTAAAATATTCTGTTGCATAAGTTAATTCCATATTTAATATATAGCTTTTATAACATTTGGAAACAATTGTAAACCTAAAATTCTAAGAATTTTATGTTAAATTTTTATTTTATTTGGAGTTGAGTTTATAAAATGTATTTTATTAAAACATTCTGTAATGTTTTCGTCCATGAAATTTTTTAATATTAAAATATTCATCAGATTTTTGGTTCAGTTAGAAAATAGTGCCCATATAAAGAAACCCATCAAATTTCATGTATGTATCATTAGCCATTTTCAAAATATCATGCGCGCAAGGTGGAAACATGATGAAATATTTTGTCACAAACAGGAATAAATTACAAAAATATTTGTGGCAACACAAACTTTCTGGTTACTAGTTTCCAAAGCAGCTATATTATGTAGTCAGCTGTAAAAGGTTGGAAGTAATTGCTTTTAAAATAAATAAAATATCCCAATTCTTGCAACAGTCACATATTCGAAGATCATGAGGGGTTTAAGGTGTATGAGTCCCCTTAAACTTATTTACTGGAATTTCATTGGAGATTTATTTTTCATTCAATTAATTCAGTTCTCACTTCGCGGCAAAACAAAAATGCATAAACTCAAACATCTTCATTAAAAACCGTAAAATACAGAAAAATATAAAACACCAAATACAATTTAAAAAAAAAAAAAAAAAAAAAAAATTAAAATTAAAATTAAAATTTAAAATTAAAATTAGAGTTTCTACGCAAAAACAAGAAATTCGGCTAGCTAGCTAGAAAGCAGATTTTTCGGTGCGCAAAAATGGGTGTTTAGTTTTCGTTCAACTGGGCAAAAGGACAATGAAAGTTCAGAAACTGAATTCACTATTCTACTTCATCTTGAATGTAAGTAAATGGCGGTTCGTTAGGATTAACTCGCCACTTAAACTTTTAAATTCTTGATAGTTCTACAACTATTGCATGCGGATTAACTAAAGGCATAAAAACCTCAACCAGAACATAAAAGACACATAATTCAATCACTTTTAAAGCAAGAAATGCACAATTTACAAATATATAAGAATAAAAAAACTAATCTTACCAAGCCAGGTAACAGAGTGGGAATATTGGTATACTGTATAGTTATATACGATCGGTTATCTTTTCTTTATATATATAAGCGGCTAAAGTGTGTGTCGCCGATAGTTTATTGTTGCCACTCGGAAAAATGAGCGCGGAAACTAACGTTTCCGCAGTTTTTAATTAATATCTCAACCGATTAAAGGCGTATGAAGATGAGAACGGTATCGATGGATTCGGAGAATTTTTTGGAATCCGAGGATACGCGTCTCGAATTTCAACTCGGCGCCATTCCGTAGTTATTCGAGAAAAAAGAATTTGGCACGTAGCCAAATCTCTCTAATAGGGAAAACACAAGAAAGAAAAAGGAGAATGTAGGGAAATCGTAGGGGAGAAAATTAATTTTTAATTAATATCTCGGATAATTAAAGTCCTAAGAATACGCGAATGGTCAAAATGGTGTGCCACGGACCTGCGGAATCGAACGGTGTGCTTCGCTAAACCCGGGAGCCAGCCGTTTTGGAGGAGATAATGCTACTTCACCTCATATATATATATGCGGCTTAAGTGTCTGTTTGTCGCCGATAGTTTATTGGTTGCTTGAGTAACTGTATTAACCAATGGGGTGAAGTTGCCACGGCACAGGGTTGCGTTTCAATTGAGATGTAGACAATTTCCTGTAAAACTTGCCTTTTCTATGACCATCAGTAAATCTCAGGGCCAAACGCTTAAGCGTGTTGGCATTTTCTTACATGAGCCTGCATTTGGCACGATCAACTTTATGTTGCCTGTTCAAGAGTTCGCGAAAGAACAGACGTAAAATTAAAAATATTGGATGGTCCTTCTGCAAGGCGAGCTCAAAAATGATGGAAAGATCTACACAAGAAATGTTGTGTACAAAGAGATCTTTGACATGTGAATTAACATTTATTGATTGAGCTAGCGGTGGGCTCTTTAAGAAATGTACCGCCAGTGGTTTCCTTCATTGTACTCTACTTTAAGCAATTAAGCAAGTAGAAGGGGGAAATTCCGTGGGGCAGTAAGCAATGGGCGTCATCGCCGCCTGCCCTGGGTAATTTAGTTTAAATTAGCAGACATCTTTGCACAAATCATTTTAATTACAATTTATAATATCTAGAACAGCGGTCATTTCGTATGACCGCCCGGCCTTCTAGTATCGTATATACGATTTATATACGATTGGTGCACAGCGACATGTTACAGCAGTCCCATATGCGAAATTTCAATGTTCTACGGCTACTCTTTCTTGAGTTATGCGAGATACATACATAAGTACGTACGTACGTATAGACAGACGTCAAATAAAAAAAATCTTATGTCAATCCATTTTAAATCCTCTTTTTTGAAATCCGTTTCGGGAAAAAGAGTCCTTTATTGTGTCCCTACGTAAAAATGTCAGGGAAAAACATCATTAAATTGCATTCGATAGCGCTCAAAATGGATATTTTCTTTGAAATATGACACCCGAAAATTTTCGCGATTACAATACTTCCTTTACTTCGTACAAAGAAGTAGAGGTTTTAGAAACATTAGGTTATTTCGAAGCAGGAGATATCAAAAATGAGCAATGCCCTCGCCAGTACTCGAACCACGGGCCTCTCGACTACGCACCGAGCGTGCTGACCGCTGCACTACGAAGGTATGCTAAGAAGGCGAGAGAAATACCTTATAAGGTAATTAATATGAATGAAACACTGAAACAAAAAATATTCATAATCTGTTTCAAAAGACACGAAACGTTACTTTTCAATATGCCGATGCTCGGTTTCACATGCTGTACGGTCAGTCAAGGAAAATTTAGAAGCTCTACTCTGCGATACGTTACCTCTCCAAAGAAATGTGTATTCCTTCCATTACACCACACCAAAATGTTTGCTCCTTCATGTTACCATTCATTTCAATATGTGTAGACCGGCCTTTCTGGGCAGTGATTCAGTTCTTGTGAGGGTATCAGAAGTTTTGATGAGTTGATTGTTTCAAAACAAGCAGATTTCTTCCCTAATGAAATAAAGTTTTGCTCATCAGATCAGCATTGATCGGTATAGTGGTTAGCGATGGCGACTACTGTACGGAGGTACCGCATCGATGCTGGTATCGCATGCCTTGTCACTTGATAACGATAGTTTAAAAAATATGATGTGTACACCACATGACTTCCTTGTACGGAATATTAAATAATATGCATTTTTTTATTGCATTTCATTTAAACTTATTGGATTGAATTAAATCTACTTCGCCGACAGCGCATAAACCAAAATAGAATAAATGCATTCTTTAAAATTCACCCTAGTATTTGTTTACCACAGCGACACTCTGGCGCTAGATTCACTTAACAGTATTATATTTCGTTCATATTGTATCTCAGAATGCACAAAATTTATATCATTTAAAGAATAGAATTATCTAATCGTTGCCACATGTTCTATTCAAATACTATAATAAAGCTAGAACGATGTATAAAAGAAATTAAGCAAACAAAACAAAAAATAAACAGTTTTTCACAGACGATTGAGTATTTCTCATTCAATTAATTCAGTTCTCACTTCGCGAGAAGGCAAAAATACATAAAAACTCAAAATATCTATATTAAAAATTACGAAGTAAATTTCAAACACTTATTTTCTCGAAAAAATTCCAGAAAGAATTAAGCATGATTTAATTGGCAATAATAAATGAATGCGTTATCTTTGTTGTTGCGAAGCTAAGTTTCTCTAGATTGGCAACAAATCCACTAGTCTCCTTTTTCAAATGTAAACATCAATGGCCGCCATTAAAACAGGCTTAGCGGCTATTAAACAACTTTAAAATTGCTGATAATTTTAAAAATATTGCACTCAGATTTACTAAAGGCTAAAAATCCTTAACCGGAAGATAAAAACAACATGATTCAATCATTTTTAAAGCAAAAAATGTACAATTTACAAACATATAAGAGTAAAGAAACTGAGATCACTGAGCCGGGTAACAGAGTGTATATATAGATAAATATATTTATATACGTTTGGTGCGGCCGATTGCAATCCAAATACGAGGTGCACATCTATATGTTATAGCAGTCCTATGTACAAAATTTCAACGTTCTGAGGCTACTCGTTTTTGAGTTATGCGAACGTACGTACATACGTTCGTACAGACGCCACGAAAATTTCTCTCCAGAATTCATTTTAAAGCAGTTTTATAATTTTTTTTGGAGGAAAAGAGTATTTTATTCTGTCCTTACGTACAGATATGACGCAAAAACGTCGTTAAATTGCATTCGATAGCGGTCAAAATGGATATTTTCGTTGAAATATGCTGCCTGAAACTTTTAGCGATTACAATACTTCCTTTTCACTTCGTACAAGGAAGTAAAAAGATGAAACATCAATCATAATTTCAGAATACAGCCAAAAAAAAAAAAAAAAAAACTAATAGGAAGAAAAATGTTTCATGAATCTCCTTGTTCCCCAAAATCGAAAGATAAACTAATGTAAGCGTATTAAACTCATTCGTCTCAGCAGCGATTTTCCCCATCCGTAACGTGTATACGAGCCAGTTTGCCTTAGAAAGTCCTCCACGAAGGCATCCCTCCCTTTAAGCAGATAGTCCTCGTGTGCTTTGCCATAATTAAATAATCCAATCCAATTCGTCTCAGCAGCGTCGTCGTTTGCTTGTCAAGAATTCATGACTGTGGGATCTAACTTTTTATTCCACAAAATAAAAAAGATAAATTCAAATCCCTCTAGCCGGATGATTTCACACTGATGGCCCCCTTATAAAGGTGCCAGCACCTTTATTTTTATGCAAGTCGGCGACCGTTCGCCAAAACGGAAGCCATCGTAACGGTGCTTTTACATAAAAAAACAAGTTCCAGCACCTCGACAAAAGTTGCCTTCTTCGAGTTCATAAACTGAACTTCATAACGGTGTCGGCAATTTATGATGGAGATTTTGCCGAGGCAATTCATCCTATAGCAGCTGATGAAAGTTGCTTTCTTTAAATTATAAAAAAGAATTTTACTACAGTGCGGACATCTTTATGCCAGGGCATCTTTGATATAAACAGTGACCCATAGTACAGAGATGCCGATTCCTTTATGATGGGAACTTCTCGAAGACAGAAACCACAATAAAGATATTCTGAAGTAAAAGTACCGTAACTTTGATAAAAGTTGTTTTCTTTAAGTTATAAACTGAAGTCCATAAGGGTGCCGGTACCTTTATGGTGGAGATTTTACCAAGGCAAATCATCATGCAGCAGAGCTGACAGGAGGGTACTGGCACCTTGGAAAAGTTGCTTTCTTAATGTTATGAAAGAACTTTATACGGTTGCCGTCAACTTTACGCCACAGTATTGTTAGTAACCGACTGGTATAAAAAGAACCTTTATGATGAGGATTTCTTCAAGACAGAAACCACGATACAGATGCTTTGGTTATAAAAGGCATAAAAGTGTGGCACTTTACCAAAATTTGCTTTCTTCAAACTGAATTTTACAGGATGAAAGCACATTTATGCAGGGCATTCTTGGCAAACAATAGTCGACAAGGAATTATGGTGCCAGAACCTTTATGATAGGAATTCTGCAAAACAAAAACCGTCATACAAGCGCTCTGGCATAAAGGTACCGGCACCTAGATGAAAGTTACTTTTCCCAAGTTGTAAATTACAGTCCTTATTGATGCAGGCATCTTTATGCACATTAGTTGTGTCACGCGACTTTTACGGCTCTTTAAGGCACGATTATATTTTTTTGCACAATTATCGCTACAAAATAACTGAAACATCGTGAATTTCTTATGAAAATTTCCAAAGCGAAAATTATCGAATTTAAATAATTGTGAAGATTTCACTATTTAGTTGAAGGAATTTGAAAGGAATACAAATATGTACTGGACACTACGGGTAATTACAAAATACAGGGGTTGGACAAAAATATGGAAACACCTTAAAAAAAACATGTTTCTTTGCTTAATATGGTGTAGGAAACCCGTTGGCATCCAAAACAGCTTGCAGTCTTCTCAGAATGGATAAATACAGTTCCTGTATGTTTGCCAAGGGAATATTATACCATTCTTCCTGCAAAACGGTGGCAAGTTCAGATAACGATGTTGGCGGTGGATAACAAGAACGCACTTTCCGTTCCAATGTAGACCACAAAGGTTCGATAATATTCAGGTCTGGTGACTGTGGTGGCCAGGGAAGATGGGACAACTCATCCTTGTGCTCAGAAAACCAGTCCTGGACAATGTGAGCTGTGTGAACAGGGGCTTTGTCGTCTTGGAAGACACCATCACCATCGGAGAACAAAGTTTGTACCATGGGATGAACTTGATCGGCCAAAATGTTCACATAAGTCTTGGCAGTCATGTGCCCTGACACAGTTATCATGGGGCTAGCAGAGAACCACGATATGGCTGCCCAAACCATAACAGAACCCCCGCCATGTTTCACTCTTGGCAACAAGCAGTCTGTATTATAGACTTGAGATGGCGTTCTCCAGACGTAAACTCGGCCAGAAGTGGGAAACAATGTGAAAGAAGACTCGTCAGACCATATTACTCGCTTCCACTGCTCTATAGTCCAGGCTTTATGACTTAAACACCAACTTTTCCTGTTACGGGCATTAGCATTACTGACGAGTGGCTTCTCAATTGCAGCACGGCCAGCAATTCCCTGTTTATGAAGCTCCCTTCTAATTGTTTTGGTACTCACAGGGTTCGGTAACACAACATTCATTTCAGCAGTAACTTTTGCAGCTGTGGTCTTCTTATTTTTCGTCACAATTGCCCTTAATGATCGTCTGTCACGATCACCCGGGACACACTTTCGTCCGCGCTGTGATTTAGCAGATGATGTTTTTCCGCTTTTCAAATATGCGGAGTAAATCTTCGATACAGTACCTCTTGAAACACTAAACACCTCGGCTACCTTGCTTACGGAAGCACCTACCATACGTGCTCCAACAATTTGCCCACGTTCGAAGTCTGTTAACTCTGACATAATGCAATGACAACCTCACATAACAGTACTCCGACAACAACTGAACTGTTTAGCACACTTACGAAGTTGTATAGGTGGCGTCAGTAGTAAAAAATGCCAGCGCCACCTACATATTTCATTAAAATCAATCTTTCTTTTCAAACATGCATTTCACAAGGTGTTTCCATATTTTTGTCCATCCACTGTAAAATGTAAACAATAGGTTTCAAAGATTCTACGTGACAAGAACAGTATAAGCCCATTGTTCCCAACTTTAAGCCCTTCCCTAGGTTGCAATACCAATGTGCACTTAAGAATTATGTGCCCCGGCATCCTGATGAAGGTTGCAGTCTTCAAGGTATAAAATGAATTTCAAAAAAGCGCCGGCACTTTTGTTTCCTCGCCGATCAGACCACCCCATTCGTTCCCGTTAACTTTCAAATTTAAAAGTTTCTGTAGTGTTGACATATGTAATCGACTTCTGGAAATCAAATGCTATTTATAGTTGAAAAAAAATCTTAAATCTAGCTTGAATAAAAGTGCCGACCCTTTCGCAAGTTGGCCATTGTTCTTCAAGATGACTGAGGTGAAGGCACCTTTACGAAGCCCAGTTTACGCCATGAAAAATGCAAACTTCATCAAAATGGTGGGACGCCTAAAGGAAGATTTAGATGAATAGACGCTGGAATGCCGGCAATTTTATGAAATCCTCGGGGTGGGTGAACGTAAAAAATTCACCGTTTTTATATTATGGACGATAGATCCATAAATTACGAATTTACAATGAGCTAATAACGACGGGTTAAGACGATGAGTTTAATAGTTACTGCATAGCTTTCGAATTTATTTATTTATTTTATTTACTGTCGTTGAATGATTTTCTTCTGATGAGTTCATTGTTCTCTGCTGCATGAGTCCTCCAGCTGCGATTAATGTTTCATCATTTTTAAACTACCAATATCAGATAAGGTGGACTTGACGGTCGGGAAAATTCCTGATACTTTCATCCACCCCTGAAAGTAACTGTCAAACAAAATTTTATTCCTTACTGTTATTAAGCCATTCTACTAAGAATAACTCTCTCTGAATGACTAATTGAAGACGGGAAACAAAAGACGGCGGCAATGCCCGCCACAAGGTCAGGCATTCACTGGACTTCTCCGACTCGTTCGCATCACGTGGCTCAGAAACTACGAGTACAGACAATCACTGCCACCACCCACCAGGATTTACGCGCAAAAATATTTTTAACGAAGGTTCTTTTCAGCTGAGATAATAACGTTACTAGACGCCTGTAGGTTCATCTTGTCATTACTGATGTTGGACCTTTTAATGAAAGTGCGAGAGTGTTCGTTAACACAGAAGTCATCATAAAGGTGCGAGCACTTTTTTTTTAAGAAAGATGCTTTCTCCAAGTTCTATAATGAACTTCATATGGTGCCGGTACATTTATGATAGTAATATCATCCAGACAATTCGTCATGCAGCAAATGAAGAAAGTTACTTTAAGTGATAAAAAGGATTTTATAAAGGTGCGTATACCTTTATGCCAGAGCATCCTTGCCTCACACCGACCGACTGGCATAAAGGTGTCGGTACCTTTTATGATGACGTTTTCTACGAGACAGAAACCATGATAAAGGTGCTCTGACGCAAAGGTACCGGCACTTCTACAGAAGTTGTTTCACAGATGGTGCCAATCCATTTATGAGAGAATTTTGCCAAGACTCCTAATAAAGACGCTTTGATATAAGCCGGTATATTTATGAGGGAATTTCGCCAAGCCTTTTTATAAAAATGCTTTGATATGAAAATACAATCTTCTTGACAAAAATTGCTTTTTTTAAGCTATGAACTAAATTTAATAATGGTACCGGCTTCTCAAGAATGCGAGCAATTTCATGCCAGGGCATGCTTGCCAAACAGTGATCCAATAGCATAAAGGTTCCAGTACCTTTGATAAAGATTTCGTAAAGACAAAGAATAGACGCATAGATTATAGATACAGATTTCCACGAAGACAGAAATTTTGTGAAACATCGTAAAGGTGTGGCACTTTGACATAATTTGCTTTGTCCAGGTTCGAAACAACTTCACAAGGGTGCAGGCTACCCTGTGCATACTGATGACTATTGACTAAATACCTAACTAGCACAAGAACGTTCAGAGAACGTTCAGTGCAGGTGCTTCACAAACGTGTCGGGAACGTTCAAGCAGAACGTTCAAAATGCCGTCTATATGTTACAGTTCTAAGACGGGCAATAACACGTCAAATACTTGTGTTTGTAACACTTTCATGCAACGTGTCATTAACGTTCTAGTACAACGTTTTTGGCACGTTTTACCTGAACGTTCAAAATCACGTCTATGTATTGCAGTTCAATAACGGACAGTTGTACGTCAAAAGTGGTTAACTATCACTTTTTTATAACGTTCTATGAATGTTCTTCTAACGTTCTAACAGAAAGTTCCTTTAACGTTCTGGCAGAACGTAGTGAATCAAGTCAATATGTTACAGTTCAATAACGGGCAGTAGAACGTCAAAAAATGGTGTTACTAACAATTTTATAAAACGTCTCTTGAACGTTATATGGAAGCTCCGTTAACTTTCTAACAGCAGAACAACCTTTTCCTTCAACGTTCTAGCAGAACGTTTCTTTAACGTTCAGGCAAAACGTTCTGAATTACGTCTCCAAGATGTAGTTCATTAATGGACAATAGTACGTACATACGTTCGTACAGACGCCACGAAAAATTCTCTTCAGAATTCATTTTAAAGCAAATTTATAAATTTTTTGGAGGAAACAAGTCTTTTATTCTGTCCTTACGTACAGATATCACACAAAAACATCGTTAAATTGCATTCGATAGCGGTCAAAATGGATATTTTCGTTGAAATATGCTGCCAGAAACTTTCCGCGATTACAATACTTCCTTTTTACTTCGTACCAGGAAGTAAAAAAGGCTCCAGTGCGCGAGACTGTGTATCAGAAATTCTAAGAATACACTCTTTTTAAATTATTATCAGATATTGCTGTTGAATTGAATTTTATGGTTTAAGTGCGAAGAACATGATATTTAATACATAAAGATAACACACAAAACGTTAAAAAAAAGCCTCTTTTGGGCGTAATATAAAATCAGAAAATTTTCAGGTTTCTTTGTTTATTAATTTTTTTTTTTGTAATCGATGGGTTTTGATTATGTCGATTATTAATTGCTAGTGCATATTTGGCTATCGATCCCTTGATCACCATTGGTTCCCTTTAAAATTCATCGAATGCTAGACAGCGATGGAAGCCCTTGCTATTTTTACGTTGTTGGAGAAGTAAAGATAGCCGTCTTCGCCTTCACCCCAACTGGTGGATGAACCGATGAGGAGTATTCTAAATCTATTGCAGTGCTATCTGCAGCGAAACGATTTAACAGAGCTTAATTTCTCATTTCTTCTTCATTATGCTGTTTTACGAGGCCTTTGCGGCAACTTTAGTCACGCAACTTTTAATCTGCTTACGACCTTTAGTTGCCACGCAACAGTTGACGAGACACTACACTGGCGATAAATCTGGAGTAGATTCAACACTCGACAAATCCTTTTTGTTCAGGAAACAGCTGTCGCACCCAGACGGGTGGCGGTGAAGTCTCCTCAAGCAGCAATATCCTTGAAATTAATTAATTAAAGAAACAAAATGAAAGATGCGAGGCTTTGAGCGTTGGATTATTAACGACCTTCAAATGAAGTAAAATGGATGTTAGTCGAGCAAAGTGCTGTTGACCGTGTGATGGGTTGAGTGATTTCAGATGGTTACAATGCAGCTTTCATCAGCTGCTGACCATTTATGGGCAAGCCGGAGCATTAATATAATTAATCACACATATAAGCGTTTAGACTACAATTCCTAATTAATGTTTACAGCAGACGCCGCTTAAATGGGGCTCATACACCTTAGACTCCTTATGATCTTCGAATATGTGACTGTTGCAAGAATTGAGATATTTTATTTACTTTAAAAGCAACTACTTCCAACTTTTTAGAGCTGACTACGTAATATAGCTGCTTTGGAAACTAGTAACCAGAAGGTTTGTGTCGCCACAAATATTTTTGAAATTTAATCCGCTCTGTGACAAGATGTTTCGTTACGTTTCCATCTTGCGCGCATGATATTTTAAAAATGGCTAATGGTACACACTTGAAATTGGATGGAATTCTTTATATGGGCACTATTTTCTAACTGAAGCAAAAATCTGATGAATATTTCAATATTAAAAAACTTTATGCACGAAAACATTACAGATGTTTTTAATAAAATACATTTTATAAACTCAACTCCAAATAAAATAAAAATTTAACATGAAATTCTTAGAATTTTGGGTTTACAGTAGTTTCCAAATGTTATAAAAGCTATATATTAAATATGGAATTAAATTATACAACAAAATGTTTTAAACTGTGAGTGCTAGATGGAAACATGACGAAAAATTTTGTCACAAAGCGGATTAAATTACAAAAATATTTGTGGCAACACAAACTTTCTGATGACTATTTCAGAAAGCAGCTAGTCAGCCGTAAAAGGATGGAAGTAATTGCTTTTAAATAAATAAGTTATCCAAATTCTTGCAACAGTCACATATTCGAAGATCTTATGGGTTTTAAGGTGTACGAGTTTCCTTAATGTGATAGCGGTTAATATAATTATTCGGATATTGGTATTGAAGTACGGAAGCCCATTTGTATACATACGTAAATTTTGAATAAATCTGTCGAATTTGAGGGCGATTAGACACAGGTCCACTTCTTCGATGGGGGGCAAGGATTCTGCATAATTTTCCTCCCTGTTCTTGGGGGGGGGGGCCTAGAAGCATCTACGAGACACTAAATTTTACATCTGCATATTTTCTTCCAGTTAATGCGGGATGCCCTCCGAATATTAATATTAGGGATTTTACATCGGTTAAATAATTTCCAGAAATGTTATGAACGGTTCCTAAATTAACTTTTGTGTGAAAAACATTATAAACAGTTCATAAACAAATTTTTGAGTTTTCCTAATTAAAATTCTGCTAAAGTATTTATTTATATGTTTCATGTTGTATTTTTACTTCCTTGTAGGAAGTAAAGGAAGTATCATAATCACGAAAAATTTCGGGTGTCATATTTCAACAGCTTTCGAAACCATTTGAGCGATGTTTTCGCGTGACATATGTACGTACGGACAGAGTAAAGGACTGTTCTTGCCAAAACGGATTGAAAAATGCATTGCAAATGGATTCAGAAGAGATTTTTGTCCCTTGACGACTGTACGTACCTATATGTATCTCGCATAACTCAAAAACGATTAGCCGTAGAACTTCGAAAGTTTGTATATAGGACTGCTATAACATGTAGCTGTGCACCTCTCCTTTTAGTTGCAATAAGCTGCATCACTCGTATGCAGATATATATACATATATATGTATATATGTATATATTCCCACTCTGTTACTTAGCTCGGTGAGCTTAGTGTCTTCTTATATGTTTGTAAGCTCTACAATTTTTGCTTTAAAAGAGATTTAATTACGTGGTTTTTATGTTCCGGTTAAAGATTTTATGCCTTTAATTAATCTGCTTGCAATAGTTGTAGAATTATCAACAGTTTAAAAGTTTAATTGTCGAGTTAAGCGTAACGAACCGTCATTTACATTTGAAATTCAGTAGAATAGTGAATTAAGTCAGTTTCTGCACCTTAAGTGTTTTTTTTTTTTGCCGATTGGGGGCAGAATTAAACTTTCAGTTTTGTGCACCGAAAAGTATGCCTTTCTGCCCGTCGGCCGATTTTGCATAAAAACTAATTTTAATTGTAAGATTTTTTTTTTTAAACTGTCTTAACAGTATTTGGTGTTTTATGTTTTTCTGTATTTTAGAATTTTTAATGAAGATATTTTGAAATTTTATGTATTTTGCTTTTTGGCGAACTGAGAACTGAATTAATTGAATGAGAAATAAATCTGTAACGAAATTCGAGGAAATAGGTTTAAATGAGGTGCAGCAAAAAATGTTTTGTCTACATCAGATTTATTTTCTCATCGTTCAATGCTATCAAAATAGCCGCGAGTAAACGTGATCACATTATGCGGCGATTTAAGCTGAATATTAAGACATTGCAAAATTCAGTTCATAATTTTTGCAACGTCAGAGAACATGTTTACGATCAGTTCGAACGATCACGCTTCAAAGGAAAAATGTATGGCCTATTAAAAAATAAAGAAAGTTATCAATATTACTGGCGTTGATGGACGTGAATAACATAATTGTCTAAACCGAAGTGAAACATATTGCAAGTGACGTTTGAATTCCTCCGCAGATAAGGGTTTCACCAAGGCTCGAGTGATCACCGTTTTTGGAATTTAGAGCAATGTATTAAGTGATGATAAACAGAACATTTCTCTTAACCTTTGATTTTAATTATTTTGCTTTACTTTTGGATTGTTGAAAATATTTATATGTCCATCTAGAGTAATTTCTTAATGAAACAGGAATGCAGACTCGAACCAGACATGAAAATGTTGTGGGTGTTGCAAATTTTCACTAACAAACTGGGACATCTGTCTTAAATCAGACAGACACTTCTGTTACCATTGTGAGCAAGTACATTAGTGAGAAAATAAAGCATCCCCCCCCCAAAAAAAAAATTATTCTAACCCAAAAATTTAAGAAAATTATAATATAGCAATAGTTAAAAATAATTAATAAAAACGCTGAATTAATTCACTTAATTGTTGTTTTTAACACTTGCCGCCCAATGGTATAGTGGTTAGAGGTGTGATGTGGTGTATTTAATTATGGCAAAGCACACTAAGGCTATCTGCCTAAGGGAAGAGATGCCTTCGTATAGGACTTTCTAAGGGAAACTGGCTCGTATACACGTTACACATGGAGAAAGCCACGAAAACACCCATGCAGCCAGCGGGATTTGAACCTCGTACCGAACTACCAGTGTTCAGCGACTTTACCGCTCTGCCGCTGGTGGGCCAGTGGTTAGGGGAGTCGACTGTATTACCGAAGGGCCCGGGTTCGAATCTCTTTTCCAGAGAAGGCATGGATGTAAATTGTCTGCCCCGACATAGAAGGTAACAGTAGCCGCATGTTAAGTGCCTCCACAATAAAATGGCCACTACTTCTGCCCTAAGGAGTGGCCGCTGCTGCAAAAAGGCATTTGACTAAAAAAAAGTTTTTAACACTTCTGTTCCACACAGCACTAAATATTTTATTAGCTTATGTCTCATTCGAGGCTTTCCCAAATGAGGCTTTTTAGTTCAAAAGACCTATTAGTCTGGATACACGATTATGCTTTGTTTCACATTTCATTCGTGTCTGTTGCCATTCGGAAAAACGTAAGATATTATTTTTTCATGTTTAATCCTTATTCATTGACAAACTAAATTATTTAAAAGCAATAGATGCAATTCTTAAGAATATTATTTTTTAATTTTTTAATGGGTTTAATTGAAATAGAAACGCTTTTAATTCATTATATATCTAATTAGAAATTTTAAATATTTTTATAGAATTACATACGTTTTCCACTTTTTAAATATAAAGAAGATATGTAATGTTACCATGCTAGCATAAATGCATATTCATCTACTATTCTATAAAACGCTTCGCTTTACCACCGAGTCCATATCTATTGGTAATCTCTACCGATAAACGATACTAAACTTTAAAACACCCTTTTTGGGCGATCGTTGAAATCATAGCCCTTTCAGATTTTTTCAAAACTTTTTATTCCAAAGGGTGTTAGCACAGAAGGGCTATTTATTTCGTTTCGCCATTTTGAGTCGATTCACTTTCTGCGTTGATTCACTTTTCAAACTGTTGCCACCAACTATTACAACTCTGTATTATATTTAAAGAAATTAAATAATGAAGAATCTACATAAATGTAAACGCGTTTCTCGCATTGTGATAAAACAACGGTACCTAGAGCCATCCAATTTTGAATAATGTAATCAATCCTCTAGCGAATATGGGCATCTGGAAGCCTTAATTTGGAATTTGTTTTATTATCGATTTCATATTTTGTCAGACATTAAAGAAATTTTGATTAAGAAACTCAAAGATTTCAAAGTGAGGAATGGCAACACTGTTAATTTTTTTTTTTTCCTTATCCTCAGCGCGCGTATCGGAAATTCTAAAGATATCTCATTTTAAAATTATTTTGCGATATTGCTGTTAAACTGAATTTATGCTTTAAGTGCGAAGAACATGGTATTTAATAACTATAGGTAACACACAAAACGGTAAAAAAACGCTCCTTTGGATGTAAAATTTGAAAGCCTTCAGATTTTTTAAAAACATTTTATTTACTTAAATCTTTTTATTTCAGACTTTTTTGGAGGCAAGTAAGAAAATTCTAATTTCAGCCTTTCTATTCAGAGTTCAAATTCTAAATCCGAAAATATGATCATGCAACTCTGAGAAATGAATGAAATGATGTTGATTTCTAACTATGCCGAATTCTAAAGAATAATTTCGCCAAAATTATTTTGAAAATTCTAAAACTTAAATGTAAACAAAATTGAGAATTTTTGAGGGTTGGGCTAACAGTAAATTTTATAATGTTGTTAAGTTTCATGCTACCGGCCACGAAAGAATGCAGCTTTTTATTTTATGTCTACTGTTTTTCTCACCGCTTTGCAGATTTTTTGATTGAAATGTAGTGGCAACGATAGAAAAATGACGAATGTTCTGTAAGAAAGCGAATTGTAAACAGCTGTAAATAAAGTTCTCCGTGTGATAAAATGGCAAAGAATTGCAAGCTTCCTGTGGACTTCTTTAAGAAGGGGTAAGCCGAAAAAGTTTCTTGTGATGTTGCTATTGCAGTTTTCAATGAAATAAATTCAGTATTTTAGTGGCTAATTCGTTAAAAATATGTGTTTTAAGGTATTCTCTGGTCCACACAGACGTGTTTTTGGAGTTATTTAAAATATGTTGTTTGTTTTGGTTTATTTAATTAAGGCAAAGCATACGAGGGTTATCTGCTTGAAGGAAGAGATGTCTTCGTGGAACGGGCTCGTATACATGTTCTACAAGGGAAAAACCACTTTAAAGTATGCGAATTTTATCTTTAAAATTTCTGCTTCTATAGAAAACAGTGAAAAGATTTTTCTCGTTTATAAATATTTGATGACTAACACGCAGTGCAAATTTAGTGGGTAATCAGTAAAATCAGTCTGGTACACACTCATTACAATTTTAAGTTATATACTATGTTTTTATTTGGGGAGGGAAGAATTATGTTTTTTGAAAAATCAATTTAATTGTTCCATGACTTGAAAGAAATAATAAAAAGGCGCAGTTTTTTAATGCACTCATTGGGAACACCTGCAAAGGGAAAGAAAATTCCTGAAAAGGCATGATTTTTGTTGCCACCTTCAAAAAGCCTGAAGTGGGAAAAGCTGAAATGGGACATTACGAATAATCGATTATCATGTAACCTTTCTAGTTGCTAGGTTAGGTTATTTAATTACGGCGAAGCCTCGAGGGCTATTTGCCTAAGGGAAGGGATGCCTTTGTGGAGGACTTTCGAAGGGAAGACATTATACATGGGAAAACCACGAAAACACCCATGCAGCCAGCCCGTTCGCGGGATTCGAACCTCGGATCGAACTACCAGTGTTCAGCGACTTTACCGCTCGGTCGCTGGTGGGCCCCTTTCTAGTTGCATTTGGTTTGTTTGAATATGGAAATGTATGTGAGAGCTATCTACCTAAGTGAAGGGTTGCTTTCGTGGAGTCCGTTTGCTGGGATTTCAGCCTGAGATAAACTACTGGTGTTCAATGAATTTACTACTTGGCCCCTCGTGACTTTTTGTAATACTTCATTTTGGTTCCATATATCCTTCAACACTATTGGAACATCCCCCGAGTGATTTAGAATAATTCAGTCAAATTCTCCAGAGAATGTTTTATGATTTTCGAGGGCTATTCCTAGAGTATTTCAAGCATATTCCCTTCGGGCACAGTTTTTCTAATTTACTGCAAGGAAGACTATGACGAAATATTTTATTAGAATATGTTTTTGCATTGTAAAAAATTCTTTCGTATGCAGTACACGCCGCTTAATGTGATCGCGGTTAATGTTACCATTCGGATATTATCTATTTGCCGAAGTCCTGCCCGTTTGCATATTTCACAAGTGCACATCTGTGTAGCCACCGAGGGAGTGGCTTCTAGGATGGACCAATGGGAATCCAGTAATATTTCTGTCATGTCACATGACCTTTCGCGTGCTTTAAGAATGAAACAAGATGGTTGATAATATTTTGTCATGCGATTTTCTGTACAAAAGCATCGTCGATTTCTTCTGAAAATTTTCATTGCGAAGTTAGATCAAATATAAGCAACAGTGAAGATTTCACTACCTGGTTGAAAGAATTTGAAATAAATACAAACACATGTTGGATACTCCGCAAAAGTATTCATGTGAAATATTATTTAATAAGTGGTAAATAAAATGAAGAAAGAAATATGTAATAAACATCTGAGCCCAAGTGCTATCTTTACATAAAAGTATTCATGCGAGGAAAATATTTACATCAATTATATATGTAAATAGAAGTCAGCATTTTTTATTCTAGTGTCTATATGAAAAAGATGTTCTATAATAATAGCCAATGCAAAATTTTATTCAAAGTGAACTTTACTAATATTGCATTCGTATTCATTTCGTGTGTTAAATTTCACATTTAATAACTGTTCACTCTTAAATGTACTGTTTACACAAGAAATACTCATCAAACAGAGTGAATTTATCTTATTCACAACGAATATATTCAATTTATTCACATGTAACTTTTAAAGTTAACAATGGATATAATCACATCGAGCACAATATATATTCTGAATCTTACACTCTTTAAAAACCAAAAGAATGGAAGCACTGAAATAAGAAAACACTAGATTCATTGTAACACTTCCAGTCCTTCTCAGCTCAATTAAAAATTATGTCAATAACATATATGTGAAAAATACGCTCAATTAAAAATGCGCTTGAATTCTCTTAATCTACAGGTGTTAGTAAATGCCTAATATTCGACGCTAATTGTAGCTTGAGTCCTTTTTTCGATGTAAAGAGCGATAATATGCCGTAAACATCCATCCAAATATTAATGCGTGATAAAAAGGGAAATGTCAACTATTCATTAAACTCATAAAACGAAATAACGAGGAGATTTTCTACTATAACTGCGAAACAAATGCAAATTAAAACGTAAACTTTCGCTCACATGCATGAAGATTTAGCGACACAAGAGCGATAGAAGCTCATTGGTCTATTTTCGAAACCCCTCCCTCAGTGGCTACGCTGATGTGCACTTGTGAAATATGCTGCCCGTTTGCATACGGATATATGAGAAATACATGGCTTAATGTGATCAACAATTCGGTTAATACGGTGAAAATATTATAGAATTTTTTGAACTAATGTAAAGTCCCTAAATAAAACACAAAGCCATCAAATAAGTTTAAAATGCATTATAAAAGTTGCCAAGTTACAGAGAAATGTCCCCGATTAAGGATTAAGTCGCCAAATATCTGGTTTCCATTTTAATCAAATATTTAAAATTAAACAAAATAATAAATAAATAAATAAAATAAAATAAAATCTTAATTTTACTTAAAATTTTCAATAGCACTTACGATTTTGATAGGATCAGACGCACATCTATCTTCTACAGGAACAAAGAACATCTGAAGAATTTTTAGCCAAAGGCGCGTTAGCCCAGAAGGTTTATTAGTCTCGAAACGGCATTTTATGTCGAATCATTACGGCTGTACCTCTTTTCAAATTGCTGCTACGAAATATTATTGCTGTATATTATATTTGAAGAAATTAAACAATGAAAAGTCTGCATGAATGTATGTATGTTTCTCGCGCTATGAATAAACAACGGCACCTAGAGACATCAAATTTTGAATAACGTAGCTCTCCTCTCGAATATGAACATCTGAAAGCCCAAATTTGTTTTATTATCTATTTCATATTTTGTAAAAAATTATTGATAAATTTTTGATTAACAAATTCGATTACTTCAAAGCGAGCAATGGCAACAGTAAACAGCTATGCCAAACCGAGGTTGCCTTTTTTTTTTTTTTTTTTTGGCTTACTTTTAAATTTTACATTGACAAGAGTTTTCTTCCAACGAGGGATGCCATCCAAACACTAAAAACTAAAATTAGTGGTGCAGCATGGGTAAAAATATTTGCAAAAACATCATGAATAACACTTTTGCATTTTCCGAGATAAATATCTGCGAGTGCCTATTTATATGCTTTAAGGTATATTTATATTAAATTAATTAAATTCCATTGCTGTTTTAAAGTACATCCCCCCCCCCTCAAATCGTTTAATATTATCACCACAGCCATGGGCAAACACAGTCACACCGCTGTACTTCCAATTTTCAGGAAAAAGAAACACTGCGCATGCGCATGGTAGAATCTTAGCAGGAAAAAAATAAAAAAGTACGTCACACTTGAAAAGCCGTTTTTAAATTTGTTAATTGTTAAGTTTGGAGTTTTGTAATGTTTAAAGCATTTGAACTAGTTGTAAAATATATATTTGTTAATAAACTTGTTCAATAAATCGAAAGGATAAAGAATCTGTTTGTTCTAATTGCAACAAATTTCCTTTAGATCCAGATTTAGCCCTAAGGATTTTCTGTTTGACATCAAGGAACTCCAGTCTGCTAAAGGTAAAAAATTTCGAATTAAATTTGTAATCATTAGTTGATATAACAACATGCATAAAAAATTCCAAATGCCATTTTGTATATAAGCTTAATAAGAATACTTGAGTAGCTCTTAAGACCTAAGTAATTTGCTTACCAAATTGAAACGTAGTTCTCATTAATTTCGCCGAACGTAAGATATGGATTGATTGCAAGATAAGGTCAAAAGCTTAAGGAAAACAACTATTTAATCAAATTAAATTTTGAATGATGATGTGGTATTTTCAACACGGCTTCATAATGCAGTAGTAGGGTAATAAAATATACCAAGAAAAGTTGATGAATTTTCCTTCAGGCTTCTGAAAAGACTTCTTATGTTATATGCTAGTAGTCTGGTTGCTCACGGTGACCCTTGTTTGTTCATGTGTGTTGTCCGCTCGGTGAAGAGTGTGACAGTTAAAATAAATATGCTAGTAGTCTGAAAACCAAACTGCATGCGGGCCTGATTCACATTCTGAAATTTTTTAACTTCCTTGTACGAATATAATGAAGTACCGGAAACACGAAAAATTTCGGTTATCAGCAAAGGGAATATCCATTTTGACCATTTCCGAATCCATTTCCACTATTTTTTCCATGACATCTGTACGTGCAGACAGAATAAAGAACCCTTTATTCCAAAACGAATGGATTCAAACTAGATTTTTTTTTCGTGACGGTTTCAGCTTGTATAACTCTAAACAGATTAGCCGCAGAACGTTGAAATTTTGTATGTGTGGTTGCTATAACATCTAATTGTGCATCTCCCTTTTTTATTGCAATAGCCAGTACGAAACGTATATATACGTAATAATTCCGGAAGCATAGACGGGGAATTAGCTTTCAGTCGTCGTGATGAGGATGAAGGCTCACAGATGAAGATAACAAAAATATGAACTTGACGAATTTCCAGTCTTTATTTCCACGCATATAAAATCATCTCAGTAGATATTTATCCAATCGTAGTAAAATCCAAGACATTTTTATGATTCAATCATAATGAAATACGATAAACTGCTATGTACATTGATTCTTAAAATTAAGACGCAGGCAGTTTATATGGAGAAACAAAGCGAGGAGCTATTAACAAGGTAGAATCTAGCAGACGAAGTGACGTATTTCCTTTCCTTTTCCCATTATTGCCGTGTGTGGCTTGCAGATAGCAAGCTGTATACCAGCTGTCTTGAATTAAGGACACTGCAAGTACACTGGTGTGCAAAAATTAAGGACGAGACGGTTTTTTTCAATATAACTTTGTACAAAAGCTTTCCAAATCAACACATTTAATACCGTAAGATCCCCAATACGTAAGGGCATGAGTAATGTAAACAACACTTACTAAAAGAAAAATCAGAGGGATAAAAAGAAGCTTTATTGAAAAAGTAGCATGGAGCTCAATGCGGCTGAAGGCCGAAACATCCCTGTGATGGGTGTCCAGCAAGAAACATCCGGTCTTTAATAGGGGATATGATCTTCCCTGACTGCTAGGCAGATTTCATAGCGTCTGCCCAAGCTGAGAATGAGGGTGTCAATGAGTTGTTGAGGCATTGCTGCCCATTCGTCTTGCAGCGCCAATCGAAGCTCCGGAATCGTTACTGGTGGTAAGGTACAAGCTGCCAAGCGTCTGCCTAGAAAATCCCATACATGCTCGATGGGATTGAGATCCGGAGATCGTGCCGGCCAATCCATACGTTCAATTTCCTCACTCTCTAAGAGCTGTTCGGCAGCTACTGTGCGATGACATGGTGCATTGTCGTCCATGAAAAGGAACTGCGGACCCATAGCGCCTCTAAAAAGACGCACATATGGAAGAAGAATCTCGTTACAATAACGGGTCCCGTTGACTGAACCTGCGTCGAAGATGTGAAGGTCTGTACGACTACCAAGCATGATGCCTCCCGAAACGAGAACACCGCCACCTCCATACCTGTCCCTTTCAATGATGTTCGAGGGATGATTGCGGCTTCCCCGCTCTCTCCAGATGAGTATGCGATGAGAATCGCTACTCAGACTGAATTTGCTCTCATCTGTAAAGAGTACTCGTCCCCATTCATTGTCTCTCCAATTTCGGTGTTCCCGGCACCACAGAGAACGCCTTCTCCGATGGGCAGGCGTTAGAGGTACACACCGTACAGGGCGTCGTGCAAACAGACCACCACCGTGCAGTATTCTGGCCACGGTAAAACGCGATATCGGTCGTCCAGTCGCCTGTGTCGTGTGTATAGCGATTTCTCCCGCTGTCTGCCGCCTGTTTCTTCTGGCCTGTAAGGCAATCTACCGGTCATCTGCGGGTGTGGTTCCTCGTGGATAACCACTACAAAACCCCCGGGATAGCTGTTCCTGTAGTTTGAAATTGTCTCCAAAGTCGTGAAACATTGTTGTGAGCAATTCCGAACTCTGCAGCCACACTTGTCACACTGCGGCCTTCCTCCAACTTCCCAATGATTCGACCTCGGGTAAAAGCATCCAGATGTCGTCTAACAGATTGATTATTCGCCATTTCTCGCTGAGGCAGCAACTCGGTGTGATTTTAACTGCTATACTGCGTGCAATCTCTTTGCCAGAAATACTGATCTTACACCGACAACATGCTTTATACTACTCAGACACTCCCCCGTTACGTCTACCTGCATACCTGCCCATGTGCTACCGTACATCACCTTACTTAATCACCTGATTGGTCTTTCTGTCCGCTCTGCCTCTTCGTTCAGCTGATATGCTGATTTTTCGACTTCGTCCTTAATTTTTGCACACCAGTGTATAGGAAATGCATGAGTGTGGCCGGAAGACAGGTTAGCTACCAGGGGTATTTGCACCAAGTTTGATGTACAAGTATAGGTAATGTATGATTGGTTAGTTAGTAGCGTTATACAACGTAGAAAATTCTCGAATTCGGGAGAACAGACCAGACGGTTGAATCTGATATAAACAGCGATAATTTTGATGTAGAATGCTGAAATGCCGATCCACAATGAATAGGAAACGGGAAGCTGTGGCAGATAAAATCTTTTATTTTATCCTCCTTCACCGTTTGGTAACTAACTGGTGCTCCCTAAACTTTTACCCAAACTTTTGTACATTAAATGGTTAACTATCGCTAATTATAATAACCACGTCCAAATCAGCAATTTCAGGACACTAGGTAACGGGTGAGCATATTTCACAACTGCACATCTGTGTAGCTACCGAGGGAGTGGCTTTTAGGATGGACCAATGAGCATCCAGTAATATTTCTGTCATGTCACATGACCTTTCGCCTGCTTTAAGATTTAAGCTAAGATGCTTAAGATGGTAAGCTAAGATGATTTAAGCTAAGATGCTTAAGATGCTTAAGATTTAAGCTTAAGATGGTTGAAAATATACTGCCACGCAATTTTCTGTACAAAATAATTAAAGCATCGTCGATTGCTTCTGAAACTTTTCATTGCGAAGTTAAATCAATTATAGGAAATTATGAAGATTTCACTACCTGGTTGAAATAAATACAAACACATGTTGGATACTTCGCAAAAATATCGATGTGAAATACTACTTAATAAGTGGTAAATAAGATGAAGAAAGAAATATGTGATAAACATCTGAGCTTAAATGCAATCTTTACATAAAACTACGTGTATGAGAAAAATATTTACACCAATTATACGTGTAAATAGAAGTCAGCTCTTTTTATTGCAGTCTATATGAAAAAGATGTTCTATAATAATAACCAATGCAGAATTTTATTCAAAGTGAACTTTACAAATTTGCATTCGTATACATTTAGTGTGTTACGCATTTAATAACTGCTCACTCTTAAATGTACTTTCTACACAAGAAATACTCATCAAATAGAGTGAATATATCGTATTTACAACGAGTATATTCAATTTATTCACATATAATTTTTAAATGTTAGCAATGAATATAATCAGATCATATGTATTCTGAATCTTATACTTTATGATCAAAAGAATGCAAGAACTGAAATAAGAAAACACTAGATTCTTTGTAACACATTTCGTCATTCTCAGCGGAATTAAAAAAATATACACTTGAATTCTCTAATCCACATAATATGCCGTTATCATCAATCCTAATATTCAAAAGAAAGAAAGGCTTCACGAAGGTGGTCTGTATGCGACGCGACCAGCCATTTGTGTGCCGCTCACGTCACGCCATAGGATGGACCGTTTTCAGCGGGCACGACAACATGTCCACTGGACGCCTGATCAATGGAGGGCGGTTCTCTTTACGGATGAGTCCAGGTTTAGTCTAGAAAGCGATAGTAGGCGTTATTTAATATGGAGAGAACCTGGAACCCGTTATCATCCGTCAAACATCCGTGAAAGAGATGCGTACGGAAGGGGCAGTGTCTGTGTTTGGGGTGGCATCTTTTTGGGTGGACGCACAGACCTCCATGTCTTTCCAAGGGGAACCATGAATGCTCAGATTTATAGAGATGACATCCTTGATGTTTATGTGCGCCCATATGCCAGGGCAATAGGTGATGCTTTCCTGTTACAGGACGACAACGCAAGACCACACAGGGCTCGCAACGTAGATGATTATCTTCAACAGGAAACATTTATCGCATGTAGTGACCAACTCGATCCCCGGACTTGAATCCTATCGAATACGTTTGGGATGCTTTAGGGAGACGTCTAGCTGCTCTCAATCCGCCCCCGCAAACCCTTGTCGCGCTTGCAACTGCTTTGCAAGAGCAATGGCTCTCGCTTCCTATGGAACGGATAGACCGCATAATTGAAAGCATCGCACATCGCTGTATGTGCTGTATTGCTTCTAGAGGCGATCATGTTCCATATTGAAGGTACTTTTCCTATAGCAAACTGACACCTTCGATTTGTTCATTTTATACATGTGCTAATTTCTATACTATGATATTTGTCTGGTAATTTCTTCTTATGTTATTTGATACCTTACTATGTGTTGTATATTGTGGGTAAGTTTCATTAAATTCTACATGAAACCTTTTCAGTAATCGTGATTTTTGTGATTTTTCCTTAATTTATGACAACCAGTGTATTTTATATATATTTATAACTGCGAAACAAATGCAAATTAAAACGTAAACAACATACGCTCACACGCACGAAGATTTAGCGTCACGAGAGCAATAGTAGCTCATTGGTTCATTTTCGAAACCCCTCCCAGTCACTACGCTGATGTGCACTTGTGAAATATGCTAACGGTGCTGTTATTTCAAGAAAATGCTGAAGAAAGGGGGAAGTGAATAAGATTTTCTTTTTCGAATTGCTGTTATACAAATTAAATATTTGCCTCTGCATTCATATTTCTTAAAACTTATACTAAAACGTTGGGAGGAGAACTCCATGTAAAAATATTTTGGAATATTAAATATGGTTGACGAATAAGTCAAGTTTGCAAATCACTCAAAGTATTGACTTCTGTAACAAACAGAACCACCACCTACTTTTTTGGAAGCACACAGCTAATTCAAGACGTCGGAGAGGTCGCCTTCAAACCCTACTAAATGGATCGTCTGTGAATCTACCGCCACCATTTCCTCATGCTAACAATTGATAAAAAAAAAAAAAAAAAAGCAGCACTCCCACGCCGTGGAAAGAAGTCATAGAAGTCGGGGAGAGAAAACAGCAAAAAGGATGCGAATCGGGTTGATGGACCGCGTCTGTTATCGCGAGAGGAAACGCGGAAGAGGTCTTCGGCTTCGGAATATCTTTTGCTGAAGTTACCATCTCCCGCGAAGTGTGATTAGAATAGGTCCGATCTCTCAAGGGGCTTCCAGCACCACCGGTGACACTGCTATTTTGGTGGAGCTGTGAATTTTCCGGAAATTTATGACGGAGACGAAAGCGGAAAAGACTCCAAGAGAGATTTTTTTTTTCTCTTTTTCGTTCCCCCTCTTGTCCTAGAAGTGCTCGAGATCTTGGATGGCACTTGCCGCACTCCTTAGAAGGTGGCACGATAATGATGCCACTCAGGCAGTTAAAAGCTAATTTAGAAGCAGTGGGGTAAAAACTGGGCCCTTGAAGAAGGTTCGAACATGGAAATCAATATTACAACAGTGGCGTGGATAGAGCTTTGACCGCCCGGAGTGGTTCCTTATTTGGTCGTCTGGGACAGTTCCTGAATTTGCCGGCACTCTTGATATACAAACAAATATCTAAAAAAATGTTAAAAGTTACATACAGGGAAATACATTTAAATCTATGTGTGCTTTTTAAGAAAAATTTCCATCGCAACATTTTAAAATTAGTAACTCAAAAGGGTGGTGTGGTGTGGTGTATTTAATTATGGAAAGCACACTAGGGCTATCTGCCTGAGGGGAGGGATGCCTTCGTGGAGGACTTTCTAAGGGAAACTGGCTCGTATACACGTTACACATGGGGAAAACCACGAAAACACCCTTGCAGCCAGCCCGTTCGCGGGATTCGAACCTCGGACCGAACTACCACTGTTCAGCGACTTTACCGCTCGGCCGCTGGTGGGCCTAACTCAAAAGGGACATAAATCCCGAATGGGATAGTCAGAAACGCCATTTTGCGTCGAAACACTTAAATGCGTTGGATTACTTTTTAAATTGCTGCCAAAAAATATTATAGTCCTGCATTACATTTAAATAAATTAAATAACGAAGAATCTTTGTGAATGTATGTATATTTCTCGCATTATGAAAAAAATGTCCATCTACCATCAAATTTTCAATAACGTAGTTCTTCCCCCGAATATGAGCACTTAGAAGCCCGAATTTTGAATATGGAATTTTTTTTAATATCTATTTCATATTTTGTAAAACTTTAATGAATTTTTGATTTACAAAAACGATTTCCAAGCGAACACTGGCAACACTGTACGGAGTAAGACATTTTTAGCTCCAGCGCGCGAGACTAACCATCAGGAATTCTAAATGGTTAGTAGGAGTGAGTGTAACAGCAGACTGGTAGACTGCAAGCTCAACGAGAGCTTAAAAACTTTAACAAACCCTTTTGGACGACGATTAAAATCTGAAATCTTTTCTTTTTAGCCCAAAGGAGCTTTAGCTCAGAAGGGCTATTAATTTCGTTTAGGCATTTTGCGTCGATTCACTATAAACGCTGATTCACTCTTCGAACTTTTGCCACCAAATATTAGAACCCTGTATTATATTTAAAGAAATTAAATAATGAAGAATCTGAATAAATGCATGTTTTTCGCATTGTGATAAAACAACGGTACCTAGAGCCAACCAATTTTGAATAACGTAATCCTCCTGCGAATATGAGCATATGGAAGCCCTGATTTGGAATTTGTTTTATAATCTACTTCATATGCTATTAGACATTAAAGAATTTTTTATTAACAAACGCGACGATTTCAAAGCGAGGAATGGCAACACTGTACCGGGGGGGGGGAGAAAAATTATCTCCAGCCCGCGAGACTGTGTATCGGAAATTCTGAAGGATATGCTCATTTTAAAATTACTTTGCGATATTGCTGTTGAATTGAATTTTATGGTTTAAGTACGAAGAGCATGATATTTAATAAATAAAAATACCATACACAAAACGTTAAAAAACGCTTCTCTGGATGTAATGTAAAATCTGAAAACTTTCAGATATTTTTTTTTTTTTTTTTTGCTTTTTTTAATGTGATGATAACACACTCGCCGTCTCAGAAAGAACCCCCAGTTGATTAGTGTAACAGATAAACGGTACATAGATACTGCTGAATGAATTTTAAAAATACACAGGTATAAAAATGTATAGAAAAGTGATTAGATTTGCATAATATCGATCCTAGACCCCATTTAATATTTTTTTCTAGTTTTCCCTGCAAAGGCTTTTGTTAACAATTACTTCACAAATAAATAGCATAAAAATTCATTCCAAAATGTATTATTGCAAAACACAAAATCTGAAGACACTTGTGATTTTCTTTGTGATAAAATGGAACTCATCTACGAAATAAGAAAAACTATGCTATGATCTAGTTAAATAATGTAAGATGTTTGAAATGCTTTATATTATCGTTACGAATAATGAATGTGTTATAATAATGTAAGGAATAATAAATACAAATGTGTAAATATTTATAAAAGTTTACTCTAATGTGTAAATATCTGCCACAGTTATTAGTTACACTAAAAATTAGTTTAATAATTTTTAAAAACTGTTAAAAACAAATAAAATAGTTCTTGAGAAACTACAGAATAATATGGTTTTAGGAATACCTTTTTACTTCCTTGTACGAAGTAAAAAGGAAGTATTGTAATCGCGAAAAGCTTCAGGCAGCATATTTCAACGAAAACATCCACTTTGACTCCTTTCGAATACAATTTAACGATGTTTTTGAGTGATATCTGTACGTAAGGACAGAATAAAAGACTCTTTTCCTTCAAAAAAAAAAAAAAAAAAAAAAAACTAAAAAACTGCTTTAAATTCAATTTTGAAGAGAATTTTTCGTGGTGTCTGTACGAACGTATGTACGTACGTGCGTACGAACATACGTACGTATCTCGCATAACTCAAAAACGAGTAGCCTCAGAACGTTGAAATTTTGTATATATGATGCACCTCGTATTTTGGTTTAACATGTAGATGTGCACCTCGTATTTTGGTTGCAATCGGCCGCACCAAACGTATACAAATATATTTATAAATATATCCACTCTGTTACCCGGCTCAGTGATCTCAGTTTCTTTACTCTTATATGTTTGTAAATTGTATATTTTTTGCTTTAAAAATGATTGAATTATGTTGTTCTTATCTTCCGGTTAAGGGTTTTATGCCTTTAGTAAATCTGTATGCAATATTTTTAGAATTATCAACAATTTTAAAATTGTTTAAGTGCCTAATTTGATAATAATTTAATAAGCCTAATTTGATGGCGGCCATTGATGTTTACATTTGAAACAGGAGACTAGTGGATTTGTTGCCAATCTAGAGAAAGTTAGCTTCGCAACAACAAATATAACGCCTTCATTTATTATTGCCATCATGCTTAATCCTTTCTTGAATTTTTTCGAGGAAATAAGCGTTTAAGATTTACTTCGTAATTTTTAATACAGATATTTTGAGTTTTTATGTATTTTTGCCTTGTCGCGAAGTGAGAACTGAATTAATTGAATGAGAAATACTCAATCGTCTGTGAAAAACTGTTTATGTTTTGTTTTGTTTGCTTAATTTCTTTTATACATAGTTCTAGCTTTATTATAGTATTTGAATAGAACATGTGGCAACGATTAGATAATTCTTTAAATGATATAAATTTTGTGCATTCAGAGTTATAATATGAACGAAATATAATACTGTTAAGTAAACCTAGCGCTAGAGTGTCGCTATGGTAAACAAAGGGAATTTTAAAGAATGCATTTATTCTATTGTGGTTTATGCGCCGTCGGCGAAGTAGGTTTAATTAAATCTAATAAGTTTAAATAAAATGCAAGAAAAAATGCGTATAATTTAATATTCCGTACAAGGAAGTCATGTGATGTACATATCAATTTTTTTTTTAATTATATCAATGGAAAGAACTTTAGTGTAGTAAATTCTTGCTGATCCAAAAAATGTGTTTGGTATAGTTCAAATTAAGAAAGTATGCATAAGTTAATAGCAAGTCTCTTTGTAATTTCTTTTATTATTTTGTACAATATAAAAAAAAAAATTTCTCCTCAATTCAGTTTGGTATCACAACACGGCATCTCATGATTCTTTATCTTATCATCTTGGTAGTAGTTACACCTGGGGTCAGATCCCCAAAGATGCTTTGACTGTCGTTTATCTTATGTGTAACGTAGAGTATGTAACGTTGTATTCAAACATACAATGATGCGAAGATGGCACAGTGGCCCTTTCGTAACGTACACTTTTGCACAAAAATAAAATAAAATAAAAAATAAATAAAAATTTGAAAGCTTTTATATTACGCCAAAAGGAGCGTTTTTTAACGTTTTGTGTGTCACACTTTTTCTTTATTAAATATCATGTTCTTCGCATTTACACCATAAAATTCAATTCAACAAGAATATTGCAAATATTTAAAAGGAGCATAACTTTAGAATTTCCGATACACAGTCTCGCGTGCTGGAGATATTTTGTTTTTCTCTACAGTGTTGACATTACTCGCTTTGAAATCGTTGTTAATCAAAAATTCTTTAATGTTTGACAAAATATGAAACAGATAATAAAACAAATTCCAAATTTGGGCTTCCACTTGCCCATATTCGAGTAGAGGATTATGTTATTCAAAATTTGATGTCTCTAGGTACCGTTGTGTTTTCATAGTGCATTTTCATAGTTGTCTTTTCATAGAAACATATACATTCATGCAGACTTAATTCATTATTTAATTTCTTTATAATGCAGTTAGTTATCTTATATTTAGTGGCAACAATATTAAAAAGGGAAAAAACACAAAATTCCAAAGGGAAATTTGCCCTTCTGGGACAAATCGCCCCTTTGAGCTAAAAAAAAAAAAAAGAGTACAGTTCATTATCTCCTGTTCCACTGGGTTCATGACGAAATTTAGCTTGCGTTTTTCATGCCTCGAAAGCGTGGCTTAGGATATGTATTATATTTATATAGTAATTGTTCTGACTTAAATATTTGGACCCCAAATCGGACTTTTTCTGAAATGACATAACTACTTTTTTTAATGTTTCTAGTCTATGCCGAAATATTAAATTTTGTAAAATTTGATGAGAAACTTACCGGGAAGTTTTAAAATTTGTCTTGGCGATCTTTTTCAGTTCGCACCAAGAATAGTTCACTTGGCGAAATTCTTAATTTATGGTAACCAATTTTCTTTTCTCTTGCATTGTTTACGAACGGAATAAAAGGTACATCGTTCATTCTTTAAATAATTTTAACACAGTGCTTAAACTATATTTGGCGTTATTATCGCTTATAACAAATATGCCAAATTTCGAAACGCGCCAATATATAAATTTCACGTATATCTTAAAAAATTGTGAATAAAAAATTCTATTTTTTTGCAGGTATGCCTAGAAATACGTATACTTTAAAATGATGGGAAAAAAAAAAATTATAATTGAAAATTGCTTTCGAAAAATTTATAAAAATTACTAAAAAATACAAATTTTAAAAGCAAAGTTTCTAGGCATACCCGGAAAAAAATTGGAGATTTTTATTCAAATTTCAGAAGATATACATGAATTTATATTTTGGCACGTTTTGAAATTTGGTATATTTGTTATAAACAAACAAGAAACTGAAAATTTTCTTTGATTTCAGTTTGGAAACTTTGCAGGTTTCTATAGAATACCATTCTATAAAGGCTTTTTAAAATTTTTATGTGATTTTGCAAAGTAAAATTTCTTTAGGATTCTGGTCTATGAAATCTTTATACATCACCTATAGCAGTGATCTCGAACTGGAGGCCTACGGGGCACATGCCCTTTATACAGTTACACTTTCGCCACGTGCGCCCCCCCCCGAATGAGGCCCGTGAAGATATTTTAACTATGTGTTTGTTGCAAATACAGTATTGCAAATATTTCAAGGTTTTAGTTGCCCACTAGCGACCGAGCGGTAAAGTCGCTGAACACTGGTAGTTCGGTCCGAGGTTAGAATCCCGCGAACGGGCTGGCTGCATGGGCGTTTTCGTGGTTTTCCGCATGCGTAACGTGTATACGAGCCAGTTTCCCTTAGAAAGTCCTCCACGAAGGCATCCCTCCTCTTAGGCAGATAACCCTCGAGGCTTTGCCATAATCACACACACACACACAAGGTTTTAGTTATTTGAAGTCCGAGTTTACATTATTTGCATTTCCATTATTTCCATTAAAAATTAACATGAATAACGCACCGGAAAATATATAAACAGAGCTAATAGTTTGCAGTGTGTATTCAAGCATTTTGGAGATACAAATTTTATTAAATTTTATTCTTACTTGTCTAAAAGTAAATCAGTTGCGAATTTAGGAAAAAAAAAAGGGGGGGAATAAGAAAAAAAAAATTATTTATTTATTTTTGCGAATACATAAGTGAATAGCTTTTTTCACAATTGAAAATTAATAAGAAAAGATTGACTATTGACCATTTACGATCCGTGATGTGAGGGTAATTTTTAATAATTTCTTTCTACTGTTATAAATTTCATCGGAAGTGAAACGCTTTCGAGTGTCAACCTATAGTAAGAAATGAAGAAGTTTATAAGTATTGACACGTAAACATATGTATTTTGACTCATATGTGGAAGAAAAATTTAACAAAGAAGAGAAAAAGAGTAAGCAATGATTATTTATTTTGAAGTTTTCTCCCACCTGGTAAATTTTCTCTGAAAACTTAAGAGTTTTCATAATTTGCTTATTTTTAATTTAAATTAAAGTAAGTTGTTTAATAATTATTTAAACCTATTAAAATTATTTGAAATAAATTTTAATCTGAAAATTTAGTATTTGGCTGTTTGTGTATTTGAATTACAAAGTCTAACCAGTAAAAATGGCTTGGTTTATTTAATTATGGAAAAGCACACTAGGGCTATTTATCTAGGGGGTGATGCCTTCGTGGAGGATAAGGAAAACTGGCTCGTATGCACTTTACACATGGGGCAAAACACAAAATTTTCGTGCAGCGAGCCCGTTCGTGGGATTCGAACCTCGAACCGAACTACCAGTGTTCAGCGACTTTACCGCTCGGCCTCCAACAGAAGTGTCTTGCAGATATGAAATTTTAGATTTCGGATGGAAAGTAAATACAAATTTGAATTTGTTTCCTTTACAATATTATTATTATTATTGCTTTGATAAATATTTAGTAAGCTCACGAGCCGTATAATTACATTAAAAAATTATGGCTCATGAGCTGTATTAGATCATGCATTCGGCTTACTAATCTATAGAATTTTTTACAGAAGCATTTATACAGATGATTACCTATAAATTTCTATAGAAACTTCTGTAGATATCTGTCACCTCTATACGAAATTTACTTGGGACTAATTATACGAACATTAACTGAAGTATCCGTACAAATATTGTTGTAGACTATATAACTAATTGGGAGACGAGATCTAAATTATCACAAAAATATCATAATTTCAGTATTTTAAGTCTCCGTAACAAAATATACATTCAATTTCGATCTTCAGATTCAGTCTAGATAATTACTTTGCAGACCAGTTCATCTACTATATATTTGAGTCGGAAGTGGAAACTTGAAATCACGAATTTTCTGTATCCGTTTATAATGTAATCAGAGACAGTACGGAAAACTGAACTGTGCTGATTATGGTATTTAACTAGAATCTAAAGATACAAAAGAAAAAACAAAGAAAATTGTATAACAAATTATACACGATTGGAGCACAAGAAACTCTAAAAGAAAAGGAGGAGGAAGAGAAAAAGGCAAAAAATTTCATGGGAAATGGATACTTAATGATGCATTTTGTAGCTGCGCTAATGTGATTAACATTCCTTTTGGCTTGCGAAGCCCCCGATGGCTACTACTAATTAAATATTTTATAAGAATTATTATATTACTGTAAGATTTGTTTTTTAATTAATATTACAAGAAGCTTGCGATACAGGTTCGCCAAGACCTTCACTTGGGTGTCCGGGCTGTCATGATGAGGGTTGCTTTCTTCCCGAAAACGAAATTCATAAGGGTGCCGGCACTTTTGTGGCTTTAAGTCAAGACGCACTTGTGTCTTTGCAACTGACGATCAGTTTGGAAAGGTACCGGCACCTTTATGTTGGCGTCTTTTCATTAAGATTAAAACTTTAAAATGAGCGTCCCAGCAGGCTTGATAAGGTACTTTTTTAAAGATACCGAACTTCATAAAATTCCTGGCACATTAGATATAAGGGTGCCATAAACCGCGCAAGATGTGGCCGTTTCGCCGTCGGTACATTCGCCGTCAGGACCTATTTTTCCTTACACGACTGTATTATATTACGTTGATTTAAATTAATAAATCTGTTTAGTTTAATAATTTAATTTAATTTCATAAACATTTAATATAAAATGTTTTTGTGTACAGTTTTGTACAAATACACCGTTCCACATGATATATTAATTTTAAGAAAGTAATGTACTGACAAGATTCCAAAGTAATTCCGTTTTCCATTCAGATTTCATTAAAATATGAATTTCCTGGTTGTATGTGTGATTTCTCTGAACTAGCCGACTAAAATTTCATGCAATTTTGGTGAATTATGTAAATATTGTACCCGCATAATTAAAAAATCGATAATATATTTTCTGATATAATAGAAATTTAGCCCCAGTTCTCTTTGATACTGCCATAATTTTCCAACTATTTGTAATTTCTTTATATCTCATACTTGTAAAACACTATATATTGTTACATTTAATTTTCTTCACGGGTTCGTGCAGATTTGGAGTGAATAATGACGACACCTGATGAAGTATCGAAACACACTTTATTTAGCCAATATTAATCAGGACAGCTCCAAAATCACCTTTTACAGTCGTCGAAGATCTACTATAAACACGCTAACACAATCAGCGACACAGCCTTCACACTATCAGGCTATAACGGTCGAGACAGCTTAGCTACAAAGCACCAGAGTGCAGCTCCCAACTCTGCTCGGTCGTTCTTGGAACTCCACGTAGACTCTCCACGCTAGAACTGGCGATGCACTCGACGACACACACAGCACAGCTCCCGACTTTTCCGTTCAGTCGTTCCCGGAGCTCAACACACTCTTTCAACGATGCACTAACCGCGATACACTACGAGATTCTTTCGGTGCATTCGACAACCCACTCCGCACTCGCTGACCGACTGTCAACTCGATCGACTTCATATGGACTAACTGACTCGATACTGACGAGACACACTCACTGACTGCGGACCAGCAGGGTTTATATAGCTTTCGGCTTGTGTTCAAGAACAATCTTGGCTAAACCGGTAAGAATTCGTTCCAGAAGGTTCTCCATCCGTCCATGGCATATCGCCAATTTTGTTGCCAAATGGACGATTTCTCGCCAAACGTGGCAACCCTGCAATCCCTTGTCATTTTATGGCAACCCTAAACTTGCTTTGCGGGAAGCTTACCGCGCCTTGACATTTCGTTTCAATATATTACAAGCAACCTTTATTGAGTATACAAAAGGTAAACAGCATTATTAATATAAATTAGTTTAATACGAGTATAATACAGTCATATAAAGAAAAATAGGTATTGACGGCAAAATGTCCCAACAGCGAAACGGCCACTGTGCAATGGCGACGGCGAAAAGTTCTAGTCCGCAAGATATAAGGGTGACTCGACAAAAGGCACTCGTATATCTTCGCGAACAATCGGCACATTGGGTGAAAGGTACCAGCACCCTTATTGAGTTAAACAATTTTACGTCTTTGGCGAGAGATGGGCTACTAGGAAAAGATGCCGGTAATTTTTCAAAGTTCCCGCGCCGGTTACTCCAACTTCATCCGCCCCTGTTTCCAGCTATCAATAAACCACCACATTATAAACACAAAAATAATGCTCTGCTTGAACAGCAAAAATCACTTAGCGATTAAAAAACAAGTGATTGTCGAGTTATACGGAATGTCCAGTAAGCGGGATTAGGAATCAGTTAAAAATATAGTATTAAACTATGAAATGTATAGAACAGTGTAGAACCTATTAGGTTGCCAAAGCGGTAAACGAAAAATCAGCGATGCCCTCACCGAGATTCGAACTTGGGACATTCTGATTACTAGCCGGATGTGCTGCCGATTGTACAAAAATAGAAAAAAAATTCTTACACAATGACTGTGCCTAAGGCGATCATCCACAGTTTGTTACACTGTATTTAAACATACTTTGATAAATGAGAGTTTTTCTTCCCCACTCAGAATTTTTTCAGTATAAAAGTGGAAAATAATTACAAAATGAAATTAGCCAAAGATCATAAAAAGTTAGAATATCTAATATATTTTACATCAGTATCATATTATAAACAGTCCAGAAACCTGAATCATGGATTGTAAAGTGAATTTAAAAGAATTAAAGTTAATGGGAGGTTTTTTTTTCAAACGGCGCCGTCGTACAGCGCTAAAATATCCCGGAATCTCCCGATTTTGCGCTCGAGAATCTCTCGGTTTTTTGAATTTCAAGTTTGGCAGCTGTATTATATAACAGGAACACATGTATTGTAATCAACAGGCGTAAAAAAAAAAAAACCCATTTTTTATTGAATTGCAGCGGAATCATATGCACATTTCCATTGATGTGACAGTTGTGCAAATGGCAGTTTCACATTTGTATACATCATCCCTGCAGAAACATGAAATTTTCTAACAGATGTAACCAGTTACTCCCAACACGTGGTATTTCCACTCAGCCTGTCAGAAACAATCAATCGGCTTGACGATTTATTGACACGATCTTTATTAAGTGGGGTCTACACTGACTACCAATAAGTATTTGGACACCTGTGATAGAAAAGAAAAACTAACTTTATTCAAAATCAATAGTTTGTAGAGCCTCCACGAGAGGTAATTACAGCGTGGACCCTCCGGGGCATACTTTCCACAAGTCTTTGTATGACAGCTAGTGGTATTTTCTTCCACTCGGCTTGGAGAAGACATAGAAGTTCCTTCACCGATTTTGCACGGGTAGTGCACCCCCTGAATTCGGCGATGCAACTCGTCCCAGAGGTTCTCGATAGGGTTCAGGTCTGGACTTTGGACAGGCCAATCCATTCGATGAACTCCATTGGCACCATACCAAGCCTTGGTTAACGTCGAAACATGACAACTGGCATTGTCGTCCTGAAAGTAACAGGGGTCCAACCCGTAAAACTGCCACAACGTAGCAAGCGCATTGTCATCCAAAATAGTGCAGTAGGCATCGGAGTTGAGCTTACCATGAATGCGGACCAAGGGTCCCAGCCCATACGAGGAGAAACACCCCCAGACCATAATTCCACCTCCGCCGAACTTGACTGTTGGCACAATGCATGCTGGCAGGAGACTTTTCCAGGTAGACGTTAAACCCAGATCCTGCCATCCGAACGGTAAAGGGTGAACCTTGATTCGTCACTCCAAAGAACCCGTTTCCACTGATCTACGGTCCAATTTCGATGTACTTTGCACCACATTAACCGAGCAGTGCGGTTGGACTTTGTCATCAAAGGCTTATGGGCAGCAACACGACCATGAAAACCAAGCAGATGTGCTTCCTTACGAATGGTATTTATTGAAACAATACTCCCGGATGC
Organism: Stegodyphus dumicola; assembly: GCF_044657685.1. NCBI lineage: Eukaryota > Metazoa > Arthropoda > Arachnida > Araneae > Eresidae > Stegodyphus > Stegodyphus dumicola. Next base: position 18,850,336 of record NC_140777.1, on the reverse strand, counting down.
CTGTTGAAATTCCTCGTGGATGAGGGCCATCGGTTGGGTGCGGTTCTTCCGAATTTCTCTGGACAGCACTCGTCGGTCTCTATCTCCCATCAGTTTCGTTGGTCTGCCGACTCGGGGCACATTCCGACAAATCACCTCTCACCATCCACCTCTTACTCCCATAGGACACTGTCGATTTTGGGTACTTCAGATCGCTAGATATGTCCCTTTTAAGGATCGGCCACATTTGTGACACCCGATAATTATACCCTTCTAGAAATCAGAGAGCTCCGAACTGCGAGGCATCTTGCATGCGACTAAAGCCGATGCTGTTTCCTATACGATATATAACGGCTGAGTCCGTGACGTACCATAGGACCGCAGATATCGTCATTTGCATAGGTGTCCAAATACTTATTGGTAGTCAGTGTATTACTGCTATGACGGTAGATTTCTGATAACAATAATTTCCTTGCCTGTGTGCACGATTTTTTCGAAACCACTTGTTAGAATTTCAAAAAAAATTGGACCAACTCTCTAAACCCTAAGCGAGTTTAAAAGGAGCAACTACCATGCTTCTCGCCTTAAAATGTTAGAAATTACTTTTAATTATGTTAAAAAAATTTATTTTGGAACTACAAAAATAAAATAAATAACACGTTATTCTTTTAGAAAATATAATTCAGTCATTTTTAACATGGGTCATTTTAATTAATATTTTTTTACTTAAAACAATCATCTAAAAATACTAATTTGTGTATACAGTGCTGCGCTCAGTACGTATTAGAGTATTATGTGGTTGACAAAAAATTATTTTACAATATTTAAAGTATTTTGGATATGATTTAAAGTAACTAGTGATGGGCAACTTCGGTACATTCTTGTACCCGGTACGAGAGTAACGGGTACAGACAAGTACTCGGTAAAAATACCCGTTACTCAAGTAACCGTTACTTTGAAAAGTACTGAAAACCGATTTCAAGTACCGAGTACCCAAGTAACGATTTGGAGTACCGAAATAACGAAATACCGGAGTAACGGTTTGCTGTACCGGAATACCCTAGTAACGATTTGGAGTACCGAAATACGCAGCTAACGATTTTGCTCACTGAAGGAACTCTGCCACGTCACCGCGTGTTTGATTTTATCTGTACAGAGTAAGATTGTGAATATCAGAAAACATGTCAACTACGAAAGTGTCTGAGGAGCAGACCATTCATAGACACAAGGAGCGCATATCACCATTTCGCAAATACGACCAGATACTACTGTCCTGGTACCAAAACCGAAGTGAGCTGAACCCTCATCGATCCTCCAGTAACGAATACCGAAATACCGAGAAGAGACGCATATTTTCGTTACAAAGTAACGAATAACGAAAGCACCCGTTTGTATAACGAAAAGCACCCGTTTCGTACAGAAATAACGAATACCGAAAAGTACCCGTTTCGGTACAGAAGTAACGAATACCGAAAAGTATCCGTTTCGGTACAGAAGTAGAAGTAAGGAATACCGAAAAGTACCGATTTCGGTACTGAAGTAACGGGTACTTGGATGTACCGATTTTCAGTACCCGTTACAAAATACCCGGTTCGGTAGTACCGACTCATCACTAAAAGTAACAAATACATTATTAAAAATATCGAAATAAGTAGCCCAAATTTCACGCTCATAAACGAGTTATGAAGATACTGAGCTTTAAAGTGTGCAGCATTTTGAAGATATTTTGGCATTATAAAAGCACCTGATTCTTTAAGGTACTTATCATTCTTTATACTGTTTAGTGCGTGTACAGGTTCGTAATGGATTAAATGCAAACAGAATGTGATAAAATTTATTTTATCAAAAGAAACACTTAACAGTTCTGGAAATTTTCACAAAAGTACTCGTGCAAGTCTTCTCCCTATCACAGAGTGCAATCAGCAGTTGCACTTCAAGCAACTAAGAACGTTAAACACAGCGCAAAGCGCATCGCAAAGCACATTGCGTTTTAGATGCGCAAAGCACATCGCATTTTAGATGCGCAAAGCACATTGCATTTTAGATCAAAGCACATCGCGTTTTAGATGCGCAAAGCACATCGCGTTTTAGATCAAAGCACATCGCGTTTTAGATGCGCAAAGCACATCGCGTTTTAGATCAAAGCACATCGCGTTTTAGATGCGCAAAGCACATCGCGTTTTAGATGCGCTTCGCGTTGCGCTGCGCAACGCGAAGCGCATCTAAAACGGCGAATCTTTCAATACTCCGAACTCACGCTGAACTAAGCAACTACTACTCATGCTTTCTCCGGTCTTATATAGTTTTCCCCCGGCCGCCGAGAAATCTCTAGCACCTTCCACTTCTCGAAATTACTGGATGGCATATGATTGCCGAAAACAGTTACAGTTACATATAGGAATCAACTGCAATTATTCAGTTACAATACCAGATATAGTTGTAAAGACATTAGGTTATTTCGAAGCAGGAGATATGAAAAATGAGCAATGCCTTCACCGGGACTCGAACCACGGACCTCTCGAATTCGCGTCGAGCGTGCAGACCACTACACCACGAAGGCATGCTAAAAAGGGCGGGAGAAATATCTTATATACTCCCCCTTTTAAAGGGCGATAGGAATTTTAGGGGACCTTATCGTCAAATCCTGGTGGTGAAGAATCATCATTCACTACCTTTTAGTTCGGGTGCCAATGTAGAGTATTAGATATTTTTGAAGCAGGAGAGATGAAAAATGAGCAATTCCCTCGCCGGGATTGGAACCACGGAACTCTGGAATACGCGTCGAGCTTGCTGACCACTACACCAAGAAGGCATGCTAAGAAGGCGGGAGAAATATCTTATATACTTATATAGGGACTGGACCAAGATGTTGCCAAATGTCGCCCAGTTTGTTGACTTTTAGCGATATCTCACCAACTTTGGCAGCTAATTTGTGTCTCCAAAACCATCGCCAGCTTGGCAGTATCTCACCAGTTTAGCAACATACACATTTACCTCAATGTTAAATAGGCGTCCACCTGTAATTTTATTTTTCCGGCAGAGCTTCGTTGTTTCAAGCATTTCATGTTACCTCATACAAAAAGTACTACAGTTCGACATGCAATTACACTAAAATAATTGCCATGTGCAGGGGCGTAGCTAGAGGGGGGGCAAGGGGGGCATCTGTTCCCGGGCGCAGAATCCAAGGGGCGCCAAACTGATGTTACGACATTTTAGAATTAAATGTTTTCCATCCTTGGCAAGCAGTAGGGGACGCGAAATCTTCAGCTGTCCCTGGGCGCTGAAAACCCTAGCTACGACTCTGGCCATGTGTACAAAATTCGTAATAATGCGTTAACGCATACTTAATAGAAATATTTCTTTTTAAATGTATATTTGTGCAATTCGGTAATTTAAAATTTTGTAATGCAATAAACAATCGAAATCGCTGTTCCAAGCGATCGAAAGATAATCATAATATGAGGATTTGTACGGAACTGTCATGCAACTACACAAACTAAATCTAGCAAATTAAAGTTTTTTGTGCGCAAGTACCATTAAACTGTCTTGGATGACCGCTTCTGCAATATGATAACCTTACATACATCATATCTAAAAAATATTAAAATTATATGCAGATGAAGAGATGAAGGGATACTTTCCAGAAAATTCGAATACCTTATAGAAGATGGTAAAACAGCAAACGTTTATCTTTCTCCTCGTTGACAGGTATCTCCAACCCCGTACGTGAAGAATATCGGTTAAGAACCGCAAAAAAACGGGAGGGTGAAAGAGAGAGAGATAGAGAGAGTAAAATCTTTTCACGCACGCCCCCTGCACAAACACACCGAAAAATTATTTTACCTTGACATAAAGCTAAATGATAAATGGTACTCGCTATGGGCTTCCTCAACAGCGACAGGTGGAGAGTTTTATGGGTGAAATCGTGAGTAGAGGGTTGCTCCAGGCTTTTGTTTCGCCTGCAGAGAAAGAAGCGGTTTTTTTCATTCTCTTCCCTTACATGGAATATATGCCTCACGCTCCGGCTATTTTGTATTTACACATAATTTTGTTTTACTTTCTGATCATTCTTCTCCCCCTTCCTACGCCATGGAGGTAGGAAGTAAGAAGGAGTCGCCCTAAACAAGTTTCTCCGTACCCTGCTCTGAAGCACCGGCGATCCCTACGTGGTGACCAAAACATTGGGTCATTTACCATTGAGTTCTATGGGATTTGACGCGTTCGGGTGTAAATATTTTGTAATTACGTCGCAAATATACATATAAATGTATATATTTTCTTTTTCTACAACACTTCAGAGTCCTAAGTATGTGAAAACAACATATTTTTAAACAACATTTCATTCTGAACGGAATTATATGCTATACTCTTCACAGGACAGTTTTCTCAGAATGGTTTAATTTGAATGAAATATTTTCGCAAGTTTTCGTTAATTACATTAGAAAAAAATTTAAGGTAATTCGATTTTATTCGGTTAAGGTACAAAAATTAAGATCAAAGTTTATTGTATTATTAATATTAAAATTATGCATTATTTCTTTTCTATTTATAGAGCTTCTTCCTAAAATACTTTCTTAACTATGACATGATTTTTTGGCTTCTTTTAAATCGAAAAATGTAAGTCAATTTATAATTAATGCTCTATTCGGTTCATTTTAAATTAGAGAATTATTAGGAAAATAGTATTTGACTTTCTCTGAACATTTCTGAGAGGGAATAACATAATTTTTTTTTTTTTTTTTTTTTTTTTTTTTTTTGTTAAGTATTATTTAAAACTTGTAACTGAGTTATTATAAAATGTAACGGGAATAATTCTTTTAATTATACTTATCAGATTTTTTTTTTACCCTTCATTTCAACAATACATATTCCAAAACTCTTTATTACGTTCTTAAGTGCGCATCTCATAGCATTTGCTTTACAATACCTTTTAACAGATTGCTTTCCAATACGAACAATTCTTGCTTAAATAGTTTTATAACGTATTTGTCAACAGGATTTCAATTTATGTTTACAATTCAATATTAAGGTTATTATATATTTAGATAACATTTATAATCATTATAAATTAGATACATTTAATCATTAGATTTCTTCACAGTACTATCACAGTTGTTTATAAGTGAATAAATTCTTCATTTCAAATACATTTATAAATAATTTAATGAATATTTAAGTATTTTGTCAAAGGCAGATACATGCTTTTTGCAAGCACATGCATAAATACCCATACATATTTCCTATTTATCATTTCCGGCATGTGCAAATCTTTAATTTCTGTGCATTCACTATATTTTTCGTGTAAAGTAATTTACACTAATTTAGCATACACCCGAAAGTTTTGCATAAAAAATATATATGAATATAATTTGAATGAAAATTATAAGTATTATTTTTAATACCCACTCAAAGGTCAGTTTTTCTTCAAAATTCCCCCACGATGGCATCTTTCTCTTTAGGCAGATAGCCCTTGCATGCGTTACTCTATTTAATATAAACTTAATCTGACCTATGTGCCTAATTACAAATATTTTAACATACATAATTTTATATTTACATTTAGCCATCACTTTTCAAACTTTTCAAATCTTCTAGAAAATAAATTTTGGCAGATCTCTTTTAGCAATTTTCTTAAAATCTATATTTTTGTAGTGCAACAGCTTAGAATTTTATAAAACAAATTCATAATCAAAATCGCTGTTGTTAGTTATCGAAAAATAACCAAGATGTGATTTTTGCGTAAATGTCAGTAAACTATACAAATTGCTATTATCCATCACACTATGAATGTTTCTTTCATGCGAGAGTGTCCCTTTTTCGATTTCTATGGAACTGTCGTGTGTCGAAATACTATCAGAATTTTGTCAAGCGAGCTTCTGAATGTAAACAAAAAACACCCCGTCTGGTGACCCAAGCTTCAAAGTAGTGCTTCACTTCTAGCGCGGAATGGCCCCTCCTCCCTTTCCTACCTCCATGTCCTACGCTTGCTTTCGTTTGAAAGACGAGACAGTACAGAAAAGCTTCTTTATAAAAATTTGTATTGGAAAAGCCGACTAGAATAAAAACCGTATCAGGCGATCAATCTTCATTTATATTCGCTAGGTATCCTTTTTATACTAGGGATGTAAATATGAAAGTATCCAGATGATAAAGATATCCAGATAGCTTCGCCTGTAAGAATTATTACTACTTGGAGCTCTAAAAAAGTTGCCAAATATTTGGTTACTGTTTTTAATCTTCTGACATGTTTATTCGCAAAGTCTGTACGAATTTTTAACGCATTAAAATCTTAACTCGGCATTTTAGAACACAGGAAAATATCAAAATGTTTCATTTAATTATTCTTTGTTTCGAAGCTGAGACTCTCTTACGATTTTCAAAGCAATTTTGAAATGAAATCCTAAGTTTCTGTTTAATTTTATAAATCGGTAAGATGTTATTTTGATACATTTAAAAGGATCGATTTCAAAATTCCAATAATACTATCAACAAAACGTTTTTAAACATGATACGCATGCTTCAGTAATGGATTATTATTACATTAATTATTATTTTCCGAGTTAGCAGTAACATCAGCATCTTAATAGAATTTCAGGTCTTCGCTTATTCGATTCGTTAGCTAGGTAGTAGAAGTTGTAAAGCCTTTATTTTATTCTAACAAATTATTTTTTAGTCCAAACGGGCTTTGTCCCTGAAGGACTGTTGTTTTCGTTTTGCGATTTTGCGCTGAATCGCTATAAATGTCCGTTTCACTATTCAAACTGTTGCCACCAAATGTTAGAGTCCTGCATTATATTTGAAGAAATTAAATAATGAAAAATCTGCATAAATGTATGTGTATTTTTTACATTGAGGTAAAACAACGGTACATAGAGCCATCGAATTTTGAATGACGGAGTTCTCCTACGAATATGGGCATGTGGAAGACCAAATTTGAAATTTAGAATTTGTTTTATGATCGATTTCATATTTTGTAAAACTTTAACGAATTTTTGAGTAACAAACTCCACGATTTAAAAGCGAGCAATGGCAACACTCTACGGGGGGGGGGAACCTTTTTATTTCTAACCCAGCGTATCGGTAATTCTAAAGATATGCTCATTTTAAAATTATTTTGCGACATTGCTACAGAACTGAATTTTATGGTTTAAGTGCAAAGAACATGATATTTAATAATTAAAGGTAACACACAAAACGTTAAAAAATCCGCCTCTTCAAACGTAATTCAAAATCTGAAATGTTTCAGATTTTTTTTGGGGGGGGGCTTGTAGTTTGATTTTCCTTTTCCGCCTGATTTCAGTTTCCTGCCTGAATGTAAATTGTCATGACGTAGTATGCAAAATCTAAGTGTGTTCAGAAGCAGTATTCAAAACGCGGTTCTTCAGATTCTGTTGATATTCGAGACTCGGCTTTGCTGTGTGCAACCGATTTAGCTTTAGTTTAAGCTAAGAAGCCAGTCATTAAGATTCTTAATTTAATTAGTGATTTGTTACATTCTTATTTTTCTGTTACGTAGCCACAAGTGGTGGCGATTTGCGAACACGAAGGGCGTGCACCTGTTTTAATTTAAAGTTTTAGATAAAAAGAATATTTAAACCTTTCTTCTACGGTATTGATTCTTAAAGTCTAGCCAGAATTTACTATTTCGTCTTTAACATAGGTTTCAGGGTGTATGCTACCAAAGAATACACAAAGACTCTGTAGCTTTACCATATTCAAATAACCTAACCTAATCTGGACTCCACTTCCTAGAATATGGTAATCCTAACCATAATACAATATGCAACTTTTGTATAAGAGCATTTCTTCTTTAGTCGCATTTTCATTTTGAAGATACAGCAGAAGTCCATTTACCCGGAAGTAATGTGACCGCGGCGCTTCCGGATAATTGAATATATGTTGATACAACTTACTTGCTCAAGTTTTGAGATGCCATCTGCCCAAATTATAGAAAGTCTGTCGGTAGGTTTTTTTTTTTTTTTTTTTTTTTTTTAGTCCAAAGGGATTTGAATCCCGAAGGACTATTAGTTTCGTTTTGGCATTTTGCGTCGGACTCATAAATGTCGGTTCACTTTTCAAACTGTTGCCACAAAATGTTAGAGTCCTGCATTATATTTGAAGAAATTAAATAATGAAAAATCTGCATAAATGTATGTATATTCCTCGTATTGTGATAAAACAACGGTACATAGAGTCATCGAATTTTGAATAACGTAAACCTCCAACGAATATGAGCATGTGGAAGACCAAATTTGAAATTTGAAATTTGTTTTATGATCGATTTCCTATTTTTTAAAACTTTGACGAATTTTTGATTAACAAACTCAAGGATTTCAAAGCGAGCAATGGCAACGTTGTGCAGAAAAAACATTCTTATCTCCAGCGCGTGAGTCTCTGTATCGGAAATTCTAAAGATATGCTCGTTTTAAAACTATTTTGCGATATTGCTGTTGCACTGGATCTTATGGTTTAAGTGCGAGGAACATGATATTTAATAAAGAAAGGTAACACACAAAATGTTAAAAAACGCCCCTTTGGACGTAATTTAAAATCTGAAACATTTCAGATTTTTTTTTTTTTTTTTTCTTTTTTCCATCCAAATAATACTGAAAATTGTAGAAATCATTTAAAATTAAAATGCGTAACATGATTTTATATTTCAGGAAAACAAATTAAAAAAATAAATCTGAAAGCTTTTAGATTTCAGATTTTCAGGCGCCCTTTTTTTTAACGAATTTCTTAGCATGAATCTTCGAATCTCTGCCTACTTATAAGATTGTTGCCATAGTTTTAAAAATTCGCTGTATGTATAATGAAGCTTCTTAACATCGCGTACGTGCATAACATGAGTATTTCTCGGCAAATCTTATGAAAACCTCCAATCCTACGTCAGCCTTCTTCCACGTACTTATCTTAATCTGCGTATCGTCTTCATCTTCAAGCTTCTCCTCCTCCTCTTCATAATCTTTCTCCTTTCCCAGTACATGGCAAAGTATTTCGTCGTGGTCTTGAAAGAGTGCGACGGGAACAGAATTATAAAAATTAACATTAATCTTCTCTGAACATGTAAGCGAATCCAAGATGTCAGACACGGGAACCGATCTTTTTTAAAACCAATAGACTATTTATCACTTATAAAAACAAGAGAATTTTTATCATTGAGTCGTGATCTACGGATATATCATAGGCCGTAACTTATGTTAACAGCGACTTTAAGTAATGCTGTTTATATCCTTTTAGAAAGAAGCGAAGTAAATGCCGCGTCTTTCAGCGTGAATTGTTTTCGAAAATCGTGGAATCTTAATTTCAAAGTTTATGCTTGAACGCGTAAAAAAAAAAAGATCTGTAAATCATCTTTATATTCTGGATAAATTTTTGATTCACTGGTTTGATAAGACTTGTGCCGCAGAATCATTATAAGCATATTCTCCCTCCTTTCTGCATGACTTCGTGGTGTAACGGTAGCACACTCGGCGCGTATTCGAGAGGACCAGGTTCGAGTCCCGGCGAAGGCATTGCTCATTTTGCATGTACTCCTGCTTCAAAAAAACGCTAATGACTCTACATCATAACACTTTCATATCTTGTAAGCTTAAATTTCGAATTTAAATTTTGATTTTCAAAACGGTTGTTATTTTGATACCGCCGGCAAACTGATTGCCAGTTATAAGGGATTTTACTGTATTAGGAATTCACTTAAAAATAGAGCCCATATACTTCACACGCGTCTTTTAATTGAACCTATAGAAATATATAAAAAGTAGAAAACAAAGACACAAACACAATTATACTACTGTAAGCAAACTTCCGAGATGGAAAATAATCAGACCAGTGGTCTTTTAAATATTTATTTTAAGGTTTCTAGGTGAAAAAACAGTAAATCATCAGTACAGCTACAGAACGGACAGACAAAACTTCCGCTTGGTGCGGAACATTCAATCGCTTGGCGGGACTTATACCTACGGAATCTTTTGGACAAAAGTCTCTTCTTTTCTTTTAAGTTATTGTCACAAGGACACCACACAAGGGGGGGGGGAGGGTTGTCCTTAACGAATTTTCTTTGTTGATTACCTTCTGGTCATCTAGCGGACCCCGTGGTTCTTTCTCAAGAGAATAGGAAGTCTTTTAATTTAAATCTTACGTTCCATCAAACCTGAGGATCGTTACAGTATATGTAAAAATGTAAAGCTTTTTATCGGAACATTCGATTTGTTAGGTATAAGAAAACAATGGAAATGTTTCATTAATAGCAAGAAAATCTTGTGTCCAAATGGGTAGTATCTTTCATATTCAATAACATTCGAATTTAGAAGAATAATAATGATAAATGCTTAATTTGCGATAAGTTTGGGGACGCCATGCACTTCGTCGATGAATGTACGCTTACCAGGAGTGCAAGAGAGACATATAGAAAGAATTTTAAGGAAGATTTTAAAAGGAATTATTCAAATTTGAAAGATTGTGCTAAGACAATAAAGAAGATTCTAAGTACGAACAAAGATAGAATTGGAATTCGGCACGGAGATTCAGATTTTGAACTTTATATGTTTTTTCTTATATATATTGTTACGTTTTACTTTTCTGACACCAGTTGTTACGTTATTTTCTTCCTTCACGTTCGTACGAGGTTCGTAGATTTGGAGTGAATAACGACGACACTTGATGAAGTATCGAAAGAGACTTGATTTGCCGGTATTAATCAGGACAGCTCCAATAACACTTTTTACAGTCGTCGAAGATCTACTATAAACACGCTGGAACAATCAGTGACACAGCCTTCACACTGTCAGGCAATAACGGTGGTGACAGCTTCATTGCAAAGCACCAGAGTACAGCTCCCGACTCTGCTCGGTAGTTCTCGGAACTCCACGTACTCTCGAGACTCTGCACGCTACAACACGCGATGAACTCGACAACACACAGAGCAAAGCACCTGACTCTTCGGTTCAGTCGTTCCCGGAGCTCAACTCGCTCTCTCGACGATGCACTAACCGCGATACACTAAAAGACTCTTTCGATGCACTCGACGATCCACGCGACACTCTCTGCCCGGCTGTCAACTCGATCGACTCCGCATGGACTGACTAACTCTCTCGCATTCTAGACGAGGCACTCTCAGTCGCCCTCTCGACGACGCACACACACACTGACTGACTGCAGACCAACAAGGTTTATATAGCTTTCGGCTTGTGTTCGAGAACATTCTGGGCTAAACCGGTAAGAATTCGTTCCAGAAGGTTCTCCATCCGTCCATGGCATATTTCCAATTTTGTCACCAAATGTCACCAAATGAGCGATTTCTCGCCAAATGTGGCAATCTTGCCTTCCCTTGCCATTTTATGGCAACCCTAAAACTGCTTTGCGGTGAAGCCATCTCACCGCGCCTGTACATTTCGTAATAATATTTCCATTTATGAATGTTAAAATTTAGGGCACTTCTCAACTATCCGTCTCGTCTTATTTTTGCAGCTCACTGATTCTGTTTCGGTCATAAATAATAACAGAAAGAAACATTGTACACGAAATAATAAATTCTATTAAGAAAAAAAAAAAGTCATCTTTATAATTTAATTCAGTGGTACCGCGATATACGCCCGCTTTGAAATACGTCCAACTTGATATGCGTCCTGTCTGGACGCAAAAATTTTTGTTTGGAATAAGACTCAACTTCAGTGAGTCACCGATTGCGCTCATTGTACTTGTTTACTTCTTTCGAGACTGTTGCTACCACCCAATAAGCAGCCAGCTATGGTTACAGCCGAAAACATCGCGGCAAAAACATCGCGGACGAAAACGTCGCGGAGAAAACAACGCAAGGCGAAAACGTCGTGCTACAAAACATCGCAGTCCTAAAACATCGTGGTACAAAACATCGTCGTCGAAAATAAAGCGGTTCAAAAACTTCGCAATTTAAAAACATCGTCGTCGAAAATATCGTGGTAAAAAATAAAGTATCTACAAATCATCGCATGACGATAACATCGCAGACATGCTTTTTTCATACATGCTTTTCGCAAACATGCGTTAATAACTGTAAATGGATATTCGCATAAAGATTTGTAAGCGCAAAATAGAAAGAAGGATAATTTTTACTTTCACATTTTTTTATTAACTAATAAATTTTTTCTGAAAAAGTAAGAAGGAAACTTAAGCATAGCAAATTAATGCAACTTATAGCAATTAATAGAATTTTAAACTGACATAGTTAACTAACAAAGGCCATTAATAAATCATTTTTTATAAAGTTTTTACTGGTAATTTTTCATGAAAAGTATAATCTATAAGTTGCATTTAATTTTCTATGCTTAAGTTTCCTTCTTACTTTTATTATTAGTTAATAAAATTATTAGTTAATAAAAATAAAATTTAATATAAAAATATAAAAATAAAATTGTTAATAAAATTTATTAGTTAATAAAAAATGTGAAAGTAAAAATTATCCTTCTTTACATTTTGCGCTCACAAATCTTTATGGGAATATTCATTTACAGTTATTAAAGCATGTATGGAAAAAGCATGTCTGCGATGTTATCGTCATGCGATGATTTGTAGATACTTTATTTTTTACCACGATATTTTCGACGACGATGTTTTTAAACTACGAAGTTTTTGAACCGCTTTATTTTCGACGACGATGTTTTGTAGCACGATGTTTTCGCCTTGCGTTGTTTTCTCCGCGACGTTTTCGTCCGCGATGTTATCGGCGGACACCGCCAGCTATAGCTATAAATTAGCTGTAGCTCTAAACTATCTATAGCTCTACATTTTCAAGTGATTTTGTGTGGTTTTTATTGTTATTATTATCATAAATTTTAAAAATTCATTAACACTGAGTATTAGGAAAATTAATGGGAAGCAACGAAGCAAGTATCTACAAAAAATAAAGTATCTACAAATCATCGCATGACGATAACATCGCAAACATGCTTTTTTCAGGCTTTAATAACAGTAAATGGAAATATGGTTCTCATAAGGATTTGTGAGCGCAAGATGTAAAGAAGGATAATTTTTACTTTCACGGTTTTTTATTGACTAATAAATTTTTGCTGAAAAAGCTAAATTTTTGCATTAATTAATTAAATGCAATTTATAGATTGTACTTTTCATGAAAAATTACAAGTAAAAACTTTATAAAAATGATTTATTAATGGCCTTTGTTAGTTAACTATGTCGGTTTAAAATTCTATTGAGTGCTATAAGTTGCATTAATTTTCTATGCTTAAGTTTCCTTCTTACTTTCTCAGCAACAATTTATTAGTGAATAAAAAATATGAAAGTAAAAATTATCCTTCTTTCCATCTTGCGCTCACAAATCATTATGGGAATATCCATTTACAGTTATTAAAGCCTGAAAAAAGCATGTCTGCGATGTTATTGTCATGCAATGATTTGTAGATACTTTATTTTTTACCACGATATTTTCGACGACGATGTTTTTAAACTGCGAAGTTTTTGAACCGCTTTATTTTCGACGACGATGTTTTGTACCGCGATGTTTTAGTACTGCGATGTTTTCCCTTTGCGATGTTTTCTCCCACGATGTTTTGTAGCACGACGTTTTCGCCTTGCGTTGTTTTCTCCGCGACGTTTTCATCTTCGATGTTTTTGCCGCGATGTTTTCGGCTGTAACCACCGCTTGAGAGGACTTTCTGAGATAACTGAGTTCTGGTATTAATAGTGTACACAAATCATATTGAGAAAAGACTGTCCTTGAAAAGTTCAACAACTGATGCTTCCAAAAGCATAAATGTAAGAATAAATGTCTTTTCTAAGGCAAGTCTAAGCAAGGTGTAATAAGCAAGTCTTTGGAGCTCCCGTCCATCAGCATTGCGTAGATAAATGAAACTGTTGGAACATTAAAATGAAATAAAAATAAATAAATAAATAAATAAAACAAATAAAATAAATAATAAAAAATTAAAAAATATATAAATAAAATAAAATAAAATAAAAAAGGACAAATATGGTTTAGTAACATATGGAGATGAATAAGCATTAGATATGACAAATATCCAGTCCAAGTCTTTGGATATGTATAAGAACGTCTCTGATTTTGGCCCTAAGGTGTCTGTTCTTTATTGGATATTTCTTAAATGGTATTAGATTGTTGTTAGGCTTGATAAGATGTTTGCTGTCTGTTAGATTACAGTCAAAAATGTAATGATCAGGGTCACCCCTTTTGCCACATATGCAGAGATCCGTGGGGCACATCCCTCTGTCATGGAAGTAGGTGGGGAAAGGAGCGTGCCCTGTGATATACTGATTCAGAACATGGTCATAGTGTAGTGCCTCTTTGTCAGTTTTTGAGAAAAAATTGTGGACGCTTCTGCCTTGCAATGCAGAATCCCACTCTTCTTGCCACTTTGAGTCGACAATTGCATTCAGTGTAAATTTTAAATGGGACTTGGGTCACGGGACATGAATTACCTCACTGTTGATGTTAGTCGTTGCATCCTTTGCAAGGAGGTCAGCTGCCTCGTTGCCGTTGTGGGCTTTCACCCAATTGAGGATAAACTGGATTTCTGTGTGGGCACTTATAGTATTTTGAATATCTTGAACCAGTTGGTTCTTATTGTTTCTGTCCTTCAGGGCATATAATGCAGATTGACTGTCTGAATAGATAGCTATTGTCCTAAAATTATTTGATATAGCTTTATTTACTGCAGATTGAATTGCTGACAGCTCAGCTTGATAAACGGAATTTTCTGGAGGCTGAACACTGGTAGTTCGAAACCCGCGAACGGACTGGCTACATGGGTCTTTCGTTAGTGAGTAACTCTACAAGTGGCGCCCGAATTAAAAGATGGTGGGCGATAATTCATCACCACTAGAATTTGGCGACTAGGTTCGCTGATTCCCAGTCGCCCTTTAAAAGGGGGAGCAGGTAAGGTACTTTCTTGCTCTTTTCCTCATGCCTTCGTGGTGTAACTGGAAACACATTCGACGTGTGTTTGGGATGTCCAGAGTTCGAATTCCGACGAAGCATCAAAAACCCTAATGACTCTACAAGTTTAACATGAATGACGAGTTAGATACTTTAATTAATTAATTAGAACCTTAACTTTGTAAGGCGAAGTATTTTGCACTTTCCATTAAGAAGAAAAATAAAATGGAATTATAGTATTTGTAGCAGATCCGTTTGTATTTTTCGTTACTCACGAAGACTTGGTAATAATTATCATTTAGAGACATAAATTCAGACACTAATGGTCATCAGAGGAAACTTTTTAGTTATTAATTATATTAGTCCTCGAACGCTACGAAAATCAGTCGCATCCCTGCTTGCTCGAAACGGCGTAGTGGCGAAGAAATTCAGCAGGAATTTAACGAACAGCGATTGCACCACGCGCCCTTGACCGAAATTTGTCTTTACTGTGTTTACCTGACAGACAGGTGCTTTAATTTCGGCGTAAAACAGTTAATACTAAATCGCTTCATTCAAAATACGATGCACTCCCAATGAAGATGTGTAACCCAAAATCAAGTTAGCCTGAGAGCAGGTTAAAAAAAATCCAAAAGCTTTCGAATTTTATATCACTCCCAAAGAGGCTTTTTTTTTTTTAACGTTTTGTGTGTTAACTTTATTTATTAAATATCATGTTGTTCGTGCTTAAACTTTAAAATTCAATTCAACAATAATATCGCAAAAAAATTAAAAAAAAAACGTATCTTTAAGAATTTCCGATACACAGTCTCGCGCTCTGGAAATAATTTTTTACCCCTTCCCCCCCTTCGTACAGTGTTTCCCATTATTCGCTTTGAATCAATCGTTGAGTTTCTTGATCAAAAATTCCTAAATGCTTTTCAAAATATGAAATAGATAATGAAACAAATTCTAAATTTGGGCTTCTAAATGCCCATATTCGATGGGTACGTACGTTATTCGAAATTCGGTGTCTCTAGGTACCGTTGCTTTATCACAATGCGAGAAACATACATACATTTATGTAAAGTCTTCATTTTTTGATTTATTTAAATATAACACAGGGCGATAACTTGGTGGCAACAATTTGAAAAGTGAAACGGACGTTTAAAATTTTCGACGCAAAATGCATGAACGAAATCAATAGCCCTTCTGGGATAGCCTGTATTATACTAGAATTAAAAGTGTATTGTACTTTAAATTATTATTAATAATATCGTATCCCCCTATAAGGAATTTTTCCCACCTTCTTGGCATGCCTTTGTGGTGTAGTGTTCTGCACGCTGGGCGCGTATTCCAGAGGTCCGTGTTTCGATTCCCGGCGAAGGCGTTTGCTCATTTTACATCTTTCCTGCTTCCAGAAAATAACCTAATGTCGCTAAAGTGGCGCCCGAAATAAAAGTATCTTGGATGACGATTCTCCTCACCCAGGATTTCCCGATTGGGTCCCATAAAAACCACAGTCGCTCTTTAAAAGGAGGAATATATAAGGTATTTCTCTCGTTTTCTTCGCATGCCTTCGTGGTGTGGTGGTCTGCACGCTCGGCGCGTATTCCAGAATTCTGCGGTTCTACTCCCAGCGAAGGCGTTGCATATTTTTCATCTTGCCTGCTTCCAAAAAAATCCTAATGTCTCTACAACCCCCTTTTTTTACTATTTTTATCGTCTGAAAATGGAGAGGGGAAATTACGCCCAAAGAGGCGTTTTTTTTAACGTTTACTTTTAGTTATTAAATATGTTAGGATATTTAATATTAACCGAAGAACGCGGTTATACTAAGTATATAATAGAAGAAAAGGAGTCACGGATAAATGAATAGTAACTATCACAATATTGTCGCGCGCGTACGGGTTCCTGACGGATTGAATGCACACAGAACCTATGAAAACTTCATAAAATTTATTTTACCAAAAGAAATGCTTTACAGATTTGAAACTTTCCACAAAAAGTATCTCTACTCAATATCACACAGCACAATCAGCAGTTACCCTTCATACCACTAAGAACGTTAAACACAACGCAGTGAAATTTACATCTAAAGAGAGAGGCTCACACGGAGATATCTCAATACTCCGAAGTCGACTATGAAGGGAAAAACTGAGAAACTGTGCTCTACTCGGTCTTATATAGTTTTCCCAAAGTCGTCGAGAAAACTCTAGTACCTTCCATTTGTCGAAATTACTGGAAGGTATATGAGTGCCGGATACGACTGCAGTTACATGTAGGGCTCAATTACAGTTATTCAATTATAGTTGCACCAGGATGCCGCCCAGACGCTATAGTGGTTAGGAGAACCGACTGAGATACCGAAATGCCCGGGTTCGAATGTTGGAGAAGGCATGGGTGTAAATTGTGTGTCCCCTCATAAAAAGAAACGGTGGCCGCCTATTAGGTGCCTACATAATAAAATGACCACCACTTCTGGCCTTAGTAACGGCGAAAGCCTAAAAATGGCTAGTGCCCGCCTGAAAATAAATAGTTATTGCAGGGATAGGACTCAAATGCTGCCAAATGGTCGCCAAGTCTGGCGACTTTTGGCGATTTTTTGTCAAATATGGCGATACAAATTAGTCACCGAAATCATTGCCAGCTTGGCGATATCTCGCCAATTTAGCGAGATAGACAGTGCTCAATAGATTTGCCCTTTTAGTCTTATTTTTCCAACAGAGCGCCGAGTCATTCAAGCATTTTATGTTACATTATGCAAAAGGTAATACAATTTTACATATAATTTCATTAAAATTATTTACATATATATATACAATTCGTAACAATGCTAACAAATAACTAATCGCAGTATTATTCCATTTAAAAAAAAAAGTAATATTCCAATAAGAATAGATAGAAATATTAACATTATAGCATCTAATAAGACAACTTCATCTCTACTACCCAGTAACTTAAATCTCGCCCGTTCTTACTGTTATTACTGCTACTTCTTAGGCCTCCATTCATCCATAAATAATCAGAGAAGATGAATGCGCCGCCGAGTCGACCATATCCTAGACTGAATATTAACTTGTGTCTGCTAGATTTGTTGTTATATTAGCATGGCATAGTAAAGTTAAGCAGAAGAAAAAGATTCGGCGTGGCGTTCGCGATTCGGCGTGGCCGTAATTTGTGAGGTTTCTTTGTTAGTAAGACAGAACGATCACCTCGTGAACGAATCCATTTTTAATATGTAGGGAGATCCTTCTTTGAACGGACTGAGGAAGGGAGAAATGACGAGAGTACATTTTAAATTTTCAAAATCTGGCACTAAAAAGCAAGGGAAAAAATCCGTGAGGAAATAATGCGTATTAACCACTAATAATTTTATGGTATTTCAAATTTGAGTTGAACAAAAGAACTAATTTGATTATGCAGACAGATTAAATATGCATTCAAAAAAACAAAAACACACTTCAAAACATAAAAAAGAATGTTTTCTGTTTCTTTTGTACTTTAATAGCATGAATGAAATGCATGATGAAAACAGATGAAAGTTAATGTCGGTGTATTTAATTTATATTTGCAGTTTAGTAATTTATTTTTAATGGATGAATGAACAATATTTATCTATTGCAGATTATGTACCATTAAATTATAGTTGGTGCCTCATAATGTGATCCCGTTTGTCTCCATTCTTTTGGCAACACTAAACAAATTAAAAGACGAAACAAAAAAAAAAAAAAAAAAAAAATGCCTCTCAAAGCAGCAATGGAATTTAATTAATTTGATACAAGTATAACCAGAAATATATAGGCAGTGTACGAATTAAGGCAAAAATAATGAAAAATAAGGCAAAAAAGCAAACTCAGTAAATGACTTCATCCGTTTTTTTTTTTTTTTTTTTTTTTTTTTTTTTTCCCTCCGGTGGTAAGGAAAAGGAGGAAAAAATTCTGCTGAAATACTTTTTTGCTCCTGAAGAAGAGGGACTTGGGTCTGATCGCCCACAAAACCGATAGAGTAATTCAAAATCTACGCCAAACAAAGGCTGTTTTCTTTTCTTTGCATACTTTTAAAGGGTTGCTTAAAATCAAGATATTTGGCAACTTAATCGAATTAATCCCTAACTCGGTGACATTTCTCTATAACACCTGGCAAATTTTTATAATTTATTTTGATTTTAATTGAAAAATTCAGTTTAAAAAATTAATTCTGAAAAAAGTATGGCAACACTTAAATGCAAGCTCTGATCACCTGACTGCGTCCAAGTTATACACGTCTCAGCATATATTTTTCTTTTTCTCTTCGCCTTTCCTAATATAAGATTCCGAGCGTGCAGTATCATTAGTTTTACGAAGAGAAGGAATAATATTTTTTTAAGTGAATCTTAGCTATTTTTTTAGAATGACATCCCCCCTCCGATTTGAAGCATGGTATTTCCTCAGCTGCTAGTAATCGACACCCGAACGATGTTAGTCTTGTAACGAGCTAGTAATTTTTAGAGCTAATGGCAAATGTCATGACTCTAGTTGTTGCCGTGATCTCGATAAGCAGAGTACTCAACGAGCTGGAACTTATTCCCTCCTAAATAATCGTATAAAATTCCCAGATCATGTACAACACTAATGTCCTATACTTAATTTTTTATCACAAATTCTTCTGATGCTTGCTATAAATCTTTTTTTTTTTTTCCTCTTTCTTTCTTTTTTACAGCAATGATGTTTATTTTCTTCCCCAGGGAGGATCATTTCTCAAGGTTTTTCTCCTCTGCATTTAAACCACGTGCTCCCAGTAGGACAGTACTGACACCTTGGGGGGTTGATGAAATTTTAACCCTTTCCGGCACGCTACCTTTTAAAATTGGAGTTTTGATTTAAAAAAAAAAAAGTAGACAATCTAATTAGGGTTAGAGGAGTACACAAGTAAAATTTTGTGAAGATAGCACTTATCGTTTTAATTCTGTGGGTGTGCCCAAAATGGGCACACTGATTGAATAGAGTTTCGAAAAGAGTGCTGAAACGAGCATTGTTGTCAAGGAACTGACCGATGAGATGCGGAGAAACAAAGAATACACACTGTCAGTTGTCCTAGATGATCGGTGAGCCCGGTCTGGGCACACCGTTTCATTTTAGGCAAGATTTCAAGGTAAAAATTTAAAACTAATATAGAATCAGGAGATTAGCATACAGCCAAAAAAATAACATAGAAATTTCTTTTCAAACAATTTCTTTTATACCCTAAAAAAAATCTGGAAAATTTCTTTGAGAAATGAGTGTCTTAAAAACTAAACATGGCTAAAATATATGGACTGGTTTGTGTTGAGCTGCCATCTACTATAAATAAAGAAGGTTCAGAGTAACCTATAGTAATTTATAAAATCATTTTTCATTCAATTTTTCTGTGCGTACAGAAGGAAATTTTTAGGTGTGTCCAGACCGGATACACTGTGCCGCAAAGGTTTAAAAGAGGCCGATGATGATCTAGGAGTCGATTGGGGGGGGTCGATAGCCGAATATGCACTGGCATAATCAAAATTCAGTTGGTTACAAAGAATATTATTAATACTGTACAACTGATAGTTAATTGTTTATTTATTGTATGAAAAACAAATCTCTGCAGAAGCATGCCCTATAAAAGTAAAAAGGAAATTTTTTTTTTGGGGGGGGGGAGCAAGAAATCTGAAAGCTTTCAGATTTTATATATTGCGCCCAAACGGGCGTTCTATTAACGTTTTGTGTGTTACTTTTATGTATTAAATATCAATTTTAAACCATAAAACTAAATTAAACAGCAATATCACAAAAATTTCTTTTAAAGATTTAAATTTTGGATACACAGTCCACAGTCTCCCACGCTGGAGATAAAAGTGTTTTTTTTTTTTTTCCTTCCCCCGTACTGTGTTGCCATTGCTCGCTTTGAAATCGTCGAGTTTGTTAATAAAAAATTCGTTAAAGTTTTACAAAATATGAAATAGATGATAAAACAAATTCCAAATTTGGGCTTTTAGATGCCCATATTCGAGTGGAGGACTACGTTTTTCAAAATCTGATGCCTCTAGGTACCGTTGTTTTTTCGTATTGCGAGAAGCATACATACATATACCTGTATATTCACGCGGATTTTTCATTGTTTGATTTCTTTAAATATCACACGGCTCTAATATTTGTTGGCAACAATTTAAAAAGTGAAACGCCGCTTTACAGTGGACGACGCAAAATGCCAAAACGAAATTAATAGGCCCTCTGGACAAATAGCCTTTTTGGGCTATTAAAAAAAATCTTAGGGAAGTTGTTACTAATTACAAAAGAGATTTAATCTAGTAAAAAATTTTTTCTCAATTCATACAACGAAAGTGTCATTTCCGACAAGAAAGAGCCATTTCCGACTTTTTAATCTGAATGTTTTAAATAGATTTACTTCCAGTTCATGACGTATCTAATTAAAAATATTAAATATTTTCATGAAATTTCTCTAGCGGGATTCGTTAAAATCATTATATATATATATTTTCCTTCTTTATAATAATTATTTTAAGCGGCTAGTTCGTTAATAATTGATCAAATCTAGTGAAGTGGGGGGGGGGAAACAAAAACAATCGGAGAAAAGAAAAGAAAAGAAAAAAAAAACACCTATTCTCAACGTATAAAGTCTAGTTCTCTCAGGGAGCCAAAAAACTATTCAAGAATTATCTTCTAGCCTTGTGAAACAAAACAAAGTCAGAAGAAGAGTGTATAAGACCCTTTTATTCGAACACAAAATTAGCAATTACCCAGCTTAGGTTTACAAAAGCAAAGCATTTCTGTCTTAACAGAAATACGTAACGTTGAACAATTTCAAATGTGTAGATTAGCCTAATTTCTTACAGAATAATTTAACGCGCAGGAAAGGCTCTGGTTTGTGAAAAAAACCGGCGAGATAAGACAAATGGCTAGAAGCAATCAACACCACAGAATCAAATCGCTAATAATCACGGCGCAATGCGGCCTGGAAACTAACTTCCGAAACTTTAGCTTAAATAGCACTTCTTGCTACTTTAATCTGAATAAACATTCGCTATCTTATTTATATTCTGGCATGAAAAGCGTGGGTGAAAAGAGAGTGATAGGAAAGTACTAAAAATTAACTATTAATTAAAAATAAATAGATAAACCTCACAAACGCTTACTTACAAGGAAAGTCCCACTTCCGGCAAGAAAGTATTTCCGATTTTTTAAGCTAAATGATTTAAATAAACATGCTTTCAATTCATGATGCATCTAACTAAAAACGTCAAATATTTTCATGAAATTAATCTAGCTGAGTCATTAAAATCATTAGTATATATTTTTCTTTTTCATAATAAATAATTCAGGCGGCTACGTCATTAATAACAGATTTAATCTAGAAAAAATTATTCACAGCGCTTACAAAGGAAGTGTCATTTCCGACACTTTTCTGCAAGAAAGTCTCACTTCCGGCAAGAAAGTATCATTTCCGACATATTAATCTGAATGATTTAAATAAACATGCCTTCAATTCATGATGCATCTAAATGAAAACGTTAAATATTCTTATGAAATTAATCTAGCTAACCATTAAAATCATTTTATATTTTTCCTTTTCTAAAATAAGTATTTCAGGCGGCTACTTCATTAATAACAACTTCAATCTAGAAAAAAAATTATTCTCAACACTAACAAAGAAAGTGTCATTTCCGACACTTTTCGGCAAGGAATTCTCATTCCCGACTTTTTCATCTGAATGATTTAAATAAATATTCCTTCTGTTAACGATGATTTTATTCTAGCTCAATTATAAATATATAATGATTAAAATCATTATATGCTTTTCTTTTTCTTTAATTACTATTTTGGGCGGTTGTTTCATGAGTAATTGCGAAAGAGGTAAAAAGTTATTCTTAACGCTTACAAGAAATGTCATTTCCGAACTGTTTACATAGCATCATTTGCCTTCATAACCTTTAAAACCACATCGCCAACATAAGACATAAGCCGTTCTTAAGGAAACACGTCGACAAAGCCAATGAATAACTAGCAGTAGCGACAGGAGTATTATAAAACTGCGTTTTTGTCTACATGATGCAACAAGTACATTTCGCAACAGCGCAGGGAAAACAATCGAAAGATCAAACGAACGTCCAGCAAGGGTGAAGGATTTTATAAAGAAGAATTTGCTTATGAACAATTTATCCGAACGGAGTGCGATTTTCGATCAGGCAAAAATGCTATTAGAATTTCAAATCAGACTGTATTCCTAAATAAGCAAGGACAATTAATGACCTTTGCCAGCCACTGGCAGTGACATTCAACTTGCCTTCGAGACAGCGCAGTAGGTTGAACACGTCTGTGTTCAACGTGACGCTTTATTTTCGCTTGCTGAAATCGTTACGAGAATTCTTTCTGGAGTTATATCGAAACGGGTTGTTCACACGGTGTGATGAGTCGGTACTACCGAACCGGGTATTTTGTAACGGGTACTGAAAATCGGTACATCCAAGTACCCGTTACTTCAGTACCGAAATCGGTACTTTTCGGTATTCGTTACTTCTGTACCGAAACGGATACTTTTCGGTATTCGTTACTTCTGTACCGAAACGGGTGCTTTTCGGTATTCGTTACTTTGTAACGAAAATATGCGTCTCTTCTAGGTATTTCGGTATTCGTTACTGGAGGATCGATGAGGGTTCAGCTCACTTCGGTTTTGGTACGAGGACAGTAGTATCTGGTTGTATTTGCGAAATTGTGATATGCGCTCCTTGTGTCCATGAACAGTCTGCTCCTCAGACACTTCCGTAGTTGACATGTTTTCTGATATTCACAATCTTACTCCGTACATATAAAATCAAACACGTGGTGATGTGGCAGAGTTCCTTCAGTGCGCAAAATCGTTAGCTGCGTATTTCGGTACTCCAAATCGTTAATAGGGCACTTCGGTACTCCAAATCTTTACTAGGGTACTTTGGTACTCCAAATCGTTACTAGGGTACTCCAGTATAGTAAACCGTTACTCCGGTACAGCAAACCGTTACTTCGGTATTTCGTTACTTCGGTACTCCAAATCGTTACTTGGGTACTCGGTATTTGAAATCGGTTTTCGGTACTTTTCAAAGTAACAGTTACTTGAATAACGGGTATTTTGTACCGGGTACTTTTCTGTACCCGTTACTCTCGTACCGGGTACAAGAATGTACCGAAGTTGCCCATCACTATTCATACCGTTCTATTGATCTACCGTATTTCCTCGCTTACTTTCCCACCTCGCATACCTTCAGCATTCTCCAACATTTTAGCGCTAAGTTTTGCAAATTTTTAAAGTAGTTTCACAACTAGCCCCTTCATATATTGTCCATAGTTTTCCCTCTGAGGGCTAGTTTATTGGTAAATTGTATTCTCTTGATTATTTTTATTTTTATTCAATGAATCTAGTTTGTATTAGCATTTCAACCTTTTTATTTTCCCCTGCATTTATTATTTGAAACATATTCCGTGTTGATTCTTCGTTGAGCTACCCAATTAGAGATTAGGGAACCCAGTCGCCAAATCCTGGCGGTGAAGAATCATCATCCAACCACCTTTTTCTAGTTCGGGCGTCACTGTAGAGTCATTAGGTTTTTTTGGAAGCAGGAAGCTGAAAAATGAGCAGTGCCCTCGAACCTGGACCTCTCGAATACGCGTCGAGTGTGTTAACCGCTACATTACGAAGGTATGCTGGAAGGAGGGAGAGAATATTTTTAATATTTCTTCAGGAAATTTCCCGTTTTCTACAATCATTTCGAAACCTTTGTTCAGCAATTTTGTTACTGTGTAAAAAAAAAAGAGCAAGGAATGCAAATCTTAGCAGCGCCTGTCAGAGCAAATCAAATTAATCCCCTACTTCCTGAACATCTCCTTTCCAAAACAGTGGCAAATAACTTTCGCACAGTTAAGGTACGTCTTCACTTCCGTAAGATAAGAAAGTCTGGAAGCACTCATAAATCACTGCAAGCGTCTTGCACTTGACTTTCCCTCTGGAAGCGATTGTGAGCCATTCTGTGAGTTCATCACCCACATTTGGCTTCTCACACACCACACGCACTAAATTAAGATGCCGGGGAGAGCAGAGCACTCGAACCGTACGAAACAAAGGGATATGCAATGCAGATTGCGACTAAAAGAGCGTGCGATCTATACGAACAACACCTATGACACAATATCAAACCAGACCGGGCAATAAAACCCCCTTACGCTCGGGTGCCTGCGCTAATGGATTTCCTGTTCCAGACGTGTCCATGATGGGCACTACCCCGTCCGTCCACGGTTACAGAGATGGATGACGTGCATTTTTATCACCGGCGTGGATATATCTTATCTCGGAAAAAGGGTCTTTTAATCTCGGTAAATACTCTACGATTCTTCATTGGTATTCTCCATCCCAGGTTTTACAAGAGGTTGGAAAGTTAATAGTTGTTTGTGTTACTTGTCGTGTTTATTTATCTCACGCATGGTTTTTGTCACTAAGGCCAAAACTTTGCCATCTATTTTTAAAGTACTCCCTAATAAGATGTCGAATGTCCCTAATAAGAACACCTATTACAGATGACTACGCTGTGTGGTGAAGTTTTTTTTTTTTTTTTTTTTTTTTTTTTTTTTTAAATCCATCAAAATTTGATTTGGAATTTAAAAAATTTAATGTTGGAACGATTTTTCGCACATATCTTCGCCTGGCTTAGAAATTAAAACTTTTAGAATTTTACTGTTTGCACCAGCGGATACAGCGAAAAAATATTTAAAATAAAGTTTCTGAGATTTTAACACGATTGATATTTTTTTCGCAAAAACAATGGGATTCTTCGACCATCTAATGTTATAGAATTGCTGGTAATGTACTTCGTCTACATTTAACTTACGTTTAATTTCTGTGAGGGGTTGACCCCATAGCAACTGGTTTGCCCAGTGATCCATAATGTTCATAAGACGGCACTGCCCGTAACTCTTTCTTCAGAGTGTATGAAACCTTAACCCCTCCAGAATACCCGCAGCATAATTTTCTACTGTTATTATTTTAATACTATATTATTTTAAGATTAATAATGAATTAAGTTAGAATGATGCGATTTGTAAGGTATTTCTCCCGCCTTCTTATTTGTAAGGTATTTCTCCTGCCTTCGTGGTGTAGTGGTCTGCGCGCTGGGCGCGTATTTCAGAGGTCCGTGGTTCGATTCCCGGCGAAGGCGTTGCTGATTTTTCATCTTTCCTGTTTTAAAAATAACATAATATCTCCACAGATTTAATACAAAATTTTCATTACATCAGTGATTTCAATATAAATACAGTGACAACACATATTTCAAAACTGAAACGTAGCATTATTAATATATTCTAATTATTTTCTCTATCAGGTTTCGTAAAAGGAAAATGAGTGACTTCATGAATTTATTGACTATGAATGAGATCTAGACCTAAACTAAAAATCATAAACATTTCTCGAAACAGTGTCGTAGCGCTGTAATATGTTAAACCTATAATAAGTAAATTAAAATGTCACTTTTTTTCCCACTAAACGTAAGACTAGGATTCGATCTGTAAGAAAATGCTAAAAACCATTGTAGTTGAACACAAAATGAATCGCTTTATATCATGTTATATATCTGAAATTCAATAATGAAGTCACTAAAAATAACCTTAGTAAGGTTATCTTCAATTCGAGCTTCATTATTGACGCGATCTTTGAACCCGCTTTGTTGAGCACGGTGTGTTTAAGTCAGGATCAAATATGAAGAAATAAAGCCTCTAGAACAGCTTTTTTTTTTTTTTTTTTTTTTTTTTTGTGTGTGTGTCTTTAGACATATACTGTTACTATACTGTTACTAAAAAAATGGGCCTATCTCCTGCCTTTAGACTGTCTATTAGCTCTTGGACAGCGAAAATGCCTTTTTCCTTTCTTAAATTCTTAATCATTGCGACACGACAATTAGCCAGAAATTAATTAATTTCCATTCACTAGTATTTTCAAAAAAATCTTAACAGACGGTCTCTCTCAGATAAGAACTCCACAAAATACATCCCTCAAGAATTCCAAGTCCCACCCAGTACCATAAATTACTTCACCCAAGTCTTACCGACTGATATTATTCAAAGCCCCTACTGCCGCTAAGAATTTTCGGACACCCTACACTTCTGAGTCAGACACGAAGAGAACACTTTGCCAACTCCCCCACTAGAAAGAATGTAAGTTACTTAATACCTTTCTGGCCTTTATATCTTCATGTTCATTCACTGATATTATTTATATTATTTTCTATATTATTTTTATATTATTTTTATATTTTCTTTGACTTGTTTTTACAAAGTTTGCATTATTTATCTTTTTTATAATCTTCTATGTTTATTTCAACTTTACTTTGAATTCGATTTCATAATGACAATTTCCAATGTTTAATTTCTACAAATAATATAGTACTCAAATGCATAAAGATAAAAGTGTCGGGGACGGTTACTCGAGTTTTACAGGATTTCTCTACAGTAATTGATTTTTACTCCAAATTGAATTGACTAAAATGCTTCATGAGAATAAGTTCTTTGAGTATCAGCATTGGTTCATAATTCCTACTATTCGCGGAAATATTTGGCCTGACTAGAATTGCCGGTTTGGCTTTAACTTATAACTCGAGTAAAGACGAAACACTTTCGTATTTACGTATTTTTATCAATTATTGTTCATTGAACGGGAGTTGGTTTGTTCCCCTTGAAAAGTCAACTAATTTCCGATCAATGACAATGATTACATGTTTTAATTTTTCCTTTTACAATTGAAATATTATTCTTCGTGATGATTTAACTCCAGTCCCCGTTAAAACATTATTCACATTTTGCTTTCAAATTACTTCAAAACATCTTTCAAAATATAACTTACCAGTAAGGATGCACACTTTTAAAATAATTCTACTTTAATTAAACTTAGGAGATAATATAATCAATTAATCAATACTGTTTAGGAAATAATTTATATATATATATATATTACAGTAACTGTTTTTAAGTAAACGTGTTTTTGAGTTTATGCACAAAAATACTGAAATTTTTCGATCATTTGATGTTACAAAATTATTGAGGGATTTCCAGCGTCGTCAATACTGACCCCCTAGCGTTCGATGAAATTAAAAGGGGGTTAATGATGATCAAGAGATGGTTGGGGGGGGGTTAATAGCCGAATCTGCACCGGCAGTAGATTGGCATAATCTAGATCCCATTGATCACAAAAAAACGAACGAATTTTCTGTACTTGTAAATAGTTTTAGTGAAATTATATGTAAATTGTAGTATTTCTTGTATAATATAACATGAAAGGCCTCAGAATGCGAAACATTGCCGGAAAAAGTAGAGTTACAGGGGTAAATCCATTTAACATTAAAGCAATTTTACCAGTTTGGCAAGAAATGAAGCGCTGTTGGTTGTTGTTGCAAATGCTGACTTGTCTGACCTACAGTCAGCCCAAGCGCACGAAATTCCTCGCGGCAAGGAGCGCAAGTTTACGCCTGTAGTTGGCAACTGAGCACCTTACAGGTTACAGTGCGATTTAGCTCAGTTCAGCCCTCAATTTTGATGGAGAGCACTCCGGGGCGACGGGTCCTATGTTCTCCCACCCCTCATCCCTTCCACGAAACTACACGAGAGGACTTTCGGCTCGCCGCATATTTAGAGTGCCCCTATGCCGCACAGACACTATACATTTATAAACATTCATGCGTTCTCCTGGATTCGAACCTGGCCTCTTTGGCACGGCAGTCAGCGACGCCAACCACTATACCGATTGGGCGGCTCGGATCTGGGGACTAATTTTTGTCATCAAATTTGGCGAGAAATCGCCAGAAGGCTCCGAGCTTGTCGACTATTCGGCGACATTTTGGTCTGATCCCTGTGTAACTGTAGTTGGTCCGATCCCTAACTGTAATTTTATCCGGTGTATAATTGTAATTGTGTCAGCCCCTATGTAATTGTGTATGCCTTCCAGCAATTTAGAGAAATCGAAGGTACTGAAAGTTTCTCGGCGGACGAGAGAAAACTATGTAAGACAGAAGAGAAGATCAATTTTCAATTTAGTTCAGAGTATTGAAAAATAACCGTGTATTGCTTATGCTTAGCATTCTTAGTAGTTGGAAGTGTTAACCACTGATTTTGCTCTGTCATAAGTGTATTTTCTCCCTCCTTTCTGCATGCCTTTCTGGTGTAACAGTTAGCACACTCGGCGCGTATTCGAGAGGTCCAGGTTCGAGTCCCGGAGAGGGCATTGCTCATTTTTCACGTCTCCGGCATCAACATAGCCTATATCTCTGAAAAACAGAACAGCTGTACGAGTACTTTTGTTCGTAAAATTCCAAAGCTGTATTCTTTTCCTTTCCTTTGTTTTTGGAGGGAGGAGTGCGTGTGTGTGCGTTCCTACATTTTTACTCTTTTGTTAAATGATTTTTGAGCATTTTTTTTGTTACATTTATTTTATTATTTATTCTTTACTAAACTTACTTATGATGCAGCTTTATGTAATTACGTTTTATATTACAGGGTAGAATAATTCGATGAAATGAGTTTAAATGGGGCCCACCAGCGGCCGAGCGGTAAAGTCGCTGAACACTGGTAGTTCGGTCCGAGGTTCGAATCCCGCGAACGGGCTGGCTGCATGGGTGTTTTCGTGGTTTTCCCCATGTGTAACGTGTATACGAGCCGGTTTCCCTCAGAAAGTCCTCCACGAAGGCATCCCTCCCTTTAGGCAGATAGCCCTCGTGTGCTTTGCCATAATTAAATAATCCAATCCTACTTTCCCACCTTTAACTTTTGGTCCTACTAAGCAAAAAGACACTGAAGTTGGTGCACCAACTGACTTAATTCACGGTTCTACTAAGAGTTTCAAATGTAAACAAATGACGTCTTCGTTAGGCTTAGTATCATTTAAATAAATTTGATAATTCTACAATTATTGCATGCAGATTAACTAAACCCTGAACCGGAACATAAGCACATAATTCAAACACGTTTAAAGCAAAAAATGTACCGTTTAGCAACATATATGAATATGAGAGCTCACCGAGCCGAGTAACAGAGTGGGTGTATTATACTTTCGGTGCTGCCGATTGCAACCAAAAAGAGAGGTGCATAACTACATGTTATAGCAGTCATATATATAAAATTTCAACGTTCTGAGGCTACTCGTTTTTGAATTATGCGATGCGAGATACATACATACCTACGTACGTACGTTATACAGACGTTATGAAAAAAATCTCTTCTGAATGCTGGCCCACCAGGGGCCGAGCGGTAAAATCGCTGAACACTGGTAGTTCTGTCCGAGGTTCGAATCCCGCGAAAGGGGTGGCTGCATGGGTGTTTTCGTGGTTTTCCCCATGTGTAACGTGTGTACGAACCAGTTTCCCTTAGAAAGTCCTCCACGAAGGCATCCCTTCCTTTAGGCAGATAGCCCTAGTGTGCTTTGCCATAATTAAATACATCAAGTTTAAATGAATTGCAGCAAAAAATGTATATAATTTAATAGGCCGTACAAGGAAGACATGTGGTGTCCATACCGGATTTTTTAAAATTTAAAAATACGGAAACGTAAATCTGTTTATCATTTAAAATATTTTTGTAATTTGAATCTATGTCTTCGACCAACAGCTGCGAATATAAAGGTCACGATTTTTGTGGACATGGTGTATCATCTTACTTCGCAAAATATTATGTTAAACTCGCATATGAGTTTTAGGGCACATTCATAACCATTGCATTAACTATAAAACTACTTCAATTTCTTCCGTTTTAGTGTCTTGTCGCAGACCAGTTGCCAGTAGGAAAACTCTTATCTCACCTAACAGTTGCGATGCTGATAAAATCGCATCAAAATTGTATGGGTATTATAAAAAGGACGATGAACTTGGAAGAAGAAGCTATATATGGAATTTTTGAATATTCAGTCAAGCATAAAACGATAACAGGCTCATTAACCTACTCCATGCTGCTGACTTAAAGTGAATGACTTGATAAAGAAATCTAAAAATCTTTCATTTGTTTCTCAAGAAAGGTCGGCAGAAGTCAGACAGATTCTGAGACATCTCTGGAAATTTTGTTTGGTTAAATGACTTTAGAAGCAGATCTTTCAACAGTTTCATTAATTTCTATTACTAGCCGCCTAAAATAGTTATCATAAGACGGAGAAAGTTTGTTATGATTATAATAAGTCCGGCTAATGTCGATACAGATTAAATTTGAATTTTCAATATCTTACGTTTTATTGAATGGCGATATGCCGGCGCGTGAAGGCAAAAGAATTTTGTTTCAGGCGGTGGCAATACATTGCTTTTTAAATAGCCGAATTTGTGGGTTAAATTTGAAAGATTTATTTTGCTGAATGGCAATAGTCTGGCATGTCGGAGATAAAAAAAAAAAAAAAAAGTTTTATTCCGAACAGTGGTGCTATAGCTCCCTTTCAAATCGCTGAGTCTGTTAATCAAAAATTCATTAAAATCATACAAAATATGAAGTAAATCAAGAATAAATTCAGAATTCAAAATTTTGGCTTCCAGACGCAAATGTTCAGTGGAGGGTTATGTGTATTCAAATTGAGTGTGACTCTTTTAAGTACGGTCGTTTTTTTTCACAATGCGAAGAACATGCATGCCAACTCCGATGTAAAAGTCTTTTTTAGCGAATACTCACTAACGTGCAAAAAGGTGCCAGCACCCATATGAAGTTCAGTTTATAACTTGGGGAAAGCAGCTTTTCTCAAAGTGTCGGAACTTTTATGACAGACCATCTTTATCATGGTTTCTATCTCAGAGATATCCCGATTATAAAAGTTCGAACACCTTTATATTAGTTGGCCACTGCTTGCCAGTGATGCCTTGGCGTAAAGATGCCAACACCCTTATAAAGTCCAGTTCATAACCTAAAGATTGCAACTTTCGTCAAAGTGCTGGTACCTTTATGTCAGAGCAGCTGCATTATGGTTTGTTTTGCCGAAATCCCCACCATACAGCTGCTGACACAATTACATAGTTTATAGCTAGGAGAGATCACTTTTGGTCGGGGTGCTGGTACTTTTATGTAAAAGCACCGTTACGATGGCCAGCAGATACCGACTTGCATAAGGATAAAAGTGCTGGCATCTCTATGACGGAGTATTGCTATGAAATCGTCCGGGTGAAGAAACACGAAAATTGATCACTTTTTATGCTATGGAGTAGGAATCAGATCGTAATGACCATGCTATTAAGACGATGAGTTTAATGCCTTTACCATTAGTTCATTTTACGATTTTTCTGGGGGTATGTTATTAAATCTTTTTCTTACAATGAGATTTTTTCTTTTCATATTTTTGTCTGAATTTTGCAATTATGATTAATGTTTCATCCATTTTTAAACTATCGATATGAGGTGAAAAAGGCGGACCTACAGCTATAAATTTCCCGAATTCTCGACTGTACTCGAATCCCTAAACGATCATGATATTTGTACTTTGATGAACTATTCGTACTATTCGCGCTTTGAAGGCCAGATATTCGTTCTCTAAATGCCAGGTATCTGGACTTAAAAGGCTAACTATACATACTTTGATAAAGGCTAGATATCTGTACTTTGATGAGGACTAGATATCTATACTTCTATAAGGTATTTCTCCCGCCTTCTTGGCATGTGTTCGTCTGCACGCTGGGTGCGTATTCCAGAGGTCCACGGTTCGATTCCCAGCGAGGGCGTTGCTCATTTTTCATCTTTCCTGCTTCCAAAAAAATACATAATGTCTCTACAGTGGCGCCCGAATAAAAGGGTGGTGGATGATGATTCTCCACTACCGGGATTTGGCGATTGGGTCCCTTAAAAAACCTCAGTTGCCCTTTAAAAGGGGGAGTATATAAGTTATTTCTCCCGTCTTCTTGGCATGCCTTCGTGGTGTGGTGGTCTGCACGCTGGGCGCGTATTCGAGAGGTCCGTGGTTCAATTCCCGGCGAAGGCGTTGCTCATTTTTCACATCCCCTGCTTCCAAAATACCTAATGTCTGTACACTTTGAAGGGCAGATATCCGTACTTTGAAGGTCACATATTTGTATTTTGAAGGCTAGGTATTCGTACTTTGATAAAGGCTAGATATCTGTCCTTTGAAATCCAAATATTCGTAGCGTGACGGCCAGATATACGTATTTTTAAGGTTAGATATTCGTATCATGATGAAGGCCAGATATCCCTGCTTTGAAGGCCGGATACCTGCATTTGAAGCTAGGTATTCCTACTTTGAATGCTGGGTATCTATACTTTGATGAAGGTTAGATATCTCTATTTCCTGCCTGAAAGTATGTCTAGGTATCCCTATTTTAAAGGCTAGATATCCGCACTTTAAAGTGTAGATATCCGTACTTTGAATTCTTGATATATATATATACTTTGATGAAGGTTAGCTATTCGTTGTTTGAATTGTTGATATGTATACCTTGATGAAGGCTAGTTATTCGTTGTTTGAATGCCAGACAGATATCTGCACTTAAAACTATCTGTACTTTGATGAAGACTAGATATCCGTTCTCTAAAGGCCGGATATCCATACTTTGATGAAAGCTATGTATCCCTATTTTAAAGGCTAGGTATACGTACTTTGAGTCTAGATATCCGTACTTTTATAAAGGGTAGATATTGGTACTTTAAAGGCAGATATTCGTTCTTTCAATGCCAGATATCTGTACTTAAGAGAGACTATCCGTATTTTGATGAAGGCCAGATATCCGTATTAAATGAATGAATCTTTCAACAGTGTTTATATGTTTCAACAAAAAAGAAAAGTAATACCATACTAGCAAATACCAAACGTCCCCTGCTGAAGGTCTAGGTCTCGCTTTCATCGTCACGCAAGAAGGCAATTGTAAATCAGAGATACAAATGAAGCTAGGAGTTGGTCACGATCGATCCACGAATGCACCTGCTGACATCAATCTCCAAAGATGACCACAGGAATACTTGCCGAGGGGAAAAAACTGACCATCCAAGCGCTTTTCGTGATGGGCAGGACCTTGTTTTGCTGAGGGCAAAGGACAACATTCGATAACTATATGTCCCGCTATACGTGCAGATTGCTTTTCTGCTCCAGACAAATTTTCCCACACGAGATGAGGAAGATATTAAATTATAAAAACATCATTCAAGCTACGGAAAGTAATGATATTATTAAAAATTATTAAGTGCTTGTTGATATTCCGCCAATCCAATGTCTTAATATGCAGTTGGCGTAGCTTTAAGTAAATTATCACTTCCGGTTCATCATTTGTAAATAAAATTTAAGTTCTTTATCCACTTTATGGCCTGAATGTTAATTATAAATGCTGCTCTTTCTTTATTGTTGTGTTCTTCCACACAGTAGACAATGATAACTATACGCGCTCGTGTACAAACCCGTTCTCAAGCTTTGATTTGAAAATATCGCATTGATCGTATATCGTCTGGTCGAGGAATGTTTCAGATTCACAAATCTATAAAAATTTTCGTAAACGTTGTTCGATAAAATTGTCAGATCACCCTTATGAAAATTTTTTGTAGAGATTGAAGCAACGCCGCAAAAACTGCTCTCAAGAGAATCAATTAGCAAACTTAGCCATCAGCAAACGGAACAATGACAATCACAGATTTTTTAAAAGCAGCCTATCTTTAGAATTCTCGATAGAGAGTTAAATGTTGCTATATATTTCTTTTTATGCTCAGTATATTATTTATATTTATTTATTTACTACATTATTCTAATGCATTTTATTACTACTACATTATATATTCTTACTTCATACTACATTATATATTCTATTACATTTTATTATTATAATATATTTAATACATTTAAAAATAAAACATAGTATAACATTTGGAGGCAGCATTTTTTAATTTGAAAAGTGATTCGATAAAAAAGGGAAACGAACACATTGAGCATTGAGGGTAACACTTTTAACGAGAGCTCATCTTCGTAATGAGTTTATTCTCATTGCCTTTTCGCAGAATTCCAAGAATGCGTTTAATACTTTATAAGGTTTGTTTAATTTTAACTTATCAGTTATTTTATGTTATAAGGTATTTCTCCCGCTTTCCTAGCGTGCCTTGGTGGTGTAGTGGTTCTGCACGCTGGGGCGGTATTCCAGAGGTCCGTGGTTCGATTCCTGGCGAAGGCGGCTGCTAAGTTTTCATCTCTCCGGCTTTTCACATTAACTTAATGTCTCTACAATGTTAATTTGCTCTTCTGGCCTTCTCGCTTCTAATTTTTCTGCCAGAAAGTAAATTTCTAGCTCCCGTGTATAGTCAGATGAGATAGAAAGGAGGTAGTATTTAAATGAGAGTTTTAGAGAGTGTTCTGTTTGTTGAAGGCTAAGTTTGCTAATTGTTCTCTTGAGAGCAGTTTTTGCGGCGTTGCTTCAATCTCTACAAAAAATTTTTATAAGGGTGATCTGACAATTTTATCGAACAACGTTTACGAAACTTTTTATAGATATTGATAGATCTCAGTAAAAATTGTTATAGAACTTTATAGGTAATCTTTTACAGAAATGCTTTTCTATAAAATTATATAGAAATTTTATAAAGATTTCTGGGAACAGAATTCTATTGAAATATTGCTTTAGAAAACCGCACAGAAATTTTATTAAGCCTTAGTAAAATTGCATTCCTTTGAAATTTCTGAAGTTTTCAAGCTGCAGTCAAAGCAAATTTTTAAATTCTGATCTGCTGTATGGGATACAGAAGGGGAAAAGTAAAAAATGTTACTCGTAAGGGTTATTTAAAATGTACTTATTTTCATTAAAATGCTTTTTAAAATCAAAATAATATTAAATTTTTTTATTAATCGTCCTCCCCCCCCCCCGAAAAAAAAAACACCTCTTCTAAAAGTTTTAAGTTTTTATTCTCGCCTTCATGTCAAAACTTAGGTTAAAGAATTCTACCCCAAAATGAAAAATACAATTTATTCATTTTAATCCCAAAAGATAATTTTGTTAATTTTATAATGCTTCGTAATAGTCAAAACGCATGGATAGAATCTTTTATATAAAATAAAAGCAAGGACACTTGTTTAGAATACTTTAGAATTCTGCTCTAATTTTCTGTAACTCGGATGTACTATTTTCAGTAGTATTATATTAGATGTTTGTGTACTCCATATATAAGATTATATACGGGGGATCTTTAGAAGCCATATAAAATCTCTACACGGATCTTGCCAGAATATCAACACTTATTTGTATAGATTATTATTTATTTGCACACTTACTTGTACGCTGCGAAAAAAAAAGACAGTTAAATATTTCCCATTTTACTGGGCAGAATTGAGGAAATTCAAATTGCGTTTTTCATGTCTCGAAAGCGCGACCTAGGGTATATATTAGATTTATATATACCATTGCTCTAATATAGGTATTTTAACACAAAATCGGACATTTTCTGAAATGGCATGCCAATTGTTTTTCCCTATTCCGATCCTACGACTCAAATTATGCCTAGATATTAGATTTTGTAAACCCTGGTGCGAAATTTATGAAGAAACTCAAAAATTTATCTTAGCGCATTTTTTCAGTTTGCGCCAAGAATAAATCACTTGGCAAACTTCTTAATATATAGCAACCTATTCGCCAAATATGTAAAGTCACGTATATTCTAGGAAATTTCGAATATAAAACTCTAATTTTTTGCAGGTATGCTTAGAAATTCATCTACTTTAAGATGATGGTAAACATTGTATAGTTAATAATTCAAAATGTTTTTTCGAAAAATTCATAAAAAATTATTGAAAAATACATCTTAAAGAAATGGGCGAATTTAATTTGGAATGAACCTAAATTTCGAATTCTGGAAGAAGGAATAGTGGAACAAGTTTAATAAAAGAGACATATTATATATATTCATAAACATATATATCAAATTCATATAATATTGAGTAGCTATAATTTTGAGAGCTAATTTTTTAAAAACTACTCATGTGATTTCAACGAAACTTAATAGTTTGGCTTGAGTCATAGAATCGACATATGGAGAAAAATTGGCATGGCTTTCGGGACATGAAAAAACGCAATTGGGATTTCGTCAATCGGCCCACTAGAACGGGAGATCAGATTTTTTTTTTTTTTTTTTTTTTTGTCTAAAGGGGCTTTGTTCCTGAAGGACTATTGTTTTCGTTTTGCAATTTTGAGTTGATTCACTATAAATGTCAGTTTCACTTTTCAAAGTGTTGCCACCAAATGTTAGAGTCCTGCATTATATTTGAAGAAATTAAATAATGAAAAATCTGCATAAATGTATGTGTATTTCTCGCATTGTGATAAAGCAACGGTACATAGAGCCATCGAATTTTGAATGACGTCATTCTCCTACGAATATGGACATGTGGAAGACCAAATTTGAAATTTGGAATTTGTTTTATTATCCATTTCATATTTTGTAAAATTTTAACGAATATTTGAGTAACAAACTCCAACGATTTGAAAGCCAGCCATGGCAACAATCTACGGTCATGGAGGTAGGAAAGGGAGGAGGGGCCATTCCGCGCTAGAAATGAAGCACTGCTTTGAAGCTTGGGTCACCAGACGGGGTGTTCTTTGTTTACATTCAGAAGCTCGCTTGACAAGATTCCGATAGTATTTCGACACACGACAGTTCCATAGAAATCGAAAAAGGGACACTCTCGCATGAAAGAAACATTCATAGTGTGATGGATAATAGCAATTTGTATAGTTTACTGACATTTACGCAAAAATCACATCTTGGTTATTTTTCGATAACTAACAACAGCGATTTTGATTATGAATTTGTTTTATAAAATTCTAAGCTGTTGCACTACAAAAATATAGATTTTAAGAAAATTGCTAAAAGAGATCAGCCAAAATTTATTTTCTAGAAGATTTGAAAAGTTTGAAACTTGATGGCTAAATGTAAATATAAAATTATGTATGTTAAAATATTTGTAATCAGGCACATAGGTCAGATTAAGTTTTTATTAAATAGAGTAACGCATGCAAGGGCTATCTGCCTAAAGAGAGAGATGCCATCGTGGGGGAATTTTGAAGAAAAACTGACCTTTGAGTGGGTATTAAAAATAATACTTATAATTTTCATTCAAATTATATTCATATATATTTTTTATGTAAAACTTTCGGGTGTATGCTAAATTAGTGTAAATTACTTTACACGAAAAATATAGTGAATGCACAGAAATTAAAGATTTGCACATGCCGGAAATGATAAATAGGAAATATGTATGGGTATTTATGCATGTGCTTGCAAAAAGCATGTATCTGCCTTTGACAAAATACTTAAATATTCATTAAATTATTTATAAATGTATTTGAAATGAAGAATTTATTCACTTATAAACAACTGTGAAGAAATCTAATGATTAAATGTATCTAATTTATAATGATTATAAATGTTATCTAAATATATAATAACCTTAATATTGCATTGTAAACATAAATTGAAATCCTGTTGACAAATACGTTCTAAAACTATTTAAGCAAGAATTGTTCGTATTAGAAAGCAATCTGTTAAAAGGTATTGTAAAGCAAATGCTATGAGATGCGCACTTAAGAACGTAATAGAGAGTTTTGGAATATGTATTGTTGAAATGAAGGGTAAAAAAAAAAAAAAAAATCTGATAAGTATAATTAAAAGAATTATTCCCTTTACATTTTATAATAACTCAGTTACAAGTTTTAAATAATACTTAAAAAAAAAAAAAAAAAAAAAAACTTATTTTATTCCCTTTCAGAGAAAGTCAAATACTATTTAATACCTATTTAATTATTAGGAATTAGCGAAATTCTCTAATTTAAAATGAACCGAATAGAGCATTAATTATAAATTGACTTAAATTTTTCGATTTAAAAGAAGCCAAAAAATCATGTCATAGTTAAGAAAGTATTTTAGGAAGAAGCTCTATAAATAGAAAAGAAATAATGCATAATTTTAATATTAATAATACAATAAACTTTGATCTTAATTTTTGTACCTTAACCGAATAAAATCGAATTACCTTAATTTTTTTTTTCTAATGTAATTAACGAAAACTTGTGAAAATATTTCATTCAAATTAAACCATTCTGAGAAAACTGTCCTGTGAAAAGTATAGCATTTAATTCCATTCAGAATGAAATGTTGTTTAAAAATATGTTGTTTTCACATACTTAGGACTCTGAAGTGTTGTAGAAAAAGAAAAATATACATTTATATGTATATTTGCGACGTAATTACAAAATATTTACACCGGAACGCGTCAAATCCCATAGAACTCAATGGTAAATGACCCAATGTTTTGGTCACCACGTAGGGATCGCCGGTGCTTCAGAGCAGGGTACGGAGAAACTTTGTTTAGGGCGACTCCATCTTACTTCCTACCTCCATGTCTACGGTAGGGGGGGGAACCTTTTTATCTCTAGGGTGTGCGGAACTGTGTATCGGAAATTTTAAAGATAGGCTGATTTTAAAATTATTTTGCGACATTGCTATTGAGCGGAAATTTATGGTTTAAGTGCGAAGAACATGATATTTAATAAATAAAAGTAACACACAAGACGTTAAAAAAACGCCCCTTTGTATTTAATTTATAATCTGAAACCTTTCAGATTTTTTTTTCGCAGTGTACATAACTCTATAGAAGCTATATCTAGAATTTCACAAAATGTTACAGAAGACCTTCGACCTAGTTTGCAGGCCATGATTCTGTAGGGTTTTAAAGAAGTTTAAATTTTTTACAGAAATCTGTAAGATATTTCCATTAGAGGAAGATACTCTTAAAAAATTATACAGCAGCAGATGTGTCACACTAACTGAAACGTACAATCTTTCCGAAAAGATAAATTACTCTTACTTCATACTTTGAAAAAAAATAAAACATTCTCAGATAAAATAACCTTTCTCTATTTTTAGCGGAGGAAATTAACTTGCAAGGGAAGATGAACAGGCGTAGGTACGAATTACAGGAGAGCTGTTTTGTCTTAATTTCTCTTTACGGTTAATGGAAGTTGTATCAAAAAATGAAATTGAAATTGCGACAGATATTGATTTTCATTTTATTAAAATATTACTTTTCGACTACAATGTTGAGTTGTGGTCATTTCAGGTTTTTTAATGATAGTGGGAGCTTTAAAAAACAATGCAGTTTTTTTTTTAAATTTCTTTCCATGTACTTGAAATGGCTCAAGGTCAGTGGTCTCAAATTCAAATTGCATGCAGGCTGAATGTATGTGCGTTGTTAAAAATTTGGAAGAAGGTTAAAATAACCTTTTTTATTTTACTCTTTAATTAAATATAAAGGAAATTTCCTCCACTTGTGGATGTTTAACGTAACAGTAACAGATAACTAAATTCAAACGTTGGTCATAATACAGGGAAGACCCAATCTCCCTAGTCCCACTGAACCATATGACCATAAAGGGTCGACCCCCTCAAGACCACAAAAGGAAAGAAGAGAGAAAAAGAAGCTAATTAACTAAAAATAATTGGAGATTAATTAACGAACTAAAAATAAGGAAGAGACATACAAACAACGAAGCACAACACCAAACATTCAAAATCCAAAAACAATTAAAAACCCCACGGGCAAACAGAGTGGCGAAAACTCTCAAGAAATATTCATTCACATGAATTTTCGGAACAGGCACAGGGGGTTCAAAGCATCGAGGAATTCCCAATTTAAATAACCTGCAGAAGTTCAAACCGAATTCCTTGCAGTATTACTTTAATGGCATATTATTTGTATATTCATAATTATATTTAAACTATTAATTTATTTTAAAAATTTACTTTAATAGTCCTACCACTATCTGAATTCAAATGTATTAATTGTCTTTAATAATAGAAAAGAAGCTCCAAGACTGCCAATAACCAAAACTGGAAAAATTTAAGATTGCTATGTATCATATTAAAACTTTAGTAATTACTCCATTAAGAACAAAATATAAGAAAAATTTTAAAACTTTAAAATTTCAGAACATTTTAAAATCAAAAACTACAATTAAAAATTTAAGAAAAAATATAAAAATTCCATAAAATTTAAAAATAAAAATCCTAAAACTCAAAACCACCATTAATTTCGATAATTTAAATCTGGTAATCCATCAGGATTCTCAACCTCTGCAAGGCCATATCTATGTAACAATCTAATGCATCCCCTCGAAATACCGCATGTACAAAACATCCACAATGCATTAAATAAAACAGTACACAGGAAAATTTCAAAATTTTCGTAGTAAACGCACAAATACTCATAACTGAGACTAATTCAAACGTTGGTAACGTAGTCTAAGATTGCACATTAAATCAATACACATGTTTTACCGGCGCGTATTTAAAACATCGAGTTGCGAGAATGCTAAAGGCGGAGTATAACTTTAATAATCTTTTTAACTTTTCAATACCGTTGCGTGCGTACGAGTTCGCAGTATATTGAAGGCACACAGCTCCAATAATAGGTTGGTAAAATTGATTTTATGAACAGAAACACTTAGCACTTTGGAAATTTCCACAAAATTAGCCTACAACTCTTCACAATATCACAGAGTACAACCAGTAGTTATACTTCTTTCTAATAAGAACGTTAAACACAATGCAATGCAAAGCGCATCTAAAAGGCGAAGCTTTCAGTACTGCAAAGTCGTTCGAAACTAACAACTCACAACAACAACTAGTGAGAACCGATTCTCGCCTCTGATAGAGGTTACCAGGCCGCCGAGATATTTATAACACCCATATTTTCCCTCCCCTTTGCATGCCTTCGTGGTGTAATGGTTGGCACACTCGACACGTATTCTAGAGGTCCAGGTTCGAGTCCCGGCGAGGGCATTGCTTATTTTTCATGTACTCCTGCTTCAAAATAACCTAATGACTCTACATACTTCTCGAAATTACTGGAAAGCATATGACGCTCAGATACGGTTACAGCTAATATAGTGATCAGTTACAGTTATTGAATTACAATACTTAGTACGGTGATACAGGGACCGGACCAAATTTACTATACCGCCAATTTTGGTGACTTTTGTCGAGTTTTCGTCAAATTTGGCTACAAATAAGTCGCCAAACCGTTGTCAGCTTGGCGATATCTCTCCAAATTACCGAAATGCCCATTTATTCAATGTTAAATGCGCTTGGATCTGGTGATGCTTCCAGTAACACTAACAAACGTGAAGGTAATTATAACTGTGTCTGAAACAACGACAAAGTCGTGAGAAGGTAGAAAATAACCTCTTCATTTAAACAGAATTTAAAACCCAAATACTTG
The DNA here is from genome assembly GCF_044657685.1 of Stegodyphus dumicola. Lineage (NCBI taxonomy): Eukaryota > Metazoa > Arthropoda > Arachnida > Araneae > Eresidae > Stegodyphus > Stegodyphus dumicola. The sequence goes on along the minus strand of NC_140777.1, from coordinate 18,808,254 downwards.
TGCTACAATATAACCACAACTCTCTATGAATCTGCACAACCACTCTTCTGTTTGGTAGCACAACTACCAAACAAAACAATCATATTTAAGTTAAATGGGGAACGGGAATAAAAGACTACACAATAAATTTCTGCTCTAGAAGCTGGCTCGCTACTCTACCGGAACGTCAGAATTAAAATGCAGGCAGCGAGAAAACGCAAAATTGAATAATTACAACTGCCAGAGCTGGCAGGAAACTCGCAACCTAGCTTGTACACAATGCCAGAAAAACGCTCTGTCTTAAAATTCGAAAAGCATAGTTTAAATACTGAATACTCATTTATATTCTGGTTCGAAGTACAGAAAGGAGAAGTTATAATAAACGCTGAAATTATAAATAACTAGTTAATTAGCATAAAATTCCCTGCAACTTAATGAAGTCCAGTATCTTTAAATTTTTGAATCAGATTTATATTACACAGTAAATAGTTCCATTTGTAGATTATTCCCGTTTGTTACTTCCATCTACGAAGTAAAGGAAGTATAGAAATTGCGTAAAATTTCGGATATCATACTTCAACGAAAAATCCATTTAAACGATGTTTTTGCACACCATCTGTATGTACGCAGAGAATAAAGGACTCTTTTTCTCACAACAAATTCTAAAATAGATTTAAAATGGATTCAAAAGAGGTGTATTAAGAATACGGCAAAGCACGCTAGGGCTATCTGCCTAAGGGGAGGAATGCCTTCGTGAAGGACTTTCTAAGGGAAACTGGCTCGTATACACGTTACACATGGGGAAAACCACGAAAATGCCCATGCAGCCAGCCCGTTCGCGGGATTCGAACCTCGGACCGAACTACCAGTGTTCAGCGATTTTACCGCTCGGCCGCGGGTGGGCCAGGATTCAGAAAAGATTTTTTTCATAACGTCTGTATAACGTACGTACGTAGGTATGTATGTATCTCGCATCACATAATTCAAAAACGAGTAGCCTCAGAACGTTGAAATTTTATATATAGGACTGCTATAACATGTAGTTGTGCACCTCTCTTTTTGGTTGCAATCGGCAGCACCGAAAGTATAATACACCCACTCTGTTACCCAGCTCGGTGAGCTCTCATATTCATATGTTGCTAAACGGTACATTTTTTGCTTTAAACGTGTTTGAATTATGTGCTTATGTTCCGGTTCAGGGTTTAGTTAATCTGCATGCAATAATTGTAGAATTATCAAAGTTATTTAAATCAGTGCTCCGCAACCATTTCTCACCTGCGACGCACAAAAAATCTTTCTGGAATTTCGTGGCACACCAAAAGCTAATGTATATATGTATTGATTTATACACAAAATTTACAATAAATTTTTGTTTTTAATTTGAAAAATATACAATTATAAAACCATAACATATTTATTTATATGCAATCATAATAATTATCAATGTGATACCTGCGCTTAAAAAAAGTTATATATTTTTGAGTTCCGAGTTATCAAGGAAGTGCCGAAAAAATTCAAATGAATTATGTGCTTATGTTCCAGTTCAGGGTTCAGTTATTCTGCATGCAATAATTGTAGAATTATCAAAGTTATTTAAATCAGTGCTCCGCAACCATTTCTCACCTGCGACAACACACTTACAATCACACACACAACCACACAACAGTGAAATATATAAAAACATTTAAAATAGACATTATTAAGGGAAAAAAATTGTCATTGTGTATTAAATACATGATAAAAAATTGCAAAATGTCAAATACATGTATTTGATTGCGGCACACCTATATCCTACTCATGGCACACCAGTGTGCCGCGGCACACCGGTTGCGGAGCATTGATTTAAATGGTACTAAGCCTAACGAAGAAGTCATTTGTTTACATTTGAAACTCTTAGTAGAACCGTGAATTAAGTCAGTTGGTGCACCAACTTCAGTGTCTTTTTGCTTAGTAGGACCAAAAGTTAACTTTTAGTTTAGCGCACCGAAAATTTTGTCTTTCTGTTCATTGACCGAACTACTTTTTTTTTTTTTGTATAGAAATTCAAATTTTAATTATAAAATTTTTTTAACTGTTTTTAAGTATATTTAAAATACAGAATAAGTATTTTGCAATTTTTAATGAAGATGTTTTGAGGTATATGTATTTTTGCCTTGTCGCAAAGTGAGAACCGAATTAATTGAATGAGAAATTTATCTGCAATGAAATTCGTGAAAATGTAGCAAAAAATGTGTATAATTTAATAGGGAGTCATGTGATATACACATCAGATTTTGTTAATTGTAATGCAAAACTCGGCTCCAAATACTTGAAATCTTACATAGTATTTCTCTTGTTTCACTAACGCTTTAAAGCTTTCTTCTAAAAAGCGTTTTCTGCCGCCTAACCTTTTTTGTCTTTGAGGGAGAGAATATGTAAAAAGCAGGTAAATCGGCTTTATAATTTAATTTAGTAATAGCTTCTTAATTTCTCATTTTTAACTTAGGTATTTGCTCCCTGTATTCTAAAAATAGTAATAACTTTACTGGACTGTGTCATTTCTAGATAAGTCTATGTTACATGGCTTGTGTAACGCTGTGATGACGAAGCTAAATCGGAATTTGAACTCAAAATTTTGAGAACTGAAACCTTTTTAACCTAAACCTAAACCTTCTGTTGATGAGTCTCATATTGCACATTTGCGCATTTCAGTTTCTACCTCTTGTGCCGCTTGAACGCCACTTCTTTCTGCTCTCTTTCTATCGGAACAGTATCCAAAATGTAAATATTCTGAAAACAGACATGATTAGATTGCCAAGTGAATTGTGGCTACAAATTTTAAGTGAAATAAAAATGAATATTTAATCTTACTCGGTTGCTAAGTTTCCTAGTCATTGTGGATTCAGTATTTTAGCATTCTACGCAATCAGAATTCTTACTCTTTAATATGGATCTACGTTCTGTGCTATCTACGTGCTGCGCCATCAGTATTTCTGCCTTTCAGTATTTCTACATCAGTACTTCTAACTTTGTTTGTATTACATATATATATATATATATTAATAAGCTAGGTTGTAAGTACTATACCAAAAAGGCCAATTTGGTCAAAAACTTTATATATATATATATATATATATATATATATATTGGTACGAAATGTACAGGCGCGGTAAGACGGCTTCCCCGCAGAGCAGTTTTAGGTTTGCCATAAATGGCAAAAGAATTCAGGGTTGCCACATTTGGCGAGAAATCGCCCATTTGGCGACAAAATTGGCGATATGCCATGGACGGATGGAGAACCTTCTGGAACGAATTCTTTCCGGTTTAGCCCAAAATGTTCTCGAACACAAGCCGAAAGCTATATAAACCCTGCTGGTACCCGGAGAGTTAATTAGTATCGAGTTGGTGTCTCGTCTAGCGAGTCAATCCCTGCGGAGTGGATCGAGTTGACAGCCGGGCAGCGAGTGCCGAGTGGGTCATCGAGTGCACCGAACAGTCAGGAACTGTGCTCTGTGTGTCGTCGAGTGCATCGCGAGTTGTAGCGTGGAGAGTCTCGAGAGTACGTGGAGTTTCGAGAACGACCAAGCAGAGTCGGGAGCTGTATTCTGGTGCTTTCCAGTGAAGCTATTTCTACCGTGATAGCTTGATAACCTGAAATCTGTGTTGCTGATTGTGTCAGCGTGTTTATAGTAGTTTATCGACGACTGTAAAAACGTGTTTTGGAGCTGTTCTGACAATACTGGCCAATAAAGTGTGTTTCGATACTTCATCAAGTAGTATTGTCATTTTTCACTCCAAATCCTCACAAACCACGTACAAATGTGAAGGAAGAAAATAACGTAACAACTGGTGTCAGAAAAGAAAAACGCAACAATATATATAAAATTGGGTATATGTTACTAATTAACTTTTCTGTTTTGGGAATAATTCCCAGAAATTGTATTTCAGTCCCTAACTATGTCCGAAAATGGGAAAACAACTTTTAAAAGAAAATTTATTTCTCTGCAGACGAAAATACAGATTTTGAATCATTTTTTAAAAGCAGAAAAGGCAAACAGTTGTAGCAAAAATTCGAAATTTAAATTGGACAACAGTGAGAATCATTAGAAAAATATTTTTTTTAAAAACTTTTCGGAACGCGTCCTTCTATTTTGTATAAGTTGTCAGTCTCGTATAATGCGGTTTCACACAACACGGTATTTTCTAGGAATCTATTTACCGGATTATAGGACGCATACCTGCACTTTGCAAGTCTAAATAAACAGTTTAAGAAGGGGAAAAAAACTGTCTATTATAATATCATAGCATTGTAACTAATTTATTCCGAAGCAAAATTTGATGATGCAAAGTTCATTGCTCTGTATCGATCAAATCGATAAATTAGATGAAACTCCTATTATGTACATGTACCACAAGACAAGGAAACTGTTAAATCGATGATGAATAAGAAAGAAAGAAAAAAAAAGCGACTAGAACCCAACTATGGACCGTAACACTCATAAACGGGAGTTTTTCCAAGAAAGGAGAACACATTTTCGAGCTCTTCGCCAATATTTACATTTTATTCAGCGGATACTTTAAGAAGTAGGTTAAGCTGAATTCAACGGGAACTAAATCGAACGAAAGTGCGTTTAAAACAGCAGGTGGTATTTATCAAGTGTATCTTTTCTTTCTTCTTAAAAGGCAAAGTTGCGAGAATCCACATGAATGGAATTTTTTTTTTTTTTCCCCTACGTGCTGTATATGTTTTGCAAAAGGTAATCATACATTTGAAACAGCTGTGTTTATACGTAACTATAATCTGAATTTAGGTGAAAGACTTGATGAAACTGGTTGTTTTATCAATGACCACTTAAAAAAATACTGGCTGCGGAAGCTAAATTAATTATTTATGTAAAAGAAAAAATATATTACGATGTTAATGAAATCAGTTAAGTAATTTCACTAGTTCGGTTAATAATGGTTTCAGTGAGCTCCAGTAATAATTAGTAATAACAGAAATGAAGAACTGTGTTGATTGCTTTGAAACCGCTAAGTTTGTTTATAAATAACAGGTTAAATTTCAAAGACAAATGTTTTACGCTTTTTGGAATGACAACACATCGTTGCATGGAAGATAAACAAATTTTATTCCGGACAGAGGCAGTGCCTTTCTTTTAACTAAAAAAAAAATTTAAAAAAATTCTTTTAAATAATTTCATTTAAATATAATAAAAGTATAATAAGAAATCTGATGTGTACACCGCATGACTTCCTTCTACGGAATATTAAATTATACGCATTTTTTCTTGCATTTTATTTAAACGTATTGGATTGAATTAAACCTACTTCACCGACAGCGCATAAACCACAATAGAATAAATGCATTCTTTAAAATTCACTTTGTTTACCATAGCGACACTCTGGCGCTAGGTTTACTTAACAGTATTATATTTCGTTGGTATTATAACTCAGAATGCACAAAATGTATATCATTTAAAGAATTATCGAATCGTTGCCACATGTTCTATTCAAATACTATAATAAAGCTAGAACTATGTATAAAAGAAATTAAGCAAACAAAACAAAAAAGAAACAGTTTTCACAGACGATTGAGTATTTTTCATTTAATTAATTCAGTTCTCACTTCGCGAGAAGGCAAAAATACATAAAAACTCAAAATATCTATATTAAAAATTACGAAGTCAATCTCAAACGCTTATTTCCTCGAAAAAATTCCAGAAAGAATTAAGCATGATTTAATTGGCAATAATAAATGAATGCGTTATCTTTGTTGTTGCGAGGCTAAGTTTCTCTAGATTGGCAACAAATCCACTAGTCTCCTGTTTCAAATGTCCGCCATTAAAAACAAGCTTAGCGGCAATTAAACAACTTTAAAATTGCTGATAATTCTGAAAATATTGCACACAGATTTACTAAAGGCATAAAATCCTTAACCGGAAGATAAAAACATCATAATTCAAATCATAATTCAAAGCATGTACAATTTACAAACATATAAGAGTAAAGAAACTGAGATCACTGAGCCGGGTAATAGAGTAGATATATATATAAATCTATTTATATACGTTTGGTGCGGCCGATTGCAACCGAAATACGAGGTGCACATCTACATGTTATAGCAGTCCTATTTACAAAATTTCAACGTTCTGAGGCTACTCGTTTTTGAGTTATGCGAGATACGTACGTACATACGTTCGTACAGACGCCACGAAAAATTCTCTTCAGAATTCATTTTAAAGCAGTTTTATAATTTTTTTGGAGGAAAAGAGTATTTTATTCTGTCCTTACGTACAGATATCACGCAAAAACGTCGTTCAATTGTATTCGATAGCGGTCAAAATGGATATTTTCGTTGAAATATGCTGCCTGAAACTTTTCGCGATTACAATACTTCCTTTTTACTTCGTACAAGGAAGTAAAAAGATTTTGTGGATTAAATTCGGAAGACAACTATGTTGGTTTTCCTGAGTGGCAACAGATTTCTTTTAAATCTCTGTGTTTGCTAATTAAATTTGAAACACTGAGAATGGCAACAGAATGTTTCTAAATCTCTTCGTTTTTTTCCCCCGTTAAATTCGCATAAAATACGAAGTAAATAAAAAGCTAATTAAAAATTCAGACTTTGATATACCTGCGTTCTGGTGGAGAATTAGTGTTCCAAATTGAGTGGCTCTAAGTACCACCGTTTTTCCACAATGCGAAGAATATACAGACAGACGTAATAGAGATTATTGTTCACTTCGGACATAAAAAGGGGGGGGGGAGTTTTACATCTTTCCGTTCTAGTGGCCGATTGACAAAATTCAATTTGCGTTTTTCAGTCTCGAAAGCGCGACTTACAGGTATTATGACACAAAATCGGACTTTTTTCTGAAATGACATGCCAGTTTGTTTCCATATTTCGATTCTACGGCTGAAATTATGCCAACTGTCAAGTTTTGTAAAACTCGCACGGGTAAAAAGCTAGCTTTTAAAATTTTAGCTCCTCAGTGTTAATTGAATTTGATATATATTTATTAATCTCTCTTTTTTTTATTAAACTTATTTGATTCCTTCTTCCAGAAATCGAAATTTAGGTTCATTCCAAAGAAAATTCGCCTATTTTTTATGATTTATTTTTAAAATTTGTATTTTTAAATAAATTTGATAAATTTTTCGAAAAACATTTTGAATTATAACCTATAAAAGTTTTGCCGTCATCTTAAAGTAGATGTATTTCTAAGCACATCTGAAAAAAATTACAGTTTTTTATTCAAAATTTCTTAAGATTTACCTGAATTAACATTTTGGCGCGTTTTGAAATTTGACGTAATTATTATAAGTGATAATAACGAAAATGTGGTTTACACACTTTGTTAAAGTTATTAGTATGAACGATGAATTTTTTTCCGCTCGTGGACAACGAAGAAAAAGGAAAGGAAAATAGGTAGCTATAAAATAAGAAGTTCGCCAAGTGAATTATTCTTGGCGCAAACTAAAAAAAAAAAAAATTCTCCGAGAAAAATTTTTAAATTTCTCAGCAAAAATTACAAAATTTAATATCTAGGCATAATTTGAGTCTTAGAATCGAAATATGGAAAAAAATCGGTATATTATTTCAGAAAAAGTCCGATTTTGTATCAAAATACCTATGTTAGAACAGATCTATATATAAATCTAATATATAGCCTAAGTCGCGCTTTCGAGACATGAAAAATGCAAGTTGAATTTCGTCAAACGGTCCCGTAGAGCAGGGAATATAAAACAGTCCTCTTCTTCTTCCCCCCTCCCCCCGCGGTATACCTGTCTATAACATGTTATATATGTAATAATAACCTTTACGGCTGCGAATATAGCCTTTACGGCTATGAATATGCTTGTGCGCGTGCGCAAAATACGTTTACGAGTGCGCGTTTAATGTATAACGGACAGTATAAGCTAAGCTAAAATTATCTAATTATCTATTTCAGTTAATGTTGCAGATTGCGTTGTTCCTTAATCTTCGAATTGGATCCTTATTATTTTTTGCAGACTGTTAGAGCAATTTTATAAAAGTAAGCTTGAACTTTCGATTATGTCAAATAGAATTTCTGATATATATTTAATAATATGTAAAGGATCTACAAAGCGAAAGTATGTTTCGAAGTTCATTAAACAAAAAGTGGATAAAGGCATATCCTTTGTTTATCTAAACTTTAACGTTTGTTTATCTAAACTTTGTTTATCTTTAACGGCGCGGCGCGCAATGAATTGGAAGTTGATCTGTCAGCACTATCCTTATCTTCAGGGCAGATGTTTTCATTTTATTTGGCTTATAATTCCTTACTAAATGTAATATTTCATCTCGATGTACTCCGTCTTTGATATGATTTAAATCAAATTCCTCGTCATTATAATTCGCTTCCGATAGCGAAGAAAGTGACAGAGGTTATTGAAAACGAAAAAATTTCGATTGACAAATTAGTCGGTAGACACAGCAATTATTGGACTTGAACAGCGGAACTTTGTAACTGAACAAAAATTATGTCTGTTTATAGAATTAAAGAAAATGTATTATCACATAAAAAACGAAGCAACTTAAACAACTTACATTGAAAGAAATGTTTAATAAAGTAAACAAATAAATATTAAGCTTTTTTTTTTTGTAAATTTTGATACCCTTTAAATCATAATTGTTCTTTATTTCAAAAATTACGGTTTCATATTTTTAATTTTAGAATTTCTGCATGCCATCTTACCAGATTTAAAATGATGATCTATAATCCGGAAAAATCGATAATCCGGAATCGCCGAAGTCCCGACGAGTCCGGATTAACGATTTTTGACTGAATAACCTTACACTTTATTTGATAATCGAAACAGTCTTAGAGGTGTTTAATGAGCAAGTTAACAACGGTTCTTTATTGCCCTGTAATTGAAGAACTTATCACATCTAGGGTTTATGCAGATATATATCAAAAGGAATTATTTGATGCTGAAATTAAAAAAAGATAAAAATGTACTAGAGAATTAGTTCTAGAGGAATTTATTATCTTGAAACTTGGGTTTGCCCGTACATGCAGCTTTCCTTTCTGATTTACGTTTCGAAGTTGTCCCTTTATTCTCGTTATATTTAGCACATGTAATATTATCCAAGATAGAAATCTTCCTTCCATTTCCTCATCTGCAGTAGATTTCAAGTTTTAAAAAACTCTTTTATGATGCCGCCAGCTTTCAAAAACAGTTTTAAAGAGCTCATATTTAAAAGCAACATACCGTAAATATTTATTGCGAAGACGTAAATACAAGGATGTAGGACTGAAGTTTAGATTATCTTTTTTTAGATGATCGAAAGAAGCCAGTTAAAAATTTTTTGTCACTAAGGTTATCAGGTTCGTGAAACCTCTCACGGTGACCGCTTCTGGAGATAACTGATATTTCTTCGAATATAATATTTACCGTATTTCCTCACGTAATTTTCGCCTTTTTTAGCCCAAAGAGGTAATTAGCTCAGAAGGGCTACTAATTTCGTTTTGCCATTTTGCGTTGGCTCATTACAAATGGCGTTTTACTTTTCAAATTGTTGCCATCAAATATTAACGCCCTGCATTATATTAAAAAAATTAAATAACTAAGCATCTGCATGAATGTATGTAAGTTTATCGCACTGTGAAAAAACAACGGTACCTAGAGACATTCAATTTTTAATAACGTAGTCCTTCGCTTGAATATGGGCATCTGGAAGTCCGAATTTGGAATTTGTTTTATTATCTATTCCGTATTTTATAAATTTTTAGCGAATTTTTAATTAACAAACTCAACGATTTCAAAACGAGCAGTGGCAACACAGTACGGGGGAAAAAATTATGTCCAGTGCGCGAGACTGTGCATAAAAAATTCTAAAGATATGCTCTTTTTAAATAATTTTGTGATATTGCTATTGAATTGACTATTATGGTTTAAGTGCGAAGAACATGATATTTAATAAATAAAGGTAATACATAAAACGTTAAAAAAATGCCCTTTGGGTAAGGTGACGGATAATCCCTATTTTTGGAAGCACGACAAGCTAGGGGAATGGCAGGAGAACGGGAAGGGAATATACGGTTTTGGACAGCTATGAGGTTTTGCCAAGATATGCGTTTTGCATTTTTTTTTTTTTTCTTGTGTGTGTGTGTGTCTGTGTTAATTTTATGATGTTAAACTTTAATAATAAATAATAATTTATAATAATTCCTCCTATTATTTATATTTTGTAGTGGTGGCAAAAAAATCTAGCGCCTGTCTTGAAAGGGACACTTACGACTTACGTTACGGTAAATTCAGAGGAAAAATAACACAAGCTAGTATTGTTATTATTTAGAAAGAAATATTAAAATTAAAATAATTTTTAAAATATAGTTAGTTATTTTATAACAATCAAATTAATTTAATTTATGAAAACTAACAATAAAATATGGTCATGTAATTACTTACTGTGTTTTTAAGCAATATGTATAATGTAAAATTAAAAAACATTTTTTTTTTAGATTTTTAACATAATGAGTAAGAAAAGAGGATGCAAATTCAATGATGATTTGTGTGCGTGTGTGTGTGCTATTTTAAAGGTTCGCTGTCGGGGGAACGTTGATAGAATTTAGCACAGAGCTGATTAGAAAAGATGAAACCAATTAATTTTTAAACATGGCCGAGAACTGACTGCAGAGAAAATCACAAATGGCTTGATCGTTAAAATATCATTATATTTTGAACAGGGAATATTCTTCAGAGATACATTTTTGTTTAAACTGGTACAGCATTAAAACGGATATTATTAAACGCACCCCACATTTTCTATACACGCAGTTTATATTTTAGGCAATAGAAAAAGGAGTTTAGGGAAGAGATGTGACTTTTTCAAGCAGAGCAAGTAGGTGGAAAAGTAATAACTGCAGTCGTACTTATAAGCACGAAAAGTCTTTGTTTTAATCCTGAACAGCGACTGGAGAAAGTTTTCCGCACTGCAAACACTTAATGCTTTTTTTCTCAAAACGCTTTTCTATCGCCAATCCTTTTTACTTCCTTGTACGAAGTAAAAATGAAGTATTGTAATCGCGAAAAGTTTCAGGCATCATATTTCGAAGCAAATATCCATTTTCACCGCTATCAAATGCAATTTAACGATGTTCTTGCGGGACATCTGTACGTAAGGATAAGATAAAGGACTCCCCCCCTAAAAAATTGTAAAACTAATTTAAAATGAATTCTAAAGAGAAATTTTCGTGGCGTCTGTACGTATGTATCTCGCATAACTAAAAAACGTGTAGCCTCAGAACGTTGAAATTTTGTGTATAGGACTGCTATAACATGTAGATGTGCACCTCTCATTTTGGCTGCAATCGGCCGCACCAAATGTATATATATATATATATATTCACTCTGTTACTCGGCTTAGTGATCTCAGTTTCTTTATACTTATATGTTAAACTGTGCATTTTTTGCTTTAAAAAATGATTGAATTATGTTTTTCTTATCTTCCGGTTAAGGTTTTTATGCCTTTAGTAAATCTGTATGCAATACTTTTAGAATTATCAACAATTTAAAAAGTTGTTTAAGTGCCGCTAAGCCTAATAATTTTTTCCATGGCGGCCATTGCTTGTTTACATTTGAAACAGCAGACTAGTGGATTTGTTGCCAATGTAGAGAAACTTTGCTTCGCAACAACAAAGATAACGCCTTCATTTATTATTGCGAATTAAATCATGCTTAATCCATTCTGGAATTTATTCGAGGAAATAAGTGTTTAAGATTTACTTCATAATTTTCAATACAGACATCTTCAGTTTTAATGTATTTTTGCCTTGTCGCGAAGTGAAAACTGAATTAATTGAATGAGAAATACTGAATCGTCTGTGGAAAACTGTTTCTTTTTTGTTGTTGTTGTTGTTCTTTGCTTAATTTCTTTTAGATTTATTATAGTATTTGAACAGAACATGTGGCAGCGATTAGATAATTCTTAAGATGATATAAATTTTGTACATTCTCAGTTAAAAAATGAATGAAATATAACGTTGTTAAGTGAACCTAAGGCTAGAGTGTCGCTATGGTAAACAAATATAGTGAATTTTAAAGAGTTCAAATGAAATGCAAGAAATAGGTATAATTTAATATTAGTACAAGGAAGTCATGTGGAACACACATCAGTTTTTTCTTCTTGAAGGCGAGGGAAAGATTATGTAAGAAAAAAATATGTAACTCTGAATTACAAAAAAAAAATATGTAACTCTGAATTAAAAAAAAAAAAAAAAAAAAAAAAACTCTGAATTACAAATAAATAAATAAATAAATAAATAAATAAATAAAATGTTACTCTGAATTACAAAAAAAAAAAAAAAAAAAAAAAAAAAAAAAAAAAAAAAAAAAAAAAATGTAACTCTGAATTACAAAAAAAAAAAAAAAAAAAAAAAAAAAAAATGTAACTCTGAATTACAAAAAAAATTATGTAACTCTGAATTACAAAAAAAAAATATGTAACTCTGAATTACACTTTGAATTAACAGCAGCCCCTTAATTCATGTTTTTTAATTTGGGCACTCTTTCCCCTTTATTCTAAAAATAGTAAAAACTTTTTCGAAATTGTGTCATATCTGAAAACGAATTACGCATCACGTCATTTAAACCTCTTGCATTGCGTATAGTTCTTAGCCAATCAGATTAACGAAAAATTTTACTATAATTCCCGCTGCAATCCAATTACGCTCTCTCCTTTGTTGCGTACGCTTGCTAGCTTTAAAGGATATCTCTTTTGTTCGGCTGCTTCTATTTATTGCTAAAATTGTAATATAAAACAAATTGTGGGGCGAAAATTGTGCCTATTGTAATGTACAATGTCACATTGTAATCAACAAGTAATAAAGATATGTTTGGATTATTAAGCGAATTTATTATTCTTCAAAAGTTCTCGGCATATTCTACTACGTATTCGATATTCCAGTGATTTTTCTAACTTCAGTCCACTCGCGACTGCAGAATATTTGGGTAATTTTTGTCTTCCGTAGTCGGACACTTAACTAATATCAAATTAACTGTAACGAACAACATTATTCCATCACACACATACACAATAATTTAGGAAAGTTGATCGTGTGTGCTGTAGATGTTGATCCGTAAAATGAAGAGTAAACTTGGCAGCCAAGGCGGATTTAATATTCATTTTTATTTCAATAAAAATTTTTCGGCCACAAACAAACTGGCATACTCATCTTGACTACTTAAGAATATTTACATTTCTGATGTTATTTCAACTGCAAGCAGCGAGGCAGCGTCTTGGCAAAAACAGAGGTAGAAGCAGAGTGCGCAGTTATCCAGTATGGGAGGAAAAGGTTTCCATTCTCGACATTTTGAGTTAAGTTTCGATTCAGCTTCCGCTACGTCATCATCGTTATGTAAAGGTCATATATTAGGATTAATCTAGACAAAAATGCGTTAAAGGATTAGTCTTACTGGTACAAATTATTACTATTTTTAGAAAAGAGAGGGGAAGTACCCCAATTAAATTGAGGAATTAAAGGTCTATTGCTAATTTAAATGATAAATTATATTTGCATATTTTATCTTGCGTAACTACATTGCAGTTTCTTAGGAAGATACATACACATAAAATGTGTAAATTCGATTTACGTGAAAGTCGAATGCCCTAAAAGTTAACGAAATGCATTATGTACATAACTCAGGGTGTTGCTGTAGTTCCTTTTTTTTTTTTTTTTTTTTTTTTTTTGTTGTTGTTGCTGTTTGAAGGAAAGTATATTTAAAAAATCTGATGTGTACACCACATGACTTCCTTGTACGGAGTATCAAATTATACGCATTTTTTCTTGCATTTCATTTAAACTTATTGGATTGAATTAAATCTACTTCGCCGACAGCGCATAAACCACAATAGAATAAATGCATTCTTTAAAATTCACTTTGTTTACCATAGCGACACTCTGGCGCTAGATTCACTTAACAGCATTATATTTCGTTCATATTATAACTCAGAATGCACAAAATTTATATCATTTGAAGAATAGAATTATCTAATCGTTGCCACATGTTCTATTCAAATACTATAATAAAGCTAGAACGATGTATAAAAGAAATTAAGCAAACAAAACAAAACATAAACAGTTTTTCACAGACGATTGAGTGTTTCTCATTGAATTAATTCAGTTCTCACTTCGCGAGAAGGCAAAAATACATAATACCTCAAAATATCTATATTAGAAATTACGAAGTAAATCTGAAACGCTTATTTCCTCTAAAAAATTCCAGAAAGGATTAAGCATGTTTTAATTGGCAATAATAAATGAAGGCGTTATCTTTGTCGTTGCGAAGCTAAGTTTGTCTAGATTGGCAACAAATCCACTAGTCTCCTGTTTCAAATGTAAACATCAATGGCCGCCATTAAAAACAGGCTTAGCGGCAATTAAACAACTTTAAAATTGCTGATAATTCTAAAAATATTGCACACAGATTTACTAAAGGCATAAAATCCTTAACCGGAAGATAAAAACAACATAATTCAATCATTTTTAAAGCAAAAAATGTACAATTTACCAACATATAAGAGTAAAGAAACCGAGATCACTGAGCCGGGTAAAAGAGTGGATATATATATAAATATATTTATATACGTTTGGTGCGGCCGATTGGAACCAAAATACGAGGTGCACATCTACATGTTATAGCAGTTCTATATACAAAATTTCAACGTTCCGAGGCTACTCGTTTTTGAGTTATGCGACATACGTACGTACGCACGTACATACGTTCGTACAGACGCCACGAAAAATTATCTTCAGAATTAATTTTAAAGCAGTTTTATAATTTTTTTGAAGGAAAAGAGTATTTTATACTGTCCTTACGTACAGATATGACGCAAAAACATCGTTAAATTGCATTCGATAGCGGTCAAAATGGATATTTTCGTTGAAATATGCTGCCTGAAACTTTTCGCGATTACAATACTTCCTTTTTACTTCGTACAAGGAAGTAAAAAAAAAAGAAAGGGAACTGATATGTACTTACCAGGGTTACCAAGAAACTTTAATCCTCCGTACACTGCGTCTTATTCATTACGCACATTGAAGCATTTTGAAATTATCCCTCGTGGATGTGCTGCGCACGTTGCTGTAGTATTACGACTAAGAAATATGAAGGTGTACTACGTAGATTAAAATATCGTTGAAAACAAGACTCAAGGAACCAGAACCATTTTGCAGATAAAGGGGCTGTTGGAAATCAAGCGTGCATCAACGGCGACGTTTGTGGTGACCCCGAACTCATTTCTGTATTTGGTTTGTTATTTTGATTTAGACATCGGTTAGACAGAAATAGATGCGTCTTTCAAATCTGGCTTACTTACGGTGATATTACAGTGTAAAAAAAAATATTCGCCCGTGGAAACAAATAATTATGCTTCCGTCATCAAAATTCATATCCGTTAAAAAAATAAAGCTTTATTACTAGGTTAGCTTGTAGGGTTTATATTTATTTTAACTAACATTTATTTTAAGCTAGCTTTCCTGTCAAGCCTTTAATTTCCCCTAGAATTTCCAGTGCCAGAGTATGTAAATTGTAGAAGAACGCGCAGAGTATTCAAATTTTAGCAGAAGTAAGTTGAGTTTAAATAGAAGGGAAAGGAGATTGTATGTGTGCTTCTTGAATCGCTAACGTGAAGGTTGCTAGGTAGAAATTTAAGAACCGCGCGTTTCGGCCTGTGTGCCTATCTCGGCAGTTCACTGAATATATCAATTGCTTAATCAGTAAGCTTGCTGAATCTCAGCTGTATCTTAGAACGCGGTTAAGTTAGTTACGATTTTAGAGCCTCGTAGGTAGTGATCTCGTTATTTATTCATCCTGTCATTTATTTTTAGTTTCACATTTCTGTTTTGTTAAACCGCCGGGTCGGCGTAGTTTGTGAGCGTCGAGTGAACGCAGCTGTTATTTCTAAAGTGGAATAAAAGGGCATTAAAACTCTTCTTACGTGTTTGTGTAAATTACAGTTCATAGCAGTCACTACCACAATTGCTAACAAGTTGGGGCCACGCAACACTATAAGCTTAAAATGCAGAATGAAAAAGAACTGAAAAATTTAGGATGCAAAAGCAAATCAAGAAATGGAAAACATTATGAAAAGAATGCAAATTTTGCGAAGTGTTAGCAGGATAAATAGTAAAAATAAATGGAATGTTAGCCACCTGCGGTCTATTTACGCCGCCTTTCTGGCTTTCAAAGACGAGGCTTCGAGACATAAAACGTTCGTCGATCGGCCCAGTAGAACGGGAGATATAGAACGGTCTCCCCTTTTCTTGCGCAGTGTACATATTTCAATTATTAGTGCTATAGTTTTAGTGATTTAGTGTGTAGTTTTGTAGGTGTAATAAACATTTTAAAATAATAAAGAAGTGTAAATAATTTCTTTGATGAGGCGAGATTGTGTAGAATCATTAAGTTATTTTTGAAGCAGGGTGTCAGGACTTGTGTTTCTCTTGATTTGCTTTGGAAACATGAATGGTCCTGAATAGGAACAGGGAGCTTACTCAAGCTATGTTCAAGAATGTGTGAAGTAGACAACACAAGCAGGAAGGGTATACGAAACCCTTTATTTTCAATACTTTACAGGTATTCCCGAACTTCGGGATACAGAGACCAACCACTTGTGGTCTCAACGTAAGAATATAAAACTACTAACTAAAACTCTAACTAAAAGCTAACTTTGAATTAGTATACAAATGCCTAGCACTAAGACTGGCCTTTATTTAAAAGGGGTATGTATGTAGTACGCCGAGCTGCTGAAACTACAATACGTTTGCAAATATGAAGAGGGCTAAACCTCTGGCCTTAAAGGCAACCAGCAACCGAGTGAAAACTCGTAAAACTGCAGTGGCAAGCGGCTTGCTTCTAACGCCCAAGAAGTACCTGGGCGTTAGACAATTTGCATAAACAAGTTAAAGCATTTAATTCTGGCCGGAAGTAGAAAATAAGAAGTGATAGTACAGTTTTAAAATAAAATAAACGTTAGTAAAACTTAGGATCCTTACAAGCGAACATGCAGAATGTGCAAGCCTGGACCTCTGGAATATGCGCCGTATAGGCTACCGTTACACCACGAAGGCATGCAGAAAGCAGGTAGAAAATACGTTATACACACCCTCCTTTTAAAGGGCGAGTGGGGTTAGGGCTATCAATCGCCAAATCCTGGTGGTGAAGAATCATCATTTAGCACCTTTTAACTTCGGGCGTCATTGTAGAGTCATTAGGTTATTTCTGAAGCAGGAGACATGACAAATGTGAAGTGCCCTCGCCGGGACTTGAACCTGGACCTCTAGAATACGCGCCGAGTGTGCTACCGTTACACCACGAAGGGATGCAGAAGAAAGGGAGAAACTACCTTATAAGTGATATTACAATGTGGGTCAATACCGACTCTTCTGGGAATCCCTGGTGTAGATGATGAAACACAGTAAAATTACAGTGCTTATTTCGCTTATTATTTTATTCTTCTTTACCGTATTTCCTCGCGTATTTTTCTCTCTAGCTTAGCATTAGGTTTCGAAAATTTTAAAAATATTCGCATAATTTTCGCCCTGTTCAATGCGCTCAGAGAACTAGCTTCCGTAATTTTAAAATGGATTTATAAAGGATTTAAAATGGATTACTAAATTATTTAAAATTTTGATTTAAAATAAATTCCGTAAATTTTAAAATGGTTCAATTCCGTCAGTTAATGTTTTCGTTTCACTAACAAAGAGGAACCCTCGTAAACTACATGCGAAGGTCACGCTGAACGTTTTCATTCTAACTGTTGGATTTTGTGTCAGCTTAGTACAAAAAATAGGCCCATGATAGCAAGGTAAATACAAAATAACTTTCAATCTACGATTAATAAAGTTGGCAGCACGTTCACCACCTCTCTTTATGGATGATTGGAGATCTAAGGAGTAGCAGAGACAACAATAAGAACGGGGAGGTAGAAATGAAGATACTATTGCGTACGTACGGGTACGTACCAAACTGAATGCACACAGGTCGGATGACAGGTTGATAAAATTTATTTTATCAAAAGAAACAATTCAGAGATCTGGAACTTTCTACAAAAAGTTTCGTGCAGCAGCTCTTCACAGTATCACAGAGTAAAATCAGTAGTTATACTTCACACAACGTTAAACACAATGCAGTGCAAAGCGCATCTGAGAGCGAAGCTAATCTCAGTATTGCGAATTCACTCTGAACTAGCAACTAACAATTGAGGGCATCAGCTTGGCGATATCTCGCCAAATTAGCGAGATAATCAGTTACTCAGTGTTAAATAGACTTATTCTTACCTTTCCGGCATAGTACCGTCTCTTCTAGATTTTCATATTACCTCATGCAGAAAAATGCAACAATTTCACATGTAACTACACTAAAACCATCTATCTATACACAAAAATTCGTAACAATACATTGTAGTGTTAATATTGCATGATATTCTTTTTTAAACATAGGTTTCTGTTAAAGAAATAATGGTACTATTCGGTTTCGAGGGCCGTAAAAAATCGCCAAACTGTTGCTGATGCCAATGCTGCCAAAAATGATTGCGGCAAGAAAGGAAGTATAATAGTAAATAACTATCTAAGATTGATGTTTTAATTTAGATGAAAGGTTAATTTCATATAATACTTTTTTATTATTATAATTTATATGAAAAACGCTAAACATGGCTGAATGGGAGCAAAAGAGTAAATAACTATTTCAGATCATTATTATAATTTATATAAATATTCCTAAACATAACTGAATGGATGTCTGCATCGCTATTTCGCTACCGACTTATCCCTAAAGCATAATTTCATCTCGTTGGTTGTTCAAACGCAATTTTCTATAATGAATGATGACTTTTCTTTGAAAATATTCTCGGTAAAGTGCAGAATCGCTCACTTATTTGTTCGCCGCTTTTTACAAGGGTAAAAACAATTGGATTTTTGTCAATTTTCTTATACTTTTTAAAAGAAAATAGCTCGATGTGTACATAGATAAAGTCAAAGGTGTGCGCAGTGCCATTTTTGTGCAATTCTAGGATTTTTTTTTAAAGTGAAAATAGGTCGATGTGCACATGGATACCGAGTATGTGCAGTTCGTAAAAACGCGTCAAGCAGTGAATGATCCTGCACTTTACCCAAAATTCTATTGACGACTTTTCGTCATGGGCAATTCCCATATTGTTAAATCCATAGGATATAATAATAATAATTTTAAAAAATCAAAAAAGGATTTAAAAATTAAACTAGTATTTCAATGGCGTCTTAAGAAGTATAGAATTATATAAACTCACGCAATCTGAAATTAGCGCGTACGCTAGATTTAGCGCGCTGTTAAATGGGCGCATTTGCTAGATTTGGCGCTTTTGCGCATACACTTTCGCTGCAATTTTTTTTACGGCCCTCAAAACAGAATAGTACCGAAATAATACTGCGATAGTAACCTGTAGTTTATCCATGGATACTTTTCATTTGTTACGTTCTTACCGTAATCGCGTACTCGGGAAATTAAATTATTCGCTTAATTTTCCCCTTTAAATTTTGGGACGATAAATTTAGTAAAGAAAAGGAAAATACATCAGGAAGTACAGTATTTATCGTCATACCCAACAGAAGGAAACGAATGATCTTAAAGCAAAGTGCAACAACATGTCGAAAATTAGCGTTACTTGTGCCATTTTCCGTTATTGCCTAACTTCTTTTCAATTACAACACAACACGCTCGTTTATCAATGCGCATTCTAACTCAACTGCAAGAAAGATAAAAACAAAATCCATAAATAAAAACAACTTCTCCTTTTCATTACGTGTAAAAATGCTCCACGCGAGCGTACAGGAAATGTGAACTCTCCACTCCAGCAAGCTGTCTTGGAGCAAAGCAGGTCAAACTCTGCCTTCGCTTCTTCCCACCCTCCCCTTCTGAAACCTATGTTGTTATGGGACATCCAAAACATCACCAGTGACGTCACGATCCTTAGCTCGCTTCACGCTGAGTGACGTAATTAATCGGCTGCAAACACAGATAACGTTTGAAAGATCCTAAAGCAATCAAGCAACCTTCGTTTTGACAGCTTTGGATAGTTATTTATAAATTCTTACTGAAACGTGATGTAAAGAAGGGCAGAATATGATGCCGTAGTTTTTTTTTTTTTTTTTCGTACTGGAGAAATCATTAATTTGCTGCGAAGGGATTTAATTGCGATTTATTATAGCTCATATTTCACTTGAAATGACATCTACCTTTTCATCTTTGAACGTTAATTAAGACGGGAAAGAAGTGAATGTAAACATAATTTTAATATATTTCCGTAATTTTTGCCACGTTTTCTTTTAAGCAATACATACTGTAAATTAATTGACGACGAATAAGGCTGTGGTCTCAAATTAGTGGCACCCTAAGTTAGCGGTTCTCAAGCTTTTGACAAACGTATAGCATCTAAACAAAAACTGCAAAACGTTAGTACCAACACTTAATTTTACAATGATTATTATTCAATTTATCAGTAGAAAAATAATATATATATATGTGATGTACCACCTTTTGTCCGGAATAAATAGATTGGTGAAGAATCATAGATGTAGTCGTAGCTCAA
The DNA here is from genome assembly GCF_044657685.1 of Stegodyphus dumicola. Taxonomy (NCBI): domain Eukaryota; kingdom Metazoa; phylum Arthropoda; class Arachnida; order Araneae; family Eresidae; genus Stegodyphus; species Stegodyphus dumicola. The sequence goes on along the minus strand of NC_140777.1, from coordinate 18,787,700 downwards.
AAATATCAGACGATAAGTTTAAAAAACAGGATCCATTTATTATTATTCAGGAGAAATAGCAGTTACAAAAATCAAGACTCTGGAGTAAATAAAAAAAAAAAAACTACTAATAACTTTTTGTATGAAGTTTACTGCATCGTTACATTAAAGAAAAGACCCCGATATTCCTTTGCGAGTCCTTTTATAGCCTCTGGAAAGCGGAGCTTCCAAGAAATGACTTCAGCCTCGTCAGCCATTCCAGTTCGCTTTAAATATCTCCAGCACATTCTATAACTGTACGTGGAGAGAAGGCGGGAAAAACAACTTGACTACGGGGCTGTCGGACACTTGACTTTTGCTTCATCTGATTTTTGACTTCTCAGGCTTTGTGACTCTTGGCCAGCCCCCCCCCCCATCTCACATTTGACTCCACATTGCTATGTCCGGAATTTTCCAATGTCATCTGCCCTCCGGGCTTTTCTCTTAAGATCCGGAGCCGTCGCGATATCTTGGCGATAATTGTACGGATACGGATACGGATAGTTCGAAATATGGGCCTGTTTAAGACAGAGCAATTATTTTATGTCTGATCTTATTTTACTAAGTTTTAACCGTGAATTATGATCCACTTTTAATTTTGTTAATTTTGTTCTGTATTTATATTTCAAATAAAATATAAGGTATTTCTCCCGCCTTCTTAGCATGCCTTCGTAGTGTAGTGGTCAGCACGCTCGACGCGTATTCGAGAGGTCCGTGGTTCGAGGGCATTGCGGATTTTTCATCTCTCCTGCTTCGAAATAACCTAATGACTCAACAATAACATGGAAGAAAATCCTCGTTCACACAAATAGGTTGTGCAAAAAGGCAAAAAATATTTCTTAGCTTTATGCCTTTCAATTCTTTATTTCGCTTCAACCAGAAGTTAACAAGTGTATTATTTTTAAAATCTTCAGTTAGAGTTGGAGGACAGGAAATTTCTATCCATTGTTCTTTTTCTTCACGAGATAAAATTTCAGGTACAATTGAACAAAATAGATTTATAATCTAATTTTCTTTTTCACAATCCTCAGGAAACTACTTGTTGAAAGTATTTATTAATGAAAAACAATGGTTTTTAATGTCGGATGCCAATTCTTCTTTTCTTTTCAAATTATTTTCGGTTAGAGAACTTTTAAAAATGGTAAAAAGCTTAATATATTATTATCCAAATCTTTGATTATTAGCTCGAATTTTGTTTTGTCACTGCATTTATTTTAACAAATTAACACTTTGTCCTGGTAATCCTAAATTTAATTCATTTAACTTTCCAAAAATAAGCTAAACGCGCCAACCATAACTCATTAAATAAACATTTTTGCAATTTAAATTTTGAATCACAAAGGAAAATTCGAATTTCTAACTGAAGTTCAAAAAGACAATTTAAAACTTTGCCTCTGCATAATCTACTTTCTTCGAAATGTAACAAAAGCATTTCATTTTCACTCCCATCGCTTGGCATAAGATCGTCAATATTCTTGAATTTAAAGCTCGGCTTTTAATAAAATTAACAATTTTCACAGCTTGATTCAAAACCATTGTTTTTACTTCACGATAAGTGGAGCAGTGAGTACATTTAGTTTCAGGCGCCATTTTTTTTTATTTGAGAAATAACACCAGAATGTTTTCCTGTTAAAGCCCAAGCTCCGTCGCTTCATACGGCAATGCACTTATTATTCCAAGGAATATCAGACATAAAATTGTTAGTTATTTTGAAAATTTCATTTGCAGTTACTCTATCATGAAGACATTCGCAAAATAAATACCCGTCGGCAATTCGTTTAGCTTCTTCGAAGACATGTAAACTAAAAATTGGACACCCAATTGCAATGCGAAATAGTCACTGTGTTTTATTTTTTGGTACTTTTCCGTTTTGCCGGCGTAGGCGATAAAGTCGCCAATAATGGTACAACTGATGCCAAATGGAATATCCTCGCTAGTAACCTTTTACGCCTCATTTTCAAAACAAGTCGCAGCCATTTCACATCAGACTGATTGTTTCTTTCAATACTGGCATACAATTACATAGAATTTTTACCAGACAGTTCAATTTTATGCCCTAAGGCCATTCGCGGTAATTAAGCCAATTAGGATGCAATCACTCTGCTCACCCGAAGGCGAAAATATAGAAAAGGCAAAGTCAAGGGTTCAATTCATCAATCAATTCTAATGAGAATTCTCTAACGAAGTAAAGTTCTTCGGTTTTTACATAATTTCTGAGCGGGCTATTCGTACGAATTGAAAGAATTCTTGAATTTAAACTTGCATTCCAAATTAAGATTTAACTCGAAATTAATGTAGATAATTACTGAGAGAATTAGATTTTTGTAGCGTAGCTTACGTGAGATCACTTGGGGTCACGTGATATGAACCGGCGAATCAGCATGTTGAACCATGACAGCATAGTTAATGCTTAAATTAATGCCATTTTACAAATTTGTCTTTATTTATTGGCTTTTTACAAAATTTTAAACGATATTAAAATGTTCATGCATTCAAAATAAAAAAATCATAGAACTAACATTTGTTAACATTTTTTTTATGTGTGCACTGTATGTTGTCGCCAATAAAGTCTACTTGGCGAAATTTGTGCCGGGGGAAACGGAAAAGTACCTATTTTTTTAATAGGTGTCTCTTTTATAGAATTTGCCATTTCATGAATTCGTCGACTTACTGTATAATTTGATAATGGAATATTATTACTTTCATTAGCCGGTTTTAGCTGCTGGTAATATAAGGTTTTCTCCAATAGTGTGAGCCTGCCCAATCTTAGCAGTTCTTAGGCTTCCAAAGCTTTTTCACTTGAAGTAACAAAACCTTTCATTACTTTTTTACTATTTTTGAATAATTATTTTCTTTTACAATATTCTTTAGCCTTTACTTAGATTCAAGATGCCTTTTAAGAAACGCTGGTTTTATACTTTGGTTGGATAATACAAGGGGTGATCAAATGAAAAGGTACGAAACGACACGGTGGGTACAAATGTAGACTTTATTCAAAATATACACTATAGGCCTGAGCACAACGATCCCACTAATAAACAAGCCGCAGGATTCCTTGTTCCCAGAATTTCTGTGGCCGTAATGAGACCCAGTCCTTTACAGCGTTCTTGAGTACGTCGTCCGAGTTGAAGCGCTTCCCTTTCAGGTGTTTCTTCAGTGGACCAAACATATGGAAATCGCAGAGCGACATGTCCGGACTGTAGGGCGGATGGTCCAACGTCTCCCACTTGAACTTGGCCATTTCCATGTGTGTGACTCTGGAGACGTGTGGACGCGCGTTATCATGGAGCAGAACCACACCCTCCGCGAGCAGCCCCGGTCTTTTGTTCTTGATGGACCTGCGTAGGCGTCGAAATGTCTCACAGTACACATCGGAGTTAAAGGTTTTTCTGTGCTTGAGGAATTCCACAAGTAGCGGACCTTAAACGTCGAAAAAGACGGTGAGCAACACCTTGCCTGATGACGGCACGGCTTTGAACTTTTTAGGGGGAGGGGACGACGCATGCTTCCACTGCATGCTGTCCAGCTTTGTCTTTGGCTCGTAGTGATGGCACCAGGTCTCATCACCTGTGACAATCCGCTCCATGAAAGCGGGGTCTTCTTCATACCGAAACAGATGTTGCAGTGCTAGCCCCATACGCAGTTCCTTTTGCTGGTCGGTGAGCTGCTTCGGAACCCAAGCGGCATACACCGTCCGATATCGCAACCTGCCGTGAACACACGGTTGTCCACACGGTTCCATAGCTGACATCGCCAACATTCGCAATGTGACACGCCGATCACTTCCCAATAGGTCTTCCACCTTGTCGATGAGATCGCTCGTGATGACAGTGTTTGCCTGGCCTGGTCTCGGGTCATCACCCACCCTCTCACGGCCTGCACGAAAACGTGCACTCCATTTTCTGACAGACTTGTCAGAGACACATTTCTCCCCGTAAACGGTCACCATCCGGCGATGAATAGCTGCCGGTTTTTCACCTTCCGTTGTCAGAAATCGGATAACACCTCGCTGCTCCTCGGTCGTCGAATTTTGCAATGAGGACGCCATCCTGTCCTCATACGGACTGCCGCATCATTTGGATGCCGCTTTTGATAAGACCCTCTGCTCTCTCCTGCGCATGCTCCGATCCCAGTCAGAGGCTCCAATCGCATCCCGAGATGTATCCCTACGTTCTCCCATGGTGGAATATGCAAATATTTAACTGTTACGTTTTTACGTCGTTTCGTACCTTTTCATTTTATCACCCCTTGTAGTTCACTGCAAACAACACGTTGAGGTTGAGAGCCCATTTCATCTCCATTCCAAGTAAACCCAAATAATAAACAACTTTCATAATATTTTTTATAAACAATTTTTGTTTTCTTTTCAACATTCTTAGTGCTAGTAGATTGTCCTGGATCCATCACTTGTGAATCGTCACTTTCCGCTCAGTCAATCCTAACCATTTTTCCATTTTGAAAATCTAAGTTCGTTTTGTTATTTTTTCACAAATATTTAAATGCAAAATATATTACGAGTTCTTCAAAAACAAAGGACGATATTTTAAATCATGTAAAAAGATAAAGCATACAAAGCAACAAGAAGACAAAATACCTGCTATTAAAGACAACAAATCGAAGCAAAAAATGATTATAATTGAAAATAGAGTAATATGAGACCGGAAATGGGGACCACATAAAGTGCAGACATCCTAATAAACCGATCAACCCTAAGAGAATCAGTGTGATACTATTATCATTTTATAGCAACTTATTTTTATTTACTTAATTTTAAAACATCATTTATGACAAATTTTGTTATGTCTTTGACTAAATGAATATTTGTGAAAATAAAAACGGATTATTTTGCTAAAATCTATGAGCGAAGCCCAGACACAAAGTCTTGAACAAAGTCCAGAAAGCATAAATTTACGAGTGTGAGAGAAAACTACTTAAGCAGGATGTTGGGGTATTTAACTTTTGAATTTAATAGTTAAAAAAAATCTTAAAAACTTTCAGATTTTATATTACGCCCAAAAGGGCGTTTTTTAACGTTTTGTGTGTTACCTTTATTGATTAAATATCATGTTCTTAACACTTAAAACACATAAAATTCCATTCAACAGCAATATCACAAAATATTTAAAAATAGCAAAACAGCGTATCTTTATAATTTCCGATACACAGCCTCGCGAGCTGGAGAGATTAAAAAAAAAATTTTTATTTTTTATTTTTTTAAGTACAGTATTCCCATTGCTCGCTTTGAAATCGTTGATTCTGTTAATCAAAAATTCGTTAAAGTTTTACAAAATTTTAAATTTAATAAAACAAATTCGAAATTCAAAATTCGGGCTCCCAAGTGTGCATATTCGGTTGGAGGACTAAGTTACTAAACATTTGATGGCCCTAGGTATCGCTGTTTCTTTACAATACAAGAAACATTCTCGCATTCATGCAGATTCTTCATTATTTAGTTTCTTTAAATATAATATTTGGTGGCAACCGTTTGAAAAGTGAATCGACGCAAAATGCCGTTTTGAAGTTAATAGCCCTTCTGGGCTAACACCCTTTGGTCTAAATATTTTGCGTACCACCTATTTTTCTCTTGCGTACCACCAGTGGTACGCGTACGAACGGTTGAGAATCGCTAAGTTATTTCATGCGGTTCAAGAATACATTTCAATTATATGTTTGTTGCAAACATAGTTGCTTAAGCGCTAGTTTTAAATTATTTTCATTATCTTTAAAAAAAGAAAATAACAGATATCACGAAATTAATAAATGGAACTAATTAATTTATAATATAAATATAAACTCACACATTTGAAGATACGGGTTTTAGCTTTTTTCCGTATTTCTCAAAAAATGAGCATGCTCAGTCACGAATTTTTGCACTAGGACTAGTTACTTTGTTTGGAAATACATTTATAAATGTTTGTATATTAAGTTATAAGTCAGTGTAAGTTTTCATATTGCTTAAAAGCGTTCTTTTCACAGAGGAAAATTAATAAAAAAAAGAGTTCGATTGACCAGTTAGAATATACAATTCATGATTAAGACTATTTCTATCCACGGCTACGGGCTTTATCAGAATGGAAGCGTCATCGAGTATCAAGAACTATCGAGTACTTTTGGAAGTGCTAACTCACTTCCAAAAGTTAAGCACGAAGATGTAAACTACAAAAAAATCTACAAATACTGCTTTGATTGACACAAAATTCAGCAGGAAAGTAGCATATATACAGAAATGAAAACAATATTAAATTTTTGTAAGTTATCAGATAATGACATACTGGAGACTTCAACAGAATTATGTATAAACAGAAAATAAACAGCATAGAATTTAAAAAAAAAAAAAAAAAAGGACATTGATAGGATATGTGATTCCCCCCTCATCTGTATACAAAGTTTACACCTTGTGACCATGCTTTCAATTAGGTGGTCAACCACCGCAGAATTAAGCAATCGCCATTCTTCTTGTAGAGCAGTTTCCAGCTCAATAAGAGTGGCTGGAGGTGGGAAACGTGAAGATACAGTACGTCCGAGAGCATCCCAACGATTTTTAATGAGATTAAGGTCGGGTGAATATGCTGGCCACGCCATACGCGCAATCCCTTCACTCTCCAGGTAGTCATCGACGATGTCAGCTCTATGGGGACGGGCGCTATCGTCCATTAAAACAAAAGTAGGGCCAACTGCTGCAGCGTACAATCTCACAATGGGTTCTAGGACTTCATCTCGATACCGGACAGCTGTCAAAGAACCCCGTTTAAAGATGTGCGGATAGGTGCGGTGTTCTAATGAAATCCCTGCCCACACCATAATGCTTCCGCCTCGGAATGCGTGATGTTCGGTGATGCTTTGGCACTGATTGCGTGTTCGTTGTTCACGCCATATCCTTATACGCTTGTCATCTAGCTCCAGAGCAAATCTTGACTCATCAGTAAACATGACATTGCCCCAGTCAGACACATTCCAATTGACATGTTTCCGGCATCACTGTAATCGTGCCCGTCTTGATTGGACGGATAGAGGAACACAAACTCGAGGTACCCGGGCGTACAGTCCATTCATATGTAATCTTCGGCGTACAGTAGCTGTAGATATCGCCTTACCAATGGACGCTGTAACCAACCATAGATGTCACACGTGTGGATGTCGATGTGCGATTCCGCTTGGCTACAATAGCAATAAATCGATCTTCCGCCGGGGTTGTAACCCTTGGGCGACCGGCTATAGGCCTTCGGACAACTGTCTGTGTGGTTTGGAATTGTTTCCATAAACGTGAAATTACAGAATGATGAACGCCGAAGAAAAGAGCAACATATGTGATCGACTGTCCTGCTTCAATGCGCTCCACAGCACGCCAGCGCTCAGAATCTTCCGTTCGTCTTCTGGAAGTCATATAAACGCGTATGTCTTGAAAACAAATTGCACGAAAGTTTTAAACACCTTCTATCAGCACTTACAATCAACTTCTGTAATCCTTCACAAAGCTGGCTTCTTATCTTTTTTGCATATTTCTTGACATGAAAGCGCGATTGGCCGTTACCTAACATATTGTCATACTTCCATCTACTTCTGCAGCGAATTGCATCCTCTTCAATTCTGATTGGCTTCCGGAAATTAACATTTTCTCTCCGTGATTAACTTTTGGAAATGAGTGTATTTAAAGAAACTAAATAATGAAGAATCTACATGAATGTATTGTTTCGTGCGTACGGGTTCGTAATTGAATGCACAAGTCCGATAAAAGGTTAATAAAATTTATTCTTATCACAAGAAATATAAGAGAACGCTGGATTTTTTCTCAGAGATATTCGTGCAATATCACAGTATCACGCAATATAAATTAGTAGTTATGCTTTAAACTACTAAAAACCACAAATAGAGGGCAAAGCACAGAGAAAACTAATCCGATCAACGTAAACAACAACAGCTCACTATAACGACTGAACTGAGATGTCTCTCTCCGGCTTTTTAAAGCGGCCGCGCAATACAGTTCTAGCAATTTCTGGAAAACAAAAAGAGTAGAATTACGGTTACAGCTAACATAGCAATTACATTTATTCAAATTAAATATTATTTATAGAGATAAACTTTTCTTGAATGTTAAATGCATGTGCTCTTGTAGTTTTAATAGGCAGATAGCCGTCGAGGCTTTGCCGTAATTAAATAACCTAACCTAACCTAACCTAACCTTGTCGTTTTAATTTTCCGGCGTAGCTTTCTCTTTAAATTTGTCACGCGCTGCATTGCACGGGAAAATAAAACAATTGTAATTAAAATTCTATTAAAAGTATCTCACTATATACAAAATTCGTAACAGTATATATGTTTTTCGCATTGTGAAAAAACAGCGTTACCTTGAGTCATGAAATTTTAATAATGTAGTCCTCCATTCGAGCATGAGCACCTTGAAGCCCGAATTTGGAATTTGGAATTTTCTTTATCGTCTATAACATATTTTCTAAAACTTTAAAGAATTTCTAACTGAAAAACTCAACGATTTCAAAGCGAGCAGTGGCAACACTGTACGGAATAAAACATTTTTATCTCCAGCGCGCGAGACTGTGCATCAGAAGTTCTAAGGATATGCCGTTTTTCAATATTTTTTAGCCCAATGTGGCGTTAGCCCAAATGCTCTCGAATCTCAAAACCTGCATGTGTTAAAAAAAAAAAAAAAAAAAAAAAAAAAAAAAAAACCACTTTTGGGCGTAATATAAAATCTGTATTCTTTCAGGTTTTATTTATTTTTTAAATAAATGTTAGTCTGAAAATTTCATATTTACCTGTCAAAAGAACAGCAATTTGAGAAATGTAACAAACTTTTAGAACGTCAGTTACCCATAATGCCATTGCTTTCATACCCATAATGCTATTGCTTGAGCAGAAAATGGGATATTGACTGAGAATATCGGATGCCATATATTAGATTGATTTCATTAGTTAATTATTCATGTCAAAGCAGTTAGGGTCTTGATAGGAGGGATGATTTCGTGGAGAACGACTCGGGAAAAGAAAATTAGCTGTTGTTTAGATAACATATGGAAAACACTGAAATACCCATGCTGACAACATGCTATGTTCCTGTTTATCCGGAACTTCCGAAGAAAAGACGGTACAAGGTCTAACGCGGGAACTGCGGAAATATAAAATGCTAGTTTTTATGTACGTGCTCTGCAGTTATGAATGCTGACGGAGCTTTGGCGACGAAGCGGTCTTTGATCCAGTTTTGCTGAATAGCTTATTCTGACAGGTGCTTGTCAAAATGAGCTATGAGTTGTGATAAATGGTCAACGAACGTGAACTGGGCATCAATCACCTTGTCCCTTTTTTTTTTTTTTTTTTTTGTTGTTGTTGTTTTTCAAACGTGTATGTGTGTAGGAGGTGGAACCCCAGTCGTTTAAAACCTTTCTTTCCCGTATTTTTTCTCTTCTCAAACCTGAAATTTTGTGTAATAGTTGCAGAAATATATTACAGCACTGTTGCTTGTTAGAGTAACGGTTTTCAACCAGGGGGAGGGGAATTTCATAGTTTCAGGAGGGGGAATGCAGTCGCCTTTTAATTAGGTGTTAAGTATTTAATTTATGAACACAAAAAACTACGTTTATTCAAGTTTTGGTATTTACCAATATTTTCTGTTTAATTTACGAAGCACGTTAAAATAAAATCTAAATCTAAACAAATGCATACCGTATTTCTTTGAATATCCTCCTCTAGCTTTAAGCACTAGATCTTGAAATTTTAAAAATACTCGCAAAATTTTCCCTTTTCCCAGTTGTACGTAGTTTTTCCCTCTTAAGGTGGTTTGTTGATAAATATATATATATATATATATATTTCCCCCAGTGGATTTTATTTGAATTTGCATTTTTGCATTAGGATTTCATCTATTTTATTATTTTCCCTCGCATTTATTATTTCAAATGCATTTTGTGCAAATTCTTCGCTAAGTTCGATGTGGCAGGCATTCTCACACTTTACAAACATATTATTACACCTTGCTTCTATTATTAACGTTCCAGCTCCTTACAGCCTCATCTGCCGCTGATGTGTTCGAACTCTCGAAATCCGTATCTTTTATTTGCCTTCCTTCCTGTTCGTCCCCCCCGATGTCACTGCGGTTACGACTTGTTCATGTGAGGTGCCCCTGGGGCTTTACAAGATAACTAACTGCATCTCAGTTATCTTCAGATATCAGTCAGTTATTGCAATGTTAATATTACTGCGTATTCTACTTGCAATGCAGCTTTCTTTTAAAGAAATAATATTGTGATAGTTAACAATAAGTAGTTTTACCATGACTGGTTTTCATTTGCTGTGTTGTTACTATAACCGTATCCATTGAAAATGAAATGACTCACCTAATATTTAACTGTCGATTTTCGGAAGATAAAATAAGTTAAAGAGAGAAGGGTAACATGCGAATATTTTTTGAGATTTCTAAAGGAGGAGGAGAATGTTAGTTGTGCCTTATCTCACCTTTTTGACAGTAACATCAGAACAAGCCCACAAAATTCAGTCCTTTACCCCTGCAACCAACCTCTCCAGAGGTCTTTCGGCTCGCAGCGTTTTTAGAGTGCCTCCATGCCACATGGACGCTATATATTTACAAGCATCCATGCCTTCTCGGGGATTCGAATCCCTCCAACGGCAGTCAGCGTCGGTAACCAATATCTCGGTTCGGTGGTGGGGAGAATGTTCTTCTAGTAGTTCTGAAAAGGGTGCATGGGGCAAAACAGATTGAGAACTATTGTCTTAGACGTAAATTTCACCGAGTTTCCTAAAAACTTAGCAGAGATATATAAATTTGAAGACTCGTAGCTATACCACAGTTAGAGATATTCCCGATAAAAGGTCATTAACACTTCAAACCAGTGGTTGTAGGAAGTTATAACGTTAAAGATATTACTAACAGTCATCTACCTACAGGATTCAGCAATGAACGTTGCACATATTCAAAATAGAATAACAGACTTTAACTCGTACGCAGCAATAGATACATCTCAACACGGTTAGGTAAGTCAGTGTCTTATTTACAAAACTAGCCTCTCTTCTACAATTCAGCTGTCATTGGATGACGTCACACAGGAGAGTACTACGTCCTGGGGCCTGTAAAATGTGACCTGCTCACCTAAGTTATTTATGTTAGTGGTCGCAAAGTCAAAATTGCTTGCGGGCTGAACGGAGGACCTAAAAGCAGCTGAAGGGGCCGATTTTTTTTAAACAAAATGAAAAATTTTACAGAGGCTGTTTGCACATTTTTTAGACGATTTTGGTAAGCGGTAATAAAAAATCGTTTGTTGCAAAAGAAGTAATACTATGTTTTTAAAAGTCAAAATTATCATCTGTTTCTTGAAAGTTTTGTTTTTATTCAAAATGGCGAATTTAACAAAGCGGTGGTTCGAACGCTACATTTACGCTCTTTCCGAAGAGAAATATGCATACTCCGTTATCCAAAAACGATGTGAGAGTCATGGTTTTGTGATATCTAAAGCGTCGATAGGTAATATCATCAACAAGAAAGGAAAGTGAACAAGAAAGGAAAGTTGGAACCTCAAGTGGGACAAAATTTCCAAACAAGTATCCCAGGAAAAAACGGACATCTTCGACTATTGCAAAGGTACGTTGTTTAATGTTAAAAGAAAATCCTCCTAGTCACAGGACAGTTATAAAATCATTAAAATGCTCGGTGTCCACTGTAAACAAAATGATAAACATTGATTTAAACCTTAAGAAAGCAATGTGCATCGTCTTCTTCCAAAGCATATCGTTCAATGCAGGACACGCTGCAGAATTCTATACGAGAAACTCGTATCCCAAGAAAAATGGAAAATATTTATAACAATAGATGAAGCATGGGTGTATTTAAATGATTGTAACAAAAAAGAGCCATTTATTATCATAAAAGGGGAGAAAAAAAAATTAAGTACATGGTTCAAAGAATCGGAAGAAAGTTTTTCTACGGGATTCATGATTGTTGCTGGTTTTTCTTATAATGGCAAGTTAAAAATAAAGAGAGTGCAAAAAAATGTCAAGATTAACTCCAAATACTATCAGGAACATATTTTATCGCCAATGTTTCTGAATGAAATACCATCACTTTACTCACAGTGCCATCCATCTGTGAGACTCCATCAGGACAAAGCTAGCAGTCACACATCAAAATCCACTCTAAATTTTGTAAAAGAAATGGAACAAAAAACTGGTATCAAGTCCATACCCTTCACTGATATCCCTACTAAATCTCCCGATGTGTCACCTATGGATTGTTGTGCTTTCGGACTTTTAAAAACTGCATTATCCAAACGTTGTCCCAAAACCCTAACAGGAATCTGAAAGCTGTTCGGGAGGAATGGGATAGAGTATCTCTTCTGCCACTTCAAAAAGTATTATTATCCTGGAAATTTCGGTGTCGAAAGATTGTTCAGAATAAGGGATGTCATATAGAACATTTAAAACACAAGAATTTTATGTAATTTAGTTTTGTGAATACAATATACATCGTCTAAAATGTGTGAACAGCCTCTGTAGCAACAAAATTAAAAAAAAATTAAATTTCTTTTACGAAATATTAAAACACACATAAAAATACTGATAATATCGCAAAGGAAACACATTCAAATTTATTTTTATTTTCTACCTGAAAAATTTTGGTATCTGCAACACACTTTTGTAGGTTACACATTGTAATTTAAATATAATGACAACTAGTTACGTTTCATGATTCCAATATAGCGATAACCAAATACTGCATTCTTAGACTAACTAACATTTCTTTCATATAATTCTAACATGATTAATTAATCATTAAATAACTTACTTATAAGCTAATAATAAACACATTATGGAAACTTTCTAAGCTTTGAGAGAAAACTTGGGACAAAATTCGAGAATAAATAATGACAACCTAGTCTTTTTCTTTTATTTATTAAATTTTTTTGACGCATAAATAAAAATAATACTGTTGCATTCTACGTGTTCGTGGATTTGGAGTGATTGATGACACATGATGAAGAATCAAAACACAATTTATTCGTTTTAATTTATTAACTACACAGGACAGTTCCACAGACGCGTTACAGTCGTCGAAAAACTACGAGAAACACCCTGAAACAATCGCAACACAGCCTATCAGGTTATAACGGTGAAGACAGCTTCACGGCAAAGCACTGAACTACAGCTACCGACTTGGTCGTTCGCTCTCGTGCTAATCTCGAAACTCAAGACACTACGACTGAGCTCAGCATACTCTAGGTACTCTTCTACTACTCATACATGTAGATTTATAGCTTATGAATTGCCTTCGAGGACATTCTCGAAAAAAAACCCGGTAAGAATGCGTTCTAGAATGTTCTCGCTCCGTCTGTGACATATAGCCACCAGAAAGGCGATTTCGCTCTAAATCTGGCAACACCGCATTTTTTGCCACTTTCTGGCAACCCTAAATCCGTGTTGCTGGGGAAGCCATCTTACCGCAGCTGGGCATTTCGCAACAATATATATTGTTACGAATTTGGTATTTAAAAAGCTAATGTTAGTTCAATTATAAATTAAATGGTTTTATTTCTCGCGCAGTGCAGCGCGTGACGAATATTAAAAGAAAGCTAAGCCGGAAAATTGAAAATACAAGAGCGCGTGCATTAAATAAATAAATATCTCTTTTTGATTTCGAGAAAGTACTGGAAAATTCTAGCGCGTGATTTTAAAATCTTATAAAAGGAGGAAAACATTTCAGTTCGTAGTTGTTGCTTAGTTTGTTGTTGTTTAGAAAACTGCTCTTGTTGATTGTAGCGAATTCGCGGATTAGCGTTCTTTAGCTGTTTTGAATTACGTTCTATTGGACATTTGAGTAGTTAAAAGAAAACTACTGTGAGATATTGTAATACTGCGTGATAATTTGAGAAAATTTAAGCATTTTTGTTGTGATAATAATACATTTTTGTTCATTTTTCATCGGACTTGTGCATTCATTTCCTAACGAACCCGTACGCACGCAACAATATTGTTACGTGCGTATGTGTTCATAAAGGATAGAATGCACACAGAACCGATGATAGCGTGATGAAATTTATTTTTACAGAAACACTTTACAGTTCTGCAAATTTTCACGCAAAAGTACTCATACAGTTCTTTCTAATATGACAGAGCACAATCAGTAATTACCATTTCAAATTACTAAGAACGTTGAACACAAGGCAATACAAAATGCCTAATGCGGAAGTTCGCACAGTGATCTCTCAATACTCTAAGCTAAACTCTGAACTAAACTGAAAATTGACGTTCTCTCCGGTCGTGTATAGTTTTCCCCTCTCCGCCGAGAAATTTATAGTACTTTCAATTTCTCAAAATTGCCAGAATGCATACACAGTTACAGTCACATAGGGCTTGACACAGTAACAGTTACCTAGGTATCGGGCCAAAATGGCCACCAAGTTTGGCGAGTTTTGGCGATTTCTCGCCAAATTTAGAAAAAAAAATAGTTGCCAATGCCGTCGCAAACTCACCAAAAAAAACTGGCGAGGTCGCCATTGACCTTAACGGTAAATGGACCTATAATCTTATTTTTCCGGTGATGTTAACCTCTTGAGGTTTCAAGAAATGCTACAAATAACATAAAAAATTGTAAAATTGTAAAATTATTTACATACATAAAAATTTCTTAACAGTATGTTTTTATGTAAATAATAAAAAAATTCTTTTTCTAACTATTATTTTCAGCAGCATAACATCACGGTAGTTTCGATTTTAATAAAGGTTTTTGACCTTGGAGGAAAAAATACTAAAGATTCTATTCATCAAGGATCCTGGATGTTCAACGGTCTTTTTTTATTAATTTTCAACCCCGAGAAAAAGCTGTTGACGTATAAAAGTACTCCCAAACAAAGCGATTATTCTTATTGCGAAATTCGTAACTGAAGCTATTCATTTTTTGCCTTGTAGAAATAAAAGTTAATCAAATCTATATATCCAGAATTTTTAATAAGGTTCATATCACACTTTAAATAAATTAGCTCCGTTTATAGATTCGCTTGTGAGTTATTCAATTTTTTTAATGGAAATGGTTTGGTTTATGTGATTATGGGAAAGCTTTGAGGGCTATTTGTCTAAGGGGAGGGATGCCCTCGTGGAGGATTTTCTGAGGGAAACTGCCTCGTATACACGTTACACATGGGGAAAAACACGAAAACGCCCATCCATCGTGCCCGTTCTCGGATTTCGAACCTCGGACCGAACTACCAGTGTTCAGCGACTTTACAGCTCGGCCGCTGGCGGGCATTTAATGGAAATGAAAATAATATAAACTCTTACTTCAAATTGTTGAGTCATTAGGATTTTTTTGGTGCAGGGAGATGTGAAAGATGACCAATGTCCTCACCAGCACTTGAATCACGGACTTCTCGAATACGCGTCGAGCCGGCTGACCACTGCACCACGAAGGCATGGTCAGAAGGCGGGAGAAATACCTTATAAAATAACTAAAATTATGAAATCTTTGCAACACCGAAACTGCAAAAAATAAATTTCGCATATTTCCGAATATGATCAATCCGTGTACTACTGAACTCAACATACTAGTAGATACTCTCGTACAGGCAGGGTATATATAGTTTTTGACCTGTCTTCGAGAACATTCTGGGGAAAACCGATAAGAATTCGTTCTAGAATATTCTGCATTTTTTCTTCAAGAATTTACGAAGACTTCAAAACCCCATACATAAGGCGAAATAAAAAGAAAAATTTCTGTGACGTTCAAACATATCGCCAAGAGGGCGAAAATATTGTCAAGCAGGTAAAACGGTGGTTTATTTTCCAGTCAAATGGCTGTAAAATAAAACGCTACACGCCAATGACGATAGTCTGAACTCTGGTAACCCTATCTGAACGTACCATATATCTTTTTTAAAATTTGTTTGCTATCTTACAGAGAACTTATAAGATTATTTAAACCATGCGCTTTTTTTTTTTTTTTTTTTTTGTTGTTTTGTTTTGTTTTGTTTGTTTGTTTGTCTGAAAGGTGAGCAGGAAGAGAAATTCTTATACGGAAAATTTCAAATCACTGGTGATCGTGCTTGACGAAAATTCTAACAATACTATGGTTGCTCCACATTTCTCCGTAAATGGAAAATTATTTCGAGAATGAAGTTCATTTTGGTGACGACGCACCAAACCAGGATTATAAACAATTTCGAAAGTAAAACAATTGATTTTCATATCTTGTTTCATTTTCAAAATCTTGTTTTATTTAAAATCAATTTTTATTCGTAAATTTAATGAAACTTAAAACTAAAGAAATAAAAAAGTGCTATATTTGGCGATTTATCGCTTGCGCCCGGCTAACGGAAAAGTACCTACTTTTGGGGGGGAGATTAGGGAATCCGCATATAAGCCGACCTCTTAATTTAACTTTAAGAAAACATTCAAAAATTTTTCGGGTTATTCATGGAAATATACGGTAACTGAAATGTCTTCGCATAAATTTGGTTTGGGGGGGTCAAATGCGGCCCCCGGGCTATTTGCTTGAGACCACTGTTGAAATTCTGACAGAGACGCTGCTTCACAAAACTAGATTTGAATCCCCACCCGATGGGTTTTCACTCACTTGGATAGGTATGCAAACATTTGTCGACAAGTCAATACGCGCGATTCTTTTAGTACATTTTTTACCTATTTTTTCCAATACCGCTAGTCAGAAAATATTCTCTTCTTTTTCCGCGGCAATCCCGTGTCCCTTCTCACGCCACCGGAATCATAACCAATATCTATAAGCCGTTTTAACGAGCATGACTGCGCATTGCCTTGACCGTGTGCCCCCCTCCCAGTAAGTGACTGGCAACATTTTCTGGGTGCCAATCGTCAGGCAACTTTCGCTAGAAAAACATTCCGAGCACGTTTCAGCCTGCACGCTCTACTTCCTTTTTTCTTCCCATGGTACTTTTTTTTTCTTTTTTTGGTCTCCTCCCCCGCTACTATTTCACGGGGATGCATAAGACGATGCTTGATTTCTTTGTTTGCTTTCTTGAAGTAATTCGTTTCCGAACGTTAGAATGATGTACTCCTGTCCACCCCCCTGCCTCCATTTTTTTTTTTTTTTTTTTTTTTTTTCTTTCTCGAATTATTCTGCGTGACTCCGTTAATAAAGAGGGAAACGAGCACGCAAGGAGGTTGGAATTTCGTAAAAACGATTAATGAGCGAATTTGAGAAATCCGCTTAGAATGAGTAATTCATTGCCCTTCTTCTTCTGAATTGCGACGGTGGATTCAATCAGCATCGCATTAGCCATTTGCAGTGCATTAGAACGAAGAAGATCCTGAACGGGTTCAGATCATGTCCGTCTGGTTGTTCGCGTTGTTGCTAAATGAGTGCTGAATTTTACGAGCTGAATTTTGATCCGTTACTTTAAATGCTTCAGCTATTGAATCTCCTGAAACAGCCTAAAAAAGATTCACGGATCACAGAGAATGATTGTAACCAGTTACTGCTTGGTCCAACAGTAACCACAATTACTCAGTAGCTTCTTTCCATTTTATAGAAGCGATTTTGATAATTAATTTTTTACGCATAAAGAGCGTACTACTTGTGACGACTTGCTTCTATATTGTTACGAAATGTACAGGCGCCGTGAGATAGCTTCTCCGCAAAGAAGGTTTAGGGTTGCCATAAAATAGTAAGGGAAGGCAGGGTTGACACATTTGGCGAGAAATCCCCCGTTTGGCGACAAAATCGGCGATATGCCATGGACGGATGGAGAACCTTCTGGAACGAATCCTTACCGGTTTAGCCCAGAATGTGCTCGAACACAAGCCGAAAGCTATATAAACCCTGCTGGTACGCGGAGAGTACCAGCAGGGTTTATATAGTTGGTGTCTCGTCTAGCGAGTCAATCCTTGCGGAGTCGATCGAGTTGACAGCCGGGCAGCGAGTGCAGAGTGGGTCGTCGAGTGCACCGAAAGAGTCTCGTAGTGTATAGCGGTTAGTGCATCGTCGAGGGAGCGTGTTGAGCTTCGGGAACGACTGAACCGAAGAGCTGTGCTCTGTGTGTCTTCGAGTGCATCGCGAGTTGTAGCGTGGAGAGTCTCGAGAGTACGTGGAGTTCCGAGAACGACCGAGCAGAGTCGGGAGCTGTACTCTGGTGCTTTGCAGTGAAGCTGTCTCCACCGTTATATCCTGATAACCTGAAGGCTGTGTCGCTGATTGTGTCAGCGTGTTTAAATAGTAGTTCTTCGACGACTGTAACGTGATTTTGGAGCTGTCCTGATTAATATAGGTAAATAAAGTGTGTTTCAATACTTCATCAAGAAGTGTCGTCGTTATTTGCTCCCAATCCACACGAACTCCTTACGAACGTGAAGGAAGAAAATATGGTAACAACTGGTGGCGAAAAGAAAAAACGTAACAATATGATAGCCTGAACTCTTGGGTATACCTCTAGCTCGGATTTTCCATGAAAGTAAACTTTTAAAACCCCACCCCCTCTTCGCCTCCTATCAACCTCTCGAGGGGACTTATCCCATATTTAGAGTGCCCCCCCATGCTGTACAAGCATTATACATTTACAAACATTCATGCGTTCTCCGAGATTCGAATCCGGGCCCTTTGGTACTGCAGTAGGTTCTGGCCGAATTGGTTCCAGAATCTACAAAGTAACTGAGTTGCCCAGCGGAAACTGAAAGCAATAATTGACTACTGTACTAACAATTACTCTTCTGACTTTGGAACATAGCTATAAAGTACAAACTTGAGTCGTGTCTAACACACATTACGTTCTAACAATGCCATTTCTAAGCACAGTTCTCTTAGAAATAGACATCACACCTTCAGTATGGCATTAATTCTTCTTGAACTGAGACATTTATTAACTTGAAGACAGATTACTTGCTCTGCAAAGCATAGCAGTATGCACGTTAGAATTATTTAAGCTGGTTCAATATATGTCAGCAACAGAGCATGTGATATGTATGTTCAATATGTAATTTTGTATTTATACTGTGCCAGGTTTTCATACATAAAGTTTGTACTGTATCTGAATGCTATGTACTATATCTGTTACATGTTTATATCTTTTATTAATGGTACCTAATTTATACTAAGGATCACGCGTACCTCAATGGCATGCTTCTTGCAAACTTTAACTATCATGCTAACGTATATATTATAGATGTATATATGAATATGAGTGAGAGTATGTATACTTTTATTTGTTTCGGAATATCTGTATCTGAGTTGATATTTATATGTATATAGTACATATATTTTGATTGTACTCTTCTTCAAGTGCTTTGTATGCATATGTATATTTATTTTTTTGCATTTTATAAATGTCGTCTGCTCAGCCGGGGCTGCCCAGGGCTGCGGCCTGGCAGCAAGTGGTTCACTCCCGCTGAGTTGGTAACCAAGTCTGCATGGATATTTCTATACCTGGGTCGGAAGCCAACTCAGCGGTTTAATCCCCTAACCACTCTACCGTCTAGGCAGCAAAAAAGTCTTGAGTAGGTTTTTAATTTCACCGTTCATTACCGAAGTTCAAGAGAAACTGTGGAATAAAAAACTCAAAAATTCTTCTTTCATAGGTCTTTTTTCTTTCTTTCTTCTTTTCTCTCTTTTCTCTTTTCTTTTCCTTTTTTTTTTTAGTCCAAAGGGATTTGAATCCCGAAGGACTATTAGTTTCGTTTTGGCATTTTGCGTCGGACTCATAAATGTCGGTTCACTTTTCAAACTGTTGCCACAAAATGTTAGAGTCCTGCATTATATTTGAAGAAATTAAATAATGAAAAATCTGCATAAATGTATGTATATTTCTCGTATTGTGATAAAACAACGGTACATAGAGTCATCGAATTTTGAATAACGTAATCCTCCAACGAATATGAGCATGTGGAAGACCCAATTTGAAATTTGAAATTTGTTTTAGGATCGATTTCCTATTTTTTAAAACTTTGACGAATTTTTGATTAACAAACTCAAGGATTTCAAAGCGAGCAATGGCAACGTTGTGCAGAAAAAACATTTTTATCTCCAGCGCGTGAGTCTCTGTATCGGAAATTCTAAAGATATGCTCGTTTTAAAACTATTTTGCAATATTGCTGTTGCACTGGATCTTATGGTTTAAGTGCGAGGAACATGATATTTAATAAAGAAAGGTAACACACAAAATGTTAAAAAACGCCCCTTTGGACGTAATTTAAAATCTGAAACATTTCAGATTTTGTTTTTTATTTTATTTATTTATTTTTTTGAGGGGGGGAATATGTGTGCGTGTGACCTTTCGGATTTCTCTAAACATGTATCTAGAAAGGAAGATTTTTAATCATTGAATGTATTTCTGATCCGCCAAAACGTATGTGCGACGACTAAGAGAGGCCATAACAAACTTCGTGTCAGTTACGTTCACAAAATTCGAAATATTTCGGGACCTGATCTGAAGTTGGAAGACGCAATCCGTACGGCACAGCCACTTTGGCTAAGGAATTGTGTCTAAGGATCTAGTGCAGTGGTGTTAGGCTGGCGGTACCTGAAGCAATTTAACCGGCCCGCAACAATTGTGTATTAGTTGCAAATAAGATGCAAGATTTTAAGATTTTTGATTAATTGAAATCGCAGTTTACATCATTTTCGTTATCACTTGAAACGAACGTGAATAACGCATCGTAATATCTATTAAATGGAGCTAATTAATTTATAATATGATATAAAACTTACTCAAAGATTTCAAGATACAGATCTAAATTTCTTCTATTCGTACTTGTCAAAATAATAAATAACTTCAGTTACCAGTGTTTTGCATTTAGAATAATCGCTTTGTTTGGGAATACACATAGATATGTAAACAAGCTTTTTATCACTGTTTAGAATTCGAAAGAAAAGAAGGCGATTGAACGAAGATCATCTACAATCCCCGATGAAGATCATTTTTAGCCCAAAGGGGCGTTAGACCCAAAGGGCTATTAGTGTCAAACGACATTTTTGCGCCGTTTCATTTTCTGCGTTGATTCGGTTTTCAAATTGTTACCACCAAATATTATCGCCATGCGTTACATTTAAAGAAACTAAATAATGAAGAATTTTCAGGAATGCATGAATGTTTCTCGCACTGTGAAAAAACAACGGTACCTAGAGCCATCCGATTTTGAATAACGTAGTTCTCCAACCGAACATAGTCACTTCGAAGCCCGAATTTTGAATTTCGAATTTTTTTATTATCTATTTGAAATTACGTAAAAATTTAACAAATTTTTGATTAACAAATTCTACGATTTCAAAGTGAGCAATGGCAACACTGTACGAAAAAAAAAAAACATTTTTATCTCAAGCGCGCGAGACTGTGTATTGGAAATTCTAAGGATATGCTGTTTTGCTGTTTTCTGATATTTTGTGACATTGCTGTTGAATTGAATTTTATGTGGTTTAAGTGCGAAGAGCAGAATATTTAATAAATAAAGATAACGCACAAAACGTTAAAAAAAACCTTTTTTGCGTAATATAAAATCTGAAAGCTTCCAAATTTTTATTTATTTATTTATTAGTATTTTGTTTCAGTGCACGGGTATTATGAAAATTTTATATAATTATTTATAATATTTACATACAAACACATATTAATATAAATATTTACATACGATTATTTATAATATTTACATTATTTTAAATTTATTTACATACAAACGTACGTATTTTAATTTATATGTAGAATAAAAAATTTAATAAATAACAGAAAGAGAATAAACTGTTATTATTTAATCTGGAGTTTTGTCTTGCTTGGGAAGTGCTACAAAAAATGTCGAAACTGCGTGTAGGGTTATAAATTAAAACTCTTATGTTTATTTATGAAGAAAACCTTAACATTTTAAAATTATGTTATTATTTCACTGTTTATTTCTTTACTTCTCTGTGGGAAGGAAAGGAAGTATTGTAATCACAAAATATTCCAGACACCATATTTCAACGAAAATATCCATTTTGACCGCTATCAAATGCAATTTAACGATGTTTTTGCGTGACATTTGTACGTATGGATAGAATAAAGGAATCTTTCCCCCCCAAAAAAATTATAAAACTGATTTAAAATGGATTCAGAAGAAATTTTTTTTCCTGGCGTCTGTTTGTACGTACGTGCGCATGTATGTATGTATGTATTTATCTCGCATAACTGGAAAACGTGTAGCCTCAGAACGTTGAAATTTTGTATATAGGAGCTATGCACCTCCCTTTTTGGTGGCAATCGGCCGCACCAAAAGTTAAATAAATATATATATACACATATACCCACTCAGTTTGGCTCAGTTTTTTTTATTCTTATATGTTGGTAAATAGTGCAGATATTGCTTTAAAAATGATTGAATTATGTTGTTCTTATCTTCCGGTTAAGGTTTTTATACCTTTAGCTAACCTGTATACAGTATTTGTAGAATTATCAACAATTTAGAAGTCGTTTATGGGCGGCTAAGTCTAAATTTTACCATAGCAGCCATATTTCTTTACATTTGAAACTTAGAATAGTGAATTTGTTGCTAATCTAAAAAAACTAAGCTTCGCAACAACTGCTTCTTTCTTATTTGCCTAATTTCTTTTATACATCGTTTTAGATTTATTATAGTATTTGAATAGAACATGTGGCAACGATTAGATAATTCTTCAGATGATATAATTTTTGCGTATTCTGAGTTATAAAATGAATGAGATGTAACGCTGTTAAGTAAACCTAGCGCCAGAGTGTCGCTATGGTAAACAAATATAGTGAAATTTAAAGAGTGCATTTATTCTATTGTGGCTTATGCGCTATTAGACGAAGTAGATTTAATTCAATTCAATACGTTTAAATGAAATGTGCGCGTAATTTAATAATCCGTGCAAGGAAGTCATGCGGTGTACACATCAGAATTTTTTTTTCGCAAAACCATCCAGCATAACATAGAGGTATACTAGATTGTACCAGTAGCGGTTATGTAAACAATACACAAATATTTCTTACTGCAGAATATGGATTTGTAGTTCTTAAACGATTTTTATTTAGAAAAAAATCCTTACGACTTGCAACACTTATTAAGAACGAGAGGAAATAGGATTGTTCGTAATAGTGTTAGATTATTCTAAATTTGTTTTGGAGATCGTATTTTAGAAAAAAACTGCAGAAGTCCAGAAGAAGCGCCCTTGTATGTTTCTGTTTCGGTTTCGCTATCAATAACGGAAATAAAAATCTGAGATAATTCTTTCTTATCGAGGAATTCTTTCGTATGATCCTAATTTAATTATGTTCGTAATTTGCATTCGAAAGTTTCAACGGAATAAAAATACGTAAGATAAATATATATCTGTTGAAATCACAAAGTGATTTCTTCACAATTAACTCCGTAAGGGAAGTTAGAATCTAATCATTCGTCACCTGCCTCGACGATCTAGCTGACTAACCCCTGCAAAATAAAATTTCTAGCAATAAATGTCGTCCATAAAAGTATGTCGACAGCTATGCCATCGCATCGATATTCATCCGTCCCAAAAAGGCCCCAAATTTTGATTGGCGGACGGACTCCGGAAACATCTGATCACTTTACTTTCAGGAGCTTTTGTTTTAAATCCAGGCTCGTGAGCCAGCTGCTATGAAACTTCTTGACCACTCAGGAAATATGTAACGCGTGGTCTATTTTTACATTGCCGTTTATGTTTACTCTCGGCGAACGTGACTCACGGTCCCTTCTTGCATTAACTGCGACCGGAGAGCGGTTAAAAGGCCCAGATAGAAGCGACAGCTGGCTCATTCAAGCCCGTATTTTATGACTCTCGAGATTACTCAGGCTGTCATACAAATTACGCTCCGATTATCAGAGAGGACCGTTGACGGAGCAATGCGTAGGTGGAAAGCATCTGGGGGCCTTCAGAAAATAATAAGCGGCAAGCTGGATGTTTCTTCAATCGTTGATAAATTTTGTTCCCAGCATTTCAACTCCCCTAATCACTGTACCGTCTCGGCGGCCGTTCATAGAATGTGCTTCTGTTATTTTTAAAATGGATTCGTGCACGTGGTCGTTGTTTTCATCTAACTAACAAAAACAAAACCTCGCAAACTACTTGCAAAGGTGACGCCCAACTTCTCCCTCCTAACTTATGCAATTTATCCGAGCTTGATATGAGAACCGACCCATCACAGAGAAGCAAACTCGAATAGTCAGTCTATCAATTTCATCGAGTCAGTTGCCTATTCACTTCAACTCTTATTATTTATGAATGATTTGAGGCTTAAGAGGTAGAAGAGACAGCAGTAAGAAAGGTCGATATTCAGTTACAGATATAGCCTGTTTGCAATATTTCATTATGACATTTATATTGAATTTTTTATTCCAAATCATTTCGAGGAATAGTAATTTATTTTAATATTATGTACTAAGGCTGGGATGTTACAATGATTAGTCTGTGAAATAGTCTTATAAATATTCCAAATAATTTCTAGAAATTTGAGTCTTCCTAAAAGCGCCACATCAGTTTGAATTATTGTTGTGCACGTCGCAGTGGAAGTAAAGTAATTCAAATCCATGTGGGTGAGACATGGTAAAATGTTGCCATGATCTCAATTGGACTGATATATTTTTAAGATAAAGTCTAGAGATGTGTAGATAAGTAGAAAGGGAGATAAATATTTTATTAGATATTGTAATGGTAATATTACTATGCATTCTTACTGGAAAGTAGATTTCCTTTAAAGAAATACTCCTGTGATAGTTACCTCTAATGTAATTTATCCATGACTACTTTACATTTGTTATGTTTTCTTACTGTAACCGCGCTTTTCAGAAATTAAATGATTTGCCTAGTTTTCCCTTCCGATTTTCGATGATAAAATTAGTGCAAAAAAATCTGATGTGTACACCACATGACTTCCTTGTACGGAATATTAAATTATACGCATTTTTTCTTGCATTTTATTTAAACTTATTAGATTGAATTAAACCTACTTCGCCGACAGCGCATAAACCACAATAGAATAAATGCATTCTTTAAAATTCAATTTGTTTACCATAGCGACACTCTGGCGCTAGGTTTATTTAACAGTATTATATTTCATTCGTATTATAACTCAGAATGCACAAAATGTATATCATTTAAAGAATTATCTAATCGTTGCCACATGTTCTATTCAAATACTATAATAAAGCTAGAACGATGTATAAAAGAAATTAAGCAAATAAAACAAAAAAGAAACAGTTTTTCACAGACGATTGAGTGTTTCTCATTTAATTAATTCAGTTCTCACTTCGCGAGAAGGCAAAAATACATAATACCTCAAGATATCTATATTAAAAATTACGAAGTAAATCTTAAACACTTATTTCCTCTAAAAAATTCCAGAAAGGATTAAGCATGTTTTAGTTGGCAATAATAAATGAAGGCGTTATCTTTGTTGTTGCGAAGCTAAGTTTCTCTAGATTGGCAACAAATCCACTAGTCTGCTGTTTCAAATGTAAACAAGCAATGGCCGCCATAAAAAAAAAGGCTTAGCGGCACTTAAACAACTTTAAAATTGTTGATAATTCTAAAAATATTGCATACAGATTTACTAAAGGCATAAAAACCTTAACCGGAAGATAAAAACAACATAATTCAATCATTTTTAAAGCAAAAAATGTACAATTTACAAACATATAAGAGTAAAGAAACTGAAATCACTGATCAGGGTAACAGAGTGGATATATATATAAAGATATTTATATTCGTTTGGTGCGGCCGATTGCAACGAAAATACGAGGTGCATATCTACATGTTATAGCAGTCCTATATACAACATTTCAACGTTCTGAGGCTACTCGTTTATGAGTTATGCGAGATACGTACGTACGCACGTACGTACATACGTTCGTACAGACGTCACGAAAAATTCTCTTCAGAATTAATTTTAAAGCAGTTTTATAATTTTTTTGAAGGAAAAGAGTCTTTTATTCTGTCCTTACATACAGATATCACGCAAAAACATCGTTAAATTGCATTCGATAGCAGTCAAAATGGATATTTTCGTTGAAATATGCTGCCTGAAACTTTTCCCGATTACAATAATTCCTTTTTACTCCGTACAAGGAAGTAAAAAGAGAAAGTGCGCTAGGAAATGCAATAAAATAAAATAAAATGTTTAACAAAATAAACAAAAAAAAAAAAAAAAAAAAAAAAAAAAAAGTTTCTGTCCCGCGATACGTAAAGCATTCAAATCCTGTCGTAACAAACTTTTAAAAATTTTAAGATAATTCCAAAAATCGATTCATGTATTGTGATAATTTACTGCGTAGTCGTGATGGCTGAGTGGAAAAGGCAGGAAGAAGACGTTGACAAAACTCATTTCAGCGAATCACCGTCTTTATTTTTAGGGACTTCGACGTCATTTCTTTGCGGAAAATATACTTTCTGATCATAAGCAAATACAATAATTTTTATACACGCGTTACGTCATCTTAGATAATGAACAACGGAGGGCATAGCAGCGTAGAGATGATTGCATGGCAGAAGTTAGGAAAAGGAATGACGTAGTTACTTGCGAAGCAGTATTTATACTAATTAGACGCACATTTAAATCTGTCATGATTGGGTAATTTTAGATTTTACTTCCTTTTTTCA
Source organism: Stegodyphus dumicola (assembly GCF_044657685.1). Lineage (NCBI taxonomy): Eukaryota > Metazoa > Arthropoda > Arachnida > Araneae > Eresidae > Stegodyphus > Stegodyphus dumicola. Next base: position 18,761,107 of record NC_140777.1, on the reverse strand, counting down.
AGCAGTGTCATGCAATTTGGAAACATCTCGAATTTAGAAGAACAGATGAATTTATGGAAAGAGCACCAAATTTAGAATAGTCAATTTTAAGGTTGCTAATCATTTCTTAGCGAAGCCATTGTATTTTATTATATCTTACACACACATCTCTCTCTATATAAATTAGCTAAGAAATTTTATTTCTAAGCTTTCTAAAAAATTCATTAAATTTGCGGAATTGCTACATTCATAATGAATTCTTTATAGTACTTCACTTTAATTCATCTCACCTTAATTTCACTAATTTGAATTAAAACTCAACTCACAAGTTTGACTTAAACTCAAATTGACAGTTTGGCACCATACTTCTTCCTAGACTAAAAGACGAAACACCTTCGCATTTATTAATTATTGTTAATTGAACGAAAGTTGGTTTTTTCCCCCTTGAAAAGTCAACCAATTTCCGATCAGTGACGATAATTACTTAGTTTATTAACTTTCAACTTAAAAGTTTCCATTTCTATATTTCCTGATTCAAATTCAATTTACCTTTAAAAATACTATTAGGAAATAATATATTCATATTACTTAGTAAATAAATTATTTATATATACATATTTTGTAAAATACGTTTTTAATATCAAATTTATAAAATAATTTGTCATAGAGTTTCATGGGAACAAGGGATTAAAAAATTCTCTTTACAAAATTTATCTGCAATTTTTTTTTTTCATGAATAAAAGCGTGGGTCATCCTTAAAAAATTTATAGAGATAATAACGGGTACTTCTGTCAATGCAATTCTATTAATAGCTTTGAATATTTTGGAGCCAGGAATATTATGAAACAGTTCATAAGTGAACTTTTGCTTTGAAGACATTATGAACAGGTCATAAATAAATGGTACTTACGTATTATCGCAACCGCCTTAGTAGAAGTCGCCAAATTTTCAGAAGCTGCCAAATTCTGGCAACCATGCGCGTAACAGTTCTTTGGGTAACCATATCTATTGTGAGTTGCAATCCGAAAATTCACCAAATGACCTTTGCTTCTGTAAAAAATCGCCAAACTTCACCAGGGTGGTTGCGCTAACACGTAAGTACCTAATTTTTTTTTAATTTTCCTAATTAAAATTCTATGAAAATTTCAATTAATATGTTTCTAGTTTTATTCATATCGAATTAGTTGAATCCCATTGCTATTTTGAAAGACATTTTTTCTCATTGTCCAATGTTATCATTCGGTTAATCAAGCCTTATACAACTAATGAATCAAGGAATTATCCAGAATATAAAGATAAACTACGATTCTTTTTTATGCGTCTACGTGTGAATTTTGTAAGTAGTGTCTACGAAAGGGATGGGATCGAAAAAAAAAAAAAAAAAGTTTGGCGGGCCAAGATAAATTTTTCTAAAATTTTAAATACAAGTCAAATCAAGTCAATTAAATCAAGTATTACAATTGAACTATGTTAATGAGCTAAATGAAATTGCGATTTCATTTTTAAAAGTTCCTTATATTGAGGTTCGAAGTGAGATGTACTGATTCTAAGGAACGAGGATAAATGCTCACCTGTCAGTCTACTTCTGAAATAATTCTTTCTAAGATTTACGGTTGAAAACACTTGTTCACATATTTAAGATGAAGTAAACATAGCACATTTTCTGGGCGTGAGATATTAAATTTGGGAAATTTACTTTCGATAATGATTTGTAAAACTCTAACTTTGGCATATTTAGCTGCTTGAGATGATTGTTAGATTGCAACTCAATTAATTCAAGCTGCAAGTGTGACTGACCTCACTGCTTCACAATTTACCTTGAAAGGCATGGTAAAAAAATCCAATTCTGTTTGAATGGCACTGAAATTTTGAAATCTTCGTTCTAACTCCAAATGCAGTTTTTTTAAGCCATCGTCATTCTTAAAAGCTTCTCTTCATTTACTGAGGGTATTGAATTTAACCTCGGGAAATGAAACTAGTAGCTAGCTGCCCAGCAAACAGATTAAATTTTATTAAACTTTAAGTTTAGATAATTAAGTTTTTTCTATGATGTCTAATTCACCTATAATTGGATTCCCATATGTCTGCTCCCCGAGAAAGAGATAACGCTTGTTGGCGCCAATCTACAGCTATAACTAACAAAGAACTCCTGCTGTTAACACTTTACCGATTGAAAGCTGTCTGTGCTTGCTATTTCTGTCAATTTATGTTTTGTAGAACAAAAATAGAGAAAGTAAAAAGATCATCAGTCCTTTGAAAAAAAGGAAGGAAAAATAATATTTAAACAAAGTAGAAAACGAGATGGATATATAATATATAAATATATATTTCTTTTAATTTGCCTCGGATCGGCAAATTAAAATTCTATCCAAGAGCCGGATAGAACCTTCCGGCGCGGGCTGTAGTTTGCCCATCTTTGGTCTACGATATTTGGAAATAATTCCCTGTGAAGGACGCCATATTTACTTTGTCTGTTTCCTGGAAAGAAATAAAGAACATTACTTTATATCGGCTGTGGGTGTAAATTGTGGTCTATGATCATGTACACCTTAAGAAAAGAAAAAGGAGGGGGGGCAGTTCTATATCTTCCTACTGAGTTCTATCTCTCTCTACTGGGTCGATTGACAAAATTTAACTTGCGTTTTTCATGTCTCGAAATCGCGACTTAGGATATATAGTACATTTCTGTATAGCATTGTTCTAACATAGGTACTCTGACACAAAAGTGGACGAATTTTTAAATTATGACCTATAATTTTTAGTATAACCTATAATATTTGTTATAAGCGATAATAACTAAAACAGTGGCTTACGTGTTTTGTTGAAATTATTTGAAAGAATGAACGATGCACCTTTTTTTCCGCTCATGCACAACGAAAGGGAAAGGAAAATAGGTTACCATAAATTAAGAATTTCGCCAAATGAATTATTCTTGGCGCAAATTGAAAAAAACTACACCGAGATAAATTTTTAAATTTCTCGGTAAGTTCCTCACGAAATTTTACAAAATTTAATATTTGGGCATAGTTTGAGTCGTAAAATCGAAGTATGAAAACAAAATCGGCATACCTTTTCAGAAAAAAGTGCAATTTTGTGTTAAAACACCTATGCTAGAGGAATGCTACATATAAATCTAATATATATCTTATCTTAAGTCGCGCTTGACACGAAAAACGAAAATTAAATTTCATCTATCGGCTCAGTAGAACGGGAGATAAAGAATTGTCTCATTTTTCTTTATGCAGAGTGTACATAGATGACGAATCTAAAGAGAAAAATTCTATAGATTTTAAAACAAGTCTAGCACCCGTGTCAGACGTCTTGGATTCACTTATATGTTCCGAGTTGATTCGTGTTATTGAAGAGAAGGTGCAAGCGTGGATGAATGTAAACATTTTTGTTCCCGTGGCAGTCTCTCAAAATGACGACGAAATAAGCGGCCATGTACTGGGAAAGAAGGAAGATGGTGAAGAGGAGGGGGATGGAACTATAGACGACACGTACAGCAAGGAAAATACTCGGAAGGAAGCTGACGAAGAGTTGCAATCTTGTTCCTCTGTGTCCATACATGATGCCATGAAGCTGTATTGAACAGGGCCGGATTTAGACATGAGAAGGTCCTCAGCTATTTGAGATATGGGGCCGTTTATAATGACATATTTGGCACTGACATAGATGTTATATGTCAGTGCCAAATATGATTCTCGGAACCTAGAGGGTTTTTTGAGGTCCACCAAGAAAGCGGGCACCCTAAGCTATAACTTGTGGAGCTTATATGTAAATTCTGCACTGGTATTGAATACACAGCGAATTTCTCAAAGAACGGCGACAATTTTGCGAGGACACAGAAAGAGACAGACGAAGTTATATACTAAGAAATGACACTAAGAAATTCGTAATTTTGATGTGATAATAAATACTGTAAATTTAAAATGGTGCTTAATTTTGTGATTCTGAAATCTAAAATCGTGTAATGTGTTTTAATTTTAAATAACCTGTCCGATTTTCCGTATTATTACTTCCTTGTACGAAGTAAAAAGGAAGTACTGTAATCGCGAAAAGCTTCAGGCAGCATAGTATTTCAACGAAAATATCCACTTTGACCGCTTTCGAATGCAATTTAACGATGTTTTTGCGTGATATCTGTACATAAGGACAGAATAAAAGAATCTTTTCCTCCAAAAAAACTAAAAAACTGCATTAAAATGAATTCGGAAGAGAATTTTTCGTGGCGTCTGTACGAACGTATGTACGTACGTATCTCGCATAACTCAAAAAACGGGTAACCTCAGAACGTTAAAATTTTGTACATAAGACTACTATAACATGTTGATGTGCACCTCGTATTTTGGTTTCAATCGGCCACGCCAAGCGTATATAAATATATTTATAAATATCTCCACTCTGTTACCGGGCTCAGTGATCTCAGTTTCGTATGTAAATTGTACATTTTTTGCTTTAAAAATGATTGAATTATGTTGTTTTTATCATCCGGTTAAGGGTTTGATGCCTTTAGTAAATCTGTATACAATATTTTGAGAATTATCAACAATTATAAAATTGTTTAAGTACCGCCAAGCCTAATTTGATGGCTGTCATTGCTCCTGTTTACATTTGAAACAGCTGAGTAACGGATTTGTTGCCAATCTAGAGAAACTTAGCTTCGCAACAACAGAGATAACGCCTTCATTTATTATTTAAATCATGCTTAATCCTTTCTGGAATTTTTTCGAGGAAATAAGCGTTTAAGATTTAATGTTTAATACAAATATTTTGAGTTTTTATGTATTTTTGCCTTTTCGAGAAGTGAAAACTGAATGAATTGAATGAGAAATACTCAATCGTCTGTGAAACACTGTTTCTTTTTTATTTTGTTTGCTTAATTTCTTTTATACATAGTTCTAGCTTTATTATAGTATTTGAATAGAACATGTGGCAACGATTAGATAATTCTTTAAATGATATAAATTTTGCGCATTCTGACTTATAATATGAACGAAATATAATACTGTTAAGTAAACCTAGCGTCAGAGTGTCGATATGGTAAACAAAGTGAATTTGAAAGAATACATTTATTCTATTGTGGTTTATGCGCTTTCGGCGAAGTAGGTTTAATTCAATCTGATAAGTTTAAATGAAATACAAGAAAAAATGCGTATAATTTAATATTCCGTACAAGGAAGTCATGTGGTGTACACATCAGATTTTTTATTTTAGTTTGGCTGAAAGAGCAAACCTCCACCAACGGAATTAGTATGCCGCAGTTTCTACAGTTGGCATCAAGACACACGAGCAAGTAAGTTCTACAAATATACATTTTCAGTTATCCGGAACCGACACAATGCCATTGTTCCGGTTAAAATTGGTTCTATCGCATTTAAAAACATTAGAAAGAAACTCTATTCGGTTGCAATGGCATTAGTGTGACGTCGGTTGCGTTGTATATAGAATTTCAGCTGCAAAAGCAGAAATGATGATCCTGCCTGATCTGCATAAATAAGTACTTCTATTTTTAATTACTTTATGACGACATCGTAGAGATCATTAAACTCCGGGTGGAGTATAAAATAGGTCACAGAACATCTCTCTCGGAATCCGAAAACACTGATACCTTTGAAAAGAGGAGACGGAAGTAATTAAGCTAGTAGACTGAAATACAAAGCTTAAATTCAATACAAACAAAATTAAATTCAGCGCTGAACACCAAATGTGACTTGTAAATAAAAATTTCTAAACTTATATTAAAATTGTTAGCTCGAAAAGGATGGCCTCGAAGGAAGATTTTGCGTCTTCCACTATAAACGACGAATCACTTTTCAAATTGTTGCCACCAAATATTATCGCCGTGCTTTATTTTTAAAGGAATTAAAATAATAAAAAATTCTCATTATATCTGCATGCTTCCGTCCTCACAGATCTTTCTTTATCTTGCTATGGTTCAAGCAAAACTCCGGGAAAAAGTCGGTATTTCAACTGCGCGATGATCAGCGATCATTAAATAATTAATTAAAGCAGGAGTTCCCAAATTTTTTTGTCCCTAAGAGCACATTCTAGAATGTAGATTGGATGGCGGGCACCATTTACTTTTTCAAGGTGAATTTATAGTTGGACAGAGTTAATAACACACGCACATCAAAAAAGAAATCGGTCGCATTTCGCTTTGTGCTGGTATATGTGTCGGACGAAATTTCTATTTCATTGAAAATGAGAAAACTTTCACACAGAATTTTATTGAAAACTAAAACATTTTTATTGTGATCGCACAGCGGCGGGCACACGTTAAATGAGACACGTTAAATGCACACGTTAAATGACGTTGATGTCGCCCGCACAGCGGCGGGCGACATGGTGCCCGCGGGCATAGGGTTCGAAACCCCTTTATTAACCTTTAACTGCTGTGAGCGGTCTGTCAGACCGCGCGACATTTTTCATTAAATGCTTCCACCTCTTAGAATAATTAATGGGTATTGCCATCCTTAGTACCTTCCTAAAACAGTTCTCCAAGGTCACATACCAAGTTGCGTTTGGCTAGCTCTATTTATTCTTTTATTTTTTTTTAAATTTTCTCCCCTCAGCGGTCTGTGGGACCGATCACAGCAGATACGATTCAAATTTCGGCCGCTAAAGTTCACTTTTCGTTGTTGTTACATATTTCGCTTTTTTATAAATATTCTTGAAATTGCTTCAAATGCGTGCAGGAAACGTTCTATATATCTTACCCAAGAACAATTTCAGTAAATATTTCGAAATTGGTCTAATTTAGAGTTCTATGATGAAAGTGCCCATGATGAAATTATAGAGAGCGACCACGACACAAATTCAGAAATATCTGCCGATGAAAATGAAAATCCATGTTCTCCTTCTGCAAGAGATTTTTTATTGGAAAAAAATTAATTCAAATAGTCTATTCAAGTGCCCAACAAGGGTGTTCGAACTCGTAATCACAATATTATTCTTCGTTCAATATATACAGCTGCTCGTAGAACCCGACGTTGGCCTATGGCAATATTCTTCAGAAACTTGGATATATGTGCAATAAATACATTCGTACTATTTCAATCTTATCCCATTGGCTCCGAAAATGAAACGAAAAGATTTGATTAGCAATTCAGTCGATGCAGTCTCGTGTAAAACGGAGGACAACTTCATCATTTTTACCTGAAGAACTCAAACTTACAATAAGAAGAGTTTTCGGAATAAATGATGATGAAGGAAACATTGCGATCGAAGACGATAAATTAGATAAAAAAAGAAAGTGCTATATTTGTCCATCGAGCAAAAAAAAAAAACAAGTAAAAAAAAAAAAAAAAAAAAAAAAGGAAAACAGCTTACAAATGTAAAGAATGCAAAGAACCAGTGTGTCTACAATGTAGTAGAAAAGTATGTGTAAAATGCAGCTCGAATTATAATTTTTAGAATAAAAATTAATTTTCTATAGTGTTATTAAAGTATTCTTATCGCAAGTTTTAATGTAAAATAAAAAATTTGAATTTTAAAATTTACTTCTTCCATCCAGATACGTGATCGAAGGAATTATTATCATAGTATATATTTTATTCTAATGAACTGATTTAAGTATAAAAATTGCTTTATATCTTTATGAAAAAGTTAAATATAGGAAATTAAATAACATTTATTCAAATAAGAAAAGTAAAATAATATCTTATTTTGTTTTTAGCAGAAGAGACCGCTCACAGTAGTTATGCGACAATTTAAGTTACAGTAGTTAAAGGTTAAAGAATCAGGCGTTCGCTCACTCAGTAAAGTGATTCTATTCTAGAACGAATAGCACATCCCGATTCCTGGCACGCTTCCCAACCAAACTTTTACCTTTTCTTCTCAATTTTTAACTGTGTGTGCTCCTTTAAAAGCAGAGGCCCACCAGCGGCCTAGCGGTAAAGTCGCTGAACACTGGTAGTTCCGACCTGGGTTCGAATCCAAGCGAACGGGCTGGCTGCAATGGGCTTGTTACATCATTGTTTTTCCCATCTGAACGTGCGTACAAGCAAGTTTCCCTTAAAAAGCCCTCCACGAAGGAATCCGTCCCCTTAGGCAGATAGCCCTAGTGGGATTAGTCATAATAAACTAAAATAACCATTAAAAACTGCGTGTTTAATGAGATTCAAATCTTTACCCATTAAATATTAAAACTGTAGGATAATGTTAGCAGCTCCACTACTCACTTTTTTATTTTAATTTTTTTAGAGTTTTATATATAATTCTAGGTATCCCTTACACCCTTTTGCAATATATGACACTGGTACAGAGTTTAATTCGACTCAAATAAACACAAGTTACAGATTACTTTCGAAAGAATGAAACATACCTGGAAAACGATTTCATTTTCAATTTAATTAAAATACACAGAAATTTCTGCCTCGATTGTTTATGTTAAGTCGTGTATAATAAAACGGAAATTAAACCTTAGGCCATCGTAATCGTATCTCAACAGCTAATCAAGGTAGAAGATAACGGATATTTTATGACTAACCTGCGTATTTTTTTTTTTTTATATATTATTGAAATCAATAAAAACGTTCACTCTTTATTTCTTTCCCACACTCTTCCGTCCTTAAGAAGAGCTCTTTCAGACATCGAGGGATGAAATGATAGCAGCGTATTCAAAAATCTAGATAATTATATGACAAAGCAAATTATTTCCTATCCAGCAAATTGCAGGCATCTCATAATAAGCTATTCATCTTTTGCAAACAATGCCTAATCGTCTCTTATTGTTAAGAAGAAAACAGACTTAAATGTTAGTCCATAGTTTTATCATATATGCAATTATAGACATTTAAAATCGATGATTTCGATTTAATCATATAGACCATGGATGAATTTAAATTTACCGATGCATTTTGTGTTTGAAGTATAAATCCTTTTGAACATCATATTTGAATTCTTTCGATAAGGATTAAAAGGTGAGACCACCAGTTTTTTTTTTTTTTTACCCGGACATGCTGCAATCTGCGGACACGTCGCGCAGATTGCAGCATGTCCGGGTGATCAATTAAGCCACAATCCCGACGGGGTCAGAATCTGGAGTGTCCAGAATCCCGACAGGGTCGAAATCCCGACTGTCCAAAATCCCGACAAGTTAATATCTAAATACAAACACTCAATTTAGCTTAATAAAATGCAATTTTTAACTAACTATTACATATTACTAATTAAAAGTTTGAATCAAAAAATCATAAAAATTATGTCATTACTTAAAATAATTTTTAACAAATTGAAATGACCGTTAAAATTTGAAATGAAGATTTATAAAATTCTTTTTATTAAGAAAAAGAAAACATCACTTACACATGCAAACGACATATTTACAGTGACACATTGTGAGCGATAGCACGAAGATATTCCATCACAGGTCGATTATCACGATCGTCCACAACAGTCATAATTCTCCTTTCTCTGTCATCATCTACCTTTCTACGTTTTCGTTGTTGTTCTCCGCGAAGAATGCATTCAACTTGGTATTCCACATGCTCCTGTTCTTTTTGAAATCCTTCTATGATGTTATAAACGCCAACATGGGCCCGTCCAATTAAGGTCTTTTGTGTCAATCCTCGACAGCATTTTGAGTGCGCGGAGCATTTATAGCTGCCTTTTCTAGATCACTAATGATTCTAGATGGCCTCAGTTCAATATTATTTTCTTCAGCGGAATCAATTAAATCTTGGAATAATCTTTTGTAATTTTCTTCAGATTTGCTAGTCATCAAAGCATATTCTAGTTGCAGCTGTGGAAGTATGTTAAGGGGTCATTAGGCCTTATTGGGATTTCACCCGTGTCGGTATTTTGACCCTGTCGGGATATTGGACAATCGGGATTTCGACCCTATCGGGATTTTGGCTTGTCGGGATTTCGACCCTGTCGAGATTTTGGTTTGTCGGGATTTCGACCCTGTCGGGATTTTGGCTTGTCGGGATTCTGGCTTGTCGGGATTTCGGCTGTCGGGATTATGTCCGGATACCAACAGAACCCCCGCCATGTTTCACTCTTGGCAACAAGCAGTCTGTATTATAGGCTTGAGATGGCGTTCTCTAGACGTAAACTCGGCCAGAAGTGGGAAACAATGTGAAAGAAGACTCGTCAGACCATATTACTCGCTTCCACTGCTCTATAGTCCAGGCTTTATGACTTAAACACCACCTTTTCCTGTGACGGGCATTAGCATCACTGATGAGTGGCTTCTCAATTGCAGCACGGCCAGCAATTCCCTGTTTATGAAGCTCCCTTCTAATTGCATTAGTCCTCACAGGGTTCGGTAATTCATTTCAGCAGTAATTTTTGCAGCTGTGGTCTTCTTATTTTTCGTCACAATTGCCCTTAATGATCGTCTGTCACGATCACTCAGGACACACTTTCGTCCGCGCTGTGATTTAGCAGATGATGTTTTTCCGCTTTTCAAATATGCGGAATAAATCTTCGATACAGTACCTCTTGAAACACTAAACACCTCGGCTACCTTGCTTACGGAAGCACCTACCATACGTGCTCCAACAATTTGCCCACGTTCGAAGTCTGTTAACTCTGACATAATGCAATGACAACCTCACATAACAGTACTTCGACAACAACTGAACTGTTTAGCACATTTACGAAGTTGTATAGGTGGCGTCAGTAGTCAAAAACGCCAGCGCCACCTACATATTTCATTAAAATCAATCTTTCTTTTCAAACATGCATTTCACAAGGTGTTTCCATATTTTTGTCCATCCACTGTATTTTCCCATAAAGAGTATAAAAATTTTTCAAGTGCAAGTATAAGAACCAGGAGACCGCATTAGAAGTTAGGTTTTCGTTATTTGCCCAGAATTATTATATAGATTTTTTAAATTTAACGTTGCCAAAACATCAATATTTAAGCAATTTAAAACTCTTCTCTAATTAGAATTATGATTACGAGCAACGATTGCATATATATATATACCAGAAGTATAATCGTAATAGAAATTGAAAAACGAATTTGTAATGAAACGTAGGACCCATTTGGTCTTAAAAATTTTTTGCGCAAAATGCTGCAAAAATATGAAATAATATATATATATTTTTGGTACTGCCAATTGCAGTAAAAAAAATGAGGTGCATAACTGGATGTTATAGCAGTCCCGTATACAAAATTTCAACTTTCCACGGCTAATCGTTTTTGAGTTATGCGAGATTCATACGTACATAAAGATCACAAACAAGGTTATTTTGAACCTACTTTGAATTCGCTTTATAATTCCGTTTGGATTAACGAATCCTTTATTCTCTGTGTGCGTACAGAAGTCACGTAAAAAAGAAGTTGGAGAGGTTAATGCGTATGAGTTAGACCCCGAATTACATGTACATTTGGAGGTACTGTAAGCAGATTGAATAGCTGCTCCACTATTGGCCAGTAATTTAAGACCACCGAATAGTGGTAGTTCGACCTGGGATCGAACCACTACGAGCGGATTGACTGCATGTTTTGTTTTCTTGGTGTTTCCCATGTGTAATGTGAATACGAGCCAGTTTCTCTTAGAAATTCTTCCACGAAGGCATTTCTTTCTCTTAAGCAGAAATCCCTTGTGTGTTTTTCCGTATTCAAATAACCCAACCTAACCAGTCTTTCAATTCTTCGACTAACCAGGTTTCTTATTCGCTTGCCGCTCCCCACTTCTTTCCCATCCATATTTATTCAGATGGCTTCCGTTTTAATGCGTATCATTCGAACGGCACGAATGTTGGGAGGGACGCAGATATTATTCCTCACATTTTATCAATGAAATACTGTAATGATATCTAACTGCACAGGACGGGAGATCAGTGATTTATTATTAGAGTAAAAATCATGTTACACAAAAAAGTCAAATAAGCTTAAATAAATAAATTTATAATGTATTCTGAAATTTCTCACGCATTAATCCCTCCATTTTTTTTTTACTAATTTTATCATCCAAAAATCAAGAGGGAAAAATTATATAACAATTTAATTTTCGTAGAATACGGTTACAGTAAGAACATAACGTTAGTAGTATAAAAATGGGCGTTCTGCATCAGGAGGAGCTGAGGAGCTGAGGGCGTGGTCATCATCACACAGAGGGCGGGGCCAAAGGCAACGTCATCACACTAGGAGGCGTGGTCACGAGTGGAGTTGAGGTGTTGGTAGATTGCTGATTGAGTTGTAGACCTCCTGCTTTTCATTTAAAGTTAGTTTTTTTAATTTGGCAACAGGAAATATTTTCTGCATCTTAATTTTGATGAAATGGCGATGCTGCCCTCTCTTGACGAAAAAGTGAATTATTTGTTTTAGAAATATATTTTTAAGTCTGGTGTTAAATTATTCAATGCGCGACTCTGAAAACAATGTAAAAGAAACAAATATAAAAAAGACTTTCCTTTAATGATACTTCATCATGTCATGAAAATGAAATTACAAGATAATTTGTTTTTATTACTCAATTTTATTCTGATACTTTTATCCTTTCTAGTTTTAAATGAAACTTTAACTTATTTCTTAGGTTTTCTGTTCATAATAACATATTCATTTACTGTCATATTTTTTTAATACTTAACACGTTTCTAATTTGTAATATTTATTTAATTTCCACATACTATTTTTTTTCATACCTTTCATAAATTTCAGCATACCCTGATTTTTAACTTATATGTTATATTTCACAAACGTTCCCGCACATGCTGTTTATTTGTTACATTACTTAATTTTAAATGCAATTTCACACTTTTTTTAACGTTATAATGTTCAATATATTCTGAATTTTAACTTCATTTACTTTTTTTAAACCACTCTAGTATTCTATACACACTTTAACTTAGTAGTATGAAATTGTATTTAAAAAGAAACGTTTATTTTTCGTGATCTTAGTTCTTTTACTAAATTTTCTACAGAATTTCTAATTTCTTTCACGTGTTTAACAATATCTTCCTTACATTACCGAATATTTTTTAAAAAAACTTAAGTCTATAACTGTTAATTGCTTTTCTTACGTTCATGATTTCCCTTCTGTGTTCATATTTCTTAATTCTATCTTAACTTATTTATTATAATGTTTTTATTTCTGTCTCATCACTCGTAATTCCAACATTTTATCCCTTTTTATTCATTTTAACGATATGGATTGTTTTCATTTACTCCATATTCAAATATTTCCTTACAATTTTTATAATACTTGTTTTATTCCTCGATCATAATAGATCATCTGCAGGTTTTACTCAGAAATTTCCATTCACAACTTTACAGTTTAATACCATTTATATCTAAATGTCTTTCTTTCTCATATAGTTTTATGGTCTTCAAAGTTTCTAACATCATATTTAGATTTAAATCCCGATTACCTTTAAGTGTGTTGATAATTTTCATTTCTAATTTTACAACCACGTTCAGTGTTTCATCCACACATACCAAAATATTTCTTACATTTTCTGATATTTAGTCTATGTCATATTTCAATACTTCAAATGAATTTACACTGCTCACACTATTATTTTTTCATGTTTTAGAGACACTAACTATACTAATTTTACTATTTTTCCTGCACTAATTGCATCTATGTCAGCACTCATGATAAACTAGCAATTGTTTTGCATCACATGCATAAAGAAATTCTTAAAACCAACTTTTTCAATATCGTACTCAAATTACTGTTTTCCAGATGGGAATTACCAGTATTCTTTGGTTTACTCTGTTACAACTTTTTATATTTTAACATCTTACTTTTAATTCTAACATACATCTTTTAAACAGTTTTTTCTTTTATGGATAGCCTTACCTTATTTGTTCAAATTAATTCTTTCATTCACCTTCTTTACTACCTTTCAGTACCTTCATAATTCACTATGCAAACGCAATGTCTTTCACTGACATTCTGTTTAATAATACCACAAGTTTCCTTAATTGACAAAAAGCGAATTATTTCTCATTTCAAAATAGAACTACTATATTTTTGCACAAACATTACCTTTATCCATTCAAGCCACCCCTTAACCTGTAACTGACGTAGCGATAGGAAAGGAGATTCTTATCATATGCTCTTTCGACATTTGAGGTTTCTAGAACTTCTTTGACAAGTATATCAATACCATCAGAAAATATACTTAACACTTTTACCCAGTTTAAAGGCAACATACTGTTATAAGAATAGTTTTAGTTAAATTTATAACACAAATAAACGCATTTTGTGCTAAATAGGCATAAACATTTAGATTCAGAATATTTCTTTTTAATCCGATGTAAGACTTGAATTTCATTCATGATACGGATTGTCTCTTGATTTTCTTTTTGTTTACCTTACACTAATAGAAAATTTTTATTTTACAAGTTCAGCTTTTAATGAAATAGAAATAAAAACTACGATACACCTGCTGTTTTTAAGAAAAGGAACTTTGATATATTTCTGGAAATGTAAATGCTTTTAGAGTTTTCTTTCAATAACGTTGATTTTCATTACTTTACTAACTTCAATAATTCTCTTATTAGCTAATATGAATGAAAGAAGATTGTCAAAATTGTGACACAGTATAATTCTTACGAACATATGTACCTTTACCAGCATACAGATATTACCGATTGAAATGAAGAAAGATACAGATATTTTACTCCAATCTACATTAAATTTAAAAAAAAATATTTAAACTTTCATACATTCCAAAGAATAAACGAAAACTCAATAGATATTGTCATGTTTGTATATATGAGATAAAAGTTTTATGAATGGTATTTAAAGTAATGCTTAGAACTTCATTAAAGCGAACATTCACTATGTTAATACACATATCATCAGTTATTTACATTAATCAATGTTATATTAATCATTACATGTACTATATGCATATATATTTAAAGTTTAATTGTCTTACAATTGAATAATTAACTATTGAGAGAAAGAGGTTCATATCTTACACTATTTAATTCACATGGAACAAATTTTTCCATCAACCACATTGAACCACGTTTATTAAATTCGCCAAAGCTCTTTTATTTCTGCATTTTCACACTCACGACACATTTTAAATGTAACTATTGATTACCATTTCAAACACCGATATCATAACTCAGTGTAAAACTACATCATAACTCATTTTTTCCCTACTAACTACAATTTTATATATTCAAGAAGTGCATCTAAGACATGATCATTTTCTATGTTCTAGCAAATCGATTCAATTGCGAACATACTATTAAGACTTGCGATTTTAGAAGACTTGCATGTATTAACGATGTCAACGTTTCTTCGTTTTTGTAAGATTCGCATCAAACCATGTCGCATTCGAATGTGGTGTAAGAGATCACTTTTTCTTTTAAACACTTGTAAACAATGGATGCAATTTATAAGAAGAGAAGTATCATGCTGTTTCAAAACATCATCATCAGCATATTTCTGTTTCTTTTGACACCGGCAACATTTAAAAAAAAAAAAGTTTCCTGAGATATTCTTCAAATTCTGTTTTACTTGAAAAAATGTCCGAACATTCAATACGATGTAAAGATTCATATTGTTTTAAATTCTTATGCTTACTAAATATTTTTTATCACGATTTACTCTTAAAAGTAACTTTATAAGTTTTCATATCCTTTTTACATGAAAAGAACTTGTGATTATTCACTACAAAATTCTAAGACGAGAAGCTTCGCGACGTTTCAAACTACAAACTTAAATTTCTTAGGACATACACTACATCTGATGTTTCTTTCATGAGATTTCAAATATCTCTTCAGATTACTCGTATTCAAGAAACCTTACAAATATATCACATAAGTTCAGCGAATAATTGCTTCATAAACTCTTAAATTTTCAACACGAGTGAATCACTTGAAGCATATACTGCACTGTAAACATACAATACTTAAAAAAAAATTGTTATAAGAAATAAAAATACATTCATTTCACCAAGAAGCTTTTCTATTTAAATACATTTATTTATTTCCAAAGAACAAGTTTCTGTATTATACATAAAATATACTTAGAATTTTCTTTCATTAGTTAATATCAAATTAAGAACAATATCCATTTACTGATATTTGATATACATGTTTGCTTTAAAATTAAAACTAAAATTTCAATATATTTCTATTAAAAAAAACATAAGGAAAAAAAAAATACTCATTACATCAACCAAAGACAGAAATTTAAATAGAATCGCTGTACTTATATTAGTGCATTTTTATAATCTTCATAACATTTCGATTCAAAAAACCTATTACAAAATAAATGAAACATTTTTTTCTGCCTTAAAGAATCTCTTATATTTTTAAAATTAATACATAAAAATATATCTTCCCCAATATATTTAATTCTATCCTCAACACTTATTATAATGCAATCATGTCTTGTTTGTGAAGGATGATTTACAATACAACCTTCGCATTTAAATAGTTTTTTAATCACTGAATTTAATTCAGTTTTGATAGAGTTTATGAGTTCTTTAAAAAGTTCATCATCATCACTTACCATATCCGAACAATTGTTTTTACATTTGATTTGCAACGGTAAAATAATTTCAAAAATACTTTTATATAAAGTATTAGATACATCAGGAATAATTTCTTTCAATTTTTTTAAAATATTACAGTTTACTTTTAGGTATGTAGGTTTTAGTTTAAAAGAATTTTCATCTTGTTTAAAAACTTGTTGAAAAATACACTCACCTTCTTTGTTGAAAACTACCAACTCATTATTGCAAATGATGCTGGCAGTCGTATAGACAAGATTAAATTCATATATTTTTGAGGAAAATTCTTGCCATGTTGCAGGAGTTATAACAACACCGCGTGTAGTAGGGTATAGTATTTTATTTTGTTCCACACATTCACGTAGATGAATGTTCATTCTGTTTTCAAACTGATTTATGGACACAAAATATCCCCAACCAAGAGTCCACTGTGCAATCAACTTCGAACTTTCTTTTTTCTGTTCTCGATTATTCGGCATGAAGATATTTTCAGGAACAGACTTCATATAGTGGGCAAACCAGTCATCCTCTGGAAGTTCATCCTCATTATCTTCCAAGCGTCGTTTTTTAATTTTCGAAATTTTTATGTTTCGGAATGTGATACTAATTCCAGAATCTTTAACGTCAGGTTGAGAGGGTATTCCGTGCATCCAAAATTGATTCGTTGGGGGTTTCATTACAAGGAGAGTTCCATGAGTTAAGTCCACGCTTCGAGATGTGAAATTTCGTCTGGTAAATACCATTTGACGTTTTGCACCTAAACTGATGATAGGTATATCACTTTCAGGTTCGAGACAAGTTTCATTGTCTTTATGCGTTGAAATTTTCGCCACTCCGTCAGGATAATAGTTCAATAAAGCAAAATTATATTTTTTGCCAGTTATCGTTTCAACATAATCTTTTACATTTAGAAGAGTTTGAGTCCATGGTTCTGCACAAATGCTCGTTCCAGAGAATTCGTAACTAAGTCCTTCATCACCAAAACCGAGTACTTTTCTTCGTGGAACATACTGAGTCCCATTAATTTCAAAACTAATATTTTTAAAATCATAATTTGATAGTTCATCTAGCAAAATATCAGCTTCATTTCGTGAATAAAATTCTTCGTATAATTCCACATTTAACTCTGTATCACATATATTCCTCATATTCGCTTCTGAATCTAACGACAATTCTGAATGATATAGAAATACGTAGCATTCTTAAATAGCAAAAATTATCTAAAACATACATTAATGAAATGATTTCATCAACACTTATCGTAATACATTCTTGTCACGTCTTGTTTGTGAAGCCAATCTTTCCGGCGTCATATGTGTAAAAATAATCATGATAGGATAGTGGGAAAGAGTTATAGTGTCCTAATGTTGTTATTCTGAACCTCGATATTACATATATGCATAAGGAGAATCTTAAAAGCATCATCCACTTATCATGATAGAGTAATGGAAAATTTCTAAAACTCTGATAATCATACGCGAAAGAATGTATTATCTTAAGGTTGTTGTTGCTATTCCAAGTTTGACAATACATACAGAAGTGAAGGAAGACCCTTGATAAGTGCTGCACGTTATCATGATAACGTGAAGTCTACAGCGCTTATCAAGGATCTTCCTTCACTTCTGTATCAAATTTGGAATAGCAACAATAACCTTAAGATAATACATTCTTTCGCGTATGATTATCAGAGTTTTAGAAATTTTCCATTACTCTATCATGATAAGTGGATGATGCTTTTAAGATTCTCCTTATGCATATATGTAATATCGAGGTTCAGAATAACAACATTAGGACACTATAACTCTTTCCCACTATCCTATCATGATTATTTTTACACATATGACGCCGGAAAGATTGGCTTCACAAACAAGACGTGACAAGAATGTATTACGATAAGTGTTGATGAAATCATTTCATTAATGTATGTTTTAGATAATTTTTGCTATTTAAGAATGCTACGTATTTCTATATCATTCAGAATTGTCGTTAGATTCAGAAGCGAATATGAGGAATATATGTGATACAGAGTTAAATGTGGAATTATACGAAGAATTTTATTCACGAAATGAAGCTGATATTTTGCTACATGAACTATCAAATTATGATTTTAAAAATATTAGTTTTGAAATTAATGGGACTCAGTATGTTCCACAAAGAAAAGTACTCGGTTTTGGTGATGAAGGACTTAGTTACGAATTCTCTGGAACGAGCATTTGTGCAGAACCATGGACTCAAACTCTTCTAAATGTAAAAGATTATGTTGAAACGATAACTGGCAAAAAATATAATTTTGCTTTATTGAACTATTATCCTGACGGAGTGGCGAAAATTTCAACGCATAAAGACAATGAAACTTGTCTCGAACCTGAAAGTGATATACCTATCATCAGTTTAGGTGCAAAACGTCAAATGGTATTTACCAGACGAAATTTCACATCTCGAAGCGTGGACTTAACTCATGGAACTCTCCTTGTAATGAAACCCCCAACGAATCAATTTTGGATGCACGGAATACCCTCTCAACCTGACGTTAAAGATTCTGGAATTAGTATCACATTCCGAAACATAAAAATTTCGAAAATTAAAAAACGACGCTTGGAAGATAATGAGGATGAACTTCCAGAGGATGACTGGTTTGCCCACTATATGAAGTCTGTTCCTGAAAATATCTTCATGCCGAATAATCGAGAACAGAAAAAAGAAAGTTCGAAGTTGATTGCACAGTGGACTCTTGGTTGGGGATATTTTGTGTCCATAAATCAGTTTGAAAACAGAATGAACATTCATCTACGTGAATGTGTGGAACAAAATAAAATACTATACCCTACTACACGCGGTGTTGTTATAACTCCTGCAACATGGCAAGAATTTTCCTCAAAAATATATGAATTTAATCTTGTCTATACGACTGCCAGCATCATTTGCAATAATGAGTTGGTAGTTTTCAACAAAGAAGGTGAGTGTATTTTTCAACAAGTTTTTAAACAAGATGAAAATTCTTTTAAACTAAAACCTACATACCTAAAAGTAAACTGTAATATTTTAAAAAAATTGAAAGAAATTATTCCTGATGTATCTAATACTTTATATAAAAGTATTTTTGAAATTATTTTACCGTTGCAAATCAAATGTAAAAACAATTGTTCGGATATGGTAAGTGATGATGATGAACTTTTTAAAGAACTCATAAACTCTATCAAAACTGAATTAAATTCAGTGATTAAAAAACTATTTAAATGCGAAGGTTGTATTGTAAATCATCCTTCACAAACAAGACATGATTGCATTATAATAAGTGTTGAGGATAGAATTAAATATATTGGGGAAGATATATTTTTATGTATTAATTTTAAAAATATAAGAGATTCTTTAAGGCAGAAAAAAATGTTTCATTTATTTTGTAATAGGTTTTTTGAATCGAAATGTTATGAAGATTATAAAAATGCACTAATATAAGTACAGCGATTCTATTTAAATTTCTGTCTTTGGTTGATGTAATGAGTATTTTTTTTTTTTTCCTTATGTTTTTTTTAATAGAAATATATTGAAATTTTAGTTTTAATTTTAAAGCAAACATGTATATCAAATATCAGTAAATGGATATTGTTGTTAATTTGATATTAACTAATGAAAGAAAATTCTAAGTATATTTTATGTATAATACAGAAACTTGTTCTTTGGAAATAAATAAATGTATTTAAATAGAAAAGCTTCTTGGTGAAATGAATGTATTTTTATTTCTTATAACAATTTTTTTTAAGTATTGTATGTTTACAGTGCAGTATATGCTTCAAGTGATTCACTCGTGTTGAAAATTTAAGAGTTTATGAAGCAATTATTCGCTGAACTTATGTGATATATTTGTAAGGTTTCTTGAATACGAGTAATCTGAAGAGATATTTGAAATCTCATGAAAGAAACATCAGATGTAGTGTATGTCCTAAGAAATTTAAGTTTGTAGTTTGAAAAGTCGCGAAGCTTCTCGTCTTAGAATTTTGTAGTGAATAATCACAAGTTCTTTTCATGTAAAAAGGATATGAAAACTTATAAAGTTACTTTTAAGAGTAAATCGTGATAAAAAATATTTAGTAAGCATAAGGATTTAAAACAATATGAATCTTTACATCGTATTGAATGTTCGGACATTTTTTCAAGTAAAACAGAATTTGCAGAATATCTCAGGAAACTTTTTTTTTTTAAATGTTGCCGGTGTCAAAAGAAACAGAAATATGCTGATGATGATGTTTTGAAACAGCATGATACTTCTCTTCTTATAAAATGCATCCATTGTTTACAAGTGTTTAAAAGAAAAAGTGATCTCTTACACCACATTCGAATGCGACATGGTTTGATGCGAATCTTACAAAAACGAAGAAACGTTGACATCGTTAATACATGCAAGTCTTCTAAAATCGCAAGTCTTAATAGTATGTTCGCAATTGAATCGATTTGCTAGAACATAGAAAATGATCATGTCTTAGATGCACTTCTTGAATATATAAAATTGTAGTTAGTAGGGAAAAATGAGTTATGATGTGTAGTTTTACACTGAGTTATGATATCGGTGTTTGAAATGGTAATCAATAGTTACATTTAAAATGTGTCGTGAGTGTGAAAATGCAGAAATAAAAGAGCTTTGGCGAATTTAATAAACGTGGTTCAAAGTGGTTGATGGAAAAATTTGTTCCATGTGAATTAAATAGTGTAAGATATGAACCTCTTTCTCTCAATAGTTAATTATTCAATTGTAAGACAATTAAACTTTAAATATATATGCAT